>NC_140716.1:15287923-16750635 GCF_050655825.1 Lonchura striata | reverse complement strand
TTTTCTTTCCCAGGGAAAATACCAAAGGATGTGCCCTGGGGACCCTGGCACTCGGCTGGCACCTGACTGCAAAGAATCCCTATATCGAAGGATGGATCGCAGACCAAAGTTGTCCCCTCCTCAAAGTTGTGCTGCCCTGATAGACCCAAGGGAGCCCTGCAAACTGACATCAGCAACCTGGACTGGTGAGTTTTCTTTCCCAGGGAAAATGGCCAAAGGATGTGCCCAGGGGCGCCTGGCCCCTGGCTGGGGCCTGACTGCAAAAAATCCTTATATGTAAGGATGTACCCCAGACTGAAGTTGTCCCCATCTCATACATGTGCTGCCCTGATAGAGCCAAGGGAGCCCTACAAACTGACATCAGGAACCTGGACTGGTGAATTTTCTTTTCCAGGGAAAATGGCCAAAGGATGTGCCCAGGGGCCCCTGGCCCTGGGCTGGGGCCTGACCGCAAAGAATCCCTATATCAAAGGATAGATCGCAGACCGAAGTTGTCCCTTCCTAAAGCTCGTGCTGCCCTGATAGAGCCAAGGGAGCCCTACAAACTGACATCAGCAACCTGGACTGGTGAGTTTTCTTTTCCAGGGAAAATGGCCAAAGGTTTTGCCCTGGGGCCCCTGGCATCTGGATGGGTCCTGACTGCTAAAAATCCTTATAACGAAGGATGGACCCCAGACCGAAGTTGTCCCCATCTCATACTTGTGCTGCACTGATAGACCCAAGGGAGCCCTACAAACTGACATCAGCAACCTGGACTGGTGAGTTTTCTTTCTGAGGGATATGGCCAAAGGTTTTGCCATGGGGCCCGTGGCATCAGGATGGGACCTGACTGCAAAAAACCCTTATATCGAAGGATGGACCCCAGACCGAAGTTGTCCCGTCCTGAAAGTTGTGCTGCCCTGATAGACCCAAGTGACTCCTACAAACTGACATCAGGAACCTGGACTGGTGAGTTTTTTTTCCCATGGAAGATGGCCAAAGGTTGTGCCCAGGGGCCCCTGGCACTGGGCTGGGACCTGATTGCAAAGAATCCATATATCGAAGAATGGAGCCCAGACGAAAGTTGTCCCCATCTCATACTTGTGCTGCCCTGATAGAACCAAGGGAGCCCTACAAAGTGACATCAGCAACCTGGACTGGTGAATTTTCTTTTCCAGGGAAAATGGCCAAAGGATGTGCCCAGGGGCCCCTGGCACTGGGCTGGGGCCTGAATGCATATAATCCTTATATCGAAGGATGGACCCCAGACCGAAGTCCCCTCCTCAAACTTCTGCTGCCCTGATAGACCCAAGGGAGCCCTACAAACTGACATCAGGAACCTGGACTGGTGAGTTTTCTTTCCCAGGGTAAATGGCCAAAGGATGTGCCCAGGGGCGCCTGGCCCCTGGCTAGGACCTGACTGCAAAAGATCCTTATATCGAAGGATGGACCCCAGACCGAAATTGTCCCCTCCTGAAAGTTGTGCTGCCCTGATGGAGCCAAGGGAGCCCTACAAACTGACATCAGCAACCTGGACTGGTGAATTTTCTTTCCCAGGGAAAATGACCAAAGGATGTGCCCAGGGGCCCCTGGCCCCTGGCTGGGACCTGAATGCAACGAATCCTTATATCGAAGGATGGACCCCAGACTGAAGTTGTCCCCATCTCATACTTATGCTGCCCTGATAGACCCAAGGGAGCCCTAGAAAGTGACATAAGGTTCCTGAACTGGTGAGTTTTCTTTTCCAGGGAAAATGGCCAAAGAATGTGCCCAGGGGCGCCTGGCACTGGGCTGGGGCCTGATTCCAAAGAATTCCTATATCGAAATTTGGACCCCAAACCGAATTGTCCCCCAGTTATATTTGTGCTGCCATGATAGAGCCAAGGGAGCCCTACAAACTGACATCAGCAACCTGGACTGGTGAATTTTCTTTCCCAGGGAAAATGGCCAAAGCATGTGCCCAGGGGTCCCTGGCACTGGGCTGGGCCCTGACTGCAAAAGATCCTTATATCGAAGGATGGATCGCAGACCAAAGTTGTCCCCTCCTCAAACTTGTGCTGCCTTGATAGACCCAAGGGAGCCCTACAAACTGACATCAGCAACCTGGACTGGTGAGTTTTCTTTCCCAGGGAAAATGGCCAAAGGATGTGCCCAGGGGCACCTGGCCCCTGGCTAGGACCTGACTGCAAAAAATCCTTATATCGAAGGATGAACCACAGACTGAAGTTGTCCCCATCTCATACATGTGCTGCCCTGATAGACCCAAGGGAGCCCTACAAACTGACAACAGGAACCTGGACTGGTGAATTTTCATTTCCAGGGAAAATGGCCAAAGGATGTGCCCAGGGGCGCCTGGCACTGGGATGGGTCTTGACTGCAAAGAATCCCTATATCGAAGGATGGATCGCAGACCGAAGTTGGCCCCTCCTCAAACTTGTGCTTACCAGATAGACCCAAGGGAGCCCTACAAACTGACATCAGCAACCTGGACTGGTGAGATTTCTTTAACAGAGAAATTGGCCAAAGGATGTGCCCTGGGGCCCCTGGCACTGGGATGGGCCCTGTCTGCAAAAAATCCTTATATCGAAGGATGGACCCCAGAACAAAGTTCTCCGCATCTCATACTTGTGCTGCCCTGATAGACCCAAGGGAGCCCTACAAACTGACATCAGCAACCTGGACTGGTGAGTTTTCTTTCCCAGGGAAAATAGCCAAAGGATGTGCCCAGGGGCCCCTGGCACTGGGCTGGGGCCTGAATGCAAAAAATCCTTATATCGAAGGATGGACCCCAGACTGAAGTTGTCCCCATCTCATACTTGTGCTGCCCTGATAGAACCAAGGGAGCCCTACAAACTGACATCAGCAACCTGGACTGGTGAATTTTCTTTCCCAGGGAAAATGGCCAAAGGATGTGCCCAGGGGCCCCTGGCCCCTTGCTGGGACCTGACTGCAAAGAATCCCTATATCGAAGGATGGACCCCAGACTGAAGTTGTCCCCATCTCATACTTGTGCTGCCCTGATCGACCCAAGGGAGCCCTACAAACTGACATCAGCAACCTGGACTGGTGAGTTTTCTTTCCCAGGGAAAATGGCCAAAGGATGTGCCCAGGGGCGCCTGGCCCTGGGCTGGCCAGACTGCAAAAAATCCTTATATCGAAGGATGGACCCCAGACTGAAGTTGTCCCCATCTCATACTTGTGCTGCCCTGATAGAACCAAGGGAGCCCTACAAAGTGACATCAGCAACCTGGACTGGTGAATTTTCTTTTCCAGGGAAAATGGCCAAAGGATGTGCCCAGGAGCCCCTGGCCCTGGGGTGGATTCTGACTGCAAAAACTCCTTATATCGAAGGATGGACCCCAGACCGAAGTTGTCCCCCCCTCAAATTTCTTCTGCCCAGATAGACCCAAGGGAGCCCTACAAACTGACATCAGCAACCTGGACTGGTGAGTTTTCTTTCCCAGGGAAAATGGCCAAAGCATGTGCCCAGGGGCCCCAGGCACTGGGCTCGGACCTGAATGCAAAGAATCCTTATATCAAAGTTTGGACCCCAGACCGAAATTGTCCCCCCCTCAAAGTTGTGCTGCCATGATAGACCCAAGGGAGCCCTACAAACTGACATCAGCAACCTGGACTGGTGAGTTTTCTTTCCCAGGGAAAATAGCCAAAGGATGTGCCCAGGGGCCCCCGGCACTGGGCTCAGACCTGAATGCAAAGTATCCTTCTATTGAAGGATGGATCGCCAAGAAAAGTTGTCCGCTCCTCAAACTTGTGCTGCCCTAATCGACCCAAGGGAGCCCTACAAACTGACAACAGGAACCTGGACTGGTGAATATTCTTTCCCAGGGAAAATGGCCAAAGGATGTGCCCAGGGGCCCCTAGCCCCTGGCTGGGGCCTGAATGCAAAAAATCTTGATATCGAAGGATGGACCCCAGACTGAAGTTGTCCCCATCTCATACTTGTGCTGCCCTGATAGACCCAAGGGAGCCCTACAAAGTGACATAAGGTACCTGGACTGGTGAGTTTTCTTTTCCAGGGAAAATGGCCAATGGATGTGCCCAGGGGCACCTGGCCCTGGGCTGGGGCCTGACTGCAAAGAATTCTTATATCGAAGTTTGGACCCCAAACCGAATTCTACCCCCTTCAAAATTGTGCTGCCCTGATAGAGCCAAGGGAGGCCTACAAAGTGACATCAGCAACCTGGACTGGTGAGTTTTCTTTCCCAGGGAAAATAGCCAAAGGATGTGCCCAGGGGCCCCTGACCCTGGGCTGGGCCCTGACTGCAAAGAATCCCTATATCGAAGGATGGATCGCAGACCAAAGTTGTCCCCTCCTCAAATTTCTGCTGCCCAGATAGACCCAAGGGAGCCCTACAAACTGACATCAGCAACCTGGACTGGTGAGTTTTCTTTCCCAGGGAAAATGGCCAAAGGATGTGCCCAGGGGCCCCTGGCACTAGGCTGGCACCTGACTGCAAAGAATCCTTATATCGAAGGATGGACCACAGACTGAAGTTGTCCCCCCCTCAAAGTTGTGCTGCCCTGATAGACCCAAGGGAGCCCTACAAACTGACAACAGGAACCTGGACTGGTGAATTTTCATTTCCAGGGAAAATGGCCAAAGGATGTGCCCAGGGGCGCCTGGCACTGGGATGGGTCTTGACTGCAAAGAATCCCTATATCGAAGGATGGATCGCAGACCGAAGTTGGCCCCTCCTCAAACTTGTGCTTACCAGATAGACCCAAGGGAGCCCTACAAACTGACATCAGCAACCTGGACTGGTGAGATTTCTTTAACAGAGAAATTGGCCAAAGGATGTGCCCTGGGGCCCCTGGCACTGGGATGGGCCCTGTCTGCAAAAAATCCTTATATCGAAGGATGGACCCCAGAACAAAGTTCTCCGCATCTCATACTTGTGCTGCCCTGATAGACCCAAGGGAGCCCTACAAACTGACATCAGCAACCTGGACTGGTGAGTTTTCTTTCCCAGGGAAAATAGCCAAAGGATGTGCCCAGGGGCCCCTGGCACTGGGCTGGGGCCTGAATGCAAAAAATCCTTATATCGAAGGATGGACCCCAGACTGAAGTTGTCCCCATCTCATACTTGTGCTGCCCTGATAGAACCAAGGGAGCCCTACAAACTGACATCAGCAACCTGGACTGGTGAATTTTCTTTCCCAGGGAAAATGGCCAAAGGATGTGCCCAGGGGCCCCTGGCCCCTTGCTGGGACCTGACTGCAAAGAATCCCTATATCGAAGGATGGACCCCAGACTGAAGTTGTCCCCATCTCATACTTGTGCTGCCCTGATCGACCCAAGGGAGCCCTACAAACTGACATCAGCAACCTGGACTGGTGAGTTTTCTTTCCCAGGGAAAATGGCCAAAGGATGTGCCCAGGGGCGCCTGGCCCTGGGCTGGGCCAGACTGCAAAAAATCCTTATATCGAAGGATGGACCCCAGACTGAAGTTGTCCCCATCTCATACTTGTGCTGCCCTGATAGAACCAAGGGAGCCCTACAAAGTGACATCAGCAACCTGGACTGGTGAATTTTCTTTTCCAGGGAAAATGGCCAAAGGATGTGCCCAGGAGCCCCTGGCCCTGGGGTGGATTCTGACTGCAAAAACTCCTTATATCGAAGGATGGACCCCAGACCGAAGTTGTCCCCCCCTCAAATTTCTTCTGCCCAGATAGAGCCAAGGGAGCCCTACAAACTGACATCAGCAACCTGGACTGGTGAGTTTTCTTTCCCAGGGAAAATGGCCAAAGCATGTGCCCAGGGGCCCCAGGCACTGGGCTCGGACCTGAATGCAAAGAATCCTTATATCAAAGTTTGGACCCCAGACCGAAATTGTCCCCCCCTCAAAGTTGTGCTGCCATGATAGACCCAAGGGAGCCCTACAAACTGACATCAGCAACCTGGACTGGTGAGTTTTCTTTCCCAGGGAAAATAGCCAAAGGATGTGCCCAGGGGCCCCCGGCACTGGGCTCAGACCTGAATGCAAAGTATCCTTCTATTGAAGGATGGATCGCCAAGAAAAGTTGTCCGCTCCTCAAACTTGTGCTGCCCTAATCGACCCAAGGGAGCCCTACAAACTGACAACAGGAACCTGGACTGGTGAATATTCTTTCCCAGGGAAAATGGCCAAAGGATGTGCCCAGGGGCCCCTAGCCCCTGGCTGGGGCCTGAATGCAAAAAATCTTGATATCGAAGGATGGACCCCAGACTGAAGTTGTCCCCATCTCATACTTGTGCTGCCCTGATAGACCCAAGGGAGCCCTACAAAGTGACATAAGGTACCTGGACTGGTGAGTTTTCTTTTCCAGGGAAAATGGCCAATGGATGTGCCCAGGGGCACCTGGCCCTGGGCTGGGGCCTGACTGCAAAGAATTCTTATATCGAAGTTTGGACCCCAAACCGAATTCTACCCCCTTCAAAATTGTGCTGCCCTGATAGAGCCAAGGGAGGCCTACAAAGTGACATCAGCAACCTGGACTGGTGAGTTTTCTTTCCCAGGGAAAATAGCCAAAGGATGTGCCCAGGGGCCCCTGATCCTGGGCTGGGCCCTGACTGCAAAGAATCCCTATATCGAAGGATGGATCGCAGACCAAAGTTGTCCCCTCCTCAAATTTCTGCTGCCCAGATAGACCCAAGGGAACCCTACAAACTGACATCAGCAACCTGGACTGGTGAGTTTTCTTTCCCAGGGAAAATGGCCAAAGGATGTGCCCAGGGGCCCCATGCACAGGGCTGGTACCTGACAGCAAAGAATCCTTATATCGAAGGATGGACCCCAGACTGAAGTTGTCCCCATCTCATACTTGTGCTGCCCTGATAGACCCAAGGGAGCCCTACAAACTGACATCAGCAACCTGGACTGGTGAGTTTTCTTTCCCAGGGAAAATGGCCAAAGGATGTGCCCAGGGGCCCCTGGCCCTAGGCTGGCACCTGACTGCAAAGAATCCTTATATCGAAGGATGGACCACAGACTGAAGTTGTCCCCCCCTCAAAGTTGTGCTGCCCTGATAGACCCAAGGGAGCCCTACAAACTGACAACAGGAACCTGGACTGCTGAATTTTCTTTTCCAGGGAAAATGGCCAAAGGATGTGCCCTGGGGCCCCTGCCCCTGAGCTGGAACCTGACTGCAAAGAATCCCTATATCCAAGGATGGATCACAGACCAAAGTTGTCCCCTCCTGAAAGTTGTGCTGCCCTGAGAGACCCAAGGGAGCCCTACAAACTGACATCAGCAACCTGGACTGGTGAGTTTTCTTTCCCAGGGAAAATGGCCAAAGGATGTGCCCAGGGGCCCCTGGCCGTGGGCTGGGGCCTGACTGCAAAGAATCCTTCTATCGAAGGATGGACCCCAGACTGAAGTTGTCCCCATCTCATACATGTGCTGCCCTGATAGACCCAAGGGAGCCCTACAAACTGACATCAGGAACCTGGACTGGTGAGTTTTCCTTCCCAGGAAAAATGGCCAAAGGATGTGCCTAGGGGCCCCTGGCCCTGGCCTTCGACCTGACTGCTAAAAATCCTTTTATCGAAGGATGGACCCCAGACCGAAGTTGTGCCCATCTCATACTTGTGCTGCCCTGATAGACCCAAGGGAGCCCTACAAACTGACATCAGCAACCTGGACTGGTGAGTTTTCTTTTCCAGGGAAAATTGCCAGAGGATGTGCCCAGGGGCCCCTGGCACTGGGCTGAGACCTGACTGCAAAGAATCCTTATATGGAAGGATGGACCCCAGACTGAAGTTGTCCCCTCCTCTTATCTCTTCTGCCCTGTGTCCTGGGTTGTAAGATAAGCTTGTATTCTATTTGCCATCTGTTGAAGGCAAACCTGTTGGGCAGGTTTTGTTATCTCTCTCAAAGACAATGTTTTGCCCCGTAGAGGCAATGGTTTGTTTATACAGTATTGACTGACTCACTGCCAGGCTGGTAAATGTAACACCATCCTATTGTGAGGGGTCCCACCCAGAGGGGGAAGCCAAGCACTCTATTATTGTATAAAGGGGTAGCTTTTTGGGGAGAGAGGCAGCTGGCTCTCTCTCTTCGCGGGATTCCCAGAGAAGCAGCTCTCTTCGGCGGCACTCGCAGCGAAGCAGCCGGAGCGCGGTGAGGCGACGGCGGCGGAGCTCGGAGGCAACCCTGGCGCAGAGGAAGACTGGCCCCACTGCCGCCAGATCTTCAGAGGAAAACTATACCCTTTTAAAGATCACCACTGCAGCTGCAATTCATCAACCACTGCAAGGGGAGCAATTGTCCCAGCAGGACTGCTACTGGCACCCCGAATCCTCAGGTTCTGGACTTTTTTCACTGGTTTTGTTTGTACCGATTGCATTTGCCTTTTTAAATTGTTGTCTAGTTTTCTCCTAGTAAAGAATTGTTACTCCCATTCCCATATCTTTGCCTGAGAGCCTTTTAATTTAAAGATCCTGGTAATTCAGAGGGAGGGGGTTTGCCATTCTCCATTGCACAGGAGGCTTTGCCCTCTTTCACAGACTCCTGTCTTGTCGAACCAAGACAGGGCAGTGAACCTTCTTTGTCCCCAAATCCCATTCCATTATGGACCTCAGGGTGTTGACCCACCATTTAGGTTCAACTGGGCTAAGCACCCATGGCCACACTTCAGAACCTCCTGGCCCTTCCAAGACCCAACAATTTCTAAGGTTAAAAATTCTTGTGATTTCTTCTCATAAACCTACAAATTGAGTCTACCACTCCTGGCCTAAATTTATCTGACAATCTAAATGTAGAACTAGTAAGGAAAATATTCTACTGTATTTATAGTATTATAATGACCTAGTCTAATTTCCACCCTTTCTTCTGCATAGTAAGAGCCTGAATGAGAGATTCGGGACTTCAGGTGGCTCTTCAAAATGCAGTTTATTATATCCAAGATGTTACAACAGTCCAGGGTCATGGGTGACAGAGCCTGCACCTACAGCTCTCAGCTCCAGCTGTAGACAAGCCTGAAGACCCTTTAATTCCAGTTACAATGCATTATATACTTTGCTGAGCATCTTAATACAGAAGAACTAATCTATACCTTTATTTTTACTTATAGTCTATCATAACTACTACAATTACCATATTGATGTTACTATTCTCCAATCACAAAAAGTTAGTATGTTACAGTTTAAGCTAGAAGTTGTTTTTCAGTATTCTTGCAGTGGAAAATTCTGAAGCCTTTTTTCTACTTGCAATATCAGCAGTCTTGTTTTTCTGTGGAATCTTTTTTCTTGGTGAAAACATCTTCTATTTGAGGTGGGTTTATCCTTTGCTCTAAGCCATAAAACCCCCTTCTAACTAACATATCCTTTGCCCTTTTAGTTATCCAGTAAGGCTGGCTCAGCACTTCTTTTCTTCTATATCAAAATTTGCTTTCATTTCTATTTTTTCTTCAGATTCTACATTCAGAGATCTTTCTGTCAAGCATACATATCTGTTAAACTTTCTTGTCAATCTTTCATCCTTCCCAACACTGCACCACCTGTGGTGAGGGAAGGCACAGAAACCATTTAAGATAAAGAAAATAATTATAGCAATTAGTAGCCCCCCAGTGAGTGGAGATTCTAAGGGAGGGATGCCCATATAGACTATTTCAGCAGACAGTCTGCGGCTAGGTACATGCAGCTTGCCCTGGTGTCAACACACTGGCTGCTGCTCCAGACCACTCCTGTGGAGTGTCAGTCAGAGCCTGCTGTCCTTCTTTTCCAGCCGAGATGTCCAAATCTCCAGGGCCTTAGAGACCTTGACCAGAGCATGATGGGTCCACCTGTGTTCAGCTGCTTGACAGCTGTTTCTGTGGTCAGCAACACTTGAAAAAGTCCACACCATTGTTACTAGATATTACATACCAAGCCCTGGGATTGACTGACAGGGTCTTCTACCAATCAGACCTCTTATGAAGCTGCAAGCATTTAGATCCCAAGGAGGCATGGAGTTCAGACCAATGAGAATATCCAGACCAGGTCTTTCAAAATGCCCTTTATAAGTGGGAGGGAGTGGAAAACAAATCTCTCTGTTGCCACATGAACATCTGGAGGTGAGGTGTCTTAGTCTCCTTGCCCCTCCCCCCCCCTTCCCCCCCCCCTCCCCCCCCCTTTCCACATGCAAGCTTACACGTGGTGACCTCCGAAGTGATCAGGACTCAGCCATAGCCTGGCACAGAGCAAAAGAGACAGACAGCTTACCAGCTGGTTTTTGGTCTAGAACTGGATTAATAAACAGCCTGAGAGCTGGGAAATGGGGTAAGATCCAGGGTACAGGACATCAGGGCCTGGATCAGTGCATGGAACCCGAGATAGCCTGAGAGCTGGGAACAGCATAAAAGCTGGAACAGTGTAAAAACCAAACTTTCAGTGAATAACTGGGTCTCACTGGCTAGACAGTGATAAAAAATCCCCTCAGCAGACAGCAGAAAATACTGCAAAAGTTTAAGAACCTGTTTTACGTACTGGGATCGCCTAGGAGACCATGAGAGCTTGGATCTCAGGACCAGAAAATGTTGCTATAGAGCCCCACTCGGCACAAAGCACCAGGACTCAATCAGAAGGCTGTACAGACCTTTTTATTAAAGCA
Source organism: Lonchura striata (assembly GCF_050655825.1). Taxonomy (NCBI): domain Eukaryota; kingdom Metazoa; phylum Chordata; class Aves; order Passeriformes; family Estrildidae; genus Lonchura; species Lonchura striata. Next base: position 16,740,067 of record NC_140716.1, on the reverse strand, counting down.
ACATGTTGCTTTTATAATCTTACAAGATGCTTACATTTAATTAATGAAAACATACACTGCCCATTGGTTATAAAAAAACAAAACTTTTGATAAGTAAATGGAGCCATGTCACTGTGTGAGACAACCAAAGTTCAGATCTTTTTACTTTCTCTCTTTCTTCACTTTGTCATGGTGATAACCTTGGTGACTTCCTCGAGAGAGATATAAGGCTTTCCTTATCCTGAGGAAGCCTCCTGGCTGGCTCACAAGAGCGGCACAGAAACATCTTTCCTACAAGAAAATAACATAATAAAGGTACTGATTTTTTTCTTTCAAAAAAGAAAGATTGTTTACCCAGGGAGAAAGGGAACCCCAGCAGATGCCGGCATTACCCAGGGAGCCAGCAGAATGGATTGCAAAATCTATCTCCCTGTGGAGAGATGGAGGGCACCACAGCCCCGATTTCTCCGAGATGTCCTATGCCCTCCCCAGGCTGCAGTAATCACTATGCAGCCACCTCGGGCTATCATATTGCTTACCCAGGCGGGCACATCATGCCGCCCTGCTTGGGGGAACAGACCAAGTAGTGGGTGCTTCTGCCCCATAAGGGCTGCCGTGCCACCCGGCCGCTCCAACCTCTCCCGGGACTGGGAGGAGCCCTGCAGCCACTGCTCCGTCCTACGTGATCCGTGGGATCCGCCCCACACCCTTCTGGGCCGGCCCGGCAGCACCCCTCATCCAGCTGACATCACGGGGAGGAGCCGCAGCCCCGGTCCAGCCTCGGTGGGGCACAGCCACGCCTCCGGAGGGAGCTACCCCACCACCAAGCCTGCGTCGAAAGAAGGCTGCAGCACTCAGAAGCAATGCGTGGGAGGAGCCTTTGCCGAGGTCCTGCTAGGGAAAAGGCAATGTAGGGTGTGCGGTATCACAGGGGCAGAGATGGTCGAGTCTGCCCAAAGAGATGTAATCAGACAGATGGGTTAAATGTCTCACAGCAGCTAAGGTCGAGACACACAATCACCCAGACAAGCGAGAACCCAGCAATGTAAATGGAAGGTAAAAAGCAAAGAGACATTAACTTTCCTCCCTTGCAAAGCATTACAATCATGTTACCTCCTGATAAATCAAGGTTTTTGTGGTACAAAAATTCTAATAAAGACACTGAAAGGTTTCCATACAAAACTTATAATAAAGTACAACTGTTTGTAAAATATGCATTAGAACTCAAGGTACAATATTCATTATGGACGATTACATTTGTTAGAACCAAAATTAACAAGCCCAGTAAGGCTTGTTAATGATCAGTAAGGTGTTACATTTCTGCCTCAGACTATTAATGATGTGTATCAGGGAAGCATTAGTGTGTGTATTATGTACTTTTTTCATACTCCTACTAATTATTGTCGCAGTATCTCAAGAAGGATGGCTAAGACCCAGGAAGTGTCCACTGAAATACCCATAGCAAAATTAATTAATCGAAAGTATATTTCAGTTGCAAAGTTCTTCAACTGAAGTTTTGCCACTTGTTATCATTTAAAAAAAATTTGAAAGCCAATTATTAAATCACTAACAAAATTCCTAGCTTCTAACAAGGGAGTATTGCCTACACTGTTATGCATGTTAATGAATTTAGCTTTGTTTAGCACTGGATATTAATACAAACTTGTTTTTATGCAGGAAATCTCTCAACCAAGTCACTGGCCTGATCAACCTATGAACCTGGCTGCTAAAGATTCTGTGCAAAAAAGCTAACCTTTTTTTTTTTTTTTTTTGAGACAGGCATAGAGGCTTTGTCCAGAGTAGCCCTCCCAGTTTGCTCATAATGAAAAAGAGACCTTTCAGCAAACCCTCTGCCTTATTAATACTGTTAAAAAATGCATGCTTTTTTTCTATTTATATTTCTATTTATTATACAAAAAAAAAAAAAAAAGAAGAAAAAGGGTTGGGGTGAAGGCACACCCCCCTTTTTTGAGTTTTGAGTGGTGTCATGTTCTTATGTTTTATAATGAGTCATATAACAGTACAATATTCCTAAGAAATCCAAGGTAAAGGACACAGGGCAGCATTCTGAAGTTTCTTTAACAGAACAATGGATCACAAATGACCACCTACAATCAATATAAGGACTTGAATTGTTTACAAAGTACTTCCCTGTTTACAAACTTTTTCTGTTTACAGATTGTTTTCTTGGTGCTCAGTTCTTCGAGGGATAAATGGGTTACAGGTTGTTTTAAATAATTGGGCTTTTCTATAAGGTTAAATGGGTTAAAGGTTGAATGGTTTTTGCTTTTTTAAAATTATAACATATAAGCATTGCACCTGTGTTCCGAGTCCTCCCCCTGAACAGAAATGCTGCAGCTTTGGTGCAAATTTGGCCATGCTGTCTTTTGTTGTCCCATTTGTAAAGGGCCCTTGCAGATGGGTAAGAGAAAACAAATTACAAATTTTATTAAACAAAGAAGGGTGATATGTTACCGGATATCACATTTCAAGCCCTGGGATTGACTGACAGGGGCTCAATCAGATCTCTTATGAAGCAGCAAGCATTTCACTGGCCAGATCCCAAGGGGGCATGGAGTCCAGACCAATAAGAATATCCAGACCGCGTCTTTCAAAATACCCTTTATAAGGAGAGTGTCATGGAAAATAAATCTCTCTGTTGCTACATGAACATCTGGAAGTGAGGTGTCTTAGTCTCCTTGCCCCTCACTCCTCCACCACATACAACCTAACACACCACTTCACCACCAGTGGTGCTTCTTTTCAATTCTTAACCAGGACTAAATCCCCTGGTTGGATGTTATGAACAGCAAAGTCCAAAGGCAGGGGCTGTGCCAGCTGAGTTGCCTGTTGAAGGAGAGTTCACAAAAGACAGTATCCTGGAAACATATTGTTTTAAAAATACATCACTTATCTCCATTTCCCACTAGGCTTAGAATTACCTGGGTAAGGGATGTCACATGGAAAATTAGAAATTGCTGGCAAAGAAAGCAAATATCTAGCAATTTTCCACTGCTGGCACCAGCACTGCCCAGATCTGGTGTTTGCTGGCATCCCCTGTGCCCAGATCTGGAAATTCCCCGGTGCTGGTACAGCCCAATTCCAGCAATTTACTGGCAAAGTGTGAGAACCCCGGGCTTGGTCTAGGGTCTCGTGTGGTGGTAAAGTCTCTCCTCCAGCCTGTGCTTCCAAAGAAAAACTCCGCAGCCTCCTGTTGTTCGGTCTCAAGGCAGTTTATTGCGAGTTATCTAAATGATTTTCTTCTTAGGCTGTGGCAGTTTGGTCAGCAGCCCAGGCAGAGGCACACACACACCCTGACATCCTCTCTGTCTGCTGCCTTCTTCTCTCTCCCCGCCCAGGACTGCTGCTATCTTTTATATGATATATTACGTATTACATGTTTATAGTTTTCCCCCAATATTTACTACCTATATTACAAAGTGCTTTTCTACTCTAAACCAATCTGTGAGTGCCAACATCACCAAGAACATGGAGGCAAGGAAAAAGAAGGAGGAAGAACAGGATCAGCCCACTTTCCTCCATCTTAGAACTTCTGACCCCCATGTACAAAGTGAAAACCCCCCTGTACAAGTGTTAAACCCCCCTGTACAATACTAAAAAAAATTCCCCTCTACTTTGTAACTACTTCTACTATACTATCTAACCCTTTGTGACTGCTTGTTCCACCTCCAAAGTTGGTAACTCATTCCATAGCTCAAACTCAAAATCACAGCTGTTTCCAGCTGCCTGCCAGGGTCTAAAATGCTTCTGACCAAGGCCTGGAACCTCTAAAAATGTCTGAGAGACATTTTGAGTTCCAACAGGAAAGAAAGCCAAAACCCAGTAATTTCTTGGTTCAGGCACCAACACTGCCCAGATCTGGTGTTTGCTGTCACTGCCGGTGCCCAAATCTGGCAATTTCCCAGTGCCGGCGCAGCCCAAATCCAGCAATTTGTGGGTTCAGAAACCCCAAATCTGGCAATTTCCTGGTGCCAGCACCGGCACCACCCAGATCCGGTGTTTGCTGGCACCGCCAAAGCCCAGATTCAGAAATTTCCAGGTGCTGGAACAGCCCAAGTCCAGCAATTTGTTGGCACAGAAAGTTGAAATTTGGCAATTTCCTGGTTCCAGCACCTTCTCACCCACATATGGTGTGCGCTGGCACTGCCAGTGCCACAATCAAGAAATTTCCCTTTTCCGGGCCAGCCTAAGTGCAGCAATTTGTCTACACAGAAAACCAAAACCCAGCAAATACCTGGTGCCAGTAGCACCGAGATCAGGTGTTTGCTGGCACAACCAGTGCCCAGATCCAGATATTTCCCAATGCCAGCACAGTGGAAGTCCAGCAATTTGCTGGCAAAGAAAGTCAGTGCCTGGCACCACCACCAGCACTAGCACCACCCAGATCTGGCATTTGCTGGCAATTCCAGGGCCCAGATTCAGAAACTTCACAATACTGGTACAGCCCAAGTCCAGCAGTTCTCCAGCAAAGAAAGCCAAAACCTGTCAAATACCAGGTGTCAGCACCACCCAGATCTGGTGTTTGCCAGCACTGCCAGTACCTAGATCTGGCAATTTCTCTGTGTGGGCACAGCCTAAGTGCAGCAATTTGCTGGCACAGAAAGTTAAAATTTCCCTGTGCCAGCATTGTCCCTGCCCAGATCTGGTGTTTGTAGAACCACCAATGATGATACCTGGAAATTTCCCTGTTCCAGCACAACCCAATCTGGTGTTATCTGCCTGCAGGACAACAGGAAAGAAGGAAGGGAGGAAGAAAAGGGGAAGGGGTCGAGATCTGGTTCTTACCTGCACCTGGAACCTGAGCTCTGGTGTTTGCTGTCACTGCCAGTGCCCAGATCTGGCAATTTTCTGGTGCCAGCACAGCCCAGGTCCAGCAATTTGCTGGCAATGAAAGCCAGTGCCTGCAATTTTCTGGTGCTAGAACCAGCACTGCCCAGATCTGGTGTTTGCTGGCAATGCCAGGGCCCAGATGCAGAAACTTCCCTGTGCCAGCAGAGCCTGAGTGCATCAAGTTGCTGACAAAGAAAGACAAAATCTGGGAATTTCCTGCTACCAGCACCTTCCCTGCCCAGATCTGGTGTGGGCTGGCATTGCCAGTGCCCACATCTGGCAATTTCCCTGTTCTGGGACAACCTAAGTCCAGCAATTTGCTGGCAAAGCAAGCTAAAATCTAGCAATTTCCTGATGCCAGGACCCAGATTCAGAAATGTTGGGAAGGATGGATAAATATAATTATTCATAAATAATACAGCCAGGATGAGAACGGTCCTCCCTGCTAGCCGGACAATGCCCTTGCCTACAGATGGGTCAAGGGGTCAAGTGGACTGTTCCATCTCACCCCCCAAAATGTACGGTTCACCCCGCACCTGTAACCCTCCCCTAAAACATCAAGTGTCTGTAACCCCATTGGCCCAAGTCTTGTTCCAGCCCACCTTGAAGCCTCCTCATAAGGGGTCTCCAAGGGGCCAGACGCTGTCTTGGAACTTCCCCTCCTCCTGGAACTTCCCTTCTCTTGGATCTTTGCCCTCATAGGACCTCCACCCCTTCCTAGAGCATCCTCTTGTCTCTCCCCTCCCCAATCTTCTCAAGCCTCACCACGTGCTGTGTCTGGCAGCTCGAAGCAGGACCTTTCTCCATCCCTAATAAACCTTATATCCCAAAAGCAGCCTGCAGAGATCTCTCGTCTTCATTCACCTAAACCATCCTGGAGCACAGCGCTCCCTACACAGAAATTTCCCTGCTCCAGGACAGCCTACATCCAGCAATTTACTGGCACTGAAGCCAAAACCTGGAAATTCTTGGTACAAGCACTGGCACAGCCTAGATATCATGTTTGCTGCCACTGGCAGTGCCCATATGTAGTTATTGAAATGAACAGGGCTTATGGCTTTATTAATGTTCAGCTCTTTATTAAAAAGATCAGCTGGGCAGGGGACCCAACTCGGAGCTCGCCCCCGCTGTTGTAGCTGTTTCCAGGTAGCTGAAGGGTGAGGAAGGTGCAAAGTCTGTGCCTGAAGTCCCAACAACAGCTGTCCCCTCTCTTTTACTCGTGGTAACACCAGGAAATTCTTGCCACTTTGTTCCTGCTTTCCACAGCCCACTCTAGTTTTGTCCTCCATAGGTTATGGTGACATGTCAAACATCAATTGGGGGATGTGTTTTCCTCTTCCTCAGCCAGCGTATTGTACCTGTCCAGGCCCCTCAACTGTGTTTAGTTCTTAGGGGTGTCCATATCCTCTGAAACATGCTCCCATGGTTCCATGAGTTTCCCTATTTGCATCTCAGTCCTAGAATAGCAGCATGGGTGGGGGGTGTCGTGGTTTGACACGGAAAAAGAATCTTCTCGGAAGGAAAAGGTCAATTTGGATATTGACACCTGGAGTGACCAATTGAGGCTGGACATGCCTCTGAGAACACAGAGGGGTTAAAAGCAGAATTCCCAGGAGAACTCTCTCTCTTTGGTTCCGGTCAGGGAGCAGTACAGGACTCTCCCCTGCCTGGCCTGTGGCTGGGTGGGGGAGGGGACCCATGTGGCCCAGCTTGAGGTGGGCCAAAGGGTGGACAGGCTGGAATCAGACTGGCCCCCTGCAGATGGAAGGGTGGAGAAATCTGGGATGTCTGCATTCCCCCTCCAGAGTCTATCTCTCTCTCTCTCTTTCTCTCGAGAGAGAGCGAGAGAGAGAGACAGTGGTGGTTTGTCAGCAGTACACCGCAGGGAAGGAGAAGAGTGTGGGGGGGTGGGGCGCAAGGCCATAAGGTGCCTAGCCGTGGGAGCCAGAAATCCGGGCAGAGAACCATCCAGGGAGTTGGAACTTTTAACCCTTCCTTGAGAAATGAAAGCTTTGTGAAATTTTACTCCTCCTCAGCTTGAAAAAGAGGAAGAGAGACAGCCTGGACCCTGGGATGTTAGGGAAAGAAGATTAAGAAGATTGCGGGGGGGGGAACATAATGGAGTGGCTTTTGGCTGGACTTTTTCTTGTTAGCTGTAGACTGAACCAATTTTCTCCTCCAAGAGAGACTGTATTTACGGAGGATGCCGGTGAGCCAAGAGACCTGCTTCAGCAGCTGAGAAAAAACAGGAGTGGAGCAAACAGAGAAGTTAGGGGGGTTTGTGGTGGTGCCCCCTGTCTTCAGAGAAGAAGATCTCTGTTCTTGGACCGTCGGCCGTAGGGGAGGAAGAAAATGGGGGGACTGTGGTCCCAAAAAGTGAAAAACTGAACTGTTGATTTTTCCCCTCTTGGCAAAGCATCCTTGAAAGGGAAAATCCTAAAAGCAGTCTGTCCATCCATGCATTGGTGGTGAGAGCACTGTGCATGGAAAGGAGAGGGTCACACTGGCAGACTTTCTCTGGGCAGTGTCATGTGTGACATGGAAACACAAGAAGTGGCAGCTGTTTCCTGGGGGTCTATGGTGCAAGGGAGACTCATCTCTCCCCTGATGGACTTAGTATTGATTATCTGGAGGGTGGGAACCTGACTGGGGTAGAGGTTGTGTCTCACTGTGGTTTGTTGAAAATGGGGGGGGGGGGGGGGAGGGGGGGGCGGGGGGAGGAGGAATGTTTTGAAAGGTTTCCATTTTGGATTTTGTGTGTGTTTTTCTTTCTTTTTTCATTTATAGTAGTAGTATAGTAGTAGTAGCTTAATAAAGTTTTTTCCCCCTTGTTATTAAGCTTGGGCCTGCTTTGCTCTGTTCCCGATCACATTTCACAGCATTCAATTGAGAGGTTGCATTTTCATGGGGGCGCTGGCCTTGTGCCAGTGTCAAACCATGACAGGGGGGTAGGTGATCTTCCAAGTAGTTTAGAGAAAACAAACAGAGCAATTAGCTAATTAACAATTCAATATCGGTACTTAACTAGAACTGGCAACTGTTCCAGTGTTGCCATGGGAACCAGGAAGGCCTCGTCCACCGGCCCCTGTCTGGGACACTGGGAACTTTGTTCATTAGTTATTTACTGGTGTCTGCACAGCCCCAGTCCAGCAATTTGTTTGCACAGAAAGCCAAAACCCTGCAATTTCCTGGTGCCAGCAATGGCTTTGCCCAGTTCTAGTGTTTGCAGGCACTATTGTTGCCAAGGTCCAGAAATTTCCCAATGCCATCAGAACCCAAGCCCAGCAATTTTCTGGCAAAGACTGCCAAAACCTGGCAAGTACCTGGTGCCAGCACCACCAAAATGTTGTGTTTTCTGGCACCTTCAGTGCCCAGATCTGGCAATTTCCTTGTGCCAACATAGCCCAAGTGCAGCAAATTGCTGGCACAGGAAGTTAAAAATTGCTGATGTCCTGGTGCCAGCACTGTCCCCGCCCAGATCTGACATTTGCCAGCACCATCAGTGCCCAGATCCAGAAATTTCCCGGTGCTAGCACAGTCCAAGTGCAGCAATTTGCTGACAAAGAAAGCTAAAACCTGGCAAATTCTCAGTACAGGCACTGGCACCGCCCAGAACTGGTGTTTGCTAGCACTGCCCATGCTCAGATTCAGAAATTTCCCTCTTCGGGTACAACGCAAGTGCAGCAATTTGCTGACACAAAGCCAAAACCTGGCAAATAGATGGTGCCACCACCACCCAAATGTCTTGTTTCTGGCACCACCAGAGCCCAGATCCAGAATTTTTTGGATGCCTGCACAGCCTAAGTCCAGCAATTTGCTGGCTAAGCAAGTCAAAATCCGGCAATCTCCTGATACCAATATTGGCAGTGCCCAGATCTGGTGTTTGCTGCCACCTCCTGTACCCAGATCTGGAAGTTTTTGGGTGTCTGCACCACCAAAGTCCAGAAATTTGCTGACAAAAAAGGCCAAAACCCTGCAATTTCCTTGTGCTAGCACTTTCCATATCTAGTGTTTGCCGGCTCTCTCAGGGCCCAGATCTGGCAATTTCCAGGTGCTAGAAAGCCCAAGTCCAGCACTTTGATGGCACAGAAAGCTAAAACCTGGGAAATACCAGGTGCTGGCAGCACTCTTATCTGGTGTTTGCTGGCGCAGCCTGTGTCTGGATACAGATTTTCAGATACCTGCATAGCCTAAGTGCAGCAATTTACTGGCACAGAAAGTTAAAATTTGGCAATTTCCCAGTGCCAGCACATTCCCCGCCCAGATCTGGTACAGTGCAACTGCTAGTGCCCAGATCCAGAAATTTCCCAATGCTGTCACAGTCCAAGTGCAGCAATTTGCTGGCAAAGAAAGCCACCATCTGGCAATTTCCTGGTGCCAGCACTGTCACTGCCCAGATCTGTTTGTGGCACTGCCATTTCCCACATCCGGAAATTTTCTGGTGCCGGCACAGCCCTAGTCCAGCAATCTGCTGGCAAAGAAAGATAAACCCAGCAACTTCCCAGTACCAGACCTAGCACCAGCACTGCCCAGATCTGGTGTTTGGTTGCACCACCAGTGTCCAAATCTGGACATTTCCTGTTGCCTGCATGTCTTAAGTTACAAATGCAAGATGTGGCTGGGGGTGTATATTTTATTGCCATCTGTCAGAGGTGGGGTAGTTATCTTCTATTAATTGGGCCACCTATTAAAACCAGGTGGGGCAGTTTTCTTTATCTCCTCCTCTCTCTGGAAAATATATTCTATTAACAGGCCAGTGAGTCTCACTGCATGACTGATAAAATTACATCATCCAATTGTGAGATGTTCTGCCCACAGGGAGGAGCCAAGCATTCCTGCCTGGCTAAAATCTGATATTTGGAACACCTGAACAGCTTTTTCCCACTGGATTCCCAGAGGAAGACCAGGCCTATCTACACAACCACTGGACCTTCAGAGGAAAACTCCACCCTTCTACTGGATCACTGCTTCAACAGAACCACACCTGTCACTGCAGGAGGGCTTGCAGCCACCATTCAATCAGACTGCTGCCAACACCCTGACCCACAGGGTGTCAGGTCATATTCTGACTGTGTCAATGTTGTTTTCTATTACTGCATTTTTATTTTTATTTTTTATTTTTATTTTTATTTTTTCCTAATAAAGAACTGTAATTCTTACATATCTTTGCCTGAGAGCCCCTTAAGTTCAAAATTAAGATAATTTGGAGGGAGGGGGTTTGCATTTTTCCGATTCAAGGGAGGCTCCTTCCTTCCATAGAGGACACCTGTCTTTTCAAACCAAGAAAGCATAGCCAAAGTCCATCACTTTTCTGGCAAAGAATGCCAAAATCTGGCAATTTTCTGCTACCGCCACCACCCAATCTGGTGTTATCTGGGAGTGGGACCCCAGGAAGGAAGGAAGGAAGAAAGGAAGAAAGGAAAAGAAGAAGGGGTCCAGATCCAGTCCTTACTGGCACTTGGAGCTTGAAATCAGGTGTTTTCTGGCACCACCAGTTCACAGATAGGGAAATTCCCTTAATCTGGCACTGCCCAAGTCCAGCGATTCACTGGCAAAGAAAGCCAAAACCTGGCTAACAGGTACAAGCACAACTCTGATCTGGTGTTTGCTGGCACTGCAGTGCCCAGATCTGGAAAATTTTGGGTGCCTGCACAGCATAAGGCTAGAAATTTGCTGGCACAAGAAAGTTTAGCAATTTCCTGGTGCCTGTGTCACCACCAGTACTGCACAGCTCTTGTTTACTGGCACCACCTGTGCCCAGATCTGGAAATCTTTAGTTGCCTGCAGAGACCAAAACCAACAACTTGGTGTCACAGAAAGCAAACACCCAGCAATTTCCTGGTTATCAACTCTGTCAGCACCCAGATGTGGTGTTCACTGGCAAAGTGCCCTTATCAAGAAATATCCTGGTTCCAGCACAGACCAGATGCAGCGATATTCTGGCAAAGAAAGCCAAGACCCAGCCTGGTACCAGGACTGTCAGTGATAAGGTATGGTGCTTGGTGGCACCACCAGTGCCCAGATCTGGCAACTTCCAGGTGCTGGCACAACACAAGTCCAGCAATTTCCTGGCAAAGCAAGCTAAAACTTGGCAATTTCCTGTTGCCAGCACTGGTACCATCCAATCGTGTCTGCTGGCAGCAAGCCTCCAGGAAGGAAGGCATACAAAGTTTTGTTTGTTTGGATGTTTTGTTTTTTTAATGAACTTTCCCTGTCAGCTCTGGGCAGAGCTCTGTAACTGTATGTGACACCTGTGACAGCATAGAGGTGGCCAGGAGGACCTTCCCTGAGCTCTCTGCAGAGGAATCCACATCAGCCCAGGCTGGGGTAGCCAGTGGCCAGTCAGGTCCCTTGACTGACTGAGGCTCTGGACACTTCCCTTGGAGCTTCTCCAGTGACAGAAGGTTGGGGCTGCCACAGCTGTGGTGTCACAGAGGGAAATGCTGGGACTGATACTGCTTTGGTGTCACATTACAGAGCTGCCTTGCTCCTGGCCCGGCCCCATGAGCTTTAGCAGTGCCTCGTGGGGACACAAAGGCTGAGGCCAAGGGTGAGAATTGCAGAAGGGGCTGAGCTGGGAGGGAGACCCAGAAGAATCATGGAGTGCAGCCCCTGGCTCTGCACAGACAGCCCAACAATGGCAGTCTGGGCATCCCTGGGAGCTGTGTCCAAAGGCTCCTGCAGCTCAGAAGCCTTGGAGCTGTGAGCATACTCTGGGGAGGGTGGTCACCTTTGCTGATCTACAGCCCGGAGATGCCCTGGCCCAGCCCCAGGTGTTCCCTCGGGTGCTGTACATGCTCCCTCAGGGCAGAGATGGAAGCTGCCCCCAGCGCTGCCCCTCGGGAGGAGCTGAAGGCTCAGGGAGCTATGCTCCATCCGCTGGGCTGCAGTGGAAGCGAGGCAGCAGCCGCAAAGCTGTGGGGACAGGTGCTGCCCCTGGCTCAGAGCTGGGCCAGTGCCACAAGGAGAAAATCAACTTGCAGCTTCTGCCCCACAGCAAGGAGGAGCAGCAATTGCTGGCAAAGAGAGAGTGGTGCCAAGAGCCTGCAGGGACAGAACACAGGGAACAGCTTGGCGCTGCCCAAGGACAGGGTGAGATGGGACATGGCATTGGAATTGTTTTCTGGGAGGGAGATCGGGCCCTGGCACAGGTTGGCCCCCAGAAGCTGTGGCTGCCCCTGAATCCCTGGAAGTGTCCAAGGCCTGGTGGGATGGGATGGGATGGGATGGGATGGAGTGGAGTGGTTGGGGATGGCACTGTGGGGGTGGTATGAAGTTTAGGAGGGGTGGGGATTGGATTAGAGGGAGATAGAATGGTTAGGGCTCTTGGAGTGGAGAACTAGACGGAGGGACAGCAGGAGTCACTTTTGGGGAGGCTTGTACTACTTGTAGCAATTTTGGAGCCAGGAAATGTCCTGTGGGAGGTTGCAGGGGAATTGGGAAGGATGAGATAAAGGTGCCAAGGTGTGGACAACTGCGGTGAAGTGGCAGAGATTTTGGGAGGGCAAGGGCACCTCGGGGAGGGGGAGAGGAAGGAAGGACTCCAGGAAGGACTCCAGGAAGGAAGGACAGACTCCAGGAAGGAGGGATGGACTCCAGGAAGGTCTCCAGGAAGGAAGGAAGAGTAGGAATATAAAAAGGTAAAAAACTTTAGAAAGTGCAAAAAGACACCAGAAAGTAGACATAAAGCTGAGAAAGGCTGGGCAATTTCAAAACCTTCTCATGGGAAGCTAGGAAAATAAAAACCAAGTGAGTATATTTATATTTATCCTAAGGAACAAGAAAGAATAAGAACTTATTGATAGCTTGAGATGTGAAAAGTCCTAGATATATGCTTTGCAAAGATAGAAAAAGTTGCAATCTTATATAATTAATTATTGTGTATTGTTTAAGGTTCACAGAAGTCCTTCTGTTAATGTTAAACCCACGTGGGTCCTTTTTTTATTGGTTAGAGATAATGACTTTGCACCTTTTCTTTTATGCTATTGGTTCAAAGAATATGTAGGAAAAGGCTTTGCATAAGCTACCATCTTGTCTCTGATCTGGATTTGCATGGATGTTATTTTCTCTGTGTCTCTTCATTTTTGCTTGTATGATACAGACAGATAATAAATCCTAAGTTCGCAACCAGTCAGGGTCCCATCCTGTTTGTGAGACACAGTACAATTCGGCAGAAGGAAGGACTCCCGGAAGGACAGACTCCAGGAAGGAAGGAAGGACTGGGAAGGGAAGGGAAGGGAAGGGAAGGGAAGGGAAGGGAAGGGAAGGGAAGGGAAGGGAAGGGAAGGGAAGGGAAGGGAAGGGAAGGGAAGGGAAGGGAAGGGAAGGGAAGGGAAGGGAAGGGAAGGGAAGGGAAGGGAAGGGAAGGGTCCAACACCCAACATCCGTGCCCAACACAAGACAAAGCAGTGTTCGGTCTGCCCAGGCTGGGCACAATGCAGGTCTTCGTGGCAGGAGCTGGGTCCCATGGAAGCTTGGGGACTCTGCCCTGTGTCCCTGCAGAACAGCTGAGGTAGTTTTACTGCATGAAACAGAGGCACCCTTCACCACACGAGCCCCAGAACCAGCCCTGAGAACAGCAGTGAATACAGGCTGCCTGTTTCTTGTTGCCCCCTCTTCTCCCTGCTCCTCTCCAGTTAGATCAGCCAGACCCTCTGTTGTCCCCACCTAGCACTGCTGTCTATCCCCTTACACCAGCTTTCTTGACTTTCCCTGGCCACAGGAGCTTGGCTGCACTGGCATGCAGCATGCCTGGCATGCATGATATACTGCCTGCTACTACTAAGGTTTTGTCTGGGGCTTTTTGTTAACCCCACCAGCTATGTATTTTGAACAGCTCTCCTGGCCATTCTCTTACTGAACCCTCATAGCAAAACCAGGTCTCTTGAACCTCAGCTTTGCCACTGATTGGGATCTCATCCCTGGGAATTTTTACTTCTTTCATCACATTGTCTCTGCCCCTGCTAGCTCTTGAGTAGCAGATGTAGGAGAGGAACCCAGCTGCCCATGCTCTCCATCATCCTTCCTGTCAGAGCAGCTGTCCCTTTCACTGTTCCTTGAGGGTCTTCAGAACCAAGTGAAATTTGGGAGCATTTACACGCACCTGTTCACAAAAAGGTGTATAAGAAGGTTGCAAAAGACTTCCAAGGGCAACAGAGCCATGTGGGTAGGTGGCAGCTTCCTGAGAAAATCCTGAACAGGGACCTGGAGACTTCCCACTCTGCCAGAGTTGTTCTGAATAACTCTATGAGCCAACTCACCCCAGTCTGAGTGCCTACAGCCTCTTCCAAACATAACTGTCAAGGCATGTTTGGAAAACTACTTCAGGTAGTATTTCAAGTATCAGACAGCACTGGACTGAGGCTATGCAAACAGGCTCAGCCTTTGAAGAGCTGCCCAGCTAGTAGTGCCTCCACTACTGTCCTCCCCAGTAAATCCAAAGACAACCCAGCATGCATAACCAAGAACAGTCAGTCACTTGTGAGAGAGCACAGAATCTCAAGATACTCATTTCTTCACAGTACACATGAGCACTGCAGCTATGAGGGTCTTTATTTCAGAGTTAGCAGTGGCTAAAGGTATGAGTTACACATTGTAGCACCCACAGGCAGCAAATCATAGTAGCAACATGGTACTCACTTTGTGTTTAATGACAAGATGAAAGACTGCACAAGGTACACCAGAGCAACTTCAAAGGCTGGCAGTGAAAACAAGATACTAAACCTGGAAAAGACCAATTGGCCCAACTAGGTCTTAGAAAAAAATACTTATCACATTGATGCTGGATGAGGAGGGAAAAGAATTCAAACAGCAGCAAGTAAGAGCATCCCCAAAGGGGAATCAGTAACATGGAGATGGGCAGAACAGGGAGTCACTCAGGGTTAGTTATAAGGACAGCTGGACTAGATAAGAGAAACATATTTCACTACAGGGAGCAACATACCCCATCTTTTAAGAGGTGTGTTATGTCAGTCTGTTTTCCCCCCTTCCCAACCACTTCACAGTCAAGGAGTTAGTTACAGCACAATACACAGTTCTAGTTAGTGAGGGTGGTCCAGAGCACCTATCCCTTTTAACAGACCTGTGTAACTCATCAGGGGCTTGGGAAGTGTCAGCCACACAATGCACAAGAGGGACCAATGGAAGCTCCTGTCAACCACACAGCACTACTTGGTGCCCTGCATATGCAGCAATCCCAGACAAGGCTACAAAAGCTGTGTCTCTGGGTACACTGACCCTGCCCTGTGCAGGGCATCTGGCAGTGAACCACAGCACTCAGGCTGACCTGGACTCAGCTGGCATGAGAGAACAGAGACAGACACTCGAAGTACTGTGAAGGCATAGAACGTTCCACAGAGAATTAATATGGCCTGTAGTTCCAGTAACTGGAGAAAACGGAGATCTGGAAAGCAAGAACAAAAACAGGTAAGTTCCTATACCCCTTGGACCACAAAAAAAGGAGCACAAAATGTGTGAGGGAGGACTTAGCTTCACAGCATTATACACTTCAGCACCACACTACTGAAGGGCAGGTTTGCTGCTGCTGTCACTCAAGGAGCATGAAGTTACTTGCTCAAGGTAACTTGCAGAGCTGGAACTGAGCATTGATCTACTAGAATCTAGGTTGCTTGTTTTGTCTCATCCACCTCATGACTGAGAACACAAAAGTGTGTGCTTGCTCCTCTCCATCTAGTCACCAGCTTAGCATACATCTGCCATACCACTATACTTATCCTATGGCTGTTTGCTAGGCAGTGCCAGCCAGATCCCTGGCTCCAGAACACTGATTCATCCCTTATATTCGGCAAGCTGAGCATCACATCAGATCTGAGGTCCTCTCAAAATCCAGAGTTAAAAACAAAGCCCCTTTTTCAAGGCCATTACCTTGTCCTTCAGTTGCTGGCAAAGCTGCAGTGAAACTGTGAAGAAGACAAGGGCATCATTTAACCACGGGACAACACATTCCACTTTATGGACATGGCTGACTTCATAGCGCTGGCTGCCAAACTCACTGGAAGGGGGGGAAAGAGCACAGCTTCACACACAACAGCATAAAACTCAACTGTCTTATATTCCCATCAGAGAGATTATGATGATTTCTATCACAATTAAATCAGCACCTGGCAAAGTTACAGAATGCAAACACTCAAGTCCACCTCTGACCACATTTATAGCAAAGCTAAAGGGTGAAGTTAGGAACTTCCCTTCATTCCAGACAGGCATAAGGCAGGGAATGCAAATGGCAATGCCAATAACCAAACACTCATTTTTGTTGCAAACTCTCATATCTAGAGAGATGAGAGTACTGTCTAGATGGGCTGAATCCTCGAAATTGACGTATTTCGGCCTTTAGGACTAAGTCATTAAAGAGACGCAACAGAGCATTCACAGGCACAGCAAGTGACTCAATCCAGCTTCTCCTCTTCAGAGGTGCTACAATGGAAACTGTATGCAGCTGTTTGTATTTCACCCTCAAGACATACCAGCACCTATTATCCAGGTACACTACCCTTTGTAGTGACTGTACTTACAACATGGCCCCAGGGTTGTGCAAAACAGACCCTCCAGCAGGCTTGAAGTTCTAGAGAAGGAAAAGGTCATTAGGATTTTGATGTGGTAAACAAACCACTTAGAAGAAAGACATTTAAGGCTTACACTTTCAGTAGCCTGGCATCAAGAAACACCCATACTCTATTTCCTGGACACTCCATCAATATGGAATCCCTTTTGTTAGAACCCTTCCTGCTCCCTCATGAAAGGAGTTAGTTCTTCCATTGGCTGAGTTCAATGTAGCTACAAATTTTATCACTACAGAAATAAGATGAGAAGATCCAGCAGAAAAACAAAATATAGATTTTTTAGGAAAATCTTCCTTATGGAAGGACTGCAATTCATAAAGCTTAAGAGTTTAATGCTGTTTTTACAGGACATCAAGTTGACCCATGCGACAAGTGAAGCAGAAAAGTATCAATCAAAACTCCAAGAGAAAACCCAAGATGCTACTCAGATGTAAACTGGATTAATATAACTATGCCCTTCCAAAATGACACAAAATTATCAAACTGTATTTAAAGTATTTAGTAAAAAATGGCTTACTCCAGAGCACTGGTATGTTCTTCTGGGCTAAACAGCCATGCCCTAAACTAGATTTAGAGCCAGTGTTCTGTGTGCAGCAGACCTAAACACAGACACTTAGTACCAGCTGCACTTATTTCTGCATTATCTTATGAATATAACATTGCACCAGGTACCAGTGTGATCTCCTCCTCACAGTGGGATGTAAGGAGAGGAAACTAAACAAGGCTCAGGAGACAGTGGGCATCACCTTGGTTGTGCTAGGCTGCATCACGTGGAGCTGGTAGACAGTGAGGCACAGCTTGTTCAGGTTAATATAGAAATTCACAAGGATGTCTGGAGGCAGCGCAGGGGTGAACATTTTCTAGCAAGAAAATTAGTTTCTTTGTCAGTAAAAAGATCCTAATTGTTAATGTTGGGAAATCATTCCCTTTTCCCAAGCCACACTACAATTACCCCATGACAAAAGAAAAATATTAGGAGAGAAACAAAGACTGAGCAGCTGCAGGCAACAACTGCTGTTCTCATTGCCCTTAATCAAATGATATGTGCTTGAAAGTGACAAGAGAGTATGGAGCAGTGTTCACACGGGCAAATCATCCCTGGACAAGACTCTTGGGCAGAGAACAGAACTTACTCTCAAGAGAACCAGAGTCCTCATGCCCAAGTCATCTGCATTCCCACAGGAAGATACAGAGCAGCCAAAACCAATCAGGATTTGCACTTGCACTTCAGTTCTGCCTCAGGAGACACTTCAGAAACCCACTTCCAACAGGATGCAGCACAGTATCCAAACTATTGCAATGCTGCCAACCTGTATAGAGATCTAGACCACCACATACTTACTGTGAGACCACTGGAGGCAATTTCTGGTAGTGTCAGAGTGGCAGGAGTGGTCAGCCGATTTCGGGCTCTGGAGAGCTGCAACATCACAGCATCCATAAGCTACAAGTTAATGTACAGAACCACTGCTGAGTGTGATTCCTGGACGGCTCTGGACAGAGTGATGCAGAATCCTACAGCCTTCTGCAAGTGTTAAAATAACAACTGCCACTACCCCTCATCTTTCCAGGAATTCAGGAACTTTTTGGGAAGGGTTGGCTCCCACATAAATGAAGTTTAACTTCTACCACCATCAGAGACTTATGAGACAGGTCAGGAGTGTTCAATACCATCGACTAATGAGAGAACAGCTATTCATGACAAGAATACCAAGCCAACGAAAGACCAATTACTGACGCTAAAAAGGCATCAACAAACTCATCATCAGCTCTTCAGAACAGGCATTAAGGAAAAAACAAGCTACATTCTTGGTCTCCCCACTCCCACATCACAAGTACAACTGCTGCTGCATGGGCTCCCCCTGTTCATAACCAGCTATGATAAAAAGTAGATAAAAAGAACCAGCTCATTGTGAGGACAATCCTGCCAGAAACCACAGTTCAAAGGGCCTTCAGGCAGACTTCCTCTTCCAGAAAAAAATGGGGAAGCAACATGTCTGTTACAGAGCTCATGGCTGCTAAGATGAATGCACTTTGTAAAATGACTAATATCTCCCCTTACTTCCACTTGAATTTTCTCATATTTGATGTTGTGATGAATTCTAATGAGCAAGCCAAAATTCTGTTGCCTTCAGAGAACATTTTCAAGCAGAAGGTTGGGCTTCATTGCCATACAGCAGATGCTCTGTATTAGACCCCAGAAAACACTACTGGCAAGACAGAAGTCACTTTCAGATTTTCAGTAAATCACAAGTACTATCATCTTCTTTTTACTGATGGTTGCCTCACTGCTGCTCTCGCTTGCAGCACTGATCAACAGAGAGTAACTTATGTAACATCATCCACAGAACATCAAGGAATATCCTCTCACATTGTCACTGATGTGTTATAGTGCAATGACTGCTCAGATTACTGCTCACCAGGATGTACAGCCCTGTTACTAATGCTAAACTAGTACAGATTCATATACAATATGAGGTTTCATGGACATTTCTTGACATGGGTACGTATGGGTACAACTATTAAGTCTGTTTCCACTAAGAGACTCAGGCAGCAATCTGCACTAACTGTGTTTAAAACAACAAATGGAGGAAAGAAAAATGCATGTTCCTACCCAAGCATCAGGAGCTTTCTCCTCACCTTGAGCACTTCCAAGCCTGTTTTGAATTGGTAGTTCACATCTCTGTTCATAAGCAGGTAAATGGCTTGGTTCACATGGTTTCTAGCATCCTGGATCTGCAATGGTACAAATAGAGCCCTATGAAAGAAGCACTCAGTAATAACATGTACTCAGAAGTAAAGGTTTCCTCAATTATCTCACTGACCTTAAGAATGGCGTCTTCTCAAATTTAATGCTACGTCTAAACATTAGACACTCTCTAACACAAGCCTACCAATGCTGCCCAGAAGCATTTACTGGGTTCTCCACTCACAGACTGGAGATACAGAACAGTCTGACAGCTACAACCTGGATTGTCAGTACAGATATTGTTCCTGTCCTGAAGTGACATCAGGCACTCTCAACCTGCGAGTGCCCTGACCACAACCACTTGGTAGGAATTCTCACTGCTAATGGCATACAGCAGTCAGCTCTAGCACCATGAACAATGATTTCAACCTATCAGAGCTCAAACAAATTACATCAATGAGCAGCAAGCACTGATTTCTAATACAGTGTCTCTGTCGGTATCCAAGAGTCCTTCTAAAGTGAAATTGTTGGGATTCAGAGTCATCTCCAGCACCAAGAAGCTGTGCCATTGTGTGGGACCAAACCAGACTCAGAACACAGATGTCTTGAGTTCCTCTCAAGCAAGAGGAACACAGTCATAAAAGCAAGGTTGATAGGGGCATCCTTGCTTTCATGGGAGCAAGGACAAACCAGAGGAAGACAATGGCCCTGATAGAAGCTGACTTGCATTCAATTTCAGGCAGCAGCATGAAAATGGAAAAACAAACCCAAGGAGTAAATTAGAGGGTACAAATGCAACAGCTAAGCAGAGAAGATTGTACAAGACATGTCTGCTGGGAGACAGACTACACAGCTTGGCGTTATTTGTAGTTTGATATATTTACAATGCCATCCAGCAGTCACAGCTCCCAGCTCTACATCCTTGTAGAAGCCTCCCTGGCATAGACCTGGCTCTGGTTCCTTCTAATGCAGAGCTCAGGGAACACACAACAGCCCTGCTCTCAGAAAGCTCTTGCACTGGAGGCCACAGAGAGAAGAGTGAGAATGCTAAGTCCACTGTCAGACTGCAGGTACTTGGGCATCTCCAAATATCACCACCTCCAGCCTTTACATCTCCTAGAGGCTTCTGAGCAAGCTAAACTGCTCCTGGCAGCACTACCCAACCAAGCAATGCTAACCCTGCTGTTATGATTTGCTCCATTCATATTTCCCCTTGACTTTGATTTGTTTTCTAATCAACTTCTTCAAAAGATATGTGCCTGCACTTGTGTTCCTCAAAAATGTGCCTACACTACAACTTCTTACCCATGACTTCACTTTGTACAGAGAAACAAAACTCCAACTGTCATCACTTATTAAGGTGAGATGCTAGTTTTTATTTCAGACAAGCCAAAGATCACCACATAACCACTTTAAATCCTTTTGAACTCAGTCCTTTAGGCACTCACACTCTGTATCTGAACAACATTAGAACACAAAATGCAAGTAAATAAAGGCAGTTGTTTTCCATAAAAGCTGGTAGAAGCCTATCAACTAGCCAGCAGTACAAAACAGCCACAAAAGAAAAGGCACTGCTGAGTGTTGTCACAAAAACTTCCTTGCATTGTTGCAAGGCATGAAGAAACACAGTCAAGTTTGGTATTAACATCCCAAGTACATGATTTTCTAGATTTCTACAAAGTTACTAGGTAGAGGTTTCACTGCTAAAGCAGATGCTGGGAACTGCACTCAATGCCAAATGTTCTCATCACTCAGAAAAACCTGAGCTATGGCACAAGGAAATACACTGAATCCATTTTCCTCCAACCTACTCAGCTATGACAAAGTAATTGAGGCAAACTATGTCTTAAGACACTAGGCCAGGTCCTGAAAATCAGGTATGTCCCAGCAAAATGATGGGAAACAGATTCTGGTTCTGGATAGCTGCATTCTTTTAACTCCTTACCTGAGGGAACTCACACATGCTACTGGAACACAATAATTTGTTCTCAGTGTAAACAAATGCATCTGTAAGAGAATGAGAACAAGCTGCTCAAAGCTCCTGAAGCTGCTCTTTGCCCTGCTAGCTTGTGGTGACATGGGACAGCCCTGCACAGGCACCTCAGGCACTCCTTTACAGGATCATGACTGCTACACAGCCTTCAGATCAACTGTTGTGTCTGGAATGAGCCCACCCAGGCACCCCAACTGAATTTAACTTATTTAATTGTACCTGTTTCCTCCCTTAGCTTTTACCACTGTAGCTCATGTGGAATGGACATAACAATCTCTCTCGAAAGACTAAAGTTAGTGCTCAGAGAGCATTGAGGTTGTGGATGGGTGGGCATCTAGAGCCAACAGGTACCTGCTGCAATTTCCACTGTTTGTCTTCCCGGAATGCAAAATGCAGGAGCTGATTGTTTCTGGGCATTTTCAGATTAACATCCTTGAAAAAGAAACAAACACATGAGAGGAAAAATTGCCTGTACGCAGAAGACAGGGGTAGGCAGTTGCATTCCCTTCTTCCAGACCTGGCAGAACCTCAGTGCTTCCACAGGATGGTATTAATAAAAAGAACAGGTTGAAATGCATTGAGTGAATTTCAATGTTGTTGTGTGAGGACACACAACCTCAGCCCAGAAGGTCCCAAAGCAATTTGTTATTACACAACAAAGGTGGTAAAGGCAAGGAATCCCATGGAAGTTGACTACAGAACTCATCACCACATGGTGGTGGTAGAAGGGGATGTCTGATGCTGGATCTTGATATATTTCAATGGTTGCTGAAACATCTAGGCCAATTAGGGAGAACTGACAAAGAACACTGATCACTGGTAACACATAATGAGGATGAGCTTCCCTCCCTGAGGTGATCAAAGGGTGATACAGCTGACACCCACCCCTTGTCATACAAAGCAAGAAGTGTTGTAAGTACTCACAGCTTGACACAGTGCATCTCCCTGCAGCGTCATCACACCTTTCACCTGGTCTGTGCTGGAATGAGAGGAAACATCTTGGCAACACATGTCACAAGAGGCACCTATCAACTGCCAGCCTACCACCTCACCTCCTCCATGGCTCCTCCTGCCCAGGGTCTGAACACTCCTGCCCAGTAGTTGGACATCACACACATTTTCAAGTCCCCAGTTCTTGGCATGCAGTAAACTCCAGTCATATTTTTTATGGGCCACCTCACCCAAACTGCTCTGCCTAAAACATTACCTTAATTTCTGATCCCATTCTTATTTCATGTATCATCTGTCAACAATTTGGCTGCTGTTACAAAGAGCTCTAGCAGGCACAAGCACAAGACAATAAAATTAATTACTGACATTGAAGAGTTAGATGATTCCTACAGGAGTCGAAAGCTACAACCCACACCCCATTCCAAGAAAAAAGACCCAAAATAAGTAAAACCCCACAACCTCAAAAAAGTAAAAATTCCACACCCCAAACTTTCTGAAAGGTCCTGCAAGATGACTCACATGTACAATGAACAGTGTGAGGAGAAGACTGAAGCATCTGGTCGGGCCATACCTTACATTTTACTGTATTAGACTCTTTGATCAACACTGCAAGATCCACCTTACAACAACAAATGAAAACTAAATTAAGTTTAACTAAGATCTGAAGAAGACAATGTTCAAATTTAGTACAGAATTACTGCATGATTCCTTGCAATGATGTGACATTCTAATGACTATGGTTAACTAGCTTGTGACAAGTTTGTGAACTCTGCTAGTATTGAGACAAAGGGGCCACACTGAGGATCAAAAAATGGGTATCAATTTCAGAAGAACTACATACTTATAGCACCTTCTGCACAAGCCTCAGTTTGCTTTGTGTGAAGGTGATTTACTATTGCTATTTTAGGGAGATTAGGACAAAGGTTAAGATTTCTCCATAGTCAGGCTCAGAAACTGAGTCAAGAGCAGAATTTAGGTCTTGTAACTGCAACTTACTGTGTCATAATCAGAAAAATGCCCTTTGGCAAACTGCCTGCATCACGGAGGCAACACACAAGCATGCGTTCAGGAATCAGTGACTACATTATAGATGTCAGCATGAAATGGCACAAGGCTGGTTCAGGTAGCCCTGAAGCACAGCTACCAACTGTTATTCTCACCTGCCATGAGAGCTAGTTTGTTTTCTTTAAGGCAAAATCTCCTATTGAAGAAAACCCATTACTCCAGGGCTTCTGCAAAGCCCTTCACCACAGATCCTCCAGGATATGCACCCTTTGCTGCAGAGGAAAGTGACCCACTGACCACCACCACTTACCCTGATGTGCTTAGTACAAAACTCTCTTGCTTGACAGCTCCTCCTGAGCCACTGGTGGGCAAGGCAAAGCGGTGGGAGGCCTCCTGCCCAAGAGAGGACACAGTGAGTGCTGGAGCATCTGCCTAGGCCAAGCACACCATGAGACAGGAACAAAGATAATGTGGACACCATCAAGTGGCTGAATATGTAGCAGTCCCCTCTGCCAGCCTCTTGAAGCCTACCAAGCAGAGCACTTGGATTTCATCCTATTGCAGGACTGGCAAAGCCCAGGAGGCTCAGCGCATGCAGTCCATAGTGAAAGGCATCTTCAAATCCCACATCCTGGAGCTGGGCAGTGCCAGCTCCCCAAGCTGCCTACAGAAAGAGCAGCATCCAACAGCTCAGCTCTGCATACTCTCAGGCACCCTGGTGCTGCCCCTTATCACAGCTGGTCTTTACACATGAAGGAAGTGTGGAGAGAACACCAGCCCTTCGCAGCCCTCCATCTGGTTATACTGGCTGGTGACTGCCCTTTACACACTTCACCCTCAAAACTATAATAAATTCTTCAAAATGGGTACAATATATAAAGGTATTGCAGTCTATTGTCATCTGCTACTGACTCCAGTTCTGAGTCAGCACTATGGCACTCACACCATCTCTGGCACTTGCCTCTCACCTCCACATTTTTAGCCCTGTTCTTCCATCACTCCATAACCTCCAAAAGCCAGAGAGTATTAACGGGCTGGGCCTGTTGAACACTGATCCAGCAGACACACAGTGCATTCTCAGTGCATAGAAGTGCCTTTGGCCAGTTCCCCACTGGAAAGAGTCAGTCCTGCAGCGCATGCTCAGGCTGGAGGAAGGTGAGAAAAGTGCTGCCCATCTGCTTCAGCTGAACACATCAGGCCTGTGAAAGGGGCAGTGGGGTGGGCATGTTGAGGAAAGGATGATTTTGAACAAGGAGAGCACATAGTAGTAACTACTACACAAGTAGCAGCTGTCACCTAAAGGCCATGTTGCTTGCTTCCACCAGCACACATCAGTTACAGGCAGATTAAGATTCTCTGTTCCAGAAAATATTCATATCTCAGGCAAATGCCTGGCAGATAGGTCTGGCTGGCTCCATGTGCCTTTTCAAAACAGCTCTCAGCAGAAGGCAAAGAACAGAGCAATCTTGGCAAAATCAGCTTTACTGTGAATCATCAAGAGCAGAGGGCAAGCAAACACCAGGGACAGAAATGGACATGTATGGATGACCTTTCTGTGCAACCTCTACCAAAATTTTTTTCCTGCAGGGGAAGCCTATCACCATTCTTTACACAGAAGGTCAAACAAAACTCAGACAAAATTAATCTCACCTTCAAAATATCCTGCAGCTGTCTCAAAACAGCATGGACCTCTTCTTGTAAAAGCCATTTAAATTCTTCTTCCTATGTCATGGAAAAATAGCAGTGGAATCATTAGATATCAAACACCGGAAGCAAAACTCTCAGATACATGCCAAAATTATTTAAGTTCTATGTGTACTGCTGTTTCTGTGCTGTTTAAATAAAGGAGAACAAAAGATTTCTCCCTGATTTGTTGAAACACTTCAGTCTCCACATCTCTACCCCAGTCCAATGAACTGATCTCATTCTTGCCCTGACTTTGTTTAAGAAAGCAATTGGTACACAAATCACTGTACCAAAAACCAAGAATTGAATGGAACTTTCAGAGCAAAGTAAAAATACTACTGCGTCAAAAACTGGGGCATCTTTTATAAGCTGTTAAAATAGACTCACCTGGCTGCCAGACACGTACCCAGCCTCCCTTCCTGCCCCTTCCTCAATGGGTCAGGGAAGGAAGTAAGATCATGGGCCAAGATAAAGCTAGGGAGATCCATTACCAACTCCTGGCACAGACAAAACTGAATCAATTTGCAGACAAATTTGTTGCTAATGAAGTGCTGAGAAACAAAGATAAGAACTAAAATGAGCATCTCCACCTCCGTCCCCAGCATTTTGCCAAGCAATAGCAGTCTAAAACCAAAACAAATTAAACTGAAAAGTGGGTGGGGGGGTAGGGGGACACAGGCTGGGGCAATCATTGGGGAAAATTCAGTAATGAATGAGTTCAGTTCTGGTGACTCACTGCCTTGAGCCTCCATTGGCTGCTGCCATGGAGATGCCTCTATAAAGCAGAACCTCAAAGCACATCCAGTGTTCCTGTTAAACCATAAGTCCCCATGCAAGTCATCAAAGAAGCAGGGAACAGAAGCAAACATGGGACAAAGAAAAGACTGCCACTTGTCATCCTGTAAGAAAAGATAAATTTTCCATGGGGAGAGTTCTGAGCTGGTTGTCCACAGAAAAACAGGCAAGCTATGGTCAACTCAGAACTTTAACTTAAACTCAGAGAAACTTTGGGGTTTCTCTGCTAGATAGTTCCTGTTCACCATGAGGAACACAACCCCCCACTGATGTGTCATCACCTTATGCAAGAGTTACCCCAACAACCAGTAGGAGAAAGTCAGGTTTATTGCAGTAAACATTTATCCAAGGCAGGCACACACAACAAAGCCAGGCAGGATTCCCTGTTATTCAAACCAGTTTGGGTGCAGGACCACTGACTTCAACCCTTTAATCCTCTTTTGGGTTTATGAGAATTATACTGATCATAAAATATTCTTAACTGGTAGGGACCCACATGGATCATGAAGTCCAAGTGTGGGCTCTACATAGGACAGCCCCAAGAATTCTACCATGCACCTGAGAGTGTTGTCAAAACCCTCCCTGAAATCTATCATGCAGAGTGCTGTGACTTCTGCCCTGGGGAGAGTATTCTAGTGCCTGACCACCATCTGGATAAAGAAACTTTTCCAAATATCCAGCCTAAACCTCCCCTGACAGAGCTCCATGCTGTTCCCTCAGATCCTGTCACTGACACCAGAGAGAAGATGGATCTGAAACTCTTTCAGTCTGTAATATTTGCCCTCCTCCAGGTTCCCAAAGGAACAGTGATCCTGTGGGTGCAGCAGATACATTTAGTACCTCCAACATGCACCAGCATCACGTAGGTGTTTCTACTCAAAATGTCCATCGGTGTCTTTCTTCCCTTTAGTCAGAGCAAGAAATCTCCTTTCCCCTGCCCATTAATTTTGGATTAAGTCAAGTCTGTGCACATCTGTGCACTGCACAGCTGTATTTTTGGGGAATGCTGGTCATACTCTTCTACACTCTATGAAATTAGAAAAACCTGTTTTCCTATGTGGCTTTCCACCCAGACCGACGGATCTCTGAACTCCTTCTCCATACCGGTGATTTCATTCCTCCTCGGAGATCCTGGCCCAGGGAGGCCGCAGTGACGTCTCTCTGAGCCATCCCCGCTGCTACCAGTTCACTAGAGCGGCTCGGGCACCCGCCATGTGGGGGGCGCTTCAGCGGGACATCAAGGTCAAAGGACACAATGACGGTGTGCCGGGAGCAGGGCGACCCGGCCTTGCCACCCCACCCAACCCGGCCCATCGGAGGAGCGGCGCCGGTGGCAGAGACCGGGGCGCCGCTGCTGGGCGAGGTGGGAGGAGACCGCGGCCTCCGAACCACTCGGCGACGGGGCTCGGGCACCGGCCCGAAAGCATGTCAAAACTTCGGCAGCGTCTGCCGTCAGGGCAGCTACTCTAGGGATGGGCCCGAGGAGCCTCCGCACAGCGCTCGGCCCGGATCCAGGCGCAGAGGCCTTGCCGCCATCCCGCGGCTTCGAGCGCGAGCAGAGAGAACAAACCTGCGGGGCCCGGCAGTGCTGTCATGCCCAGGGAGAAGCCGCTGCCGCTCGCCCTGGCCCCGCCGAGCGCCCGCCCGACTCACCAGCACCGCGCGCTCCCCCTGGGTCGCCATCGCCGCCGCCATCCCGGCCCCGCCCCCGGCCCCTCACGTGCACGGCCCAACACCGCTTGATTGGGCAGCGCCGCTCACCTCCCCCGGCGGGGGCGGGGCCCCGCGCGCCACGCCAGGCAGGGCGGGACCAGCGCCCGCACAGCCCCGAGCGTGTCCGGTCGCAAGATGGCTCTGAGCTGCCTGCCCGCAGCCGAGCGCGCATCGGCGAGGATCAAAGCGAGCTGCGTGTAAGAATGCTCAAAAGAGGGAAGACGTGGAAGTTTCATCACTTCTTAAAATAAATACATTTTTGCTGGAAGTGAGGTCTTTGTATAGAAGTCGACGAGTTCCCTTTCACAACGGTTGTACTGCGAGCGAGACGAGAGGTGACGGCATAGTACCTTCACCACACCAGCCCCTGGGCGGGTGGAAGATGGGAATGATCCTTCAGGGTAGGGAAAGCTTCCAACAGCCCCAGTTCCTGCTGCAAGCACAGCTCTCGACTTCCTATCTGTTGCTTTTAATGCCCGTGCTTCAGAAAGAGTGCTTCCTCGGGCAGCTATAACTCACTGCACTCGAAACCCACTATTATCTACATTTCATCCTCGTGCCTCAGGGCAGGAACAGCTACTACTGTCCAACTGTCTGATTATCCACGAGCAGTATTCAGAGCTTGTAAACATTTCAGTTACAGATCTTATCCTGGAATACCCAATTGACTGCTGAGTTAGTGTTCACAGAATCATGAGATGGGTGGGGTTGAGAAGATCCTTAATGCTCATCTCATTCCATTCTCCTGTGATGGACATGAATCTTCCACCACACTCAAAAAAACCACAAATGCCAGAAGGATGAATATCCCAGCCCAAAACTTAATAGAAGTTATCATCAACACTGGAACATTAAAACCAAGGATTCTCCTCTCATCCCAGATGCATGTGACCCTCTGCACACAGCATGGAATTTATCCAAACTCATCCTCTGTAATGCCTCACTGACAGTTCCAAGCTTGAGCAATGACTGAAGTGCTCTCAGGATTACTTGGTTTTCAGCAGCTCTGAGTTCCTAATGTTCTGAGGAACACATACTTCCTTAATGCCCCAAGATAGCTCTGACACGCTTTAGAAAATGCCACAAGAACATTCTGTTACCAAGAAAGGTTTTATTCTTTTTGCCAGTAGCTTTGTTAATTGCACAAAAAAAAAAAAGTCTTTGCCATTTAAACATTTCCACACATCCTATTCTGAATGACAAATGTTAATTAAAAACAAGGCAGGAAAATAAAAATTCACAACCTTAATGAACTATGGGATCTATCATCGAGGAAAAAGGAAACTGCTTTTCTTACAAGCTTTTCACAAGTGTCACATTTTCTCTTTAAAAAGGAGGGAGTCAAAAAAAAAGCAAACTTCTAAAACAAATCTTCATAAAAAGAAACTTTACAGAATTGTCAACAATATTAGGACAACATTTAACTAGCGAGTTTTATTAGAGCATGTCTCAATCCACTGCTTCCCCCACTTCCCTCCCCCAAAATCTCAGGCCTAGGAACAGACTCAAATCCATGTTCAGAGGCTATAGACATAAATACAAGAATCTGAGTGAGAATGACAGCAATCTCAAGTGGCATCTGGAACAGTCTGGATTCCCTCATTTCCATCCCTTCTCTTCACAGCCACATCAGAGCTCTTTGGTCTCCTCCTGCTCCTCCTGGGCACACCTGTGACTGTACAGCTGTCCAAGCAGCACTGCAGCCACTCTACAGCCACCCACAGACCGAAAGCTGCAGTCAGACCCCTCCTACTCCACATCTGCCACTCGCACAGACAAACCATCTCCATTTTGGGAACTACTGTATTTCTAGAAACAAACCCTGCAGCTATGAGCTGCCTTGGGACTGGTCCTTTGAATTAATTATGAAATACCTGTCACAGGACTTGAGAGCCCCTTTGGCATTCTCTCTGAATGCAGAGGCACCACAAACTAACAAAGATCCTCCGTTACCTTTGCTCACACCCGTTCACCGTCACTCTGGCCCAAGACAGCAGGGACAAGTGGGGGATGTCACTGAACTGGCTCAGCAAAGTTCACGCTCAACTGCACGTGGGACAGGACCTCAAAGATTTTTTCCTTTAGTCTCATTTCCTGCCTCCAAATCCATAACTTCCCCCAGATGCCTGCAATGCACAATTCGTATGAGATATTTTTTTACTGAAACGTTTAACAAAAGACTTCAGATGCTAACTGTGTAATTCTGGGTGGAGAAAAACAGTGTGCCAAAGCAGGTCAATGGCTAACTATCCTGGCAATTTTATGTGCCTTTAATGCAAATACCTACATACAGAATTGCAGTGGCATTGCCAAAGGAACACAGGTGTAGAACTACCATCGCCCACACACTGGCCAACAGGCAGTGTGGTCTGACAGCTCAGTTGCCAGATGTTCACTACAGGATAAAAGTAATGCAGCATTAGCCCGCAAAGAACAGTCATCGTAGGACATAAAATAATCAAAATAATATTTACAGCATAAGGCATTAGATGTTGTGATTCAAAATGAGTATGTGACACTTTCTTAACAAGGTGTCCCTGAACCATACACACATGCTGCACAAAGCAGGACTGGTAAGAAATCCTAACCCAGGGGAAATTTCCTTACACAACCATTAAGTTCCTGGAAAAAAAAATAAGGTGGCAGGAGCAGATGTCAGGAACACAACCTAACTTGAATCTGTCTTCTCTCCTTTCAGAATCCCAGCCCAAGGGAGGAAGGAGATTGTAACACTTGAGAAATGATTTTGGCCAAGGTTTCTCACTGGCATTTAATTCTTGAATTTAAAATGCAAAAACACTCCCAAAAGGCTAATACTGAGAATTGGAAAAAAACCAAAAAACAAATAAACCACCACATTCTGTGCATTTTTTTTTTTTTGTGACAGGCATCCTTTGGACTCTGGGTTGCTCTGCTATCTACACTGAGAGGATCTCTGATCTCCAGCCTTGGCATCTGCAGTTCATGTTGCCCATCTCTAAAGCTCAGCAGTGGACTTAGCCTCCCCAATCTCAGTTACTGGTCTTCCTAGAAGTTGGTATCTGGCCATAAGCAGAGTTCACAGATACAGGGAGAAGGCTTATGCTCTGCTATCTTGTACCCAAAATAGTAACATTAAGAACATGTATGGAAAATCTGACATGTATAAAGGTCACTAGTCCGTACACAAATTATCTCTGTGAGGTAGGTAACCATCACCCACCTTCATAGATGGGCAAACAGGCTGAGAGATGTGACAACCATGCAAAGGCCAGAGAGCGTGGAAAGGAGCTCAGGAATCTCAATTTCTTGGATCATTCTTCTCTCCCCTTTCAGACTCACCACTCTGCTTGTGACACTGCTGCAATCCAAAACACCTTTGTAATTATTGACTACAAGGGTTAAAAAAACCAAACAGTAGTAACATAACATAAGCTAAGGCCAGGAACAGTTAAAATCTCTAGCCCAGTTTTATAGGCACTGTGTTTCTCTTGCAGTTTTCTATGAAAACGTGTTACTTTCCAATGATGTTTTGGATGGGCTATGATAAGCCTTTCAGGAGCCTCATTGACATAGGCATTCTCCTATTTTCAGTACAGTTTGTGCTCCCTAAGCAGTAGTTGTCTGTACAGGGGAAGACATGGATGCAATGTGCTGTCTTTAACAGTGCAGGAATTTCTCCATCAAGGTGGGGAAGTGGAAGTCTAAAAAGAAACTGAATCAAGACAGTGACTAACTCAACTCCCCTTACCCTCTGGAACTGCCCTTCTCCTCCATGGGAGGTGCTTTGTTCTCTACAACAGTGGCTAATTAGCAGGAATGCTCCTCACCTTACTTGGGACCAAGGACTTGAGTGATATTCACAGGTAGATGGATGCATGTCACCCTGTCCCCTTGATGCAGAAAGTCCAACACTTGCATTATTTCACAGCAAATAAGAAAAGGGATCGCTAGAAACAGCATCTTGGACTAGCAAACAAAGAGGAAAATTAAAGCAGCCAAGCAGCAGATTTCTGGCAGAGTTGCCTCAGAGCTTCTGAACAATTGCCGCTGTTTCGTCTCATGACTGTCAGTGCATGGCATGGATTTTTCTAATTAGACTGCAACAATCTGAGCCCCCTCCTCCCTCCTCCTGCCACAGTGGAAGGCTCATCACAGCAGGTCTCAACGTTTGTGTATAAAAGGAAATGGAAAGACAGAGATGGACTGGTCCAGAGTTAAAACCCAGTATCATAATAATATTAATCAATTATCATTGTATGAACAGTAAGAAGGGTGCAGCCTAATGGATGTAGGCCCTGTACACTGCGGACATGTCGTTGTCAGATTGGTCCAATGCTTTTGCTCGTTTATAGACCTAAAGAGAAATCAGAAGATGATCAGAGCCTGCTCTTATGTGAAGCCTTTTCCCAGCATAAAATCTCCTTTGCTGACCACTGCACCAGTGAACTGCACAGTATGTCAAATAATCCAAGTGCAGATCAGAAAATGCCAGGTCTTTGTGTTTCCTGATATAACATTCTAAGGGTCTCTACAATAAAAAAAAAATCTAATGCCACCCTAGTAAAAAAATATTTCAATCACTGTTCCCTTGTCTTAGAGATAACATAATTCTTTGATCTGTATCTCTGGTTGACAAATGGCTCTGTTCAATAAATATTGAAGAACGCATCTGAACACTGAACAACTCTTACCTCGTTGGCAGCAGCTGCCATGGGAGTTGGGTGGTTGACAGAATCGCCCAGTGCAATAGCTAATCTAAGATCCTTCTGGATGTATTTCAGGTAGAAATCAGGTTTAAAGTTTCCTTGCAAGATATCTGTGGAGAGGAACCCATGCAAAATTAAGCATGACAAAAGTAAGCCAAACCCACTTTGCAGGGGGCTGCAATTCAACACCAATCTCGTTTTTCATTGCTGATCACTGCTTTTAGCTGTCCTGTTTTTCAACTCTCTATCTTCATTTGGCCACAGCAGATTGATGTCACTAGTGCCCACCGACAAAGTGAGCTCAGATTTCTAAGCAGCTTGCCCTCCATTTCACTTGTTACCCTACCCCAATGAAATCCTGACTTAAGCCCTAAGCAGTCCTAACTCAGATTCTCAGAAGTCCTAGCTATGAAGGGAAGGAATAGGAACTCAGCTCTTCATTTCAAGAATGCTTAAAATAACCATTATCCCAGGCTGACAAAGATGAGATTGTTATTTTCTACCTTCTGCCACTACCTGAAAAGCTGCTAGATTGTAAAAATGACTTGCAAGAAAATAATGTAAGAGAACTTTACTTTGGCACTTCTGGTCCAGGAAGATGCTGGCAAGTTGTCCCTGATTGAGGATATCCAGAAGGGTCTGCTGGGACTGGCCAGTCACTTGAGCCAAAGTCAGTCCTTCTGCTATTGTTGCCATGAAGCTGCCTTGGACCATGTTCACAATTAGCATCATCTTGGCAGCATTGCCTACTTCACCTGGGAGCAAGACACATCATTTAGATTCCTCCAGAAGAGAAGTAGCAGCCCTGCTTCCCCAGCCCACACAGCAGTAACACTGCTAGACTTCTGTCATCAAGCACTTGGCAGCTCTCCCTTGCCCTGAAAGACTTCAGAAAATATTCTCATTTTTCAATTACTCAAAGGAATGAAGAAATAATAAGAAAATATTATTTAAACCAAAAGTGTCACAGATCCTCCAAAATGAGCCAGCATTTAAAAAGGAAACCTTAGCCCGCAGGCTCTGAAACTGGCCAAGTTCCAGAGCAGCAAGCCAATTTCCCACACTGCCCACAGAGAAAAGATAAAGATGACATATACATCTCAGACTCCTTGCTGAAATTCTCAGTCCTTGTACTAAGAAACTGTTATCAGCCTCTCCATGTTTCAATTACCTAGGTAAAAAGAGGTCTTCCCCATGGCTTGGAAACAGCTGCTGCAGTCCTCATATAAACCCCTGTCGCCAGCTGCCAGGATCACAAGCATTCCATCATTAGAGAGCTGCTGGTTTCCTGAGACTGGTGCTTCCAGAAAGCGACCACCTCGGGACACTATCACCTGGGAGAAGAGCATCTCTCGTTAGCTGTGCATGAACAGCAGCAGGAACATAATTTAGGGCATTTCTGCCACTAAGGACAGAATTTCAAAGCAGAAAAAATAGCTCCAACAGGAGAAGAAAGCATTATCGTGATATACCCTGCAAAGTGTGTTTAAGACCAAAAGTTGACCTCACACTCCAGGCAAGACCCTCCTCCACCCATCACTAATGTGGATGTTTTAAGCAGCTGAACTGCATGCTTTAGTCATGGCACCCTATACTGGCCAAGGGATCAATGCTGAAGGTGCATATGTGGCATAAGAATTCCAGAAGATTGATCATTGTATTTTCCCCTCTTTCCCACAGAGTAAAGGCCTCTGACAGATCTCTTCAACCAGATGTTTACTAATATGGGTGATTTGCATTCTCCGAATTAATGTTACACACTAGTGCATCAACAACAGGTCTACTTAAAACTTCACCGAAACCAGTTCCCCTTCCTTGTAAAACCAAACATGCTGCCTTAGGGCAGTGGGGAATAATCAAGATGCCAAAAAGAAATCACAGATACCACAGCAGAAGTAATCAGAACACTTCAACAGAAACCCTGTAATATTTCTATAGAATGAAATGTGAAGGCATTCATTTTCCCCAACAAGAGCACTTAAATTAGGCAGATTATACCTTTCATCAGTCATTAATCCAGACAGAGTTTTACCCTCCTGTTTGCCACAGAATACCAACCTGTCTACAAATATTTCTATGGGGATCAAAATTTGGCTATCTGGTTGTACTGGTGTCAGGTAACAGCTCTGCCAAATCTACAACTTTGCTGGTATCACCAGGGAGCATCTCATACAACATTGTTTGCTGGTTAAGACTTGACATGTTGTCTTGTTTGCCTGGAACTTGAGACTCTCCCAAAGACCTCTAGAAGCAGTTTTATTACCAACAGGACCTGAAGAACTGCTGCTGAATGAACACCTGCTGCTGTTAAGAGGCTCAGTTCAGTAATTACCTGGGCCAGCTCTGTGACTGTATCTGCATCCACAGTGGACATATCCACATAACACTTCCCTGGGCGAATCCCCTGCAACACTCCACTTGGACCAAGCACCAGCTGTGGAGAACAGAAGAGTGGTAAAGCAATAGGGTGTCTGCAGAGAAACCCCACTTCTGCAGGAGTCCAGCTGAGGCTGGCACTACAGCGGAAGACCCCCAGAGGGCTATCAGAACCTGCCCTCAAAGATTTAATTTTTAAAATGCTTAATTTTTGTTGGGACATTTATTTTTACACAGCTGCACTGCTCAGGATGTACAATGACCCAGGCTACTGTAGTTAGCAGGAATCAGAACTGATATTCAGTGACTGCCATCTCATAGTCCAACCAGTGGAGGTAAAATAAGAGCTAATCCTTACATCCTTTGCTGCTTTTGGATCTGATACACAGGCAAATGTGATGTCACAGGTGGAGACTACTTCAGCAGGGGTTCTTCCCAGCCGTGCACCCTCCTGGATGAACAAATCACACTGCAAAAGGCACAAGTCCAAAGGTAAGACAAATTAAATGCAGACCAAATGGATTCTTGGCATTTTGCTGTTAAAACTCCACTGCTGGACACAACTCCAAAGGAGACAGGCATGTTAATTACACAACAACTTCATCTTCTTCTGTTGCTTTGTCTACATACACACACACACGTGTGTGTGTGTGTGCAGGGCTCTTTTGCAGCTTTTCTGAAGAACAGGTGAAGAACTCCAAAAAAAAGACACAAGGAAACAAAATTCTAAGGTGAAATGGTAAGAATGTTGTGGGTTTGACAAGAAATTATTAGGAAAACAAGGAAGACTTCAGGAAAAATAATTGGTTAAAGGACATAGCAACATGTGTTACTGGATAGTAACAAGAATATACACATCTGAGATGAGTGTGTTTCAGAGGGCTGCTCCTTCCAAATCTTAGCTCCTTCTTACCCTATCCCCTCATAATAGCCATGTTTTGCACTTGAAAAAATAAATCTTTTAATTCCCTTTTAACAAAGTAACCACAGTGCACTTCCTGCTTTGCTATTCCACAGCATCTTACAAGTACCACACTCCACCAGCTACCTACTTTTCCTCCTCCACTACAAAGAGTAACACTGTCTAGTATATAAGTGCCATGCAATATAAGCTCCATTTCCATTTTGAATACTCCTGTAAAGCCCTTCTCCATCCTGGTCTCATGACACAGCAGATCTTTGACAGAACACTTGTTATCACATGACTAGCACAACAGATGTAGACTAACCTGCAGCTGAGCAGCGCATCTTACCATACCTCAATCTCCTGCGATAACTCCCTGCACCTGTCCTTTTTGGCACAATACATTGCATGGCAATTCACATCAGCAGTATTTTCAGAGGCATGTTACATCACATTCTTCAACACATATAAGGCTGTAATATACACAGGTGTGATTTTTCTGACAGCTCTCCTCTCATACAAAATGGCAGTGGGGTGAGACTGCTGACATAAGAGTGACCACACTAGAACAGGCCACAGCTGCACCTAGTCACACATGCCCATCAACAAGCACATAGGATATAGGACAAAACAAGGTGTCAAGTATATCCTTGTGTTTCTTTGGCATCCCATCCCAGACACTACTGACAGATGATTCCATGAGATACAGGGTGTAACTGAATGTTTAGGAGAGGTTTAACCACATGCCTACCTTCTCAGCAGTCCGGTTCCAGACAGTGACAGTGTGACCCATCTTTAGTAAGTTAGAGACAATGCCACTTCCCATCAGACCAAGGCCCAGAAATCCTATCCTGAGGGTATAGATAAACATTAATGCAAGAGAAAGCAATCAGTATTAAGTTTCTCATGGTGCTGGAAATGATGAAGAGTATCACCAGCACAAAAAAAAAATACCCAAACAAACATGTTCTACAGCAACCACAGGTCAATGGGCAAATACTGAGCTTTAAAAGCAAGCTGAAATTTATTTTCCTTACCAAGCATCCCTAACAATTTCCTGAAGAAAGTCTTTAGCCTATTTCAGAAGATCACCTAAATATTAAAGATTTGGATGGTCTGGGTTCTTTTTGTTTGTTTTGGGAGAACTGTTTGTGTGTGGTTTTTGGCTTACTAAAATTGCTGCTCACGTGCTTTCTGTTGACAGTCATTGCCTTACTGAAGTTAAAGGGAACATTTAGAAATGAGCAGGTGCTTTTCTAATTATTAATCTGCTGACTTTAAAACTAAGTCACACATACAATGTTTGCTTGTATAATTGAATGATACACTAGTATCCTAGTTTTAATAAAGCTTAGCAAAGACTACTGTGCTAAGCATCATGCCAGACCAAAGACCTACTTCCTGTTCTACAGCTGCCATTTCAGACATAGGAAGAAAGGAAGTATTAGGCTAGTACAGGTCATCATCAGCCCCAGAAAATATCCTTCCCCTCTTCCTGCAAGCTGGAAAGAATTTTGCTCCCCTCCATTCAAAAAAGAGAATCTGCCACCAAGTCCCTACAATCACCTGCAACAGGAATTCCTTTTGCAGATATTACTGCAAAAACCCTTCTACCCATCATGCAGCTTCCCAGTTTTCAAAGAGATTCTGAAGCATTCAGTTACATCCAAGGTAAGACCACAACAAATCTACCTGGCAAACCCAGTAGTCAATTCTGCAGAATTAGCCACACTACAGCAGCACTGTGGCATTCACAAGCCACCTATCCTCTCCCAGTTAGCCATGCTGCCTTTTCTCTTTCTGTCCTTAGGGCAGAGTAAATCACTACAGGCTCCTTACATGGCCCAAGTAAGATATACCTATTTTCAAGTCTCGAAACCAGCAGAGATATTCCCTCCTTCACAACCACCTCTGAGATACACTTTCCTGAGAGACTGCTTTACCTGAACAGCTTCATTGTTATTTTTGTTCACCTGCAGTGCAAGTGAGAACTGACATCCCATATGAACTGCCCCAACAGCAAACAGCAAGAGTGGCATGAACTCAATTTGAACAAAGCAGAAGTTACAGACGAAGTTCAAGTTAGCCTTCTCTCACTCTATAAAGGAGAATGGGGGTGTTAGGAGAAACTAGAAAGCTCATGTTCTCATGATGGAAGAACACACCTCCCTCTTCCTCTTGTCTTCTGCATGCTCAAGAGAGCGATTAAACGACCCCAGTCTACTCCAGCCAGGCACTACTGGAGACAGATCCCCTTTTATCTTCCTACCTCATGTGACACTGAGGAATACTGCTGCTAACATCCTGCAGTGGGACCTACTGAAAAGGGCAACTGCAGAAACACTCCAAATTGCAGATGTATCCAGGACAGAACTTACTCTGAATTTTGTATTGCATATCCACCTTTGTTTTTAGCTGTCTCTCTCCCACCTTGCCCCCCAAACAATTTCACACAAGGACAGAAGGATTGTGCAGTTAAAGGGAAATGTTCCGTTTATTCATTCTCAGTGACAGGCTGGAGAGTGGCTGCATGTGTGAGCTGGGAAGGAAATGGCTGAACTGTATTGGAGATCTTACTTTTTGTCTGTAGGTGTGATGCTGCCATTGACTGCTGTGCTGTCTGCTGCCTGGATGGAGGTGGATCCTGTCTCCTGAGGGAGTGGGGTGGGGTGTGGGGAGGTGGTGGGGGAAGAGAGGAGGGAAAAATAATAATAAAAGCAATTTAACGCACAGCTCTGGAAGAACTGCAAGGCCTCATAACAATAAACATCCATCAAAACGAAGATTTGCTTTACCTCTTCACAAACCTTCAGTTTCTTTGTGATTGCTTGATAGCAGACAGCTGGCTGTATGGAAAAGACAAAGCACTCAGGGGAAGGACAGTGCTGATTTACTCTGCTGAGCAAACCGACTATATCCTTATTCCCCACAAACAGGCAGCTCACCCACCCACCACCACCTTCAAACCAGGACAACTCTGGGGCTTCCCTTAAGGAAAGGAAATAAAACCTAAAATATACTGTAAGATATTAAGATCATTCTTTCCCAACCTGCCCCAGCAATTCAGCCTGTCTTCTAACAGAGGCACCGCAAACTCCCTTCTGTAGTTCCTATAACAGGCTCTTCTGGAGGCACCAGAACCTGGACCATCCCTACACTCCTACACTTGGCTCTCTGAAGCCTGCCATGAAGCCTCACATCTATGCTCACTATGTCTCTGCAGCTGTGGAACCAAAACCTTCTGGTTAATATGAGAAGGCATAAAGAAGGCTTTCTACAAATGCTAAGGCAAAGGCTGCTCCTCCCCATGCTGCTTACTGTGAGATTGTCTAGATAACACTGTGAGCAGCTCTTAATCCTTCTGGCTCTGCCCAGATCCTCAGCGAGATATAAATCCTTTTATGCTTAATTCGATCTTTCCTTTTCCTCCTGATGTTCACTGCTGAATATAAAATCCTGCAAGGCTTCTGACTCTCAGGAGATAAACAGGCTGTATTTTACACGGAGCTTTTCTGGTCCTGGAAGTTCTTTTGCAACATTCAGTGAATTGGCAAGCCTATCCAAATGAAGAAATTGACTGGATAACCATCAAAAACAATCAAACAACAGCATTTTTGAACACAAAAAAACTTTTCCTGTTCATTCTACACAATTTATTACATCAGATCTGTCAAAATCTAGTGCTAGATTATCTTGAATTACTAAAAACTTATTTACTGTACTTATTGCTAAATCACTCTAAATCTTAAGGCTTGGAAGTGCTTCAACTAATCTAACTGCCACTCCCTAAAGAACAGAATTCTGGAGCTCTTTATGTATACTCCTTGTATTCAGTTCCAGCAAAGGGTAGAACTCCAACCTACCCAGCAGCATCATCCCGTCTTCCAAATCCTTACCTTCTCTGTCTGGCTCAGCAGGAAGTGATGAAAGTGTGGATCACTGTCCTTCACAGGCTACAAAGAGAGAAAGTACAGCCTCAGAAATAAATCCACGGAGTTACTAAGTTACGATAGCACAATTTCCTTGCTCTCCTAAGCTGCATGAGAGCAACAGCATAAGGCAGAAAATATAAAATGTATCAGCTGTCACAAGGAACCTGTTTCAATTAAGTAGTTTACATTTTGTTTCAGTCTCAAAACCAAAGTCATTCAAACTCAATCGTTCATTTTTGGACATATGTAGGAAAACCAAAGAAGTATACAAGCAACATTAACATAAGAGGAAGAAAATTCAACTTCCACTTCTTCCTCTCCCAGGCAAATGAAAACAATTATTTTCCAGCTTCTAAGTAATTCCATAAAACAACATTCTGGGGATTGACTGGAGATAAGCAAACCCATCCTAACAGCAACAAGGACTGCAGGCCCAGATCCCTCATCTCCCCAGCGAGCATCCTACATACTAGCCAAGAATCACATTGCTCTTACTCTGCTTTACTGATCTCTCATTTATTCAACAAAATCAAAGGGCTTTCAAAAGCTGCTTTGTGAAGGAAATAAAATGTAAGCACCCCATGTGATAGTATTCAGACAGGGAGAGACTATCCACATCAGCTACACTTCTGGGAAGTCAGTACCAGAAATGCTTTTGAAGCAAGTATAAACATTAGTACAGCAAGTTTAATGTGAATTTGCAGGTAGTTCTGCAGACACAGAAATCTCATTTCCCAGCATATTTCTGAACTACCTGGGATATTGTTCAGCTTTGTTATCCTGCAGCATGTTATGACACAAGAAGTTAAGATCTCGCTGCTTTACAGCGAGACAAAAGGCTCTAGATTTGCTGCCAGAAACTCAAAACCTAGTTGTTGTAAAGCTTCTCACCTCGCTCACACTCGGTGGCCATTTAAATCCAGCCACTGTTCCGGTCATCACTCTCTTCACTGTACTTGACTCTGGAATTGTGAGGTCCTAAGGAGACAGAAGGAGGACCAGAAAGAGCTTAAAACCTGTCTCAGCAGCTGGTCACAGCACAATGATCATTTGAGCACACATAGAGAGCTCTGAAAGCACTACAAAAGCCTTCCATTTCAATAACACGCCTTTCCATGAGTATTCATATTTAAACAGAGTATTCACAACACAGGTGAGGTGAGGAAAGCATCACCTGCCAGCAAAGGATTTCAACCAGATTTATGGCTTCTGGAGAGTCACCTATTCATATCTAAGAGGAATCACTGCACCTATGCAATGAGCAAAAAACAATCATGCTTGCTCATGTATTCTCCTCTGGTGGATGCAAAATGCTTAACAAATGAGTGAAGAATATAATTACAAGCAGAGGTCTGAACTGTTTTAATCCTACCCTGTCACAATAGAATAGCCTACCTGTTATCAGAACCTTTAAAGTGTAAGGTTGACAGCCACATCTCAAGTTTGCAGAATCCATGAGACAAACTGGTATGTGGGCTGCCCCATCTGCTCCACAGGCCCTGGTTTGTAGTATCATGAGAGTACTCAACATCCTGGGGCTTTTACTGTTGAACAGATTAAACTTTATTTCCCCAAAGCATATAGGTTAAAATAGGCCTTTATGCTCTAGGTCATAGACATATGCTATAGACATCTAGGTTTTTATGCTACATGAAGAGAATGCACAGGACTTCTACATAATACGTGCTGTCTTCCTCTGAAATGAGGGTTCAGAAATGGAGTCATATTATCTTCCTTCCAAAATTACTTCCTGAAAATGCACACTATACCTTAGTGTCCACACAGAAGCACAAGAGAACACTGTTTGCAAAAACAGCCAGAGTAAGACTCTTGGAGGTAACCCAAGAATGATGCAATTGTCCAAGTTTTAGCACAACAATGCAGACATCAGTCTCCAACCTCGTAATGTCTAGGGAGTGTCCTGCATACTTCAGCTGGTAAAGTGTGGATAAAACCTGCTTTGATATCTAAGAAGTTCTGCTGCTCCTTCAAATATATTAATATAAGCTTAAAAATAAGAGTATATGAATGATCATGTATGGCCACACAGCCTTTCTAGACAGAGCACACCTCAGCAAAAACTGGATTCTTGATTTTTATGCATTTTATTACTTGGAAGCCAGAATTTGGACTGGAACAGAGGAAAAAAACCACTAATCCCATCAACATGTTAATTCAGACCAACAACATAAATGTTTTCTACTCTAGGGCTAAGAACTTGAGGAATTTATGAGAACCAGGCAAGAAGACAGGATTTTAAAATTATTTCATAGGCTGAAAACCAGTATTAAGGCAGTATTGTTATATTTTCATAGCAATTATTTTGTCACTTTCAAGAAACAATAAGGCTTACTTTCCTACATTATCCTGCTAAATTTCCTGGTTGTGGCCAGGCAGCTATCACACAGCTGGCCACCACTGTGTGGCAACTTTAAAACCAGTCTGCTTGTCATGTGCCAGTAAAATAATGTCAACTACCACAATTAGCTTACTCAAAGCACTCTGATGTCTTGAGGTAGATAACATAGTAAAACCTATGTGTGCAACGTGTTAGCACAATCAGAATTCTTCCAGCCATTAGTTTTGATTAATTTTGGAACTAATCTAGCTCAAAGACACAGTCTCACTTTGCAAGTGAAAAAAAAAAAAGGTCTTGTGGGTTATTTAAACAGAAATATGTAGAGACACAACATGCTTATAGGAAGACACTTAGAAAAGTGAAAATTATGTTGCCAATGAAGCATTTTCCTGCATCAGTCAAGACAAGTTCTGTAATTATTAGTTTTAATTCATAAATATTCACGTATTTCTCCTCTCCTCCAACTTCCCTCAAAAGAAATTGATGGGATCTGTTACACAGCCTAATTTCAAAAGCATTGGTGCTAAAAAAGAGCCAGTATTTTCTTTAACTCCTTAGCAGCTGAACTTGATGATCCTTGTGTGTCCCTTCCAAATCAGGATATTCTATGAGTCTATTCTATGATGCCTTCACAGCTAATATCTAAGATGATCAGTTTCATTTTACTACATCAAGAGAGAGTCTGCTGTTCAACCAGCGAAGGCAAATCCATTCACAATTCCAGAGAGCAAGGACCACCATCTTGACTTGCATCCTGACTGAAAGAAAAGACTTGAAGCACATCGTGATCCCCTTGAAGCACAAGTGAGCAAGCACGTTGCCATATGGTGTTTGAGTTGAGGTCTCCCAGTTGTCTTCAGGTGTAATCGTCGATCAAGGATATGATTTGTAATAATCCACCAAAATTTGGAATAGGAAGAGCTAGACCACAACAGTGAGTTCCATAATAGAAAGGCTAGAACTCTAAATTGGGGTAGACTAAGTGCTGCCACAACATAAAGAAATATCAGGGAAGTAGTAGGAATAAAATATTAAGGCTCCTTTATAATGGATGATGGGAACATATCCTAAAGCGCAGAAGCTGAAATGAAGACAATTCTTCTGGTGGATTCCCCAGGCTATGAATTTCTTCTTTAAGCCCTAGCCCTTAAAGGTATTTCACTCTTTGCGAGTACTGAGGTCGAATTTAAGCAGCTACTTATCACTTGATCGTATGAAGTAGATGAGATGGGAAAAGTCAGGAGCCAGATGTACCTCTGTACCTGTACCTCTTTGCTAATCCTTCCCACACAAACTGAACTTGAGGGATGACAAGACGAAGAATGGAATCTCCTTAATACAGCTTTCAAAGCCCTCTCAAAGATACAAACAGAGCCAGTCACAGCAACTAACTGATAAAAATCACAGGAAGAATCAACAATATACTTGCCAATGGTATCAGGCAGCCAAATGGTCTAGAAGTAGCAACACGGAAAAGCTTAAAAAAAAGGGATACTGAACTGATTCTTCCTCCTCGACTGTTAGTCAAGGTGCCAGTCAGCCCTCAAGTCCAGCTGCCAAGTCCACGGGCACTGGTGGACATGCACAACACAAACCTTCTCATCCTTGGGTGGACGCCCCCGCTTTCGGGGGCTCTGATCCTGGGTTCTTTTCAAGGGTGACATTGATCCTCTCTCTGACGAGACAGAAGAAACCCTCTTTTTTCCTTCCCCTGTGCCCTTCTTCACCTTTCCTTCAGACAAACTGGCTTTGCGTTTCTCTTCACCAGCAGATTGCTTGCCTCTTTCTTCGCTGGAATTACGCCGATTCTTCTCTTCAGTGGAGTTATGGGAAGACGCCTGAGAGATTATAGAATAGAAGATGGTAAGGAAAGAAGAGAAGAGATGGAATGATTTTCATGCAAAACCAAGGATGTGAAGGACCCTGTGCTGATTACTATCAAGTAAAACAACAGCTCAGTAACTTGAAAACTACATCTGTTAGACTTTTAGAGCTGGTGAATGAAGCTCCTAGTTAGTTCTCCTGCAAAAACACACAAGTTTAAGTAAGCATGTAACAGAACAGGCCACCTGAAGACTTGCCAGGACTGTGTGCACTTCCAACATACTAAAGACAAGATTAGTAGATACCAAATTCTAAAGATTGATTTATAAAATCATCACAAGCAGATCAA
Source organism: Lonchura striata (assembly GCF_050655825.1). Lineage (NCBI taxonomy): Eukaryota > Metazoa > Chordata > Aves > Passeriformes > Estrildidae > Lonchura > Lonchura striata. The sequence goes on along the minus strand of NC_140716.1, from coordinate 16,696,397 downwards.
TTAGCCTCTTCAGTTTCTTCATCATTTAATAAACCAATAATCACCTTTACCCACCAAACACAATTTAATGGGGAAGAAGAGAGGATAGAAAATAAACCCCAAAAACCAAAGGAAGGAAAACACAATTCTTCCCAATCTGCCAGAGGCAACAAACTTCTTTCACATAACAAGGCATCTAATCATCATTCATGCCAAAACCTGTTTTAAAGCACACAGTGAAAAAGAACTCACTCACCTGGTCCTTGCCTTTGGTTTTTCTAAGAAACTCCTCTACAGCATCCACAGCTTGCTGGAAGCGCTTACCCTTGTTAATCTTTATCATTTCCTCTTTGTGTGGGTGATAAGGCTTCAGCTGCTCCACTTTGATCCAAGCACTTGAAACAAAAAAAGAAGCCAGTTATAGTTATATTCTCCAAACTGCAGCCTTCTCAATGGGATAATCCTCCTGCTTTGAGAAACACACAGCTACACTTTCTTCCCAGCTCTACTGATGACAACAGTCCAAACTTACTTCCCATCTAGAAACTGAAGGGCTGCCATTATTGAATTCACTAATAATTTTATTCTGGCACTTTGTTATTTCTTCCATTTTATGTCCTCTCATCCTAGCACTGTCCCCCTCTAAGAACTATTCTCTATTGGCAAAACAGCTTTTGGATGTGATCACAGGACGCATTTAAAACAATGGCAGCCCAGTGACTGCACTTGTTTCACCATGAGGAACACCCACAGTCCCGTGCCTCCAGGTAAAGTAGCCAATACCACTGATCTACTTGAGAGGTTGCTGAAAATAAAGTTCACCTAACAATTCTCAGCTATCAATCCCTAGTTCAAATATATTGAGCACACAGGTGTCTAAAAAAACTGTAGGAAAAAAACCCAAAATTACGTATTCTCACTATAGAGATAACACAGAGTTAATACAAAAGCAACAGCTCACTGCTGTACTTATTTCTGATGTACCCAGGTATTCGGCATGAAGACAATAATTTTGTTTTAGGGAAAAAAAAAATATTTCCTTCACGGTTGCTGTTTTAAATAATCTGACTTACACAGTAGCAGAGTATTAACCTGAAGTCCTATTAAGACTGCAGTCCTTTAAGGAAAATCAAATTACTTGCCTGTTTCTACTCCTGCTAAATAAAACTTCTTGGCATTTACCAAATGGTAAAGTCATCAGATGTGGGTGACAATTTCTTTACGCAAACAAGCTCTTCTACCACTTCTTCAGTGAGGTTTAAGGGAATGCCTTTTGTTCCCTTGATGCCTGAATTCCTTGTGGCTATCAAGAGATTAAACCACCTTTCTCCCTCCCCAGATTCAAGCCTAGGTTCATCAACCACACTGTTACAAAGCTACTTCCAGCCTACTGAAAACAGAACTGTGTAAGTTTTGAAAACCCTTCCCTCAGTTATTATGGCTGATGATACTTCTTAGCACACAGCAAAAAGGGGACAATCAGACTTTCTCTTGTCCCCAGGTATCCTTATGTTACATAGGCTAGCCATGATTATACATTTTTAATATTTCCCAGTGCAGTCTTGTTTCTGCAAGTGATTTAAAGGCTGAATTTTCAGACACTGTAAGCACCATCTCATATAGTTAAACTGAACATGAAGATTAAAACAACAAAAAAATAATAGTAATGTTTTGCTGAATGTTGATTGTTCCTCCTCTCTTCACAAAATAAACTCTATAGTAAGACCTTTCTCCTCATTGACAATAGCAATTGTTTGTAAACTGTAATCAGGAATCAACTTTCAGAAAGTAGAATGAAACATTCTGGGTCTCATTTGCAGACACAAGACATGCTAGAACTGACTGGAAAATGCCAGCATCCTTTCCAAAGAACCCAGCGCCCCTGCATGCAAAGCTGAATCCTTTCACTTTGTTTACATCATTTTTGTAAGAACTTACTTTTATTAACAAGTCAAATCATTGCATTCAGACTAGAGTCTGAGTCCAGCAGCTATTCAGGGAATCTCTCACAGCTGCCCAGACATTACTGTGAAACACACCTTAAAATTATCTTACACTGTAAAGCCTGCCTGTATGACAAACAGTGACAAACATCCCTGTGTACCCACAGAGCACCAGCTCATGAGAAGCTTTTCATTACATGTATAAAGGAAACAAAATTTTGGCCCACAATACAAAAAAGTATGTTGTTGCAGTACTGAATTTCTAAATAAAAATAAGTTATCTTCCTTCGAGGCATTCTCTTAGGTTTCTGAACATCCTGTCAACTCCTCACTGCACGTGTTCATTAGCTTTCTTTCTCATTCCTTTTCCTTTGCTATGGAGAAAGCCCAAAGTATAAAGCTTTCTGGTTCCTGGCTTCAAAAGTGCATCTTGGTACTTGTGATCCACCAGGACAAAGAACTAGAGATCTCAGAGACAAACTAGTAAGTGAAAAACAATCTTAAATGCTGCCTCAGTTAAAAATAAGCTTAAAAAAACCACACTGGACAAGAGCTGATGACCAGATCCTCTCCTGTTCAACCTCAAAGAGTAAGGCAGTAATGTAAGAGCTGCAGCAGTGGATCTATGGTACAGAAATGCCATTGTACAATGTGAACATAGTGAAAAAGTGAGGTGCTAAAAAGAGAAGCTACATGCACTAGACCATTGGTATGGGTAAGTGTGCTCCTCATCACCCCTTGAACAGTGACAGCTCTGCACTCTACTGTTCCTCAGGCTGCTCAAAACGTGGTGACATTCTCTCAGTTACTGATTTCCAAGTCCCGTTTATACACACACCTGAAAAAAGTATTTGCAAAACCCACTAGTTTACTTCTACAAAAGAAGTAAAGTGATTTCCTCTTCATCTTCACATTTGAAGTGAAATCATTAATATTTTACCTGATTTGGGTAATTATGCTCAAACATGAGAACTTTCTCAAGCAACACACTGGTTAGAACAGCACAGTTCTAACCAGCACATCCTTTTGACATTCCAAGTCAGGACAGAAAAGGCACACAAGCTTCACTCTCTTCTCTCTATCAACATTATTTGAAAGAAAGTTGATAGCATTTATTTCTATTCAATTTTCAGGTAGGGTATGCCAATCAAAGCAAGCAAATTTCTAATTCTTGATTATATAGCATGATATAATTAAATTTCACAAGCTGGAGATGTGGGGAAGGGGCTACACTGCAACATCCATACTACCTCACTGTGCCAGATGACTGAATTTGCCCCAGCCAGAGCTCTAGAATCTTGTAATAAATCACAATTACTGTGCAGCTCTGAACTCTTCATTTGCAATCATGTTATTAATCTCAGCTACAGTATCCAAGACATTTGACCACTTGTCTTAATACCAAAAAATCTGTATTTGACTCAATAACATGAAATACAAGAATTGAGAACCAATAATCAAGACAGAAATAATCCACTTCAACTCAGAATTTATTAGCACAAATAACCATATTTAATAACACCACCAAAAAGCATTCTCCAGCCTCAAATCAACCTTCACCTGCCTCAAGTTACTAGAGATCCAAACATTCCCTTTACTATGCAGCATTCACACTACTCCATCAAGTTTAGATCTCATTTCTTAATAGAAAAACATTTTTAAGTATTAAGCAAAAATAAATTTAGCAGTGAAAAATAATTTCCTTAAGAGACATTCATCACATGGCCTTAGTTCTTTCTTCACCTTTCTTCCAGAAAGTAAAGGGTTTTTTAATCTTCCACAGATATTTGCAATTTTCTTCTCTATTCCATGATTTAATAGCAGAAAATAAAGAGGAAAACTGAAAAATTATCAAAATAATTTTCAGTTTCATGAAATATCCAAGTTCTCAGTGGCTTTTTTACCTAGTTTGTAATAATTTAAATCTTAACATTTTGTTCGCATTTGAAATCATTAAATTCTGCCTTGCAAAAAAGAAGTCTAAAACAGTTTTGGTTCTCTTATACTGTGAAGTCTTCCAAAAGCACAGCAAGGATGTTTTCAGTCAGCATGTAGGACAGTATATTTTTTCACAAATGGCAATTATATAGTTACTTTTATTCCTCTGGCAGCAGAAAAGTAAAACAACTCTGAGCCGTACCTTTCTCATTACATGCTAAAATCTGACACAGTCATGTCACACCTAAAAGTGGTGAGCTATCATCACAACAACTCAAATCCTAAAGTTTTTACACTCTTCATATACCCCAGAGAGCAGCTATAGCATGCAATAATAATTGAATTGCTTTTATTGTGTGGTTCAAAGAGAATCCTTTACAGTGCTACATTGCACTGCAATATTAGGAAATATTTCTTCCACAAAAGATCCACATTATGTGGTACAGTATTTCTCAGATGTAAACAAGGAGGTACATACTGATCTTCTGTTCCAAAAAACTTCACAAAGAAGCACTTTTTTCCTCGAGGTTTCTTCAGATCTTTAGGTGGGTTAACAATCTAAAGGTGATTAGAAATCATAATTAAAAAGCACATAGTGACAAATGTTGTGATTTTGCCACCCAGTCTTCAGCTGTTATAGATTTTTTAAAAAATCTGATTAGGAGGATAACTTGCATTAATAATTTTTTTTCCACTTAGGTAACCTTAAGAATTTAAATTTTGTCTTTGCTCCCAGAATAAATTGCTCATCAACTTTAAAATGTTAGCAAGGAGAAAAGCTATCATTCAGTACACAGGTGACACCTGTAGATGAGCCTGGTGTTAATTTAATAATAACCAATAACCAAATGTTTATAGTTGTCAGCCACATTGACTATTCTTTTATCTGACTCATGCTGTTACCTCAGCATGCTTAGCCCTCATACGACATATAAGATAAAAGAAAGGTCTTTCCAAGAAGTAGAATAAATAGAAATGGCATATAAAATTCCTTTTTAAAAACCTTTCATCTGAAAAAAACCCAACCAAACCAGAAGTAGGATCAAACTACACCAGATAATTCTCAAAAACGACAGCTCTAAAGCAGTATCTTAGGAAGCCAGACTCCTTATATCCATTATTTAACACAGTACTGTTAGCCAACTTACTATGGAAGAAAAGAAATATGTCTTGCAGAAAGTGACAGGGATTAAACAACTAAATTTGGGAAACACAATCAGTTCCAGAGCTGGCTCTCTGTTGGCTTTTCATTCCACATGAACTACCAGCTGTTACTGACAGACTGAGATAATATATCAAATAAAGCCCTAAACTAGTTCACACTTTAGATTTGTGGGGTAGATGTGTAAAAAAATAAGCAAACAAGAAAACTAGTATTAATCCACAACTGAAATGCTTTAAAGCAAAGCTTTCCCTACACAGAAGGAAAACACAAAAAAACCAACACCCAAACAAAAAAGAAAAAAAACACAAACCATGAAAAACTAAGAAAGTAACAATAAATACAAACAAACCTCACCTTCCCTGGCCATGGAGGGTAACGGCCCAGCTTCCCCCTACAGAAAAAAAAAAATAAATTATTAGGCACTAGAATTAGAGAAAAAACTAAGTATCCCAATGTCGGCTTTTTCATATTATGAAACACTTTCCATAATGAGAGAATTACAATTTGCAGTCAAAACCTTCTGTTCCAGGCAGGACAGAAGGCTGACATCTGCACCTAACTCAGGTCTCTGGACAGTCTGTTTGACCTTGCTAGACTGTCAGAACTGAAGATAAGAGCAACAGCAACACTGCCTGCAAGATACAAGAGTAACAGGCACTGCAGCGCCATAAGTGTGGAAATTTCTTCACACAGAACTGAAAAAAGCACTGGTGCAGACAATCAGACCAAAGTTCAGATTGAGAACTTCTATCTACCTTTCTAGAGCAGAGCAACCACCAACTCCCAGCACAGAAAGACGAGGTTCTGATTTTCGCAGGAAGGCATTAATGGCAAGATCCCCTCAACTGGTGTTCCATTATTGCTTTCTTCAGGTGCTCACCACCACACTAACTGAAGATATGAACAGCCATAAAAGGCAGTAAAGCTTACTTTCTACACTTGCAAATGTTTCCATTACGAAAACTATGCAATACTAGAAATAATCACAGAGAAGGAAGAGACATTAGTCTTAGCCCTCAGCTTACCAGCTTTCCCGGTGAGCTTTATCCTTATTTCACCCTTGTCACTGACTTGTGCTGCAGTAGTCACAAAACCCCATTAGTAACTGTCTTGCAAGAGACAGGCAAAGAACCTGTGGGGCACAACAACAAAACTTCTCAGCAAGTGGCACTGCAGCCTGCTGAGTTGGCAATGCTGTACAGAAGGTTCAGAAGCCAGGGGCAGGCAGGAACACTGCCAAGAGCTGTGACCATGACCATGTCTCATATTCAGTGCTCCCATTCCTGTACTAAGGAAAAACTTCAGCAAAACCTTTCTGTCTGATTGGTAAAGTTCTCTGCGACAGCTCTAGGGACAGCATCTGGCTGTCACATACAAAACTAAAGCAGGATAATCTTCATTCCAGCACTGAGAGCAGAACACTCCCCAAATTCCCATCTGAAAGAAATACGTTAAAAGTAGCTAATCTTTACTTATTTTGCTATATAAATTAGACAACTTCCCAGCACTGTAAATTTTTCAGATGAGAGCTGCAGCTGTCACAGCCTGAAGCACAGGCTTCTTTTCATCTGGGTTATCAGTATAAATGCATGCGTTTATTCATGTGTTGGAAATTAGCTACTTCTCTGAGCTCTGGCAGGAGAGCCTAGCCCATCCAGCACAGCAAAACCGATGCACTTAATCGGTGCTCACAGGGCGCGGTGGAATTCTCGCACTTCTCCCGACCAGGAAACACAAAATCACAGCTCTGACTATCTGAGGGTAAGATCGCAGTGACAAGGGAAAACAGCTTCTGGGGGTTTCCACAGGGACACCCCAATCTGCAACGAAACGCTGAATTGTTGTGTTGCTTCATTAAAGCATTGCCAAGAAACGGTTGCGTGGCTCTCCATAAATACTTTCTTATCTCTAACGCTTCTCGCATCCCTTGGGAGGTGAGCCCGTACTTATAAGGGAACCCCACATTGCTCGTCCTTCCGCCCCGCTTCCCTCATCCTTCCATCTAACACGGCTTCCGTCATGCGCCGCCCTCGGCAGCCTCCCCAGCGCCGGCCCGGCTCACAGCCCAGCCCGCCTCCCGCCGGCCCGGTGCCCTGGCGCCGGGCTGCCTCCCGCCACTCCTCCCACACCGCCCCAGGGACGGCGGCGGCGATACCCGCAAGCCGGTAGCGGTCGCACCACTGTACTGCTCTGCCAAGCCCCACCCTGCCCACAGCCGCTCTCCGAAGTCACCGCGGGCTGACAGCGCCCAGCGCGGCCCAGCCCGACTCGGCTCGGCTCCCGCTGCGTCGCTCCCAGGGCCGGCTACAGTCCCGCCTGCGTCTCCGCAGCCGCAGACTGATTCCGCTAAAGGCGCCCGGTCCGCCATACTCCGCGGCCGCCGCCCAGCCCGCGCCACCACTCACCACACCAGATCTCCGAGCCTCAGACTCACGGCCGCCATCTTACCGACACAGACCGGCCGCGCCGCGCGGGGCCTGCCGGGAGCGCGAGCGGGGGGGTGGGGGCGGTGGCCGCGCCCATTGGGCGGGCACATCACGTGGCAGGCCGTCAGTCACGTGTGCGGGAGAGCTGTCAGCAGCGCCCCTGCCTCGCGGCGTTGTGACGGCGGCGGCTCCCATTTGCGCGCGAGGCAGGGGCGGGGCCGAGGCGGGAGCGGCGCTCCGTTCAGCTCAGCAGCTCCTTCAGCTGGAGGTACCCGGCGTGGGTTTGGAGGGGCTGTTTTGCAGGAGCTCGGTTCGAAGCGTATCGTCGGAGATATCGGTGGAAGGAGCGCCGTGTGCCAAGCGCAGCGTTGGAAGTGGAGGCCGTTACTCTGCTGGGCCTCTGTGGTGGTGGCTGCCGACCCCGCCCCTGGCGGAGCCCTTGTTTGTGCTGGGGCAGCGAAGGGCGCTGCAGCACTCCCGAATGAACAGCGGTTCCTTTGATAGAATTCCCCTTAAGAAGCAGAAACCGAAAGGCTCCGTTCCTGCCGCTGCTCGCTTCCCTCGGACTGCATATGTATTCCCCGCTAGCCCCGCGGAGCCACACTAGGAAGTGGAGGGTTTGGAACATGATTTGCGTTCGTTCTCCCGGGCAGGGGAGAATTGTCGTCTGTTGTGGAGCTGCATCGTTTCCCTGATGACTTGATGTGTGTGGTGGTGTCTTTCATTTCTGTCCATCAAACAAAGCCAATTCCACATTTTTTCAAGCATTCTTGTCACCTCTTCTGCTCTGTGGATTCACAGAAACTGATGGGTAAAGGCCTTAAACGGAAACGAGCTTGATCCTTGTGCTGCACAACCAACTGGGTACAAGCTCTCAACTCTGTACCCTGTAATAAGTGGCTTAACTGCTCTGATATTTCCCCCAAATTTGGGTGGATTGAGATCAAGTATTTTATTTTAAACCAGTGTCTCTCAAATTAATCAGGTACCTCCTGCTTACTCCTGTGCCCATCTTTTTTCAAGACATACACCATATTAGTCTTAAGAGCATTGAAAGCCTTTTTAATGCGTGGTTTACTTTTTTCGTGTGCAGCACACATGAACACATGTGAACACACCCCTTTCTCCTTTGATCTTGGTTGCTGGGAAAATCCACTCAGTAGCCTGAATGCCTTCAATGCAGGACTCAGCAGTAGCGCTGGAATTGCTGTGCTTCCTTTAATTTAACATATGGATTTCAATGAAAAAATAGAAGTCTTCTGTCAGATTTAATTTACCAGTCTAGAGCCAAAATCCATGCATGCTCACCTATGCAGTTTTTACTTAAGGTCTATGTTATATGTAGTATATATAATTTGCACCATTTCTAATATGATATATGTGATATTGAATATTTGTTAGAGTATACACGTTTGTATTAGGATTCCCCCCACCCTCGCAGGCAAGACTGGGTGTATATTGGAAACTGATTTACAAGTAAGAAGGTACGGGACACCAGGTGCTGATCGTCGCGTGAACGACCCGAGATGGATATCATGGAAATCCTCGGGCAGATACATTTCCCGAATTCCCATAAATTTCATCAAGGGATTCAACAACTCCGGACACTGAATTATTCTCCCTCATACCAAAAAAGAAAATCTTATTAACATATGGACTCTGAATAGAAGAAAAGACTGACTGCCGAAATCTTGGCCTCAGGCGGAATTTTCCCTATAAAAACCGCTTGTGCCAGGATGGAGGTGTGTGGGCATAGAGGGAAACCTCTGCTGAGGCTGACCTCCTTTGTTGTACATGCAGGGCCGACCCCAGGCTGGCTAGATAGAATTTGATTTTAAAATAAATATTTTATTTTTCATATTAATTTGGCTGGACAAATTTTCATTTATAAGTCTACTTATTAGACATAGACCTTCTTGCATTCCATGGCTGGAGCAACTCAGAGGAATTTGTCTCATCCTGGTACGAAGTTCCATGACCCGGCTGCTGCTCGTGGCCCAGCCACTGACTGAAGACCTGGGCCAGATCTGTTGCTTTAATCTTCCTGAAACTTGGTTCACTCAGGTTTTGAACGTTCCCTGACATAGCTGAATCTGCTCCGATTTTTCTAAACTAGACACTGTTCAGATGCTTCTCAGCCACCGAGCCTGGCTCTCCCGAGAGCCGCCTAGCACACCGTACCGTCAGGCCGCGCCGGGCCTGCTGGCACCGGCGGGTCTGTACACGGCCAGGGGCCGCGGCACGCCACGCGCTCTGCGGGCAGCAGCCTGACAGCACCCACCTCAGGCGGCTGGGCCACACGGAACGCCGCGGTTGTCCCTGGCGACGGGCGGGGAGACTTCCGCGGGGGCCGGCACGGCTTCCGGGAGAGGCGGGAGCAGTGGATCCAAGTGCGGCGCTCGGTTCTGCTCCCTCTGCGCCCTCGGCCATCGCCATGGCCCGCAAGAAGCTGCATCGGCCCATCGCCGCCATAGCCAAGAAGATCCGCGAGTACCGGGAGCTGAAGGATCGGCCGCGGGACTCTCAGCGCTTCGCCGTGGACTACGAGACCATGCACCGGCCGCTAACGCAGAAACGGCTGCCCGTGCGGGCCTGGGAGGACGTGCGGAACGAGAACCGACTGTTGGCGCTGCTCTGCCGCCTGCCGCGCTTCGGCGTGGGCCGCACCGTCACCCGTAAGTCCTGGCTGTGGGCGCACCACGAACCTTGCTACTGGGTCATCACCAAGGTGAAGGTGGACTACATGGCCGAGGTACCTGCCCCGTCCCGCCCGTCGCCCCGCCGCGCCCTGCGGAGATCCCGCCTTCCACCCCGCCGCGACCCACCCTCAACAGGTTTCTCTTTTCTTTTCTTTGCAGAACATGGACCATGGAAGAGCCTGGGGCTACCTGACCTTCAAAGGTAAAACCAGCTCGTTGTCCCACACATAGGGGCAGAGCTAGAGAGCACGGGTGCGTGTGAGAGTGGCAGGGAAACAGGGCTGGCTCCCTGACTGGGAAATTTGTTTTTCTCAGATCTTCTAATGGGAGAAGAAATTCCTTGCGTTTTAAAGGCTAGAAATCTAGCCCCTTCAGAATGTCTTTCCAAGGAATGCTGTGGGAGAGCCAGTGCAGTATGACCTTGATGAACAGCAGCACTAAAAGCATATTAGATGAGCTAATAGACTGTTCTGAGACTTTCAAAGCAATACACAGTATGAGCATGAGGATATTCCAATTTAAATCGTTTCTAAAAAGGAAAAAGTGCAATGGCAAGTAAGTTGTGTTACTGGAATTATAAATTGATGATTGGAGTTGTATGAGTAAATTTTCCTTTTTAGAGTTACTTTATATTATGTATACAATTTTCCCTTACTGGAATTACTGAAATATACTCATTCAAAGGTTTTTAAGTTGTTGAGCACTTTTAACACTTAGTTTCCCAGGAAGCTTTCATCGGTGTAGGGAGAAATTATTCTTTTTCCTTACCCATGGAAATGGAATTTGAGAGAGACAAAGCAAAACTTTAAGAGAGGGAGTCACCCACGTAACTGAAACCTGTTTCTATTTCTATTTCGATTCTCAACGACTATAGTGAGATCCTGTAGTTATAGCAGGGAATAATGTGTTCAGCCGTTTGAAAACTCTGTTTGAAAACTCTTGCCTTTTGTAGCATTTTTGGTGCCAAAGAGTCAACACTTGCTGTGTCTGAAGGCAGTTTATAGTGATGGTGTTACCCACTGGTGTTCATCGTCTTTTCCCAGGCAAAACTGAACAGGAAGTAAGGGAGATTGACAAAGCCATGTACCATGACTGGCGTATGGTGCCCAAACACGAGGAGGAAGCCTTCAAGAAATTCACCCCAGTGCCTGAGGTGACTGTTCGGTTCCTGCCATACCCACCACTACTCCGAGCCATAATCCTTGCACAGTGGCAGAAGGAGGGAAGACCAGTCATGGAAGAGCCAATTATTGATGTGGAGAAAGTCCTGGCCTCTCCCCAAGAGTGGAAAAAGAAAAAAGCTACTGACACTGGTATAGAGACTTCTTAGTGTCCTAAGCAGCCCATGTACTCTCACTGCCTCTTAACAGCTCAGTGCACAAAGGGTCTTACAGAGCCCCTCTGTGCTCATTGTGCTAGGATGTCTCCAGATTTCTCCTCAACCGTGTATAGTCACCTCATCTGAAAGGGAAGATGCAGATGTAGTCACACTCTTCTTCCATAACTTTGGTTTCAGTAAGCAGAGGGGTCTTCTTGGTTCTTGGATAGTCTTTAAATACACAGCTTCAGTCAGCCAGCTGCAGTTCTTTGGAGCATAACATTTTTAATATAACTTGGGTCCTGAATGAATCACAGAAAAATGATTGAATATCACAGTATTTCACGGAGCTCTGAAAAAAATGTATCTGCAAATGGAAATAAATGTTTTCTTAATTCTGCAGCACAGTTCTAAGAAAACCCTTTTTTTTTTTTTCAATGTCTGGACATCATGACAGCCAAATGGAGAGCCATTAGCTCAGTCACAGCATCTGGTTCTCTGAACACTGCAGAAGGCAGTGAAGAAGAAGCGAGGAACATGACTTCAATACTAAGATAATCCAAAATTATCTGTCTCTTACTCCCAAAGATGGGGAAATTATTTTAGTTCTGTTGATGCAAAGGAGGTGGGATTGGCTCTCACCATTTGAAGCCAATTGTAAATTACCCCTGTTCCAGGGCAGCATGTTGTGAACATTAAAACATGCAGCTCCTGAGCACAGTTCATGGTAGCTCATCTTCTCTTGCAGTAGCTGCGGATGCTGCCGCTGTGTCAAAGGCTGTTGTAGGGTCTGGTCTGGGCATGGAGGGAAGGAGCACAAGAGCTGTTCAGCTCTATGCATCAATTTTCTGCAGAAATAACTGTTTAGTTCCTGTGTCTGCAGGTAGTCAGGAGGTGGTGTTCTATTTACTGCACCATCCTGAAATCACAAATAGCCTGAAGGGATTTCTGAGGGAGAGCACAAACTGGACTCTGCTCCACCCAGAGTGTGTGGCCTGGATGAAGCTGGGAACATGCGGCCCCAGCCATCAGGAAATGGCTGTCATCAAGCAGGACCACACAGATTGACATTGGCTAACTGTGTTTCGATAGGGTTCCTCACCAGAGGCTCCTGAAGGGTTAAGATGCTATGGGATATGAAGGAAGGCTTTTCTTGTGAGTTACAAGCTGGCCCTGTGACAAGGACCTGAGCCTGCCTTGTTGTGGCAGGAGCACTGCAGACCATGTGTCAGATCTAGTTCTCTGGCTTCAGAAGGAATGGAAGAATCCAGGAGAGGGAGAATCAGTAGTAAAGACACAGTTTGAGGCTGTGAGCCTTCCCATGGCAGTGGCTGGAAGGTAGTTTGTCTGATTCCTAGTCTCCACTGCTGGGCACTGAGCTGAGCTGTTGCGTTCCTGTCCGTACCATGATTGAGGTACTATTGAACACAAGGCAAGAACAAGGGAGATGGGAGGGAGGTGTGAGTCAGATGGGATGAGCAGAACAGTCTAGTCCTCTGTTCTGCACAACTGGGATCTAAAAATAGCACTAGGAGAGGAAGTGTCTCCGAATCTGACCACAGTGAGCAGACCTAAGTGCTGGTCACAGCAGCCCCAGAAAGGCAAGAAATGACCCATTATCAATATATGTAAAGGGAGCCAAGCCAACAACAAAAGCAGATGGAGCTAATAAGGCACAGTCACCCAGCAGCAGTTTGGGTGAGGTGGGATCTCTGAAAATGATGTAATCAAAATCCAGCCCCATGGGTTGAAGGAGTTCATCCAGGAGTGGCCAGAGACTGACACAGTTACATGTTGAAGACCTCAGGTTGTGCTTCAGTGAGGCTCCTGGGCCATAGGAGGAAGGGCCCCTGTACAGGTAGGGGTCTAGGTGGCACTAACCGTGACAGTTAGGACCTGCTGGTAAACTCAGGGTCATGAAATGGAGAAATAGCCGTCTTCTCACAGAGCCCTGGGCAGCCTGTGAGCCTTTCCCTGATAGTGAAGGTCCCTTATGGGATGCTGCACAGCCTGTTTGCCACGTGTTGGATTCCATGCCCAGAACAAGCTGTGAGTTCTGATGAGCTTCCCAAACTTGTACATTTCCTCACAGATTGTTTGCCAACATGGTGCGATTGTTCAAAGGGTGTTGGCAGTGACCTGCTTCCTTAGCCACCAGACATAGCTGTACTTCACCCAGGGTCCTGCTGAAACTGCTCCTGGCTGTTTTGAAGGGTGCAGCCCCAGTGATTTAGGATTGATTGCAGCACACATTTCCAAACCTCACTGTTGAGGTGCGTCCATTAACTGCAGAGGCATTGCCAGTTGTACTATACCCTGGCCTGTGCCACACCACAGTGCATGTGTTGGTCACAGAGGTAACTCACTTTAGGGCTCCCTGCTCAGGGCAGAAGACGCTCCTCTCCAGTATTAAGCACATGGTTCATTGCCATGTCTAGCCCTTGAATTGATGCAGTTCTACAAAATAACTATGAAGGTGTCCAAATGCTGCTGGGACTGAGGAGCTCTCTGCAGTTGAATGATGCTGATATCACCAATGCCTATCGGACTGTGCAGTGCCACCCTGTACAGTGTTGAATACTGACCTGATATGTTATCCCTGGCAGTTCCTGAAGGGCCACCCTGACTAAAGTTCCAGCAAACCAGCAGGTGAATGCTTCTCTGCTCCAGTTTCTATTTCTGAAGCTGTGCCACCTTATATTTCCACCTTTTATTTCTGCTGCTGGTACAAGTTACAATTTGCACTGTTGCTTGCTGGACCAGCCCCTTCTGCTCTGACCTTGTGAGCCATCAACATTTCATTTCTTGCCACTGAAATGCTCAACAGGGAACACTTGAGCTGCGTTCCCACCTTTGAAAGTGACCTATTAAAGACTAAGCAGCCTTCATAGTGCCTTCATAGGAACACAACATGCTGCCCAAGCTGATGTTAACATGTTTATTACATACAGAACAGGTATGGTTTGTTGCTGACAGCATAGGGGACAAAGCACGGGAATATATTCGTACAGCAGGCTCTTTACAGAATGCCATCTTCAGATCAAACAGCGGAGTTTACAGGCCTTAAGACACTTTTAAAAATCCTTTTGTAACATACAAGATACTTTACATACATCACAGTGGAGATATGACAGAGAAGCGTACTGAAGCCAGTTAGTCCTCACCTTAATACCCAGCAGCAACCCAAGGCTACAGGAGCTATCAGCAGAGGCTGGGTCTCCCCCCTGCAGCTGCCCCTCTGGGCCATGTGCTTCTCTTGGAGGAAACCATGGCATTGAGCTGGAAAGGAATCTGATGGGAGATTCCCGTGTGTTGTTAGGGCCCAGTGGGTGACAGGAGATCAAGTGTTGTCCCTTCAACTGCTCATACCAGATACAGAACAGTCAGTGGTAGAAATGTTGCAAATCTGACTTTTTTATGAAAGAACTTACGGAGTTAAGAAACAGAACCCTACCAGGCCTTCTTTTTAACTAGCCCAAATTCTGAAATTTGCCTGGCCCTAACTGATGAACTATTACATGACAGTGGAATCTGTGCTCTAAATGTTATATTGTTTACTTCAATGCACTCTCTATTGGGATCCAAAGAGGTCTTCCTAGCAGAAAGCATACGGCAAAAGTGAATGAGAAGCCTGGCAGGGTCAGCAGTGCCTCAACAAAATATCCCTGGTGAAAGGTCACCAGAGATGTCTCTTGCCTTCTGGCAGGAAAGATGTATGCCACAACCTTTCCTGAACTGTGGGTACAAAAATTGTTTAGGTGCTGCTGTATCAGGAGAGATGCCACATGTTAGAGCATCCCCTGGGAATATGGCATCCCTGCAGCACACCAGGATCTGCAAGCCTGGTCCATGGCAGCAAGCACAGGACACAGCAGGGAGCTTACCAGGAGATGGAGGCTTGCCCAGTTGTCCCCATATTGTCACAAGGACATCTCTGTGAACCCTGGAGTGCTGTAACAGGTCAGGCAAAAAACAAGAGGACCACCAGGAGCTTCCAAATTTATCACTAACAAATGCAACTTGTCCTACTCCTGCACACCCAAGAAAGAACGTTCAAGGAGCACAGAATTTGTCCTTGTGAGACAATGTCAGAAAAGGGAGAACACACCATTGTCTCTACACCTGTAACTTTCATATTCTGCATTGTAAGCTCAAAACCACCCTCCCTGGCCCCAATTTTTGCCACTTTTGTAAGCAGGATGTACATGTGCAATCAGCATTGCTTAAACAGAAAGGGCTATCACCACTTTTCTTGGGGGCTGTCAATTCAGGAGTCAGAAATTTCCAGCTTTTCCAACTTCTTACTAGCATAGTCAGTGCTTAGGTAAAAGATGTCAGATTAGGTAAAAGATGTCAGGAATCTAGCCTCAATTCTTTTGCTGTGTGACATCAGGTGAGATATAGCCTTGACTCCACTTGTCCTAACCAACTGCCAAGTCTCCATTTTCCAAGACTCTCTGAAAAGATATCTCCTTCCAGCACATACTAAAAAGTAGACACAGCCTTGAGATGAGGCAATCTCAATGTGTTAATGCAGAACTCACAGCAGATCAACACCATCTGACCTCACCTGCCTTTTAAAAGCCACCAAATGCAATGCAGAGATAACCACATGAACCTTTCAGAATGCACTCAGGAATTCTTTTCTGTATGACTTTTTTGGAAAGGAAAGTTAAAAGACTTGACTTATCTTAAAAAAGCAACATTCTGGTACCCTTTTGCTACTACTGCTGTTTGGCCTTGACAGTCAAACACCTATCTACCATCTGAGCCCACAAAACAATTATCTTGGGACACACACAGGCAGGCACCCAGCACATGACTGCTGAGGCAACAGCAGCAGCAGAGGAAGGGACTTTCCCCCTGCAAAGATGGAAGATGTGATCCCCACAGTATGGGTGCTGCTGCCTTCTTCAGCACCACAGCTGAAGTGCTGCTGAAACCATGATGCTCTTTGGAAGCTTCCTTGGACTCTCTGCTGCTCTAAGTCCAGAGGATGTTATTCCGTGCTTAAGGGTGAATAAGGATAAGATGAAGAGTCTACTGGTGAACTAGAAGGATTTCTGCTGGGGTGCTGCAGAAGTGATTCACCATCACTGCTTTGGCAGGGAATGCCTAGGGACGCACTTCTTTCTCATGCAGGTGGGAGTGAGGCAACCTGCCCAAAAACCTGAGGCACCCCCCTCCAACTGCCCCTTCTAAAACTGGGCAAAAGTTTCCCACAGGACTGGCTCCAAGCTCCCTCCATGTTGTACTGCCATTTCTCTCCTTTTAGATGCCAGCTCCAGAGCAGAACAAGAACCTAACCACGCCAAAAGCATACGGGCCCGAGTTGAAAGCTACGAGTTCAGAGGTTCAAGGGGTCACAGTTCAAGACAGGAACCGTTGCAGTTGTCCAGGGTCAGTTTCCAGCAGGAGTTATAATGCAGGCATTCTGTATGTACATCGTGGCATTCAGGTAGGAGAAGGGACACTTACATTGTGGGAAAAGAGGAATTCTCACTCAGGGATGTATGATACCTGCCACACAATAATGTGGCTCCGTTCAGCCTTGGAAAGTACTGGCTTCACTTGGGTGGCATCTCCCATATTCTCTTCTGTCTCATCATCTTCCCCATCCCCTGAAGACAGAACACAGAGAGTATAAAAACGGCAGGAAAAGAAATGCTCTGGAATATTCTAAGGAGGCCAATACCCCTTTTAGAGTCCCAGCAGTCCAATAACAGAAACTATGAACTGAGATCTTTCTCATGCTTGGAGAACATTTACAGCAACCCCGTTCTTGTCTGAAGCCGGACTGCATAGATGGGAAAAACTAGCTGCAGCAGCAGAAAAAAACACTCTTCCTTTCAGGGAAGCCAGTTTTTACACACAGAGCACCCTCAGCAGCATGTGTAATCGTAGTGGGACTACATTGCTCCATCCAGCAATGTTTGAAGCCAGTGGCAGAGATGCATTTTTTCTTTCCAAAGCAATTCATACTGATGTTATTTTATGATAGTTTTAATATATTTTCTGCTTTTCAGATTGCTCATGCATGGCTGTAGCTCCCAGTACTTTTCCTACCCTTTCCCCCTACATTTTAGAACAGTAAGCTAACCTTCTAATATATTCCTGAAATACTATTTAGTCTAGCCTCTTTAGTCAACCAACAACATCTTGCTTTTTACTATGCATCACAGATGTGATAAATGTGGGGCAAAGCTCTTGGACCAACTCCAGCGGGGCAGAACCTGGGGAAAATTGCCTAACCAACTGTTCTTCTAATTGGATGATATTTGTTAACTATACTAATTTGTTTAACTTACAGAAGTGTAGAAGTCCTGTATCATGTGTGTATATTGTACCTGGAGGCCTCCAGTTAAAGACCTGCTTTTATATTACTTCCTATATTAATATTGTCTCAAAACTGTGCTGTTCTCAATTTTGTAGGCAGCAGCCACAAGGTACAGGTTGACAGCCTTGTGCTGTGCAAGGAACATCCTTATTTACTCTCACAGCCAGATGCAGGAGAAACAGTGTGCGGCTTTTTTGCTTTGGTTCTCCACAACAGTGATGCCTCTCTACATGACGACAGCTATGCACCCACTTCCCAGATGCCTCCCACCAAGGGGACTTACCAATCCGGAAATCAATATACCCTTCTCCTCCACTCAGCACCAGGACGTTCTTTAGCTTCTGACCCTCAGTCTCAGTGGCTGCTGTGCTGGGGTTCTCCGAAGGGCTGTCCAACACGCTCCCATTTAAAGTTGCAAGGACATTGCCTAGAAGAGGCCAGAGGTGCTGTTGGTGCCTCTGCTCAGCCCCCACACAGTTCACATGCATACAAACACATTGTGCAGACCAATTCTTTCTATCACTCCAGTATAAATACAGATGTGTGAACCACAGGAAGTGCCAGCCATGGCCTGGACCCTAGTCTGCTGCAGACCAGCTCAAGCCACTGCTACAAAAAGGATGGAGGGACAAGTTCCTGCTGAAGGAGAACTGTGCTTACCTGGCACAGAGACAAAGAACTTGACAGCATCACGGTGGCCATGGAAGCAGAGTTGTGCCTGAGCCATAGAGCAGTAGGGAATGAAGCTGCTGGCAGATTTGTCACTGTTGTCATCACCATACACGTGGATGACTCCACCAGAGCGACTGCCCTCTGCAGAGGTTGGTGAAGTCTTGTTGGCTGGAGACAGAGCAAGAACACCATCAGTGATAGCTTTGAGTCCCCTTTACAGAAGGGACTCAGTCAGAGAGAAAACTCATGAGCCGTGAAGGTAAACCTTTAAAAGTGCGGGTCTCTTTAAAGGTCTTTTATGAATGATGTGATGGAGGAGACCACAGCAGATTACACAGTCCCTCTCTTTTGCCTGGGGCAAGGTAGACTGGTGTCACCAGCAGTGATCCTGTCCAGCCTCCAGAAATAACCTGCTCTCCTAGGATCAACCTTGGTCTTTTGTAGCTGGCAGGGTACACAAAGTGTCTACTGTCCCCAGAAGGCACCTGGAGGAGAATTCCTACTCTGGATTAGTGGTGTTGCTCAACTTTCAAGTCAAGTCCTTTGCTCATGCCCAGCAATGAGCACACATGCTGCTGAAAGCAGTCTCTGGACCTAGTGAAGCCCACTCAGAGCCATCATAGAAGTGGCTGTCCTTCCTAATTTCTTGATTTAACCACAACACCACATTGTCAGCTACTCCAGCAATGAGTATCTTTCAGATTCTCACCATCCACAGCTTCCAAGGAAGGCTCAGGGCCCAGTATCCTTCATGACCAGGCTCCAAGAATGTGACAGTTTCCACTCACCAAGCAAGAGTGCTCTGAGCTCAGGGTGGGAGATGCTTTCCTTCTGCATGCACCCACATCAGTACAACAGGAACAATATTAAACCAGGCAGCTTTCACTTTTCTGTGAGAGAGGTTGATTGCTTCATTAATTATCTCTAGTTCTGTTTTTTATCTGTGGGTGAATTTCAGTTACGTGACTTGGACAAAAGAGACTTTTCCCTATCAGGCTCAAGCCAGGACAGTGGGACAAGCACAAATACTTCGATGGAAGAATGAGAGTCAATGTGTGTACAATATCTGACTTTTTACTGCAGCTAATATCAGATGCTTTAAAAGGAGGAGACGTTGATAATGCATCTGGACAGCCACATGAATGTCTTTAAGTGAGAAAAAGCCCCTCTAATTTCTAACTGTGGAAAGGCATGAATTTGAACTGAGATCCTGCCTTAACTGGCACAAACCTAAACAATTCTTCATGCTTATCAAGTCCCCCTGGGTTCAACATCTTCTTTGATAACTTACAGCTGACAGGTGCCATAGCATCACCTGCCATTGGCCTGAAACTGACGAAAGAAGCATCCGTGGAAAACAAAGGATGACCAAGGGAGACCTTGGAAAAACACTCTACTCCTGCTTCCTGCTTCTGACTGAATGAACCTTTCCTGTCCCCATCTCAAACTGGTCTACCACAGAAAGGGAACCACTGCTGAAGAATAATTATCCTTAACACAAAAAACCAGAAAGATCAACAATGAGACGAAAAACATTGTTTATAGCTGTGGAAAAGGAGGCTATTTACATGACTGTCTCTGACTGCTGTTCTCTAACACAACTTAAAACAAGAGTAATGAGGAAAAATGGATGGGGAGAAGTTGAATGGCAGAATGGAAGGTAGGAGAATGACTGCTTAAGGAGATGGGTGCAAAAGGAATGACAGCTGTGGAGGGGAGGCAATGGACTTACCCCGGAGCCCAAGGAGTTGGCCACGGTGGAGGACTACAGCTAGGTACAAGCAGGGAGTGAGAACACAGAGGGGCACGGGAAGTGACAGGTAGGATGGGAGAGAAGAAAAAGGTGATTACTGGGAGATCATTTGAGGGCAACAAAAATAGTATAAAGCCTAAAGAAACCACCACAGAAGCTCCTATTAGTTCATCCTAACACTGTTCTTGCTCACTTTGCTCTTACCATACAGGGACAGAGGTGGCATTTGAGGTGGGAGAGGGACCGTGTCACAAGGATCCACTGCTACATATTTAGTGATATTTTCTTGTTTACCACATTTTTTACAGGAACACACAAAGATAAAGCAATTGGTTTTACAGCAGGGAAAAAGTTTAACTCAGAACAAGCATAGCAGCCTTAAGACAGAATGGGCTTCAGAAAAGGAACTCACAAACAAACAAAATTGCAATGCATGAACAGGACCATGTCACTGCCCTCCTGGTGTTAACCCCAGACATACTCAACTTCATTGCCCTCAGAGGAGACCATCCCAAGCCTGACTTCCAGGAGGATTACAAGATGTTTGTTCTTTTTGAACAACAGGTATTTGTTTCTCAGCTTTCCTGTGAGCATTGGTGAGGAAACATACATTTGGCTGCTTTCTGTTGAAAGCAATTGCAATCAGTCTCAAATCCTACTTCCCCATGGTGATCTGGATAAGACCTTCAAAATAAGATACTGACAGGCTCAGAACAGGACTAGTAGGAGCTTCAACTAAACTTCCAGCTCCACAGAGTCACCTATTTACTCTTACTGCTGGGTCCCCTCACCAGGCTGGATTTGGTGTAGGAGACCTATTTTTACTTGACTGATAAAACTGAGCCCTAAACTGAGTAAATGGAGCTTTTCTAAGCTCAGTTTTTGGAAAATACTGCTACGGAGACATTTAAATGACTAGGCCAAAGTGGAATTTCTAAGCAGATCTTCCTGGTGACTTCTCATCCCATGACCTCCTTTTGGAGACTTACTACAATTCCCAAAGCTTTGTTTCTCTTGTTTCACAGTAGCTACAGAATCAGTTCACATCACTCTGCTCTGTCAAGGTGCAGGACTGCTCATACTCTGGGCTCTTCTCCCTGAAATGGCTATGATTAAAGGGTGTCAAATGTCAGGAAAGCATCACCTGCCTGAACCACCTGCCATGCTGCACAAATAATACCTAAAAGCTTATTTTTTTAGGGGGTATGCAAGAGTACTTTCAATAAATGTCACTTACTCTCAGTCAGGGGAATGGAGATGACAACACCATTCCCAGTTCCCACCCAAAGGCGGTTGCCAGCAATGAGTAAGGCTGTGATCCGCACAAAGGAGAAACCCAGCTTTCCAGTGCCTAGGAAGCATGAATGAGAGTTGAGCAGTCAGGGATGACTTTGGGTAAGGTCCGCTTTGGGCAAATTCTGCCTTGAGCTCAGTAAGCAACAGACCCTCACCTAGCATCTTGCTGACGTAAGGTTCAATGTCGACATCCTGCAGATGTTGATGGCTGTGGGCATGGTAGAGCCTCAGTGTGGAGTCCAGGCGGATGGAAACCCACACACCATCTCCAATCCATGCCAGTTGTCGCACCTGGCTCTCCCGACGAGGATGGGCATCAAAGGACTTCTAAAATACCAATGTGAGTTCACAGAAATTTTGCCATTATCTTTACTCCACATATACATATACTCAATTTTCAACTGAGATAACTTCTTTGGATTCCAAAGATCTTGGAGAAGCTGTGTTAATACCAGCTGATCCCAGCAGTTCATTACTGTACACAAAAAATCCTTTGCTTGAGCAGCTGTCTGGCAGCTTTGCAGAATTGATGGTCTTTTCCGACCACTTCAGGAGCAAGGGCCTTTAGACAGCAAGAGCTTTCAATGTACTTGACAGAAAAGGAAAAAAACTCAACTCCAGGATAAATTTCAAGGATCAAACTGCTCTGGCTCACTAATGTGAACTTCAGATCCAGCACTTCTCTCCTCAATAAGAATTATTTCAAGCATTCTCAGATTTGTACCAACACCACTGTACTGAGTTTCACCCAAAACATTGTTTTCCCTTTAATGGGATCCTGGGGGCTTGCTAACTGTACTGTTACTTTGTGCCATAATGCCTAAAGATGGAGAAGCCTCAGATTATATGTGAAGAGTCACTGCAAAACAAATACCTATGTTTGGACAGTACACAGCCCCATAGACTCCCTAGTAAAGACAAAGAAAATTGTCAGTTTAGATTTACTGATAGAATTATGCTCTGCAAAGGGAGGAAGGAACAAATAACCCCTGGCAGATTAAGAATAAATACAACACAAGTGTGTGCACACATAGACATGTATGTGCTCTCTTACCTCAATCTGCATTGTCTTCGGCTGGATAACATGGATTTTGTTCTTGTAGCCACACCAGACTCTATCATAGACCACAGCCATGCAACGGATGGAGTGGTGAGTGTGGCCAAGATCCATCAGGTGGTAATTGCTGAGATCCCACTGACCATCTGAGGAGAAAAACAAGTGTGGAAAGATGCATCTCCTCCATGACATGAGAGCATACAACAGAATCCTCTATCTTTATATATATATATATATCTTGGTGTACAGGCTTAGCTGATGACCAAATGCTTAGTTTGCTTATGTCTGTGACCTTCCTATAACTCCTGCTTTGGGCACAGCCTTACACTTATGAAACATGTAACGATAAAGTTTAGTTTGATGTCTGACAGCTCTCAAATCAGGCCAATTTAAACATCCTTTATTGCAATGAAGTGAACAGGCTTCTCTAACAAGTACAACAAAAGCAGTGAGAGAAGAGAGAAGACATCCGATCAAGATTAGGCAGAAACTTAAAATGAAATGGGCCATACAGTCCTTGTGAGAAGGCTTCCTCACATGACAGACCTACAACATAATTTGCCCAAAGTGTTAAATCCAGGAAAAGGAATGAGATCTCCCTTCTCTCACTCTTATTTTTAACTAGCCAGGCAGATATTGTGTTCTTCACAGACAGGAAGCCTCTATGTGATGAAGCTTTATCATATTTCTGATAGGAACAATTTTGATGTGTCAATGGTCAGGCCTGAGCTCATGACAAAGGCTGAATCAAAATTTGAATTGCAGAAACTCAGACATGTCTATTTTTCTGCTTGCTGAATCAACTGCTACTCAGTGAATAACTAAGTTCTTTAGATGCCAACATTAGTTATAGTTAGCAAATCCCCATGTTCTGTCAGATGTGAACACAGCTAAGACTACTCAAGCCATAGGGAAACAAAACCCACAGCAGTGAAGAGGACCAGAAATTGAATTTACTAAGTGTACCGCAAACAACTGCACAGCATATGTATTCCTAAAAGTGTCATGTTTACTCCACATGTACTACACAGTACATACACACATTTTTGTTCAGGAAAGTTCAGGAAGTGGTGTTAGAGTACACCTGAGCTGGTTTCGGATAGCAATTTTAACAGCCATGTGTTTAAACTTGGAGTTTGTACTATAGCAGCCAGCAACTTTCTCACCTTGGAAGAGCATTTAATCCACTGCTACATTTCCAGCCAAATTTTGTTTTCTCTATTACACTGATTCTTACCTTCTCCTCGATGGAATATGGCTAGTGTTCCATCTGCCAGAGCAACCAGGACCCTCCCTTTCACATGCCTGAAATAAGGATAGTAAATACATCAAAAATGCAATAGAAATGAGGGACTCAAAAACTCTTTCTGCCATCCACACGCATCATCTTTACATATCTCCAGAATTCTTAGTCAGTTTAGAATTGCAGGAACATCCTGCAAGAGGTCACACCTCTTACCTTCACTGCAGTAAGATCACATCTGTAAGTTTTCTGTTGAGGGAATTCTTCTTCACAATATAAACACCATCCATTTCAACAAATTCCCCTAATTTATCCCTCAATGAAATTTTGCCTTTCTCCTCCCCATTTACTTCCTCCTGATATTGCTAAACATGTATTCACTGAATCAGGTCAGGACCACAACTGAGCAGGAAAATGGGTTGGTATAAGGTGTTCCCATTACAAAAACTGTGGGAAACTTCTCTCACAAACACTTAGGAAAGCAAAGAAAAAGTTGAGGCTGTCATATCCTTGGAAGTGTTCAAGGCTGGGAATGTGGATCAGGCTTGGAGCAACCTGGTCTAGTGGAAGGTATCCTTGCTCATGGCAGGGAGTTGAAACAAGAGGATCTTTAAGGTCTGTTCCAACCCAAACCATTCTGTAAGTCTACGACCAAGAGCTGCTAGCCCCCTCTAAAGCATCACTCAGGCCCTGAACCTTCTCCTTCAGGTCTCTTGGAACACACACTTACACCAGGCTCAGCACAGAGTCCTTCAGCTTTATTGAGTGCAGACATTTCTTCCAGCTGGACACAGCCGAGTGCACATAGAGCCTGTGAGAGAGGACAAATTGGGGATGGTTAGCAGCAAGGCCCCACACTTTCAGCTTGCCCAGGTTTGAGTCTTTCCTTCT
The DNA here is from genome assembly GCF_050655825.1 of Lonchura striata. Classification (NCBI taxonomy): domain Eukaryota; kingdom Metazoa; phylum Chordata; class Aves; order Passeriformes; family Estrildidae; genus Lonchura; species Lonchura striata. The sequence continues at coordinate 16,671,680 of NC_140716.1, read as the reverse complement.
GGCAGGAAAGGTGGAGGTGGGGTAAGAAACTGATACTAAATCCCTGAGACTATGGTGAGCTGAGCAATGAAATCAGGAATGGAAACCATTTCCAGAAACAAGCAGTGAACAAAAGGTGTTTGGACTTGAAAAACAGAGCCCAGAGCAGGGAGGAGGGAGGTGACACAGAGATTTGCCAGCCCAAGGGGAACACACCAGCCATTCTGAGCTCCCAGCCACATGGTGGGGGCAGCACTGGTGCAGGTTCCAGCATCCCTGGTTGACTCCTGATCTGGCAGTGCTGTGCTGGGTTCCATCTTCAGCTGCCCATTCTCCCTGAAGAGGCAAAAGAGCAGTGTTAGAGATTTAGCAGCAGCAGTGCACAGAATGCCCACCTAGGCCCACAGCCTGGCACTCACAGACAGTACGGGCCCTTGAAGACACCAATCGCTTCCTCCTCTTTGGTAGTTTTCAACTGCAAATCTGCAATTTACAGTATTTCCTTTCTCCTCCCCTTATCAACAACAAGTATTTCAAATCTACAGAGCCTGAGTTTAGCAAGACTATTACACAAACAATATCTTCTCCTTCCACCCTATTCTTCAGGCCATCACATCAGCTTTGTTTGTCTTAAGAACTTTTTGAGTGGTGAATACGCTTTCTTGGTTACTTTTAACACATCAGAGGTACTAGTAGAATAAATCAATCATAATTTCTACACACATATCGGTAAGCTCCTTCCATAAGAACATGAAGTGTACATGTACTTTGCAAGATCTGCCTTAACCACAGGTCTAAGTTCATAATGAGAGGTCAAATATTTGCATTTTAACAGCTGATCCAGTCAGTTGCAGGCTGAGCCGTGTCTGTTTTCATTACATTTTTTTCATTCCCTGTTATCCCATCTGTAAAATTGCTTGGGCACAAAACTGATAGAAGTCTGACACTTTATCAGAAGACCAGGCTGCTTCTCTTATCACAAAGCTTATGAAAACAGAACTGATCAGTAATAGAACAGAACCATTACTCTGATCCCAGCTCACCTACCCATTGTGCCTGGGTGCCTGGGCTGGGACAGGGTCTGTGAACACGTGCTCGGTGAGGGGCCCAGGCCGGGCCTGTGTCAGCTCTGCCTCGCTGGCACTGCTTTCCGGTACTTCTGTAGCCTCTGTTGCCTCCTCAGTAGACTGAGGCTGGTTGATTTTCCCATTGCAGACAGGAGCCACCTCACCTGGAGGACAATGAACAATGTGAGACATGCTGAAGAATCAGTTGGTGAGTTAACTATATAGGTATCAGGCTGTCAGTTCTTTAATTTATCTTTCCTTGCCAAATTCAATCAAGCCCTGAGCTTGCGCCACAGAGACAGCAGCTCATCAGGTATCTTCTGCCTGGAAGGAAAACAGACACTAGTTTAAAGTGAAGCATAATCTGTGACTAGCACAGCACAGCACTGGAAGGGCTTCAAGGCTGTCGCTACAGTATGGAGCCAGCAAGGGCAGCACTATGATTTGCATGTGAGGTTAACTGGCTTCCCAACACTCAGGGAACAAAACAATCAGAAAAGCAGCACCTGTAGCAGGGCAAACATGCCCAAAATACTCAGCTGTATGACTCCTGCAACCAGGCTGCAGCATGTGACTCAGAGAAGAAAGGAGAGCTCTAAGAAGAAATGTACCAAAAGGGCCTTTGGTACTCCTATATTGTAGTAACACAATTCTGGAGGCCTCTGAAGTGCTTAAGTTGGGGACATGAAGATGTGGCTGTAACACCATGAGCTTGTACAGGGTTAGCTGTAATTGATACACGTCACTAAGTTTTACATCCCAAAACTTACTCTGTCCCTTGTCCAGAACAGGTGTATCCCCACGTGAGGAACAGTTGCTTCGTGGCACATTGCAGCGGGTTGCACAGCCCACCAGTGTGATCCCTGCCAAGACACCATCTGCCCCGGCTGACTCTTCGGGATTCACATCCCCCTCCAGGAAGATCTCACCTGGGGGATAGTCACTCTCACTGGCCGCTGAAGGCAAAGAACAGGTTCTCATGTAAATCAAACAATCACTGCTAATTTAATGTACTCCTGAAGTCACCCTAATGATGGGAGATTCTGATCCTTCAGGGCTCACCACCCTGGGGAAGCACCACACCATCCATCAGCAGCCTGATCCACAGCAGATCCCCTCATCCCTAGTACCAGTATCTAAGGCAGGTACAGAGCACTTCCATGCCCAACAAGGCTCACTCCTGCTTCCAAAAAAAACCCTTTGTGTACCAAAGGAATGACTTACTGAACACTGAACAGGGAGAGATCTCCACAGAAAGGCAAGATCTGGATTATGATTTTGGGGAACAATCACAGAACACAACAAAGCCCAGGGGTTAGCTCCCAAGTGAGGATGTCTATTACTCCTCAGTGGGGCAGGTGACCCTGTGCAGACCCCAGCCTGGGCTGCACTCACCAGGGATGCTGGAGATGCAGAGCACGTGAGCGTTGCAGACAGTGAACTGGTCCACCACTGTGCCAGGCTGGTTGGCATCAATTATCACGACTTTACTGGTTGACAGCGTGCTAGTGAGGATCCAAACACGGCTAGATGTGGCATCCACCTCATGGAGCTCCTTTGCCTTTGGGACAGCAGACACGCATGGGCATGATCAGCACTTCTCTTGGATCAACCTGAGCTTAAGAGTGCTTGGCAACATTTACACATGGTGTAATTTATTTTAAATTACATATTCTATCCTACAGTAGAACTATAGAAGAAACTTTTCTTTTTTATATTGCTGTCTAATCAGTTATATTTTTATTTTTATTAATTTGATTCCATTCATGTTGCTGCACTAGTTTCCAGAGCACTGGCCAAAGAGCCTGTCTGACTCCTTAGGGCAAGAGCAATCTGGCCATTAATTTTTCTGTTGAGGTATCTGACAAATGTATCACTGAATATTCAATTATCCAGAATGCTGTGAGTCTGGGACACACCCAACTAATCAGCTTAAGCAAGCTGGTCTCGGGAAAGTATAAGGCAGCAGTATAAGGTGTGGAAAAAAACTCTACATACAAGACGCATACAATATCTATGATTATCTGCAAATTACAGTTTGCTTCTTTGAACAAGAAAAAAACAAAAAATCACTTAAGACTACTAAAAACCAGAAATGCATTAAATCTCAAGAGGCCCAAATGGACTCACAGACTGTGTTCTTTTAACAAAGCTTTGCCTGAATGTATTTATTAATTTACAATGATGAGGGCTATATAATCTTCCTAGCAACCTCAATCAGGCATTTAATTGTCCTTATTATTAGGATTTTATTCAAAATTCCAAACATTTCAAAAGCAAATGTTGGAAAACTTTCTACTGGATGATTTATCCCAAATCACACCAAAGTTACAGAAGAGCTAGCACACCACAGCACTGTCCCACAAGTACAAGAGCATTTTATGGCACAGTACAAAGATATTGAAAGAAGGCGTGTAGTAGGGATAAAATGACAAAAAACACTGGAAGGAAAGAAATCCACTTTATTTTCTGACCTTTTTTTTCTCAGGAGATGTATGGTTACTTTTGTTGTTCTCGCCTTCCACTTCCCTGTCACAGGTGAGGGGATCGTGCCCAGGATCTAGTTTCTGCCCATTCCCAGGCTCCTGTTCCAAAGGTCTCCATCCTGAGAGATTTACTCCAGCTGCACACCACAGCTAAGAAACAGAAGCAGGAATCTGAACCAAGAATTCTGCAGGCTCCATGATCGCTTTGAATTTAAGCGCCTTTGTGGAGAACTGTCAAATGTCAAACATCTAAAACATTTAGCTGGAAACACCAGATCTTGATGATTTCTACTAGAAGATATCTGGATTGATGGAGGTAAGGCTCTACACAGCAACATCACTGCTTTTTAGTCACTGCAGCAAAGCCAGCCAGGATATGGCAGATGTTTAATGTGTTCAAACTGACAGAAGACAGATTAAATGAGATATTAGAAGGAGATTCTTCCCTGTGAGGGTGTGAGGGTGAGGTTGTCCAGAGAAGCCTGTGGCTGCCCCATCTCTGGAAGTGTGGAAAAACAGTCTGCTGGTTTAGCTCCCAAGTAAGTAGTTTTCTGAAATCAAACCCAGCTAACCTCCTATGAATTATTTCCAGGGAGTTTTTTAAGAGAATGCCTGGAAGGGGACTACAGAAATACTAGATTTATTCAAAACCTTAAAGGAGAGATGCTGCACAGAACATTATCTAAAGATCACACCCAGAACCTTGTAGAAACAGCAGCATAAACATTTTCTTACAATTTAACCATCAGGATGACTTCTGAAAATAATTTCTGAATGAAGTAATGACAAACAGCCTATTTCAAAACAAGCAATTCCAGCAGGTAAGTCTGCCACCTACACAGATAACCACTTATGCCCAACTGCAATTCCACTCAAAACATTCTAGTATTTATGGCTTCACAAAAATCTACTCCAGATAATACTGGCCTGTAACCAGTGAATTCTGGTCAACAGTAGAATCTAAGGAGTGATGAAATGCGTTTTTACTTTCACTTGATCATTTTCATTAATTTTATATCAATTTTCATTACACCCTGAGAGGTCTTATCAAAAGCATTAGAAGCATAAGTTGTTGCTCTTGTTGATGAATTGTCTCAAAAAAGCAGATGTCAGGGAGCAGCAGGGGACCTAGCAACCAGAAGCAGCTGAGAATTTTGTCCTAAAATACTTTTTCCTACATTCACTACAAACCACCATACAAAAAAATGAAGTGGAAGATAGAATTTGGAATATATAATGTCAAAAGAATAGAGATTGTTGTAAAAACGGCAGGCTTATTGACCCAAATCCTTTGCTTATTTCATGTCCCTTTTCTGGACTGCATAGTAAGCAGAAACAACGTACCTTCATAGTTGGGTCCTTCTCTACTAGTGGGCGACAATATACAGGCACAGGGACATTTTTCATACGAGTGTCTTCCTGACCACCATTGGGACTCAGCTAGGGGGAGAGAAGACAAAAAGACAGTATAAAGCTGCAAACACCGGGATATAGCAAGAGAGACGGAATTAGTATGACAGAACCAACCAGAGGTGGCTGCTGCTGAGGCTTCCTATCACATCTTGTGTGAAACAGAGTCCTTAAGGGGAGAGGAGCAGCGCACCTGACAGACCATCTCACAATCGTTAGTGCCCCAGTGATGGCCAACAAAGGCTATACATTGCCCTGCTGGCAGAGAAAGGATGCTCCCTGCAAAGAGTCAGGACACTAGCATTCCCTTCCATCATGACAGTTGGATTTGATGATCTTAAAGGTCTTTTCCAAACTTAATGACTCCAAACCTCCATGCCATGCTGCCAGGCTCCTCCCTTTCAGGAGGTCTCCGACCAGTTAAATGTGTCTGTCACAAGCCAACAAATGAGGCTGATGTTTTTTGATTTTGTGTTACTTATGGGAAGAAGTGGGCATAAACTGCATTTCTTTTTCATACTAAATGACTGTTAAAGTTCTCAAAGTATAAATGAAATAACTAACGTTCCAGCCCAATTATAACAAGGGAATTTTTATTTTTAACAATAACTGGACTCTGGTTTAGGGTACTTTTCAATTTCAGTACTTTCATGCAGAGCAATGTCCCTCCATTGACTTTGGTGAAGATATACAGAACATTAATTTGGTCTGTGCATACAATTATCATACAAACAAAACATGCACATGGTACCTCTAAATGAAATAGTTAATGACTAAGGTACTTAATGACTAAAGTCACCTTCCACTCAGACTGTCCATAGTATGGTCCTTACCTGCTTGTACTTGGCTGGGAGGCTCCAGCCACAGGCCTGCAACCGCCCATCATCGTTCCGCACGTGCTCCCGGACCTGCCGGTACTGCTCTCGCTTCTGCTCACGGCGTGCCGAGGACGTGCAGTCACTGAGGAGAGAAGCACAGTGTCACCCACCTGATGGTTAAAGAGAGGAGCTGAGGGTGAAGGGAGTGTGGCCAGTATCGGGGAGGGCACACACAGCAAACCAAATCCAGCTGTGAAAAGAGATGTAGGGAGCCAGAGACAGAAAAACTCCATTGAGAAGCAGACACAGGCAGTTCTGACCTGTCACCTGAGCAAGTCATTGTCATCACCTCTAGTAATGTTCCAAGAGCCCTTCAGAAACAGGGAATAATCCTTCTCTAAAACCTAACTAGGAGATCGCACCAATTTTGGCTAAACTGTTACAATTTACTAATCTAATGTCTCCATCAGGAAGGCACTTTCAGTTCTTTCTCTCCTCATTATAGTCAACTATGGATTTTTCTGTCCGTTTTTAAGCTTTGTCTGCTGACAAGGAAAATGTGCAGTAACTTCTGGGTCCAACATAACAACTCCAGCTCTGCACTGGGAATGGTTAAACCAAAAATTGATGCATGAGCTTTTAGACATGTTTTAATATAAACAAATGTTGTTTGTCAGCTCTAGCTCTCCAAAGGTTTTTAAGGTATCATTCTGGGGTACAAGCAACATCAGCAGAAAAATTTAATCCTGTGGGCACCCCCATTATGTAAAACACTGCTGAGAACAACTCAGACACCATAGCATGACTGTGAGATGTCATCAGAGAAAAAGTTGGAATAAGGGCAATGGGTATCTAAAAAGTTTAAATTTACCCTTCTACAAGATCCAGTGTCTTTTCAACAAATCCTTTCTATTGTAGAAGTTATTCTACTTTACCACCACAACCTCCAAAGTCCTTCCACAAAAACCCACCCCATGTGAAACCAAACGACCTTCGTAATGGCAGAACACATTATGAAGTCATGTAAATCACTGAAGAGTTTTCTCCCTTCATGTCAGCAACACAATGAATTTGGGTAAGACTGTAGTAGCAATACCCAGAGGCTCATTTTTAGCATGGTTAAGATTAAAACAAAGTACTGGAACTTAAATGTGCTGTGGAGAGAACTTTTATCTTCACTTAAACCTCTTGTTAAAAGGGTTGTGCAGACATTTCATCCCTTTGTCCTGATGCTGCCATCACACTCCACCACAAAAACTCTCCTTCATTCCATCCCGGTCTGCAAATGTAAGTGCAGAACTAGAGTGAGGCCACCTTGAGCTCCTGTGGTCCCTGCTGAGATGATCCATCATGGCCTGAAAAGCCATGGATACTGTATATTTGGAAGGACAAGGTTTGCTGAACCCATCCATATAATAACTGATGAGTGAAAAGCTCAGGAGGATAAACCACAGAGAACAGAGACATACTAACATTTCCAAAGTGGAAAACAGCTTATTTCAAGCACTGATGTTATTCAGGAGAGCTGCCAGGGAGGCTGGCTTGGCACACAACCCTGCAACTCACTCGTCAGGGAAGAACTCGAGGGTGCGGCTGCCGGAGGAGATCTGACACATGGTGTGGCTGCGCCGCTGGCTGAACCCCGCCGTGGTGGGAGACTTGTAGTGGATATTCACAGAGGGGTAGGTCCTCTTTGCTGGGGGAGGACTGGAGGAAGAGCTGAACAGACGACTGAAGCTAGGGACAGAAAAAGGGTAACAAGTAAGAGAAAAGGTGCCTGGAGAGACAGGCCCCATAGATACACGAAAGGGGAAGCAAGAGGTTGGGATCAAAGGCTGTAAGCCTTTAACAAAAACTGCTCTACTTCAAACCCAGACCTACATCCTTGGTCTGATTGGCTTAAGATGCTTTTAGCTTCCAGAAATAGGCACCTCCTGAAAACAGCCCTTTATTACAACTGACTGTGAGTATGCCCTTCTAAAACAGGACAGAGAGTATGCAAGTTTCCATTCCAGGATACTCATTAATTTTTTCAGCTTGTGAAACAAAATCAATGTGCATGGTCAGATCTGATTTTAACTTCACTAAGGACAAAGGAAGCCCTTGAAGGCAAAAGGGTTAAGCCAACAACACTTCTATATGACATTAATGTCAGTCTACTAAGTTGTTATCTGAAGTAGAAATGGCAACGTTCCTCATTTTCTTAATCTTGCATGAACCACCAAACAACTTACAACTGCCAAATGGTGGATTTCTTCTTCTCCTGCACGGATGGGTGCTCACGGGAAGCTCTATGGACAAACACAGCAGAACCAAGTTAATTTCTGCTTCTCTGCCAAGCATCAGGTCATTTCCATCAAGGAGGCCATGCTGAAAGTCAGAATTCATTCTAACATGTTTCAAAAGACACCAGAGAAAGGGACAATGCAAGCATACTCAATCACTTTAAGTATCAAGGCTGATGTAAAAGGCAAGTAAGTGTGTTTAATGTGATTACCAACTCTCTGTAACACTGTCTGCCACAGACAGTGTGGGAACTACAGAACCTAGCATTAGAGTCACTTCAAGCTGTAGCCTTTAGAGCTTATCAATCAGACGGAATACTCCTCCCTAGAACTTCTCCCAGATTAATAAGCACACAAGAAACAAGCAAGACAAACAACTGTCCAGTGTCTCCAAATAATGGCAGCAACATGATATTTGCAGCGGAGGTTCAGGAACAAGAGAAAAAGAATTGGTATTAGGAGCGACGCATCTAGAGTCTGGAAAACTCCCAGTACTTCTCAAACCTGTGTTGGTAAGGGTTGCATTGACCACAAGGTAAAACATGAAAAGCCTCACCTGATCATCTCTGTCCACCTGACAGCCTCTTGGAGCTCCATCAGCCTCTCCTTGTACTGGTTGCGCTCCATCAGGACCCGGGCCATCTCCACACGGGTGAAACGTCGGCGCTGGGCAATGGGAATGTTGTCCTGCAGAGGGGAGGAGCACTGCTTCAGCCAACAAAAGATGGAATGGGATTGAGGTTAGTACCGGGCAAGTCAGGGGACAGACACATATTTGTTAGTTCTTCTCCTACCCTGTTTGATTTCACCCCTATTTCCCCATATGAGGAACTAATTCAGATAGTGAGCTCCAAACTATGGCCATAGACCTCTGGGTGTTCAGCAAACCCACAGAAACAAGAATGAGAATCACCACCAACTTGCACATGTAGCCCTCACATACACAGACCCCAGTGTGGGACTGTTGTCAGCAAGGTGCTTTGATAGTCTGCAAGGAATGGTAAGAATTGACAGTGGTCTGTCGGTCCAGAAATTTGGAAACCAAAGATTGAATTCAGTAGCAAAGCCAGTCACAAGCAGCAGGTAGCACCACATAATGCCACCTGCCCCCTCACAAGGACTGCAAGGAGGTGTTCTGTTAGTACAGATAGCAAAGGTAGGATACAGAGAACTAAGGAAATGCCTTTTCCTCTTTGGTGACATAAACTGACCTTCCAATTGAGGGCATAAGCAGCTTTGGGTTGGAAACAAAATGAGTGAAAGTCTGTTTTGTCTCTTTGAAGAGTGGAAAATGAGAACAACATGACTAAAAAAATATCTGCCCAAAATAAAGACTGCAAGGGTATTGGGAACTCATTACTAGGAGGTGGCACAGGGTTGTGCTAGACTGTGGCAATTCCCAAGCTCAGCCTGGCTGCTAAGTGCTGCTGAGAGCTGGAATAACACAAATTAACCAAGTCCTTCTAGAGCCTCCCTGGACTTTGAATCAAATCTGTATGACTAGTCAAAATAAGAACTATATAAACAAAAAGAAATTTATCACGTATTTTTTAAATTATAAAAGAAACCAGACCTCTCCTGTCCATCCAGCTGAAAACAAATCAACTCTCTTCAGCAGCTCATGAGCACAACTTGAAAATGTTCCCATCTATCTAAATTCTCAGCAGATCAAGATCACTCCAAGTAAGTCAAGAGATCTAGGCTAAAACCAAACCTGCTCTGTTACCTTGTGTAACAAAGAAAACAGTAACATGACATAAACAAATGTATTGAATTCCCTGTCCTAGCAGGTACATTTACATGGAAAATCTTGTTACTGCTTGATATGCCTTTTTTTTTTTTTCAGCTACAGTTGGTCTTTGTTGAACAGCCTCTATCCCAGCCAAAACAGTTTCAAGAGCAGTCCTATAAGAACAGCCCAAGAGCCTTTTATGCCCGTATGGTGTAACAGGCAATACTGGCTTATAGAAAAGTATTAACAAGAAAAACCCAGAACTAAGACATGGTGGTAATCACTGTTGCAAAGCTGGCTGTGTAAAATGGATTTCACTGCATGATGTCCTCACAGCTACATCTTCACTGCCTACAGGGGGACAGGCTCTTCTGGAGAAGCCTGACAGTCGTAACACCATGAGAGAATCCCCACTGCACACTAGATTTTAATTCTAAATTAGGATGGTATTGAGCAGGGCAGTGCTCTAGCATCCGGCTGCAGAAACTTCATCCTGTACAGTGGTACTGCCACTGGGTTAGCTGCTCTTCTGTGCCAGATTCTGGTTTGAAAGTTGTATAAAGGGTTTTCATGCTCATCACCCACAACCCACTCACCACCCTTGCCCTCATTGCTAACAAAGGCACATCAATCTGCATCTTAGGATTCATATACATGAAGCAATACAGGTAAGTAAATCAACCCCCTTTCCCCACAGGCATTTTAGTAATGTCATATACCAATTCTGTACAGAGATAGCTGCTTACATCCTCCACCTCCTCTTTGGGCTCTCGTCGGGCAACAATTGCTTCAGATTTCACTCTAGGAAACAGGAAGAAAGGGATCAAAACAGCAAGTGACACCATGGCTGGCTTTGGGAAGAGAACCAGCTATGGGAAGTCTAGCTGCATCCATCACCATGTGTACAAAGTGTACAAATGCTGAGATACTTCTCTGGCATTTTCCCTCCCTCTTCCAGCACATTACTCTGAACAGCTTCACTGACCTCCCCCCTTTTTTTTCAAACATTTGTTGTGAGCACCAAAATACTGACCACTGGAAGAATCCAGCCAGTTTCTGTTTCTGAACCAGCATCTGCATTCAAATATTTGATGAGAACTGAGGCATTTTCAACAGGTAAAATGCTGGCTTAAATGCTTCTGCTGGACTGCTTCTGGTTTCAGTAGATTCTCTGATTCTTTGTGATTCAATACAGTGAAAAAAGCCCCTAACGTGAACAGTTTGCCAAAATGGTAAAGAACAAACTCTGAAAAAAAAAAATACTGGAAATATTTAAGTGAGGCATTACAAAAGGCACTTTAAAAAATCTCCCTGATTGCAAAACTACTTTCATTTCAGACATTCTGAACAATAAAGAGACCAGTCTGTGTTATTCTTGGTGATTCTGAGCTCAGATTACAGAACCTTCTAGATTCCAGATGGAGAACAAATCCTGTCCTCTGCCCTGAGCACCTGCAGTCATGCACAGCCACCCACAATGGAACTGTTCTACTCTGAGCTTCAGGAGGCAGCTTTGTGTGTATGGATGTGAAACCATCCCAGGCTTTGCTGAGCAATTGGGCTTGTTTCTCTGGTTTGAAAGGAAGATAAAAAGCGGCATGTTCCTGTATCAGACTTCAGAATCTCTTCTGCCTCTTCTTACTCTTCACATGAGCAATGAAACAATTACTGATTTAAGCATTTAAATATTTCTTGTGCAACTCTGTCTGAACTCTTTCAGTAAATGAATGGGCATTCACTTCCCTCAGAGCTATCCTGGCTACTAGAAGGATCAAGTTCTTGGAAGTTTCGTTCAAAACTACTGGTCTTGAAACTCCCCTTCTTTGGGTGGTTTTGGTTGTTATTGTTGGTTGGTTGGCTTTTAATTGCAAATTTACACCCTTAATTTTCCACTCCAGGGAGCCTGGGTTTGAAGTTGCTTCTTCAGAATCCTAATCCTGCCTTCTTGTGCTCTCTAAAGTGCCTTTGAATGCTAATGCTAATCGTACAAGTGAAACAGAGTAAAACATAAGAGGTGGGTTTACCACTCTTCACTCCCAGTTCCTTGGGCCAGGGGTGTAATCACTCACCTCTTTAGCTCCTCCTCCAGCTCCTTGACTCTGGTTTCTATTTTGGCTTTGGCCTGCTTTGTTGCTTCTAGTTCTCCCTTCAGCACCTCCTGCTCCCCAGACAGCTGGTCCACCTTGGCAATCAAATCATTCTTCACAATGTTCAAAGCATTTCTTAAAGGTGTGAAAGGGACAATAAGCAAAAATGCCCAGAACTAGCAGTTGTCTATAAAAGAGACCTTTAACTAAAGTCACAGACACTTGTAGCAGAGTTGAAACAAGTGTGTTTAACAATTCAGTCCAGCTATGATGCAAGGGAAATTAAACTTTGGGAAGATGGAGCTGCAGAAGAACAGAGAAGTTGCCATAATTGTTCAGGATGAGGTTTGTCCATTCCTGTATCCTGACTAAGAAACCAACCTCTCCTTCAGAAGATGGCAGAACACTGAAAAAGGCATGTGTAGAGCAACCTATCTATTTTTGACAGAATGGAAGTCTGAAATACACCTTTCAGAATTGCTGTCATCTGCAATTGAGGATAACTGCAGATGATGGCAATAGAAATATGCATTTCCAATCAGCTCCGAAACATCTTAAATTTATAAAATCGGCAACTTCGCACCACAGTAGGTTCTCCAGCTCTCCCCTGCGAGTACTTGGCCTTCCTCTTCCCAGCTCCTCAACTTTAATAGCTGGTTTGTCAGCTCTTCTCAAAAACCAGCTCCATTACACTGTCTGCTTCTCCTCCAACAACTACAAAATATTTAAGAATTCAACAGTGACAATTCTTTTTTCCCTAATAATAAACCTTGCAAATAAAACCTTATTATCAGCAACATCCTCACAGAGGTTCAGACCAACACATCAATTCCCATTAATTTAAAACTTGCAACTGATCTCAGATGGCATCAGGCCCTACCAGCACATGCCTAGAGACTTTATCCAAGTGTCTGCAGAAAGGAAACAGCTAGGAAACAGCTCAGGAGAGCAATTCTTCTACAAGTGAAGGAACAAGTATTCAGGACAACCAGTTAGATTAAAAAAGTGAGGCAGGAGTTTTGGCCAAGACCTACTCCAAGGTGACATCTTGTAAATAACCAGGCAGGTAGGTCAGAGCATGCAACAGTTCCTTACTTGGTCTCCAGCAGCTGAGAGTTCTCCAACAGTAGATTGCCCACTTCTTTGCCCATTCCTGAAAAGAAAGGCCAGGCAGTTTTCACCTGCTCTCCTAGAAACATGCAGCTTTTGTGGCACTGCCTAACTTACGTTTGAGGAAAAGAAATCACGTTTGTTAAGCTTCCCTAGATTTCTGTGTCCTGTGTGGAAAGTGGAGTGACCTGAATGACCAAGCAGCAAAGACACCAATGTGTCCTCTAGGGAGTCCAGACTCAGATCTAGTTTCTCATCCCAACAGAGCTTCACTAATATCAGTCGGGGAAGTCAAGGCAGTAACTCCTGGTTCAGCCATGAGCTATTACAAACAATTTTTATCATTCTTCATACAGAATGAAGGTAGAGTTTATGGGTTTTTCACAGAGGATAGCAGAACACTGTCCAAGTTGCTGTCCTGCAGACTAGTGATTTCCTTCCTTTCTTAGTATAAGCCAAATTTTATGTTTGCATGATTTGGGATCATGGTTGTCAAGAATTTTATACACATGAAAGACTTCCCCATTACTGACCTTCTGCTTGAGCAATTTTAATAGGACTGCAGATTGTCCCTTGCAATATCTAGCTCTAACAGCTTTCTCACAGATGTTTAAAATGTGAAGTCTCGGTTCTACCCACATTCAACATTACAGCAGACACTCTGCACTTGAGCATTCATGTAGAGCTGCAGTCTGCAGACTGGTTTACAAGAACACTGACACATCTGGTGCTAAGAGTGAAGGTAGAATTCAGTATTTTCATAAACCAATGAAATTTAGGGACCAAAAGCACATCTGGATTGTTTCCTGTTGCCAGGGACTTGCTGAGTCCCAGGGTCTTTGTCTTACAGTGAGGAACAGAGGACAACTGAGAGCTGAAGGCAGAGAGGCCTCTCCCTGTTGGAGGACAGTGCTGAGGGGTGCAGCTCATATCTCACCACAGGTCCCAGAGCATGAAGAAGTCTCCCCACAATCAGTATTTGTTCTGCCCTCTGAACTCTCTCTTCCTTCACAGCAAAGACATCAACAGTCTTCATGATACATCATTTGCTGAATAATTTGTATTTGCAGAAAACAAAAACAACACAAACTTGAATTAAATGGAAGTTAGAGGAACATGGCAGCGCATGAGAAGTGAGAATACAGCAAAACACTCCAACACACAGATCCTCTTCCCACAGTTAAATGGGATGAATTTATGATGACAAAAGGAAATTGCCAGCAAGAATGAGTAAGAAGCAGCATTTTCATGGAACTTTTGAAAAATTAGTGGCAGATAATTAATCACTTTGATGTTTCAGGCCAATGTGTGTCCAAGAATATTCCAACAGCATAAAAGTGGGAAACACTAATTTCAATGCAAACTACAGTGTATTTTGGGTTGGTAAGGTGCAGGATCTACAGCCCTTGTTTTTTGGTTTGGTTTTATTTTTTTTTCTTTTTTTGTGACATGCCACATATTGCTCAGAAGACCCAGAAGTCTTCTCTTTACTGAATTTTTTTCTTATTTATTTTTAGTGATTCTACAAATAATCAATTAAATATTTAGCCTATAAGGCAGTACATTGACACAAGACCATTAAAGGAGCTGAAGAACATCGAGGGAAGAGCTCATTATCATCTTTTTTGGATTAAATCTTTTTCCTTCATATTCTTGAGTCATACATCCTTCTCTGTAGCTGTTTTTGTGAGAGAAAATTCTGGAGAAAAGGGTGAGCCATCATGCCAGAACTAAAGGCCACACAGCATCAGTATCCTTCACCACAGCTTCTACTTGTGTGTGATGCAGTGACAGCCCAATGCTTTAACTATCTAGAGGTCAGAAAGGCTCCTCTGGGAAAAAAGAACAAGAGGAAGCCTCCCAGAGCCATGGAATGGCACCACAAGATCATCTTGCACAGATTGTAATGGGACAGCTCTGCTCATGGGAAGAAAACTTTCCGTTTTCAATCCTTTGGGGTGTGGAACAAAGGGAGGTGAGGTCTGGGCAAAGCCCTGTCCAGCAGAGCACCTACACCATATTCCTCCCACAGCCAGGCAAAGAGTGAAGCATCAAAGCGGATAATCAACTACAATGAAACAGACCAGAATCCCCAAACCACCTCTACAGAGCAGCTGCATCCTGCTTCTTGGAGAGGTGCTGCCATCACCATAAAAAACCAAACCAAGGTGATGCAAGACATATGGATGGATGATGAGTGGATAAAAAGTGATGCAGAAAAAAAGAAAAGAGAAGAGAGAAGAGAGAAAAGGGAAAAGGGAAAAGGGAAAAGGGAAAAGGGAAAAGGGAAAAGGGAAAAGGGAAAAGGGAAAGGAAAAGGAAAAGGAAAAGGAAAAGGAAAAGGAGGAAAAGGAGAAAAAAGAGAAAAAAGAGAAAAAAGAGAAAAAAGAGAAAAAAGAGAAAAAAGAGAGAAAAGAGAAAAGAGAAAAGAAATGAAAAGTAAAAAGGCCTTTGCCTTACCAAAGAAATCATCCCGTACTATGAGAGCCATCCCATACGAGAAAGGGAACAGAAAGAAATGGGGACAAAGGGGAAGAAAGGAAGAGAAAAACAGCAGCCATTAAGTACCAGCCTGTAAACAGCAAACAGAGCAGCCTGTCAGCACATGTATAGTGTGTGGTGCCAGTACACGATTCTTGGTTCAAAGTTATCTCATTCTGTTGCAGCCTGACCTAACAGGTACTTTACTTTGGAGTGTCACAGAACAGTTTGGGTTGAAAGAGACCTTTAAAATTCATCCATTTCCAGTCTCCTGCCATGGGCAAGGACACCTCCCACTAGATCACACTTCTCTCAGCCCCATTCAACCTGGCCTTGAACACACCAAGGGATGAAGCAGTCCCAGTTTCTCTGGGCAGCCTGTGCCAGGGCCTTATGAGTCCAACTGCAAAAAAAAATTTTCTTATATCTAATCTAAATCTCCCCTCTTTTGTTTAAACCATCACCCCTTGTCCTATCACAACAGATGTCAGGATAAGCTTGAGATGACCTCATCTGCTTCCCTCATCCTCATCATTTTCCCTGTATGATACATCCTTGAGTTTCCCATCACCACAACAAAGGCAGGTCAACAGATATTATGAAGAGGGTGAAGAAAGGACAGTAGCAGGGGGAAAAACACAAAAGTGGGGCTGAGTATCAAAGCTTTCATCTGGCCTAAAAAGGCCCAAATCCACCTCCACACTGCAACAAACTCCAACCCAACTTCAGTGGGAGGTTTTCTGAGAAATGTTCACACAAAATGTGGCTTACAGTAAAACCAGTTTGAACGAAAAGAAGTGATGATGCTGTCCCTTCTTGGATGTCCCTATTGTCACTGAGCAGTACCAGGCACAGAGAAATGGCAGAGCTGGTTGGTACATGACGCTAATGCAGCTGCCAGGTCATCACCTTAACTACAAGGCAAATTTTACCCAGTTTTCACTGTAATCAAGAGAGATTCCCTTGACTTCAACTGACATTGCATCAGGGCCCAAGTGTGTTTTACAAGCAGGTGCAAACCTGATGGCAGAGCATGGCCCTAGGGCAGCGAGCAACCTCCCCCAGCAATGGATAGAGCCATCACTCAGCTCCTGAGACAGAAAGGCAAAGTTTCCACCCAAGACAGAGGCTTTGCCACTCTAACCCATCACAGAAGTGTCTTTAATGTCACTACCACAATAACCGAAGAGGGTTGCTTTGCACCAGGTAACCCCCCACAGCCATCGGCACATGGAGGAACTCCCCACAGAACAGGCCATGGAGAGGACAGTGGGACCCTCACTCAGTCGGTGCCCACCCGACCTCTGCTACAAGTACCCTTCCTGGCAGATAAAAAGCCCTTTGTGCTCCAAGACCTTTGAGTGACAGGTTAGTGCAACACTGTGGAGCAAACCTGCCCAAAGCCAAAGAAGAGAAAGTGGGTTGAAGGGTAGCAGGAATGTGAGCAGAGAAGGGACCTCCTGCTGCAGGGACCCATCAGTGTGAGGCAACCAAGCAAGGCAAGGTGGGAGAAGTCTGCAAAGCCAACTGTGTTTGGACAAGAG
Source organism: Lonchura striata (assembly GCF_050655825.1). Classification (NCBI taxonomy): domain Eukaryota; kingdom Metazoa; phylum Chordata; class Aves; order Passeriformes; family Estrildidae; genus Lonchura; species Lonchura striata. The sequence goes on along the minus strand of NC_140716.1, from coordinate 16,654,681 downwards.
CAGGGGAGTATCCCATGTGTATGCCACATCATCCGACCTCAACCAGAAAAAAAGAAACAAGGAGAACTGAGCAGGAGATACACACCTGAGAACTCCCCTATGCGCCATGTCCAGCGAAGCACGGAGAGACAAGGGAAAAAGGAAGTGAAAAAGGATCCATCAGTGACTAAAACCAACAAAATCAAAATTTTGTTTAAAAAAATTAACAATGATTCAGCCATTTCAATGTCAAAATGCATGAAATAGTAAGGACAGGACCTGCCATAGCTGTTGATGGCATGACTCTACATATAGGACAGAAAAAAAACCCAAGGAAAGGTTACCCATGGCAAAATTGCAACCACACACCTCAGCTATCTCCAGATCTGGAGCTGAAGCAATCGGATTTTCCTGTACTGGGAAAACCTTTTTATGCAACATCTTTATTTAGTCATCTACCACGAAATGCGTAACAGCTCATTCCCACTACCTCTCACTTCCCCTCACCTTGCAATTTTAATAGCTGTATCCTCTGACCGTAACTGTGCTCTCCAGTGACATTTCAGCTTGCAAAAGACAAGGATTTGCATTTCAACCTTTTTTTTTTTGTACAGTGTAGCACTGGGACTTAGTTTGATAATCTCATTTCCACTTCTGTACACAACACTGTATATAAACTTACCTCTAATAACACTGCATTTCTGTCTTTACCACAGGCCCCCTTGCTCTTTAATTTCCAAAACAAATATAGTTGGTTTTCCTAAACCTGAATCACAGAACGGTTTGGGTCAGAATGATCATCCAGTTCCACCCCCTGCCATGGGCAGGGACACTTTCCACTATCCCAGGGTGCTCCAAGTCCCCTCTAACTTGACCATGGACACCTCTAGGGATGAAGCAGCCACAGCTTCTCTTAGCAATCAGCTCACCACCATCACCACCCTCAGTAAAAGGACCTATCCACTGAGCACACCTGAGCTGCTGTGACTGTTTGTGTCTGGAAACACCTGGGATGGGGAAGAGCAAGAAGAGGGATCTGATAGAAGGGGGAACTGAGAAAAGGGGAGATGGGAGAACAGGAACCTACCCAGGATCACTTGTGATTAACAAGTGAATATGCAGGAAAACTGCCAACTAGTGCTCCCAAGTTTGTAGGAGAAGTAAGGGAATTTGGTCCTCAATGCTCATTAGTAAATAATTGTTCTCACTCCCCATTTTTCTCCAGAATAGTTCCTATATAATTCCATGGATGTAAAGCAGTATTAGAGGTGGGAGGAAAGCCATGTGTCTTATGGATTTTATTCAAAATAATAAAACATGAAGAGTGCCAATTATGTACCAGGAATAAATGTGATTTTTCATTCCAGAATCAGACTTGCCTGCCAGCCAGTGCTCAAGGGTAATTTCTACAAGCCCTGTTCTTAAGGTACTCTTTAATGAAATTTCCCTTTCTTTAAGGAATTGAGACCAAAAAAAAGGAGATTATTTACAGATTGACTGCCAAGTTTTGAGAGACTGGAGGAAGTAATAACTCTTCACTTAAGTGAGCTTAAAGTCATTCATGAATTTGATTTACAGAAAGAAGCAAGCTCCAAATATGACCTCGAGAGAACTCTTTCAGCTTGTGGATCTTGTTCCTTACATCATGGTCATAAAGCACTATTTCCTCTGTGTCTCTTCAGATTTAAAGGTACAGCACAAAGAGAGAACATTCTAACTAACAAAAAAAGGCAAAATTTTGGATTATGTTGACAGATTTTGTCAGCCCTAAGATCTAGCCCTTTGTGTCTATCTTTACCAGACTTTCTTTTGTGCTTTCTATAGAGCAAATACAAAAAAGTACCACTTTTATTTATTGTTGAGACATGACCCCTGAGATCTCTCTGTGCTTCCTCCCTTTGTACAACCAGCAATGGTTGTGTTCATTTTAAAAACACTCTTATGTGCCAAAGGCAGTGGCTAGAACTCAGCAAAAGGATTAATTAGATCAATGTTGATCACAAAAAAGGCACAGAAATACCTGATTTCATCACATTCCATCTCCCAGATTTGAAAAGGAACCAGTCTTCCTATTTTGCCGGCTCACCACGGGATCACCTGAAAGGGCTCTGTAGCTCTGCTCAGGCCAGAAAATGGTCCGAGCACAGAAATGTCCTCCTCATAAGCCATGCTGCTGTCTTCAGAAACTACACTGTGATCTTCAGGGCCCACGCTTACATGGGCACTGTTCAACAAAGCCTTTGTACATTTCATTGCAAGTGGTACCTCCCAGACAACAGACATCTCACCACACTGAAGCACTGAAATCTTTGGGCAGCCTTATGGCAGGAGGAGGTGAAGCATCTTTGACTTCATCCAAGACTGTAGTGAACAACCATGCAAGACTTGGGCAACAAAAAGCTTTGGCCCTTTGAAAACAACGGTCTGTATTTCTTGCTGATCACTGGGTCAGGATACAGGGTAATCCCAAGCCAAAGTGGATTTTCAGAAGGCAGGCTTCCAAAGTGGGAAGCATGTTGTCTGAAGCTGTTTATACACCAAATAATTAATTTTCAAGAATAGTAATTCTTCCAAGCCAATAATATCTGATATCCCACCATTTTGGGGGGAGAGGAAAAGCAGCAGTTGGCACAGTGATTAGTAGATAGAGCCACACAATCAACTGAATACTCCTTGATGAAGAAGGAGTGGACATGAGGACCAAGACAAAACAGATAGTCAATGGCAAGATTATCCATGGTTTTAGTGTTTTGATTCTGCCAGGAAGAGAGCTCCTGATAATGTATGAAGCTGGCTAAGTAAAATTCATTCCACAGCTTTAACCATCACATGTAGTTCTTACTGTCAAGCTTCCCTTTAAGCATGAGCCCCAGCCCTTCTGCAAATGGCTACTAGTATCCAGGGGATTCTCAAACCTGGAAATCTTGCTTTTCCTTCAAAATTCTTGATTTTGTAAATATCTGCACAGACTGGCTCCCAGTGCAGGCAGAGAAAGGCTGTGTGATCATACAGAGTCTTCTGCAGTTTTTTTTTTATTCTGGCAATCTTGAGTTGAAAGTGAAACAATATATGATTTTATGCTTTAGGCAATGGCACGAGGGCTCTCATATATGCTGCGCGATTTAAAAAAAAAACAACCCAAACCTACTCATATCAAAAAGCTATTGCGAGCATTTTCATGATGGTCTGGTTCATATTCTTAATTCCCCTCACATATTAGCAATAGTAGTACAATTTCACAGATACCTGTCTTTCATCAAACAAGAATTTATTAACTCTTCTCCAGTTTTCAGTCCACATCCTCAAGGTTAAGTTTTTGTTTAATAGGGGAAAATCTATCCCCCCTGCAGAAACATATACTTTTTAAGGCTCCTGATACAATAAATATCCAGGCTAATACAAGTACCTTCATAATTTGGGCAAAGGTGAGCTGTTGAAAGTCCGTACGACACATTTTAGCTCATTCTTTTCTAGACACATACACAGAACCAAACTTACAAGATTATCCATAAGCAGATCTATATCAGTAATCAACAGAATGTTCGCTTTAAGATCAGATCTCACCACTAAGTACACATAACACCTTGTTTCTGGAGTCCTCATGTGTCCTAAGGCTCCTTAAAGCAAGCAGTAACATAGATAATGAGCTACACTGTTACAAACTCTATCAGCTGCCCATGTCACCTGAGTATTCAAAGACCACTTGTACTGCCCTCATGCAGGAAAGCAGCAGGTATTAAGAACATTTCTAACTTCTGTCAAAAAACAAGATCTAGATACTTCGGAATCCAATAGAAAAAGTATCAAGAGGGCTCAGAGTGCTCCCTGAGGCAAAGCTGCTTCTCTGACTGCTGCAGGGTCCCAGTCAGGAACACAGAACATAGCCTGGCTACAGGTATTACTAACACCTTCAAAATCAGCTTAAAAAGTGAATTATTACATCTCTTAGGCTGACTGCAAAACAGTAAATACTGCAGTACAGACTATAATATTTCCACATAATTTAAACATCAAAAACTTAACCAAATAAGTCACTTTCTTACAAATTTCAAACTATTTTTTTCTCTCGGTATAAAATTATTGGGGGGGGGGGGGAGGGGGCAGAATTTTCAGCCAGAAGATGAAGAAGAAAATTTTGTCTCCAAATTATTTTTGTGGGAGAATCCTGTAGCAAAATAACTTATGCACTAAAGACAATCCAAATAAAAGTTATCCAACAGCTGAGATTATTTTCTAAATAATAATTACTGTACTGCAGGTACATGCTTCTATCACATGTATCTCAATTTCCATGCATTCTTAAAAAAGCTAAACATCCAAGTTCTGAAAGAAAAAGATAATTTAAATGTTTCTAGAAGTTTAATATAGAGTCATTGTACCAGAGAAAATAGAATGGTTCTAACAAGGTTTTACCTAGCAGATCTGCTCCTTCATCAACATCTCCAATGACCTCAGACCCTGCTGTGGAAAGTTCATGGTATAGGGAGTCTGTGTTGATGCCAAATGCTTTGTTCACAATCCCCTGTGTTGGGCTGTTGTTGGAAGCAAAAAACCAGAAGGAATCTTGTTACTTGGCAACATTTAAACTCAAACATTTATCTTTGAAATATTGAGCATCTCAGACTATTGCAATCAAAACCCATCTGTTCACCATTGGCTGAAATCAGGGAACACACTGAGTAGAGAAAACAGCATGTGTTATTCCCCATATCATAGAATTATGGAATTATTCAATTATTCGGGTTGGAAGGGACCTTAAAGACCATGTTGTTTCAACCCCCTGCTGTGGGTAGGGACACCTTCCACTATCCCAAGTTCCTCTAAGCCCCATCCAACCTGGCCTTGGATACTTCCAGCCAAAGCTGCTCTCGGCAACCGGTGCCAAGGCCTCCCCACCCTCATGGACAAGAACTTTTTCCCAATATCTCATTTAACCCTACCCTCTCACAGTGGGAAACCATCCCCCCTTGTCCTGTCCCTCCAGGCCTTTGTCCAAAGTCCAGCCCTCCTGGAGCCCCCTTAGGCCCTGGAAAGGACTCTGAGGTCTCTCTGGAGCCTTCTCTTCTCCAAGTGAAAACTGCCAGCTCTCCCAGCCTGGCTTCAGAGCAGAGAGGCTCCAGTCCTTGGAGCATGTCCATGGGCTCCTCTGGACTTGCTCCATCAGCTTCATGTCCTTCTTGTAACTGAGGACCCATCTATCATCCACAACCTCAAAGCTCACCCAGATTATTTACTCTGAAGTCACACCAGTTAAGGACTATTCAGTATTTCATAGAAAAATTTCAACTCGCTGAAGAGCTCAGCTTTGACCTGTCAGGTTCTAAAACGATTTCCATGTTCTGATCAGTCTAGCTAGAAACCTCAGGCAGCAGTAAGACCAAGAAAGAAATTTAGTGCTGAAAACAGCAACAGCCTTTTTACTTAGCCAACCAATAACTGCAATCAGTCTGAAGGGTCCATTTTCCCTTTGGGTAAGACTGTATTGAAAAGCACTTCTTCACATGTCCCCAAATGTTTTTAATTAAAGGTAAATCAAAGATAATAGTTCTTAGTCATATCAGATGATGGCACATTTCAACCTCTCAGTGTCCTTGATACCATCAAGAATCTTCTTGTATTTCTTGACAGCCTCATAGCTCAAAGCAGCAAAGAGTTGTTACAAGATGTGCAGGGGAAGCAACCTCTGGGATTGGGCCTGTCTATTCTAAAAAATGGTCTTAATGTGGGTTAAAAACACTTTTCAATGCCCTGCTTTGTATGAGTAACATCAACCAGCATGAACAGCAGCTGTGCAATTTCTCCAGCAATCTATCAAAAAGGTCAGCACCAGCTGAGATGATCTCAAGTTCTATGGCTTCATTATCACATAAATAATCCTAGTGATTATAAATGGAGTGTAGTAGCTGCCTCAGATATTGCAGCCACAGCACACTGCAAAGAAGAAGAAAAAAAAAGTGGGTTTTTCACTTACAGAAAAATTCCAGCTACCCAGACATTTGAGAGCACTGAAGAAGTACAAATAGTGCCATGATGGCACTACAATTAATCAGTTCACACAATCCAGTGGTCAGCACAAATGACAAGAGAAACCAGCACTCAGTCTGACCTGGAGACCTAATTCAGACTGAACTTTCCTGTTCAACATTCAGCTTTCAGAGCTATATGTATCACGAAAGCACTCTGCTTTCAGAGCAGCACACATACTGTCAGCAGTCCAAGTCAGGCTGTGTCCCCGGTAGCTCTCAGTCTCACCACCTGGAGCAGAGATTCCTGCCTGAAGACTTCCAGTGCTCTGTTTCTTTCTTTCTCCTGGATTTGTCCATTTTTTATCTGATCTTATCAGTCACTTTTGTCTTCCCCACACAGAGCAATTTCAACTCCCTAGATTCCTCCTGAGCCTAAAAATAATCCAGGCATCCTATATGTCCCAATGGAAGCTTAACTGTGTGTGCCTTCCCGGCTGAGAAATGCAGATGTTATTGCTGCTCATATCCTTCTCAGTGGGGGTGCTCAACAGGGTGGGCAAATCCAGTCCAGACTGGAACCATTAGAAAATCTTGCCTTCACTCTGCCAGGGTACTGTATTTTCTGCATATCTGTAATATTCTGGAGAGGTTTTTTGATACAGTGCCAAATTACCCACTAGAGAAGGGTAAAAGGTAAACTTCAGTAAAAACAAACCAAGGTACCTATGCCTCACAGTAATGTGGTGCCAAAATTAATAGCCTTTAGGAAGCCTCCTATTTAGAACAAAATGGGTGATGGGTAGAGACCAGAGCAGCAGAATAGTTTAGTAGAAGTCTGATGATTCTTCTGAAAAGTGCATTGAGGATTTGTAACCACTCTTCAGTGCACTGGTGGGTCAAAATTGCCCTTACCAGCCTCACCTGGCAACCACACCCCCCCACTGGTCCCAGGGCTCCCTTTGACCTCAGGCCTATGCCTTCAGTTTCTTTCCTAAGATGCACCTGTCTTCAGTCCTGTCTCCTGCTGCTCATGGGTAGCACTGGGACTGAATTCACACCCTTGCCTTGTCTGAGGCTGGTGACAGGGCTCACTTCCAGTGATCTGAGCCTCCCTACTCAGAGCCTGTGGGATTGGGATTGCTGAGGTTACCTCTGTTTGTCCTCCCGTGTGGGGCAGCCCTACCTCTACTCCTCAAATACTTGAAAAAAATCAGAACTGAAAGAAACTTGAAGTTTTAAAATGGAATTCAGAACTGAGCTCTTACTGGACAAATGCACCTTTTCCCTCTTCCTGACAGCTTAAGCCCATGTTCCTTTTGCTTGTCTTAAACCTTCTGCTGCTCCATCATTTCTCCAAAATCCCTGACCAGTAAGGCAAATGAGTCCAGTCCTGGGTCAGCTGTACACATCCTCCTGCAGATCACCAGCAGGCATCTGCATTTTGGAGAACTCTAAGCAGGTCAGGACTTCTTATATTAGGCAGAATATATGGACTGTCTCAAATAGCTGCATTGTGAGCTCACTATGAGCCACAATACCCATTTGTCACTCCTCATGAAGCCAAGTTACAGAGCACACAGGGAAAGGTCACAATCAGTACCTGCTACCCGTGCGTTCCAGGCGGGGGTCCTGACACATATCCAGCTCTGGGGTAGAATCAATGATGTCCTGGACATCGGACCACTCGTCGCTGCTGCCCATCCCTAGGTAAGACAGACATATCACATAAAGGATCAGGACTTTCAGAGAATATTATTTCTTGAAGGGACTTTTGCAGCTTTGAATATTGAGATTTGAAAATTTCATTATGCCATGTTCAAAGTCTTAAAATCAGAACAGAAAGTGGTTGAAGGTGGTCTCTCAATTCCAGAGCAGGAACACCATAAGCATTCCCCTTCCCACTCCCATTCCAAAGCACCACTTAAGTCATTGCCCTGAATACTCACTAAAATTGGATAAGCAGAAGTATTTTACCCACTGAAATAAATTTCAAAACTCCTTTTTTTATCCGCCAATAAAAAACTCCTCCATCCCCATATAGCATTAGCTGAGATTGAAGGCAACACAGTGATTTTCTGTACAACTTCACAGAAATTACTATTGTTAGGAACTGGCACTATTTAGTTTTAACAGAAATAGGTTTTCAATACAAATTCTCAAGTCTACACTGGTTTAGATACGCATTACAGTGAAACTTGACTTCAAAACTGATAAATGAAATCTGGTTTGTGTGTAATCCACAACCTGAAGCCAATATTTAAAGAATAAGGAATTTCTTCCTCTTGTCAAGTCTTGTTTATTGGATATCAAACTCTTCAAAAGCTCAGACCTGCACTTATCCTGAACAAGCAACATGGACATAGTGTCTGTTCACACAAGGAATTCTGAAAGATTAAGAACCTAATGTGTGAATTACATTAATCCCTCAATGAACTTAGATGTGACATTTTTGACCTTTCCAGATATCTCAGTAGCCAAATATACAAAGTCCATGACGACTGAAGTGTTAATTTCTTTCAGGCTGCCATTGCGCCAGCTGGCAGCAAACCCAGACTGGAAAACAAAGTGTCATGTGGATCTGTTGCCAAAGCAGGCATCCACACCAAGCAGGTCTAACACAAACACAGCCCTCCTCAGCTTTATTTTACCAAGCTGGGAAGCTTTTCTGCAAATACCTCCAAGTACCATTTTTGGTAGTACAGCTCTACGGCACAGACATCACTGACAGACATTTTAATTACAGATACATAAAATACATTATTAAAATTCAAGTATGTGCATTACATCTAAGCATGGAGAATTGATTTTGCATTAAGGGTGAGAAATAGCTGAAATGTTGAATACGCAGAACACATAAGGAAGCCATACCTAGCTGCTTTGAGCAAATTCCACAATATCACACTTCTACCAAGAAAGTGAAAAAAAAAAGCAGCTTCTACTTCACACTTGCACACACATAAAAAGGCAATTACTTTGACCCAAGAAAACTGTTGATAGTAAGTGACCTTGTAAAGCAGCAACTATAAAAATCAGGGTATTTATAAGGCATTCAAACTACTGACATCCATGCTTAGCTTTCCTGATACAAGTGTTTCATGGTCTTGCCTTGGCCAGGATCACAGCCAGACCACAATCTATCAGCAGGCTATTCAGAACCCATATGCTTCCATGAACAAGTATCCTAGTATCTGGCCGATGGACATCTGTGACCCTGAGGGCCTCCTCAGGAAAATACAGACTGGGACTCAGTCATGGCAGTTCTCCTTCAGTGCTACAGCAAAAGATGTTATATGTTGGTTTATGGTCTTACTTCGTTAGGAACCAGCTTGTGAATGTTAGCAGAGGAATTTCTGCTTCAGTAATAACTTAGTTATAACTTCTGCCTCCCAACGAACAACTTGGGTAAAAAGATAATTAGTTGGTTCAGATACCAACCTCAGAGACCTATGTTTACCCCTGTACTCCTGCAGATTATCCTAATGACCTTTGATAAATCTTATGGTCCTTTTGTATTTTAAGTTCATGACCTGTAAAACAGATACAATTGTCATTTCTGATGGCCACTTCAAGTCTCACAATCGAGGGTGAGACTGCTCAGACACTACATGGGCACAGCTGAAGGGCTTTTATCATGTTATTACATCATTTATTTATTTCACAGCCTGGTGGTACAGCTTAGAGAATGGCTTTCCTGACAAGAAATCATTCAAATTACTAAAGGACTTTGGAAAATGTAGAGAAAACAACTGTAACTTCCACAGATTTGGCTGTGTTCTTATATGAGAAAGAGGCTAAAAGAAAACAGCTCATTTAGCTGAGAAAAACAGCTGGATACAAATATTTTAAGCAAATCAGAGTGTGGGATAAGAGCACAGAGGGAAAATAATTATTTAATCTCACTGACAAATTTGGCATTTGAACAACTGGATATAAAATACAGAAAGAACTAAATATAAGCTTTAATTTTCATATTGATAAGATCCAGGAACAGCTTTCCAAAAGCTCAGCCTAAGATGTGACTTGAGTGCTCATGAAAGAGGTTCCAAGACATGCATGCATGTCACTGCAGGGAACTGAACTCAGTAACCTGTTCCCATTCTGTTAATTTGTGAAATTACTCATATAACTAACGTTTTCAAAAATTTACTATACAGAAAACTGCTAACATCCAATTAACTCTGTCTCATTCATGTACCTTTCCAAGTCAGGCTTCCTCAAATTCTGTACTTACAGTGCAGTATCCCAGCCTTAATGGAGAGACACAAACACTAGGAAGTCAATTATGTCAGTGACCAAATACCTGAGCTCCAGCTGCCATACCTATGCCGACATTCCGCATCTCCTGTGTGACCTGGACTTCCATGTTCCGGCTGTTACGCTTTTCTCGTGCCCTCTTATTACTCTTGGTGGTGCCATTGGTGTACTCGCTGATGGGCTGGATGCTCTCGTTCAGAGGGGTGACAGCAGCAGAGGGAACAGATGACGTGGGAGTGTTGGACTTGGTTCCCGTGGTGCTTGGCGTGGCAGCTGCTGAGGACTGCCCAGATTCAGACATTTCGTCTTGGGGGCACTGTGGCAATTCCAGGGCAGCAGAACAGAAAGGGAAAAGCACAATTATACATTTCAGTAAGTCCCATTTGCTGGTGTATGGCTGCCTTAAAGCATTATGAGCATAGTTCTTGCTCATTGTACCAGTTACATGTTACACGTCCCATTGTTTGCTGGTGACACCAGGCACGACCACCACAGTGAAGCAGAGTTCTTGTGCTGAACGCAACAAGCAAATCCCACCTGTAGAAAGGGCTGCTAACCTACCTCTTCACTACTGAATACTGGTCTTCACAAATGACATTGGTATGTGATCTCAGGAAAGGTGGCCTTATCACAGGTGAAAAGCACCTGTAGCTCACAGTGACTACAGTGAAAGCTGAAGGGCTTTGGCACTTGCAGCAAACTAGGCCAGTTTTTCCAAGGCTGGAAGGCAACATGGATATCACTTGAGAAGGATCTGAAGTGGCCTCTTCGAAGTCTTTGCTGATGTCATTACTGTAAGCCACCAACACATCTGGATGAGAAAACAGCAGACTGGTTTTGCCACTAAACTGCAGAAGCAGAGTGGACACTGATCTGGGATGCTCTGGCTTGTCTGACGGAAGAGACCTATGTCTCCAAACCACCTTATGCAGAGCTAGGCAGGCATGGGTCCAGCTTGGGAACACAGCGTAAACAGGTGTGGTCTCCCACTTCCAAATGGGAGGATGACAATACCCAAGAATTCAGAAAGGTGAGACATGAACACAGGAGATGGATTCTCAGTATGGAATGTGCAAAATGGCCCTTGGTTCTAACAGACATTACCATCACCTCTTGAGGAACAGGAAGGCTTCAAGGCTTTGTCAAGGTTTTACACTGTAAACTGTGCTTGTCAATTAAAGAAGCACTGCTTCAGTAAGACAAGGAATGCCCTGACTACTGCCATGACCCCCCTCAGACTCAAATGAGATTTCCCCAGTCTTAAGGGCAGCCTGCTCTAATTACTGCCTGCAGGGAGGTGACAAAATTAATGCTGAGAGTTATATGTGACAGTAAATTGCAATTGGGTACAGTGGCATTCATCTGCACATCCAGACCCAGCTTTCATCTTCACCACTGGCCTCTCACCTCCAGTGCAAGTACTACAGAGATCCTGGTTCTGCTCAGAGGCTGCTCTGAGCCCCTGAATCTTGGAGCTGCAACAGGGTTTCATTTTGCTCATCTGGAAGTCTCATTCTCTTGTTCTAATAACAGCTTCATAACTTGACAAAAAAATCCAATATGGGATGAGTGAGAAAACTGGAAAAAATGGTGACTTAACCCTTTGCAGCCTTATTTTTGTTAAATCTGGAATTTTATTAAGATCTTCCTTTAATTAGACTGGCCTCTGTATGCTTATCTTAGAATGCTTTGCTGCACACTAGGGAAATCAAAGGGTTTATACCGCATCTGTGCACTTATATTGGAAACTCCGTTTTTTTACAATGACACTACCATTAAATGCAATCTATATTTTGTGTATTTTCCGCATTGTCAGTCCAAACAGTATCCGCATTCCCACATGAATATCCAAACCATCTTCATTCAAATACACTGGTTTTAACACCAAGACTGCGATGAGAACTTGGCACTTAGGCTGCTACATGTGAAAACCACACTTCCCACCTCTACTTTATATTCCTGGTTTAGGAGATACTTTCCCAGTATGTAAAGAAAAAAAAAACAGTCAAATAGGATTTTTGATAATAAATAGGCTCCAGTAATCTTTAGACTACCTCAACTGCAGTTTGTCTTCTGTGCTTTCATATGTACAAAGGGAAAACTATTATCAGGTGCAAAGTGCAACCATAAAACCTCTTTCCTCGAACAAAACTGCTGTTGGATGAAAGAATTCAGGGATGTTGTTGTACCCACTCTAAATCTATGAGAATAAGCAAAGTTCAGGAGCATCTTAAACACCCAGGTGGGTCCATTCCATTTGTCACTCCTTGTTCTTATGAACCAGATGTCATTCAAAAGCCCTGTATCATCAGTGAATATAGGGCAATATCCTGTATCTTCTTGTTCACTGACATAACCTGCCCCTTACCCTGAACACATGAGTAAGTAATTACCCCAGTCTTTCAGTACTCTTCAGTTACAGATGTGTGTTTTGTATTTACTTAGAAAACATATTTTATCAGCCTTCCAGCCTGCATTGGAGAAATTCCTCCCAAATGTATATACTACCAATGTGTTCCTCTTCACAGCCCAGCAGCTGGTATCTTCCTTCTATTGTCTGAGTGCTCTGTTAATGCTAAATATTGTGCTAAGAGTACAGCTCTCTCCAGCACAGGAGACATTCTCCAAAACCCATAGCTCACCCAAAGAATAATCTCCACAGCCACCACTTACCTATGGCCATACCTGTAAACCTCCTAAACATCAACTGTGTAGTAGTGACCTCCAAAATGAATTGTAAAGGCCCAACATTCATAGCAGTCATATGTCACCATGAGAAGCCACAATTGTATGGTTATAACACTGAAAGTATAGTACATAAAAACAAAAATGTTAAGGACTTTCATCTCCAAAACACTGTATAAAATAAATGTAAAACTGAATGCAAAAATAAAATAACACAAAAATAAAATAAAACCAGCAACTGAAACAGGAAATAGTAACAAATAGTAAACAAGGACACTTAAAATATAAGTACAGCATGGCCCTATGAAGAAGTAAAACTAGTGAGAATATTCAGGTACATACTGGGAGGTGAGTCATGTGTGAGTGATATCAGCAAAATATCAGAGCTTTGAAGAAGAGGCAAGAGAGGCATGAGCCACGCCCTCTGAGAAGTCAGTCATGCAGAGAATTTAGGAAATAGAATTTCAGTCACAGAGTGTGCAAGAAGCTTGTGGGAGGAAAAATCTCCATTCCAAACTAGCAAGTCAGTTCATCACATCTTTTAATTATTCATTAATTTGCTCCATACTCAGGAAATTCTCCCTAACAGACTACTCATCCAAGTCTTCTTAGGTCCACTGTACCATCTAGCCTCCTTCATCCCAGCATTCCACTCTGAGTCTCCCTAACGAGCACTAACATGAATACCAGTATGATACATTTTGGCACAGCACACTGCTAGTTCTGCACAAAGCTTTCTTGGAACCAGATTTTCTTGGCCTGGTACCACCATCACCACCACATAACTAAGAGATCCAGTCAGTAATCACTGAATGGTTTGGGTTGGAAAGGATCTTAAGCATCACCTAGTAGCAACCCCTGTGCAGGGTGTCTTCTGTGACCAAAGCAGAACAACCTCTATTACCTGAACTTGGACACCAAAGCTTCCCACTTATCTGGGTTGCTGCTGCATTCTCCTGCAATGCAGATGCTGGGTTACTTCTTTTGCAAGTTCTCAGTGGGACCACTGAAAGAACTGGACCATAGCAAGGCTGTGGAAGATGGATCTAACCACAGTGTCCACCCAACTCTTCTCTAAAAACTAACCCCCACTGCCCAGCCTGGTCACTGGAAGGTCTGTTCACTCTAAGGTGTGCAGCACTGCCTGGAGAGCCTGAGGAATAACTGATTCCAGAGGTGGGCTGGGCTCCATGCATTTTGGTTGTGCTGGTACAGCACTATTATGAAGAAACACATTCATGCTCTGTCCTCATTTCCACCATCCATTATTATGTTATTGTACTGTGGTACTGCTATTCCCGAATTCCATGCAGAGCTTTCCAGAAATGACTGTAGGATCTGAATGGCATGCTGGAAGTTGCTATATTTCCCAAAATTCTGTGCCTCTAACATTACATTACAATAAGGACTTAATTCCAACCATCCATCCTAGGCAAAGTTATTTTGGATTTCCAAAGTGCTGACATTTGTGCTGTGCTAGGCCTGGCTGCTTTACAGACATAGTGTTAAAAAAATTAACTTGCCACTTTGTTTTCCAACTAAATTGATAATTTGTCTATGCATCAGGAAGGCCACTGCTGTAGAGTCCCTCATATGAAAGCCTGTTCATGGAATCTGGAAACATGTAGAATGGGTACAACAAGCTGGGGATTTCTTTTTTATATCCTCTTTGCCTTTACTGCAAACATAGTTTACAGAATCAGTGATTCAAAACTTCTCAAAAGGAGGCCAGTCCTTACTTGTTGACACATAAAACAGCCAATGTGCTACAAATTCCAAGCAAAGTGAAGGCAAATTTAATCAGACACTTTTGAAGTAGAGCAGAAACTCTGTGAGATACCAGTGGACACACTGAGCTGAGCTCAGCAGAGAAACCAGTGGCTCTCAGACCTGTCACCAGGCATTTGTGAAAAATCATTTAAAGAGAAGGATTTGGTGGGATCCCGAGCACAAAGACTTTGCAAAGTTCACACATACAGCTCATGGGAAATGCAGGTCACTATGCATAGCCTAATCTGTCATACCAATCTCTGAATAGCAGATAGGGGACCTCTGAATGGCCAAGCAGAGCACAGAATGCGTTAGGCAGCCTCTAAGCTGCTCCAGTGCAGCTGCAGTGCTGTGAGGAAGACCTCACAGAAGGCAGAGCAGTTAACTGTTACACATGTACTGCACGTAGACAGTACAAGTCTAGAGAAGTGACCAGGCATAGGAGGAATGTAAGACCTTTAAGCGCAGTGCAAGACATGGGCATTCAGACAGGATAAGAAGGAGCCCTTTTCAGTGAATACAGGAACGCTAGAAGATCAGTCAAAAATGACAAACAGTTAAGGGCAAGTGCAACCCAAGGCCTGGCCCCACCTGAGTTGCAGAACCATTGCTCTTATCAAAGTGGAGAGAAGGGACCGGTTCTACCATGTCCTCCCCCAGATAAGCTATAAAGAAGTGAAGGATTTCTCTTCACTCATTCCCTAACTGCCTCCTCACACATCCCTCTCAACTTGGGGCCAGCCAAGTAAAGGAGATTATCTCTGAGACAAAGCAGCATGAGAAGCTGTGTCAAAACCTTCCTGCACCATATGCCAGATGTGCAGAAGAATATCCTCCCACCTCCAGCATAGCTACTATGGGAGCAAACACACAGGGAGAGGCTGCAAAGGGTTACGGACACAGATTGTCTCTAGCTTAATGAAAATGTGAGATGTTACCAAGAGTGAAAGAGTGGGAAACCCTTGCTCTGTGATGGTCTAGAAAACCTTGTAGCTGGAGTTGGACTGCAGCTGGCCGAGGTCACTCAGGTGCCAGTGGTCCAGTGTTGGGACGATCTTGGCCCCTATCTGCCCACGTACCATGCCATCAGCGAGGGGGAAGACATTCAGGGAGTTGGGTCGTTCCTTCCTGCTAAAGAGACAAACAGGGAGAGAGAGGAAAGTGTGTTAGCTGTGTACAAGGTTCTGATAGAAAACAAACAGCACACTAGTGTATATGAAATACTAGTTACTAGAAATCGAACTGCAACTGTTATCTTCACATGGTAGCTGTCTGAACTCTGAACTCCCACACTTTTTCGGTTCTGGCTGCTCAGTCCCATGGTGTTACTGCTAGAGTAATACCTTCTCCTGAGGAAGCTCTATGATGGAGGGGGTCAGTGGCCATAACAAGTACAACTGACTGCTCAATCAGTATGAGAAATTTGGAGGAACATGAAAGTGCAGGGAACCACAAGACAATTTAAGTCAGTGCTTCTTAGAAACAAAGGTACTGGAGGAAAATAAGCCACGGTAAACAACCCTCACAACAAAAAATTAAAAGCTCCGTAGCTAGTAGAGATGACACCACAGGGTGAGGAATAAAGCTTTAAATGTCATCTACATGAAATTTATGACATTCCACTACAAATCTGGTGAGCTTCAACAACAGGAACCAGAGGTGTTGGATCATTTCCAATTTTAAGCAAGGAAGAGTGTAGTTGTATTCTTTGATCTCCCTCGATACCCGTATTACAATGCACTCACAATTCAGAAACTAAATAAAGAAATAAATGAATACATCATGCATATTGCTAGGTGTCTCTAAGTGTGTTCTGTTCATCCCCTCCTTTCTGGCAACTGCGGGTGACTCGCTAGCTGCAGGTTTGATTCTGAACATAAAAGCTGGCACAGATTTTGAGACCAAGCTTCAGCAAGAGAAAATCTAGAGCGAGCAGTGGAGATGGAAAAGATGTGGCAGTAACTTGCTGAACCCAGCAAATGGTTCAGGGTATCTATAATTTACTCCAGTTACTGCAGAGCTGAACTAAATTGATTCTCTGTCTCATGTGCACCCATACTTGGACTCAATCCTTCTTCACTTACTCCTGCACAAAGTTTCTTCTTCATATTGGGAGTGTGATAAAACCTGCCCTTCCTGCAGCACGCTGTTAGTAACGGCAGACCTCCATGTTCCTTTCTGTAATGATCATTAGCACTGGATGTCATGCCCAGGCTGGGAAACAAGTGCAGCCACTTCACCTGTGACCATGGCAAACAACTGCTACAGGGCCCCTGGAACAGAGCAAACACACTAACACAGGAGGTGGTACACCAAGCCAGCTCTTTTAGGAAGGACAGACATGGAGTGTCCAGCAGAGGAGACAATGGGTGCTGAGAAAAACCACAATGCCCAACCTTCTCACTCCAAGCACTGCCCAGCCACCACAGTAGGCTGCATTGCTGCATCAGTGCCTACCTCAAATAGGCAAAAAGGCCTCCTGTGGCCTGTCCTGGATAGGCAAGATGGGACAGAAAGGTATTTCCAGCATGGCCTGCTTGGGACACACTTTTCCTAGGAATCTGTATTAAAAATCCTCTCCTGAAGATACTAGACTCGTACATGGAAGTTTCATACACACTCCTAGAAAGGAGGCATGTAACTGGATTTTAGAGGAACACAGATCACTGATAACACATCATTAACCTTCTCACAGGTAACAAGCAATAGGACAAGAGGAAATGTCCTCAAGTTGCACCAGGGGTAGGTTCAGGTTGGATATTGCAGAAAATTTTTTCACTCCAAGAGTGGTTATGCACGGAAACATGTTGACCAGGGCAGTAGTGGAGTCACAATCTCTGGAAGTACTCAAAAGGTGTGTGGATGTGGCACTCTGCAATATAATTTAGTGAGCATGAGGGTACCCAGTTGAAGGTCAGACTTGATGACCTTGGAGGTAATTTCCAACTGTAACGATCCTATCATTCTCCACAGATTCAAACCCAGACTTCTATGTGATCAGAACTGTCAGTTTCCTTGTAACTTTTCTTTTCCACTATCTGAGGCATCTTGCTGTTTTGTGACTTAAATAATCACTGAAGGTTCAGTGAAAACTTTCTACTGCTGTTTGTCTAAATCCCAGTTTATGAATGTAACCTGCCACTTACACCTGCTCCTACTAGGCCAAAGGACAATTACCTCTGCCTGTCTGCAGTAGGTACCTCTCTTTATCCCACTGCTATCATTCCAAGGCCCTAAAAGTTTCTAACAGCTAGGTTGAAAGTTTCTACAAAAGCTTCTAAATAACATACTAGGCAAATGTTTCCTCTCCTAGGAAATCTTCACCCTGGCACTGATACAAGCACCACAGAAAGTAGAGTTAATTACGTGTAAGAGATTATGAAGGGATTCAAAACTAGAAATCAGAGCCACTTTATACTACAGTATCAGAAAATTTTTAGTTATACAGTTTAAGAAATAATCCAAGGGTCCCTAAGAGTCTACTTAAAAAAAAAAAATATCTCTTTTTATGGATAAAATAAAATTGGGCCATTTTTTGAGATGGTTTAACCATTAGTTTCATATCTTTCATTTTTTCAGGACCGAATTACAGTTTTAAGAGAGTGTTGCTTTCACAGGTGTATGGAGCAGGAGAAAGTTTCCTATAACTGCAGAACAGTCCTTGTCAAACCAGTGGTACAGCCAGAATAGCCTAGGGACTATGCTGGAATGACTTGACATAACTCACTGACAGCACTGAAACATAAAAGCTGTCCCAAAAGTATGCTGAGAGACATTCAATTATACTTTTTTGTTGATATGCAAACACATATATACTTAACACACAAGGAAATACAGGATCCACGAAATGGAGCGGAAATGTGTGAATTTCACAGTCCCTGTTAAAGAGGTACAGGGTCTCTGTAGCATCAGAAGCTGTAGAATCTTCAGGAAAGAATTTTAGCACAGACTGTTAGGAAATTTCCTTGCTGAGTTTCTTTGGAAACACTTTCAAGCCTCTTCAAAACCTCCCAGGAAAGAGGAAGGCAGAGCTAACTCTACTTTTGCAGTCCTGGAGTTGGCTACCAAATTTAAATGCAAATAAATTTAAAGTATCCTTATTTAGACTCATCCTGGTCTAAATTTTGAGTGCTGCAGCTGCTCTCATATACGCAAATCTTTCCAGGATCAGCCAGGGTGAGTCTTAACACTTGATAGTTCTACCTTGAGTTACAAGGTGAACAACACACTCTCCAATAAAGACTTGCAGTAGCCGAAACCTGGGATTAGGATGTTCTACAAGCAACATCCTAAAATTTACAAAGCATAACAAAACTACAGTTTGTTTGCCAGCATTTAAAGAGGAGAACTAGTCTCTTTGAAGGCTCTGGGCACAGCACTTCCTGCTTAACCATCAGCCAAAAGTGCCTTTGGAAACCCACTGACACTGACACTTGTTCTGCTTCCACTCAGAAACCCAGCATGGCTTGAACTCTAGAGTAAAATAAGAGAGAAGAAATTTCTTAGAATCTGAGGGAACTGCATGAAGCTGTGTCAGGGGAGTTTTAGGCTGAATTTCAAGAATTTCCTCCAGATGGTGGTGGGCACTGAACTGGCTCCCCAGGGAACTGTCATGGCACCAAGGCTGCCAGAGCTCCAGGAGCGTTTGGACAATGCTCTGAGGCACAGAATGTGATTGTTGGGGTGTCTGTCTGTGGAAGGACAGGAGCTGGATTTGATAATCCTTATGGGCCTCTTCCAACTCAGGATATTCAATGAGTCTATGGGTCTATGATTCTATGACTTTTTATAACATTAGGGGATGTGACGTGTAAACATCCCATCCCAGACATCTGATCCTGTTTTGGGACCAAACTTGTGTGTCTTCTGCATTTGCATACACAAGCTTCTCCCTACTGTGTTATCCCAGCTCCATGGCTCCCTTTGCACTCCTGAACCAGCAAGTCCAGCATGGGTGCCAGTAGACACAGAGAGTAAATATGCCAGTACAATACAGTCCCAGCATCACACTGTCACCATTTCACAGCAACCTCCAACACTTGATTTAATGAAGTTCAGATGCAGCAATAGGATTTACCTTTTCCTCCAGGACTGGCGATGACTGCAGTAACAAACATAACAGCCAAACAGCAGCAATCCCACAAAAAGCAAGACAAAAAGAACAACCATTAGAGAGCAAATGTCATGCAAACATGCAACCTACCACAGACACAAGGTAGACATGCACTGCAAACCCCAGGCCATGTGGAAGTGGTACTGTAGATGTGACAGCCTTGTCAGAGAGCAAGAAAACTAGATAAGTTTTCCCAGAATCAGTCTGAGAGACTTTAGGGAGTTGAAGATAATGATAGCTTATTATTATAAACAACCTGCAGGTGGCGTTTTCCTAGTCTCTGTTTTCTTGTTTTTCTCAAGCATTGTTTATAAGAAAGGCATCTTGTTAATTAGCCAATCAGGTGATATGTATTGATTAATTGACCTAACCAGGTCTATCTCTATCGGAACAATGTACAAAAAGAGGATCTGAAGTAAAGGCATATGCTTTACACAAACTAGCCTTCTGGAGAATCTGTGCTACACATGCACACACACAAACACACGCAAAGCTGGAGATCAAGAAAAAACTCCCATTTCCCACTGGTAGCTCCTACAGACTTGGACCACAGTCCCATCATGGGCTTTTCACAGATATACAGTGTTTCTCTCCAAGGATACTAGCAATATGCCACACTTAAAGGGTAAAAGACTAAAATTCTCTGACATGAAAAGGTAATTCTTGATGGAAATTTTGCCCTTCACCAAATGAGAGTGGCAGTCTTGTAGATACAACCAGCAACACTTTTCACTGGGCAACCCTTTCAAGGAATGTTAACATAAAGCCATCATTAATATTAACTTATTTAAGAGTCAGGGAAGGAAAAGCTTTTAAGCTTTTAAGAAAGGAAGAAATGAAAAATTATTTCTATTATGCAGTCCAACTCAGGAGTTGGACTTCAATGATGCTTGTGGCTTGCTTTCAACTCAGGGTATTCTATGATTCTATGATTCAAAATTGGCAGGTGCACACAGGCCTCACCCTTTAAAAGAGAGACATTCTAAGTTTGCTTTTGCCTACAGTACTTTCGGATTTTACTGTGTAAGCACTTCCACAGATATAGTCTTACTTCCAGAAGTCTAAGTTGGGAGAGAAACAAGCCTAACACACCTATCCCATTCCATCTCTAACAATAGGCTCAGATCATGTTCTGGGAGCTCACTCTGGATTTCCAGACTGTGAGGGATAGAGAAGAAGGAAGAAAAATAGTCTGATAAGGGAGATTTTATGAACAGATGAGCACTTACAACTATTGGTTCCTTTTAGACCATGTCTTCTCAAGCTTTCTACAGCTCATCTGACCAGGAAAGCTGACATCTAGCTTTTTTTTGTTCTTCTCAATTGATTTCTATATTTTAGACAATTTATTTCTAGTCAGAACCCACACACTGCAGGAAGGGAGGAAAATCCCTTTCTTGGACATAAGTAGGATTTGTGGTGACTGACAGAAAGCTTGCTCTGAAAGAACAACAGGTGAAAAAATCCTGTAATAGCTAATGGATTTAACTGCTAAGTTTTGCTGCCTATCCCACATACAAAGACATATAAACACACAAACACTTTATCTGACACCTTCATCTATTCTAAACTTTTACATACTACCTAAGAATAGGAACGTGTTTTCTAGAGACCCCATCAATAGCAGCATGATAAAGCCTCACCTCTGTAGAACAACTTAGAAAGCTCCTCACCATCAAGTACTCACAACTCACCCAGAACCGATTAAAACAGAGCTTCAGCTACAATCCTTGTCCCCAGGGAAAGGTCCTGCTCTGTTTTCTCTCTCAAACATACACAATCAGTGTTTAAGTTCCCAGGTGACACGTGTTATATGGAAAGGTCATGGCCCTACCTTCTCCCGGGTACACTGCCCTCAGTTTGGTTATTTCCCCCAACTTGCTGCATCTTAGATCGCTCAATGTGTTCCACGTATGTCTGGATCATCTGTGAGGAGAGAAAAATCCATGAGGCAAACACAGTAGAAGGAAAGGCTCATTTTCTGCTTTTGTTTAATTTTCTGTGGCATCCATTTCGAATCCCCTGGGTTTTTTTGCAGACTTCCTTGTCTTTACTGCTGCCTTCTAAGCTGATGATGTACGTGAATGGTCTAATCTAATAGAAAATTTATCAGCAAATTGTGTCAGAAATTACTTCAGCTGAATCTCATAACCAAATATCCTTGAAAAAAAAACAACATAAGCCCGAATGCCCATTGGCAATGGGAGATGAGGGAGCACTGTGCATAGCATCACAGAAGAGGTGAGATTGGAAGGATTAATGGTCCTACGGTGCATTAGTCCACCCCCTGCTGAAATAGGGCCACACAGAGCAAGCTGCCACAGGACCGCATCCAGGTAGATGATGAATATCTCCAAGGAAGGAGACTCCAACACGCCTCTGAGCAACCTGTGCCAGGGCTAATTGGCCCTGCAGTAAAGTAGTTTTTACTACTTTGTTCAGAATGAGCTTTCTGTGTCCTCATTTGTGCCAGCTGTCTCCACTGGGTGTTGTGGTGTGTTTTGCTCTGAATCCATGTTTGTTCCCTGTCCTCCTCCCTAATCCCCTCCCTTTACCAGTTGCCAATTTTCCCAAGCCCTTCCCTAACCTCCTCCCTTCCAAGCTGTCAATCCTCCCTATCCCTACCCCTTTCTCCAGAGAGTTCTGTGTCTGTCTTGTTGCCCTCGACACCCCATTTGTTACTTCGTATTATTCCCCCCGTTTTCCCTGATAGGCTCATAAGTTGTTTACCCCACCTTATACTCCTCTCCTACCATATCCTCCTCGGTTCACTTTCCTACACCCCTACTCCTGAGCTGCTGTATAAAAACTTCTGTTCACCCCCTCAGTCCTGTCTGGGAGCCCAGGAATAAATCCGTGTTGTTGCAGCCCAAGCCCCGTGCCATGGCTGTGTGTCCCTGCTCTGTCCCTGCCGATAACTGGGACTGCAGCTCGCAGGGAACGGTCGCGGCCCCGCCGCAGCCGCCCAACGTGCCCTGCTCAGCAACAACTGGGTACCAGTGAACACAGCCTGTCTCCATCCTCTTTACAACCTCCAGTTAGGTATTTCTGATGGTGCCGAAGTTTAGAAGCTCTAGTCATCACTAGGATTGTAAAGCTGAGTTCTTTGACATGATATAGTCATGTAGATATAGACAAAGAGTTTATTTATTTAGAAAGATGATCTCCTACCTCTGTGTGACGCTGATGCAGAGCATTATACTCCTTCTTCATTTCTGATTCACGTTCTTCCAGTCGAGAAACTGCCAAGAGAAGATCCCAACTATCAGCTAACTGAAACCTGGCTCTCAAAATAAACTATTTGAGAAACAAAGCCTTTTTTTTTAGAAATTAATTTATACCTACTGAATAAAACAAAGAAAACTGTGGGATTTGGTCTTTTTTACACTCATTAGTTTCATGGGTACCTGCATGTTCGCAATACCAGCAATTTTGCACCACAAATGCAATAAAACCACATTAGTTTTTCAGCAGTAGCCTGGTGCCCTGTAAGCATCTTAGTTTGGCAACAATTTATTGTCTTCTGGGACTGGCTCTTCTGGCTACTTAAGGAGCAAGTGTACTGGTTGAAACACCAAAAAATTCTGAGGGGAGCTTCAATGACTGCACATATTAAGGAAGTATTTGTAAAAACAAATACACAAACTAAGTAACTGAGTAACTAACTAATGTGATGATTTTTAAAAGAACGGAATATTCTGCAAGGAGAAACTGGAAACCAGGTTCCAAAGGCCCAAATCTTATACCTTGCATCTGGAGAGACTGACCACAAAAGAGAAGAAATGAAGCCTCTACTGAATTAGTGTGGGTACATCCCAGCCTTGGGAAAGCTCAGAATTTTACATCAAAGTAAGGGACAACCAGATATTTTGGGCTTTGCACAAATTACATTAAAACAAAAAAACCTATGCAGATTCTTTTTAAAGTAGCACTGTATGTGTGTAGAAAGCATGTGTATAATCATGTCTGGTTAACAGCTTTGCTTACTCTGGTCTGCATAGTTTTTGGTCTTCAGCTCCAGCTGTCTAGTCTGAAATTCAAGGTGTTCCACTTGAATTTGTAGTTCTTTCTTTTCCTGTTCCAGTGCATCTTCAAACTCTATGAACTTCTGCATAGGGAAGAAGTGGAGAAGGAGACACAGATGAGGATTACATGCAAAATCAGTTTGCCCTACCATGACCCTTCCTCTCCTCACAAAAATAGAAATTTGAGAGAATATAAAGTGAGGGAATATAAATTAGGAAATCAGAAATAATAATTTTTAAGTACTGTAAGTAGCACAACAGTATTTTATCAAGCTGAAAGATCTATTTTAAATTAGAAACTTATTGTTATCTTTAATGCATAATAAATATATAAACTACGGTCCAACATGAATTCTATAAACCAGCACAACTTTATCATCTTCAGCAATTGTCTTGCTTTGAAAAGACAGGAGTCTGTGAAGGAAGGCAAAAGCCTCCTGTGAAATGGAAAAGGTAAACCCCCTCCCTCCGAATTACCACAATTTTTAAAAAAAGATTCTCAGGCAAAGATATGGGAATAGGAATAACAGTTCTTTACTAGGAGAAAAACTAAATAAAAATAATAACTAAAAAATGTAATTAGTACAAACTAAACTAGTGATGGAGTCAGAAACCTGACACCCTGAAGAGTCAGGGTGTTGGCAGTAGTCCAGTTAAAATGGTGGCTGCTCCACCTGCAGTGGCAGATGAAATGCTGCTGAAGTGGTGATCTCTAGAAGGGTGTAGTTTTCTCTGAAGGTCTGGTAGTAGTTGGGCCTGCTCTTCCTCTAGGAATTCAGCAGAGAAGAAGCTGCTCCTCTTGGAATCCAGCGAAGTGGCTGCCAGTGTCCCAAAAAGTGCTGATTATATGCAGGTAAGAATGCTTGGCTCCTCCCTCTGGGTGGAGCATCTCACAATGGGATGATGTAACTTTACCATCATGCAGTGAAGTCATTCAATATTCTATTAACAGAAGATATCTCCCCGGAGGGAGACATTGTTCTTGGAAGAGATAAGGAAACTGCCCAACCTCCAACAGATGGCAAATAGAATACATGCTTATCTTACAAGCCAGGACATTATCCACCCCTTATTCTATTTCCATCTGCATCGCAATGAAATCTTACACACAGTTCTCACTTAAGACCAGGTTTCCCTGTGGTACACAACGGGTTTCCCCATCTTTCTGTATTACCCACCAAGTGTAACCAGGTCCTTGAGCAAAAACAATACCACAGATGGGTTTGTCTTTGCCTGAGATGGGATTAATCCAAACAGTTTTCCCTAAAATACCTTTCATATGTACTACAGGGACCTTATCTCCATCTACTGCGTGTAAGGGTTCTGACTGGGCAGGGCCAGCTCGATTGACAGACCCCCCGGGTGTTGACCATCCAGGTTGCTTTTGCCAGGTTAATTTCCCAGTTCCCCCACCAAGTGCCTTTAGGGTAGTCTTAAGGAGTCCGTTGCACCGTTCAACTTTGCCGGCAGCTGGAGCATGATAGGGAATATGATATATCCATTCGATACCATGTTCTCTGGCCCAGATGTTGATAAGGCTGTTCTTGAAATGGGTGCCGTTGTCAGACTCAATTCTCTCAGGGGTGCCATGTCTCCACAGGACTTGCTTTTCCAAGCCTAAGATGGTGTTCTGGGCAGTGGCATGAGGTACAGGGAAAGTCTCCAGCCATCCAGTGGTGGCTTCCACCATGGTCAGCACGTAGCGCTTGCCTTGGCGTGTCTGGGGCAGTGTGATATAGTCAATCTGCCAGGCCTCCCCATACTTGTACTTGGACCCCCACCCACAATAGCACAGAGGATTCACCCGCGTGGACTGTTTGATGGCCACACAGGTCTCACAGTCATGGATAACCTGAGAAATACTGTCCATGGTTAGATCTACCCCTCAGTCTTGTGCCCACTTGTAGGTGGCATCTCTGCCCTGATGACCTGAGGCATCATGAGCCCATCGAGCCAGGAACAACTCCCCCTTATGGTGCCAATCTAAGTCTATCTTTGACATCTCTATTCTTGCTGCCTGATCTACCTGCTTGTTGTTTCGGTGCTCCTCATTAGCCCAACTTTTGGGGACATGGGCATCTACATGACGGACTTTCACCGTCAGCTTTTCCACCCGAGAGGCAATGTCTTTCCATATATCAGCAGCCCAGATTGGCTTTCCTCTACGTTGCCAGTTGGCCTTCCTCCACCTTCCCAGCCAGCCCCACAGATCATTGGCTACCATCCACGAATCAGTATAAAGGTAGAGCTTTG
Organism: Lonchura striata; assembly: GCF_050655825.1. Lineage (NCBI taxonomy): Eukaryota > Metazoa > Chordata > Aves > Passeriformes > Estrildidae > Lonchura > Lonchura striata. The sequence continues at coordinate 16,628,636 of NC_140716.1, read as the reverse complement.
GCCACTTCTCCCTTTCAGCAATGTCCAGAGCCAGCTGAACGGCCTTGAGTTCAGTGAGTTGGCTCGATCCACCTTCTCCTTTGGTAGCTTGTGCAACTTGGCGTGTGGGGCTCCATACGGCTGCTTTCCACTTCCAGTTCATCCCTACAATGCAACAGGAACCGTCAGTGAAAAAAGCGTAGCGGGTTTCCTCTGCTGGTAGTTGGTTTTATGGTGGAGCTTCTTCAGCCCTTGTCGCTTGTACCTGCTCCTCGTTGTCAGTGACGCCAAAGTTTTCACCTTCTGGCCAGTTCATAATTATCTCCAAAATCCCAGAGCGATTCAGGTTTCAAATACAGGCATGCTGAGTGATGAGGGCAATCCATTTGCTCCATGTGGCGTCAGTGGCATGGTGGGTAGTAGGAACCTTTCTTTAAACATCCACCCCAGCACCGGTAGTCGAGGTGCCAGGAGGAGTTGTGCTTCTGTGCCAATTACCTCCGAGGCAGCTTGAACTCCTTCAAAGGCAGCCAAGATTTCCTTCTCTGTTGGAGTGTAGTTGGCTTCGGACCCTCTGTAACTTCGGCTCCAGAATCCCAGTGGTCGGCCTCGAGTCTCACCAGGCGCCTTCTGCCAAAGACTCCAGGACAAATTATGGTTCCCAGCTGCAGAGTAGAGCACATTCTTCACATCTGGTTCCGTCCTGACTGGGCCAAGGGCTACTGCATGAGCAATTTCCTGCTTGATCTGGGTGAAGGCTTGTTGCTGCTCAGGGCCCCAGTGGAAATCAGTCTTTTTTTGGGTGACCAGGTAGAGAGGGCTCACAGTCTGACTGTACGCAGGAATGTGCATTCTCCAAAAACTGATGGCACCTAGGAAAGCTTGTGTTTCCTTCTTGGTGGTGGGTAGAGACATCGCTGTGATCTTGTTGGTGACCTCAGTGGGAATCTGATGCCGTCCGTCTTGCCATTTCACTCCCAGGAACTGGATCTCTCAGGCAGGTCCCTTGACTTTGCTCTTCTTTATGGCGAAGCCAGCTTCTAGCAGTATCTGGATGATCCTCTCACCTTTCTCAAACACTTCTGCCTCTGTGCTCCCCCACACAATGATGTCATCAATGTATTGCAGGTGTTCTGGAGCCTCACCCTTTTCTAGTGCAGCCTGGATCAGTCCACGGCAGATGGTGGGGCTGTGTTTCCACCCCTGGGGCAGTCAGTTCCAGGTGTACTGCACGCCCCTCCAGGTGAAAGCAAACTGAGGCCTGCATTCTGCTGCCAGAGGAATGGAGAAAAACGCATTAGCAAAATCAATAGTGGCATACCACTTTCCTGCCTTGGACTCCAGCTCATACTGGAGTCCCAGCATATCCGGTACAGCAGCGCTCAGTGGCGGAGTCACTTCATTTAAGCCACGATAGTCCACAGTCAATCTCCATTCTTTGTCAGATTTGCGCACAGGCCAGATGGGGCTGTTGAAGGGTGAGTGGGTTTTGCTGACCACCCCTTGGCTCTCCAGCTCCCGAATCATTTTGTGGATGGGGATCACGGCATCTCGATCCGTCCGATACTGCTGGCGGTGCACTGTCGAGGTCGCAATTGGCACGTGTTGTTCTTCCACCCTTAGGAGTCCTACTGCAGAGGGGTTTTCTGACAGTCCAGGCAAGGTGTTCAATTGCTTAATGTCTTCTGCCTCTACAGCGGCTATTCCAAAAGCCCACCTGAGTCCCTTTGGGTCTTTGTAACATCCGTTCCAGAGGAAGTCTATGCCTAGGATACACAGAGCATCTGAGCCAGTCACTACAGGATATTTCTGCCACTCCTTCCCAGTCAGGCTCACCTCGGCTTCCACCAGAGTCAATTGTTGTGATCCCCCTGTCACACCAGCAATGGAAACAGGCTCTGCCCCCACATGTCCCGATGGTACCAGAGTACACTGTGCACCAGTATCAACTAAAGCATCATATTTTTGTGGCTCTGATGTGCCAGGCCATTGGATCCACACTGTCCAAAAGATCTGGTTTTCCCATGCCTCTCCCTGGCTAGAGACAGGGCCCCTCTAACACTGGTTATTATTCCTTTCCTGGGCATACATACTAGAGGTCCCTTCAAGGGGGTCTGACAGATCGTACCCAAAAGCTTGGTCATGGAAGGTTGAGGCTACCTTCACTTTGGTGGAACTCCCCCGGTTAGAGTTTCCCTCCTTGAGTTGACGAACCCGTGCTGCCAGGACAGAAGTGGGTTTCCCATCCCACCTCCCCATGTCTTCCCCATGGTCACGCAGGAAGAACCACAGATTAGCCCTTGGGGTGTACCCTCTCTCTCTAGCTGGGGATTGTTGGGCGCTGATTCTGGGGCCTGTGACTCTCACGGGTGCTGCATTAACCTTCCTCATCTTCTCCCTCATCTCCTCTTTGAACTCCTTAATCACAGCTGAGATATGAGCCTGCATTCGGCCATTAATCATACTCTCATAATTCCTAAGTTTACTGGCAACAGAGCCCACTGTCTCTCGGTTAGTGCCAGCATCAATTGTTGCAATTAAAGCGGTGTACTGAGATGGCCCAAGATTTGCCAGACTCCACAGCATTTGCCCTGTGCACCTGATCTTGCCGTGGTCATTATCATGCTGTCCATCCCTCCAAAAGAGTACCTTCAATGCTGCCACTTCCCTCAGCTGTTGGATCCCTTCCTCAAGGGTTTTCCAGCACGTTCTGTGCTGGTGCTCCTGCATTCTCTCCCTGTGGACAAACCTCTCTCTGACACTCATTAAAAGCCTCTCCCAGAGAGAAAGGGATCCTGGCTCCCTTACAAAAATCTGATTCATACCTGAGTCCTGGGTCAAGGGTCCCAAGTTCCTTGCCTCACCACCGTCCAGCTGCACGCCTGTACCCATAAGGTCCCAGACCCGGAGTAACCAGGTAGTACAAGCCTCACATCGTCGTTGCACAATGTCTTTGTGCATATTACGCAGACTTTGATACGTCAGGGACTCGGTGATGATCGCAACCTCTGGCTCCCCTGTGGGTTGTGAGGTTCCTCCATTCCTATCCCTATCTGGGTGCTCTGCTTTCATTTTAGACCTCCTTGTTTCTACAGGGGTGACTGCTGCTGGCTGTGACTGCCTTTGTGGTTCAGCTGGAACCTGGACAGTTGTAACATCTGTGGGTTCCACAGCTGTACTATTAGACTGTCCCTCCTCAAGGCAAAGGGCCGGTTTCTCACCAGCTGGGGAAATGCACTCCTTCAGCATCTCTCGTATCTCCTTAACCAGAACCCTCACCCAATCTGGGTGGTTCATTTCTGAGGTGGGTTGTGGAGCAGGGTCAGGCTCTGGAGCAGCAGCATCTCCAGTCTCTGGTGTAGGTGTGAGGGTAGTTATCCAGGTTAATCTTCCATTATCTCCGAGTGCTAAATATAACAGGCATATTAGCAACACTACCCACTGTATGATATCATTAGCACTTAGAGAGGATCTTAACCCTTTGAGAACTGGTGGAGCGGAACCAAAAAGATGTTTAAAAGGTTGGGAGAAAGTTTCTCCCGGTGTCATTTCCTCACAGTAGGTACCATTATTAAAGTAACCCCAAAAACATAGTTAGTGTGTGATAGCTCTGAATCCATGTACCTGCCTTCCAGAGGAATTTAAAGATCCATATATTCCTCACCTTATTAACCCATAAGCCAAACTATATAACAGACACAGTAGCCTTAGTTATAGGACCCATTTTTAGATAAGGGCCTGCAAATGGGAGAAATACAGCTGCAACCACATGCCACCCAAACCAGGGTAAACTAGACCACATGGTGATACTTAGAGATGTTTCTATATCAGCACACACAACAAAAAAAACCCTTAAATTACTTAAGAACTGTTAATCCTTTTTTGTCCCCTTTCAGTGCCCTCAAGCCCCACATTGGGTGCCAAAATGTGTCTTGCTTTGAAAAGACAGGAGTCTGTGAAGGAAGGCAAAAGCCTCCTGTGAAATGGAAAAGGTAAACCCCCTCCCTCCGAATTACCACAATTTTTAAAAAAAGACTCTCAGGCAAAGATATGGGAATAGGAATAACAGTTCTTTACTAGGAGAAAAACTAAATAAAAATAATAACTAAAAAATGTAATTAGTACAAACTAAACTAGTGATGGAGTCAGAAACCTGACACCCTGAAGAGTCAGGGTGTTGGCAGTAGTCCAGTTAAAATGGTGGCTGCTCCACCTGCAGTGGCAGATGAAATGCTGCTGAAGTGGTGATCCCTAGAAGGGTGTAGCTTTCTCTGAAGGTCTGATGGTAGTTGGGCCTGCTCTTCCTCTAGGAATTCAGCAGAGAAGAAGCTGCTCCTCTTGGAATCCAGCGAAGTGGCTGCCAGTGTCCCAAAAAGTGCTGATTATATGCAGGTAAGAATGCTTGGCTCCTCCCTCTGGGTGGAGCATCTCACAATGGGATGATGTAACTTACCGTCATGCAGTGAAGTCATTCAATATTCTATTAACAGAAGATATCTCCCCGGAGGGAGACATTGTTCTTGGAAGAGATAAGAAAACTGCCCAACCTCCAACAGATGGCAAATAGAATACATGCTTATTTTACAAGCCAGGACAGCAATGCTGGTCTTCTTTATACCAGGCTGAATTTTGATTCCTGTTAATTTGATGTCACAGAAGAAAAATTTACTTACAATCATGTATTTAAAAATACCTATGTCAGAAACCTTCAGACTAACTCTGCTAATGATGCAGATATAGATAGCTCCACCCAAAATTCCTGAGTGGGAACAAGTCTTGCAGAAATGTGCAAGTCTTTTGGAAAACTAAGCTCCAACTCTGGTGCTGCTCACTCTCATTATCACCAACATAGAGGCAGCTGCACACAGCAGTGTGACTCCTGCACAGGACACTGGACCAAAAGAAAGGTTTTAGAGATACACTCATTTCACTATGAAAACACAACAGGAAAAGACCTGATTTCAGGGTGCTCTTTCAGTAAACTGTCACTTTTTGCCTGTGAACTTTTGTCACTCCCTGAAGTGGACACCAGCACACAAGAGCAGAGTAAACCATGTGGAACATTCTGTTCAGCTCCACTGTGGTATATTACACAACTCATGGTATGAACTGGAGCCAGAGGGACTCCATATTATGAAATATCATCTAGTATCACATAATACCATTAAAATATCATATCATATCATAAAGTGTCATGAAATATTCAAACTAAGCAGGATCCCTGGGAAGTGAATGCAGCTCCACCTCTCTTCAGGATGAGACTGGTTCTTGTGTGATACATGGCTATCAGAGGTTTTCTGCAGAATACACTAATGCAATAATGACCCATAGCCCACACATCTAGATATAGAAACAGCTGCTTCTAGAATCATTCCAGACACAAACTGGTGGGAAAGTCTCTAAGACTCAGATAATACACACCTCTCTCCAGCAAACCAAGCCACTAGGCTCACAAGGACACAGCACTGTAAAGTTATCCCACCAGCTGCAGTACACATCCTGGCCTGGCTTATAAACCCAAAAATTAAAGTCTGATTACATTACTCCTGAATAGTTCCTCCCAATAAAGCCAAAAGTACAGCATTATTTGCACCAACCAGTCCAGTAACTAGAACACTAACCCAACAGCTGAGCTGCATGAGCATGGCTAGGGTTGGGAGAAGCCCTGGATCTGGAGCAGCTGAGGATGACATTGAGAAGGAAATTAAGCTAAGCAGGCTTTAATCCACCCTTAAAAATGTTTATAGGCCAAGAGGAGCCCACAGGAAGTAACAAAGATATGTGAGGAGCTCACAAGGCTATGCTCCTGACTCTGCCTCTCTCTCTCTCTCCGTCTGTTTGCCAAATCCTCCTTAGGTCCAGGCCCATTAGATTTACCGATTCACCAGCACATGGAGACTGGCTGGAGAAACCTCCTCTGTCTAAAAGCATGGATAATGGGGAGAAAAATCCCTCCCCTTCTGCCCTCTTCATGGGGAAGTGTTCTCTCCACAAACATCACTGCTCAGGGGCATGAGAATTTAGATTTAACAAATTAAAGCTTTGTTTTACTTACAAAAGAGACAGACACTGGTAAGAATCCTTTTTTGGCAAAGACTCTCAGGGAAACTAACACATTTAAATGCTCAGTAAGATTATTTTGTTAAATTCTGCACATGAACCAGTCTACACTGCTGCACTCTCAGGGTAAACCACGTGCATGTTCCCTACTGCTTTTACTGGAATTATTAGCAGGGACACTGGAGCCATCATTGTAAACTGGATCCTCTCTGCAGATGACTGAAAGCCACATTATTTATGATTCTTGCAAACTTTTAAAACTGCTCAGTAAATTCCTGGGAGCAGTGACTCAATTTACATTCCCACATATCTGTACTTACAGAAACAATCAAAAACATTTTAGCCACTTCTTGCTTCCCTGCACATAGTGTTCTGCAGTGCCTTCAACCTCTAACTGGGCTTTTAACTTTATTGCTCTTCCTGTCCTAATTTACCTTAATAAGGGTTTGGGGGTTTTTTTCCACTTATGGCTGTTTTGCACAGAATTTTCTAGAAACAGCAGCAATGCCAACACCTTTCTTCCATTATAAAGAAGTCATCTCAGAGGCTAAACATCTACTTATTAATTATACTTTAAGCTTGTTCAAGGGTTTAAATTTTTAAGTATGTGTTTCCTCCTGAGATGTCAATTAAACATTGACATCCCTTAGTCATTCACCCAGCAACCTGTTTTATAGATTCTGAGAACTTTATAAAACAACCTGCTTTGCAAATTTGGGATTTGTTTTTGAATACTTTTTCAGAACAACAATCTGATTTCAAAATGAGTAAAAAAAGAAAAGAAGTCCTAACAGACACTGACAATGAGCAACAGAGCTGAGAAGCAGCAGTTTCACTTGCTCCATCTGGAGGTTGATGGAAGTTATTGCAAGAGAGTGTTTTCCTGGTATAAACTCTATCTCATAGCATTTTGCTGGAAGCACTCTGTGCTAAAGCTTTACTCATAAACCCTTTTAATTACAGCCAAGAGCTAAATCCCCATCACATTGCAGTGGCTCAGCTTTTACCACTGTCCTGCTCCCATTTCTCCACTGAGGAACATGAAATACCCCCTCCTCCCCCCGTTAACTTTGAAACACCCCCTCCTCCCCGCTCTTAACTTTATTTCTTCTACAATTATGGCTCAGTCTTTTCCCTCATACCTGTCTATTTTGCAACCCAAAAGTAATGAAATAAACATAAAACTAGAAATCAATTAAGCACCTGGAAAAGAGACATGGAGACAACAATATTAAAAATTAATATTTCCCTAACTTTTTGTAGGGCAGAACAGCATTTTGGAATAAAGCACTGCAAGATGGCCCATCCTGGTGCTGAGGAGAACAAACAATGGCATTTATATGCAGGGGCCCAATGGCTTGACCCAGTTTCTGGCTGTGCAGCACCTTATACCTGCTCTGACATCAGAATTCATTTCACCTAAGCTTCTCCATGCTCATCACAAGCTCTGACAGCAAGAAAAGCCCCAAATCCAGAGTAAAATGAGCAGCCAACACAACAGAACGAGGATTCAATTCCTTGTAGCAATGTATCTGAACAACGTAGGCTCAGTGTGCACCAGCCATACTGTCTTTAACTGTTCTTATCAGAATTTTCTCAGGGCACCCTGGAATTCATCAAGGTTACTAAGACATAAACTGTGCTAAAATAAGAATGAAGAAGCTGAGAAACAACATACCAGGATCACAAGAACTAGATAACAGAGGACTGTAGAACACCTGCACAGTAACCAATCAGAGACACTGAGAAATGGAGGCAGAGAATGAGGGAACAAGACAAAGGCATCACTCAAGAAGTGTGATCTGAGTAGTTTGTAGAATCTATAAAAGTCTGTGTAATGTAAACAATAAACAGCTTCTGCTTGATCACATTGATCAGTTGTTCAGGAGTCCTGGTTTATCCACAATAATTCCTGCCAGGCTTTGCCCAAGGAAGATGCTCCTAATGTCCAGATAAGCAGTCACTACTGCTCATCCTTTATGGCACCAATGAGTTCTTACCAGGGTATCCAGGCAGGCTTTATTTTTTCCCAGTAAGCCACAACAGACATTCTATACATCATCCAGGGAAACACCTCTCTAGCCACTAGAAACAGCAGAGATGTAACTAACTTTAGTCAGAGATGTGAACACACCCACAAATACAACTAAGCTGCACCAGAAGTTTGGAGAAAACAGGTTCATAATGTTCACATAAGTTACTCTTGTGAATGAGAGTCTCCAGAGACAGCCAGCAGAGACAGCACTTCATCTCTAGCATGATGCCAGACCACAGGCCCCAAGTTGTGGCTCACCACCCAAGGCATGTGGCTGCAGGTGGCCCAGATGAGCAGCTAGACTGGCTTCAGGATCTCTCCTGCCCTAACTCAATCTACCAAGTGTATCCCCAGCTCACAAGAAATCCCCAGTCACATAGTGCTCTCTACACCAAACTCTGCCTTCCCATGGCTCTGGAAACTTGCAACAGGGCAGGAAAAACAGAGAACACAAACTGCATAATGTGTTTTTTATTTTTTTTATGTTTTTTTGTTTAACCAGGCTCCCAGAGGCAGTCATTCTGCAAGTACGTGTTATTGAGTAAACAAATATCCATTGGCATTTCACTTTTCCTATTTCTTTCAGAGGGGCTATATAATCCTGGCCCTGTTGAAGCTGTGGGAATTTCTCAGTAACTTGAAGAGGATCCAGTATATCACCCCAACTCTTCAAACCTTCTAAAAATAACCAGGCAGAGGGAATGCTAACTTATAAGTCTCTTCCCATCAGAATATTTTCTGTCTATAATATTTACAAAAAGCATCAAATCCAGTTATAGCAGAAAAAGAATCCTTATGATATACTCTCCTGCTTTTTCTGTTTTTTATCTCAGTGTATGCCCAGCCAATCCTCCCTAAATGCTGCACAGATGTTTGATGTCCAAATATGAAATTCCGAAGTTCTGTGGATGCTAATAGCAAACCTTCCTAAGGACAGGGAATATTCAGAGAAATCAACTCCGCAATTCTGACCTCAGAACAGTACAATCCCAATGACTTCTGAAAGCAGACACTACAAATACTTCTCTTTTGTTATAAATGTTTAATAGGAGCACACAATCACACAGCTGGTTTGGGTTGGAAGGGACCTAAAAGACCATTGTGTCCCAGCACCCTGCCATGGGCAGGGACACCTCCCACTAGACCAGGCTGCTTCAAGCCCCATCTAAACCACCCTTGAACACTTTTGGGGATGAGGCAGCCACAGCTTCTCTGGGCAACCTGTGCCAGGGCCTCTCCACCCTCATAGGGAACAATTTCTTCCCAACAGCCAATCTAACCCTGCTCTCTGTCAGTTTGAATTCAAGTAGGGGACCAAAAAAACTCCAAAGAAACAACCAAAAAGCATAGTCTCAAAGACTTTTTAAACACATTTTAAAATAAGCCAATACACTCTTTTCAAAACATTCTGCCACAATCCCAATGCCCAAGCTGAGTTTTAACACTGCATCGCAAATTTGTTGACTGTATTCTTCTAGTTTAGTGCTGCCAAGAGGCAAGAGAAATATCTGGTCGTGGTGAAGCATACCAGGTTGAGCCTGCTTCTGCAGCTGCCCTTGATTTCAAAGGTTTCTAGTTCCCAGGGCCAAGTGCTATCATTGGTTTCCCTGATGGCTTCACTGAACAGAATTCAGCTGACACCCTCACCTCAAGAATTCACAGCTTCCAACTCCAGCTTTATGGAGATGCAATAAAGACCTTCAGAAAAAAGAAATAAAAAAGGATACGAGAATTCCACTGATGGTAAAGAAAAAGTACCTTTTTTTTTTGGTCTCCCACCATGACAAAGAAGTGGGTGCACTGGAAGCAGAAACAGCCCCCAACCCCAGGAGCTCTCAACAGCAAGGCTGACCAAAGCATTACTATTTTATTACTTTTTCTCCTTTTTTTTTTTTTTTCAGTGTCTCTACCCCTAATGGCAAAGAATAATTTCTGAATATGAAAAATTAAACAGTTTATCGCCTCAGTCATCTAAGAGAACTCAAATATGAAACTGATACACACACACACACACACATACACATATATATATATATATAAATGTCACATGGATTTTTTTTCTGCTAGGCTCTATCCCTAGATTTCAAGTAGGATCACTGATCTGTAATAATCCAGGATTATGGCAAACAACAATGGCTCACACACTACTTTTTAGAGGGAAAATAACTAGCACAAAATCATCCCAAGGCCAAAGAATGACTGTGCCTCTGAAGAGCAGTGGTATATTGCAGATTGCTTGGCTTCCTGCTTTCCTGTCTCTTGCAAAGGAAGAAAATGACTAAAAATAGTAATATATCAGAAATCATCACATCACATCAGTGAGAAACCAAACAGAGACAGAGATGCACAGAGATCCAGGAATCTCATTATGTGGCCTTAATTTGTGGTGGCTGCGTGCGCAGTGGGAGCGCAGTGGGAGCAAAGGGAGTGCTGTGGTTCAGTCCAGACCTGAGTGAGGGAGCAGGGCTGTGGGTGAAAGCTGTGTTGGGAGAAAACCCCTCACTTGAGACAGCTGTGGTTTCCTTTCAGCGTGGGAAGCAGGGTGAGAGAGGTTATTCTTCCTCTGACTTCGCTCAGGTGAGACCCCACCTGTAGTGCTGCCTCCAGTTCAGGGGTCCTCACCACAAGGATGTAGAGCTGCTGGAGTGAGTCTTGAGGAGGCCACAGACACGCTCAGTTGGCTTCCCATTGTCAGAGGGCAGGGTTAAATGTAATATTAGGAAGAAATTCTTCCCTGTGAGGGTGGGCAGGTCCAGGCAGAGGTTGCCCAGAGAAGCTGCAGTTGACCCATCCCTGGAAGTGTCCAAGGCCAGGCTGGGTGGGACTCAAAGCAACCTGGAACAGCAGAAGGTGCCAATCCAAACCACTCTGTGATTCTATGTTCAGCTTTTATCCCTATAGGCATTTATTTAGCAAAGATGGAAGTAGAAGATTAAGAAATTGAGTTGTCTACTTTACACCAACATTACCTTGACTTTATTGCATGAAAACATTCCCAGAAGAAAGGCAGTACAGAAATATTTAGTGTTTCTCTTGGGAAAATAAAGAGTTTAAAAATATTTAAAGCTGCTCTCCTTTGCTGGTCTCAAGAGCTGAAATGGATCCTCAGAAAATAGAAAAATTGTCATTAGTCGTCCCCCCTGTGATAAAAACATACCTGCATTTCCATCATGCTGTACCTAACATGAATTTTAGAAATGTTTTGGCTCCTTGAGAGCAGTGTCATTTACAGGTAAAAAAGAGGTCCTTGCATTTCACCTGATTATCATTCATCTTGCTCCTTAGTGCCTCGACGTGACAGAACCATGGGTCTGGGGGTGCTCCAAGCAATGCCACCCTTTCTCCTGGGAAGCGTTTGCCTTCAGCAGACTCTGTTCCAAGTGATCGCAGTCATGGTACCTGTAGAGTGAACACCTGATGCCAATTCCATGAGAAAACACAGCATCGGTAAACAGATGGTATCTTTTGCATCTCCAAAGGATCTCAGTTACAGCAAACAGAAGAAACTGTCTCCACTGTAAGTGTTACAGGACACAGCCCAAAAGGCCAAACTCTCACACTCTCACACTGCACTGCAAAGAGGCCACAAGCTGAACAGAGCTGCAGCTCCGGCATGAAGAACCAACAATTTAAACCTGCAACTAGAGAACACTTGCTAAAATTCACAACTGATTGACCAACTCAAATTTCATACTTGTTCAACATCTTACCCTGTACTTGTCAAAAAACTCAGCAAATTCCAGCTGTGTTCTCTAAAGTTCCTTGCTCTGCTCTGTGTGTTCTCCAGCAAAGAACACTGTTCTGTCCCCTGTTCTGCTTAGTGTGGTTTCCTCATTTTAAGTGTATTTGTGCCATCACAGCTGTGGCAAGTGTGAAAACTCTTACGTTTTCATTGCAGAGCTTGGCCTGAATTTCAAACCATATTCCCAGTATAGCATACATTACATATCAGCCCTGGAGGAATTTTATATTTGAAGTGCATTATTACAATCACCTTTTTATATTAAGTAGTTAAGATGTATATAACCCTGAATCACATGAAGACATACACACAAGAATTTCATATGGAAAAATAATTACCAGCCTTCCTCAGGTAAGGTCCCTGCCAGCAAATAAAGCTGACTGTAAACATGGCCAATTATTAGCAAAATGGCCAAAATATCATAAAAGAGAACAGAATATAATGCCATTTTAACCGCATTTCTAACCTAGTTTTTAGAATTTACTAGCCCAGAAGGACACACACAGTAAGTACATAGCTTCAATAATAGGCTACAGAGCTACAAATATATGTGTAAAGAACAATGAGAATATATGAAAGCAAAAAAGGCAAAAATCAATTTGGCATCAATGGAAAGATTCTCTGAGCTGTGTCTTGTGTTAGAATCTTTGCTATCCTCAAAGACAAATGCACTCCTGAAAGAACACTCCAATCTCCATGGAAGCATAGTGAAATAACATTTCCTTTATATCTGCAGAGCTTAGAGATAAAAGATTTCTGTTCCTGTTGCTAACTTCAAAAAGTCAAAATGACATCTTTTATCTACTAGGTATTTACTAACTATATATGGGACTTTGAGTGTCTCCCATGAAATAAGTATCTTTTTTGTTGATGTATGCAAAGATTACCATCTCCCATATTCCTGCTCTAAGGGACCTGAGCCCTTTTCCAACAGAGAATTACTTTTCCCTTATGATGCTCTCCATGAAGTAGGCCTGGTCTTCCAGCACAAACAGAAGATACAGAGGGACCCTCCCACATCTTGGACCCTGGCTCCAGGCTCTGCCTCAATGTTCACCCACCCAGGTGCTCTCATCTCCTGGTGGGACTAATGACAAGGTTAATTGGGACAGAAGATGCAGGAGAAGAAAGGGGTGCACACAGAAGAGATGGGCTTCTGGCAGAACAGCTGGCCTTGAGAACAGCCTTGACCTTATTTCCACCAAGATGGCCAAAAAGAAAGAAGGTGTGACTGTGAAGTCCTGAAGATGACAGTAGACCAGGAGGTATCACCAGCACTAAAGAGAACCAGCTATCAGAGAGAAAAACTGAATTATGCTGGAGACCAGAGCTATGCAAGGCTGAACAGCACTTGAGTGCGTGGGCATGCACATGAGAACCACCAGTTGTGCTGTGAGAAGGGTGGAGAGGAAGGAGCTGATGATGGAACCATCAGCTAATTGGCCACACAGTGACATGCCCTCGCAGTGGGCCAGGTGCAACTGCAGCCAAGGGGGACAGAGAGGAGATGGACATGCTGCCGTCTCAGCCACTCCATGTCATATAGGCCACACCAGACTTAGTAATGAAGGTCAAAGCCCTCACATAAACCTTATTACTAACACTTTGAAAAATGCCATGGGACACTCACAGAGAGCATTCACATGCTATAAGGCACAGGTAAGTTTTCCCTGGAAAATCACATGTTATTCCTTCTGCCTCTCAGAGAGGATCAGCACAAGCACCAGATGTGGCTATGTGTCACTCAATGAACATATGAGGGAATCTATAAAAAAAGACTAGGCTGGCCAGGTGACACATGGCACAGGCCTGCAAACCTGCCTTCTTTGGCAAGGGAACAGAGTTTGGTTTCAGGACCCTGCAGAGACCAGACAGGACAGGACCAGTTTCCCCTAAAAAAATAAAGTAAGAAATACTTGACAGAGCAAAAACTTACTAATAGTAAAAGACAATGGTAGCACAATAACAAACCAGGAAACCAGGCCATGAATTAAAACCCAAAAAATAATTCCACTGCAATTTTGAGGAAGGGAGGAATAGAGGCAGGAGTTTTAACCAAGCTTGATATATTGATGAAACTGATTATGTGACTCGAGCTCCTGCCATACTCAGTAACTGGACATGCTGACTCAGGAAGTCCCTTCCAGTGCTGCTGCCCTGGGTTTTTAAGGAAGAACGGGTGTTTCTGAGAATGCTGGTGGCAAAACAGCTACAGAACTGGGGCAAAAACTACTATGCAGTAAGAAGTCCCTAGGGCTCAAGTCTGAAGTAATTCAACTTAAACCAAGACAGTGTCCAGTGATGTGGCTATACCTAGTACAGCTACACACATTTTTAACGCTAATATCACCTTAATGTGTGTGTATAAACACATTGTTTATACTATTCAGTTATTAACAGGCTGAGTGGCTCTCAGACATCCACCACCTTGTAATATGCAAGACCTCCTGATTCACACACACACTGCTTCTTCATACAGAGGATTGCTCTATGAAAGGTCACTTGGACAGAGGCATTCCCAGTAAAATTCCCTGGTAAGTACTAATTTAAGATAAGCTTCTTATTTCAAGCATAGATGTGAATCTTCTTGCAAATCACAGAGCTCATCATACCCCAAGTGCAGCAAGCGTAAAGCATCCAACAATCACTGTCCAGATTTTGGCCTGCCTGTTTTTAATTTCTTCTGAAATATTTTATAGGGTTTTTTTTTTCATGTATGACATTGCATTATTGAAGTCACAGTTGCCTCCTGCATAGCTTAGCATATGCCTCCACTCAGGGAGATAAAAGACACTGATGCACTGGTTTTAAATGCTGAGCAGAGAGGGAGCATGGATAACAATAGACAGTGAGAAGAATATTAATGGAATTAACAATATGAAAAGGAAAATTAAAATTACACAAGCTGGTAGTGTTAACTTATCTTCCTTTGTGAGGGCAAAAATACATTTGTAGGTATTTTTGTTACCTGGAATTATGGTGCAAATTATGTGGTGCTTTTTATTGAACTCAAGACCACCACAAAAACCACTCAGCTGAAGGGATGGCAAGGTACACAACCAGCGAGGCAAAGGTGGGGCTACTGAAGCGTGGGCAGTGGTTCAAATAAGTGGAACTTACAAAGATGCTGCAGTTGCATTTAGCACTGATACAAAAGTGGCTGTGATGAAAACCTGTGTTAAACCACAAAACTATCCCCAGAGGTGTTACATCTTTAGTTTACAAGTTTAAAAGTCTGCAACAAAGGGACAGAAGATCAAAGACCACGTGCAAGTGAGAAGCAAAGCAGCCATGGGTACTTGAGCTCAAGGAGAGCACGATGGTGGGAGGGCAGGGCCCCAGAATGGGGGAACAACCTACCACTGCAACCATAATCACCTAGGAAAGAAGGAAGGAAGCTGACATCACCTGACACACAACCCAATTCCATTCCGGGAGCAGCAGGGCAGCCCATGCAGATGGTGGAGTCACTGTCCCTGGAGGTGTCCAAGAAATGACTGGACGTGGCATTCAGTGCTTTGGTCTGGTTGACAAGGTGGCAATGAGTTCAAAGGCTGGACTGGACTTGATGTTCTTGAATGGTTTTATTATGTCCTTGCCAAGACATTGTTCTCCCCTGCAAAGTACAATTCTCCAGTTTTGCTAATAAAGAGATAACTGATTTAGATCAACCAAAACATGTATTTGAGCTCTCTTCCAAAGCTACCATTGACTGGTGAAAGAAAATAGTAAAATACACTGAAATGACACCTCTCTTTATTGTGGGGAAGGGAAGGTACTTCTCCATGCTCAAGTTCTTCAAAATGTATGGTACGTCACACTGTACACTTCTCCCATACATGCTGTTTGTGAATGTATCGCCAGTGAGGTCTTTCAGTCCTTTTACAAGCACAGAATCCCAAACCCAAAGAGGGCAAAACGCTAACAAGCTTTTGGGCCATATGCCTTGAAAATACCCAGTCATTAACAGATCAGTAAATTTTCCTGTTTTCAATTAGTATTTACAATTATTATGTACAATTATGTTTTGGGAGAAACTTGGCACGTAGTTTCAATGGGAATACCTTTCCACAAAGCCTTGCGCCCTCTGTTGGTGCTTCCTGTCTTGAGGGGGACAAGCAGGTCTGCTCTGGAATGGAATAGCAACTCACATTCGTACCACCAAGTGGGATGGCCAAGACCCAGGCAGAAGAAGAAAGATAAATAAGAGCCTGAAACTGTTTTTATCAGACTCAGTTGAACATCATGTCCTGCTTTGAGCAAGTCCCTTCCAAGCAGGGCACTGGGACAGAAGGTAGAAACCAGCAGGTGTTCATGAACAAAGGAGGCCATGTCACAATCCAACTCAGAAGCAAAAGGTTCAGTGCTTCCCACTGAATCCTGTCCTGCAAGGCAAGATAGAGCTTCTCTCACTTGGGACAGCCCTTGCTTCCTCCTCAATGGCATGAAAGGATCCAGCCTGCTACAGCTCATCAGAGGCACCAAGACAACCAATGATGATGGGGATGTGGGTCATCTGCATCCTTCCCAGTGGACAAGAAAAAGAATGAAAGCGGCCAAGGTGCCTGCGCTAGATGGAAGATTGTATCATTTTCAGATAAATGAAGACTGACTGGGGGTTTTTCTTGAAACTTCAGTTATTGCAATCCCTCTCCAGTCTTGCTGGGATAAGGGGGAATGGCTTTAAACTGAAGGAGGTTAGATATAACAAAGAAATAATTCCCTGTGAGGGTGAGGAAGCCCTGGCACAGGTTGCCCAGAGAAGCTGTGGCTGCCCCATCCCTGAAAGTGTCCAAAGCCAGGGTTTGGATGGGGCTTGGATCAACCTGGTCCAGGGGGAGGTGTCCCTGCCCATGGCAGGGGCTGGAACAAGATGAGCTTGAAGGTCCATCCATCTGCAATGGTAGTAAAGCCAAATCCTCACAGTCTTCTTGGCTTTTCTCTTACAACTGCTTCCTGAAACTCCAGTAGTAACTTCTGCCTACATATACCTGAGGAAATCCCGAAAGTATCATTGACAAATCAACCTGCAGAGCTGTGAACAGAAAGGGACCAGGCAGTAGCTGCTCCACTGCACCAGAGAAAAAAGTTTCTCATCAAAGCTTACCCATGGATCACAATTTGACTTATGCAGTTAACCCTGTTGAGGAGAAACCTAGCCACCACCTCTAATCATCATTATCAACTGATATTCAGATTACCCTGAACTGCTTTTTAAATAAATTGCAACTCACAGTGCTTTTTACTGTTCTACTTTCAAGGCAATTTTTAATAACATGCTGGTATTTATGAATATTAGTAATTGCCATGAGCTTGAGTGAGGATTTGTATGAAGGATCTGTGTTTGGACACAGATTTTTTCCCCTCCAAGATTAGTGAGAGTAAAGGTTACCAAATAGCAAGGACTAATTGACATTATATGTGGAAAGCCTGATTCCTCACAGAGAAGTGATTTAGCAATATGCATCATATGGCCAGTCTCTATTGCAAAACAGAATCACAAACTGTCTGTTACATTCCTTTAAATTAACAGAACTTGTAAACAGAAGAGTCTCTAAATGCATTTCATCCCATCAGTGAGGAATTCATACAATTTGTTAAGAAAAATTGTAATAACTGATCATATGTTTATAGCAAGTGGCTTTCCAACAGCCAATGTCCTATAACATCACCTCTAGTAAGCTAGACACATGTATAGTTTTCACCAAAAAATTTTATTCTGCACACAATCTTCTGATGGGGAAAAGATAAAAAAAGGCAAGGGAGGGACAAGCTCCTTCTGCATCTCTCGGAGCACAACCCCGAAGCATTTGTACTTCAGCTCTCAGTGTGCATTGGGTAACCTTCATCAGACCAGCTGGGGAGAAACCAGCAGCAGGACACACCTCCACAGCTCAAAGTCAGCACTGGCTGATAAGCTAAGGTCCCCAGAACAGTGCAGGACATTCTAAATCCTTCAGGATGCCTCCTGGCTGCCAGCCTGAGTTCCACCCGTGCTGTCACCCCACTCCACAGCCAACCAAGCCTGCATTGCCCTTCACCTGTAGAGCCATGCACAAAGGATGAGACAAAGAGAAAAGAGCAGACTGCCACAACACTGTCAAGATACCAGGAAAGGGAAGAGAGCAGTCCCTGCCCTGGTATCCTGTGGGCAGGAGCGAGGGAGGCAGCACCTGATCCAGAATGGCAGGCAACACTCCTGCTGCTGGCAGAGGTAGATCACCACCCTCACTTTGGACAGAGAAAAGGCATCACTGAGTTATCCCCCAACAAATGGCTCCCAGTCCACCTTCAGGGGAAGGAAGGAATTATCATCTCCTTACAGTTATTTGTATTAACATCAACCCTAGTCCTGCATTAGAAGATACGTGATGGGATGGTGACAGACTCTGTGGTATTTAAATTATTCCGAGATTGTAGAAAGTGTCTATCTTTCAGCCCCGCTGCCAGAGAAGTCATAATTCATCTGTGCTGGTTTTCAAGGTAGTTTATTCTTGCTTATCTATAACATATTCAGTCTGCCCTGCAGCAGGACAGCATGCAGGGCTCTGTCCCTCAGTGGGATGTTACAAACATTATGTACCAGAAACTATGTGTGCTATATTTACAATAACGTGCCAATATCTATCACTTACGTTGAAGAGTGTGTCCCCAGTCTAAACCAATAGAAAAATGCCAGCACTACAGTGAAACATGGCAAGACATGAAGAAGAAGAAAAAGGACAAGGCACGCCAAATTTCCTCCATCTTGCCTCCTTTTAACCCCTTATCTAGAATCCTAAAATTCTACTTTTGCACCCCGTCACACTAATTATTACTTATATAAAACACTCAGAGCTTGTAATTCATCCTGTAAGATTGAAAACTCTTTTCCATGGACAGAGATCACAGACAGTGTCTCTCGGGGCACTGTCCAGGGGGGTTCCTGACCCCCTGCCAGGGTCCCAGGCCTTCCAGGGCAGCCAGAGGGATGCCCTGGATTCCCACATCTCCCCCTCTTTTTTTGTCACACAACAAAGGAGCAAGTGATTGAGATTCTTTCTTCTGGTCCTCTTCAACAGTCTTCAAATGTCTTCTGTAAATTTGTTTCGCTGAAACAGTAGTGAAATGATGCAAGAAATCTTCCATCCCAAACTTGGAGTATCCTTTCAAATTGCTCTCCCCAGATGTTTGCCTAAATTGATTTTTAGCTTACAATCCCATTCAGTTTTATTGCTACAGGTTTTGTAAGGCAAGGAGTGCTCAGCATCCTAACACTGCCAACCTTTCACATGGGGCATTGTGCTGATAGTAGGCCAATGCAGTGAGCCACTGTCAATTGTAGGAACTCTCTAAACAAAGGCACAGAGTCTAAGCAGGTCCTGGACAACCTGCTCCAGCTGCCCCTGACTGAGCAAGGGTGGGGGATTCAATCTCAGGAGATCAAAGACACACAAGAGGAGTCTGTGATTCCACACACCACCACACCGCAAAAGCAATAATGGCCCTACATTCACACATATGTATTCTATGTTCGTATGAAACAGATGGAAGAAAACAAAATCACAAAAAATCTGGTGCAATCCCAGATCTTCAGTAGCTGGGAGGTCATGGAAAATTGCAATAATCTGTACTGAGCTCCGTAACGACAGCAACTGACAGCACTGCCTCATGCTAAGGAACTTCGATTCTAAATCCACTTGCCCAGATGTTTCTGTTGCCCTATTTTAGGACAAGTGAAAAACATGGAATCCCTACAACCTAAGCATTTAGAAAGTAATGCATTCATTTGTTTTTGGCAAAGATTGATTTAAAAGACAACATACAGAATTGTCTTAAGACAGTAATTTTCAAAAGGAAACATTCCTTTATGGCCTTAATGAAAAGGAGGTTGTTCCTCTGCCTGTGGCAGGGGTGTGGGAACTACATGATCTTTAGGACCCTTCCATCTCAAACTATTCTGTGTTTCTATGATTGTAGTATTAGCCCTAATTTAACAAACCATACCTGTACAGTCTGTTTGTGCACAACTGCTGCATAAAGATGAACAGCAAGGTGTGATGGCTCTTCACAGTGGTAATCAGCCAATACAATGCACATTTTAATGCCAGAACAATGCCCACCTGTGGTTCCAGTTACTTTGAATTTAATAAATTAATATAAAGTAACTATAACTCAGGGTCCTTTGACAGGATATTGCAAGAGAACAGATCCATTTTTCATCTCCAGCCTCTCAGTGTCAATTTAATTGTAGTAATTGGCACGCATACACAGAGAGGAATCAAAACTAAGGTCAAATCCTGTTTCCAGGGGAGGATCTTCCCAGTTAGAAGTGAAGATCCCACCCAAGACTTGAGTCACAGCCTAGGAAACTGATGCTGGTGGAGAGGTGGCATGGACAGTCCCTGGTCACTGTGGCAGTGTTTCAGAGCAGCAATGCAAGTTCTGAGAAGAAAAGTTTTCTGGGTTTTGATTGTGTACAATAACCTGGTAGCCAGCAGAATTCCCTGTCATACATAGACTTTCACCCCCATAACACACAATTTACTGCAGAGTAAACAGTGCATGGGATAAACAGGTACAGAGAAATAATGTACTTTGTTATATATGGAGGAAAACAGCAGCCATGTATTCCATGTACGACCTTGTAATAAGGGCTTGTAGAGGCAGAATTCTCATTTATTCTCATAAGAAACACATTATCTATTCCTTTTGATAACAAGCCTCCTTGCAGACACTTCTCCCACTTACACTGAGCTATGTGTAACAATGACAGAGTATCTTCATCATCATCATCATCACTGGCATTTTTTAAATCTCACTCTCTAAAAACACCATTGGTAAATGGTATTCTGCCATGGTTCCAAAGTTTCCTTGCGGGGAATTTAACTGCCATCAGTACATTTGCTTCCAGAAAACACATCCTGTATCTATTAAGACCAGAACAGAAATGCACCCCAGTCAAAAGACGCAAGATGATTCCAACTGGACTGTTCCAACCCCCATTGGCAGTCCCATTCTTTTCCCATAAAGAGTAAATTTTAAAAATTATTTCTCAGAAGCTGCAAAATGCTGTCTCTACACAACACAAATAAGCATCATGTACTTAGAATAATTTTTGACCCCTACAAGCATTCAAAAGAATTTTAGGATCATTTACTAATCTATTAATACATAATTAAAACTTGGGACTGAAACTTTTAACTGACTGGCTCTTGCTTTCAGTATTAGTAATGGACGACAAGTGTCCTCCCCACTGAGTTACCAACTTTCTTGCCCATGATTATTAAGCAACACAAACATGTCTATGAAAATCTCACATCTGCTTTACACCATTCTCCAGTTCAACAACTATTTCATTATTACCACTTATTTTATTTTATTAATTACCCCATATCAAACCAGAACTTGACTCCTAGGAAATCAAGTGAATCTTAAATCTTCTGCTCTTCCTTAGTCTTAAAGACAGAAAAACCCCACTTCTAAAGAAGTTTAAAGGAGATGATGTGGTGGGGATGATGTGGTTAGGATGGACTGTTTTCAGCAACAAAGCTCTATCCTAGCTCACAGACTGTCACTCCAAGAAGCTGAACAGCAATCCCTATGGCCCCCATCCTTCAAGGCTGAAAGGATGTTCTATTTCACCAGGGACAGGCGCAGACGCAGCAAGATGACAGCGTGCAGATCACCTCCCCTCTGTCTTGTCTACATCCGAGTCCTTGTAACCGGAGGATTCTTCTTCCTCTCCATCAGAGGGATTGGATTTCTCATGAGCCACTTCCAAACAACGCCACCAGCTGAGCAACGTTGCCCCCGCTCTCCCGAGAGCGCATCCACGCTCCAGGAAACGGCAGATACCGAGTTGGGAACGATTTTATTAAAACTCAAGGCACAGTTTTGATACAAATAAGCTTCAAAAGTAAGATATTATACTCTAAAGGCAATTCCTTGCTGCAACGAAACAGCTTACAGCCGACATTGAGAATGCTGGATGACTACACAAATTACCCATTTTAAAAACTATATTTTACACCACAAATTATGCTGACCCCTCCGGATGCTGTTGGCATTTCAAACTAAAATCCTAATTCTTCAAGAATTCCACAGGATTGCAGCTATTGCGGTTTGTGGTTCGGCTTTTTTCCCTCCCGCTGTCAGGGGCAGCTCAGCCGCAGTGGCCCCGGCCCCGCGGGGCGGCGGAGGAGCCGGGCTGGGCCGGGCCTGCCGGGGCCGTCCCGGGGACAGGAGCACCGCGTCCCGCGGGAGGGGATGCGCCTCGCCCGGTCCCGCCCCCGCCCTCCGCTTCTAGAAGGAACCGGCGACCGATGCCCCGGGGCGCCCGCCGCCCCCCCCGCCTCCTTTTGAACCAGGTCCACCGCGGGGGAGCGGGCAGTCGGTCGAAGGTCTGCGAGAGGCGGCCGAGGCCGCAGCCCTGAGCCGCCCCCGCCACCGCCTCGGCCCTCCCACTGCCCTGCACTGGGGCCCCCGCCCGTGGCCAAAACAGTCGCGAGGCGGCGGCGCTCACCTCCTCGGCCTGCTTGCGCAGCGCCTTCTCCCGCTCGTACTGCGTGAGCAGCTGCTCGTTGTCCTCCCGCAGCAGCTCCAGCTCCACCTCGTGCTCCTGGTTGTCGGTGAGCACCGAGTCTAGGTTCTCCAGCACCGTCACCACCAGCGGCATCAGCTCCTTCACCACCTCCTCGTCGTAGCAGTGGATCAGTCGCTCGAACTCGCGGTAGATGCTGTTGGCGAGGCCCGAGACCCGCTCCGACATCACCGACCCCGAGCAGTAATCATCGCCCGGATACCCCCCCACGCCGCCATCGTCTAGCTGGATCTCCAGCATCCTGCCGGCCGACAGCCCTCAACCCCGCTCCGCTCGCCTCCGCTTCGGGCCCTGCTGACACCGCCACCGGGCGCTGCCCCGCCCCGCACGCCGCGTCAAGGTCCGCGGGCACCGGCCGGGGCGGAGCGCGGCGGCACCGCCCAGAGCCGCTAGATCGGGGACGCAAGCTGCCCGTGCTGGGAGGAGGCGGGGCGCCGCAGTGCTTCTTGCGCCGGAGCCGCGGGCGGCGCAGCTCGCGGCCCGTCGCGAGCCCCGCGCAGACAAAGCGCTGCGCACCGGGGCCCCGCGAGGCGCGATGGGGGCGCACGAGGCCCCGCGCTGCGGCGTCACGCGCAGACACCGAGCGGGGGCCAGCGCGGGCCCGGGTCGCGCCGCATCCCGGACACGCGCTGGCTCCGGGAGCCGCGTTAGAGACCCGTCACAGCCGCGGTAGTCGTATTTCCGAGATGAAGCAGCCGTAGTTACTACAGAGAAAGCAGACAAGGATCTGTTCAGTCAGGGATGAAGAAAAAGCCAGAGGGCCAAATATGGCCATCTCAAGTCTTCAAAGAAAATTCAGCACAACCACCGAATTTAATCAGATTTCCCAAATCAACAGCAACACACACCAAATTACGGACAGCAGCTCCAGCAAATTATGGGCGGTAGCCTCCAGCACCCTCAACAGGTGTCACAGAAGTTAGAGTCTGCCACATCCTGGGCTCAGCTGGGCTGTAGAGTTGGAAGAAGACAGCAGGAATCATTATTCTCTGAGAACTGAGAACAGCCTGGCAGGAGAAAGAAATAAGGGGTTGATTTGGAAAAGGCTTCCCACACCTTCATTTGGCTTAGAGCCCTGAAGAGTGTAATTCCAAGGTCGTGACTAGCAATGACCCTAAAAGCTTCATACTGCAAAAAGGGAAAGAACTTTAACCCTACCCAGAAAGCCTAATTGCAGTGGGAATATCACATCTCACTTATAATTAAGAATTTTAAGTTTTATGACTGTTTTGTTCTATGTTACAACAAACACAAGAGTGTGCTTTATTAAATGCAAGATTGCATTGAAAATATTTTGAATAAAAATATACAGGTGAACAGGGAGAGAAGCAAGGCAGGCAAAGAGGTAAGACTTATTCACTGATTCACTAATTCACTAATTCCATATTACACTGAACTTCTAATCTTCTGTAACCTAGAGAGCATGTAAAAACATTTATAAAGTTTTCTTGCATTTTTCCCGCATACATAAGAAACTGACACAATGGACATGACACAAACTAAAGCCTGTTGAACCACAGAGACTGATGAGCTCATAGCATTACCCACTCTTCTGATTGTAATCCCAACAGGTCTAGCAGGCATCCCTGAGGGGAGGGGATATCAGTTGAAGTGCATCCTCCTTTCTACAACATAATCCTGGTTCAGGTCCAGTGACTGTGTTAAAGCTCCTGCTGAAAGGCAGTGATTGCCTTAACTTAAATCAATCACTAAAAGATACATTCCTGTATTTATAAATTCATAAATAACTTCAAGTCTAGAGATCAGTCAAGAAATGGCAGGAATGCTAGGTGCTGCCATGCATGAGAAAAAATTAAAATACCACTTCCAGGTCAAAGTTGGCAAGCAAAATATTTGCTTATTCTACCCTTTTGGGGGTTTATTGCATCTAGCATAGGAGTTCAAGTTGTTATTTGCTTAGCACTAAAAGCAAACTAAAAACTGACTGTGCTATACATATGCAATTGTGTTATGGCTGCAAGGGCACTTTGCTGAAGAGCTTACCTTTCCAAGTAGGCAAAGTAAAGGCACAAGGAGTGAGAAATTGATAGAAACACTGAGACTATGAAAGGAAAATCAGGATTCTTTTGCAATAACCATATGACCTCAAATTAACTATTGGGGATTTTTTTTCCCTTAGACAGGTGGAACTTCGCTTTGTGAAAGAATAAGTATTTTTTAGGTATCTTGGTTTGAAAGACAGGTGTCTGCCAAGGAATGTGGGAACTTCTCTTGGAAGAGAAAATGTGACTCCCTTCCCTCCAAATTATTATAACTCTGAAATTATGGGTCTTTTGGGAAAAGATAGGATAAAAGGAATAGCGTGTCTTTACTAGTAGATATATAGATATAAATATAGATATATATGTATAACAAGGCAAACAAACATCAACAATGGCAGCAGCAACAACAAACAAAATACCAGAAACCCAATCACAGCCTTGTCTCAGCCGCAGACACCCTCCCCTTTGGTGCAGTTCTGCTCACAGCCGGCAGGGGCACTGGTGGCTCCTGGCCTGGCAGTGCGCATGCAGTGATTCCCCCCGGCTGCAGGGGGCGCCGTGGCGCAAGGTCAGCCGCTTCTCCACACGGTGATGGAAATTCAGCCGGGAGGGCGGAGAGAAAAGGGGCTCTGTTTACAAACCCACAGGGGAAGCCAGTCCTGGTGCCCGTCCAGATGGAGAAATGGGCTGTAGCAGGAATCTCGGAGCGCTGGCTAGAACGGCTGAAGTTCGTCACCCAGGGTGACAAAAAAAATGTAGCAGAAAACTGCAGCCTTTAGCAGGAGCTGCAATAGTTGGGTGGACACAGTGTGTTGGGTAAGGGTGTAGCACGAAAGCCCAAGGCAGTGGCAGAAAGCAGTGGGCTGGGCAGCAGCAGCTGGGCTTCTCCATAGCAGTTGCCACACATACCCAGGAGACACACCCTCAGGATTCCAGGGGTCCTGGGTTTTCCCTGGTGGCACCCTAGTAGATGGTGATGATCCTTTCCAGTCAGATCAGGCATTACTAAGGTTCCAGCTCAATGGCTGCTCTTAGGAGCAGATGCTCACCCACAGTAAGGAAGAAAGCAGTGTTAGAAATGAGACACATGACTCAGCCAATATATCAAGCAGCAATTCAAATTATTAATTAATATGGTAACGTATGAGCAAACACAGCGCAGGGTACAGTGGTGGGGGTTTTCCCCTCCCACTGCACACTGGTTGTTGGTCTTGCTGGTATTTATTGATCATAGTAATGCAGATTCATAAGCTTTTCCCAGTTTCTACATGAGCTTTCAACAGTTTCCGTTTCTACCTTTAACATCACAATTCTATACCTCATCATCAACATGATGGTGATATTTGGTTCTTTTCCAATTTCTATAACCTATTGTGTATATCCCAGTATGTGTGTCCAGATGGTGGGGTCCAACTTCTATTTTTGGGGATCATTAATCTATGGTAGTGATGTCCAACTTCCCATTTTGAAATCATCTATCAGCAACCTTGATGTCCATCTTCCTTCTCCAGGAGCTTGGGATAGGGTCCCTTCCCTTTCTGTTTAAATTATTTATATTCTAAAGCTACAGCTTAAAAATCCTTAGTACTCAGCAACATTCTAAAGTTATAATTCAAAAGCTCTTATTACAAAACAGGTTAAGAGTTATACATTCTAAAGCTACAGTTTAATAACTTTAATACTAAGCAACATTCTAAAGTTATAATTCAAAAGTTCTTATCGCAAAACAGCTCAAGACTGTTATATGTAGTCAGTGTAATTCGTTCCAGTATAATATGATAAGTGTAATATTTTATATTGTTGGAAGTACACATGCTGGCACTGGGAGGTGCCCCCACATATTCGAAAACCGGTTTCTGACAAAACCTCATTTGCAAACTAATACATGGGGTTCACCCACAGATGGGTCGTTTCTCAAGGTGATACAGGAACGCCCAGGTGCTGATCATCCAGCAACCATCTATTCTAGATCGGGATCACTGAAATCCTCCTGGTTGATACATCTGAATGCCGTGTTCCCGTAACTCCATCAAGAAGATTCATCAGCACTGGACACCGAATTGTTCCATCCCAACACAGAGGAAAGAGACTTTATGAATATGTGGGACTTTGAATGTGAAGAAAAGACGGATTGCCTGCTTGTACCAGGAGGGTGGTGTGTGGGCATCGGGGAAACCTCTGCTGAGGCTATCTGCTCTGTGACACACCCAGTCCCGATCCCGGGCTCGGCACTGTCTGTTTCCTTGTGGCTGGCTGAGAGATAATTCGATCTTAATAATACAATTTTTATTTTTTAATTTTTAATTTGGCTGGATCAATTTTTATCTATAACAAGACTTATAATTGTTATTTGCAAACAAAAAACTGGTTCAAAAGCCTTCTTTCATGCTTTCCTCGGTTGTTTATTAGAACTCATCTTTATAATTGTCTCATGGCCTTCTTCCACACATTTCGTAACCACAACTGCACAGGTTGCCTTTATGTGCCTGTCATGAAACACAACTTTGTATTTCACAGCAGTAACAGGTTGGACTCCACACGGCGGCAGCAGCTCGACTGTTCCCCTCTGATCCTGAGAGCAAGAGAAGAGCCAAGCCCTGTGGAGTTGTGTTTTTATATGCTTTATTACATCTTTATTCTGTCATGGTTTGTTCCAGTGTACCCCCATACTGTATTGGTTTCTCCCTGAGTTTTCCTGCCTTTCCCCAAGTGTCGGTTTCCCTGGAAGGTGCCGAGTCAGTCCCCTGCCCTTTCCCAAGTGCCTTGTCTGTCAGTCGGTGCCCCTTCCCCTACCTCTGGAAACTTCCATCCAGGGCACCGAGTGATTGGATGAGGGCCTGGGACCCCTCCCCTGTCTCCCCCTCACTGGATCCCCCCATGTCCATCCCCACAGAGTCACTCCTGTCTGTTCCCCACTGGCTGATCGGCCCCCCTCCCTCTCCCTATGGAACATGTTGCCAGCACTCCTCAGTAGCTCTTGTTGGCTGGCCCCCTCCGGTGCTGTTGGATCCACAGGACCTCAATAAACATCGGATTTTTGCCCCAACAAGTGCCTCTCCTCATTTCCTCGCCGTTGGAATCAGCAGCGCCCTCAGGACCCGCAAAGCACTCTCCAAAGCCCAGCTGGTACAGTGGCGGGTGCTTCCACTCACCCTACTCGCCCCGCAGGAGAGCTAGGCGGGGCTGGGGACAGGGGTCTGGGGCGGGGCCGCGGCAAAGCCCAGCCCCCTGACCCCCCAGCAAAGTCTCCAGCTATCTTTGTCCTTCCAAGAGAAAAGCCCCCGGCTAAATCAGCAGGCAGCTGCACTCCTTCTCCCCTCCTCAGTCACTTCTTTTGTCTCTCTTAAGTGCTGGTCATTATCATCTCTTAGGCAACAGATGGGGAGAGAGTTCCCTGGGGGGCAGAGGGGATCCTAACATTAAGTTTCTACTTTGATGGCACACAACTAATGAAAATATATTATTTTTAGTACCGAGAATCTACCCTTTAATTAGTACTGAGCTGAAATTCAAGGTGTTGTTTCTACAACAAAAGATGGACCAGAGTAACATATGACAGTTGTGGTAGAGGAAGAATTTACGTAAACCAGGTTTTATGTGAAAAACAGAGTTCACTTTCTAGACTTTAAAAAGTTTAATAAGGATAAAAGAAGAATTCAGCATCGGAGTGCTTTTTTTTTTTTTTTTGGTGAACAGCCAAAGAGCACACGAGTATCTTAAAATCATGTTCTCTACATACAGTTAATTTGCTGGGGTTACATGCATATTCATTATGTTATAGATGAGTGAATCTCACAATTAAGGCGTGAACATTATATGTATGTTAAAAGAAATTTTGTATAGTTATGTTACTGCAATGTGCTCCCCCCCAGTATGTGTTATTTGGATGGTTTTGGTAATCTGGGCATTTGGGAAGGTCGGCTTGTTGCTATGGTAGCACCTGACCTCCAATCCGAATGTGAGAAAGGACAAGGAAGGACTTGATCGACAAGGTTCTAGGAGAGGCTAGAGGTATAAAAGGCAGAGCATTCATCTTGAAGACGAGTCAGCCACATTGTAGGCAGCCACAGGAGGCTTTCGGTGCTTTTTCCCCCTTATTTAGTATTTTTGTTATATTTTTGCTAAGGTTGAATAAACCTTTTAAAATTTTTTAAGTGAGCAGGTGTTTCTCACAATTAATTTGTACATCACTAAACATTCCTTTGAGTTTTTGATGTTCCAGGAACTCTCGTAAAGTTTTAACCTCTGACTTGTCTGCAGGACATTCTGTAGATTAGGTCCATATATTTTATTTCTTCCTGTAGTTCTATCCTGTTGTTTCACACTACCTGATACCACGGAGTCAATAAATCTTTCCTGGATGCTTATGCTCTGTTTCTTGTCACTGTTATCTTAACACTTGGAGAGGCCAATCCGCACATGTAAGAAAGAGAATAATTGCTTTACACCATTTTCTGAGTTAGTTACATAGAAGTATTTTAGTGTCTATTTTAATATTTTGTTAAAGTCTATGATATATTTAACACATTACTATTCGTATGAACTATACAGTGAATACATAAACTGACAGATTATACTATACAAAGTAGTAAGTATTTTATACCCTATCAGAATACTTGTGATGCAAAAAGCTAATCTATGAATGTGGAAACCAATATTATATTATTATCTCTAACATTTACAAGTGATTATTCTTGTATAACATTTGAAGCAATACGCATAATAAATAGACTCCACAACCTGATGTAGTTATGAAGTGGGTATACGTGTGTCAGCACCCGGCACAAGTGAGATATCTCTCAAAAAACTTGTGCGCCGAGCTTCAGTCTTACCCACATCTTTATTCTTTATTCCATATGCAATACATTACACAACCTTCCCATGCATATTCAACCCCTGGCCCCATCTGTCCTCGCCTCTCATGCTAAATAGAGCCACGCCCTTCTGGGCATGTGTGGTTTGCTGGAGTGGTCACATGAGGGTCTCTCAGTGGTCTCTGTTATAAATTGTGACACGGCAATTTGAAGTGTCTTAATCCAATAAAGCAATTTTATTGAAAATAGCAAGCGAGTAAGGCAGGCAAAGCACAGCGCTGGGCGGCCGGGGAGTCTCCTGCTCCACCAACGGCGTGCAAAAATGTTCTGTCCCAACCTTCCTTTTATCCCCCCCCTTCTCCTTGCAGGCGTGACTCTCCAGATGTAGTCTGAGTCTGGTCGTTGTGATAGCTTCTAAGTCTCTTCTTTTGAGATACAGCAAGCAGACCAGATACACACACCCAGGACTCTAATCTCAACCTCCTTATCACCTTGTAAGCAAATAAGCATTTCAAAGACACACCAGTACATTCTTATGCAAACCAAGGTAAGCGAGCATATCACAGTGAACAAATGATTTTCCACTTATCTCAGTCTCTGAGGCTGAAGATTGTGGTCTTTATCATGATTGAACTTTAGAAGTTTTCTCCTTTGTGCATGTGTTTTTGGTTCTTTGGTGCTTATCTGAGTACATCAGTCAGTCTTGATAAGCTTGGAGACAGAGGAGCCCCTTTATCTGGGTTCTTTGCATCTCCTAGTCTCCTCGGTGTTGTTCTTTATGGAAGAAGCTTCAGGAATTTGCATTTTCCTATGCCCTTTGTATCATGGCAGAAGTTTCTTAAGTAAAAGGTTAAAATTCAATGCATAATTGTACAAGCTAACATTTAAATGCTTAATTTATTTTGTTAACTCAAGCGAACTCCAAAAATTCTACTTCACATTTATATGTATAACATATATCTATAAGATTTATAAGTGATTATTCAATATTATATTATCATCTATAACATTACAAGATTATTCTTGTTTAAAAATGCATGGATAGCAGAAACTATTTGTGCTTTCTTTCAATAAGGCAGTAGTATCTGGAGGGGTGATTGACAAGCTTTAGCTTGTCACTAATAAATTTATTAAAATATTTATCTCTGTATAGAATAAAAACTGGTTAGTAGCATTCCTGTTTATTTAAAATGAATGTTTATTTGGCTTCAAATAGTCAGGAAAATTAATGCACAAATGTGAAAAACACCATTCACTTGTGTTAAAATTTTAGAAGTTTAATAGTAATGAAAATAGTAATAAAAATTAGGACAATAGGAGACAACAAAAAGCAAAGAATTACAGATGTCCAGGTGCCTGGCATTCTGCCAAAAGGCACACCTTGCTAACAAAGGATTACCTCTTAAAAGCAATAGCCAATTTCATATTCATATATCTCATACATGATTCAAGTATTCCTTTCATTCCTTTCACACTAGGGTGTTTCTACTTAATTTCAGCTTCCCCCCCTCATCTTGTAAATCAGTCTTTTTGGTTCCTTGAAATCTGGGCTTTCCCAAGAAGGGGGCAATAATTCTTTTCTTGGAATCTTGTTTGTTGGTGTTATCTCTATCCAGAGAGGATAGTGCAAATAATTTATTGATTTCTTTGAGCTAGTTACCAAAAGTCACATAGTTTCTATTTTAATATTATGCTATAGCCTAAAAACTATATATATGGAATTTATGGTTCTTCTCATTGTTTCTTTCATTTCTCAGTATACAATTTTATTTCTCAGCAGACCTACAATTTGTCTCTCGTTCCATTTATCAATCAGTGAAATCCTTCCGGTTGTTTCTTTTATCTCTCAGTATCTACCTTTGTTTACCAGCAGATCCACAGTCTGTAAAGACAAGTCCCTCATTCCTTTCAAAACAGTTTAATGAAGTTCATCTCCTATTGCAAAAGCTTCTTGCATATCTGTTAAGGTCAGGAAAACTCACTGAAGTAGTTTTTCAAAACCTCCTTTGTCAAGTAATTTCTGAACTGTGACTGGTGACTGGCAGTGACTGGTGCTTTGGCTATGGAATGTCTGCTACAGAGATTGTCAGCCTTCATTTAAATAGACAACCAGCAATGTATCTTGGAAACCCTTACCAGTATGTCCACGTCTAGAGTTTTTAGTTTACAGCCACGAGGTGAAAGGAGTTGATCAACAGTTAACTCATGTAACCATGAGTAAACTAGTAAGAGTCAGCAAATATTAATCACAAGTCTAAGCAGGATGTGCCTTAGCTTTGTTAAGATAAGAGAAACAGAATGTACCTTGTCAAGATAAAAGGAATAAAACCTATTGAAACCGACACAGAAAACGTGTAACCAGCCAGCACATAAAACGTGTAACTAGCCAGGAAAGGAAATAAAGGTGAAAAGTGCAAAGTGAGGAAGACTGCCAGTCTTTGTCAGAACAACCCCTGAGGAAGACCCGGAGCCTTCTTCAATGTGACCACCAGAGTACGCTATGCTTGTGTATTACATATGTTAATGACATTAATGATTTCTGAGAATTGATTTGTAAAACCACTCCTATCGCAAGGAATGTAATGAATATGCATGACATTTAACCATATATTGTGCTGTGTAAGTGCTGGGTTAGCATGTTAGAAGGAGCAATCTCCCACATACCTGACTTGTTAGGTACTCAGAGACCACAGACTCTTACTATTTCTGTTTGATCTGTTGTCATCTGACTGAATTTTAATACTGCAGATTCTGTAGTTTTCTACCTTATTATAGAGTTTTATTAATTAAATGGCCTGAAAAAAATAGATAAAACTATGGGTTGGATACATTCACAACCAGGAAATTTTTGTATAGACTAGCTGTGTCCATCTGAGCACTCCATCATCATTTGGCAAACAATATTCTCATTAGTCAAAATGTAATTAATGGCTTCAGTGTAGCATGTTGCTTTCTCTAACCAACAGAGAAGCAGGTGCATATGCTGGTTTGTTACCTCTAATCCTTTATATTGCTTCAGAGTAGTAAGTGGCACCGGTATAAATGTGCATGTCCGAGATTGACATTGTCTGAGATGTTTTCTACTGCCATCTATGCAGCAGCTGTCTTCTGGGCAATTTTCCTTATCCCCTCAATGGGCCCAGCAATGTCTTGCCACATTACTCAGAGAAAACTCCCTCCAAGAACCTTTTCTGTTTAACGGGTGATCAATGACCCACCAAATGACTCAGAATGACCTCAGCCCATTGTGAGATGCTCCGCCCAGGGGGGGGAGCTAAACATCCCCACCTCAATATATTCTGGGGCTTGCAACAGAGTAGTCAGCCTTTCCACAGGTTCCCAAGAGGTACAGCTTGGGGTTTTTCACTAGACCTTCAGAGGAAGACTACACCCTTCTACAGGACCACTGCTCCAACAGAACCATATCTGCCACTCCAGGAGGAATGCAGCCACCCCAATTTAGATGGCTACCAAAATGCTGACCAAAAGGGTCTCAGGTTGCATACTGACTCTGTCAGTGGTTTTTCTTTTACATTATTGCATGGATATTTTTTTTTTCCCTAATAAATTGTATTTCTGACTTGGAGTCTCTCACTGGTTTTGCTTTCAAACCAGAACAGTGCACAATAAACAAAATAAAAACATGTTCAACAAGGCAAGACTGTGAATATACCAAGCAGGATCTCAGGCTGCTGCTCCCTGTTCAACACTAATGGTACATCAAAGAGGTGTTTGGAAGTTTCTGGTGGCACTGTACACAGTGCCTCAGTGTACAGAGGATGGGGAAAGGAAAGGGAACAGAAAACAGAAGGGGAAGAGAAGGGGAAAAGGAAGGGAACGAAACGGGAAAGGAAAGCAGAAGGGGAAGTCAGGTCTTGTAGGGAAGGCTCAGGAGAGGTTTTGTTTAGTGCTCATAAAACGTTAGTGAAAGCAACTTTCATTCTTGGTGAAACCCCTGAGATTCACAAACATGGATTTCTGCATCTCCGAAAGCAACTCCAACTCTTTTTTCATACTCTATTTTATTTAAGTTCTTTAAAGAACATAAGAAAGCAGAGATGAAT
Organism: Lonchura striata; assembly: GCF_050655825.1. Lineage (NCBI taxonomy): Eukaryota > Metazoa > Chordata > Aves > Passeriformes > Estrildidae > Lonchura > Lonchura striata. Next base: position 16,595,357 of record NC_140716.1, on the reverse strand, counting down.
TCAGTATAAGCAGTGCGATTCTGTATTTAAAATGCTTCAGATAGCTATATTTTTTCCAACATTTTGATCAAAACAGATTTATAAATTTTGCTGTAACCTTTAAAAATCATCTGATTTGATGAAGGTTGAAGTGACCTGCTCATTGCTGTGCTGAGGTGGTTTGGCAACATATTTTATCCTCTGCCTCTCTTCAGTATGCTTCAGTAGCATTTTCTGGACAATATTAAAAATGGCATATTTGCCTAAAGCAAATTCTTTTTGCCAGAGTCCCCCAAATTAGCACATATCCAGTTACTGCCCACCTTTTGATCTGTAACAATAAACTGCTGGATTTGTGTACTACCTACCTTGTCCCCAACACTCACAAGTGTCCCCTGAGAGCTCTGTCATGTATCAGGAAATGATGGTTGAGTGATGCAGCCTTCCCTTCTAATGTCATTGTGCTAAGTGCCAAACCTTAAGTACAGTGGGATCTACTCTGAGGAACTGTAGGATAGCGGTCCTGTCTTCCAGTTCTGAATTCCACTAATTCTCATTGCTGTGTTACTGATATCAAAGGGTGCTTTTCAGGGAAGATGATAATCACAGTGGATATGAACATAACACGTGTGGTGTTACATTTTAGTTAAATGGTATGCTCTATCTCACCCCTCAAAAATATACGGTTTATTCCAAGCCTGTAATCCTCCCCTGAAGTATCATGTGTCTGTAATCCCACTGGCCCAAGTCTTCTTCCTTGCCCACTTTGAATCTCCCTGTTAAACTGTGTCAGGGGGACCAGGCTCTCTCTTGGCCATTTTCTCCCTAGCTTCTCCCTCTTCCCCCTCCCTCTCCCTCAGAAACCATGCTGCTTCCCAGGGGTAGGACCCCCAGTAAACCCTCATCTAACTAGCACCCTTAGAAGCATGTGGAGTCTCCTTGCCTGCCTACTGCTACCAGCGAACATACAGTTTAGGGGGACTCCCTGGGGACCACAAACGAACTGCAACAAACATGTGCATGCAAAAGTGTAAGTTCAGGGTTGGTTTCTTTCTATTAACTTGCATGCAGGCTTTATTTATTTTTTCATGCATATTAAACCAATGAGTAGACCTTGAACTGAAGGTAAAAGGTAAACAAGATTTCCTGAATGAGGCCAAGATGTTCTAGCATGCCAATCTCATACATTTTACTCCCTGCCCTATACAGTATAGAGTGGACAGAAAAAGCAAGCTATGTTTACATAAACCGTAGCCTCTGCTAGGACAGGTATCTCATGTTAAACTAAGAAAGAGCTAAAAAGTGCAGTAAAATATACAGAGGCTCATGATAATCCCAGAAATGCTGGCTGCTGTTAAATGTTTTATTGTAGCCTTTCTGTACCCAATGGCCTTCCATCCAGTGAGACAGAAAGATGAACAGAGTAGGATGGGAGATAGCCAATGTCACGTTTGTCCATATATTCAGTACCAGCATGCTGCTTTCTTTCTCCTGTCCTGGACTCCAGCCCCACTTTTCCTGATGTACTCTCAGCTGACAAGCTGCAGGTGCAGACAGGCCTGGCTGGGGACAATTTCTTTAGGCAGGAAGGTGCAGCTGCACACACCTTAGTGCCTCAAAAATTTACAGCAACATCCCCATTTATTTCCATTGCTTTGTATAAAGCAATGTGTCTCAGATTGTTGATGTCTTGGGGTTCAGATGGTCGAGGTGACCCCGAGATCATAAAGAGTTTTTGCTTCCCTAGCCCAATGCAGCCAAATAAGGAGCCTGGAATGCGTCCAATTGCACTTTCAAGGTTGTTGATTTCTTCTTATCTATAACATTCTTTCTCTGATCTGCCGAGCTCCATCCAGAAAGGAGGCCATGGCCATCTGCCCCCAAGCCTCAGATGGCTCCCACCTTATACACTCAAAACTACATGTCTATGTTTACAATTTATTACTAGTTCACATCATCTATGTTACACAGTGAATCTCTACCTTAAACCAACAGAAAAGTGTCACCATCACATCAAGACATGGAGGACAAGATGAAGGAGAAGAAGACTAGGACATGCCCAAATTCCTCCATCTTGAACCCCCTGAATCACATTCTAAAAATCCCAAAAATTCTACTTTTCCACCCTGTGTTAGTTCAAATATCACACTACTAAAACCCTTGTGACTTGTAATTCCTCATACAAAATTGACAGCTTTTTCCACGGGCCAATATCGAAGCCACAGATATTTTTTACTTCATGTCAGCATCTCTGAGCCCCCTACCAGGGTCTCAAGACAGCCAGGGCAGCCAGAGGGATTTGCTGGACTCTGACATCGGATTAGAGACAAGTTTGCGAGGAAACACTCTGGAATTTATGTTTCCTCTGAAGAAAAGGGTTTCAGAAATCTCTTCCGGCTGATAAGAAATTAATGTTAATGGATGAAAGTGGAAAAAGCCAGACATTTATGACAAACCAAGTGTCCACACAGCACACGAAAAAAGTAAATAAACGCTAGATATTGAAATGTCAGAACCATACTACATACACATACCAGGGGAAAACAAAACAAAACAAAACAAACAAAACAAAACCCAAAACAAAACAAAACCACAAAAAAAACCCTACCAAAAAACCCAACGGCTGATGACCTGGTGGGGTGTAGGGGGAAAAATGGTGATGGCTTTTGTCTCAGGGAAGAAAAAAAACAACAAGTTCATGCAGTAGCTTGGGAAAAAACATATAGGAAGCTGGTGCATCTCTGGTCTCTTTACAGCACATGAAGTAGGTGGATTTAGGGTCCTTTCATTTGCTGGGTCTGCTTTCCTGAAGTCTGGGACCACACTTTTTGCTGACACAGACATGATAGAGACTAGTATTACATATTTTTGATGGGACAAATTGATAAAGCAGGATTCTTCTCCCAGCTCTGGCATTTGCTCTGGTGTTTGCTGAAAGCCAAGACCCAGCAGTCCCAGAAAATGCAGTCATACTTTGCACATCTTGTTCTTCTGTGTCTTACATTGCAAATGCAAGATGTGGCTGGGGGTGTGTATTTTATAGCCATCTGTCAGAGGTGGGGCAGTTATCTTGTGTTAATTGACAACCTGTTAAAACCAGGCGGGGCAGTTTTCTTTCTCTTCCAGACCCACCCTACCTCCAGGAGGTATCTTCTGTTAATGGGCCATTGAGTCTCACTGCATGACTGATCAAATTACATCATCCCACTAGAAGATGCTCTGCCCAGAGAGGATCCAAGCATTCCTACCTGGATAGACTCTGATTTTTGGAAAACCACAGCAGCCTTTTCCCACTGGATACCCAGAGCAGCTTTCTTTTCCACTGGATTCCCAAAGGAAGACCAGGTCTATCTACACCACCTCGGGACCTTCAGAGGAAAACTTCTACAGGATCACTGCTTCAACAGAACCACATCTGTCACTGCAGGAGGACTGCAGCCACCGTTCAATCAGACTGCTACCAACACCCTGACCAACAGAATGTCAGGTCATATTCTGACTGTGTCAGTGTTGTTTTGTATTACTGCATTTTTATTTTTCCTAATAAAGAACTGTTATTCATACTCCCATATCTTTGCCTGAGAACCCCTTAATTTCAAAACTATAATAATTTGGAGGGAGGAGGTTGACATTTTCCATTTCAAGAGAGGCTCCTGCCTTCCTTAACAGACACCTGTCTTTTCAAACCAAGACATGTTGTTAAAGAGGGAGACAGGGAGGATTCTTTTTAGTAGATTTATCAGATGAAAATAAAGTGCAAACAAGACAATATTATATCTGACAACTGTTTATTGGTAAAGGAGTGTTCCTACTGAAGGAGATAGAAACACGAGCAGAGAGGGAAAGAGACAGAGAGAGAAACAAGACAGGGACAGTGTTACCGTAAGAACTCTAGCATTCTGTCAGCATCAGCAAGGCAAATGGTGCTGTGTGTTGCAAGCCACAGCGAGCTGCGTGCCTCTAGCGGCGGCTTGGTGGGGCTTTCAAAGTGGCAGCATGCCTCTGGTGTTGGCTGCAAGCTGCAGCGAGCCTTGCACAGCTCTTGTGAATGGCTCGGTGCAAGTGGCGGGTAGAGGCTGGTCGCCACGGGTTGATATTGTGGCAGGTGTGGTTGCAGCTGGGTGCAAGCAGCAGTAGCCACTGCTGTGCCCAGGAAACACGGCAGGGGCGGCTGGCTGTGGCAGCACCTGCTCTGCTGGGGAGGCAGCAGAGCATGAAGTTGTTGTGGCGATGAGCTGGTTCATGGAAATGGTGAAGCAGGGCAAAGCAGGTGCGGACAGGGAAGCAGGACCACCAGGATGAGAAACCGAGATGGGGAGAGACCCTAGAGGTGAGGCCCTGCTTCCTCCAAGAAACCCAAAGAATAATGGCTCTCATTGTGTCACAGTTAACTGCTTTTATGTGCTAAAAGCTCCTCCCATAGCCCAGTTTCCTGGGCATTCTTTCCAGGCATCTGGGCATTTGTCCCACCGGCAAGTGTGGGGGAGGGGGAGATCGTGGAAGCGTTCTCTGCCCTGACTGGCTGCCAGGCAAAGCCTTCCCAGGGACAGGGCTGCCAGCACATGTACAGCCCTTATAGGAATCTTCTATTTTATGAGTAACATATGTTGAGGCATAAATAAAAATCAGATTAGTCCCTCTCACTAGGTATCACAGAGGTAAATGTCTTAGGAAAGGTACACAGGAGATCATGTTCTCTAGGTCATAGTCTGCAATGGAGCTCAGGGCAGAGTCAGAGATTATATAGAGTACTCTTGAGAGTTCCCTGCCACTTACCTGTCCCTCTGACCTCCCACCATTGATAATAGCATCATTATTTCGATGATTGCCAAGTCATTTTATAAAAAGAGACTAGTCTTCAAGAAATTGAAAGCACAGAGTAAACTGATGAGGTTTATTGGTGTGTTTTAAGGTTGTTCTTTAGCTTTTCGACACAGAATGCCTTTGTCCTGACATAAGCATGTCTTTTGAGGTTTGTGCATTTTTTCTGTTTATTCCTAGTTGGTGTTTTTGCTTTCTTTTCTCACTGTGCTGGGATCACCCATCTTTGCTTTGAGCTTGCTTCAAGGGCTTTCCATACCTCCTCCCAATGATGTTAATAGCTCTTTGGTTCTGGGAATGGGTCACTTAGTAGTAAGGAATTCACATTTATATACTTTCATATTTTCTAATTTACATCTCACAAAAGGGTCATGATACACTTTTGCCTTCTGGACCCTTGTCCTACCAGTTGGCTTCACCTGCTCTTCCCCAGTGACTTGTGTTGTTGGTAGACCACTGCTCCTTAATTTAATGCGTGCTGGAATGTTTTAAGTCTTCCCCTCTAACAAGTTTGTCCTTCTCTTAAGGGTGGTCACTGACATGTGATTTCTCTGCCTTTGAAATTATTTTTGCTTGCCTTAGAGGATGAATAAGTTCATCTCCCATGCCTCTGCATGATTTACTACATTTTTAAATGAACTGTAAGGCTAGCATATACCTTCTCTGGCACATGCCTCCTCTTGGCATGCATGGAGCAGCTTCTAGCGTGAGCTCTCCAGCTTGAGAGCTGTTATTTCTGTGCCATGCTCTTGGTCAAGCCTGTCTGTTCAAGAGAGGATTCTTCTCTTCTGTAAGTTGTGCAGAATCGTTATCACAATTTTCTGGTTCAAGGGGAAGGAGCTGGCACTGGCATTTGGATTGACTCTTGTCTTTCTCCCATCTTGGGAGTGTTCTCAATTTCTTCTTCACCCAGCAGTTTGAGACAAGGTTTGGAATGCAATGGACACTCTAGGGAGGTGAATTTCTTTGGTGTTTTCTAGACCAAGGCCAGCTTGTTTTGTCCAATGATTAAAAGAACCTGAAAGAAGTAGTGAGGTAAGCAGGAAATGGCACATGATCTTCCAGTTTTTCCTGTTGCTTTCTGTATGCAATGAGTGGTGTTTTCTACACTGATGCCAGAAAATGCACTCTAATTCTCTAGTGTCAGCCTGACAGCTTAGTTTTCTTGGCATATTTTAGCATCTACAATCACAGACAGTCAGTACTTAATATAGGAGAACTCCCATGGAATAGAGACTTCGGAGTGAAAGAGACAGGAACGAAATGTGTTCATCATTCTGTACTTTGGCCAGCAGAACCTGCTGATTCTGCAGCAGTGTCTGTACTGGTCCCAGCAGAAGATGCCTTGCACATGGTTGATTGAAACCACATGTTCAAATTACTGTGAGAAGAACCTGAATTGCACATTTTTTAGTGTGAATCTATTCTGGGGCTTTATAAGATTTGAGTTTCTCTCCTCTTTTTGGTGCAGTGAAACAAGATCTGTCTCAAGTGGAAGGAAAGGATTATACAGCACATGAGTAGTCTGCTGGAATGGTGATGTTAGGGAGACTTGCTTCAGTGACTATAGAAAAGTGTTATTTATAAAACAAGGCAGTATTAGCCATGACCCACTGAAAAGAGATTAATCTCTTGCAGAAGCTGAAACTGATTAGTGTCCTCTGATTCCAGCTCTCAGAGAGAAAGCTGTGGTGAGCATAGGGCATCGCATCCTGTCTGACATTTAAGTTTTGTGCTCATGCAGCATTTACAAGCACAGCACAGTGACTTCTGTAGCCCACAAAGGGGTCAATACATCAGACAAAGCGTGCATTCATCTCAGAAGCTGTTTTGGCTCGCTGGAAAACAAAATGTGTACAAAACTCCTTCTAAGAAGGATGTCTGCAGCAGATGACCACTGTAAAACTTGCTTTGGTGTAGGCAGCAATAAACAGACTCACTCACTACTCTGGAGCTGCTGGTGCTCACAGACCAGACTGCTGGGGTAACTGCAACAGGTCACACAAATGAAGAGGTACAGCCTAGCTTCCTGTACGGCCCTGATATGCCTCCCCTGCTCTGCGGACCAGGTAAGTTTCCCAATGCTTTTATCTTGGGTTTCCCTTTGCTTTTATCTTGGGTTTATTGCACAGTTCTGCTGCAGATCAGGAGCATTCTAGCCACAGGCCAGCTGAGTTCTGCCTGAGACTCAGGTGGCTTTAGCCTCACTGGCCTGCAGCCATGGGAGCTCAGTGGGCAGAGCTCAGGGACTGTGACAGGGTGGTGCAAGGTGAAGGGTCCTACTCTGTTTGAAGAGAATCTGGGCTTAGGAGTCATGGAGAATTCGGCATTTTATATGCAGTGGGTTTTGTCGTTCAGTGCTCTCCACTCCCAGGAATTTCTAATACTTTTTGTTTTTCCCAGGGAACATGCTCTGTGTGCTGGGGTTTGTTTCAGCCCTTACAATCAGTGTACTTGATAAAGTGGGTAGCTGGGCTTGGATGGCATTATCCAGCAAGAATCCAAAAAAGTTGTACATGTTTTTTTTCCCCATCTCTATCCTGGAAATCCCTGGTGCAGGAGCACTGCCACTGGAGCAACAGGAGCCAGTCTTGGCCAGGAGAGGGCATTCACACCCCTTGGGTCAACCCTGCAGAGCAGTGCTAAGATTGCATCTGTGAGCCACCAGCCAAGAGTTCCCTGCCTAGAGCCTTCTAGGGAGCTCAGGTGTTACTCAGACTGGCAGCAGCTTTCTGAGCCAGTTACTTTTTGACTGTAGGTGGCTCAGAGGAGCATACTGTGCACAAAACTAGCTGGTAGCCTCCCTCTGAACTGCCTTCTGGCTCACAGGATTCAGGATAGGAAATAGCTAATGTGGACAGTACTGTTCTCTTCCTAGACCTTAACTTCAATTCCTCCTTGCATTCTGCCTAGGAACAAGCATTACAAGCAACTTCAGTCTGCAATTTTTATGCACCTTGATCTATTAGATGGGTTCCTTCTCATGACAGTACTCTCAACTGGTTTCTGTAGTTGTGTTCTGACTCCTGTTTATACTGTACCTTTCTGTTGTGTTTCACTTAAGGATGTGCAGTGGACTCTTAACAAAGCCTGCTCAAAACAGTCTCTTGCAGCCAGAACCTTTACAAAAATAAGAAAGCTTTTTTGTTTTTTTTTTTTTACTGGATAGTGTTACAGAAGGCATGTTTTAGAGTCAGTACATCTCAAATTTCACTTAGAGGTATATGGAGCTGCCTTTTACTTCCCTTTTAACTGCCATCACTTCTTAAATCTCTTGTGCTCTTCAGTGGCTTGCAGAAAGTAACACTGGTGTGAAGCTGGGCTATTTTCGTGGAGAGTGAGGGCACATCTTATCTTTGCAGCACATTCAGGACATACAGCACCTTCCCGTTCCCTACTGGCTCCTGGTCCTCACTATCATGTTCTTCCACAACTGTATTGCCCCCTTTGTGCCAGACACCATGTACTGTTCTATGGCTGTGGCCCATTGACTGACATAAGCGGACAAAGCCTTGCAGGCCTCAGTTTTGGAGGGACTAGGAAATACAGGAGTAATAAGACTTGTTCCTTCCACTCGTGAAATGTGGAGAAGCATGCCTTTGACACCTAAAAGTTTGAGGACTCTTTGACCCTTCTTTCCCTTCAAAGTCTTCTGAAAGACTGCAAAAAAACCTTAAAGGAAAATTACTCATCCAATATTTAAAGCTTCAAACACTGCCAAAGGAGGATCAGAAGGATTTGGGAGAATGGGAAGAAATACTCCATTTAAAAAACAGTCCATAGACATTTCACCTTCGTGACAGACCAACAAAGTGGGTGCCTCCTGAGCTGGGTGGGGTGTCAATGTCACATGCTTGGGGCAGCTCTGCCCTGCAGATGCCGCACTGTTGTGTCCAGAATATAACTGGGCTTGCTCAGCCTGAGTCTGTACAAGAGGAAGCCTTTGTATCTGGGGAAAGCTTCAGACTTCTTTTTTAATGCTTGCCTTTGCTTAAAAGAAAGCACCAACCTGGCTATCTAAATTGAGACTCCTGCTTCTGTTCTGGTGTTCTGCCACAGACTTGTTTTGCTGCTTTGTTGCCCTTTGTGGATGATGTAGCAGCCTCTGTCACATTATGAGGATGAACTTTTATATTAGGTAAGGCCTGCAGTAAAATAAATAAAATTATTTTGGTACTATTTCATTAGTGATTTGAAAGAAGCCACTGTGAAATCAGGAGGGAAGAAATGTCATCAGTATGACAACTGATGGGAAGCAGCCATACAGATAGGCAAATCGCCAAATCAAATTTAAGTTTTTAATCAAATCAAACCAGTTTTAATCAAATTTAAGATCTTTAAATAAACCTCTGTGAAAGCTGTTAAACTGAATTACTGTAAATTCTATAAAGAATTTGAGGAAATTTAATAAAATTTCTGCATGTCCCTAACAATTTGACAGGGTGGTATTTTTGGTTTGTTTTTTGCTGTAACTAGGGTCTTTTTAAAGTAATTTACTGTGCAATTCCTGGTATTTCTCAAATGTAGATGTTCAATATAAATTTTTCTTGCTGCTATATTATTTTTAAACCATGGTCCTGCCCCTCAGCATTCACCCCCTTTAACTGATCAGGCATTTAGCCTCTTAAAAGAGGATGTCAAAACTTCACCCATGTAGTTTGGACATGCTGCAGCTGTGAGCTTTGCTGATACAGGAAACACATGCTCCACTTTAACCTGCAGTTTCACTCTGCACTTGCTGACTTGCCTTCAAAGTGTCTGAAAATACCAGCTCCTCTGTGGTGCACATTAATTAAAAAGAAAGTAAACCACCAAGGGCTTGGTAGTACAAACCAGACAGAACCAACCTTGTTTACACATCCTCTCATTCAAACCCTTCCTGCCCATATGCTTGTGCTCAAACTTACTTTCTATCAAAATAACCAGATCAAGAATACTAATTTTTTTTTTTTCTTGGCTTCATTTTATTTTAAGCAAGTTTATCCAGGATAAATATTCTGGTTAAAATCAGCAGGCAGCTGCTTGCATTTTTTGGGGCAGTTTACGACAGCTCCCTCATTCTCTCTGTAGCAATTGGCATATTAATTGTGAGTACCCAAAACATGAAGCACTTGCCGATAACTTGCTCCTGATTTTTTGAAACATCCACTACAGCCCCCTCAAACAGAATTTCACCTGTTGTAGCTGAACGAGGAGTCCTTTATATCCTTGCAAACTGCGAGACGCACCTTAACCTGACTTAAATTACAAGAAGTAACAGTCCCCTGGTTTTACCTCTGTCCTGTAATTGTGCTATTGTAGCATCAACCTGTGGTATATGGCTGTGTGTTTTGGGAAGCCTGAGACAAAAACAGAAAGGACTGGGATAAGCTTTGCAAGTGGGAAAAGACAACTTTCATGCAATCAGGCCCCATTTTGTCAAACAGCTTCCATTCCTTATTTCCATAATTATCATGGTATAACAATGTTTTCCCTTCCCCTTTGTTAAAACCTGGGGTTTCGCTTGAGTGCCAGACACCTAGTAACACTTCAGTTCTCAGTTCAGAAGTCTCAGCAAGAGATAGAACAGCTGGTCCGCTACACTACTAACAGCCAAGGAAAGGCCGTGTCACTGCCACTCCTGCCAGCCCACTTTGCACAGCCCCGTGTGCCACTAGGACCCATGGGAAGCAGGGTCCCCTGGAAGAGATTTTCTGTTCATTCCCTTCACCACCGTGTTAGACTGAGAGGTGTCCTTGCTATTGTCTGTGCCATGCTGACTCTGCCAGTCTTCACTCTCTTGGCATTCACGTCTATGCCCCTGCTGGTCTCTACCAGCTGGCTCAAAATCACTTATTCCTTTGCTACTGTGAGTTCCCAACTGTAGCTGGGTGTATTGTGGCTATACACCTACATCGGGATGGCGTATTACAGCTGCCCTGGTTTCCTGCTGAGCAGGTTTCACAGTCACAGTTTGAAGTCACTAGCTCTGCAAGCCTGGCATCTTTGCTTAGCAAACAAATAACCCTGAAGAATCAACATGGAGCAGAAGGCAGAGTACAGAGCAGAGTTTGAACATCTCCATGGATGAAGACTCTGCAGCATCGCTGGGCTACCTGTCCCAGTATCTGACCCCTCACAGGAAAAATGTATGTCCTTGTGTTCAGCTGGAATTCTGTGTGGTTTCTCTTTTGCCCATTGCCTCCTGTCCAGAGCAAAATCTGGCCCCCTCATCCTTGCTTCCTCCCAGCAGGGACTTGAGCACACTGGCCAGATCTCCCAGAACCTTCTTGAGCAGCTCCAGCTCTTTCAGCCCCTCCTCCTGTGACAGATGCTCCAGTCTCTTTATCACCTTTGTGGCCCATCACTGCATTCCCTAAACCACATCTGTCTTGTACTAGGCAGGCCAAAACTGCACACAGTGCATTGAGACTTGTAAAATACAGACTGAAGCCTGAAAGTGGACAATAGTGCAGGCAGCTCACACTTGGACTTGTGTTGCCCTTCATGCCTAAGCACATTCTCCCAGCAGCCAGGACGTTAAACAGTGTCACAGTAGAGCACACATTTATATAAGTCTGCAGGACAAGACTTCGGAGAAAAAGCCATCATTTTTATGATCTTCATGAAAAACCTGGCATAGCGACAAGTTCCCATTACTTCAGCAGGCCCCTGGGCTTCTGATACACCTGGACACAGAGCAGTCTGTGGTTTTGGCTTAAGTGGCACATAGCACACACCCAAGCAAGCAGCAGAGGAGGAGTCACGGAGAAACCAAAGGCAGCATAGCTACTATTTCTAATATCTGTATATGTAGGAGGAGGGATGAAAGCAGTAGGTAAGACACCAGAATTAGAAGGCAGCTGGACCTAGAGAGGCTGATAAGTAAAGCCAATTTCTGCATTCTTGCTGACTATGAAGAGTATTTCGATCTGCCTGAGGAAGAAGAGGTTGTCCAGCTAGCAATATAAGGAACTTGAAAGAAAGGAAGAGCAAATTCAACATGAGACTGTCTTAATTCCCAGAAGCAAGATAAAACTACAAAAATAATCAGGGCTACTAATTTAGCCCAATAATTTAAACCTGCCTCTTCCTGCTCACCAACTGTGTTCAAAGGGAGGAGTGGCGACTGGGCAGAGCCTAGGCAGCCAGCTTAGCCTGCTGGGAGGCTTCTAGACACCAGTTTTTGGCCAGCAATGAATTGTTACCCAGTCCACTTCTTGCACAGCTGATAACCAGTAACGACAGAAACAGCTTACATGTGGCCAAATCTCCCCCAGCCAGGATGCTGTGACTTGTCTTTGCGCCTTAAGAAAAAATGGAAAATTCCAGTCTCAATGACATTTAATCCATCACCTTTTCCAAAGGGAAGTGATACACCGTTTCAGCAAAGCTTCAAGCTGAAATTCACTGGGTGGCCAACTCCAATACACAATCACCCAGGTAGCCAAGATACTTGGACATCCATACATCAGTATGATCATATATTGTACATAAGCAACTCTGACAGCCTTCCAGGGAACATACTACAGAAGTTACTCATTTAGTGCTTAAGTAATTGTCTCCACACGTCACTACTTTATATATCTTCTCGCACTAGACAAGCCCCAAGAAAGTACTTTGGATATTCCAAGTCTGATTAGCCTGTATAAATAATTTTAAAAACTCACAATAATGCTGCTTAAAACACCAAGAGAGAGGAGGACATTAATCTTTTTCATTGAAAGTGCAATGCAGGGTGTGATGCAACAGATGGACAGTATCAGACCGTGCCAGCTTAAAAGGTTTTGTACAATTGCCAGCAGTCTTCACAGGGGAAAAAACATGCATGATCTGGGTTAACTGGTACACATGAGGATCAGGAGGGATGACACATTGCAGCTGGCCAGCTCACTAGAGCTGTGAGATCTTGTTCAGGACAGACACAGTGACATATCTAGTGACTAAGCAACACATATGCCTAGAACCACACATGACTCACTAAAGCATGCAAAATCCTCCTTTAACCACTTCTTAGGCTAAGCTTGCTATGGACACCATAATTTTCCTTCCCAGACTGAAGCAGCAACTCTGATAAAATTCTATCCCAAGTGTTTAGCTACAAACCGTCAGTTTTGGGTAAAGCAATGAGGTAACACACACAGTTGCAAACTGGAGCTATACTGCAGTCTACTGTTGGCTGCAGCTCAAAGGAAAGACAATACTTCATTGCTAATGTGCTATTTATCAAGGACATTGCCACATTCCCACACTGTGCAGATCCCACCCAAACTGTATATGTTTCAGAGGAGAGTTCTGAACTGTAAATGGCCAAACATAGAAGTCACTCTTGAGTGAGGGCTGGCCAAGAGGCTCTGCAAGCATTACAGTCTGGAAGTTCAGCGATGAATGCCGCAGACACACAACATCCTGGCCGAGAGGTCACTGTGTCCAGCTCACCCAGAATTGCAATGTCTGTAGTAGCTGGAGTCCCCTCCTCTGTCAGCCAAGGCAGTCTGGTACATGAAGGGTGTTTTATGCGCTCACTAGAAATACACAAGTGAGGGTATGATTTCTCCACATAAAGAGTATCACTCGTTCAAGGGGAATGACTATGTTTTTCTACAAATAGCCTTAACTATTTAAAATATTTGAATATTTAATTATATTTACAATATTGCTGAAGAACATAACAGAATCCCAGTGTGGTACAGAACATCATGGAATGTTGCCCACAAAAAGGCATTAAGCTGAGCTCTTGCTACTGTCCTACCGCTCCCCAGGGATAAGAGGCATCTGTCTCATGTGCAGCCTTGGGCAGGATGTCACAGCTCCTGAGTACAGTCCCATGTATGGAAAGCTGGAAAATATATGTGCAATTTTTCCCATTTCAGACCATAAAATTCACCAGTGTATCTATAGTGAAATAGAGTACTGACCAATTTATAAAAGCAGGCATCTATAGCACACAATGAAGTGACAAAATACTTGTTTATTGGTAACTGCATGTTCTGTCATTTGGTTCCAAATCCCCTTCTGTCCCAGAGAAATGCTCAGATCTACCTTACTTTAAGAGCTGAAAACATTGTTTAGGTTCCAAAGAAAGAAATGCAAGAAATTTAACAGAATTTAACTGATTTAAGGCCTAGTTAGAAGTTGCTCCCTAAAGGACAGGCACGGAAGCCAGTGCACATCAGGTACTAAATAAAAGATGCCAAATGCTTGGTATTGCAGATAGCATCAGCTACACCAGAGCCTGCAATGTAGGAAGCAGCCTTTGGTTGACTTTTCTATATGACAGCTTCCTGTCAAGTAGTGGAACAAGGAACTGTGAAATGGCTAATGTGTCTGAGACTCAGCCAGAGGCTGGAGAGCACAGACTCAGGAAGAGGTGCTAAGAAGTACATATTTGGAACTAACATAAGTTCATTCCATGGTTGCAGTTTGAACTACTGCCTTGTTTTCCTGGGGGGAAAATTAACAGGCAGCTCCAAACCAATCTGAAAGATACAAAGGCATTCAAATCCCTACTTTCCATGGCTGTTTCTATCCTACCACTGCCCCATATGTTTCACTATTTGAAAAGGCAACTAAGTCTTAAAGCAGTCACCCACTGCTGCTGACACAAGGAAATTGTGCGGCCTAAGAAGCATTACAATCACAGAAAGGTTTAGCAGCTGGCCCAGCATTCTGTCTCAATGGCAGCAGTTCCCAAGGAACGTGGGCTAGAACAGCAGTGGATACACAGAGTAAGGCCACTTGTTCTTTGATGTACCTGATGGGGCTGAAAACATTGTTTAGATTCCAAAGAAAGAAATGCAAGAAATGTTTTGATATGTCAGATTTAAAAGGGCAGTATTCAATATATTTAACAGTAAGCACCTAGAGTTAACATTCATGTATCAAAGCTCTGGATAGGATCATCAATCAATTCAGGGAACAAACCCTCCCCCAAAAACATCTGTGCAAAACATGCACATCTTCAAACATGATTTATGACAGAGTTTAGTAATACAAACCTGCTGTTTGTGCTGTCTTTGATTTTCCAGCTAAGGTAATCTACAGCAAAATCAACTACAGCTCTAGGTTATCTGAGACAAAGGCAAAGGTAAGGCTGATGAAAGACAGGAGAATTCACTAACAGAGCCAGCACAGGCAAAACCAACAGGAAATTCACTGTGGTGGAAACAGGAGAACTGTCCTGGTTTCCACAGGGAGCCAAGTGAAAACATGTGCTGAAGCTAAGCTCTTTCTACAAAGGCTGGGTCAGAGTGACCTGGCTAACACCTCAGCCTATGCTCCGTGGTAAACTTGTTGCCTCTGTTCAAAGAGTACCATAAAGCTATTGTTTGCACCCACATCTTTACCAGAAAACATACAAGCACTCAACTAGAAGCACCTACATGAAACAGCAAGTTGGACTGCCACATGTGAAGAGCTAGTCACAGTAATCAGCAAATTACTAAAGGCATCCAAAAGACCTGAATACCTAGACAGGGGAAGACCACAATCTTTACAAACGTGTGATTGTTTACGAGTATAAAAGAAATTTTCAGCATATTTTGTCCTTGTATCAGCAATCGTGCTGCAAGCAAGAAAGGAGAAAAAGAAGCAATGACTGAAGACACTCTTAACCATGGCAGCAGTACTTGTTCCTGTGGAACATATTTATAGTCATATAACTGCAAGTCAGCTCACGCTGGAAGCTGCATCCCATTGCCTAGGGGAAAGCCCCACCTAACTGCTTTACTTCAGAAGCTTCAAGTGGAACCTTCAGGCCCCTTCCCATTCACAATGTTTGACATGTTGACTTTATGGAAGCCTGATTCCCCAAGAGCCTCCTGAGCCACAAGCTAGCTAAGAATCTAACAGTCTGAGGAACTTACCACTAAGTAGCACTGCTTTTTCACAAAGTTACACTAATGTCTGGCTCTGCCACCCACCCAGGCAGGCCAGTACTCACATCTTCCACAAGGCACCCATTCCCTCCCCAAATCACCAGGTTACCCTTTCTTCATGCTCTAACATAACCCTCATCCATTTGCCTAAGAATCTATTCACAAGCAATAGTGTATAAACTGACCTCACCGGCATAGACAAGACTTTTCCATAAGTGACAGTGACATGATGACCCTAATAGAACGCAATGCTGGATTTCCCCCCTGGTGGATTGAGGACTTTGTTGTGCGAGCGTGGCCTTGGCCCTAGTCGCGGTTCGTGATTGTCTGTCTTGGGTTCTGGCTCCTTGCATTGCTCCTCTTTGCCCAGAGCCTTTTTTTCGCCTCCGTCTTCCAGCTGTGGTTTGGTATTTTCTGTAGGTACATTAAAAAAAAACATATTATCAGATCACTCACGATTCTGTAGTGCACAAAGTACCTCATCTTCTGTCAGCTGCATTTTTTCCCCACATCTCCCATCCATAGCACACCAAGGTTTCTCATTACCTATTCATTTTTCTATGAAGGAAACATGTAGTAAGAAAAGAATTTCACTTTTCTCAACAATTCCTCTCTTCCTTCAGCAATCTTTCTAATCTTCCATATCCTTTCTAAGGATATAAAGACTGAGCAATACACTTCAGAATTATTTTGGCAGTTGCAGGAAATTAAAAGATACAAGGTACCAATCAATCTTTTCATACTGAACTTGAAAGCAGGATTCTCATTCATTCTTTAACAGTTAGCGGAGCAATAATAAATTTTGTCAGTTAGCTGTTCATTATTTCCAACTGTAGAAGGCCAAAATTAGCCACTTGAAGGAGATGGCAAGAGAGGAAGTGGCAACCTGGTAAGATGTTTGCCATATACAGATTCCATACATATTTGTATATAGACATACACATGGTATCAAGCAAAGTCTAAACTCACAGACATGGAGTACCATGACTCACACCTGTGTTCTCCTCAATAAGAGGAAGAAAACCATTTCCCTCAGACAAGTGATTAGACTTCTGACTAAACTTTTCAGTCATATTATCCTAAAAACATGAGACTAAGGCTAGTGTTTAAGCAGAAGCACAAGAAACTTCCTCATAGCTTATCTTCCCAAAGAGAACAAAGAATTTCTCTTGCTGACCTTCTAGTTTCTTTGGTATTTCCTCTTCTTTTAAGACAATGTGATCCTGCAAAGAAATCAAAAACTATCTTAGTGTATTACTGTTCTCAAACAACAAGTCTGTCACAAAATCCTTTGGGAAATTTTGCTTCACTTCCAAGTTTATAGATCACTGATCAAATAAAAGCAAGCTGTGTGCAACCCTTCATCCCCTCTACTTCTATAGAACCCCAAAAGCAGGGGCACAAATCTTCTATGTTATGGCAAGGTGTACATCTCAAGACAATTCATTGTAACATGGATGAAGAGGCTACATTAGATCATCAAAATGGTAAACACAACAGTGGTGGGTTAACTGCCAGACTCAAATTTAGAGGCCTTCTCCAACCTTAAGGATTCATTGATTTTAAGGACAGGAATTACCATTCCTCTCAAGTACCTTCTATCACGAAGAAGTTGGTATACACAACTATAATACACATACAAACAGCCCTTGAAGACCCTATTTGTACGCAGTAATTCCTCTCTTCAGCAAGTATCCCCAGTCAGGTAATAATCAAAACATTTAAGACCATTTCCCTAACAATCTGAACTGACTGTTGGAAATACACAGTCACACTTCAAAGAAGTGTGTTTTCCCACCCATGAAACTCAACTCGCAGGTCTTCTTTCCAGCTCAGTATCTCCCACAATACCAACACCTTAAATTTAAGGGGAAAAAAACAAAGGCAAGAAAGTTAAATTGGATTGATCCTTTCTTCCTAAGTTTCCAGGAAAAACGAGACTGTTTTCAGCGCAATTTCTGTCCTGGTTCCAGCCAGTACAGGGGTTAATTTTTGCAGTAGCCAGGGAGGGCAAGGCCAGGACCTGAAGCTTATTCTAAACCACATCATGTGCAGGGTGTGGGGTGGGCAGTGGTGGCTGAGCAGCTGGGGTAGTGCTGTGTTCCATGTGGTGAGACCTCACACGTGAACCATTGTGTATTCATCATTCCTGTACATTTAATTATTAATTTTGTTGCTGTTACTCTTCTTTTATTATCTCATTTCTATTTCCAGTAAATTGTTCATATCTCAACCCATGGTTTTTACCTCCAATTTCCCTCCCCCAGCCACAGGGGGAAGGGGGAGGGGAGCATGAGTGGTGCATGTTTTGGAGTGTTTTCAGCAGGAACACTAAACTGGGGAATACCATTCCTAAACCACAGCAGTTTCATAGAATGTTAAATTTCCATGCTATTTGACATGCCAAAAATATTATCACCATAATAGCTACTCACTTATTAGTATTTACTTAGAGTAAGGCAGGCCGTAAATCTGCATATAGGGCACTTAAATACAGTAACTGGTAATGTATCCTGCTTTTTCCAAACTCAGAAGTGGTCATAACTACAAGGAACTATTACACATCCCAGCTTTAAGATCAAAACTCAACTGTACAACCTATATGTAACAACTGTAACACTATACTAAGAGACACTTTTGTTTATCTTGTACAAATCAAGTACCTGCTGGGCCCGACACCACTGACCCAAAGTTCACTTTTTCATTGTTGATCACTGTAAGCCTAATCTGCTGAAGTGCTTTCAAGGTGACTGTAGATACATGTATTTAAGACAGCTGAAGTGCACAGCCAGGCCTCACAAAGGTTTATGACTGTAGCTCACCAACTTCCCAAGCCTGCATCAAGATCACATCTGCTAAACTGCAGAATCAGGAGAAATAACTCCTCCCTATCCAGTTTAAATGCCTCTTGGCTCTGTCAAGAGCTCCAGCTGTACCTCACTCACAAGAAAGATCAAAGACTTTTTTTTTTTTTTGAATGCACATGCACAGTCTAATTAATACTTTTACAACAAACTGCAGAGATCTAACACACCCAAAGTACCAAGCTATCAAAGAGACTCTGGGACTGTCTAACTCAAAGTCACTACATATATATTCAGTTCTGTTCTTATGGAGAACACAGACACATGACAGGACCCTGAAGCTGCTTCTTCATCTGACAGCAACATTAGTACAAATACCTTGGGTTTGTTCGGGTGTGCTCGCACAATGCTGGGAGAGACAGGAGACCCAAAGATATCACTTGTCTTCCCACCAGGTGGATTCAAGCGTGGACGAGGCTGAGCAGAAGTAGAGTCCTCAAAAATGCCACTTTCTTTTCCTCCTGCAAGGCAGTTGTTAAGAATTTTGTTCTAGATTAGTTTTATCACACTATATTAAAAAAAAAAATTAAATATGTAATTCAAGGACTTCTACAACCCTGCTGCCTAGGGACTTAGTTGTATTTGCCTAGCTGAAATCCTTTGCTACAATTCACCTGCAGGTCTCAAATTGAGCTAACTGCTGACAACTCTACAACAGAAGCAGTTTCCTTTCATCATTTCTTAGAACCTCAATTTGGAAAGAATTAAGACTTGAATAATGTGCTAAAAAGTCTGCAAACATACAGATCACTGAAATATTCATATATTCAGAAGTTTGAAGAGATTTGTTGTTCAAATCTACTCAGTAAAAAAGAATGCAACATAAAAAGACAGATCCAAGTGCTCCAGTTTAGGAGCACAAAACCATTCTATGCTGCAATTCACAGCCCACACAGAAAGAGGGAGCAGCTTTTACCTGGAGGGTTTGTTCTTTTTGGAATGTTCTGAGGTTTTTCTGATGCTCCAAAGATATTGGATGCCATCCGGTGTGGCCTGCTTGAAGAAGACACTTCTTCTGTACTCCCAAAGAGATTACTAGAATCTCCCCCTGGGGGCTTCAATACCCTATATCAGAGAAGAAACAAGATACAAAAGTTCATTTAAAATTTATAGCATTCAACATATTTGATGTCCCCTTCCCATTCTCTCCTTGTATGTAACTATCCTGATTTTAAC
Organism: Lonchura striata; assembly: GCF_050655825.1. Classification (NCBI taxonomy): domain Eukaryota; kingdom Metazoa; phylum Chordata; class Aves; order Passeriformes; family Estrildidae; genus Lonchura; species Lonchura striata. The sequence continues at coordinate 16,575,661 of NC_140716.1, read as the reverse complement.
TTACTTTAAGTAATTCTGCTATACCCAAGAACTATCTACTTTTCAAGAGCTGTTTTAATATTCTTAAGTTCAGCACAAATATTGCCAATCTCCAGGTCAGTCAACTTCATCATTAAGGTATCTATGATTTCATGGAATGATCCTAACACTGCCACCAACACAAATGGCTATGCTATCTGTGGTGTTCCAGAGATTAAGAGAAGCCATATGATGGTCAGGATTTTAAAAATAACCATTACAACAGAATCAGACTTTCTGCTAAACTGCACATACCGACTTTGAATCTGTGATACAATTCAAACCCACTGACTTTTAAATAAAGGCAGACATTTCATAACTACTAAAAAATTTGCTAGTTTCAACCATCAGTTATCATAATAGCTGTTTAGATTAGAATGGAGAGACAAAACAACAAACCAATTCTTTAGTGGTCAAGCTGCAAATCCATTAAAACTAAAGCTTTGCACCAGAGGATATCAAATGGATCTGCAGAAAAATTAGAGCTTACAGCAGAAATCATCTGACTTCTTGAAAACTTACCATAAGTCATGCTTGTCCTTCAGTAGTAATGCCTAGGTCCTGTTCAACAGACTACAGGTTCTGCCCCAAAAAGGAACCAAACTATTATTTGGGAGTAGAATCAGTGGAAATTTATTGGAAAATTAACAGAAAATGCACAGGAAAGAGATTAATACCTAAATATGGCCGGAAAGAAGTTCAGCAAAAAAAAGGGCCTGGGAGTGCTTGTTGACAGTGGCTGAACATGAGCTGGGTGTGCCCAGGTGGGCAAGAAGGCCAGTAACATCCTGGCCTGTACCAGGACCAGGAGAGTAACCTCTGCTGGGCACTGCTGAGGCACCTCAAATTGTGGGACCCTCACGACAATAAAGACCTTAAGTGGCTGGAGCATATCCATAAAAGAGAATGGAGCTGGGAAAGGCTCTGGAGCACAAGTCTGGTGAGGAGCAGCTGAGGGAGCTGGAGGGGCTCAGCCTGGAGAAAAGGAGGCTAAGGAGGGACCTTCTGGCTCTCCACAATTCCCTGATGGGAGGCTGCAGCCAGGGGGGGTCTGGGCTCTGCTGTCAGGGAGCAGGGAATAGGACAAGAGGAAACAGCCTCAATTTGTGCCAGGAGAGGGCATAGTGGACATCAGAAGGAATTTCTTCACAGGAAGGGTTGTTGAACATTGGAATGTGCTGCCCGGGGCAGTGGTGGAGTCACCATTCCTGGAGGTGTTCACAAAATGACTGAATGTGGCACTTAATGCTCTGGTCTAGGTGACAAGCAATCAAACGTTGAACTCCATGATCTCAGAGGGCTTTTCCAACCTCAATGATTCTTGGATTCTGTATCAAAAATAATTTTTACAGTTACATCTACCAATTACCCACAGTCTTAGCAGCTGAACAAAGGTAGCAGCTCAATTATACTGCTTCTGATCTTAACCCTTGATCTGGAACCTAAAGTAACCTTTGCTTTTAAACCAAAGAACAGTTATAAATTGCAAGATCTTGATCCCACCCTACCTGAACACAATTCAAATGTCAGTGAATTATTACAATCCCTCCTCTGCCTAGCCCTGTGACAGCAGCATGTCATTACAGGAGAGCTACACCGAGTATAAAATGAGGTACCTCTTGGTGCCAAGATCTACTCCAGTTTAAGATTTAATTTCACAAAAGTAGAGATTTTGGCTGCTCTGTCAGAAAATGTGGTTTGTGTGCATTTCAGATCTTAAGATGCAGAACACAGTTTTAGGTCTTTTGGGAAGGAGAAAAAAGTTCCTCTTTTAGTCTGGGAATAGTTTATATACACAGTACTAGCCTCAGATGGACTGTCTTTGCTAGCCAATTTCAAGATTTTAATTCTTAGTATGATTGTGGATTTAATAAATGCCTTTAGCTTGAGGAGTAACTAGAATTCCAGCAGACAGGACAACTCCTTGTCCAAAGTACAGGTTAGATCTTACAAAGCTTATTTATTTACAATTTAGTGTCCAGCAGACTACAGATCCAACTAGCCTCTGTGCTCTCCACTTATTTCAGGAGACTTAAACCCACAATTAAAGCAAACACTGTATAGGTAAATTCTGTATTTCAAACATTCATAACGGTCTAGAAACCATGAGGTAGTTTAAGTATTTAAAGCGGGGAGACAAAGAAGATGGAAATCCACAAAAAAGCAGTTTGGGAAGGGGTCTCTGTTAAAGTGGACTCCTCTCACAAATGATTTTTTACTTTACCTATTCTTTTCAGCTATTTTTAAACTGCATTTAGTCTTTCTTGCATTCCAACTACACTAAGTATACCAGGAAAGAGACTGAAAGGAAGTAAAAAGCTGTTTATACAGCTGGAGTCTCTTACAGCCCAGATTCATTCAATTTATCACATTGTTTGGTCACTTAACACATGCCTATAAGCATAGGAGGGAATAATCAAATAAATACATTCAGATTTTTTTAAAGGAAAATAGCCAGTTATAAGAATCAAATTACTTCTCATTCCTGCAATGGATTTTAAGAACTATTGCAGAAAGAAATTCTAGAGAAAATCCATTTTAAGATTAAAAGTCTTGGTAATTCACTAAAGAAACTTCATCAAAATAAATCCAACACTGATTAATCTTATACTGTCCTCTTATTTTCAGCTTAGTAGCCAGTCTGTGAAAACCCTACTGTTGAATAAATTAACCAGAGGCATCACTGGTGGTACTTACAAGGTAGAAATCGGCACAAGTACCTTTTCTGCCAGCATCACACAAAATAACGACTCTACATACACAAAGTGGATTTACAATCTCAATTTCAAGAACTTCGAAATGCTGGGAACCTTCCAAGCATTACATAAACTTTCAAATGGCAGTGACACCAGGTTAATAAAATTTGAACTAATACAAAGTCAGATAACTAAGTCATTGATAGGACTTACCAAAAATAACTTTGAAGTTAAAAGGTTAAAAGTCAAAATAACCTTGAAGCAACAAAGTCTGTCAGCTGATGCCAACAAGAAGACAGGGCTTTGCACTTGCTCCCTCCAACCAAATATGTGGGAGACTACAAAGCTATTTTCTTTCTGTGTAGCCTCCAGAGCACTGCTGGCCTCCCTGTACTACCACATACTCAGTTCTAAAGCAGTGAGACATGCAGGTCCCCCACACCAAGTAAGAAAATCAGATTTCCCCTGTAAATCCTAGCAAAGGAAAACAACATGCTAAACTCAGCAAACCAAGATGAGCTGCTCCAACAGAGTACACAGAAATTTCATGTATACTGTATAGTAACTTTAGTTTATACTTTATTGTCATTTTAGTTTACATCAGTATTACGCCAGTTTATACTTTTTTTTCCCTTGTAGTCAGGTATTTATTCCTTTGGGAAGGTGTTGCTTTATTCTGTCAAACTGTGAAAAACCAACCCTTTGTCTCCTACAAAATCTAAATCTACCTTTCCCTCTCTCCCCTCCAGCAGACCAGAAGTTGGTGAACTCCTCTAAAACAGCTAAATCAAGAGCCCCGGTCTGCAAGTTTAAAAACCCTCACTAATTGCCTTCTTCTCTTCTGGCAGACTGGAAGAATTGTAATTAGTTTTTCTGTTTTTTTTTTTTTTTTTTGTTTTTTTTTTTTTTTTTGGGTTTTTTTGGGTTTTTTTTATCCCCTACATTCTGAAACACTACAATTTGAATACCCTTTCCTCATTAAGCCTTTCAGTCAACCTATGGAAGGCTTATTCATTACTTCAAGATGCCCTCTACATAGTTTGTTCTTAATCCTGCCTGAAAGTTAAACACTGAACTTTTACCAGTTTTCAGACTGTTCTAATACAGTAGATAATTGCTACATTACACATAAGAGACTAGCAGAAAGCATGTGTAGAGGTTTGGAACTGCCGGCTCTAAAACAAGACCAGAGGTCCTGGGGTACTCCTGCAGTGGGATCAATAGGACTCATGGCTCATTAAACAGCTCACTCACATACAAAACAGCAAGCTGTGTTATGCAGCCATGTTCCTGACCTGAAAGCTCCAAGATACTCTGCAGTGGCCCCGATGAGAGTAGAGGAACACAAGTATTACATTTCCAAGACGGTTAAATTTACCAGTCAGCTCTCTGCAGTAGGTATGAAACTGCTCATACACAGGACAAATGGAGTGTATGTTAATACAATGCATCTATAGCACACAATAGCAGAATGATACAACTCTGTCCTGTTTTGCTTTTAGAAGCTCTTAGATGAGTAGTACCAGGTTTTATTTTGAAAAAGGAAAACTTGCTTAAAAATACAAAGTGTCATTGTTAAAAGTTTAATAAAATAAAACTAGGCAATTAATTCAACTCAGCAAACTAGCTGCTTGCTCTATCACTGTGGTAATTTACAGGATCACTAGAAACACATTTCACTAGACAATTAAAGCTTTCACTTAAGATCTTCTTAGCGTAATTTACTTCTAACTGTAATACCCCTGTACTATGAAGTTCTCAAAATGCAAACACTTGTTTATAATTTTCTAGGCAAGATTTTACACATTAGGAAGACATTTTTTCCCCACTTCCACAGCTAGTAGTGGTTGCTGCAGGGATTTTGAATTAGGCTCAGATTTTAATTAGAGCAACTTCTACGTACCAAGAACTGCAAAAGGATTTGCATTCTCACTAAACAAAGTTTTGTTCAGGGAATGAACAAAATAAGCTGTGTCTTTAGACCAGGTACTTTTGCCCTTGATGGCACAGGCCATGAGTCGATATAGTAAACACCTCAGAGACCATGCTGCAAACCCGCTAAAAGAAGTTCCTGCGGTGCTGCCAGTCTCTGGTACAGAGCTGTGAGGGGCTCCATTCTGCTCTCAGGCACCACAAACACACCCCGACACGGCAACAGGGAAGAAGCTGTAAGGCCACCTTTGCTCGCTATTAACTAACACGTTGCAATGGTCTGCCCGGAAACCCAATTTATGTGTTAAACGTAGTTTCAAAATTACTATGTAAACTGACACTTCTCAGAGACTACACCAAAGACAGAGCATCCTCAAAAGTCTTCTTCTAAAAGCATGTCACAGCTTGGACCGATTGAAATACAGGAAAACTTACAGCGCTCTTAAGACAATTTCGAAACCCTTCCACCTTCCCGTACAGCCTCGCAGATGGATTAATCACTGCACTCACGCCCTGCAGTATTCAGGGCAACGGCCCTCCTCCAAACAAAGCAATATACTTCAACTTCGCAGGGCGAAAACAATCTGCTTCTGCAGGCGTTTGTGCACAGAAAGTAGGTGGGGCCCCTCGCTCCCCGAGAGCCGAAACACGGCGGGACCAGGTGCTCCCCAGCGCCGGGCCCTTCTCCCCGCCCAGGAGCTCTGGGGTCAGGCTGGGCGCGGCAATCGTGGGTGCCCCCCGGCCTGGGGCTCTCCTCCTGCGCCTCAAGCATGGCCCCAGCCCAAGGCACCACCGACGGCAGCGCAGTGCGGCCACTCCCCGCCCAGCACCCGGGGCGCGGGACAAGCCAACTGAGGGACGGCGAAGGCACCAGCCGTGCGCTGGCTTCTGTCCGGCGGGACGGGAGGTATGGGGCTCCGTTTCCGCCCGCAGCGAAGAGGCCCTTCGGGGGGCCCAATGTCCTCCGCCAGAACCTACATCCCGACCCGCCCTCCTCTTCCCCTCACGGCCCTCAGCTGGAGCCCGCACCTCCCGCGCCCAAACGAAGCCGCGCAAAGGACTCCGCGCCGCCGCACGACTCTTCCCCTCGCCCCGCCAAGCGTCGCCCGCCGCCCCACCTGGAGCTAGGCTTGGCCGCCTCGGCCTCAGCGCCCTGGAACATGGTGGCACTCAGCAGCTCCGCTCCACAGCCCCGCTCCAACCGCGCCGCGGGGAGAGCCGGCCGCCCCGCCTTGCTCGGCCATTGGCCGATTTGGCTGCCCATCGTGACGGGCAGCCTATCAACGCAGTTCATTCGCTCGAGATCCCGCCTGTTCGGCCAGCCTCGCAGAGGGAGGGAAGCTTAAAACGACCCGCGTCGGCGCTCATGCTGGATGCTCCCATTGGTTGCACTGCCCGTCCGTCAGAGGAAACTGCACAGCCATTGGCTAGGGGAAAGGCGGGGCGAGCAGCGGGTGGGCATTTAAAGCGACGGGGTGGGGCTGGTATATGGGGCTGTAGTAGTGTGGTTCGAGCCTGGGCCTTACAGGCGAGACCTTATGTGAGGACTTCACCTCGAGATGGTGATGCAACGTAGAAAACAGAAGGAAGATCATCGTATGGAATAACTTCAGGGAGGACTTCGTAACCTGCTGCCCTCCACAGCGTTTCCGAGTTCGAGGATACCCGAGCAGCAAGGCCCGAGCCTGCCCGCACCCGGCAGCCCCTCAGGCGCGGTGGGAGCGTTGCAGCGCGGGAGATTTGAAGCGGCTCCAGGGAGCGCGAGCGAGCAGGACATGGAGCGGGAAAGGGCGCTGCAGCGCACGCAGTTTGCTCGGTTTTCTGGTCATTACAGTTGCTGAGAGAACTCAAATATATGGTGCCCACTCAGAAGGGAGTCCCTTAAACTCACCAAAAAAGATGCAGTGTCTCAGAGTGAAGTCCCCAAAAAACCGTGCAAAACATGCAAAAACTCCATGTGGCCACCCAGGCTTCTGGCTGTAGCTAATGCCTGAGCCTGTCAGTGGATTGCATCAGTGATGGGCAGCTGCATCAGGTAAGACCAGGTGGATAAACTATCCAGCCTGGTAGCAGAGCTACAAGACAAACTAGAAAGGCTGAGAAGTATTAGAAAATCAGAGAGGGACATAGGCTGGTGGGACTATGCTCTGGCCTCCCTAAGACAGTAGCATCCAACAGAAAGGAAATGCTCTATCCATCCTCCAGCAAAGAGCAGGTACCATTTGTGAAGTGAGAAGCAAGTGGAGGGCAATCCATACTTAGGGAAGCAAGAAAAATTCTTCTTTGCCCACCTTGCTTTTCTCTCACAGTACTCTCATAGTCAAACTCAAGAAAAGTGGGTTGGATGAGTGGACAGTGGGAACTGCTTGAGTGGCAGATCCCAGAGGCCTATGATCAGTGGTACAGAGTAAAGCTGGAGACCTGTCACTAGTGGTTGTCCCCTAGGGTTCTCTGTTGGGCTCAGTGTTGTATAACTTCTTCATCACTGATTGGATGAAAGAGCAGCTGTGTCCTCAGCAAGTTCACTGTTGATACAAAGGAGTGGCTGATACTTCAGAGGGTTGTGCAGCCCTTCAGAGGGACCTCAACAGCTTGGGGAGATGGGTAAGAGAAGAACCTTCTGAAATTTAACAAGGACAAATGCAGGTCGTGCACCTGTGGAGGAACAGCCCTGGTCACCAGTACAGGCTGGGAGCTGACCCGCTGGTCAGCAGTGCTGCAGAGTAGGACCTGGGTGTCCTGGTGCACAGCTATCTGTCCCTGACCAGCTGTATGCCTTGGGGCCAAGAAGGGCAATGTTGTCCAGGCCTTAGAAAGAGTATTACCAGCAGGTCAAGGGAGATGATCCTGCTCCTCAACTCAGCCCTGGTGAAGCCAAATTTGTAGCATTGCTTACACATCTGAGCCCCACAGTACAAGACAGACATGGAGCTCCTGGAGCAGTTCTATCAGAGAGTTGGTCAATGGTCTGGAGAATCCTTCTTAAGAGGAAAAGCTGAGGGAGCTGGACCTGTTGAATCTTGAGAACAGATGGCTGAGAGGGGACCTCATTAATGTGTATGAATATCTAAGATGAATATCAAGAGGATGGACCAGGCTCTTCTCTCTGGTGTCAGCTAGCAAAACAAGTGCAAAGGCAGCAACTGGAACTTCCACGCAAACATGGCAAAGAGTTTCTTCACTGTACAGCGACTGAACACTGCAGAGGATGTGGAGTCTACTTCATTGGAGATATTCCAGAACCATCTGGACACAGCTCTATACCATGTGCTCTGGGATGACCCTGCGTGAGGAGGGAAATGGGATCAGATGACCCACTCTGGTCCCTTCCAACATGGTAAATTCTGTGATTGTTGTGTGTTGGGCCTCTATACCTCATCTGGCCTTGTCAGTATGCACAGGGGTTTGCCAGCACAGTGTTGAGCAGAGTCTGGCTGCTGTGATCCATTCTGCAGCCTGGCATGTGTCCATGTTTTGCTCACAGCTCTGTGGCTGAAGCATGGGTGGCTGCCACATGAAAGCCACCGGCTGCCTGGACAACCTGCATTGGGAGGAGATGGTATAGCTGCACCTGCAAAGCCAGCATTTGCATGGCCTAACCATTTTTCGTTGTCTATAACATTACAAGCTAACATTTTCAGCTGAAGGTTTTATTTCACAGCTGTACAGCTGTGATATGTCAAGAATTAAACTCAGAGGCATACATTTAGTAGCATACTGCTACTTTTGTTTGGAAGGACTGAAAAAACCAAATCAAAGCTAACAAAAGAGCATGAAAAATATGTACTATCACTGCAGTATCTTGTTTTGCTAATAATTTTTCAGACTCATTCCTTTTGTTTTCACAGTCTTAAATTTTGGTCATTAAGGGCAAAATTAACTAAATTTTGAAAGAAGATTCAGTAGCAGCTTTATTAGAGGGTGGAAAAGATTTAGAGGTCTTTTATGCTGACAAAGGCTCAGAGCCAGTACACGGGAGAAGCTGCAGAGAAAGAGCTCAGACGGTCATAGCCCAATTTTCTCAGTAAACAGGCAGGAGAGGTAACTATGCACTTTTTGGATGGGAAGGAAGTATCAAAATACTAATAAAACTTATATTGAGCTTTTTAGAAAATTCTTAATTTCTGATTGATTATACACTTGCACTTTCTCAGTGCAACAATAAGCTGCCTTTTTGTATGTTGTAGAGATCAAGATTCTGAAAGTGTTACTGACCTAGATGACAGGAACTTCAGGCCTCGAGTCCAACTTGCCCAAAGCAGGGTGTGCTGTGTCAGCCCACCTTTCTATGGGCTTTAGTTAGTTTTATCTTGGAAAGCTCTGAAGATAGACTATGCAACCCTCTTAGGGCTTCCTGTTCTTCAGTCCTGGGGTGAAAAGGTGTTTCTGGTAGTGGCTGTATAAAACATGATGGCCTGAATACAACCTTCACAGCCTAGTTTCTGCCTATCTCAAACTGTGAATGCAAAAAAACAAAACAAAACAAACCCCCAAGATAAACACTACCATTTTTATTGTACCTTCTTGGTGGTGGTGGTGGTTGGGATTTTTTTGGTGTTTTTTGTGATTGTTATTCTCTCTTTCTCCCTCTTGTTACTGGTACCCATGGCCACCGACAGGCATGAGCAGACACTACTGGGAATGCCAGCTATAAAGCAAAAACAATCCTACCAACATTTTCTCTGATCATGCTGAGAATCATCAAAATTCTGGGATGGGAAATGCCAATGGGAGTTTGGTAACTGATTTCACTGCAATCAAATCACTCTGAAAGGCTTGGCCTTATGGAAGAATCTTAACTCCCACAACGCCATGACCATGTAAATAAAGCTTAAATGAAAAAAAAATCTGTGAGGACATGAACAGCAAAGAACACACTGGACACAAGTTAGACCAAGTATTAGTATGTATTTATGCACAAGAATAAAAACAGCTTTACAAGTTGAATTGGAAATTTAAACAGAAGAAGTTTAACAGCTTTTGTATATTATATTAAATAACCAAAACATTTTTTTTCCAAAATTGGTAAAGAATAAATAACATAATTTACAGTATGGTACAAAAAATAATCAATAAGGACAGGCATTTTGCTTTATACATACACTATATAGGTATATTTATAATCTATAAAACAAATTCACATCTCAAACAAGCCAGAAACCTTAGATGATATGGCTTAACTATCATTAAAAGAAACAGCATTACATTTTGCTGCCAGAACCATAAGCTCTAAAGCAGTTATCATGTTTCAATAATTAATGATAACTTATTGCCGTAGTGCTTGCCAAGGTTTCACTTAGGTAACATTTACAACTTGTGAAATTAACAGATTGAAAAATTTGAAAAAGTTAAAAAAAAGTGCAGTACTTTCCTTATAAATGCATCTGAAGTCTAAGTGTAGAAAACAAAATGCAACTGAATTTCTCCTCTGGGATCTACTGTCAGTAAATGAGATGTCTTTATAGGTTAGATTTTAATCAAGCCATTTAATTCAATTTAGAAATATAGAGGGTGTCAAAAAAAGGCTTAACACTGCTGTATGAAAAACCATTACTATTCCTATGCTTAGTAGATTTAGGGATGCAGGATAAAATGATTGTGTGAGTGATCAGGATGCAGCACCCAGTACGGATCTCTGTCACACACACCTGGGTGGATCCAGCCTCGGGCTATGGTACTGCTCTCCACCCAGCCCGTGGTGATGAGACACTGAATCTTCTGCCATTTACCTTGTCAGCTACTCAGAGCTGCCTTACGGTCACTGAGAGGGAAAAACCTAGAGCAGTTAATCCTAGACCTGGAGACTGTTAGCGTCCCTTAGTCCTCTCCAACACCTCATAGGTACCAGGAAAGTACTAACCTAATGAAATCACTTCTACCTCAGAAATGATACTGTGTGCATTTCAGTGTCGCTCGCTTTGATGTCTGCTTGGCCTGACACTGTCCCTCATATAGATTTTGTTACTGTTGTTGGGAAAGCTGAAATAATTAAAATTGAAGAAGTTTTGAGTATTACCACCCCCCCACCATCTGCGCACGCACATGCACATGTGTGTCTGTGTGTGTGTGTGCATGTGTGTATACACCACCTCCTTAGCAGTCTCAGGCACAAACTGATGATGACTACTATTGTAAAGCACATTCACCTAAAATCTAGAGCTGGTCCAATCAGGGATGTGTTTAAATGGCCATTCACATAGTAAGGGTAACAAATACTGAATCAATTCAGAATTACCATAATGATCTTAATTATTCTTAAGTTCTTGCCTTTTCCTCAAAGGGCTTTATTCTTAAAAAGCAGTTTGCAATGCATTACATTTCTGAAATCAAATTCTGCTTCATAATGCCAACTTTTAAGGGGCTGATGCTAAGCACATTTCTAACCCAAACATTCTGAGTGCTGAACGATTTCTGTAATTTATACTTTGTTATTTACTGGGTGGTTCAAGCCCACTTGCAAAGGTTCAGGGTATTAGAAGTTTTCTGATGTCATGGCATCATCAAAAATAGCCACTTGTGCTGCCTTCATTCTGCAGTTGGGTCCTTCCCCCTGGGTAGGCTGAGGCAAGGCAACTGACAGCTCCTTCTATCACAAGGCAAAAAGCCTTCATGGATCAGGATGAAGTGCTCTGCTCTCCATTCCTGCAGCAAGCACAGCAACACTGGTCTTTATTCTAGGCAACTTCAGAGCCAAACCCAGTGTCATATCCACTGTGTTACCAGCATCACTAGGGAAGATGAAAAGTTTGGCAAGTTACAAATACATTGGAGACCCTCACATTACTCTTGCAATATTTAGAAGTTTAAGAATGAGAGTTCAGATTTCTTTTTAGACAGTACTTGATTAGACTGTAACACACTTCCTCCTGCATGTTCTGTAATCCACAGCCATAGTAGGTGCCTTCTACTTTTGTCCTGCAAACCTGAAGGATTTCTGGAGACACAGCATATAGAATAATCAGCATTAGTAATGGAGGAACCCAAAACCAAGAGAGAACAACCTAGGAAAGTCCAAACCAAAATACAGCTAAATTTTAAGTAAAACTGAAAAGTTTTAGTGGGCATAACTCTTGAGATTAACAGGTGTCTTCTCCATACCAAGGGGGAATGCTCAGAACAAAATAGGTCCTAGCATTCATTTCTGTGACAGCCTTCAACTTTTCCTATTCCAGGTTTATGTGATTTCCTGACAATTCTGTCAGAATTCTCAAATTAGGCTCTATGTGCATCAGAAAACTTGTTCAATTTTCTCCTAATGACAGAAAACAAAAGGCCAACTCCCTAGAAGCTACAAATCATTGGCCTAAAGCAGAGTGAAGGGATTGGGCAAACAGCAGTGTCAGCGCATTGTGAGCAAGTTACAATAGACTCCCAGTCAAAGGAATGCCTCCTACAAGTAGCTAAAGGCAGGCAAAACTACATCCACCAAGTATAGTGCAAGTTGGGAAATGAACCCATGATAACAGCCTACAGGATGGAGAAGGTTTGTTTATTCATTATTAATACAAAGTTGAGGTGTATATAGGAGCAGCCCCTTGGAAAATTTCAGAGCTACCCATACCAGCCAAGGAACATCCTCTAACTGGAGAAACAGACAAGTGCTTACAAAAGGGGCACAACATGGGTATTCTTGCTCAGGACAGGAAAGAAGAAAGGAAAGGGAAAAAAAAGTCTCCTGAGTTATAAAGCTAGAATTGACAGACAACCAGCTCCCAGAAATTAACTACGGATTAACTATTAACTTGCTATCCTCTTGAACCCACTGGAATCAGTATCTGGGTTTTTCCTAGAAGAAAACACAACATTAAATGCACAGGGATTTCAGAGAGGGAGTGCCAGACCCACTCATGCTTGGGAGTGACTGTAATGAAGAATGACAGTGAGGTACTACAGAGCATCCAGAGTTCACAGAAGAAAGAGGAAGTAGGGAAGGACTAAGGGATTAAGCTAGGACTTGACACTTCTCTTCATAACACAAAACCAATCTCAACTGCTTTAGTAGTGTTAACCTAGTATTTGTTCCTACAAATTACAATATTCTTTCTCTATTTCCTCTCCCAGGTAAATCCTGAGTTTTGGTGAAGATGACAATATTTACATGTTTCCAGCAAAGCCAAGACTAATTATGACACAGTTTTCCTAGTGTAAGCTCTTTTGCTATGTTTCCAGACCTAAAAAGCAACTGTTCTTCAGGGAGAGCAATATAGCACACTCCCACTCACAGAGTGAATTGTGCAATGTGCTGAAAAATCTCAAAGGTTAAGAATATGAGTGCAGTCAGGGTGATGATGATGATGATTGTGATGTGATGGGGTTTAAAAGTTGGGGATCCAAGCAGCATGGAAGGAGGCTGGATCAGAGCTCCCCTATCAAACAAGCAAGCAGGCGTGAGCCCTACTGGAATGGTCAAAGAGCCAAAGGAACAGAGTGGTCTGTAAGAACACAGCATCAAGGAGTGGCAGTGTCCTAGAGAGAGTGCAAGAACTTCAGTTTGACTGAATGGTAAGAAGACTGCCAACTAGGACATGTAATGAGACACAACAGTTTCCCTACCCACACCTACCCTTCATCCTCCACAACTTTCACGGGGATCCAAAAGCATGGCATTTTGATCACTACACAAACAATAATTCATAAACAGGAGCTTGTGGCAATCCCATCCCTACTTGATCTGCTTGGTTAGGCTATTCCAAAGTACAAGTCCAGGACTGTCCCACAAACCTGCAATCTTACATCGCTGATGCAGGGACACATTATCTCCTGTAATGTTATTCCACGTTCTATTGTTGCCAGCATATTGCACATTCCAGGACTTGCAAGTACTTCTCGGGATCTTTGAAACCAGTGCCTCTCTGTTAGAAAGAAGCACACAGGACAGGGATAACTCAGATTCAGCTGCTGCCCTCATCAAGTTCTAGCTCTGCAAGCTCCAACTTAGCTGAACAGTCTGCATCAGCCTGCTGGTCATTCCCTTACTGTGACAGATCCCCAGTTGGGGGACCACCACCACCTCCTCCATCAAACAGGATCTCCCTGCGAGTTGGCTCAGATATCGACAGTTCCTGGGCAAGGTCATTAAACCGAGATATGTAATCTATGCTGTTCTCATTCATCATGCAAGCCAGCTGGGAATCCACCACCTGGAAGAGACAAGGAGAGAAGAGATAAGCTACATGTCAGTGGCAATTTCATGGAATAATTGAGGTTGGAAGGAACATCTTGAGAGCATTTTATCCAACCATCTCACTTGAGCAGGGTCAGCTTAGAACAGACCGCACTGGACCTTGGCAGGTGCTGAATTTATCCCCATGCACAGACATTCCAAAACTCTCTGGGTACCCTTTTTCCATGCCTGATTACCTCAATATAGATCTCTTGTCTTCAGGTGGAATTTATTGTGTTTCAAATTTTGCTTGCAGTTTCTCATCCTGAGAAGAGTCTGGCTCCCTCAGCTTCCTTCCCAGCCTCTCCTCATATGAAAGAGATACTTTATCTCACTTGACCTGAGTTAGAGAACAGCTCTTCTCATCCACAACTAAACGGAAGCTTCTAAAAAACCTAACCACCCATAGTCTCAATGGGTCTTACCTGCTCCAATTTAGCATTAAGGTGCACAGGTCTAAAGATATTATCTCTACCACAGGAGCTGCTATCCTGTGCATAACATGGAGGCTTACCCCATTTTCTTCTAAAGGGACTTGATAATACTGAGGGCTGCAATGTCACTTCAAAACCATGCAAATAGATTATCACATATTTATTTAATTAGAACACACCTTGACAACTTATTACCACCAAGCAACAAAATCTTCGTATTTGTGCCAGAAGTGGATCTGTGTTTCAGGTCTGAAGCTGCCAACATCACACTAAATCAGCATGAGCTTGCTGCAGCTCCCGGTTACATGGTCTATACAGAACCTCCTTATCCAAATCGTAAGGGCAAGTCCCCAAGGAATTGTAAGTTATGTGGTATTGTACTGAATTAACAACTAAACTGTGGGATAAGTAAGACGGGAAGGGATCTGAACAGGTCTCTAATTCAGCTGCCTGGTCAAAGCAGGTTCACCTATAAGGACAGACCAGCTCACTCAGGGCTTTACTAATGTGAGCCCTGGAAAGCTCTGAAGACAGTCACTGTGCAACACCTCTGGGCATCCTGTTTCCTTGCCTGCCTACCATCAAAGTGAAGTTTTTCTATGGATAAAGCAGAACCTTTCTCAGTTCAGCTTTTGCTTGTTTCTCCCACCTCCCATCACCATTGTGTAAAGGGCTTGCTACATCTTCTCTACTGCAGGCAGTGGTAGGCAGCAGGATTCCTCCCACTCTGAAGCCTTTTCTGAACAAGCCCAGACATCACCCTTTCTCCACCACCTGATCCTCCTGGTAAACCTCAGCTGAACTTGCTCTGGTTAATCTATCTCTCCTATATATTGGGTGTTCAAAACTAGTGACAATATTCTAAGCATGGTCTCACAGCAGGTAGATGCTACTACTCGACAGAGTTGAGCATGTTAACAATAATTTTGTTCAATATCCTGGCCATGCTCCTGTTAAAAACAACTCATGATATCATTGGTAATCTTTGGATCCACACCTTTGGATCCACCCTGCATCATGCTCAGCTCGTGTCTATCGGCATATACAGGTATGGCAGAGCTGCTTCCCAGACAGCCAGTCCCCAGCTGTGGGGTTATTCCTTAATCCCTTCCTAGGGCAGGACTTTGCATGTTCCTTACTAAGCTACATAATGTTCCTGTAACATTATGTAATTAATGAGTAATTAATGAGTAATTAATGTATTCTTCCCGTCTGTCCCTCTGAAAAGGAGCACTGTCCTTAAGTGTGTCACAGCTTTAAAAACTGCTGGGCTTCATTCTACTCCTTCAGAAGAGCTCAAAACAAAGGGATACCTCTGCCAACAGAGACAACTAATTCAGCAGCACAGAACCATGTCCTTCTTCTTCCTTCTGGACCTATTTGCTTTTTCCTACCAGGCTTCCAACTGGATTGTAGCTGCATCACTATTAATCTTGCTCTTATCTTTAGCATTTTCAGTTCTTGCTCTACAAAGCAAGACACACACAACAGAATGATAGAATCTTTCTCTGTCAGAACAAAGGTGTATCCAACAGGTGAATATGACCTCCCTGAGCAAAAAGAACCTGGTTGAAGGCACTCACAGCAGCTTCTCACACCAGCTCTGGTGTCGGGTAATTACCCTCAGATAATTTTGCCCTTTCTGTTATGACTGTAATTCTCATCTACTGAGCTAAAGTGCAGGTGTCAAAGCACCTCTGCGTTTGAAGTATCTCAGGAAGGTCTGAGGGACAGTACCCAGTAACTGTAACTTCCAGCACTGCAAGAGGAAGCCGACTCCGAGTGTAATTTGCTGACATACCTCTGCCACATCTGCCAGGGACCGCGACACAAAGGAGTCCCGTGAGTTTCCATCCAGCAGGCTGGGTCCCAGTAAGGAGGTGCCACTGGTGTTCCCAGCTGGAGTTGGTAACATTTTTCGTCCCTTCTCTGGGGAGATGAAACTTGCTGCAGAGAAAAAGCACATCAGTAAGTCACTTCACTAGGTGTTCTTAACTGGGAGGATAAAAAAGAAGGGCAAGGAAATTCAAAATGGAGGACAGATATCCATTTCTTCCATTTTTAAAAATTATGTGTTGCCAGCATCACCACTCTGCTAAGAGTAAGGAGACTTATTATACTGGACCCATGAATTATGAATTAAAAAAACTTCTCAAAAACTAAATCTCAACTAAGCCCAGTGATTCACCTCATGTCTTTGAGATAGTAGTTATGAAGCACACAACAAAGTCTGTTTTTACACCAGCAGAGCCAAAGACATTTGTTCATTTTCGTACAAACAGTCCAGATGTCTCACCCTAACTGATGGGTCAGGCTCCCAACAGACTACAAGGAACTGCCAAGGCATTACTTGTCCCAAGCTACAGGCCCCAATATAGCAACAGGATCTTTCCAGGAACAGACTTGTAAAGAGAGAAAATGTACTCAAAGCAACACTGTGGAAATGAAAGCAAGAAGTATTCGGAATAATTCTACAAATGTCCTACTGGGTTTACAATTTTTCAAAGGATTCACTTCTGATAAACAATGTTGGGGTTTTTTGTTAACAGGAAAACAGTTTTTGGTTGCACTTCTCTGCATCTGGACACTTACAGAACAAGCTGCTGAGGGAGGAGTCTGTGGAGTCATTGGGGTACCACTGGGGATCATGGGTAGGAGACGCAATCCAGCTCTGCTGAGGACTACTGGATGGGGACGGAAGACTTTTGGAGCTGTCACTGCCATTCAGCTTTGCAGGAGAGAGAGAAACACCTTCACCTGTAAACCGATGTTGAGGATCACAAATTCAGTCAATATGGTAAAGTTATAGGACACTGCAACAGTTTTTGTTTAGAAAGGAAAAAGCCCCCAAACAACAACAACCCACCTGCCCTATATTTGCTAGAAAATAAAGATCAGGCACAGAATTTTATTTGCAACAGGTATTTGGAAACAAACAAACACACAAAACACCCAAACCCACAAAAAACTCATAACCCAAGAACTGCTTCCTGGAAAAGTTTCTGCTGCTATGTAAGATGTCAGGGATTTTTTAAAAGTTGATAGGCAGACTTCAGCTAGTCTTCGACTTACTGTATTGGCCAGAGCTAATGGCTATTTCAATGATGGAATCACTGATCTGAGAGGTAGGTTCGCCTTGGGAAAGCACATCTTCAGGTGGTCCAGGCAGAGAAATATCCAAGAGAGCAGAAACATTGGGAGGAGAGAGCCGAGTACTGGAAGCTTCTGATGAGGGAAGTGGAGGGGTGGACAGACCATTCTGGAGAGAAGTCTTGGCCAGTTCTGGCAGAGAAAGGACTGATGTACCCTGTTATAAGAAATGGAATTAAGTGTTCATAAATTTATTAAGAACTCAGAAAACTAAAAAGCAACATTTTGTCTCTTGAGTATCAGATTTAAACCAGACTTCTAAGGGAAAAAAATCCAATAGATAATATGCCTAAATTAGAGGAATATACTATTTATATAATAAATATGTATTATTTTAATGAAAAGTACCTGTAAGCATAAACAAATATGCTTCAGCCCATATCCTGCCAAATAATCTGAAAAAATATGAGTTTGTAACATTCCAAAGAATTTTTAAAACAGCCTACATAACAGAACAAGCGTAGTCTTAAAATTAACATAATTTTGATATATCTACAAGATAGTTCCCAATAGATTTGTATTAATTTGTCTTTGTATAGGCAAAACCCCTTTAACTTCTGGAAGAGCATACACATATTTTAAACTGGTAACTCACGTTTATTCACTTTTTACAGCCAGATTTCCCAAAATTCAACTGATCTTTTAGGAGTCTCATTACCAATACCACATTTCAGAACTGTAACTTTTTTTTTTTTTGATGTAGTGTATACACAACTGTCCTGAGAGTAAGTACCAGAACCCAAGGCCCATTACCATAAATGCCTCATAGGTTCATGTCCTAACATCTGTCCCATGAAAAATCTTAATCTCCTTTACACCTTCCAATCAAACTATTTCTTTTCACATGCAGGCATCACAGGGAGTGTGGAAAGTGCTTCCACTGAAGAAAAGAAGAGCCTATATTATGAGGCCTAAAAATCCAGCACCAGGTCCTGGATCCCACCAGAAAAAGAGCCTGGGGACAGGATGACAATATCCTGCTGAGCCTCATCAAGAGCCATCATAGTTACTCTTTAAGTATCTGTCTATGTCTTACTGGATCCTTCACAATGAACAGTAAATCTCTGGAAAGGATGCTGACATTACAATCACACTTTTAGTCCTAATAATCCTGCTTTAGCTACAGTGAGGCAGCAGGACTGCAAACTCCTGAAATGTCTCCTTGTGATGTCTAAAATACACACATAAATATAGCAGAGCGATTATAAACTCCTCCACTCTATTAAGAGATATGTAAAGCTTGTTTGTCCCTCACAGGTCAGGGACTGTCAGTGTCACTTTAATTTTAGGGAATGGCACACAACACATATTTAAGCAGCTTTCCTAAATTTCTTTAAAACTCTTCAGATGCTTGGGATTTAATTTCCACCAGACAGTACCAGTGGTGCACAATTACCTGGGAGTATGGAGTTTTAACTAGCAATACCAGTGGTGTTTTCACAGAACATTACCCATTCCTCCTGCACACTGTACCTGGAAGCCATCCTGCTCGGGCTGGGTCGGCAGGCTGATGTATGGCACCCGGCACCCTGGGCCTGAGCCCTGCAAGCACAACAGAAATCACGTGAGTGACCAGCTGGGGAGGGAAGACATAAAGGCCTATCACCATTTATCTGTGCTCTTCATACATCCCATGTCTTTTGAAATTATCCATCAACTCCCTAAGAACATGACATGGACTAACATGTGTCTGGGTCTCAATGAAAGAAACAGCAAGGAGAAATTAGTTTCCATTCCAAATACAATCCCAAAAAGTCCATGTTTTGCCCCAGATTCCCTGCTGAATTTCTGAAATGCCATCATTTCTTTTCAAGCCAGATTTCTGGATGGCCAAGTTCAATGCTCTACCAGCTCTAAACTATTTCACAGGATGGAAATTCATTCAATAAGATGATGCTTTGATCCCTCAACCCCAACTACACAGTACACAACACAGACTGGGTCTGCCATGAACAGCAGCGCCTAACAGCAAGCCCCAGGAGAAAGCTCACTGAGGAGTCATAATAATACAGCTTTTTTATACAATGAAAGAACAAGACAGTTAAGCACTTGAAAGAAGCTTGTTGAAGAGCCTCTGACCTCCACAGTGGTGATGGAGCCTCCGTTCTGATGTGCTGCTGCTTGCTCCTGCCCTGTCACTACCGTGGTCACTGCATCCGGTGACAATGGAGACACACCTGGCAAACCATCTGCATCCAGGACAGGCATGGGACTACCAGGGATAATGCCAGCACTTTTAGCTGCCAAGTCAATAGCACCTAGGGTGAAACAAAAGACCAAAAAACATATTACAAGCTTCTTTTTCACTTTGTTATGATTCTCTAAAAGATGATTTTTTTAAACTTACCCAGAGTCAAAAGTCAGCCTATGTAAAAAAGCAGCAATGGTAATGATCTGATAATCTGGGTCAGCTGCCTCTCTGCACCAAGGGTAACACTGCTTTTAGCTAAAATATTTAACTTTTCTGCCCTGTTCCAACCTCTTACTAGGTATATCAAAATAACTGAGAAACATCCCAGTTCTCTTCCCATTCTTTTTTTTTCTTTTTTGTCCTCCAAATTGGTAAGTATTTCATTATGCAGTTTCCAGAAATTTCCTATGGGTTACTAGAGGAGGTCTAGAAACAATACAGACTTATTTTTTTATCTTGCCTCTGACAGCCATGCAGAATCTGTGTAAAAATTTTAAGTTGTTGTAAGGGTCAACCTCAACCAGACCTTTTAAAATCCACTTCAAACATCTGAATGTCTTCTTATCTCAAAAGAATCCTCTAGGTAAAACATAGCAGTCACTGTTTTCACCTGATTAATTGTTCTAATTATGGAACCCACTCTCTACTGCGAGACAGGACCTGACTGGAGGACACCAGCATGGCTTTTATTGCAGAATTCAGAATGACTTACTAGACAGATGGTTGGTGGCCTGTGTTGGAAGAACTTTGGGCACAATTGGACGAGAAACAGCAGCTTTAGTCAGTGAGGACTGGACTGGCCGAAATGAACCTCTCCCTGGGGGGGAAGCATTAATACCTTTCATGCAATTGAAATCTAACACCTTTAAAGCAGAACACAACACAATTCAATGGAAGCAAATAAATTCCAAACAGCAGCCAAGGTGCACGAATGCAAGTAGTGGAAATGATGGAATAGAGCTACAATAGTGATGTGAGCTAATCAGTGTTTTGACACTGACATGCAACAGCAAGTGCTGCTGTGCTACTGGAGCTGCTCTCATACTGTCAGTGAAGACAACCCTTCAGGTCTCATGCTGGTTTTCATAGGGGATCACATGTACTACCACTGTATTCAAGAGTGTACCAGCAGAAAAGAACATATGGGCAGTGGATTGCTTCTGCTGTATAAAATTTAGACAGAATGCCAGGTACTGGGCAAAGTCCAATAAAAAATCTAGACAAATTATTATACCCTACACAACAAAAATTCCTATCTAAGTATTTTATTCCAAATTTCATCTCCCTGTTGAGAACTCCTTGCTCTTCTGTGATTTCAGTCTTGGGAAATGGAAGAAAAAAATTTATCAAAAGCATGACTTGCTTCACAATGATCCAGCAGAGCAATTCCATCATCCTGCAGGCTGGTGACAATGTCATTTTGAAAGAGTATTTTCTTCTTTTTAGAAATTATTTCTTTATACAGTGTTAAGGGACACTTTTCAGTTTGTGTAAATGGTAGACTCACCTGTAATGGATGAGTTGGACAAGATAGAAAAGGAACAGACATGCTGGGATGGATTTCCAGATGGTCTGGGGAGCAGTGTTCTCTATGTGAGAGAAACAATAAACCAGAACAGATTTAAACACAGACAGTTGTATAAGTTGCAGGAGTTCATGAGACCTTCCAGAATAGCAGAGTATTTCCGTGGCACTACTATACTGCACCAGACACAGCAATGTGATCGGTGTGCCCTTGAGAAAAAAGCTACAGAAAGGAACAATGTGTTTTCTCTGTGAATTATTAAAATAAAGTATTTCCACAGGGAAAATTCTCAGAGAAATTCTGATTAGAACTATAATCCTCTCTGATTATACTTGCAGTGATTTTCACATCTCTCTCAGAATTACAGCAGTGATCTTAAGCATGGTACCTAGTCTGTATACAAACTGATCTACCCTTAAAATTCAGCAAGGGTAGATGAGTGAGACAGCTCTGTGTACTTAGGAGCTCTTAGAACAGATGGAATTGCCCAGATCTGAAGATCTCAAGATCAAAAATAGTCCAGGAGTGATTTCTGTATCCCCTACTCATACAAAACAGAATAGAAAAAATGGTATAGTGACACCTGTGAACTTCGTTTTCCCCAGTAGGTTGCTATTATTTAGGTTTCAGATTTCTTTTTTCTGACCTGTCTCTGGTGTCCCAGTCACATGTGCCTTTTCCCAGGGCTGTTAGAGCAGTCTGAAGGAGAGTAATTAATACCTGTCTGTCACCAAAGCACCACAACAATAGGCCATTCCTTCCATACATCTTTTTCCACAACAACAGGCCATTCCTTCCATACATCTTTTTACAAGCCCCATTTTTTCCCAGGAATCATTGTTCCTTCGAAGTGTTTTATGGCCATGTGTTTATGGTAAAGTGTTTATGGTTCACTACAGAGGCTTATATCCACCACAGTTTAACATCCACTACTGAGCAGGAAGCAGGAAAAAGATATAACAGAAGATTTTGCTGTTAAGAGGGCTGCCAGCTCCCAACACTGCCAGCACAGCACAGGACAGGACAGGGACAACACAGCCTATGCTTCAGTGCCAGAAGGCCCAGGTAGCAGAACCTGCTTCCAGGTTTCAGAAGCCTCTTCCAGAGGCTTTTGGTTTCTCCAAACTACCTTAGGCACTGGACTTCTGTTGTTTATATTCTTCATAGAGAATGTAACATGGCTAGTTACACAAGAGACTGAAATGTTTGTTCCTTCATAATTACATCTTTATATCTCCAGTGGATGCATGAGGGAAATTCAGGTTTTTTTTTCTTCTATGCAAATTACTACAGCCTTACTGATACTCAGGGAGCAAAACAGGCATTTGCACATTGCTCTGACCTGTACTACCAGTGGCTTCCGCAAGTGCCTGTTCCGTAATTTCCTGGGCTTTGGAAGGAAGAAGTCCGACTGCATCTGGACAACAACAGGAAATTAATTACAATTATTTTAAGCATCCAGACACAGAATAAATTACATCCCACAAATTCTTATTTTCAATAAAGACGAGTTAACAGTTAACTAAAATACTATGTTTTGTTTCAGATAGCACAATATCCTTCCTGCTAGAGTCAGAATTTTCCACCAAGAATGTATTTTTTCTTCTTTTTTATGGAGATGAAGCTTTGTCCCAAAAAAGCCATTTCATTACCAACTAGTTTGGCTTCCTACAAAATTCTTACTGAGATTGTATACATAAAAATTAGAATTTGACTTATATACAGCAATGAGGATGTGTTAAAATTAGCTACACATCAGAAGGGGATAGGTTTTTGCTAAATCTGGCACAAATATTTGCTGGAGCAACTTAATTAGACAGCAAGTAAGTGTAATCAGGCTGTGTGATGGTATTCAGAGTTGAATTACCTGAATTACCTGAACAGGTAATGTCAGTTCAAAGCACAGTTACATAGTCAAAATCTCACTCATCTCATTTAATACAATGTTAAACTTAAGCATGATAAGAAGCACTGCTTCACAAGGCAGCCCATACTTTCTGAGGAATTCAGAATGCCTGTGATACCTCCTGGAAGCTGGCTCATGCACACCATGCTGCATTTTCTATTCAGTCATCTCACTTACACTGATGGTGTCCAGGTGCTGCCGGAAGGTCAGCTCTGCTTCCTTGTTGGGTAGGAACAGTTTCCCATGGCGGCTGTTGGGAGGCAAAGTTGTAGGGACTGCAAACAGTCCACTGTCAGCCTCAGTGCTCCCAGAACTTGAAGGACTAGCCACCAAGAGAGGTCTAGGGAGGTTTCTCAAACCTGTAAGATTTTAACAGCAATTTAAATGAAATAAAGTGAAAACAAAAAGGAAATAACTCTTTAGTAACTGAAGGATCATAGCGAGCTGGGACTTCAGGATTTAGGCTTTGTCAGCAGCTGTTTCTAAAATCAGGAATTTCTCCATATTTCAGTTGTCCCACCTGCAAACTGACAGTATGTATCTGCTATGAATACCACTAATATTCACTTGCTTTGCAATTCTTGGAAGTATGGGATTAAATGTAATTTTACACTACTTAAGAAACTAGAATTGAAGCCCTGTTTTCAGCTGCACATACACTGTGATAATCAGTTTATCTGTTCATCTTGTAGGCATACCTGAGGGCCTATCTCAGTAAACAAACTATATCTACCATTTCTTATGTGGGGAAAGATAATACAAACACAGAGCCATTTTACAGTGTTTATGATTTATTTACACTCCCCACCCCTTCTTTCCCTATAGTAATTTGAAGTGCAACCCAAATAAAATCAATCTGGTGATGGAATGGAGATCAATTTACCAAAATACCTTCCCAAAGATGGACTTCAAAATACATTTGGCATAGTGAAATAATGGTAACTTGTCTGAGTAAAACTTCCCCATTTATGTTTAAGTTTAAAAAATTTGCTAGGATTTCCATCTGCATGCAGCCAGCTTGGATGAAAGCCAGCATCATTAGCCTGTCACTCTGAGCCAAGATCCACAGAGGTGCTTTAACAGCACCAGTTAACCGAGTTAACCTGCTCCAGGCTGTGAAAAGGATTGCCTAAGAATCACAGCTGGTCCCAGTAACCCCAACACCATCACAAACTTTCCTGAAGTCATAAACCTTTGGTGGAAAATGCAATTTTGGGCTGAAACACAGAACCAAAATTCTTGGTGTGCGTGGTTGGGGCTCACAGGTTACAGCCGCCATACCGCCTATTAAAGAAAAGGCAATTCATAATCATTCTCTATCGCACAATCATAGAATCACGAAACTGGTTTGGGTTGGAAGGGACATTGAAGCTCATCTCATTCCGCCCCTTGCCATGGGCAGGGACCCCTTTCACTATCTCAGGTTGCTCCAAGCCCCATCTAACCTGGCCTTGAACACTGCCAGGCACCCAGGGGCAGACACAACTTCTCTGGGCAATTGTGCCAGGGCCTCACCACCCTCACAGGGAAGAATTTCTTCCTAATATTTAATTTAAACCTATAGTGGCAGGATGGCACAGAAAAATTTCAGTAAGTATCTATCAACAGATTTTACACTGGGCATCTACTTGCCTGTTTTGTAAGCTGATATTGTCTTGAGATCTCACGCCCTGTGCCAGTCAGCATGTACTGGTTTAGGCTGGGAAGGGGTTAATTTTCTCTAGTGGCAGTTTTGAATTTGCGTTGCAAACAGTGCTCACAACTCAGGGATGCTTTAGTTACTCCTGAGCAGGACTTACACTGGTCAAGACCTTTGCTGCTCCTCACCCCACACTGCCAGTGAGGGGGCTGGGGATGCATGAGGAACTGGGAGGGGACACAGCCAAGACAGCTGATCCCAGCTGACCACAGTGATATTCCACACCATGGGGGGGTCAGGCATAGCATAAGGAGCTGGGGGAAGAAGAAGAAGGAAGGGGGTGGACATTCAGAGGGAGGGTGTTTGTCTTTCCAAGTTACTGTTACATACGATGCAGCCATGCTGTCTTGGGGATGGTTGAACATCTGCCTGCCCAGGGGAAGCAGGGAACAAATTCCTTGCTCTACTTTGTATTAATGGTGTTTACTTCCCCTAATAAACTGGTTTTTTTTCAAACCATGAGTTCTCTCAGTTTTACTCTTTCAGTTCTCCCCCATTCCACCAGAGGGGTGTAACTGAGTAGATGTATGGGGCTGAGTTGCTAGCTGGGATTAAACCATGATACAGCTCCCAAAAAAACCCCAAGCATCTTCTCTAAGAGTGACTAACGGGAGTTACTCTGGATTGTGAACTGCATATACTGATGTGCATTGTTATTCAAGATTCAAAGCAGCACTGGACTTAGGACAATTCTAAAGCAAATTAGCACACACCAATGTTCTCAGACAGTGGAGCTCCTAAGAGTAAGAGCACTTCTCCTTCCAGTGTTCCATCTCTGGGAAATTCTCATCATGGTGTGAGTTATTAATAAGTTGATTTCATCAAGTGGATTTTTAGGAATACTCACCTGAGGAGCTGGAAGCAGCACCAGGAGAAAAAGTCTTGTTGCGAAGGGCAGACTGATTCCGTGCACAGCCTGGACTCCTGGTATTGATGGCAATCACCTTTCCGGGGGGAGTCAGGGACTGCTCCTCCTGAGCAGGCTTTATAGGTGATGTGGCAATGGAGCTCATCTCAGGCATCTGAAAATGCACATTAAATGAATATTTTGTGCTGGTACAACAAATGTATTGGGAAACTCACTGTACTCAGGAAGACTTAAAATTAAGATTTGACATACTACAATACCTTAAAGCACTCTAAGCAATATCTCCTAGTGGGTGTGAGGGGTAGCTGAAATTACCTTCTTGCCCATTTAGCATTGCTGGATGTCACCCATTCAATATATTAATTTATGTTACAATCGGGTTAACACTTGACAAGCTTCATGCAATGTACTGTATCACCACAGGATAGAAAGAAAGAGAAGAAAAATTGTGTTGGTTTTAACTCAGTGCAAAGCTATTTTTTGTAACTCCACACAGAGGGCTGCTCTGGTGAAAAATACATCTGGACAAAAACATTTTAATTCTCTCTTAATTCTAATCAAGTAGAGTTTTGAATTTTTTCCCTTCCCTTGTCTTTCACACTGTAATACAGCACTAACGAGACACATGCCCTTCAATAATTTTAAAGGCCTATCCAGTTGTTTCATTAAGTTCTTTAAACTGTTTTCTGGAAAACCCTCCCTTTTTAAGGAATCTATATGCAGTCACAGGCTTAAAATTACACCCTCTGCTCAACTACAACGGCACTTCACAGTTTGTTTTATGCTGATGATTTTGATTTAAAGGATGAACCACAGCACAGCTGGCTGCTTTGGCCATTACAGATTATCTGGAGAAAACAGCAGGCATGCACACAATCAATCCTTCCTCTTAAAATATCCTGTGGCAAAAATATCATAGTTCCTGTCATTATTTTAAGAAATGCAACTTTCAAGACATCTACAGTGCTTTCAGTGAGGCAGTAAATATCTTCCTGGTCTTTGCACTATCAGTGCCACAATGTTCATGCTTCAAGGAGAGTATGTTTTTCCGAAAAACAGTGAGAATAAAGTGGTATTTGAAAAATGAATGATTGTGTTCCTTTTTTTTGCTGGAATGTACAATATGGTACATATCCTTAAAGAGCTCCTTTATTGTTCAGTAGTACTATGCTACTGTAAGACAGCCGAGAGTGTGAAAGTGACAGAAAAACACGTGCAAATCCTAACTGCTGGTTTCTCCTCCTCTTCAATTCCTTTTCCTGCAAGTCTCAGGGATGTCCTTCTTTATAGTTTGTGATTGTTTCATCATATCATGCCTAGCTATCACCTGTGTCACCAGAAGTAAAAGTAGATGCTAAAGAGGAGACTGTATTCCAGATCTGTGAGATGTCAGATGTTTAAATTTTGCAGTTTAAACAAAGTCTATATCTGGAGCTGCATCTGAACAAAGACGGGTTTAAATTGATAAAATCCTGCATTCCATGTCTGCAGAATGATAATCAAAAGGAACTTTGAAGGAGGTTAAATCACCAACAAACAAGGATTAAAGAACTGTGTGTTTGGGAACAGTGATGCATTTGCATCCTGGGTGGAACTGAATCTTTAGTTCATCATATCTACCACAGGCATTTAAGCAGATCTGCTGAACTCTGTGTCTTTTTAAAAGATGTTTTACTGAGTTTCAGTTGCCTGCACTAGGTGGAATTGGCTACCCAGGTATCACTGGGGCAAATCTTAAATACAAGTTTACAAAGCACAAGAAGGAAAGCAAATTCAATTCCCTAAGGTCTGTCTAAGGACTGGGACTGTTGAACAGCTATCTTAGAGTCTGGGAACTTTTACCCAAATCAACTGTGACAGGCACAGTTCTGTTGACTCTACTATTCTGAAGAAATACATTCTTTTCACTCTCACACTGTGTAATTTGAACTGCATAAACACTGAAAATCAATGCAGTTTTCATGTGCAATATTAACCTCATCCAGGCTCCATTTCCCACAAAAGGCTGGCTTAGATGATCTTCCAAGGCGCCTTCCAACCTGGGCTGTTCTAAGGTTCTGTGAATCTGAGAGATAACAGAAGGCACCTCACCTCATAACTGATCTTTTGAGTAGTCACTGGATGTCACAAATGTAGTCACTAGTCACAAATGTTCACTGGAACACAAATTAAACTCACAGCAAAACAGAAGCTAAAAGGCAGTGTAAAAAGCATAGTGAAGCAAAGTCCACTCTGTAGCCAGCTGTCTTGTGTTGTGGTTTTTGTATAATTTAAACACAGGAATCTCCAAAGCTCTTGACATGGCTAGTTACTGATTTATTGTGAATGCACAACTCGGCAATTATTCCCCAAATGAAACTAGAGTTTAGTATCTGGAGCATGAACAAGAGCTACTTACTGGTTTGGGATTGACTTCAGTAGAGATGAGTCTCAGAAGGCAATTCAAGAGTCTCTGCTTGTGAAAGGTAGGACATGCAGGGACAGTACTGGACTCAGATGCATGCTCTCTAGCATGCTGGGTTTCTGGCTCCAAGACAGCCAACCAGTCATATTCCAGCTGCAGCTTGTTTGGTTTGCCCATCATGAGGTAGACTTCAGCCAGCGTAAGGCTCTCAGAGGTTCGCAGACTCCATCCTTCTTCTCTAACTTGTTGGGAGAGTCGACTTGGGTCATCCTTGAGAGACTTTGTACTGGATTGTCCCTGAGGTGGAGGTGGAAACAAGGAGCCCAGCTTCTCTTGAGAATCCTCCATTACTGTATCCATGATATCCTTGGTACAAGCATCAAGTTGCTGGCCCTGGCTGTGGCTGGCCTGAGTTTCACATCTGCTGCTGCCAGGGGAAGCCACACCACCTCTCAGCAGCTGGGAATAAGAGTCAGAGGTCTCTGCACTCCTCCTGCTTGGAAAAATCACTGGAGAAGCATTACCAATTGCTGAAGCAGAGTCTTTCCCATGCAGTTTGTCTGTGCAAGTACAATTCTCTGGGACGATTAGGTCCTGGCAGGACTTCATGTACCGTGGGAATGGATCGAGCAGAGAGAGCTCCTCCACATCAGGGATCTTGCTGCAAGCACACTCTGTGCTGCACGAGGGTAGCAATCCTGCCTGGTCACTAGCCAGGGCCTCCCTGCCCTCCATGCAGGGGGCCAATGAGCTCAGCTTTTCCTGGGGCCCTCCTGGATCCTGAAGTCCAGAAGGTGATTTCTGAAGGGAATTAGTGATGCCAAGATTTGAGGCTGCTCCTTCCACCAGGACAGGCTCTGGGGCACCATCTTCAGTGCTTGCAGAAACTTCAGCTGTAGGCTGCAAGGTTCGGCTGGGCTCTGTAGTGCTCTCTCCCCTTCCCACACCCTTACCTTCCATCCCCCGCAGGTATTTCAGCTGTCCCCTTGCTGTCCCCTGACCACTCTGTATGCCAAGGATTTGGGCAGGGGGGAGTAAGTGAGAATCTTTTGTGTTCTGTTTGCATTTGCCCGTTTCCTGCCAATGCACAGTACAGAAGGCCTTGGAGTGGACCACTCTGGCTACCCCAGGCAGTGGAGTGAGGGTACAGTTCTCCCCTGGAAAGAGATGGAGCATCACTTTCTCCTCCGAGAAGCTGCCTCTTGTTTCTGCATCTCTGGAGTCTTGAGGTTGCTGTTCTTCAAGTGTTTTACGCTAAAAAAAGATGTGTCAAAGAATGTAACAGTCGCCTTCCCCTTCCAAAAAAGTACCTGGGAGCCTACTTTGCAAGTTAAAAAAAAAAAAAAAGAAAACCTAGCTGATCAAGGACATGTTCTCTATTCAGCACAGATTGTAGTGAAGACAAGTATAATCAGAAATTAGGTCCTTTGTGGTGATAAAGACTGCAGTGAAGACCTGCTACAAGCCCAAATATCCATTCCAAACAAAATTACCTCTCCGTTTCACACACCACTGTAATTGTAAAAAAGAAAAATCCCAATCAACAAACCCCAAAAAAGCAAAGCACAACCTCTAACACTGCACAGCAAAGCAGCCTCTCATGAGTGCAACAAACTCCACCTTACACAGTCTGACATCCTTCAGAGTTTCAAGTGCTATGCCACTGCTTCTTCCAGGCTCACAAATTAAACAGAAAAGCCTGAATGAAAGGTCAAAGAAGAGGATAAAACCGACAAGTGGGAAAGACTATGTTCAGAACAGAACAGCTGCTAACTCACAAATCCTTCTATTGCATGGATCAAAGTTCAGAGGCACGGGCACCCTGAATGCTGTATGGCTCAGACAGTGCAGATACATTGCAGGTTCCAGCACCTACCTGGACAAGGTGAAAATGCACCAAGTGCAAAGATCTGTCCTTAATCTCTCTACTGAAACCAGAAACAGAATTGCCAGTTATTATCCAGGCTGTACTTGGGTCACCCACTGATAATGAACCAGACTAAGATCACCCTTTGAGGAAATTAAATAAAGGCAGGAATGTAATTTTTTCTTAACTAGCTTTTATGGGATGATAACAGAGAAGAGTTGCGATAAAAACAGAACACCATGGGATGTCCCACAAAAGCCTCCACTAGTGATGCTGAGACTTTATCTATATTTTTACTAAGCAGAGACTCATACATTAATGAAGTAGATTCACTTTTCTGATGCAAAACTGAACTTGGAATAGGAAGGGAATTTCTCCCAGGACACAGCACATGGAACAGACTGAGTAGGAAAAGGATACAACCCGCACTTCATGTAGAGCCCACTTCTGCTTCAGGAATTCAAGGAGGCTGGAGACCTTCCGATGTAACTCCACGATCATCCTGTATGCACAAGAAGCAAAGCAAGGGAACAGAGAACAGCTGTCAGCAGGAGCTCCAAGTCCTATCCTTGATGCTAGAAGGGGAATTAAGGAATAAACTGGCATTCTATAATGCCAGCACAAAGAATACTCCCAAGTGCTAAGAAAAAAATCTACAACAAAACCAAAAACATGTTATCCCACAACTTTAAAATTTAGATTAACTCACAACTGTGATAACTCATACATTCTAAAACCCTGTCAGATAAACCTGACTGCCATGACTCAAGAAACTATTTTTTTTCCAGATGGAAGAAGATAGGAAAAGATGGCAGCACTTAGCTGAACTGCAAAAGTGCAGTTCAAGTGCAGGCAAGGCATGAAGCTAGTATATAAAGAAAGAGAAAAAGGGGCACAAAAGACAAACATTCACTTTTTGAAAGCATTTTACTAAATAAACCTAATGCAGAGAAGAGAATGGATATTTTTATCATGATCTTTAGTCACTACACTGAACTGCTGCATTTGAAACAACACTCAATTGAGGTCTCGTGTTTGCTGTCCCAAGTTCTGGACTAGACGTAAGTACCAGGATGAACAGCCACTGATGACACTGAACACCTGCACCAGCAATGTTTCGCAAGGGAGAAACTACAAACACTTTCCATGCTACTTTAATCATTGGGTGCAAGTGAAATATTCAGAGCCTTGGCGCAGGCACCTCTGACCACTGTGTATATTTCCTTCTCTCTGTTTATGGTACATACAATACAAATTTTAGTAAAACTAAGGCTACTATCTCCATTTTACTTAGCCTCTGCTCTGACATTAACATGGCACAAACTACACTCATCTCCAAAGCTAGTAGCTCCTTCATTACTCAAATTAAAAGATATAAAGAACAATGGTAATCTAATTTTCCCACGTGATAAGTCATGTTTACAAACCATGCACTGATTGGACAAAGGCTTCAGACTAAGTACACTTAGGCCAACTGCATTATCAAAGATGAACTGCTCAACTGGCAAAGAGAACCCTGAAGAAAGAGGAAGGGGCTAGGATGCTGCTCATCTATTTCCCTATTCTGAGCACCACAATCAGCTCTCCATTACCTAAGCCGTGGGTTCTGGGCAAGACTCTGTACTCGAGCCCATGCATGGTTATTCCGTGGCTGCAACTCCACAGGGACCTTGAGGGGAAGTCGTACTGGTTTTTGGTCCTCTTCATCACTTACACCTGAATGGAGAAGAAGCACAAAGAGTCAAAGCAAGGACAGCTCAGTCACAACACTGTATGCTCAGTTACACAATACAAAATATCAGACCTACGTCATCAGCACCTACAGACAACTCGGGCAGGTCAGCTTCACCAGTGGAGCCTGCTTCCTTAATTTACCTTCTGTTTCAATATGTTCTTATCCTTGGACACTGTAGTGGTACTGGGGATTCCAGCTGAGCAAGCAGTGTCAAAAATCAGATGTCTGGAAACTTTGAGCAAGTACAGTATTTCTAACCTTTGAACAGCCTAATTCTACTTACTTCAGAATGAGGAAGAAAATAAAAAATCCAAAATGAAAACATACATAGCTGAATAGGAGAAGGTAAAACATTTGAAAATGTTC
The DNA here is from genome assembly GCF_050655825.1 of Lonchura striata. Taxonomy (NCBI): domain Eukaryota; kingdom Metazoa; phylum Chordata; class Aves; order Passeriformes; family Estrildidae; genus Lonchura; species Lonchura striata. The sequence continues at coordinate 16,543,707 of NC_140716.1, read as the reverse complement.
AGTGCTAAATACAATACTACTGCTCATTCACTAGCATCTTCACATACAGTGAAAGCAGCAGTAAACTGGTCTGGTGTGAGTATTTTCTTTCCAAGTTAGCTGGTAAGAAAACTAGGTGAATCCTGAAGTTACTGGGGTTATATGAGCAAAGAGGCCAAGACAGAATACTGTGTCCAGGACAAACATGCAATAGCCCAAATTTCCCTGCCTGTGATGGACACACTAGAACAAGCCTTCTCACTTTCTATGTTTCCAGCCATCTTCTAGAACACCCTCACGTTCCAGCATCTTTTACTCACCATCTGGATCACAGAGTTTCTTCAAAGCCCTGCACATGGGAGCTTTGATACGCAGGTTTCTGCCTTTGTAACGAACAGTTGTAGCCCTGGATATATGGAAAGGGAAGTACTTAGAGGAACCAGTAACAACAGTATGTGAATACAGACCTATCCATCTTAGGCCCTGTCCTCTTCACCATCTTCATATATGACTTGGACACAGGACTGGAAGAGATACTAAGCAAGTTTGCAGATGATAAAAAATTGGGAGAAGCTGTGGACTCCCTTGAAGGCAGGGAGGCCCTGCAGAGAGAACTCAGCAAATTAGAGGACTGGGCAATCACCAACCATGTGAAGTTCAACAAGGGAAAGTGCCAGATTGTGCACCTGGGATGGGGCAACCTTCGATGTATGGATAGACTGGGGAATGAGATGCTGGAAAGCAGTGTTGCAGAAAGGACCTGGGGATCCTGGTCAAAGGCCAGTTGGAGCTGAGTCACCAGTGCCTTCCAGCCAAGAGGGAAGTCCTTGTTCTTGTTCTGGGAGCACCAGGTCCAGCATTGCCAGCTGGGCCAGGGAGGGGATTGTCCCATTCTGCTTTGCACTGGAGTGGCCTCACCTTGAGTATTGTGTGCAGTTTTGGTCACTACCATATAGTAAAGATAATAAACTATTAGATAATGTCCAAAGGAAGGCAATGAAAATGGTGAAGGGGGAAGCCATATGAGGATTGGCTGAGGGCACTTGGTCTGTTCAGCCTGGAGAAAAGGAGACTGAGGGGAGACCTTGCAGCTACTACTTCCTCATGAGGAGAAGAGAAGGGGCAGACAGCAATTTCTTCTCTGTGCTGGTTACCAGTGACAAGAGCCATGGAAATGGCCTAAAGCTGTGCCAGGGCAGATGTAGGCTGGATATGTAGGATGGAGAAAAAGCTTCTTCCCCCAGAGAGCTCTCCAGGGCAGTGGTCACAGCACCAACCCTGACAGAAATCAAGAAGCATTAATACAATGCTCTCAGGCACAGTGTGACTCCTGGGGATGGTGCTGTGCAGGGCTGGAAGTTGACCTTGATGATCCCTGGATCCCTGTACCTTCCAACTCAGCTTATTCTGTGATCAGGGACACAGAGCAAAACACCACCATAGCTACAGGAATGAATACAGAAATGTAAGGGTCTGCAGTGCAAGTTCACAGAGCATTCAGTCTTTCCTATCACCTTTTCACTGTGGAAGAGCTACTCTTGTGATTCTCCTCTTCCAGACTTTCATGAAATACTTGGTTATCCACTCAGGGAGGGAGTTCTGTTTTATAAGTGGACCAAGATCATGTTACTTGGGTTCAATAGTGCCCTCACAGACAGCTGCTTCATAAAAGACGAGTGGTTTTGATTTAGTCTTCCCTTTATACTCATGACTCTTAATTATAGGACGAAAGAGTCTGAAGTCTTTGCAGTCTTTCATTTGGAAATATGATCACCATATCTGGCGCAGACATGAGGTCTAAGAGCTTGTGCAAAATCTGAACAAAGTAACTTTTTACAGTATGATTTCACTGGTTCAGTTTCAATATCACTAGCAGTTTCAAAGATCCTTAGAAGTCAGAGGTAATTTTTGTTTTCACACTGTGAAACTACTTGATTTCTTCACTCCATCAGTCCTGTTTTCTTTGTAGGGACATAAAAGGCAGACATTGAGCTCAATCAAATTACCAATGGCAGTATTACTCTCTAATACTCGAAGCATTAAGGATCAGCTGGCATAGAAGCATCAGGATTGAACACAAGTCCTTTCAGTAAAACAAAATAAATTATAAAGAATATTCCTATGCTGTAAGTAAAACACCATCAAGCAGGAAGAGCAGCTGTCTACAGTGCTAAGAGGAAAACTTGCAAAAGGGCAGCAGAACTGAGGGCAGACCTGAGAAGATAGAGCTGATGGGATGAGCAACTCAAAAGTTTGTTACTGAACTGTGAACTTCTACAGATTTGGAATATCCCTGGGCTGGAAGGGCGTATTTCTTTTCAATTTAATTATTGGAAACAAGAATTGTTTGAACACAGTTGGTCCCACCAAGTCCAACAGTGTAAAGTCTCTGTCAGTGTCTTCCAGTGTAAATACTCTTAGAGAGGGACACAGAAACCCTTGCAGATATCTAATCAATAAGTTAAGGCAAGGATGAAAGTTGAAACGTCCTCCTGGGCACCTCAGCCTTAGCATGAGACTCCATATCCTCTTGTATTTATCCTTATATTAAAGTGTAGATATGAGTTTATCAGAAAATCAGCATTTTGTACAATGATCTTCTTCCCTATTTGTAATCTGTTTTAATACAACAAATTATTTTCAGTACTTGTGCAAGCTGAGACTCTCCTCCTTGATTTTAGCTAATGCAATTCTTTACTATCACACGTCCCCTTGAAGCATGTGAGTGAAGAGTCAGAAATAGCATTATTATTACCATCATCACCATAATTATTATCTTGACAGTTATAACAGTACAAGTAAGAAGGGGTTTGGCGAGAGAAACATTTTTTATATTAACTGATATGACTATATAAACCAATCAAGTTTTGTGGAAATTGTTTCATCACATGAGTGGAAAGTTATTGAAACAAGAGTCTGGCTACTCAGAAGGCTCAGAAGGTTTGCTCTGCCTAAAACAGCTGAACTAACTGATCTAAGAAAAAGAAGAAAGAAGTGCTGTTGTTCATTCTTCGTATTTCCTATTTCTGTTCAAGAGCCCAGCTACTTGGTCATAAAGCATTTATTGTTGAGTCAGGCTTCCTGGTAGTTGCTTGTGCTCCATTTGTCTGCCACCTGTGCAGGTGGACCTTGGGCTGCAGGTATCCACCACCTGTTACCATGGAACAGCTTATAAATGAACATGGATCAGCATCACAGACTCACGACTCTCTATCTATGCTTCAAAGGGCAGAGAAATGAGAAAAAAAACAACCAACCCAACCAAAACCTAAGATAAAAGCCAGAAAAGAAGTGTGAAAAATATAAGTATATTATGGAAAATATATTGTTTGAAAAAAAAAGCCAAAACAAAACAATGAAACACTAAGAGGAAAACCACATTGGAGAAAACCAAACTGCAAACCTGATACCTATATGGAGAAGCAGGAACTACTGCCTTCCCTGAGCACGAGGGGAAATGGCACAGTTCAGAAGTCAGCAAGAAAAGTACACCATTCACTAAATGAAGAAACACAGAGCACACACAAACGTGAAAAACCATTAAAGACTTCCCATGCAAGTTTTCACCCTGCCACTACAAAACTCTTCCACAACAGCAATCAATGTTATTTTCATGCTTCCATCGCACATGTTTTTGAATATCCCAGCTCACTACATTCATGTGTTCTGCTTCCCCTAACTCCCTTCTCCATTAAGTATGCTTAGCTTCAAGCAATCTAGGACAGAGTCTAAAGAATAACTTTTTATCAAACTAATATAAAAGCAGATATATTTAGACTATAATTTTCTAATTGAAATCTGTAGCTGGGATGCTGGAAGAACACTATTTCCACAAATTTAGGGAAAGCACAGTAGAACAGTCAGTCTACAACAGAACTACTTTAAGCTTCAAAATCCCTATTTTCTTCTGCTACCTAGATTCTGGATGTCTCCAAATGCAGAAAAGGGTAAGTCTTAAAAAAAGTCACTCTACTGACTATGCATTCAGAATTACCAGTCTGACTTGATACTAAGAGCATAACCTGCCTACTTAAAATGGTTTGGTTTATACATTATTTTTTTCAGTTGTTATCTTATGATCAAGATTAAAATCTTAAAAAGAGTTACAGATTTCCCCTCAGCATGCCAAAGAGTTTTCCCAAGCAACTGGGAGACAGTAAAGAATCACTCCTATCCCACATTCAGAATCTGAACCAGACAGAACAACTAATGCCTGTTAATGGCTTCTTTCTTTCTTAACTTGTGTTATAAAGAGCCTCTCAGGTCGAGGGGTAAAACCACATACACTACAAGACACTGAAGAGTGCTCTGCTTAACTGGTCCACTGTTACAATACTTCTTTAATTAGGTGTTTCTTGTGCTTTGTTTTTTGTTTGTTTTTTTTTAACTTACCCAAAATTTCTGCATATTTACAAAGACATAGAGAAAATATTTGTATTCATTCATATATAGTTTTCATTAAATGTAAAGAGTGTTGCAAAACCTAAGTCAAATAAAATTGCTTCCCTCCTAAAATTGAAAAAAAACAACAGACCTTCAGTTTAAGTTTATTTAAATTAGTTACTGAGCAGTTCTGCTATACCACTATAAACCTTTTTTTTTTTCTTTTTATACATCCTAATCAATGACCTAGTAAATGTGTCGTGAAATTAAAATGCCGTAATAAAAATCTTAGCACAAAGGACTGGACAGAGAGTGATCCTGTCTTTCAGCAGCTAAAGTAGGCCAGTGCTGCCCTGAGTACACTGAACTACTCAGAACAGTTACAGAAGATGACAGAATAATTCTTAGCTCCCCTTTGCATTTATAAAGATGTAAACTGTGATCTATTTTCTGCAAGATTCTCTATTTATTCAACAACCCCTGTACCACTGGCTGTTGACTAGCCTCATTTGCCTGTTACTGACATTCTGAAGACAAGTACAGAGATGTACAACAGAGAATAACCTTAACTCCAACAGCCAAACAGGGATGTGTCACACACAGACTTTGCCAGTACTTACCAGAGTCAGTTGACTGGAGCTGTCAGGCACTCCTTAGTATCCATGTCCTGGATTATAAACTCTAGGAAGCTAGGAAGCTTTTAAGTATGATTTTCTTGTGAGTCCCTGACAGGGTCATTTGTTTTTCAATGCTCCATGAAATTAGTAGAGAAACCACAGATGCAAAACAAGCACTGAATTAGAGCATGTAACTCCAGGGTCAGGAGTCATGCTGCAAATAAATTGCCAGGTAGCTCCTCACAACCTTTCTTGGCTTTTCTTACCAATTAAATGAAGAGAATGCTTACCTACTTAAGGAACAGATCATCAGAATAATGCATGTTCCCCATTTTTAATCACTTTGGTTTCACTTTCTTTCACAGCTTTCCTCAGTGACAAGCCTTACAAAGTGCATTGCATTCAGAAGAGGAGTGTCACACTTGAAAGAAATGTATCAGGAACTGGAGAAAACACTGATTATAAATAGGGAAGAGGCCCACAGAATTGTACTATCACTGAACAAGATGGGAAGTTGAACCAACCAAGGTTTATGCAATGTGTTTCCTTCTGGGAGCTATGAGGCTGCCCTGCACGTGCAGGTGATGCAGACATCCACACGGTAATGAGACACAGTTTGCTCTTCTTCAACTGATGAGGTTCACCACCAAATGGGGTAAAGGATGCAGGAGAAAAACAGAAGCAAAAATGGGTCTCCCAGATGTAGACAAAAAGCCTATGCAAAAGCAACTACTTCTGAACTGGTTAATGTTATGTACACTCTAATTTTGGCATAGAAGATTAGTATTAATACTTTCAAATGTAAGACTCCTGTTCCCAAAATGGCTTGTTACAAGATTGGCTTTCATGAAGTAAACACCTAGACTTCACAGAAATCACTAGCCCTCATTTAACAATTAATCAGAAGAACTAAGGCCTGAATCATGCAAAGTGGTATACTGATACTACAGCTCACTAAACGTCATTAGGCTCATTTGTTATGCTTTAGTATGTTTGGATAACCCAATATAAGAAAGGTGCTCTAGTATAGCACAGTGTGACTAAACCAACTGCTGAAACTCTGAAACATAGAGATATTCCAGAAACTACAGATGAAGGCTCGTCCCAGGTCCACTTTAACTGGTAACTCAAATTTAAAAAAGTAATTTGCTTTAAGAATAATGCCATTAAACATACAGCTCATATTTTCCTAATTTTACAAAACCCAAACCACATGGGAATTTCTCTTCTAATTTAAAACCTTGCAGTTAACAGAAGAATGAACAAGTGATTCAAGTGATTGAAGACCATCAACACAAGCACACTGTACAAACAGCATCTCCCAGGAGAGAAAAGGTTGTTCAACTCCTAAGAAACTGAATTAGAAACTCCATTTGAGAACACATGAAAGGCACAATGCCAAGTATCCATATTTTGCAAGGTAAAGTCCAAAGACTGCAGCTGCTGAGGGGGCAAACTCCTGCTCCTGTCTACAGTCAAGTTTACTTCATCAATAACTTGTCTGCTACAGTGAACACCCTAAAAGCAAGAATGTAAAAGGTAAAAGCAGACCTGTAAGAGACAGAAAATAACGATTTTTCAAATCACTTTTAAAGATGGGGTTAAGGACACATCACTGCCTCCTAAGTAATTACATGCCTTGTCTTTTGAAAGAGATTTCACTTTAAAACACATAAATTCTAAAAGCTGAACTACTTTGGAAAACTTTATGCACAAATACATCAGGTATGCCCTCATTTATAATAATACACAACTTCTAACCCCTTCTGCATTCTAGGAGTACATCAAATCATAGACTGCATCCCCAAATCCCACAATATGCTTTAGAAGTGAAAGAGAACATTTGCTCTTTATGTCAAGGAGATGCAAAAGCCACTGGAGGGCTGAGGCCTCCAAGGTCCTGAAGGGTCATTTCAGGCCTGAAAGTCAAGACTTGTGAGCCCTGCTGAGGTAGCATGGTTTGGAGATGAACCCTCACTGCAAGAAGGACATTTAAGGGGCTGGAATGTGTGCAGAGATGGGAATGGAGCTGGGGAAGGATCTGGAGCACAAGTCTGATAAGGAGCAGTTGAGGGAGCTGAGAAAGGGGCTCAGCCTGGAGAAAACAAGGCTCAGGGGGGACTTTCTGGCTCTCCACAACTCCCTGACAAGAGTGTGCAGCCAGTTGGGGGTTGGGCTCAGCTCCAAGGGAACAAGGATCAGGACAAGAGGAAACAGCTTCAAGATGTGCCAGGGGAGGTTTAGATGGATACTGGGAAAATTTCTGCACTGAAAGTGTGGTCAGGCAGTGGAACAGGCTGCCTAGGGCAGTGGTGGAATGACCATCCCTGAAGAAATTTAAAAGACCTATGGATATGGCACTTGGGGACAGGAGTTAGTGGTGGCAGGGCTGAGGTAATGGTTGGACTTGATGATCTTGGATTCCAACCTAAATAATTTTGTGATTTCCCTGAGTGAATCCACAAGTAAGTGGATTCACAGGGAAAGTGAGTGTAGCTTCTGTAAAGAATTCTCATTTAATTATTTTATTAAACTTAACCCATCATTTCTTATTATTAACAATTAATGGCTTCATGGAAAAGGGGAGAAATATCCTAATACAAAACAAACTAAGAATGGAAAACATCAAACTTCAGCTCTTGAAAATTAAAAAATGTCCCAAACTTTGGATCAATACAACATCCAGCTGAGCAACACAGTTTTATGAGTTTCAGGAGTAAGTTCTTACTTACCCAGCTTGAATGAGCTCATTGAGTTTAGCTGCATTCTTGTCATCCATACCTTTTCAGTAAATGAGATAACAGAGTGAATTAGGATTTACACATTTAAACTCATGGCCTTCTCTGTGTCCTGTTGGGTTTTCAAAACTATTACATTTTATTCTCACATAGGATTAACATACATAAATGCACTGTAACATAGCTCTTCTGGAAAGTTTGTATTTTCATAACATGCAAGCTTCACATGATCTTTGCCACAAAAATTACTTTCTACACATGGATTAAATAGCCCTAGTTTAGGTACTACACCCACCTTTGAACATTGGGCTTTAATCTGACACCAGGTTATTAAAAAGCAAAGCTTCTTCCTGCTCAATCTCTGTTACTAAGGCAGCAAGGCAGAATGAAACAGCACCCTAGTGCTTAACACAACAAAAGAGTAAATAAAAATAATAAAGTGCACATGTAACCCTCACTGTTTTGTATGCATTATAGAGCATGTTTTTAAACAGACATTTTGGTAACTTGATTTATATGACAGTTAGGCCCAGATCTATTAACTGAACAATTAACCTTCCTCTGGCAATGCTAAAAGTATTTCTGGAGTGCTTTTGTGTCTCAATAGCTCACAGTAAGTCTTCACCATTTCTGTGACTGTGAATACCACAAGAGTTAAAAAAAGGGGGTGGGGGGAAGGAAGAAATTGCTTTCCATAGCTACAGAGTAGACCTGTCATAAATGGGTGTACAGTCTTGCATCTTGAGTACATTTGGTCTTGGAGACAAGAATGTTCTAAGTGACAGCAAGTAAAATATGTAACCAAGTCCCAAAGTACTAAAAAGACAGAAGCACAGAGGCTGCAGGCATTGCCATGGTGACTATGTGAAATCTTACTCCCAGTCATAGCAGGAAGGGTCTGCTTGTAAAACAGATGTGGGTACATGAAAGAAACACTAACACTGATCTCTGCTGACAGTGCAATGTGCCTTGCTTCTGCACCTGCTTTGTCATCAAACAGCTCAAAATTGCTTCTCCAAGTTGAGCACTGCTTCTCCAGTTAACACACTGGAGATCTTTAAACAAACCGAATAAAGTCAGTATGAACATTCACAACAGTGAATTCTCATTCATTACCTGCTATGACAGCAATCCCAGGTAAGGGAATAACATAGCAAAAAACCTTTCCCAAAATCCCACAACCCTTTTAGGAATTGCACATGTTCACTTATGAAGACTTTAGTGTCATTTCACCTTACAACTAGTATGACTTCACAAAGAAGTGAAGGTATTTTGCTGGTTTTCTATGTCTCACGAATTAAACAAAGCAGGTAGAAGATGCACTATTATGTAACACTGACTGTGCAAAAAGCCTGGGGACAAATGAAAAACTACATGGATAAAGTGTATGCACATGGACTGGCACATACAGGGCATGTTTATCTGCCCATTCTTCAAGGCAGACAAGTCACAGTTCTCTCTGGTCTGGAAGCCATGAAAACCATAGGAACTATGTCGTGGGACTCATCCCCTCAGTGTGGACAGTAGGGTAAGATAGGGATCCTCTATTCTACTCAAGTGAGATTGTACCTGCAGTTCTGGGGGTCCCAGCATATGAAGTACTTAAAGAAGGCTTATAAAAAAGACAAGGAAAGACTTTTCAGCAGGGCCTGGAGGGACAGGAAAAAGGTTGATGGTTTTAAACCACAGGAGGGGAAATTTAAAATATATTATGAAAACATTTTTTATTACAAGTGTGGGGGGGGCTCTGGCACAGGTTGCCCAAAGAAGCTGTGGGTGTCCCATCCCTGGAAATGTTCAAGGCCAAGAAGGACAGGGGTTGGTCTAGTGGAAAGTACCCTTGTTTAGTAGAAAGTACCCCTGCCCGTGGCAGGGGGTTGGGATAAAATGGTCTTTAAGGTTCCTTCCAATCCAAACCACTCTGTAGTTCTGTGAGCCTAAGCTCAGGTATGTTGCTAATGCAATTAATCAACTGCCAGCAAACATCAGAGTGAAGCATTGTTATGGCACGTACTCCTCCATCTCCACTCATCGATATGGACAAAACTGGACTCTGGGACCGACAAGGTCAGAACCCATCTTGCTTAGCCAGTAAAATTATTTCCAATTGTGGTTTGTGCCTTTTTATCTTCAGGGTACAGTGAGCAAATATTTAAAGAAAAACTTAGAAAAATACAACATCCCAGATTTTGACTGCATGGGCAGAGATAATTCTGGGTGTGTATAATTTACACCCTTAATTGCTTAGGTTTCAGTAATAACAGAATAGATAATCTAAACTTTGTGTATGTTTTCTTATCACCTGTGGGCAATACATGCACAGCATTTTGCAGAAGATAAAACTAAAGAAATCTATCAAAGTGGATTAATCCAACAGACTAAGAAGGTATGTAAAAATAAAAACACATTTAATGAAGAAATAACACCACAGATAACAGCAACTCAAAAGTGGATCTGAACTAGACACTGCAAGCCTCAAGTGTAGTAACTTCTGATTCTATCATGTAAAAATAACCTGAAGTCATTCATACTCACATCCCCCGATCTTTTTCCTTAGTTCCCCATAGCAGATTAAGCCATACAGCTCCAGGGAGGATTTTTTCAGCCCTTGAGAAAACACTAGAAAGCAGAAAAGGTGTCCGTGAGATGCAGGTTGCAGATACACACAGCTACATTGCAGATGCTCATTTCAACACTAAAAAGGAGAAGATTTGTATTTTCAATGATGAGACAAATCACAAAGGCAAAATTAAGTTTTGGTTCAAGAAACACTATAATAGGATTGGTTCACCAACTTCCTTTTTATGGCATATTTTAGATTACAGGAAAACAAAGCAATCTCCATGGAATTTAAACAAATATGCAACTGCTCAATATGCAAAATAAAGCTAAATCACAATAAAGCTAGATCTAGTATCAACTGCTTACAAATTCTAAGGGAAATGTCCAGATGCCCCCAAGCAAATGCATACAGAACACTTTTACATGAAAATTCAGGGGTAGGTTTGGATTTTCCAGAGACAGATTTTTTCTACGCACAAACACACCATAAGAGATTTGACACAAATTCTAGATTCTAAACTTTTACACAAAAAATTGCTGACATTTTATTCCAACTTTGCAAGGGTTTTTTTTTGTCCTTTCTCTTCAACACACAAGATGCAGACATTACTCCTAATAGATCTAAAGATCTATAACAGCAAGGAGAGTCTTGTGATTTACAGATCAAGTGAAAATATTTATTCTTGTCTATTCATCAAAACTTTAGTTCTCTTTGATCTCAAAATCCAAGCACACATATTTTTATCAATACTAAAACCTAATTGAACTACTGCACTGATTGTTAAAATTCCTTCAGACAATGAGATTCTAGAAGCCAAAGATACAGATATATAACTTATTTTTATTTTTAAAATTCTTCCATACTGCGTTCACTGTAACGCTGGCTTTTAAATAAAATATGAATGGCTCCCATCTTAAACTGCTGCCTTGTTTTGAAAAAAGGAACCCACAAATATACCTTGTGCCAGGTTGTTTAGATACTCAAGTCCTCCTTTAGATAACCTAAGCTCAGGAACACAAAAGTTCCTAAAAAACGATACATTCGTAGTATAGTATGTACTATCATGCATAGTATGATACTAAGTGTATCGTACACTAGCTTTGCATTCCTTCAGCTTCTTTCTAGCCATATCCATTTCTCCTTAATGGGTTACTTTTAATAATTCCTTATTTTTAATTTTTAGTGAGGTTTATCAAGACCAAGTGCTGGGTCCTGCACTTTGGTCAAAACTCCCTGCAGCACTACGGGTTGGGGACAGAGTGGCTGGATAATGGCCAAGCAGAAAGGGACGTGGGGGTGCTGACAGACAGCTGACTGAACATGAGCCAGCTGTGTGCCCAAGTGGCCAAGAAGACCAATGGCACCTGGCTTGGATCAGGAATGCTATGGCCAGCAGGACAAGGGCAGTGATTCTTCCCTTGTACTCAGCACTGCTTGGACCACACCTTGACTGTTGTGTCCAGTTCTGGGTCCCGCAATTTAGGAAAGATGTTGAAATGCTCAAATGTGTTCAGAGAAGGGCAACAAAGCTGGAGAAGGGTCTGAAACCCAAGTCTTTGTAAGGAGTGGCTGAGGGATTTGGATTGTTTAGCCTGCAGAAAAGGAGGCTCATCACTCTCTACAGCTCCCTGAAAGGAGGATGTAGCCAGGTGGGGGTCAATCTCTTCTCTTATGCAACCAGTTACAGAATAAGAGGACACAGCCTTCAGCTGCATCAGCAGAGGTCTAGGATGGAAATTAGGAAGTAGCTCACAGAAAGGATGATTGAGCATTGGAATGGGCTGCCCAGGGAGGCGGTGGAGTCACTGTCTCTGGAGATGTTTAAGACTGGGTGTGGCACTTGGTGCCATGGTCTACTTGGCAAGGTGGTCATAGGTTGGACTTTATGATCTCAAAGGTCTTTTCCATCCTAGTTGATTCTGTGATAAAGAGATTGTATTTTACACTAGCTTTGCATTCTTTTAACTTCTTTCCACATCAATTTTTCCCGGATTAGTTTTTAACTTGAGAGGCTCTGGCCACAAACTGTAGATGAATTTATATCCAAAATTTTGCTGATATTTAGGAGTTGTTCAAAGACCAAAAAATTCAACCACCGCAAATTGCCATGATTTATGCATTACAGAACACACAATTAGAATGACCAGAAAACTCTGGAGACTACTACTTAATCACAAGCTAATGGGAGTTTGACACCTTAATGTCAGAAGAACTGAGTCTTACTAAAATCTGATCACACTGAAATACATTTCTTTAGCCTGTTATTCAGATTAGGCCACCCACAGACTAACTCAAATTCTCTCTGCCCATTCCTAAGTAGTATGGATTTGATAAAAATCCATTATCAATTAAAATGTTACTGTTATTAAACACCACCAGCAGTTTATCTGACATCCTAATTTTGTTTTCATTAAACCAGTTGCAGAAGGAGGGAAAAGAATGGGAAGGGGAATATGGCACTGGGAATAATATTCAAACTTCTGTAAAGTGGGAGCAAATATGTCACCATTTACAAATGTATCGGACTGTTATTTGTTTCTACCTTCCCCCAAGAATTGCAAAGTGTTGCCGGGTCAGTTTGCTTGATAGAGCCATGCCTGATCAATGTTAAGTCATTTGTTGAAGGTACGGGTATGTTCCTGAGAATACAAAAACATTTCCCTGAACCTGGTTTTCCCCCCAGTATTAAGAGCAGATCTGCATTTACTTTGGCTTGGTGAATTCACAGAATAGTAGTGATATAAACAGCAGGTTCTGAAAAGCATTTTTCACAAAACATGAACCTTGATAGGGCCATGCTAACAAAAATAAGAAGTGAGACACTGTGAACTCTCTGTTCCTCCTTAGTATTTATTTCCTCACCTCTAAAAGGTAGGACTCCAACCCTTGCACAAAGCCCATTTCGGTGCATACTAACCATTGTCAAAGTCAATGTACTTGGAAATCTTGTGCCAGGTGCGGTAGTAGAAGTGCCGGACCTGCTCCTTGTTCTTCACCATGCTTGCTGGTTTGCCTTTCTTCTTGTATTTCAGGGCAATGTTGTTCTGGATAGCTTCAAAATCCTTCCCATGCTGAAGAAAGAATAAATCAGATAGAAATACTCAAACACAAACTTGGATCTTGTTGTAAGTCAAGTCAAACAACATGAGGGACTTTGGGGTTCTTTGTGGGAAACTGGATATCAATGGTCACAAACAAAATTTTTGGGGACCGGAACTCAACTGTGAAAGAATGACAATGGCTTCCTTTGTTTTACATAAAATGCAATATGGATCCCAAATTAATTACATTCCAATTTCTTTAACTGTTTCAAAATAAAACCAGTAAGTTGCTAGCAAATTAAAAAAATCACTCAACTTTACTTACAAATGTGCTAAGTAGATGGACTGAAAACATTGATTTTTCTCCCTGAGCATCCTTTGCATTTCCCCCACATATCCGACTAGAGTAAATGAAAAACATACTATATATACCAGCTGCAGTTTTATTTACAGTACATTTAATGTTACTGATACTAGAAGTAAAAAATTTGAGTTTCAGAAGATTTGATTTTATACACATTAACTTCTGCTATCACATTTTTTTTGTATTTAGAAAAGGTTGGAACTCATTTAAATACAAAGTATGAAAACCTCTTCTGAAAGGTAGTGGCACAAAATGAATGGTAGGAGGGATTGAACAAACTGAGTCTCAGATCTACCTTAAAACAATTTTTAAAAATTTTCCCTCACTGTTCAAAAAAAAGTCAGTGAAGTGACTTAAAAATTACTTGATTCTTAGGAATATTACTGAAATTCAGGGGAGTTAAAAAAAGACAATACTGTTCAAGTGCTCCTTTTGTCCAGAAAACATATATATGTGATACCATATGTATTATGAAAAAATAATAATTCAAAAACATGCACATGTGCAAAGATAACTCCCCATCACTGCTTTTGTTTTTACCTTTGGCATGTAGTTTCAAAACAGATATGCTGTTGAAATAATCACAGGAAGAGGAAAAGCAGGAATCCATCATATACATCATAAGAGACAGCAGATAAGATGATGTAACTTTTTCTTGTCTCTCAACCCTAGGACTGAACAGGCTCTAGCCTCTTCAGGACCAAAGATTAAACACAATTCTCTTTAGAATAGAGCAGCTTTTCTTGTTTGGTATTATTACAAAGCAAGTGTGTTGCTTTTAAATGTTCAGATGGGGACATTATTTAATTATGTTCATTTGAAACAACCATAATTAAAGAACAACTGAACTTACTATAAACATTTATTAATAAAACTCAAAAATATTTCCTGTGTATTTAAAGAAAAAAAAACCAAGAAACTGGACACTTTTAACATATGACTTGGACTGACAGCTGTTTTACAGCCCCATGTATGGCCCTACAAATGCTCATCTGTAAGTAGCCTTCTGCTCCTGCCAATCTCACCCTAATCAACCTTCTTTAGGAATATCCAGACTCTAACCAAAGCCATCGATGTCTGTTATTTTCTTCTACATGTACCTCATACAGTCCCTCAAAGAAAGTATTCTTGTCCTCCGTGCTCCATGACTCCCACTGCCGTCGGACTTTCTTCCCTTCTTCCTTCTCTCCTGCCGAGGAACCCAAGTTCCTTGCTGCTGACTTGGAATTCCCAGCAGGATTGCTGGGAGGAATTCCTGATGTGCCACCAGGCGCATTTCCTCCATTATCTGCTGCTGTAAAAATCCATGACCAGGGTGAATATTAAACCAACAGGAGAATTCATGGATAGAGAGGTAAGGGAGTAACTTGGGATTTTCTCCTTTTTCACTTGAAATACAATGGGCAAATAACAAGGTTCATTTTATGGGAATAAAATCTCAAAGCACAGAAAACAAGGGGAAGATTTCAATGGCTTAATTTTCTACTTCCAGAAGTAACACAGATAAGCAGGAATGTATCACAGCAGCCTCTACCAGATAACCCCTGCTGGTGCTTATATGCTGGTGAGGTCTGCAGTCACTGCCCTGCAGCCAGGGGAAACTCCTGAGCAGTGCTGAACAGGGAGCTGACCAGTGGAGCAAAGTGATGTCCATGAGGAAAATAGGTAGGACAGTGACAACCTTGTCTTTGGTCTTGATCCTACTGCCTCCGGAGTAACTGTGAAAAAGGAAGGATTGAGAGATTTGGACTTTAGTTCATCACACAACAATAGATCAGCATTTCCATAATCTGATCCACAGTGTATGATCCTCAGAGCACCACCTCTGACACGGCCCATCTAGGAAGCCTCCAGCTATCCAAAGGACGGCAAGTCTCAACCCATTCTCCTTTCCCAAATCCTGCTGTGGCTTTCAGAAAAAGGCACAGAGGTGTAATCTTGATTGTCCCTTTGTCAGTTATCAGCAAAGAACATGGAAAAAGAGGTGTGAAGATTGGAAATACTAAAATGAGAATAATGCTGGATAAAACTAAGAGAATTTGCTGTTTACTCAAGTAGGGATCTGAAAAGAAAATGGGATAGAAAATCTACAGACAAAACACCATGCCCGGTTTGACACTGTATATCGGAACGCTAATCCAGAAACTAAGGCAAACTCCCCAAATTGTACTCATTTTTTTCTGTAAAAATATAAACATTCCCAGTAATTTATATTTCCAAAATGAATTGTCTTCAATCTTATTTTAAAAAATTATTTAGGATTTGACTGTCCTTATCAATGCCAACATCTACTTAATAGAACAGAAGTCTTTTAACACTAAGCATTCATTGCTCATTATAAAGAATGCTCATTACACTTTCCTTTTCTCTAGTTACTGGCCATTATGTTTTGTGTTTTACCTCATGATATATTGGCTTGCCTTAGTTTATCTGCTTATACACCCAGCTTGTACAATACAGCGGTCCTAACTGGTTTCCTTAACTTCTATAGGTATCAACATAATTCTCTCTTTCATATTTAGGCTTAAAAAGTTCAGTTATCTTTTCAAACTCAGCTTCATGAAGCAGGTCTTTTTCCCTGACAAAGGTTAAAAAAACCCCCTATATATATGTTTTTTATATATACACATACATATATATCTCATTCAAGAACCCAGAGATCCCACTTTGACAATTTTAACAGTATTTTTTTTAAGTATCAGAAGAATCAGGTGTTACAGGCCCAGCATGTTTTAGAGATTTAAAGACTTGTATGTAAATCTTAACAAGTCAGTTGCAATTTGAAAGGAATTCCTTTGGGTGACAATATTTCTCCAAATCCTAGAGAAGGTGGTTTGCGCAAGTAATGGAGAATATTTGAAATCAAACCTGGAAGAAAGCAAGAGGTGTGAAAGTACTTTTTTTCATGCATACAAAAAATATTTACTTGATATAAAATACGATATTGTGACTATTTTGGAGTTAATGTTTCTTTTAATTCTAGGGATTACTATTTGACTCTTTTGAAAATATTACTGTCTACCACAAGGAAGCATGCAAGGCAAGACATGAAAAATCATTAGACATCTAGAAGGAAATGCACTTATAAACAACTTCTGAAATAAACAGCTTCTTTACTTCCTAAAGTCTTCAGCCACCGATAAAATAATTGAAACTTATGCCATTTAATTCTGGCACTGTGTAGGTAAATCCTTTATAAAAAAGGAAACCACAAGAAAAAAACTGAGCACTTTAACAGACGGCTGAGAAAAAAGCCAACACAGACACAGAACTGACACTTCCTCATTCTGCAAATGTGAGATTGGAATATCACAACTTGCACAGTAATGAAATACAGATCTTTGGTCAAGAAGGGGAAAATCAAACACGTCAGCCCCCAAACTCAATCTCCAATCTCCTGTTGCTACCAGCTCCCAACACAAAGATGTCCTTTATCAGAAGCCAGGTACAGGATTTCAGTCCAGAGTCACTATTCTGATCACAGATCCCTAACTTCCAAGAAATCCTTCAGAGGAACAATGAATGCAGGATATGGGGGTTTCATTTGTGTGCTGGGTGGTTGGTTTTTGTTTGGGGTTTCTGGGGGGGGGGGATTTATTTTTTTTAATACTTAGTCAAGCAAATAAATCCTAAGTAAGCTGCTTGAGGAACAGATCTTACCAAGAATTTTCTAAAGATTGTTCAGTACACTTGGTACACATAAAGTTTTCCTTATTAAAAAGCGTACAAAGCAAAAGTGTCAGTGAAGATTTTATGGTCTTATTGAAATTTAAAGTTCAATTAATTTTCATTTACATTTTAGTTGTAGGTAAAAGATGGACTGAAGAGTTCTATTGGACATGCTGAGGACTCCATGAATTCATCTTCTACAAAGGACACGTAGCTCATAAGTGATCTTTTGTTCCTTTATGCACACTTACTATTGCACAAGACAAACTGTAGTCCTGGGAATTTTAACAGTATCTTTTTCGTTTTAAACTCTTTTAAAAATTAGCATCCAGACAATTGTTCAGAATATTGTATATGAAGATCTAAAAATCTGAATATCCTTTCACATCTACAGAGCTCTTTCATGCCATTCAGTTTTTTCAGAAACAAACGCGCTTGCTCTATATTCCTTTGCATAAACTTTCTTACTACTGTGCATGGTAATATTTATTGTTGGGTGATCCCAATCAAACTTAGAGTATACTGAACCTTGGTACGGCAATGGAATGTACTGTAGTCTAAAACAAAGAACTACAGACGAGTTCAGGATACAAAGCAAAAACAAGACCAGTCGTACATCAATAAATTACTCCCCATAAATTCATTACTTCAATCTTGCTGTATGCAATTCTCGTTACATACAGAACAGCTAATGAGCTTTCATCCCCTCACTAATGATTGAAGATTCTATTATTAATTTCCAATAATGGATGATTTAAAAATTCATCAATGCATTGAAACAAGAAGCTCCCCTGAGGCCAGCTATACAATTACTGCTGCAGAATGCTGGGGAGAAGGAGGGGGCTCACTCTTAACAACCTGCTGGGGTGTTTGCTCAATGTAAAATCATTTATAGAAGAGACAAGACAAAGACAAGCTGGACATTCTCCCACTGTCTACTCCTCTTGCATCTCTCAACCAGTGAATTAGCCGTCCACACCATTACAGCTGTAACAACTCCTTTCCTTTGCCCTAGGTGCACCAGAACACCAGCATCTGTGTACCAGGTATTAATTTGGATATGTAAGTTCCCAGCATTTTCCCTCAGCCTCTAATACACAGTTTGCAAAGACTTCAGGTTTTTGTGCTCGGTATTTGAACTGCAACACCTAACAAAATCATGGGTCAAAACACTAGTGTTCCAGAGAAACTTATTCAATCCTTTTGTCCAGTGTTCTCTACCCATCTACATGTCCCATTATTAAAACGTCATTGATCTGTGACTGGCATAATATCATATCAAACTACATTCCCATGGAAAAAGCTGTCTCTGTAGTTCAAGGCAAAACATAAACACTTGCAAAAATTTATACAAAAACATTTAAAAGCTGCAGTTTCAGAATCTGATATGAAAATGACAAACAATGGAATACACATATTTAAAATAACAGACACTGATAGTATCAGGATCTCATAGTGCCTCAACTTCTTCCTTCTAGGTAGTGTGTTAGAATTTGCCTTTCAGTCTTCCACTGACAGCTCTTACAGGCCAGCTGATTCATGTCTTCTGTGACAGATTATACACAGAGAAGCTGGAGTCCCCAGAGTAAATTCTCACTACATCCTTGTATCCAAACACACAGGCTGGGTTACAGGCTTAGCTCACAACATCTTAACTTCTTCAGGTGTCACCAGTCACTGTAGGTGGAGCACTCATGTGGGAATACCTTTATAAACAAGATGGGGCATTCACACTCTTGCCTGCCGCAGTTCAAATGCTGAACTCACTCCCCAAAGCGTGGGATGCGAATGCCAACTTGTAACAGACAAGTTCCCCACAAGTCAACACTTCATTTTGCAAACTTTGTAACTGGAAAGGAAGTTTCCATCCTGCCTCCACAGAACACAGCACGGACACCTGAGAAAGGCAAGTCTAGAACAGCTTACAGCAGGGTTATGCCATATAGTGTTCTTGTTGTGAATTAACATCCAAAGTTTGCAACAGACTCACAGAATAACCTGAGTTGGAAGGGACCCACAAGGATTATGGAGTTCAACTCTTACATGAATGGCCCATACAGGAACAGAACATGTGACTGTGGCATTCTTAGTACCATGCCATGACCAACTCAGCTAATCTCAGGCTCAACTGGTAACTGTCCTACACAGACAATGGCCGCCTATCTTCTCCTAACTGGTACTAGTTAGAAAATTAGAGATAGATGAATGAGTTAAAAGCATAGAGAGTTTCAATTGTCAACCGGAGCCTTTTAACAAAGCTATACTGAAGGCTTGCTTCTCTCTATACTAAGCAGGATCTGTTTAGTATATAATGTATCAAAGGCAGTACTATCTGAGCTAACCCAGAAGAGCTATAAAAAGCCTCCATGTTTTATTATACATTTGGTCACCACCCCATCTCCCATAAATCACTATTCTCTTGCTTTTCCCGAAGAAAATACCCATAAAGCTCAGTTCCACTTAATCCTGCAGCCTTGCAGGCAGGTACCTGTCAGACTCAGTACTTACTGCACCAAAGGAGAAAATCCTCCTCTTGCAGTACAGGATGAGAGACTGTGGAGTCCCAGCCCCAAGCCACTTTGAAAGGGAGGGAGGAGGGAGAACTGGTGTAAATGGGATGGCAAAGAATGAATCATTTCAGGGTAGGATGGAAGGAGAGGTACTAAGTGCAAGTGAGATGGACAGAATTAAGGAGAATGTCAGAACAACGGACTGTGCCACTAGTTTTTAAACAGTGGTTCATGTCCCAGAGAAATGCTGGAGGAATAACATCCCAAATGATGGTTACAATATATTCGGCAACCCATGAACTCAGGAAGATACAACAGAAGATACTGTAAGTACATACATCAGTTTTTTTTGGTATCTACATCCGCTCTACAGAAGACAGTAGTTGATTTAACCCACATGCTACCAAACATGAAATTTTGGCATGCTGAAACAAACTAGACTGCTTTTTAGCAAGTTCTATACCATGCCAAAAGAGATTGAACACTTTAATTTGACTAAGCTTTCAGCTGAACAAGTTCTTTTTCAAAAAATAACTGATTATTACTTCAAAACAAACCCAAATACTTGTTTAAGCTATTCCACACATTTTAGGAATAAATCCAGAACAACAGCATGAAAGACATCTTCAAGCTTCAGCTCATCACCATTACGCTAGTCTTCCTGACTTCATTCTGCATTCAGAAAACGGATAAAAACACAAAAATGGCAATACTCTAGTTCTATAAGCTAAATCTACAGTACTTTGTAGCAATGTATTCCAATATGCCTTTTATCAATGTGGTCACAACATACACATGCATACATATTCCATCCACTCCGGCTTCATGGACCAAAGCCTCAAAACACACTTTAACCCCTGTGCTCAGCAACTATGTGGCATACTGGTGTTTGAGAAGCAAACTCTCAGAAATCCCTCTTTTTCAGCAACCTTCCATTGGTCTACATCTCCTCCCTCTACAGACCTCCCTGCACTGGAACTCCTTCAATAAACTGTCTTGACACCACTAGTCCTTCAAGTTTCTGCTATGGTTTCATGCAAGTTACTTGACTTCTTTTCAAGCCTTCATGCTTTAAAAGTCATCCATCAGTTGAGGTAGTGACTACAACCTTGAAAATACAATTAAAAGGTGATGAACAGAGTATGACAATAATTCTAAAAAAAATGTAGAGATTTAGATATTTATGCAGGAAATTTGATAAACCTTCCCACAATTCCAAATTGATTGGCTACTGAAGTGAAATAGTTTCCAAACTGTATTTTACTGTACTACTTCCTATGTAATTTTTGCCTCAAACTCAAAACTGCATCTCAGTGCACAAAAGACAAGAGGCAGTATTCAAAGGTGGAATTAAAGAGTACATCAGGGCAACATTAGGAGCATGTTTACACACTCCACGAGGCAGAACTCGGGAATTACTATGAGCAAGCTTCCCAGAACCACAGTAAGATAAAGTTGAAAAGTCAGCAGCTGCTGAGTGGGCACACTCTTTTTACAGTTTACAGCCGAGTTTATTAATGATTTGTCTGCTACAATAAGGACCCTAAAAGCATAAATGCCAAAAGTAACAAGGAATTTGCAACACACATAAAAAAATTACTATTTTCAAAATTTCTCTGAAGACAAACCAACGCCTGCTGAGCAACTACAATTTGAAAGAAAGTGCATTGATCACACTCCTAAGAAATTGGCAAGTGAGAGTCTTCCTTTCAGAATACAGAGGTTCTACAAGTAGAACCACTTCAATAAAATGTTAAGGGTTACACAGCATTATTGAATGCCTATTACAAAAGCAAGTTTCTTGTTTCACTGCACCAAGCATAGGCATGGTCTGGTCACTTCAGCTGGCCCCTGTCAGAGTTACTTGTGCAGCCATCACCTTGACTTTGACATAAACAATACAAAAGCTTCCAGGTTCAGAACTGATGCACTCCAGCTGTTCATCATTTTTATACTTAGAGAGGGAGGTGAAAGTTAGTGGGACAGCTAAAGAAAGGATTTAAGTACAATCTTTATTAGTCATCTCCACCCTTCCATTCATTCTGTATCAGAAGCTGGCTCTGTGAGACACTTTGCCTGGAACACAGCGCACTATGAATTCTGATCACAAGGCATTCCACTAGGGAGAATTTAGACAAGCCTGGAAAATCTCTCATTAGGCATCTCTGAACATAAAGAGCCCAAATTAGAAAGGATCCCCGCTCCATGGCTCTGTTCTCCAAAATCTAGCAGTTATGTTCTCAATCATATCAGAGAATTCAATCAATAGGACACATTCACACCAAATCTGGCCAGGCAGAGGTGTGGCCAGTCTTAAAATCAAAAAAGTGAAAGCACAGTCATAATTCTACCACTGTCACTCCTGATGAATTTAAGAAGTTCTCCCAAACCTGACAACATGGTACAGTGATTGCAATCCATGGCTGCTAACTAAGTTTGTATTTCCTGTTCTGTATGTAATTTTTTAATGTTTGTTTTGGAATCTGAATTGCAAAAGTGAATTAAATTTCTTTTCCTATTGCATGGATATTCTTAGTGAAAAATCATTATGCTGCTCTGGAATTGGAAATAAATGTTCATGTACAAACATGAATATACACTTACACAAACACATGTACTTGTTCACACACGTATGGACTTCCAAATCAATTGAATAATTTCAAATGGACATATTCAACTTGTGAATCACAGACAAGATGTATTTCAAGGAAACACCTCCTCACATCTAATACTATTTACAATCCTGGGATTAATTATACATAGCTAAACACTCCTGGGTATTCCATTTGTTTGTTTATTTGGTTTCGTGCAACTGGAAGAAAAATTATATAGGCCTTTCTGTTCTGTCCTCTGCCACTACACACTGCTTTCATTTAACATTCAAGAGATTAAAGAGGACTTACTAAGGTATTTAGAAATATTTTAGTCAATTATACCAACTGCCAAGCAACTGAGTTCAATAATATTTTTCTGATATAACAATAACTAAAATATCCCCATTTGCACTGATTTATCATGGCAACACAAAACTATCGTAACTGTAATGCTTACTTAATGCCTAGCATGTGCACAGCCCTGAGAGGGAAAGAGTGAGGTAACCTCCAAGACACATTTATGCTACATGGAATTATACTTCAATTTAGCAGACAAGAGTAAATTTCATTATTTTAAATGTTGATGCAATCTTTGAGTGCTGTTTTTCTCAAAAATTAACAGAAAATAGCACTTTAGCACCTGATACCCAAAATTAGGTTCAAGTACAGCTCAACTGCAGTCTGAGATGTCATCAGTCACTGCTGAGCACACATAATAGCACCAAAATATTTAAATATTCCTGCTGCCTTCCAGCTATTCCAAGTTAGAAACAGTGCCAAAAAATTAAATTCTTGTCTCCAATGCTAAGTGGAAAAGCAGGTGTGCGTATGTCTGTACCTACAAACCTTCAGATGTATATAAATCAGTCTTAATAAAAACTCAAATCACATAGATGCTCAACCTATTCTGATATAGAGAACCAGGACTCCCAACACCTTAGAAACAAGTATGTCAATATGTGTATTTCATTGCTGTTTCCAAAATAATTATTTGGATAATAGAAATAACTGGGGGAAATCACCAATGTCTTGTGGGTGGGACTTTTTTTCCTATGCTAACTAGCACCCAGTGAATATTATGTTACCATCCAAGAACAGAATTCAGTGTGCAGCCATCTAATTACACAGAGTAGTTAGCTAGAGTCTGATTTCCTAATCAAAAGACAGGATTTTCCCAAAACTCAGGAGAGATGAAATAAAGACATTAAAGATTTGCTTCAATAATGTAGAATTTTTCCTCCTCCACATAAATGTCCAGACCCTCCATTTCTGGAAGCGCAGAGAGGACAGTGCGCAGCCGAGAAGCTGAAGCCTTGGGACACAAAGAAGATTTCAGCCATGAGAAACAAGCCCCAAAACACCTTCCCAAAACAAAAAAAAAAAGATGGCATCTACAGAAAGAGAATGGCAACCCACAGTCCCACAGGTGCCTCCCCTCTTTGCCATCACCCTTCCCTGCATGTTTTTAGGGTGTCAAAACACATTACCTTTGCCTTTCCCAGCAGTGCTGCTGCCAACTGAGGAGGATGCCTGGGAATCTTTCTTCAGTCTCTTGCTCTGCGGTCTGACACTGGACCTGAGAAAATGATGCTGGTCCTGGCTCTGGGAGGGCTGGAGAGAGGCAGGGGCCGGTGACAAGCTGGGGTTCGGTGGGGGGCTGCTGGTAGTGTTGTTGTTAATGATCTTCTCTTCTTTCTTTGTGCTACTGCTGCCTGGAGCTGCCTCTCCTCCTCCTCCTGCCCCTTCTTCTTCCAGGGACTCCTCATCTCCTCCTGTTCTCTTGCCCAGTTTTTTCACCCCTTCCTCCCCGCTGCTCTCTCCCAGTTTCACTGTCATCCTGTGGGGGAGGAGGGAGAAAAGAGGGAGGCAACCCAGTCAGGCCAGGGAGCCCCCCGGGGAGGCAGAAAAACCCCTGGGCTGAGAGGGGAGAAGTTTAGCTGCAGAAATTCCTCTCAACATGGCCGCCGTTGTTTGTTACTAAATCCCCTTTCGTTTGCTGTCCCGACCCAACAACCTGTGCCGAGGGTGGGAGGGGGAAAGCCCCGCCACAACCCCTCTCAAACCGGCCCAAACGGCGGCCAGAAGCCCCCGGTAGCCCCTCGTCTCTGTCCCGAAGTGCTCCGGGCCGCCCTTGGCCGAGAAATCGCTCGGCCAAACTCGGGCGTGTAGCAGCGCTCGCCAGCGCCGGAGGAGCGTCAGCCGCTGGGCCAGCGGAGGAGAACGGAAAAGTGCTGCTCCCCCATCCCATCCCACCCTACCCCACCCCTCCGCGGCTCCCGAGCCCGGGGCTCTCCTCTCTCCTCACCGCGGAGCCGCGGCCCGGCCCGCCGAGGGGGGGGGATGCATGCTCCTGGATGCGGCGGCGGCTTCTCCTCCTCTGTGTGTGTGTCTGGGGCTGGGACTGGCCGAGGCTCCCGAGGTTCCCGCTCCCCTCCGCCCCCACCCCGCACCTCCCCGCGCTCCTTTCCGCCGGGCAGCCCCGACCCCGCCGCCCCCGCCGACGGCAGCACCGTGGGCCGGGTCTGTTCTGTCACTGGGAACGGGCAGGGACCGGCTCCCCAGGCCAGCACCCCTGCCTGCCGCCTCTGCTGGAAGGAAATTAATGACACCCCATTTTTTCCCCCTTTTCTTTTTTTTTTTTCTTTTTTTTTTTTTTTTTTTTTTACTTTGGAGGGCAATAAACTTCAGATGCATCTACAGCGGTTGTGCACCCTTGCCTCGTTGCTCCTGGCCATGCAGAGACCCCGGCCAAGCAGGGCAGCCCTAAACCCTTGTGCCAAGGGAGCATCCTTAGGCTTTCAAAGACATCTGTCGACTTTTCGGACCTGACACTGGGACCAGTTGCTGGGATGACCACTTCCTGTGCTGACTTCACAAATCCTGTCAATTCTGAAGGCTTTTTTCAAATACTTGGAACAAAACATCAGAAACAAGCTGAAGGCATTAAATCACATTATCTGTTAAAACCCAACAACTTCTTTAGTTTTTTCCTCAAGAGTGTAAAAATATTTCTGACAGCATGTCCTAAAGAAGTCAACTTCCAAGAAAGAACCAATTAGAGCACACAGCAAGGAGCAGTACTTGGGATGCAATTGCCTTGACACCATGGCAGAAGCCACCATCCAACTTCTTTAGGGAAAAGATAACCAACAAGAGGAGGAAATTCTGAATATCACAAACACTGGAATCACTACAGATTAGGCTGACACCAGGATAACAAGGTTCAAATTAACAAAGATGCATCAACATTATATGGCATATAAATTCATTAAGTTACTGCTTATGAATTGTATTCATACTATTAAAATTATACCTTTCCCACTAGTTTTCAGCTAAAACACTGAACCCATCCAGAATTGTGCTGGGTAGTGTTTTGCTCCTTGAAAATTATCAATAAACTGATCTGAACTGTGGATCTAAACTCACACTGAAATTTGGTTATTTATTCACTTGACAGTGAATAACTTGACTAGTTAGAGACTAGTTCTTCACTCATCAAAACCTACAGTTTCTAGTTGTTTTGAGGACAGAAATATTACAATTCTGACAGTGTATGCTCAAAATCTTTGCGTAAGTAAGGCTTAAATAATTTGAAGTTTGGTTTTATTACTGAATTATCAATTAGCGGTTTTGGTTTTATTATTTATTATTTGGTTATAACCAAGCGATGCATCCAGCCACTGGCCTCCCCCAGCAATTAGCGGCGGGAAACAAAGACACACTCCTTGGGGACAGCTCCTTACAGGACCCGAGTATCACACCGCAGGATCTGCCCCACTTCTCAACTGCTGGCTCCATTCAGCATTCTGCCTAAGCCGTGCAGTTTCCCCGTTATAGCTACTTTCTCCTTTCGTTTTCACCTTCTTCCTCCTTTTCCTTTTTCTCCTTAACTCAAAATTTCTTCAGCCAAGCTGCTTTAGTCGTCTACACCCTCGTGGCCGTCCCTCCACCTCCTCCCGTAAGAGCCCCAGAGACGCGTTCCCCAAGCGCGGCCGGCCCGGATGGCAAGCGGGGCCGGGCCGGTCTCCCCAGGGCCAGGTGCGTGCCGCCCCGCAGGCTCCATCCCCCGCCCCTGCCTCACCTGCCGCATCAATGCCGTCACGCAGCCTCTGCGCTCCGGCTCCGCCGGCGGCGGCTGCCTCGGTTGTTCCGGCACCCACAGTTTCAGGCACCCCCAGGCTGCGCCCAGACCCGCCAGCTCCACAGGCAGCCGGCGCGAAGCCCAGCCGCCCTCCCAGTTTTGCTGACGGCGGTAGCCCCGCTCCCGGCTGCGGGGCCGACCTCTTTTCCCGGGTTGCTCCGAAACCCAGCCGCGGTCCCAACGCCGCCAGGCTCAGCCGGGCCGGGGCCGCGGCGGTTCCGGTTCCTCCTCACCCTGCCCGGGCCGGGGGCGGGGCCGCGTCGCGCGGGCCCAGCTGAGAGCGCCGGCGCTCCCCGCCCCCCAAGCAACGCGTTCCATTGGCCGGCAGTGAGCGGGAGCGAGGCGGGGGCGGGGTCACGGCCCCAGCGCGAGCCAAACAAAGCGCGGCGCGGGGCGCGTGACGAAAGCTCCGCGCGGAAGAAGAGGCGGCAGCGCGTGTCCGCCAGGGGCGGGGGTGAATCCCGAGATCTGGCTGTTGATTGGCTGAAAGAAAAGCCAATGGAGAGCCCTCTAGCCGAGGGCTTTGGATGGGGTCCAGGATTCCATTGGTCAGGAGCGGGTGATTTGCATGCGGCGCAGTATTTGTGGCTGCCGGGCGGCGGCGCCGCCAACTTGTGCTGGTGTATCAGTCGCCCGGGGCTCGGCAGCTGCTGGAGCTCGCTGCCTGGCGGCGCCGTATTGGGCCGGCATCCCCAGGAAAGCCGTGGGACCGCTCTCCCTGGGCCGATTGGGACGTTCGTGGGCTGCATTTGGAAACAGGCGATTACCCCTGGGGAGGCCCTTCGCTCGACCTGAGTTTGCTGCTTGATGTGAACTAATACTTCTATGTAGTGACTTCACGTTAACTGCTAAGCAGGATAATTAAAAAAAAAAATTATAACTGATACTGCATGAGATACTTTCCTCTTAATAATGTGTTTGTGGAAAGAAAATTAGATCATCCTCTTTTGAATCTTTATAATTTTCATAGCAGGAAAGGATGTCAGTCCTGTTCCAAGGAAAATCTCTGTAAACTTAGAAATAAGGTCATAAGTTGTTAAACCTCATGATGGTATCTGAATTCTGGAAAATCTGGCTCCCGTGGAGCATGTTGCAAGTAATTATCTATGATGGTAGAAATGTAGCGTGTCTTGAGCACTGTGTATGGAAATATGTAAATAAGCTGTAAAGTGTATTTGTGAGTAACCAACCAAGTGGATTACTCTAAATGGAATTTGTTAAAAAAAAATTGTCTCCAGTGCCAAGCTTTACATTTAAAGCTACATCTTAATTCTTTGGGTTTTTTTGAAGAAAATATTTTTCAATTTTGTAATAATCTCACACAAAATTATATGGCTTATTTTTCCTCCTTGGTTTGGCCACAACCAAATTCAACAATACTGTTAGGAAATTATGGATTCTGCATCTCCACTACCATGTGTTTCCATAGTGCTTTGCTGAGAGATTTGCAGTTATGTTCAGCTCTCCAGCTGAAGGTTTCCATTCTCTGTATATAAATAACTTTCCCTGCGTGAATAGCCTCATTGCCTCCAGTGGGCTGTTAAGGTGTGAAATTGCTCATGTGTCTAAATGTTTGTGAGAGAAAAGCTGACTGAAAAGGAGTTGGACAAGAGCTGAGAGGCAGGGGCTAGGGTGAGATGTCAAAAGACACTTGAGCTTTATTCAGTTTTGATCATGGCTCTTCCTTGCTAGTCTGTTTTTACAGACCCACACAGCTACAAAATGCAGATAATCTTCCAGTGTTTGTTGTCATGGTTTCCTAGGCCAGGCAAGAACATTAACTTGGATTTGTCCCACATTCTGTGTGTTTTAAGGTATGAATAACAAATTGCATTTTTACTAGAAAATAGAGCAAGCAATGCATAACTGTTCAATAGAATGACAAAGTTAATATTTTAGATTTGTTAATTTTTAAAATTTTGAATCTAATGTGCACGATTACTGCAAATTATAACATGGAAATACTTTCCCAAAGATCCTAGGTATAAAAGCCACCAATACAGCGAATGTTCTGTATTTTCCTTTTAGATTATTTAGAAGCTTGCAGATTTCATTCATAATTTATTTCTTCTAAGAAGGCTCTGAAGTTGTTTATTCTGGCAGACAATAATGGATGATCTTTGTGTTGCTAAAGCAGTTCTTTCCCGTGCATGTAAGCAGATTTAAATGGAAGGACAGACTGCTATTGTTAATCCCTTATTGCTTACAGAATAAGGAAGCACCTGGTCTTGCAACTTTGTTTTTTTCTTGGTGTGTGAGGTCAAGTCCTTAGGGGAAGGGAGGAAATGGGCTGTGAGCAACAGCACTACTGCAGCCATTCCTGGGACTTCAGGGGTTTGGGGCCGTTAGGCATCTTTTATGATACCAGGGTCTTGGAACTAGATGACTTTTAAAGCCCCTTTCAACCCAAACTATTCTGTGGTTATGTAATTTTATGAGTAGAAGGGAAGATGTTAGTCCACATTCACATGCCTATTTATCATAGAAGCAGGGCTTCTCTGTTGAATATTGAAGGACAGGAAAACTTCATTTCCAGCTAAGCCTGCACAGTATGAATATGTAGTTTAGTTATTGGGAAAAATGTTGTGTTAACATTGAACCAGCTAATTCTGAGAGCTGTGACGTGGTCAATTGAGCAGTCAGTGGGTTGTTTAGACTATTTTTATTCCAGTCCAGAAAGGGATAATAGACTAGATGATTTTTTGAGGCTCCAGCTAGCTGAATGTTTCTGTCTTGAGTGTATCATGTAATTGCAGTAGTTTCCACGACAGCCTGGTTGTCTGAGAAAACATGGCACCTGCACACAGTCTTCTCAGGTCCTCAACTTCTAGTCTTAGGAACTCAAGGCTACAGTGAGAACAATTGGCTGGGCAGAGGCAAGAGATGAATTACTGACTCTGGGAGTAGCACCTGAGTGAGCTAACCGGGGTATTGCATGTTCATGGAATCCACTATGAAGAGATGCCATAAATTACTGTTAGAGCTGGTGCCTTGTAGAGGGATAAGATCAAAAGCTCCAGGAAACAGGATTTTGTCAGTTCTGTGGCTCTGGTCTATGGGAGTTGCTGACTTGTAACAAGAAGGTCTAAAGCCAGTGTTTTGCCTCTCTACCTGAAGGCCTACCATAATTCTAGCAGATATACAGTGTGTTTCAATGTACTGTGTGCCTCTCACTGGGGTTTTTTCCTACTTGCAACCAAAACGGAGCTTTTATATTTGGTTGGTTTTTTGTTTTGGTGTTTGTTTGTTTGTTTTTCTTTCACAAGAGTCCCTGGTTATTTGGGAAAGGAAACTGATAGACAACACATAAATTGCACATTACACATGGCCAGTCTGAGCTCCGGGCGGTACAATTAAATATGATTACGATATGCGTTTCTATATCACGGAGGTTCAGCTGGGTTACACTCCGTCACAGCAGGTACTTGATAGCCTTGGGGACCGGGAGGATTTGGGAAAGGATCTCGATTCTCGGGACGGCGGTACAGTCCATCACCTGCGGTAGAAAGCTTCCTCACAGGTCAAGCCGCCGGGCCCTGCGGACGGCTCTGAGCCCGGCGGGGACAGCGCAGCGGGACGCGCGAGTAAGCCGACGGACCCGCCGCGCTCGTCACCTTCCGCCACTCTTCGTGCGCTCCCGGACGGCTTCGGCCTTTCCCGCCATTCCTCGGCTCCGCTCGGCAGTTTCCGCCCGCGGCTGGTCCCGTTGTCGAGGTAACGCAAAGCATCGCGGAGCGAGTGCGGCCTGCGGCGCGGGCGGTGAGCGTGCGGGCGGGAGAGAGGGCGGCGGGCGCTGCCCGCGGGGCGGGGAGAGCGGGAGAACGGCTCTGCCCGCAGCAGCCCGCCGCGTGTCGGCCGGCTCTTCATGGCTGTACCCGGGACAGCGGGGTTGATGGCGGTCAGGAGGAGGTAAGAGGCGTTCGAGCTGCTGCCCGCGGGCGGCGGGGGCGGCCGAATCCGCCCGCGGGCGCGAACATA
Source organism: Lonchura striata (assembly GCF_050655825.1). Lineage (NCBI taxonomy): Eukaryota > Metazoa > Chordata > Aves > Passeriformes > Estrildidae > Lonchura > Lonchura striata. Next base: position 16,513,130 of record NC_140716.1, on the reverse strand, counting down.
GTGGCGTGGCCCGCGTGTTTGTCTTCTTGGAGCTGTGGAGTTTGTGTAGCCCCTTGTTCTGTGCCGGCGAGTGGCGGTCACGGCCTGGACGAGGGACCCGCGCAGGGTTCGGTTCACTCCAGGAGCTTCCCACGGCAGCAGCAGCATAGGCTCCTCACCCCTTCTCCCTCGGTGCGGGTGCAGGATTCAACCGGGTTTTTGCTTCATCTGTTTTAGTAGTTAGGGAAGATTGTACATAGTCATTAACCATTTCTTTGTAGCACAGAGCAGTTTTGTACTATTTTTTTTTCTTTTTTCCTGGGGCTGGCTCTTTTAAACAATTTCAAATTTAAAAAACAGCATTTCTCATAGGTAGGGATTAAAGGAAAGACTTTGCTGTGGTAACTTGAGCCTTGCCGGAGAGTCTTGTTAAGGCAACTGGGACAGAGAACCCTTTCACCATGTGTGTGGTGACTGGGTGGCTGCTGAGTCCACAGCTCCACAGGTACAGCAAACCAAGTTGCTGTCAACCTCGATTAAATATGCTGGTAGCACTGTGACAGAACATAAAAGCAGCTTTTTAAGTATTATCCCAAAAGATAGAATAGCATATATTTTTTTCCTGAACGTTGATGATCATTTTGTGAAATATGTGCACATGTTTTGGCTCGCTGCTGTCATTTGCAGTTGTTAATGTTGTCTGTAGTGTTTATCTCTGTGAACCTCATGAAATTCAATAAGGCCATGTGCAAAGTTCTGGACTGGGTTGAGGCAATCTCCATTACCAGTATAGTCTGAAAGATGAACAGATTGAGAGCAGCCGTGAGGAGAAGTGTGGTACTGGCGGGTGAAAGACTGGAAATGACCTGGCAATGCACACTGGCAGCCCAGATACCCCTGTGTCCTGGGCTTATCACCACAGTGTGGACAGCAGGGAAGGGGGGAATTCTGCTCCTCTGCCCTGCTCAGGTAAGATCTTCAGGTGTATCTCCAGCTCTGTCGCTCCAGCATAGGAAGGACATAGAGCTTGTGGAGAGAGTCCAGAGGAGGTCATAGAGGTGCTCCAAGGTCTGGAGCTCCTCTGCTCTGGAGACAGGCCAGAGAGCTGTGGGTATTTAACCTGGAGAAGAGGAGGCTCTGTGAACACCTTATTGTGGCCTTCTAGTATTTTAGGAATTCATTCAGTGCCAGTGCCGGTAGCTCAGGGTGCAGTTGAGTGCAAACTGCAGGTTGAGCTTTGAGTGTCCAGAGCAAGAGGCTGCAAACTGACAACTCTGCATAACACAGGGCATGGGGATCTGTGGCCCAGCCAGGTGAGGGACACTTAGAGCTTCCACACCCTTAGACTGAAAGGGTGTAAAAGCCTGGGGGTTCCTTTGTTTGACATTCCTCCTTGGAGATACCAGCTTGAGCTGTAATTTTGTTATTGCACCAAAATTAAATTATTTTAATGATCCAGATGTCTGATACTACTATGGGAAACCTATGGTTGAGCTGGTAAGGAAAACTGGTCTGACTGTATGGGTGTGGAAGTATAGCTGTGCAGGGGCCTTGGTGACCAGGTGGTGCAAGAGTGATTGTCAGGGTGGCTTCTGGATGTTTGGACAGAGAAGTTGTCTTAAAAAGAACTTTATGGGATCTTGTAAGAAAGATGGAGATACCTCCTTACCAGGGCCTGTACTGACAGGATGAAGGGCTAATGGATTAAACTGGCACATGTTAGTTTTAGTTTAGGCATAATGAAGGAGAGTTTTATTGTGAGGGTTCTGAGGCCCTGACACAGGTTGGCCAGAGCAGCTGTGGCTGCCCCCAGATCCCTGGAAGTGTCCAAGGTCAGGTTGGACAGGGTTTGGAGCAATCTGGGATAGTGGGAGGAGTCTCTGCCCGTGGCAGAGGGTGGAACTGGATGAGCTTAAGGTCCCTTCCAGTCCAAACCGTGCTGTGATTCCATGAGATCTAACCATTTTTAAGAATTGTTTGGACTGTTTCAAAACTGTCTGTCAGATGTATCTAATTTGATCTTTGAGATCGAGTATGGGGACTTAGTCATATTCTATTCCAAAATACAAAATGGTTAACTTTTTCAGAAATTTTATTTTTTTTGAAACCGTGGAAAAATAGAACATGCAGTGCCAGAATAGTTTGTAGGGGCAGTGTTTCTTGGTTTTCTTTTTCTTTCTTTGAAGACATTTTTGAAGAGGCGCTGTCAAAGCTACAGTGTAAATACATAAGCTAGTAGTAATCATGTGAGTAATGAATTCCTAAGATCACAGCAAGATTTGTAGCAATTGAATATTGGTTCAATTATTTTTACACCACTGAGTAATCCACTTATGTAAGCCATTTATTTATTTGTGTGTAGCAGTCTGCTGCACAATTCTGTGTAGTTATTGCAGTGGTGAAGAGTATTTTATATTTGGCGTTGTCCATAATTTATGCGACAGTATCACTGAATCTTGTTTTAGTAAGTGACAGTCTGCCTTTTTAAATATACACAGTTCTGGTTGAAAATTTTTTCTTGCTGTCTATTAATTCCATAAGTTAAATTAGTGAGTTGAACAAGAGATGCAATTTGGAAACGTGATAAACTTATTTCTGTCATTGAAGGGGACTGAAATAGCTGAATAATAATAAGTAATATGTAATAAGTAATATCTATGACTACAGATGCAAGGAACAGCTAAAATAGAAAGTGGTGGCTATAGAGAAGATATTACAGCTGTATGGTTTGTGTGATAAAACTTTTATTTCATAAGAAATGTAGCTATGTTTGAATTTAGGCATCTTACATTTTTATTTTAATCTGAAGTGAAATTCTTTATTATTTCAAATTTTGAGCCCATCTAAAGTTTATAGTCAAATATGGACTAAATCCTTCCTCTCTTAGGAGAAAATGAAAGAGATAAAATAAGAAGTAAAGTAATAGTATGGACACAGAATTCTGGAACAGTATTGAAGATGTAAGAAAATGTTTAAAATACATGAAACCAAGATGAAAAACACTCCAAAATTTATTTGAATGGTTTGTTTTTTTGGGTTTTTTTTGGTTTTTTTTTTTTTTTTTGAGTGGTGATAAAACTGGACCCATGCAATACCACTTTGGGAATGCTGAGGATTTTGAAGGATTGTGCAGCTAAGAGTGGATCTTTTTGGAAGATTAAATGGTTTGCCCTAAGGCTGACTGCTCTTGTCTGCTCTCATATCCTGTAGTTGATGCTGCTCCTTGTATGTGTCAGAGGCAAGATACAGAACTCCCAATTTGCTGAACAGAGTTGCCCACCTTTCTAAATTAAGTGCCCAGCAAATTAGTTATTTTAGGTGCTGACAGAAGATTTAAATAAGAGACATTAAGAGTCTGTTGATGCCCATTTTCCATGCTGGTGGCTTAAACAAGTCTCATTGCTGTGCACGTGTATGCCTGTGGGTTCTGAACTTATGGTTTACTTGCGCAGAAGAAGACATCTCTTCCCATTAAATGTCACAGAAGTCTTTTAAACGTTTCATGCTTGGGGTCTTATTTGTGTGTGTGTTTGTGTTGTGTTCTTGGGGGTTTTGTTTTGGTTTTCACTGGGTCTTGTCAGGGTTCTGTACCTGGAGAGGAGTCATCCCATGCACCAGTCCAGGCTGGGGGCTGCCCTGCTAGACAGCATCCCTGTGGAGAAGGACCTGGGGGTGCCAGCTGTTCTTGACCACTGCCCTGTGCCCTGGGGCCAAGGTGGTCGATGCTGGGGTGTGTGAGGAAAGGCATTGTCAGTGGGTTGGGAGGGGATCCTGCCCCTCTGTTCAGCCCTGGTGAGGCACATCTGGAGTACTGTGTCCAGTTCTGGGAGCTGGGCCTATTGAGCCTTGAGAAGAGATAGCTGAGAGGGGACCTCATCCCTGTCTGTCAGTGTCTGCAGGAAAAGTTCAGGAGAATGGACCAGGCTGTGCTCCACAGGGCTCAGCAATGGCACTAGAGGCATTGGGCCAAAACTGGAACACAGGAAGTTTCATCTAAATATGAGGGAGAATTTTACTGTGTGGGTGATTGAGCATTGAGTAGGCTGCCCCAGAGGGGATGTGAAGTCTCCCTCATTAGGGATATCCAGAATTGTTTGGACACAATCTTATGCAATGTGCTCTGGGAAGACCCTGCTTGAGCAGGGAGGTTAAAACAGGTGACCCACTGAACTCTATGACTCTGTGATTATTTGCTAGGAATTTGAGATGTTTTGCTCCAGCTGTTTTTCTTTTGAAACTGACCTTACTGGATCCCATGACACAAGTCCAAAGACCATTTCTGTGTATAAATTATTTCAGATTATTAGTAATGCCCTCTATTTCTGACTCACAACACTGAAAAGTGTTTCATTCTCATGTTCTTTTCTGTGCAACATCAGCACTTATTTTTTCATTCAAATGTTGGTAACAGTTCCAATGTAAATAGCAGATAGTGTGATTTCAACAGTACAAGCTCCAAGGTGGTAACAACTGTTGAAGCTTACTTTGAAAGCCCAGACATGAGACTTAACAACATAAAAGGGTTCAATCTGTACGTTAATTAGCATCTTTGGATATGAAGTACTGGAAGTAGCTTTCTGGTAAATACTGAGTTATTTCAGAGTCCATTGAAGCAGGCCAGCACAAACCACTGGTAAGAGACTGGTACCAGCCTATGCATACTGTGAATCTACAGTAGAGTATGAGGTTCAGTGTTTCTCCATTTTTTTAAAATGCCACTCTGACATTCTCATGTCTGTTGTAGTATGTGCAACAAGATGATGCTGTAGTTTTATTCCCCCCCTATGTTTTAAACATATATGTCACTATATATGGTACATAAATTCAATATATTATAGCATTGATGTAGTGTATCTGTATTATCTGCATAAGCAAACCTGATAGAAATGTTTGTTTTCCTTGTACAGGTGTGCAGTCTGAGATAGCTCCTATTTTTATGGCTGTGTACGTGGATCACCGAACAGATGCTCCTGATTCTGTTGCCTCCCCTTCCCATATAGCATGGCACCCACTTCATCCACTCCTGGCAGTTGCTTCCATCAGCACAGCATCTGGGGGCTGTGTGGATATCTACCTGGAACAGGTGAAAAATCATCAACTTTGCTTTTGCTCTTGATATAGAGTCACAGAATCAAAGGATGTTTTGGTTTGGAAGGGACCTTTAGGATCATCTTGTCCCAGCCACCTGCCATGTGCAGACACACCTACCATAGACCAGGTTGTTCCAGTCCCATCCAACCCGGCCTTAAAAACTTCCAGAGATGTGAGATGTGTGAGAAGTCACACAGCTTCTCTCAGCAGCCTTTATCATTGTCCTAATTTAAAACTTCACAGTTTTAATCTCTATTTTTGCAGGCTTATTTATCCTCCTGAAATGTCTCTGGGTTTTAATTACTGTCTATGTCCTGTGCTATATAGAACATAACAGATTCTTCAGCCACTCATTATATGTACTTTTAAAAAGATCTTCATAAATTAAATTGATCTTTCCTTTGAAATTTGATGTTTACAGTCTATAAGTCTTGTTTGTGATGGTTACTGATTTGCCTTTTGCTTCTCATAGTGTGAGAATTTCAGGCTTATATGTAAATGAACGTATGCTGCTGCTTTTTAACTCACTCTTAAGTGAATGGAACATACTAAGAAATGGAAATTGAACAAATGATTCCACCACCTCAAGACTGAACTGATTTTCTGCCTTTAAACAGATACTTCTTTTGCATACTCTAACTTTTACTTGAGAACCTTGTGTAAGACTTTGGTTTGCATAATTTTTAGGGAAGTAGCTCTAAAAGGTGCTAAGCAGCAGACTTACTGAAACTTCTAAGTCTCTTAATACAATAGTCTATAAAATGTGTACTTTACAATGTGTACTTTGAAAAATTGTTATCCAAGTTTAACAAATGGAAAAATAAATACTTAGAGATGGTAAATGTTTAACATGAAATATTCTTGCAAACTGTGCCTAAAGGAAGATCTGCCTTTAAGAATTGTTGAAGCATTAGATTATTTTATGTCCTTAGTGATGTGCTTTGTTATTTTTCAATAGCTGGAATTTCTTTTTACTTTGAAATGTACTTAAAGCCTTCTAATATCCTTTATATGGGAGAGAAAGCTTGATATTGACTGGGCTGTGAATTGGAGGGTTTGGCTACTGAGTTTCCACAGGACTGAGCTCACACTGACTTCTGTTTTCAGGGAGAACATGTGCCTGATTTCCATGTTGAGAGAAGCTTTCAGGTCACATTACTTGCCTGGCACCCTTCCAGACCCATTCTGGCATCAGGATGGGAGACAGGAGGAGTTCTGATACTGAACAAACAAGACAAGGAGCAGCACACTGTACCCTCAAATCACAATGCCAAAATCACAGTCCTGAGCTGGAATACAAGTGGTACCTGCCTTGTGTCTGGGGATGGGGTGAGTAGCTGAAATGCCATGTGGTTTTGATGTAGAACACAGTCTTGGAAGCTCTGAAATAGTATAGGATCATGGAATGGATATCCATGGGGAAGGGAGATTTGTGTGGGAGAGGAATTTCCTTTCTTTAGGTACAAATAAAAACTGTTAGGGAATAAAATCAAATCTCAGTAGTTTAAGTTTTGCTTAATATTATTCTACAATTAAGGAATATAATTTTTCTTTAAATAAAAATGTGTTGGATCTCAGTGAGTGCTGAGCATTTATGAAAGTTTAAGGCTATTTCATGGATGGAGTAATTGAGGTATAGACAATTTGATTTTTTTTGCTCCTGTCCATGTACGAATTTTATGGCAGACTCAAGAATAAAGCCTAGCTAGCTGTTGAGAAGCAAATTTCAGCTACAACATATTCATCCATACTGAGTGCAGAGCAGTGCTCACAGGAAACCCATGATAATCTCTCTTTTTCTGGTTTTATTAATGCATTAAAATTGTGTCAAATTGATTGTATTGGGAAATGTGACACTCTTATTTCTTGATGAGCTGGTTATCCTTTTACATAGTGAAGTGAGAAAGTAGCTATTGAATATTCAGAATTAAATATTCATAGAAGATTCTGATTTTGACAGTTCCTGAGTCAACCAATGAAGGAAAAAAGGATTTTTTTTTCCCCTGTATTTTCCCTGATACAAACTTGAGCTTGCCCAAAAATTTCAGTTCTGCTCTTACTTATATGTCAGAATTCTTACTGGGAAGAAAAAATTATTTTAATTCATTGTTTATAAAGTTCTGCTGCTGCATTTGACAGAAATGCAGAAATTCAAAATTAAGTAAAAAGAGAATTTGTCATCTTCTTTATTATAAAAGAGAAAGTTCTGCCCAGGCAAAAGATGGACCCATCTCAGTGTAGCTGAGGCCTTAGTCATAATGAGACAAATCATTGATGCAGACAGAGCTTACGTTTATGAACAAAATACTTTTCAAATTGATTTCAAACCAGTGTCACTGTGTCACTGGTCTGCAGCACAGATATACTCAATTTCCTACATATTTTCCAATAGTTTATATGTTTATCTTTAATATTTTTCCCATTAGGGTTTATATGTAGGAAACTTCCATTAGGCAAGTGCTGCCAGGATCGTGTTCTGCTCATATTAGAGGAAATTATTTAGAAAGAAGATAAATATTTGGATCCTGATTTTGTTTCTATTTCGCCCAGAGGGTGGTTGGACACTGGAAAGGCTCCCCAGGGAATGGTCAGGGCTGCAAGGCTTCCAGAGCTCCATGAGCCTTTGGACAAGCGCTTGGGCACAGGGTGGGATTGTTGGGTTGTCTGTGCAGGGCCAGGAGTTGGGCTTAATGATCTGTGTGAGTCACTTCCAACTGAGCATATTCTATGATTCTGTCGTCATTAGCATTTCTGTCATCATACATCTTGAAATGCAAGAAAACTGTTTGAAAATATCTTCATAAAGTTGGAATATGTTACTGTGAAAATCAGAAGCTCTTAATTTGTTTTAAGTAAAACTAACATGGTTTCCAGTTTTGATCACACAGAGGATCTAGGTGCTTTCTATAATGAAAGCCTATTTGTAAAGAAAATTGCTTTCATACCAAGGAACTAAAGCTTTGAGTTTTTAAAAAGTATTGGAACGTTACAGGATAGAATTAGAGAATATTTGTTTTGAAAGAACATTTAGATAGATGATAAGGTCAATGTCCTGTGTCCTTTAAAAATATAATTTGAAAACAGATGATTTCTGCATCCTTTCCAGTGAGACTTAGGAGAGATTGTGAGCCTTTTTTGTTTCCAATCTCATGTGCTCCAAACTAAGAATTGAGATTGCAAGTAGGCTATCTGGATACAGGCTGGAATATCTAGAAGGAGATGGAATGAAAGCAGCTTTAGAAAGCTGCAGGCTTTTCCTTCATCTTATCAATAGTGCAGGTGGTTTTAATTGGGATCCTTGGAAATTGGTGGCATATAAAGCTGACGAAGGAATGAGAGGAGAAACCAACAAGTTCATAGGATCCTGTGATTTCCAGAGGTAACTAGCAAACATTTTATGAACTGCAAGTGTCCTCTTGGGACAGGAGTACAGCAGTGTCACAGTTGCACAGCTGAGTGGCATTCTTTAAGCTGCAAGACACATTGCACTTAATAAATAGTTTTGGATGGTATAACTATTGCCATCTTACTGTTGAAAAGAAGTTAGAACTTTGAATCTTAGGGGAAAAAAAGGGATATGTTACTTTGGAAGGACTCGGCTGCATCTTGTGTGGCTTCTAGTTAGAATTGTGAATAAGTGACCACTGCTAACAGTCTTTCACTTCTAGGTAAAGGATGATACTTCATTGAAAACAATAAATTAAAATAGAGGAAATTCTCATGCCACTTTATTGTTGTCTATCTTAATGAAATAAAATGAGACTGAACTTAATATTGAAAATTGTTACTGTGTTTTTTCATGTTGTGCTTACATGGAAAGTTCCTAAATGCAATTTGGTTTCATAAGCACTAGCATAACAACAACAATAAATAATCATCTTAGCATTCCAACTGTGAGGATGTAGTGTAATTCAGTTTGCTGGAATTTGTCTCCATTCTTTCCAGTCACCAGGGATCTGTTGCTCCTGAGCTGGCACTGCAGGGTGTGAGTTATGTCAGCACCTGTGCCAGGCTCGAGGGCTGGCCTGTCTTAAGCACTGTTAATTAGCTAAACAGACTTCCTTTCCTTAGCATCTATGATTTTTCTAGTTACTAGGTTATTTTTCTAAAAGCAAGTTCTTGATTTTTCTATAAGTAAGTTCTTGAATGTCTGCTCTGAAAGAGGAGGAAAGCACCAGAAAATAAAGTTTTTTTGCACTTAGTCTTTCTGCATCCTGTGACTTTACATGTCTAATCATATAACCATGCTCATCTGCATCAATTTTGCATGCACTTACTGTGCATGTAAAAGGGGGATGCATATGCTCTGCTATCCTTTATTTCAATTGCTAAAAAATAAAAATAAGCTATCAGACTACTTGCAAGAAAAATTGTGGAAAGGACATTATCAAGACAAATATTTACATCTGCTACTTGCAGAAGAAAACCAAGACTGTTCCATTTAATTGCTCTGGCAGTGTGATTTAACTAAAAAAGGATAGGACTAACAAGCTATTTTTGGTTAATTTTATTTTAAGGGAGCAAATAATATTCTGTTAAATACAGCTTTGGTTCCCTGTGGCTTAGTTTTAAGTGGGAGTAATTGTATGTGTCAACTAAACAAAAGGAAGGGTGTTGCTCTGTCAATAAAACATTTATTTTTATGTGCAGTGATTAGCTTGAGTCTGAATTCTCATCTGTGTGCAAAGGGTAATGAATTAACTCGTCTTTTTCTAGCATGGTGTCTTGTTTCTGTGGAAAATGGACCATCGGGGCAGAGTCCAGGGTCCTGCCCTGGTTAAGCAGGAGTATGGGAAATGCTTGGGGCAGTGTGTCTTTCGGCCACCCCCTCCTAGCAAGTGAGTATTGGTCCCATCAGAACTCTGCTTTGCCTTGTTTCACAGAAAGAAAGTCCTACCCACAAATGAACTATTTTTAAATATATTAAAAATTGATCTTGTCCTAACTGCCCTATATTTCCAAGCTCTTCTTCCAGTCTGGTAGCTGGCTCTGTGTCCAGTGTGCAGTAGCTGGTATTCTTTCTCTTCTCCACATCTTCTGTTCATTGCTGTTGACTCTTCTGTCTCAGTTCTTCTAATTAGCAATATTGCTGATTGTGGAAAGCCATAAACACACTGGAAACACAATTATCATTATATTATTGTAAAAAATAATTAAATTAAAAGTCAATTCTTAAACATTATTATTTCTTTCCTGTCCAAGCAAGAAATAGGAAGCTGCTGTAGTGAAAAAGAAGAGTTTTCCTTGTCTGGGCTTTTCTGTTTCACATCTCTGAAAAAATAGTGATGTATTTTGAAAAAAAAAGGTGAAACTATGCAAATGAAAACTAATATAGAAATTTTGTTTTGTATCTTTTTGTGTTTGCCCTTTTTTTCAATCAGTGTATGAAACATCTTAGTTCTCTTTATGCAATAAGCTTTATTAACTGCTCATCCATTCTTTGAGACTGCAGCTACAGTTATGAAAAGAATTGGGAATGAAGTATATCTCTTTGCAGGGACTTTGGACAGTTGGCAAAAGCAGCTGTGAGTGGTGATGAGAAAGCCTTGGATATGTTTAACTGGAAGAAAGCTGGAGTAGGGTTGCCTCTGAAAACAGCAGTCCAGGAAGGACTCTCCTTCTTTATCACTTTGACAGATGGTAAGTGTAAAACCACTTTTCCATTTGGCTGGGAAGTTGTTTCCTTAGAGCTTCAAAATAGCTCAGTGCATGATATTGGAGTGTATTCATATATCCCTCATATTCATATATTCAATAGGGTAGAGTATTCTATAGGAGTTGTAGAATGTTTGGTAAGAAATGAATAAAACTACTGAAATCTTATCTTCAGGATGGTCGTGTTCACAAGGTCACTGACTGGGTTAGGTTCCTGAAGAAGTGTGTATGAGGAAAACAATCTCTAACATACAAGTGTAGATAAAATTAGCTTTTGTTCAAAGCTTCAAAATACTACATGTGTTGCGGGTTCTTTTGTCTATAAATAGGCAAATTCTGCTAAAACATATGTCTTAAATTCTCAACTTTCTTTTCACTTTTTTCTCATGCTTTGAAATGATGCTTCAGTCTTATGGAACAAAAAAAAAAAAGTCTGAGAATCTGTTTTGTTAGTTTGCTGCTGAAAATTGTTTCTTCTCTGCATTTTCTTCTTCCTTGCCTTTTACTCTTCCCTGTCTTTTCCTATCCTTTTTAGTTTTCTGAGTACTAGTTTGCTCTAAGCTAACTTTCTTCCCACCCCATTTTTTTTTTTGTGATGCAATCTCTCTGTAACTTGCTCTCTGAACTGGAGCCAGAATGTGTGTGAGAAGTTGCATAATGGGTGTTTCTGGTAGGTGATTCAAGTCCTCCTGTTGATTCAAGTGTTAACTGTTCTGAAAACGTTTCAGTTATGCTGGTTCTGCAGTTCCATTACAATTTGATTCAGTGTTGTACCAAAATTGATAACCCTTGTTTACACCAGTACAGTTTGCAGGAGTGGCATGGGCCAGCTGCGTGGTTGGTTTGCAGTGTATCTTCTTTCAATGTGTGAATACAAGCCTCTTTACTAGAAAGGTACCATTTAAATGGAAAATGGACGCAGGGTGTTTCATGAAGATTACAAGGAGTGAAGCTTTGAGAAGCTGTGCCCATTCCATCGTCATCTACAAAGTTGCTGTTGTGATGGCGCAGAGCCCCATCTAGTGACAGACTGTGTGTGCTGCGGGTGCTGTCCTTGGCTTGGGCGTGTGTCTCGGTTTGAGACAAGTTAGGATGAAACATCCTGAAAGGGGCGTCTCCTATGAAAAAAGGCAGGTTTGCAGCACACCCTCCTCCCATCAGACGAAAGGAATTTCTTGGAGAAAAGGGAAAAAAACCTGTTTATTTAACACACAGAGTGCATACAGGCACGGGAACAAGAATGAATAATGTTAGATACTAAAACCTGCTTGCTATGGTGAAAGCTGGTGCATTTTAGAGCCCTGCTTGGCTTCTCCCGAGGTCCAGTCCGTATGTCCCTGCAGCGTCCCCCCACCGGGCTGTGGCATGGGGCTCCTGGTGATGGTCCGGTTTTTTGGACGGAGCAAAGCTGAACAGTTCCAGAAGAAGAAGCCACAGTCCTGGGAAAAACTTCTTGCCTCAGCTAATGAAAAGAAGCTAGCTACAAGCAAAAGGTCTAACTCTCCTCTCTTGAGAAAGACCTGAGGGAGAATCTGTGTTTGAATACAAACTGCCAGAAGAATTCCCCCAGCTTCTCCCTTTTCTAGGACCTAGCTTAAAGTTACAGAACCTGTGTCTGGGCATAAAGCAAGCAATAGGGGTACAGCATTATAAAGTCACCTCAAGACAGCTTCCTTGTCATACTTCTGAAATTTCAATCGAATTATACTGTCTGACTGTTCCTTCTGAGCAGCCTCATTGCTTGAATGGGTTTGAGCATATGTATTTTGGACTCAGTTCCTAATTAGTAGTAATCTACCATAACTCCAAAATGTCCTGTGCAGGACTTGGGGGTGGTGAATGAGAGCTGGACATGCCCCAGCTGTCTGCGCTGGCACCCAGAAATTCCCTGTATGCTGGGCTGATCCCACAGTATGGGCAGCAGGGGAGGGGGGGAATTTTGCACCTCAGCCCCACTCAGTTGAGACCTCACTTGCAGAGTTGCCTCCAGCTCTGGGGTTCTCAATACAGGAATGGCATGGAGCCATTAGAATGAGTCCAGAGGAGGCTATGGAGATGCTTCATGGGCTGGAGCCCCTCTGCTCTGTAGCCAGGCTGGGAGAGCTTGGGGTGCTCACCTGGAGAGAAGGCTCCAGGGAGAGCTCAGAGCCCCTGCCAGGGTCTAAAGGGGCTCCAGGAGAGCTGGAGAGGGACTTTGGAGAGCCTGGAGGGACAGGACAGGGGAATGGCTTCCCACTGCCAGAGGATGTGGTTAGATGGGATATTGGGAAGGAATTGTTCACTGTGAGGGTGTGGAGGCCCTGGCACAGGGTGCCCAGGGAAGCTGTGGGCCCCTCGATCCCTGGGAGTATTCAAGGCCAGGCTGGATGGGACTTGGAGCAACCTGGACTAGAGGGACATGTCCCTGCCTGTGGCAAGAGGGTTAAAAAGACATTTGTTTTCAAAGTAATTTCAAACTCAAAATGTCCTGTGATTTAAGATGAGGATATCTATGCAGGGTTTTATTGCAGGGAGAAAATAAAGCAGTGGGACTGGACTTGGAATTTCTTTTTTTTATATAGCTGGAATGTGGGGGATGGTAATATATTTGCAAGAGTTTTGGAAATTTAAACATTCTTTTTAATCAGATCATATCTCTTACATTTTAGTGTGGATTCTTAATGTTCATTCTTATACACTTGTGTTCTCTGATTTCTGCTTTTGGGGGAAGATACTATTTAATTTAATAGGTTTTTTGATTTGTGGTGTAAAATGTTGCCCTTATATAATACTGTGATTTGCTAAGAAATTATGTGGATGTGGCTTGAGATCTGTCAGATTTTGATGACATTGGTTTGTGCTGGAATTCAAAATATCCCTCAGATGTTTTTGGAGGTTCCAGGCCTTGGTCAGAAGCATTTTAGACCCTGGCAGGCAGCTGGAAACAGCTGTGATTTTGAGTTTGAGCTATAGAATGAGTTACCAACTTTGAAGGTGGAACAAGCAGTCACAAAGGGTTAGATAGTATAGTAGAAGTAGTTACAAAGTAGAGGGGAAATTTTTTTAGTATTGTACAGGGGGGTTTTAGCACCTGTACAGGGGGGTTTTCACTTTGTACATGGGGGTCAGAAGTTCTAAGATGGAGGAAAGTGGGCTGATCCTGTTCTTCCTCCTTCTTTTTCCTTGCCTCCATGTTCTTGGTGATGCTGGCACTTATGGATTGGTTTAGAGTAGAAAAGCACCTTGTAACATAGGTAGTAGGTATTGGGGAAAAACTGTAAACATGGAACATGTAATAGATCATATAAAAGATAGCGGCAGCCCTGGGCGGGGGGAGAGAAGAAGACAGCAGACAGAGAGGATGTCAGGGTGTGTGTGTGCCTCTGCCTGGGCAGCTGATCTAACAGCCGCAGCCCGCGAAGACAATCTTTTAGATAACTAGTAATAAACTGCCTTGAGACCGAACAACAAGAGGCTGCGGAGTTTTTCTTTGGAAGCACGGGTTGGAGGAGAGACTTTACCACCACATGGAACCCCTGAACCAGGCCAGGGGTTCTGACAGGTTTGGGTGATTTTTGTAGTACCACCTGCAAGCACCTCTACTGCTTGTTGTAGGTTTCGCTGCCCAAACCCATGCATTCAATGGGCCAAGGCCAATTGTATGAGATTAAATAAGGCAAAATGCCATGTGCTGCACTTATGTGACAACAACCCCATGGAGTGCTCCAGGCTTCGGGCAGGGTGGCTGGAAAGTGCCCAGCAGGAAAGGCCTTGGGGATACTGGTGACAGCAGCTGAACCTGGGTCCAGGTGCAAGGTCAATGGCACCTGGCTTGGATCAGCCATAGTGTGGCCACAAGCCCAGCACAGAGACTATCCTCTGTGCTGGATGCTGTTAAAGCACCTTGATTCTGAGCCTCTCACAACAAGAAAGACCTTAACGGGCTAGAGTGTGTCCAGAGAAAGGAACAGAGCTGGAATAGGGTCTGGAGTACAAATCTGAAGGGGAGCAGCTGAGGGAGCTGTGGGAACTCAGCCTGGAGAAAAGGAGGCTCTGGGTGGGCATTCTGGCTCTGCACAACTCCCTGACAAGTGGCTGCAGGCAGATGGGTGTTTGGGCTCTGCTCCCAGGGAGCAAGGAACAGGACAAGGGGAAACAGCCTCAAGTTGTGCCAAGGGAGGGCAGACTGGAGGAAGGAATTTCTTCACAGGAAGGGTTGTAAAGTGTTGGAATGGGCTGCCCAGGGCAGGTGGAGTCATCATCCCAGGAAGTGTTCAAAAATAACTAGATGTGACACTTCATTATATGGTTATTTGGTATGGTACTACTTGATCAAAGGTTGAACTTGATGATTTTGGAGGTCTTTTCTAACCTTAATGATTCTGTGATTCTATGGTTATAGAGTAGTACAACTTAATGACATTATAATGGCTTTTAAAATGTTGATAGGTGCATTAGTTACTGATATCAGTGTTTTTAGAAAAACACTGTCCCATTTGCCAGTCAAATTATGGATTAAAGCTGAATTTGGTGCATGGTGCAGTGTTTCCTAAACAATGAAGAACTTCAGGTTCACAGTTTTCTGTCATCTAAACTCTGCTGTAAATTGAACCAATTTTTAGCTGCCATTCTTCTTTCACAGATTTTTTTCTAAGACTGAAGATTTCAGAAGCTATCATTCATACAGAAAGTTTACTTGCTGTTTAAAATTATTTAAAGTATTTCCCTTTGGATTTTCTAAATGAGGAAAAATATGCTTTGGTTTATTGCTCTGGTCAACTGTTGTACTCTCTATGCTGAGATGAACTAGAAAACAAAAGAATTTTTGTTATTTTTACATTTTAAGCACTTGAGGAATGTTTTATTAAGGTAGAAAGTATCAACTTTGGCTTTGTAGCTAAAAGCTGTAAACTATAATCTGTACCTTGTTTATTTGTTCTACAGGTGCTGTGCACTATGTGAATGAGAAAGGGAGGTCAAGGCAGGTATTATCTATGGACAGTCTGGTCCAAAAGCTCCTGTTGCTAGAGGAAAGAGATATTTTACTTGTAATAACAGAGACTCTGCAGTTGTCCTTACATGCAGTTTCTCCCGAGGGAGAGGCAGAAGAACTCATGAAGGTAAGAGTTATACTACAGGGTAAAGTTGCAATATTTATTCTTTGTAAGTTTTTTGTTTTTTGATTATCACTGTTTTGTTTTCAAATTAATCAACTCTCATATTTGTTTCTCAGATAATATGTTAATGAGGAAGCAAAAATAGCTTATCTAAAAGTGGAGTAGAATGATGAGTTACTGAACTTGGAAAGATGGTTTTCATCTTGTCTTTCTGTTTTTTCATAGTTCTTTTCATTTTGACTCTATCTTAATTCTTTTATGCTTACTTTCAGTTTCTTAGTGAGTTTGAGAAAAATCGGAAATTTCAATTGTCCTAGTTGCAGAGGTAGGCAGCTAAGATATTCTATACCACCTATATCATTGCTGTTTTCAGGGAGAAAATGCACACACCCCATAAGTGGGCACCATTCTGTCTTGCTGTCTCTCATGGAAAGGTTGTCGTCATCAGCCCTACAGACTCTTGTCTTCTGCTCCTGCCATCCACCCTCCTCCTTTTTCTCTGAGACAGAGCTGTGGGATATGGTGCTGAAAGGACAGCAGCAGAACACAGAACTGACATGTGCTGAATGGCAGCACCAGTGGGGAGACTGTGGGCAGGGGACAGGGAATGCTCCCAGTACAGCCAAAGGGAGCCCAGACAAGCCCATTCCTAAGCCAGGCAAAAAGGAGTGCAGCAGAATTTCAGGGAAGTGGCAGCAACCTGTAGGAGCTGTAGGATCAACCCCAAGTATGGGGGAGCAGTAGAAGAAATGGTGCAGGCACTTCTGTGGAACTGAGCCCAGCAAGGCTGCAATGTGACCCATCTTGGATGACCCATCTTTCGGGAGGGTCTGTTTGCCATTGTTGTTTGTCTTGGCCTGGGAGGGGCAGGAAGCTTCTTGCCATATTGCTTTTGTTTGCAACAGCATGTGGGAGCCTGGGGAAGTCACGTGGACGCAACCTATGGGGAGCATCCACCATTTTGGTTTTGGTCTCAGCAGCCACATAAAACTAAGGTTTTTGGCTGAAACACCTTCTGGTTTTGGATATTTTTTAAAATTCATATTGCTGTTGTTACTTTGTGTTATTCCATTGCTTTTTGCTTTCAGTAAATTATCTCGGTCCATAGTCTTTGCACATGTCCCTCCCTTACTAGAAGGGGCAGGAGAAGGACCGTGGCTTATTTGGCATTTAATTTTTTGCTGGTGTTAAGCCACCACATTTAATTGGTGCCAAATATAAGACTCAAGAGGACTGAAATAATTTTGATGTAAGCATTTGTGTTTTAGGTAGAGAGCTCTAGTGTTGCTTGTTCTGTTCATGTGGGTGTGATACCTAACCCTGCATATACTCTCGTATATGCACTATGTATCCACCACAGCAACCTGTTTCACAGTGATCTGGGAAGCATGCCCTCTTTGATATGTCTACTAGGTTTCTTCTGTCCGGTGTACACCATGTTAAGACTTAGGACAGAGAATTCTAGAGAAGCTGTCCAGAAACATATCCTGGGATGCATAGTCATTAGTGGTGTGGCATATGGGAGAAAATGGGCCAGCTTTTGAAAGAGTACTCTACTCCTGGTTCAGAAGTTCACCCCTGAACAACTACAGGGCCCTGATAAAGTGTTTGAAAGAGAATTGCTGTGGCAGTTCCGAAGAGGAGTGAAGTTATGGAATGTGCTGGACCCTGACTAGTATTTACTGGACACTGCTTGTTTCTACACAGCACCCTCAGAGGGAGGAGGAGGAGGAAAGCAAAGCAACAGGCACAATGGCCATTCAAACTGCAGGTTGTCCACAAGAACAACCTGTGGTAAGAGCAGTTGCCTGTATTCGAAGAAGAAATCCAAGACCAAATCAGTTCATGTAGTGAGTGATGAAAAGGAAACAGGGGCCTCACAACAGGAGGAAGAGGCAGGGCCAGAGATAATCACCCAAACCCTATCCTTGAGTGAGCTGTGAGACATGCAAAAAGATTTCAGCCTCCAATCAGGGGAGCCCCCGGTGACCTGGGTGCTCTGATGCTGGGCTACTGTGGTACGCAATATGGAATTAGACGATAGTGACTTTGCAACTGGGATCCATGTCATGGGATGCAAGTACTGACCAGGGCATTGGGAAAAGACCAGAAAGTCTCAGCCTCTGGACGCAGCTCCTATCAAATGTGAGGAAAACATTTCCTTGGAAAGATAACCTTTTAGTGCACTGAGACAAGTGGAACACTATGGAGCAAGGTATCTGGTACCTGAGAGAATTAGCTGTGTGGAAGATGATATTTTCAAATAATGAGAAATTTCCTACTAATCCAGACAACAGCTAGTGTTCACGAAACATATGGTGGAAATTCCTGCAGAGTGTGCTGGTGTCCTATGTCAGCTTATTGGGAGTGATGTCATGGAAAGAAGGAGAACAAAATGTGGACTATTTGGTTACCAAACCCTAGATACATGAAGAAACTATCTCCACCCCATTATGGGCCTGTGTCTCCTCAGTGGAAAGACTGACTGAGGACCTCCAGAAATTAAGAGAGGAAATTAAAAAGAAAATGTCTCACACCCTGCCCTGTGCTATTACAAAATGCTGCTTGTGGGTAGATCCCAAACCTTCACTTTTCTAAATTTTTTTTTTTTCTTTTTATCCAAGAGAGAAAAAGACTGGATACTTGTGTATTACAGTGGTGTCCACTTCTTACTGATCATTACTTATGTTTGACTAGAAGTAAAATCTGGAATTTCACATTTTAAAGGAATCTTTCTTATATTCTAAGAGAAGTTCTAGTGCAAGAGTAAAATACTGCTCCTTATCTACTTTATTAACCCACTACAAGGTTTCTTGTACTAAATTTATACACTGCAGTCTTGATGCATTTTATGGTGATCATTGTCAGAATCATCTGAATTCACTGTCTGAATATGTCTGTCAGAATTGACAGATAGGTCTAGTTATTTTCATATTTTTACATTTTAGCCAAAATGTGCAGTTCAGATGCTTAGTGTCCTTCAGCATGCTCCTCTGACCTTCTGCAAATGTATTTATTTGCTTATGGTTAACAGGTGAAGTTAAGTGGGAAGACTGGTCATTCTGCAGACATGATTCTAGTAGACCACAGCTTGGTTGTTACAGCATTAGGTGAGACAGTCATCAGGTAAGGATGAAAGTTGTTTTGGCTGCCCCTGAAAAGGGCCAGCTAAAAGGTACAGTCTGTAGTGAACTGAGTATTTTGCCGAAATGTTGGTTGGGTTTTTTTACCAATAATGAAAAACTCCCAATATTTTCTAATTTTGTTTGTAAAAATAAGTTGAGGAATGAAATGATTTTTTTTTTTTCTCAAGGACAGAAACTAATTTGGTATGGCTTGCTTTCTCTCTAGGTATTGTATATTGTCAAGGAAGTACTACCTACACTGTTCCTTCCTTGAGCTGTTATTGCTTTCATCTGAAAATAAATCCAGTTGGGGGTTTTGCATGAAAATACAGCCCCTTGGCCATTCTTGCCAATATTATTTTCTGATCCATAGAATACTCATGGCACCAGCAACCAGAAGAAAAAGTGTTTACTTTTCAGGACGGTTTTTTTACTGTAATATTAGACAAATATTTCAATTACTTCTTTCCCTAATCATTCAAAGTATGTTGCATTGCCATGCTGTTACGTTAATGTGTTCTGTAGTTTTACCTTTTTTTGCAATCTTGTCTTCCTTGTTTTTACTATGACCTGCTCTACCTATTCCTCTAACCTTTTGGGTGGGTGGGAGTGTTCCGTTAATATCAGTATTTCCCCTTATTGAGCCTGTCTGCGACTTTTGTTCATTTTGTGAGAATGCATTAAAGACCAAGTATCAAGAAGGATTAGCTTCATGGCAGTATTTAGTTCTAGAAAGTAAATCTGGAATCCATAGGACTACTGACTAACCCAGGAATATTCCTAAAATAGACAAGGAAACATAATTAGGGAGAAAGAAAATTGCAACTAGCCCTCACTTCTTTCATTTTCTTAAAGCTACACTTGCTTCTGACTTCTTTCTTCATAGGAGAATATCCCTAAACATGCTGCAGATGAAAAACTCAAAGGAAAAGGAAGGAGATTGTTAAAAAATTAAATCATCTAGGTATTGCGGATGTAGTAAACTAATGCCTTGTACAGCATCCTATTGACTGTGTTTGCAAGACACCTGGAAAGAAAAGTGTTCTTAACGCTCTTGTTTTGTGTGCCTTAGGTTCTGGGATTTGGATCAAGATGAGAACTATGTGCTCTCCCTAGATACGCAATTTGGCTTTGAGGGGGGAGAATGTATTAACTGTGTATCTTACTGCAGTGCTAAAGGTGAGAAATAACATGACAGCCTGTGATCTCTGGTCCTAAACCTTGTCAAACCTCAGCCTTCCATGCCCTGTAATAATTTCAGTATGTTTGTCTTCTGGCTGAGGATCTCAGTGGAAGTATGTGATGTTGAAGATCTTAGTTTGGTTCGAAAATATGCCTTGAAAGGTGCAGGGAAATCATTCGATACTCAACTACACTTGTACTCACTGTGGAGCTGTCTTGTGCATGAGCTGGATTCCCTTTGACATAGTACGCCTGGAGTGCACCTAATGCACTCCAATGTGTTTTGGGCATTCAGTCTACAAGCCTGCACTACAGCTAATGCAGAATAGAGCTTAGTGACATGTACTGTGTGTCTGCCAAGTCCTCACAACAAATCATTTCTACAGACCTGCTCCTGGGCACCACTTTTTTTGCTAGTGTAGCACAGCTGATATTTGCTGCAATAGTTTTCAGTGGTTGGTTGCTCAAAGTGACTACAAAACTAGCTATTTAAAAATAAACACAAGCCATTGGAGGAATGGCTGAGGTCACTTGGTTTGTTCATCCTAGAGAAGAGGAGACTGTGGGGCACATGCCTGGGGCAGATCCAACCTCTGGTTTTTATGAGCAGTGACAGGACCCAAGGGATCAGCCATAGCTGTGTCCAGCCAGGGGAGGGTTAGACTGTATATCAAAAGTTTGTCCCCCCAGAGGGTGGTCGGGCTCCCCAGGGAAATGGAGATGACCTCAAGGCTGCCAGAGGTAAAGAAGTGTTTGGACAACACTCTCAGACACGTGTTGGGATTGCTGGGACTGTTCTGTGCAGGGCCATGACCCTTGGGGACTCTTCCAGCTCAGGGTATTCAATAGTTCTATATTCTAAGAAAAGGTTACAATGAAGTAATTGTCTGATGCATTTAAAAAATCACCTCATCTGGTAGCTTAGATGTACCTTACCATGTGGAACTTCTCCCTTTGTTTCTCCAGAAAAGTTCTCTAGTATAGGACTAGGATGTTGGTTTGCAGTGAGGAGAGAAATGCTGCTGTTGGAAAGTGGCTTCTCAGTACCCGAGAACCAGAGTTTGCTGTCTGTTGCATTGTGTAATGTGGGTTTGTTTTGAAGCCCAATATGAAATGCCTGAAATGTTTGTGAATGGCAGGTATCTTGGCAGCTGGAACTAGCAAGGGGAGAGTAGCAATGTGGAAGAAAGCAGCAGGATCTCATCAGAGCACATGGACTTCAGAGGGCAAGGAGAAGTGGAAGTTCCAGGCATCTACAGAACTTGAAGGAAATGTCACTCAGATAAAAGTAAGAAAGGAAGGAGTTTCCTAGTAGACTTCACAAATCTTAGATGAATAGACCGTCTTTGTGAAACTGATGACCATGATCTCTATCATATGGGTATGTGTTCCAGCAGAGGCTGGTCCTCCTTCTAAGTAGGAGGAAAACCCCTGAGAATCAAATAACTTTTAAAATTGAAATGGCCAGAAATACTCCCTGTTTGTAGCTATTCTCTCCATCATGTGGCTCACTGGCAAAGCCTTTGGATTCAGCTCCTTGAAATTATTTTCTGGAAAAAAAGGATTATCAGGAATGTCAATTTGACTTAAATTTATTAAAAAAGGAAGAAAATCTGATTAAAATGAATTATTAGTTTTTTTCTATTTCTCACTTTTTTAATGTAAAGTTTCATCTCACTGGTAGTTGTAGAAATAAAAATATGGATTTACAACAAAATATTCTTTGGTGAGATGTGCCATCTAGAAAGGAATGCTATATATTTTAACATATTGTCTGTTAAACATCAGGATGCAGCATTTTTATTTATTTGGAATATTTTAATTTGTCACAATGAAGTTAAACTGTCATTCTATGCCTAATAATATTTTGATATGCACAGAAGAGAAATGCTGAGTATAACAATAGTAAATTTAAATTTAAAAAGTTTTATATTAATGAACAGCTTTTTTTTTTTTTTTTTGCCATCAGCATTCTGCTAAAAGTCAAAGCTTGTGCTTTAGGTTCTCCAACATCTTTGGCTATTGGGTTTTATACCATATTAGGTTTTTTCAATTTTTGAATGTTTCTGTTACACTTTACATCATTCTGTTGCTGTGCTTCATATGTGAGAACAATCCTCATTATTTTTTATAAGGAAAGAAAATCAAATGTATCTGGTGACTTTCAAGAGAAAGTAATTTTATATTTGCTATTCTGTTTTCTCTTAAGAGTGGAAAGTATTTTAAAAGCAATGGTATTTGCTTACTCTGTGTCGGTATAGAGTGAGGGCCTGTAGCACCATCCTTCTTACAAAGTTAAAACAGAAGTGCTGAGAAAATGGAGAATCCAAGTATTTTATTAATAAGCTTCAGTAACAAAAGATCCAGGATATAGGAAATAATGTGTGCTGTAAGTATCTCATACATCTCCTAATAGATAGAGGCGATTGTGTCAGCTTTCCCATTCAAGCCTTTCCAGGTAACAGGATATGGGCACTGTACAGAAATAGCGCATCCCCTGCAGCCCCTGTAACTACACTGAAGGAGAAATTGGTCATTGGGCTTTTTTAATTGTTTATTGCTTGTTCTGTTTTTAATACATTTTTTCTAGTAAAGAACTGTTATTCGTTTTCCCATATTTTTTCTTGGAAGTCCTCTAATTTTGAAGTTACAATAATTTGGAGGGAGGGGGGCAGTTTTCCATTCCAGGAAGGTTCCCACCTTCCTTGGCAGACACATGTCTTTTAAGCCAGGACATTAACTGGTGACCAGTGTGAGGCCCAAGGGCATTGAGAAGAAAGGGTGAAAGGAGAATACTAATTCTTGAGTGACCCATTTGTGTACTGGATGTGGAAGCCTTGTTGGGCAGCACAATGTGGTCTAGCCTACCCTGGTTTGATTGGCCTATGATCATGGCTATGTTTTTCCCATTTGCAGGTTATTATTCAAACATGAGTCCTATACCTAAGGCCATTGCGGCTGTTACCCTGTTTGTAGAATGGGTCAATAAGGTGAGGAATTCAGTGCTTGTATTCAGTGCTTGCTTCACTTCTTCTGAAATATGGGCACAAGGCTATATAACTATCACAGATGAAGTCTGTATCTTCAGGGTTTCCTTAATAATGCTACCTGTTCTGAGGAAGAAACACAGAGGGGAGTTTTCTCCCCCACTTCTCTGGGCCTACAGCAACAGCTTCTGAAGAGTTAAAATTTCCCTTAGAAGTTAAAGATACTGTATAATTTTTGATGTTATATTCAGTGAGGTCCATTCACCATTCAGAGACAGGGTGTAGCTGCCCCAAAACCTGCCACAGAGGACAGGGACACTGCCCAGCGGAGCCACTGCAGTCAGAGGGAGAGGTGGATAATGAAGTAGTGAAACAAACAGACAATACAAATGTCCAGGTTCCAGCTAAACCACAGGGGCAGCCACAGCCAGCAGCGGCAGTTGGCCCTTTGCAGTGAGGAAGGATAAAACCAATTTGGTATGCCTAGCTAATGATGATGCAGAACCAGGGCCCTCAAAACCAGCAGAGAAGCCAGAGCCTAAGATCATTACTGAGTCCCTATCATTTGACAGTCTCTGCAATCTGCAAAAAGACATTACATGATTGGGGGGGAGGCAAGGCTTTTTTGTCTTGGTTGATTCAAGTTTGGGACCTTATGCATATGGCATGCAACTTTGATGGTACCAAAGCAAGGCTTTTGGCATCCTTGCCCCAGGGTGTAGCCATTGAGCAGGCATTTGTGAGGGAGTCAGGACTCCTTTCTTTCTGAGAGTGGTTTCTAGCAAATGTAAGGAGAGGTTTGTTTACAGGGACAGACTGCAGGAGCACCATCATAAAAAGCCGTACAAGACCATGGAGGAAGGATCCAGTGCCTGAGAGAAATGGCAGTGTTGGAGATACTTCTTGGAAGGAATGGGCAACACAATAAATGACCCTAACGAGGTCAGGTGCACAGTACAAATTTAGTGGAGTCTGGCACATCAGGGTCCATCTGAATACTCCAGTTTAATGGCAAACATGCATCTCAGGGGCAACCAAGAGACAATGGGCTCTGTAGCAAGCAAACTTAGAAATTACAATAGGGTCCATGGCCTGATGCAGACCCACATCTCTGCTGTAGAGACATTGGTTGAGAGTCCAAAGGATGATAAAAAACTTGGAGAGATGTTTACCTGTGGCACCAATGCAAACCAGAGCCCTTGAAGTCAGAGCTAGATGTCCTCCAGACAGAGAGAGCGGGTATGCCTCACAAACTTATTATATTTCCTACTCAGCCATGGAGAAGACATGAGATGGTGGGACAGGAAACCTACCTGTGTCCTGGAACCCTGAATACAAGAACTAAAGGAGAAAGGAAAAGGCAAGTCAGTGAGATTAGTTCAGTGACAGTTTCCCATGGGCAAGTATCTGAGCCACTGGAAGGTACCTCCCATGTGTATTCACAAGAACTAGTATTAGAGAGATGCTGTCTCTAGCCAGGTAGGGGCACCAGGGGACAGCCATGTCTACTGGTCTGTGTGGATCCAGTGGCCTGGCACGTTAGACCCACACGAGTACAAGGCTTTAGTTGACACTGGTGCTCAATGTATGTTAATGCCACCGGGATGTCTGGGGTCATAAACAGTCTCCATTTCTGGGGTTACAGGGGATTCTCAAGAGCTGAGGGTGTTGGAAACTGAAGTGAGCGTGACTGGGAAGGACTGGCAGAAGCACCCCATTGTAACTGCCCAGATGCCCCATTTATTCTGGGCATTGACCACCTTAAGAACAGGTACTTCAGAGACCCAGGAGGACATTGATGGGCTTTTGGAATTGCTGCTGTGGAGACAGAAAGAACTAGGCAGCTAAACGCCTTGCCTGGACTCAGAAAATCCTTCTGTGGTTGGGACTTTAGAAGGTAGAAGAACAGCACCTCAACAGTGCATCACCAGCAGTACCAAACAAATCAAGATGCCATGATCTCTATTCAGAAGATGATCCATGAGCTGGAGACCCAAGGAGTGTTCAGCAAGGCCCACTTGCCCTTTGGCTCCATTTGGCCTGTGTGCAAGTCTGAAGGGGAATGGAGATTGACAGTGGACTATTGTGGCTCGAATGAAATTACACCATCACTGAGTGTTGCTGTACTGGATATGCTGGAGCTCCAGTACGAGCTGGAGTCCAAGGCAGTGACATACTCTGGCATTATTGACATTGCTAATGCGTTTTTCTCCATTCCTCTGGCAGCAGAGGGCAGGCTTCAGTTTGCTTTCACCTGGAGGGGCGTGCAGTACACCTGGAACTGACTGCCCCAGGGGTGGCAGCACAATCCCACCATCTGCCATGGACTGATCCAGGCTGCACTGAAGAAGGATATCCTGAACATCTGCAATACATTGGTGACATCATTGTGTGGAGGAACAAGGCAGCAGAATTCTTTGAGAAAGAAGAAAAGATCATCCGGATTCTCCTGAAATCTGGTTTTGTCATCCCAAAGACTATGGTCAAGGGACCTGCTCAAGAGATCCAGTTCCTAGGAGTGAAGCGGCAAGATAAATGGTGCCAGATAACCACCAAGGTCATCAAGATCACAGCAATGTCTCTTGCTGAGCAGCAAGAAGGAAACGGGACCTTGTTTTGGGGTGAATTGTCTAGGACATTGTGTCTGTATCCATATCTGCATGAATATATGTATATAATTAGGATAATGCCTGTATGTCTATAGCTAAAAAGTGTAAGTTGGTATGGGAAGTTCAATGTATTTCCCATGTTGGTATGGGAAAAAAAATTTGGGGTGGATAATGGTGGGGGTTAGGTTTTCTCCAAGGAATTGCTTCCCATTTGTTGTCTTCCTGAAGCCACCATTAACCCTGGGGAGGCTCAGGGCTCACATTGGAGCATCCCCTGGAGCCATGGCGGGGAGCCACTGCAGACCCTCTGTCTCACCCAGTGGTGCCCCCCTGTTGGTTGTGGTCATAACTACAACCAAGGGCAAATTGCTTGACTGGTGGGAAAACTTACAGGTTTTTTCTTTGTTGTTTTTTGCTTGTTTTATTTTATAGATATATATTTTCTAGTAAAGAACTGTTTGTTTTCCCATATTTTTTCCTGGAAGCCCTGTATTTTTAAAGTTATAATAATTTGGAGGGAGGGGGCCATCTTTCCATTCCAGGAAGGTTCCTGCCTTCCTTGGCAGACACATGTTTTTTAAACCAGGACACTGGGTAGCAAGCATAATAGTTTGAATCTGTCATATTTCCCAGTAATTCCTTATAGTTTGTAGATAGATAGTAGGATTTTGTATAAAAATATTTATTCTGTCTTTTCCCATGTTACTTCTCTAGGGACACTGCTGTGACAGTTCAAGACTAGAGGTGAAATTGTGTCTTTTTCTTTTCCCATTATGTACAGTGGGGGTCCCGAAAAAACCTTCTGGCAGTGAACAACATCAGCTCTGTGGTGATCCTCAGTGAACAGGCCATGTTGGCACATTTTCATCAGCAGGTGGCTGTGGTACAGGTGTCTCCCAACCTCTTCAATGTGATGATCTTCAGCACAGGAACCACTCACAGCCTTCGTCTTGATATGAATGCTAGTGGAGTCTTTGCTACTCAGGTTAATCAGGGTTTTTTTGTTGTTGTTGTTGATTTGCCAAATCAGTTGCCTGGTTGGGTTTATTGAGACCAAACTTCCTAAGTCTTTAAGATAAATATATTTTTTTTTAATATTCAAAATAGATTGTTATGAAGGTATTGTTGTAACAGTAGCAATGGTGCTGTGATGGAGCTGTTTTTTTGGTTTTTTTTTCTAAGATAGAGCAGGGACTCAGAAATGCTCTAGGGTGCTCACCAGAACCCAGAGGAACTAGTAATTGGTGGCTATTGTAGGGGAGTTCTTGCCTTGTTATTGCATTAATTCCTACATGCTTCCAAAAGGAACTAAAAGTATTTATTAATTCGGTGTTTTGTTTGTTCGTTTTAGGATGCTGTAGTATTCTGGAATGGGAAGCAAGTGGCTGTTTTTGAGTCCTCAGGAGATACCTTCAGAAGTGCAGGTAGGACTTAAAACATTGGTCAGAGTCTGAGTGCTTCTTTTCTTCCGGAGTTACATGTTCATTCATGGTAGCTGATCACTGTAAGCATAGGATCAAAGAATGGTTTGGGTTGGAAGGGACTTTAAAGCGCATCTTGCTCCAACCCCCCTGCCATGGGCCCTCAGGGCTAGAGAAAGCTTTTATCTGATGTAGTTAAATTACATTTTAGAGGGCCTTGCACAAAATATTGTGCGAGGCTAGAACTACTTCTTTTTATATTTTTTAATTGATTTGATCAAGAAGAGCATTTTTTCCTACTTTTGTAGCTGTGACTCCTGCTGCCTTTACAGATAAGACATGGCAATGACTATTGAACACTTTTCTACTTTGCTTGAGAGAAAGTGTAATCAAGGTTATGCAGCACTCACATAATAACTGGAAAGGAGGCTTTTTGTCCCAGGTCTGAAGAGAAGTTGTCCCATAAATTGATCTGTATAGTGCCAAGTAGAGTAAATTAGCTTTTTAAATTATTAATTATCCCTAAATATTTCTGCCTTGAGAAATAAGTGATGTAGAATTCTATCAATTCCATCTTAAATCTTGGGACTTGTCTTCTAAGAATCATTAAGTGTTTTCTGCTTGTCTATATTTACAGATATATTTTATAACTTTTCCATGCTGAATCATTGCTTTATTACCACCAAGGTCCTAACAATCTACACCACTTCTGAAGTTATTGCAGAGCCACTGTTCTGACATAGATTGTTATCCCTCTTCAGTAGCAGTTCACTAAAGTGGAAAAGTGAATTCTATTACCAGAACCTCACACTACACTTTTTTTTTTCTTTCACTCCCCATATCAACTCTTTGCCCTTCCTCTCTCACTTGTTTCCATGGACAGAGTGTACCAACGCCTGTTTATAATGGGAACCCTAGCTTTTAAATGTAGTGGCAGCATGGAAGAAGGCTAAACCACCAAGGAGTTGGGATTCAATAGTGACTGACAGATCAAAAAAGAGATTTGGTGCAAGATAGTGGAAATTGTGTGCTATAAGTTACTTTTTCTTTTTACTGAACATATTTATTGTAATGATGGCTTTCTTGTGATTGTTCCAGGCTCTTTCCTTTGTGACTCTCCAGTTCTGTCTGTTCACGGAGAAAATCTGTACACAGTGGAGCCATATAGGATCCAGGTCCGCACCTGGCAGGTAAGGACTGAGAAAACCATGAAGGGATAAAAAGGCCTTGTTGTTTTCAAAGATTGGTGTTAGAGCTTAAAATAATGTGCATGATCTTTCTAAATCTATTAATACTTCCTTGTCATAATACAATACTCAAAATATATTTTGAGTATTTCAGCAGAAAGATCTTTGACATTTTGTGTTCTTTAAAAAGTCTGCCACTCTGAACACTACTACAGTGTAACTAATAAGTATTTACAGGCTTTAAGATGATCCAAATTGCATGCACATTGAAATACATACACTATTTTCAGGAAGATGTTCATACTGAATATTCTTACAAGATAATGAAAAATATCACTTGCACAATTTGTGTGAACCTTTGCAGCCTCTGCTAGGCTGTGAGAACTAAAAAGAGAAATCTAATTTTCAGAGTTCTGTGATACATAATTTTATTTAGGAAGCAAATACTAGATTTTAGAATGGGTGTGATTCATCACATAAATACAATGGATTTGTTTTTACAGCTATATATTTAAGAACCTTCAGGTACTTGATAATTCTGTACGTCTTTCACTTGGTAAAGGATGTTCCTAAAGAGGAAATTATTGCAGAAGGATGCCTTTAAATTTAGACTTTTCCTGAGGTTACATACATACCCGAAGCCCAGATTGCATTTGTGTGTGTATGTTTCTCCAATTTGCTTGGAGTGAGTCATCTAACATAGAAGTTCAGCAATTTGTGACTCAACTTGATATATAAGTCAAAATAAGTCCCTTCTAGTGAGGCTATGACCATACAAACCTGGTGTTACACATTTCTTCCCAGGGCACAATTAAACAGCTGCTCATGTTCTCTGAAGCAGAGGGGAATCCGTGCCTTCTGGATGTCTGTGGGAATTTCCTGGCTGTGGGAACTGATCTGTCTCACTTGAAAATCTTTGATCTCTCACGCAGGTATTAATAACGCATTTAAAATTATCTGTTTACAGTTAAGCTTGTATTTTGTGGGGAATCTTTAGCTGTTTTTGATTTGATGAAAAGCAACAGTCCATTTGAATCTTGAAACAATATATGCAGTTATGTGAACTGATGGTATATTTCCAAAGCAAGGGAGGAACCATGGAATTCTTAGGCAAGTCAGGGATTGATGATGATGATGTTTATTATTTTAAAAACAGGATACCATGAGGGATATTTGAGTGCATTTAAAAGTGTGTGGAGAATTTGTGGAAGATCAAGCTAGGAGTGTCCCATTCCTTTTGGTATCTTGAACAAGACTTGAATCTCAAAAGAGCTGAAATAAAACTAGGTCTTGTATCTCCTCATAAATCAGAAAACTTGTTTCAATGAATCTATGGAGAAAGTGAACCTAAAACTATTCTTTCTCCTGTTTAGGTTAAGGAGTTTACCTGACTTTGTTCATAGGTTACTGTACTCTCATACTGACAAATGTGAAAAAGATGCTGACGTGCCATTCATATTGAAAATGTAGCTGCTGATGACAAATGTATTTTTGAAAAGCTGAAAAACCTGAAGAGTGAAACAGATTCTGTTCTTTGGATGCTGTCACTAGAGGAATGCTAAAGTCTAGTTAGTTGCCCTCTGGAAACTACTTGGGTTGGGATCAACACATTTCACCTGCGACAGTTTGAAGGTTATTAGATTTGAGCAGGTTGTAACTAGCATAAATATTGGATTATGATGTTTGATATTGAGAAAAAATAGATTCACTTATGCATGCTATGATAAATTTTTGCATTTGGTACTGAAAATAGCCCTTCTCAAATTATGACACTTTAATTTCAGGGCACCATAACTGGCTGGGGACAAATGTTATTTTTATAGAATCAAACTTTTTTTTATGAGATTGTGTTATAGCTCTAGATTGCTGTCACTTCAAATTACTATCACTTTTTGCTGCATTCTTCGTTTCATGAGATTTGTCCTCTTTTTTGCTGACTGATTTCTGGGTTTGTATCTATACAAGCAATAAAATCTTTTTGAGATAATAAAATACAAAAATATGCCCTGCTAGTGACATTTTTTTACTCCTGCTGCACTATGTGCTTTCCATACACAGAACTTTTATGTAATGGGCTTTAGTCAACATTCATGATACTGTTCAACTTATTTCTGTGGGAAAAGTAGGCCTCTGAATTGAGAATTCTGTTCAGATGGTCTTGCCGTATAGCCATGTTTTGGGAATCCTGTAGAAGCACTGATGTTTATTCTTGCTGATTCATTGAGGAAAGAGTGTCTGTTAACTTAGTCCTGAAATAAGGGCAGTGGCAGCAATCCTCTGGAGAAGAAGTGGGAGTCTGGGGCAATTATGTCATATAATCAAAATGGTTTGCTTTTAAAAGTGTTACCCATAATTTGTTAAATTTCCAGTTGCTTGCCACCATATAATTGAAGTTTATTCCTTCCCACAGAGAGGCAAAAGTGCACTGCAACAGCAAGAGTTTATCCAAGCTGCTCCCTGGCCATGGAGCCATTTTGTCTGTGAAGTGCAATGCTAATGGCAGCAAAGTCAGCATCCTTGTCAGCAGGGTGAGGCACAGCTCATTACTAACCGTCTGTGACTTGTCCATTGGTTCATAGACTGGTGCGGGTCAAGATTACTGAGGATGCAAATCACTTTTCAGAAATAAACCCACCTAGTCCAGGCAGTGTATTGAGTCATGTAATGAAGTGTTATGTCCCAGCATTAATTAAGGTCTCTCAAGGATTGGTACTGTGCTGGAAACAATTCAAAAAAGGATTATTTTAGTTACAAAAGCTGCTTTGTAGCATTTTAAAGAAATCCAAGGCTGGCTTGTTGGAATAGAAAAAGAACCAGGAAATTTCTGGTATTTCTTGGTAAGAATGACCTCAAGTGATTACCAGCAAAGAAAGCTGAGAGTATGAAGCATATGGAATAAACTTATCTATTCTTCTTTTTGACTGCATGTTCCAGTACCCTTTGTTTTCCTTTCTTGTAGGCGGATGGGAATATTGATTCCAAAATCTGTTTCTATGATGTTGAAACGGACCAAGTTACGCTATTTGATTTCAAGGCTGAACAGGGAGATGATAGAGAGAACCTTTCTGCTGGACAAGGCATTGGGAAGTAAGGAACTTTTACTTCAAGAAGCATTAATGGCGGATTTAAGATGGAAATCTGCCCTGTGGAGACAAGCACACTTTGATTCTGACATTCCTCTGTCTTGGGAAGGAGCTTGTATGAATTTAATTATTTATTTCTAAAGAACTAATTAACACTGAATTAATTGTATGTCCATCAAGCTACATCCCTATCTATTCCAATACTGCAAGCTAGAGAGTGTCATGGTTTGACATTGGCCCAGTACTAGGTACCCACAAGAGTCATTTGCTTACCCTCGTCTTTAAAGTTGGGGGGGAATTAACAAAAGGTTACTGAGTTGAGATTAGGATTGGGGGGAAAACACTCTAAGGGCAAAACAGGTTTAAATGTAAAGGTATAAAGTATATTTATTATTAACAGAGTCAGAGGATGATCACGAGAAGTAAAATAAGCCCTTAAAACACCTATTTTCCTGCTAGCCCTTCCCTCCTTCCCACTGAAAGTGCAGAGAGATAGGACATGGGAGTTTTGGTCAGTTTGTCACTCAAGATCTTCTTCTGTTCGTTTAGGGAGAGGAGTCTTTCCTCTGCTATGCCATGGAGTCCCTCCCACAGACAGTCTTCCCAAAACTGTTGTGGCATGGGTCACTTATCCATGGGGTGCATTCATTGAAGGATAGGCTGCTCTAGTTTGGAAGTAAGGGCTCTATCTCTCTATTCAGGTCTTCTAGACTGCAGCTTTCCTCTAGCATCCACCTGCTCTGGCAAGAACACGTTTCTCATAGGCTGTGAATGGATTTCTGCATCCCCTGTGGACTTCATGCATTACCAGATGACTGTTTTAGCATGGTCCTCACCATGGCTTGCAGAGGAATCTGAACTCTGATACTTGGAGCACCCCCTCTCTCTCTTTCTTTTCCACTGACCTTGGTGCCACCATCTTGTTCTCCCTCGTGTTCTAACTTCCTCCTCTTCTTTGACTAGAAAAAACCTGCTGCTTGTAGATACCATTGTCAACAAGTTCCACTAATTCAAAGATTCTTGCAGGATTCTGCAATGCCGAGGAGTTGCTCCTGTCTAGGTTGTGCGTCAGGGAATCGCTCATCATGCCTTCACTGCTGGCCAGGCAGCCCTGGCACCCTTGCCGGGGCAGTGGTGGCCCCCGTGGTGCTGGTGTTATTGAACACCTCTCTTCACGTGGGGCACTGGGATGGGGAAGCTGCCACTGCCTTACTGCCTGTGGCGTGGCTAGCTAGGGGTGGCCAGGCAGGCAAGGCTTGCCATGGGCTGTGCCAGCATGGTGGCAGCCCTGGTGCCTCCCTACCCCTGGGGGAAAACTGCATGTGCGCTGTTCTGATTTTATTCTTAAATACATTATCACAGAGGCATTACCAACCTCTCTAATTGGGCCAGCAGCATGTCATGTCCATCTTCAGAGCCATCAGAGATTGGCTCTGTCAGACATGGTGGAAGCTTCTAGCAGCTTCTCTTAGAAGCTACCCCTGAGGTGTTTGCCCCCCCTCCCCCACAGCCAAAAGCCAGGCTATGCCAAATCAACACACCCTGAAGGCAAGCTCAAAATAAGCAGGAGGTAGTTCTTCAGCCAAAATGCAGCTGAGCCAAGGAACTCCTTGCAAAGGCAGTAGAGAAGATGAAGGAAGGGCTTATGGAGATGCTGGACAAATTCATAGAAGAGAAATTCAGGGAGAGCTACTAGCACTTTGGAAGCCATATCAAGCTAGAGATCTCTGAGGAGAGGATCATTTAGTGTTGGGGGTTTTATACAGAGGTATTACACGACTGGAATCAGGATCCAGATTTTTAAATTTAAAAAAAATCTTGGAAAGCTACCCTTCCTTGGAGAATTTACATAATAGGGAACTGAGAAGATGACATTCTGAAGGTCCTTGTAGGAATAAAGGTATTTCTAAAGTATAATAAAACTTGAGTTTGTGTGGGTAAAAACTCATGAGGTGTCTATTTAGAGCTGACACATTTCTGTTCATGTGAACTGTGCTGTAGGAAGTGCATTAGAAATCCTAGCAGCACAATGCAGTGAAGTGGGAATGCTTTTGAAAGTATGGTGTAATATTAGAGTACAAATTCCCATTTGATTTTACAATAATATTCTGGCTGTATTTTATGTAAGCAAAACCAGCATTGGAACAGGTGGATTGCTTTTTTAGCTACTATCTGCTATGGGTATTACAAGCCAAAAAAAAAAAAAAAAGGAATTACTCTCCTTACCATTGAAAGACAGAAGAAACTACCCAGCTCATCAAAAACTAAGGCCAGTGCAAATCTGGGGTCTTACATCCTGGTTAGTCATGCAGCAGTGTTGTCAAGAGTAAGTGAGGAAGTTGTTTCCAAGTGCAGTATCTTGTGTAACCCAACAGAGGCCAACCCAAGCCAGGAATGCTGTTTCAGTGTTTGAGTGTTGGATAGTGTCTGTGTGAATAATCCTTTTATCTGTGCTTCCTTTTGAAGTATCTTCAAATTAGAGTGAGTCAAGAAGTAGAAAGTGATAACCTACACCTCTTCTGCTTCTCTTTCTACCTCCTAAGGCAAAATTGAAACGCTCTTAGGTTTTTCTACACAAACTCTTTTTTTGATTTGCAGTTTTCTGATTTTGAATTCCATGGCAGAGCTAGGACTTAGGGAGTTTCTGCACCTCTTTGAATGTCTCAATTTGCCCTTTAGCCCTACTACAATCCTCCCCAGAAATTCCACCCTTCAGTGGTGACAGCAAGTGAGAAAATACTTTAATGATGTCTTTGTTTTCTCTTTTAAATAATTTGACATTTTTTCAGAAGAATAAATACTAAGCTATTGCTAAAATAGTGTGGTTCTGTATGTCTGTAGTTGACATAGCTGGCAATGAAGTAGTGAAATGCCCAAAGGAGGCAGTAAGATGTCATTATTTAAAATGCTGACAGAGACTGGCTTTCCCAAGGCTGCAGGGGAAGTCCTTTCTGCTGTTCCACGGTGCCTCAGAATTGTTGACATGCAGTAGCCAGGTGGTGGTTGGTCTCTTCTCCCAGATAACTTCCTATCTTCCTTACTCTTATTCCTGTTATCAATAGGATGAGAGGAAATGGCCTCAAGTTGTACCAGTAAAGGTATAGATTGGGTATTGGGGAAAATTTCTTCAGGTAGAATAGTCAGGCATTGGAACAGGCTGGCTACATCAAAAAATGTGTGAATGTGGCACTCTGGGGCATGGTTTAGTGGTGACCATGGTGGTGGTGATGGGTGCATGGTTGGACTTGGTGATTTCAGAGGGTTCTTCCAATCTTAATGAATCCATGCTTTGAAGACAGAGCTGAGGTGGCCCCTGTGTTACAGCAGCCGGCACTGAGTTAGTTTGAAGGATGTTCAAGGGTTTCTGTAGGACCTGCAATCTCAGGGCAGGCAGATTTTGAGTACCTATTTTTATAGGTGGTACCAACTTTTTTTCAACCAAAAATGCTTTATGTCCTGTCACCACTGTCAGTGTAACAGACCAAACTAGAAGTGTCACTGCCATGTGTAAAATGTCAGGAGTCAGGAAAATGTATCTGGTTAATGTTCTAATACAGAGTATAAGTAACTGAGGAATGATTCCTTGGCTAGAGCTTTATTTACACTCATGCACCGAATGGGCTTGAATTACTTTGTCTCCCTTTCTACATTTTTTTCTTGTCTCTTGGTAGGTTTGTAGTGGAGTATCCAGATTTGCACAGTCACATTCCTGCTTGCCATTTCTGGGACCAGAGTGAACCAAGACTTTTTGTATGTGAAGTAATTCCTGAAACAGGCCTCCAACCTCCAGACCAAAAGAAAAAACAGACTGAGGGCACAGTATGATCCTTTTTATTTATCTTTTTTTTTTTTTTTTTTTTGCATGGAGTTCTCCCTATCCAAGTAATAAGTCCTTTGTGCTTTTTTAAGGATGTAGGGGTGGGTAGTACACATTACTACATGCAAATTGAGTCATGAACCCTGTGTTTGCTGTCTGTGCTTCAGGCAGTCCCTCTATGGCAACTCTCTGGCTTGGGCCAAGCTTGCATACAGTGAAGAAGAAAAAGTGGGGATTTCTTTAGCTGTGATAGAATTTTGGGAATGACCATAATGCAAGCTTCTATCTGGGCTACAGTTTTTCAGGTGACATTATTGGGTGGATAGATAAAATCTAGAAGTTTGTAACTTGAAAAATTGCTGATTTTTAATCTTGAGTCCACTTTTAGCAGCAAGAATTAACTTGGTAGAATGACAGGGACAGTACTGTTAAGGTGAACAGAGAAATACGCTCTTCTACCCTATCCCTCTCATCTTCTACTTTTCTGGGGAGATATTGTCCATTTTTATGGGACTTCCCAAATTATCTATTATGTTTTTTTTACACTAGAAAGCAATTTTTATTGATCAGAAATTATCTAATCAAGGAGTTCTTTCATCATACAATTCTTCCCTTCTTTCCCTGCTATTGTACTTGTAGTGCTCCTTACCACTTTGTCTGTACAGAACTACCTATCCTGTATAAACATTGCATTGATTTGAAGTATCCATTTTAATCTCAAGTTTTTTGATTTGTACCTAAATTTAACTAATCTCATAAAATTAGATATAGAAAGCTCTTTGTGTCTTTTGTTGGTTAAAATGACCTTAGAAGAGCCATGGGAAGATCCAAGTAAAAAGGAGAAATGTGACAGTGATAGGGATGTCTCAAAAGACCGGGCTAGGGTGTTCTAGCAAAGAGAAGAACAATTCAACCTAATATTACTCAAGTAAAAAAAACTTTAAAATGGTTGGCTTCTAAGTAAAGTTGAAAAAAATATATAAAGGGAATGCCCCTTATTCAACAGAACATTTTACTGTCTGCTTATGCCTTACTAAATGAGAAGTCTGATTAACTTCTGCTGGAAATAAATATTATTTTAACTTGAGTCAGGTCAATATTTAAACTGTTAGAGGAACTATTTTTGCATGGATTATATATTTCCTGGGAACTCAAAGCAGTCAGTGAGCTGATGAACTTACAATGGGAACAATATGTTTTTTTAAAAAACAGGTTTTAAGGTCCCTTCCAACCCAAACCATTTTCTGATTCTCTTATTCTGTGATTCTGTTTCTTTGCCGTGATCCATATCTCTCAGAGAGATGCCTGAAGCAGCCATCTGTGCCAGGGGCTTCTCTGTTTATGGTGTGTGAAGCTAGTTGTGGAGGCAGAGGTGGAGGTCCTTGTGCAGGAGGACCAGTCTGGAATGCAGAGGTGCTGGCTGCTCGCTGCAGGGAGGAAGTGTGTGGCTGTGCCTTCCCAGCAGCTGTGTGCCTGAATGTATAGGTCATACTATTGTCAAGAGAAGCTTCTGCCAAATGAATATGGAAAAGAAAAACAAAAAGAAAGAAGGATATTGCAGCTTAAAAATAAAACAATGCTTCACTTCCTTTTCCAGATGGATGTTTGGATTATATCATTCTTCAGCACTGAAGAGCATGGCCTTTTGCTGCAGGACAGCTTTCCATTGCCTTCATCCTACCAGGTTCTTCTCGGCATAGAGGTGCCACATTATTACTTTGCAAAAAAGGTGAGGTAATCTCTAAGAATTCCTTCCCTTCCCAGAAATTCAGACTTTCCACTGTACAGGAATCAAATTTAACCAAATTGAATCTGGGGTTAGTAGAGCAACAGCAACTGCAAGGGATACATCATATGTAGAAATGGCATAAAGATAATTCTGATGCAGATGAACTTGACAGAACTGTGGAATTTGTAATGAGATGGCTTTTTATGGGCCTCGTAAACTGAATGTGATGTATAAGTGCAGGAGAAACAGGAATTACCAGGTAATGCAATTGAAAAAGGGATGTGGAAAAAATTCTGCTTTATCTAGTCACTGTACCTATTGCAAGTGCAAGAGGGATGTGTGTGTGTGATTTATGTAGGCCATAAGACAGGACATTTCATACTGGCTTTGGCAGAAGCATCCAACTTCCTTGCAGGAATACCTAAGTGAGCAGAACAGTCATCTTGCACCATCAGCAAGTGCCTGTCTGCTGCAAATGCGAAGAATGCAGACTCTAACTTCTAAAACTTGATTTCAGTCCAAAACCTTTTGCATCTCAGGTAAATAATACCCTGCATAATTCCATGCATCCTGGGCGAGCTGCAGCCTTTCACCTACAAATTGGTTTCTGGTGAAGTTCTGACCTGAGTTTCCTGGTGCTTCTTAGGATGATGATTTGCTCTGTTCCTGTCTTGTAGGGGGAGTGTAACAGCCCATTTACTATACTAATATCTTTAATTTTGTAAAATCTACAGGAAATTAATATTAAGGAGAGTTCTAATCTTCATGTAGTTTGGGAGCACTATTAGACAGGGAGTAGGTGTCTACTTATGTCCAGATTCACAGCAGCACTTTGCAATTCATTTCCTTCAAAGCACTGCCTGTTGTCAGTCTTCCTGTGCAGACTGAGCTTTTAGTGTTGTACTGTTTTACTCTTCTTTTTCCCTTAAACTGAAAGGTCAAATGTGATATGCTGCATTTTCCAATCTCTTTTAAACATTTTTCCATCATGTCTCGTGCCATTTTACTTTGATATTATGTTTCTCTCTCTCTCTTTTTTTTTTTTTTTTTTTTTTTTGACTTTGTGTGGACTGTTGCTGCTGTTAGTTGTGTTTTCGGAGGGGATGTATCTATAAACCTGTAAGTATCTGCATCGCTTTGGTGGTCTTCCTTCATCCTCTGCTCCTCTCTGTTGTTTCCATTTTCTTGGTAGGTGGTTGTCTCTTTATGGCAAAGTCACTTTTTACATCGCTTGTATTCATTTGAGAAACCAAATTTAGTAAAAGAGCGGTCTGCTTTAAATACAGCAAATCAAGTAGATATAACAAGCCTTGTTGACCAAGTTTCATTCCAGGGTTTCTCCTTATTCACTATAATGTCTTTACTGCCCTAGCTCCAGAAATTCCTCAAGTTTTAGTCAAACAGATTTGCACTTTTGATTTCTGTCTTTTACTTTACCTAGGACTTTCATTGTGTTATAATACAATACAATTTTTATTGGCTTCTGTATACCTTAAAATTTAGTTATCGTATGTAACTATATGATTAGGGTAGCGTGTACATGGATTTTGGCATCCTTCATGACTCAGATGATCTTCCTCTGTACCTGTCTTGGGAAAGTTTCCTTGTTACACACCAGGCAGATCATTTGACATTGAGGACTGAGATATTTGTTTTCTGCATAATGGTTGAATTGCTTTGAGTTGCCTTTCAGTGGGTGGTGAAAGTAGCCCTGAAGCTTCAGTATTCATAAGATTTACATAAAGGCAAGGGTAAAATAATTTAGTCTGTATAGTTAACTTTCAGAGCAGCAGCCTAATACTTGAGAAGAGACTAAACTTGGAGAGATGCTTATCTGAAATCTTC
Source organism: Lonchura striata (assembly GCF_050655825.1). Classification (NCBI taxonomy): domain Eukaryota; kingdom Metazoa; phylum Chordata; class Aves; order Passeriformes; family Estrildidae; genus Lonchura; species Lonchura striata. Next base: position 16,474,324 of record NC_140716.1, on the reverse strand, counting down.
AGAAATCTGGGAACTTAACAGTTGCTATTAATAAAACGAGGTTACTTTTCTGTGGTATATTACCAATCTCCAGTGATCACTAACATAATGTGATAGTTCACTGCAATATGCTAATTTCTTCTATGACATTCCATATTTTGTGGTGTTTTCTAAAAGCTCTGAAACTTTGCAGCTATTGACACTATTGATTGTGGTCCTGCAGATATAAAAAACATGGACTGTGGTGGGAATAATACAATTAATTCCATGTACAAAGGAGTAAGTTTCAACCTGCTTGATACCTATATGACAACCTTCTAATTTTAGCTGGGAGAAGCTGAGAAGGGAGCATCAGAGTCTGGCTCAGGAACAGTCTCTCAGATGGCTGCAAGAAGACCCATGAGAGATTTCATTGGACTGGGAGACTGTGATAAGACCACCCAGGATGCCATGCTGAACTTCAGCTACTATCTAACTGCTGGAGACATGGATGAGGCTTTCAAATCCATCAAGCTGATAAAAAGGTATCAGAACTATTTGCATCTCGTTCTTCATGGGTGCAGTTTATTTTTGTTAAAAGTTTGAAGAGTAAATCCTCCTAAATTCTCCTTACATTTCCCTCTCTGATTTCATTCTCCTTTTCATTTTTAACCAGATGAAACATCTTTATCTCGCAGACATTTTAATGCATTCTCTGCTCATTCTTTGTCTATAATACATTGTGGATTTTTTTTTTGGTAAAAGTGAAATAATTACTGATAACCTGCAACCTTATACGGTGTCTGAATGGCAAAAATGTCATCACTAGAAGAAAATGAACATTCACAATTTTATTTATATATCTAAAATAATCACACCAATACTGAGTGTTACAGATTTACCAACCACATAGCTGAATTTTAAATTCACATGTACATTATTTTAATATGGATATTGCAATATTAGAGGAAATAATATAATGTCTCTCAAATACTCCAGTATTTTATTTTAAAAACTGCTCCATTTAATCATAACATATTGTTTCTGGAATTCTTTCTTTTTTTCCCAGAAAATGAATGCAGGCAGATGAATACTAATCTTAGTTGGTTTTTACAAACCTACTGCTAGAAGAAACTCTTTGTCAGCTTTATGGTATTTCCCCTAACAGTCTAGAGCAGTGCAGTTGTTCTAGAGCATCAGTGTCTGTGGAGTGTTGCTCATTTGAAATGTGGTGCAAAGCAGCAGTTGGGGTTGAGTTTCTTATCACATCCAAACTGAGTGCAGAACAGAACTCAAGAGCCAGCTTGATGATCACATTTTAACAAAGTGTGGAAATAGTGATAAAGAAGCAGTGTGCACACCTGGGAGTAACACAACAGTCCTAAGGAATTTGTAACATCCACAGGTCATGGTCCCTCAAACGTGTCACTTAATTGTGCTCAGAGCAGCATTCTGAGAGCACTTACACACCTGTCATTGCCTCAGGATCCTATATCCCACGTATTCCTGCATAATAGTTTTTGATGTGTTGTTTTTCTTTCTGAAAATTATATGCATATGACTTTTGTGAGGCCATGTGCTTCTCAAGGTAAGGATTATAAACATTATACCTAATTCTAAAGGTGTTCATTTTTCACTTCATTATATCATATTAAGTTATCAGGCAGGTTGTTTTCAAATCTCAAAGTCCTGAAGTCTTGTATACTTGTCTTATTCTCCAGTCTGGGTGCCTGAGTGGCAGCTCTGTTCTCCAATATTCCCTGTGTTATGTGGCTCTGATCATTGCTGTGCAGAGCTGGTGTCCTGCCATAGCATTCTAATGCCACAGCAAATCTTATAACTAGCTGAAGAGAAAAGAAACCATTTTGGGCTGGTATAGTTCTTTCTTTAATAGTTCCCAACAATGTAATTTAATCATATATCTGACTGTTAGGGAGTTCCAGTAGCCTCCTGTGGACATTTGCCCTTAATGTAATATTGAAACATTTTTTTCAGCAGCATATGTGGCCTGTTCTAGCTGTGTACCCTTCTCATTTGTAGCATCTGTTTATGCATAGGACGCTAGCAAACCTGTGCCTCAGCATACAAAAGAAATGTCTGAAAAAAATGCAATTTAATTCTTCTGAAATCCCTTTCTTTACATAAGAATAGTGAGAGTTGCTTTTGCCTTTTTACTCTCTGGTCTGTTCTGGGGCTAGGAGCAGGTGTTGCAGCTAATGTGAATTTGTTCCATGTAGAGAGGTGGTTAGAAGGACTAGAAGTCATGAAATTAAATGGCTTTTAAACCCATCATTTAATCTATAGTGAGTTTTCTGCTTTCTCAGATTGCCTGTTGACTCCCAAGCTATTGTTATTGGTCTCCTATAGCCTTTAGTTTTATTTTTAAGGAGCAGGAGAACTTGATGTAGACAGAGAAAATGTCTGGTTCCCTCTTTCCTGTATTCTCATTGCATACACTTGGCATCTTCTCCAGCTGACCCTGCTGCCATGCAGCCAACCCAACAATTCTGTGCTGTACAGCAGAAGGAGAGTGCAATACAATATTTTATATATTTATATATATATATATAAAACTATGTGGTTTATACATATGTATATAGATGGAGCCCATCTGAATAATAATTGAGGGCCTCTGCCCACACAAGTGAATGTTATGTCTTTCAATCCTTAAATTATAGCATATATTTATAGAAAATAACTCCAGTGCAGATCTCCTTGGAGATCTTTCGCCTTTCAGCTATGCTCTTTCAGCATGGTGACTCGACATAGTCATTTTCCAAGCCCTGGCGAAAGCGAGCGGTCAGGGTACGGCTGATGACGATGACCCGGGGCGCCATGCAGTCCTCACGCCTGTGGAGGATGTTCCAGATTAGAATGGCAGCTGCCAGTGTGGCCAAAAGGCAGGCTCCAATGTTCAGGTAGCAAGACCATGAGAGGTTGGTGTATGGTCCAATTCGGTAGAATGTCACCAGTCCGATAACCAGAACAAAACCTGCAAACAGAATGTTAGAGTTATTTTTGATGAGTTATTATCTTGAATTTCTGTGGTGGCAAAATGCCAAAGAATCTCAACATTTACAGACTCATAAGTCTGTAGTGCCTTTGCATCCCTATTATGATGTGCTGGATGTGTTTTTGAAGGCATATTTGATCCTCATGATACATTGAAAGAGAGTGCCTTAAACAAAGGCTCAATATTAAGTTTTAATCTGTTCACTCTTAATTTCAATTTCTTACACCCACTGACATGTATTTCACCTTGGGTTTTTGCCCCCATGCATTTGAATCACTTACACAGATATCCTTTTTCTTACTCCCATTGCCAAAAGAGAAAACAGCTGTATTAGTGGTGATAATAATAATAATTTAATTTTTTTTTTCACAGTATGTACTCTTATTCTGAAATTTTTAAATGTTTATTAAGGCAGACAACTATGTAAACTGCAAAGATGATGAACTGTGACATTCACATTCGCTAGACAGAAAGACATAATTCTGTCTCTCAAGAGAAGCACAAAGAGAAGAAGAGAAAACAATATTTATCTCTACTCGTTTGTTTTCTCCATGTGGAATTTAGTATCGAGATTGTTTACTTGAAGTGATTAATTAGAGTCTAGTGAAGGTTGTTTAAGTTCAATAACCAATTAGATCCAGCTGTGTCTCGGACTCTTAGCAGGCAGTCATGAGTTTGTTAGTTGATAAGTAAGAAGTATGTATGTAGAATAAAATAATCTCTCTTTAAATAGTATATTAATGTAATATAGTATTGTTTTAATAAAGCAGATCCTTCAGCCTTCTAATCTAGAAATAATTTCTTCCCAATTGGGGTTGCCTTTTTTTAGTATAATGAATAGCTAAATATCTTACAGAAATAATAATAAGCAATGAGTAAGTATTGTACTTAATTATAAGTAAAGATACTTTAATAAAGGGCAGATGAAGTAAATGGAACTTTGTGGTCCTACTTTTTCCTGCTGGAAAAAAAGTCTTATGAGGCAGAAGTAATGTCATACCTCCAGAAGCTACTGAAGGCAAAGTTTCTATTGTCCTCATAACTTTAGGCACAGTACTAAGTTCCCTAAAAGATAGGTAATATTAGAGTAATAACAGTGCACTTGTCTAGCATTTCTATTCAGATGTCACAAAGTGATTTGCAAAAAAAAAAACTATAAAAAGGAAAAATTTCTCAGTCTCTTTGGTGGTTACATTACTGATGAATAGTAGTAATGTTATTTCAGAAGTGAGGTAACTGTTCTAGTCATGCAGCAAACCCATGTTAGATCAAGGGTCAATCTTCATCCCTTTACACATCCTTTTTTATGTTACACCTACCCTTTCTTTGAAGAATGCATTGACGACCACATGATTACTTTTCTGCTGTCTGTTTATTGTACTTTCAGAGAACCATACAACATGGTTTGAGTTGGAAGGATCCTTAAAGCTCATTGCACTCCACCCCTTGCCATGGGCAGGGACACCTCCCACTGTCCCAAATTTCCCCAAGGCCTGTCCAGCCTGGCCTTGGATACAGCCAGGGATGGGGCAGCCACAGCTTCCCCATGCATGTCCCATGGCTTTGACAATAGGCACTGGAAGAGGCTCTGAAGTCCCCTGGAGCCTTCTCCTCTTCTTGCGGCTGAACATTCCCAGGTCTCGCAACCTGACTCTGGAGCAGTGGGACTCCAGTCTAGTCTCTCTTCCTGTACCTATTGTCAAACAAAGCTACTTTTCAGCTTTTTAAAATAAATTAATGGATGTAATTAGATTGAAACAAGCACAAAGACACAAATGTACCTCACTAACCAAAAAAATGTTTTCTCTTTGCTATCCTACACACTTCTTAACTGCCACTATTACAAAGGAATTTAATTCCCAAAATGACCCTTTCATGAAGGAAGACTGGAATAAATAAATATCCATGAACTGCCAGAACATATCTGGACACCATTTTCCTAAGTTCATGGGCAAGGAGAAGTCAAGAGTAGGTCCCAATTGCTGTATGCTGTTTTCTCAGTTAGCCACAGTGCCCGTGCCTGCAAACACTCTCCTTGTGGATACATGGCAATGGTGTGACCCCTGGCCCTGGTCCTTGATTTTCTGTGAAAGAGCACATCTCGAGTGTGCACTGTATCATGTTTTTTTCTTGAAAGAGTGCTAGTAATGCGGTGAAGATGGAAAAGACACAAGCTGCATACAGATAAACACAGAGGAGGGAAATGACATACAAGTAGGAGGAAAAAAGTCAATTACTTAAAGTTGTGACACTTGTACTATTCTGAGAATCAGTAAAATGAAGGCTGAATCCATCTCCTCATAATACAAACACTGAATTAATATTCCTTTAGGAGCTGTCTGGCATCCTTGACTCTCCTGTGTCTACCTAGAAGGTGCTTTGTAACAGTTGTTTGCTGCACCTTCTCATCCTGAAGTGGCACTGTCTCACAGCTGGCATGTCCAGAGAGGGTTTGGAGTGAGGCACTTCTCTGTCTGAAGACAAATAAGAAGAAATAGGTTCTGATGGGAGTAGTAGCTCCTTACTGCTCTTTCCCCACTCTGATGTTAAAAAAGCCTAACGTACCCTGGATGGGTTTTGTCAGCAAATCTGGTAGTTATTTTATGGTTCAGCTTAGTTCTAAATTAAAAAAAATATATTTGGAGAGAACGTGGCCATCTGGACCACATTGAGTTATAGAAATCACTGATCTATACAGTAAGGGTTTGCTATTGCAAATAAATTATTTTTCCTTCATTTCCAGTGTCAGTCTCCAATTTCAGTTTGTCCTGAGGCACATGGTAGAGAAGAGAGTGGGAGGTTAGGTTCTGTTTTTTAAGTGACATCAGATTTTTTTAAACTTTCCTCTGAGATGGCTCGGTTCCCTATCTGTGGAACCAGGATGATACAACTTCCTGTGTTTATTTTGTATTGCAGAGCACTGGGAGCAGAGCATGCTAGTTGTGATGTGCTTATAAAGAATTTGGGTGTCTACAGCTTCATTTAGATCTTATAAGGATGATACACACTGGTACTGCTTTGCAATCACTATTCAGTGGATGATAAATGGCCATTTTCTTATGAAGGTAGGAAATCAGGAAGAAAGGAGATGCTTGTACTTCCTGCAGCTGAGTTGACTGGCTTCATCTCTTTGCAGTTTAAAACTGGCAGGAAGGGAGGGTATTGATATAAATCAAGAGACCCATCTTACTTAGTCTGGCACATGAAAAGGCTTTGTGTAATCAGTTTTCTGTTTCAGTTTTCCTCTCAGAACTTTTTTTTTGCTTTCAGAACACTTTCACAGGGAATCCATAAAGTGTTGTTTTTTTTTTTTTAAGCGTGAAGAAAATCATAAAACCTTAAGCAGGAGGAGTTTTGAGCAGGAGCTGTTTGGACCAGTGACCACTCACAGGTGTCTCTAAGGGACAGTTAGAAATATTAACAAGTGTCTACTTCCCACTATCTTGTAGTATTTTTTTATGGCTCTCTTGGCAGAGGGACATGGGCTCAGGAATGCCAGTTACATAGAGTAACCCTGATGCTATGTTATGGCTTGCAGCTTAATTCCCACTATAGGAATATTTTCAATATTTAAAAGTTTTTCCAAATACCCAGCTTTTATGGAATTATTTTGCTTTGTCTTTCTTGCTTTTGTATATATGACTTAAAGCAAATTACTGTCCTAAATGGCTTAATATCTCAATGTTCTATCTGATGGAGCAATTATCTGCCAGGGAAAAAGCACTAAGGCTTCCTTCCAGGTTCCCAGATAAAGCTGTTTTTGCTAGGAGGACTATTTTCCTTCACAAGCCCTTTGCCTGAACCCTGCACAGATGAGCAGCCAGTCATGCAAGAGGCTTTATCTCCTTTCCCAGTTCTGGCCAATGGCTGAGTAGGATAGAGGGACACTGGGTTTGAGAGCTCCTCGAACTGACAGATCACAGGAGGCAATTACCAGAGCACTTGAGTGAAAATGTGCATTCTGTTTCTGATCCTTTACTGTAGTTTAGACTGGAACTGACATTAAGAACAGACAAACACATGACAGAAGCAACAGAGGTGGAAGCACGTTACTATAGAGTTTATACTATTAGTTTTACAGTTCTGCAAGAACTGTAACAGAATATAAATGTCACTGAGAAAGTTATTTTCCAGAAAGTTATTTTCCAAAGTTATTATCCAGCATTCTTACTTCATATTAGCATGGCTTGATATGGGAATTATAAATGTAGGAACTCTAGAGCAAAGGCTGAAGAAATTGTAATAATCCCAAAAGACTGAGTTTGCATAGGATGGTGTGTTTCAAATTTTGATGAATGCTGCTTTTGTGAAGATGATGATGTATGAAAACCCCAAACTTTGCTTGGATGGATTTTGTGTGTAACAGCTTAATCAAACTTGGACTTCTTGAAGCAAAGTGTTCCAATGTGCTACATATGTTCTTCTTGCCCTTAGAAGAATCTTGTTGTACACTAGCCAAGAACTGGGGTTGAACATTTAGTCTGTTCTCTAAGTCACTGGGCAAAAAAATGCAGTTCACGTATTTGTGCCATATAATAGAAGTATCCCTATAAAAAATTAACCTTGTGAGAATAGTCTCCAGAGCTGACTGTGGTGACTTCCTTTTTTAGACAGATATTTGTAACCATGTCTGAATTCAGTTTTCAATATTTCAGTAAAACAACTAGAGGAAAACAGTTGGCTTCTCAGACTATTTCCTATAAACAGCTCTACTAAAATTAACCAGAAAATTGATCTCTTTGCCATGAGGATTCCTGAGCTCACAGTCTGCAATACAGGTTGACAAGGCCTGTAGAAAGGACATATCTCTTTAAATTTATTTATGGAAATATTGACCATTTTAATCTGATTTTGTTTCTTTTCTGTTTTGTAGTGATGACAGGACTTTGAGATGCATGGCTCAATTTCCCTGAATTACTTTAAGTGCATAAATCAGTTTCAGATAATTTTATTGTATATTGTCTCAAGACTGCACAGAGGCCAGAACTTCACTAAAAATCCTGATAAGATTACTTGAAGTGCATTTTTTTCCCCTAGAACTGCTGTTTATCTCTAGTTGTTTCCCATCTGCAGCAAAACAAGCTGGAAGGGGGGTGGCTTTTCCGCTGGGGAAGGAAACAGATAACGAAGTCACTCACAAGACTTTTAGTTAGAACAGTATTGACTGTGGTAGTGGGGGTGGGTTGGGAGAATGTTACTTTTTGAACTTATATTTCAGATCTGTATGCTGGATTTCCTGTTTGAGGCTGGCTGCAAGCCAACCACAGAATTCTAGCATTTTAAAAGAACTCTAATAGTAGCTTTTTTATTTCTGTGATAGTTTGTTGTTTGGTTTTTTTTCTGACACCCCTAGATTCTTACTCTTTCATTTTTGTTAGTGTACTGATACTGCATTTGAAGAAATACATGTTGTTTTTTCTAGTTTACCAGAAAGTCTATATTGGGATTTATAATCCTCCTCTTTACAGCTTGTCCTGGAGGATGGCTTTTGATGTCAAGAAAAGGGAGAAGAAGGAAAATAGAGCAGCCAGAGTGTTGAGAATACACCACCCATGCTTGTTCAGAACTGCAAACAGGGAAGGGAAATATTTCACTCCTTTTCTATGTATCCCACTAAATTTCACAGGGACTGATTTAGCTGTGATTAGTCATGTGCCTGAATGGGCTGTTTGTAGGAGCTCAGTTGTATTTATCAGCATGAGGCAGATTCACAAAGTGATTCCTATAGTACTTATGCAAATTATTTATTTATAAATACCTTTTCTTATATCAACTTGGCACAAAAGAAATTGTTATAGTTGAAGGCAAATATGGGGCCTCTGGAACAGTCATGTGCTCTTCATTGTTGCACTAGGCTGGATGATGCTTTGGTATCTAATGCCACAAGGAATTAGAGTGTGACCATTAGAGTCAAGTGACCTTTGAGGTTTCAGTTCTAGAATAATTTGTTTGAGGTTGGGTTTTTTTTGTTTTTGTTTTGTTTAGTTATAATTTAAAATTTCCTTCCAAGGATTTTGGTAGCATGTAACATCTTAGAATTAAACATGTGAGTAGCACAGCTTCTCAGATGCGATGAGACCCTTTTATTGCTCACTTTTCTGAATTACAAGGGCTTTCCACTTGTGTTCTTTGAGTTTGTCAGTCTGTGTCTTTAACCTGAAGGGAGATTTAGTCAGTGTAAGGCAGTGAGTCCTACCTTATGTTGGAAATCTTTGACCAGTTTAGGTCTATTACCAGTAAGTGCTTGTTGTTACCTTTTGGAGGTTTCCTTAGAAATTATGCCAGTCTTTGAATGGAATGGTGAAAAGTATTCCCAGTGAACTAGGCAGAATTCCTCTTGGGCAGCTGTTTAAACAAGGAGGAATGTGCAGACTCTCACACTTGATGTCGACTGTTAGCATTGCTTGGCCTATTGGGTTCTGAGACAGCTGGAGCCAATTAAAGCTCTGCTTTAATGTAGTAGGCCTCATACCAGGCACAGCTATGGGCTTCTGTCTGGAATAAGAACTGTGGAATGTTTTGGGTTGAAAGGAATTTTTTAAAACCATCTCTTTCCAACCCACTTGCCAGAAGGCAGGAACTTCCACTATCCCAGGTAGCTCCAAGCCCTACTCAGCCTGGCCTTGGACACTTCCAGGGATACAGGGGCAGCCACAGCTTCTCTGTGCAACTCTGTGCCATGGCCTCCCCACTCTTACAGGGGAAAATTTCTTCCTAGCATTTAATCTAAATCTTCCCCTTTCCAGCTTAAATGCATTCCCCTTGTCTTTGCTGTCTGTCCATGTAAAAAGTCACTTTTTTGTCTTTTCTTGCACCCTCTATGTACTGAAAAGCCACAATAAGTTTTCCCCAGAACCTTCTCTTCTCCTGGTGGAATACCCCAAGCTCTCCCAGCATGTCTCCATAGCAGAGGTGCTCCAACCCTTGGAGCATCTGCATCGCTTCCTCTGGGCCGACTATAATAGGTCCTTGTCTGTCTCATGCTGAGGATCCCAGACCTGGCTACAGTGCTGCAGGTGGGGTCTGAGCAAAAATACCCTGTGCAGAAAGAAGCAGTCATTGACAGGTGATCTTTTTGGACGTTTCAGCATCATCTGCTGCTTTTTTTGTTCAAGTGCTCTGTTCTTCTCGGGATACATCAGAGGATAAGAACTGCGTAATTGGTTCCAGCAAGGCAACTGGGTTTAAATTCCAGTTTCAAAGTTTTAGGAGACACCTCCACATATAAAATGTGCATGTTCATAAGCAATACAGTGAATATTAGAATTGAGATACTTTCTGTCTCACACACTTTTCTCTGCATTACATGTTCCTTATGCTTGCCTATCCAAATTATATTTATCTGTTAATAGATTTTTTTTTTTACTGTATTTCTGATCAGAAAAGTTGCCCTTGACATTGAGATCCTACAAGAACCTGCCTGCTGCTCTTATCAGAGTTTAGCCTTAAAGAATACAGGCAGATCTTCTTCCTACTGCAGCTTTACCAGATGAGGAGTTCACCACACTTCTTGTGAGCTGCCGTCCTTCCCAGTTTGCTACTTCAGCTGCTTCTAGGAACCGACAAAATAAATGAGATGGATATCCAGATTTTAGGATCTTTGCCAATGTGGTTCCTTTTACAAATGTGTGAAAGCAAAATCACTTTACTGTGATTATTTGTGGTCTGCATAAAGAATGGGGAAGTTTGGCACTGAAATAAAATTGACAAATAATGAAAATATTTAGTAGAAATCAAATCTCTATTATGTTTCTAAATGAAAACATTTAGCACAAATAAAATCCTCTATTGTTGCTATGATTTTTAGGTTACTTAGAGCATCTCATTTACTTGCTTCCTTTTCAGGAAGTTTTAGGTTTACAGTTCCATAGACTTCATCTTAGAACAGATCTGGCTTGAGGGTATTACAAAACAAAAAGATGGAAGGAAGTAATATGGAACTCAGGATCACACTGCTATCAGAAATATCTTCAGCCATGTTTTCCAATGGCTGCTGTGCAGTTCTTTTCTACATAGACATTTTCTGGATATCAGCTAATCTAAAGTGGTTGGAGACAATGATTCAAAAATTGTCTGATTTAGTTTTAAGAGCACAGAAATTAAAGTATATATGAGCTCACCTTTTCCATGATGCATTAGGAGTCTGGAGTGAAATGCTTTCATCAGAAAAACATGTTGGGCAAAGCTGGAATGCAATGCTTGAAATTTAGGAAATATGAGACTAATTTATTTGGCTGTAAATGACAGGCTCAGTGGGAACATGAAACTTTTTAATCTTCAGGATGTTATGTATTAAAGTTATTGAATGCTGAAAGTGGACTGGCAAAATATTAATCATAATTCAGGTGTATTGCAGTCTTGGACATTCAGAAACCAGGATGAGATCTAATGTAAAGGATATTCTATCCCAGATTTTTCCTATTAAGTTTCTAATATTTCTCTCTAAATTTTGTGATAATCATCACTGGACAAGATCAAGACTTGGCTGGAGCCCCATAAGGCCTGATCCTGTCTGGGAGGTTAATGTTTGTGATAGTTCAATATCCTCTGAAGTGCTCTTTCTTCCCTGTGCTGTATGGATTTCCCTTTCCAACAGGTCTTCTGTTGGCTGTTATCCATCCTATATTCAGTATATGGAGTTTGTAACAGGTCCTTGGAAAAAAACAGAAACCCCACAATCCTCTAGAGGGAAATTTCTGAGCATTGACACAAAATTCCATGTACGACACTGGTTCCATTTTCACTAGGAGCCTTTTCCAAAGCAAACAGATTGCTTTCCTGTTAACAGGGAGGTATGGGGCTGTGGAGCTTTGGAGTTGTGTGAATCCCATTGCTGTCCTAAACAGCATTGCTGTTTCCTCTCTTCTTTGCTTCCTGGGGCTTGATTTTGTGTCAGAGGTCCATCCTTTTTGAATGGCTGTCAAATCCTTGTGCAGGTGGCAGAAGTGAGGAAGTGGTAGAGTCTGGAGCTACTGCAAGCTTCAGTGGATCTAGGATCATTGATTTGAACTTGTGATAGACTTTGGAGGTAATATTTAGCACTCTTAGTTTTCTAAGCCAACAAGGACTTTTGTTCAGGCCATGGGAAACTGTAATGAAATTCATAATTTCAGTTGAGTAAAAACAAGAAAATTGTGAGTTGAACCTTTCCCCATAACAGAAGATTTCAGTCTACCAGTGGCCACTGTGGTTCTCTTCAGCACTTGTTGGCATATTCCAGGATGAAAGACAGAGATCAAGGAGAAGTTGGAATTAGAGGGAATATGATTCAAGATAATTTCTGAAATTACTGAAAGGATAAGGAATTGCAGAACAATTCTTCAGATCCTTTGGGTTTTGAAAAGGAAAAACCAGAAAGTTGATCCTAGTGTTCTTTCATTTGAAAGTGAAAAACAAAAATTATCCAACCAGTGCTTCAGAAATGTTTAATAAGATCTAAGTTTGTTTATTCTTAAACATTACCTGCCCTTCTCACATAAATGATCAGTCTGACCTAAAGTACCTTGGCTTTAACTCTTCAAATGAAGCAGGAGAGAGCCTTGCAGTGGTTTCTCTTGGATTGTTTGCATTGGACAAATGCTTTCAAATACAAGTGTCATATTTACTGTTCTGATGTTTTTGCTTCATATTGCCCCTCTTCTTTGAGCATGACTGAGAGGTTACTATCTCAGAGTGGAGACTCAGACTGAAAATCACCTGTGGCTCATATGATGTGTGGTGGCTACTTTCTTCCCCTTCAATATAGAACTCTCAGTCTCCAGATGCGGCAGCAGCCCTTCATCAGAGCAGTGGAATTGCTGGGCTTTCTCATTGCACATGGGTATTGTCTGATTTCAAAGACACTTAATCTATAATGTCTAAATGCTGTTGCCTGAGCCCAGTCCAGGGAGTTTGGCGAGTCCAAATTCCCAAGGAGTCAGCAGTTGGTGTACCATTTTTTTTGCAAACTAAGGAGGTCTCCAAGAATTTTTATTTTATGTTGGGTTAATGCAGATATAATGACTTCCCACTTTTTTTCAAAAGCATGCATTCTAGAAGACTTCAGGTGTTTGTTCTGGATATCAGGAAGGAACTTGTTTAAACATAAAGTTACAATAAGATAATGAGATGTAAAATGATATTATGACTTCAAGGCAGAAAACCATCTGATGATGGTAATGGGGAGTGTGGCATGACTGCAAAGGGGGATGGGGAATGGGGCAGGGATAATTGCTGTGTTATCTCTGCAGATTCACACAGCACAATGTCTGTCCTCATATTGTCACAGGCTGCCAGCTCCATCCCTTCACACCTTTTAAACACAGACAGGCAGATGGACATGGGCTACTTGGTCCAAAAGCTTCTTCATCCATTCTTACTAGTGTTTTGTTAATCATTCTAACTGCGGCTTTTCTCCCGTGTCCCCTCCCAGCACTGGGGATTTCAAGGCTCAGCTTGCATAACAGGTAATAGCAGGCATTTCCTCCTCCTGTGTCGGGATATCCTGGCGCCCTTCAGTCTCTCTCTGACTGTATTTTAAACAGACTCCAGCGCAGGAAAAAAAAAAAAAAAAAAGGCCCAATCTAAAATTAGCAGCCATGGTAGAAGAAAGGCCCATGGCTGTCTCCTGTGCTGTTTGTCAATGAAACAACACATCCAAACAGGGCCAGAACGCATTTCCGCTCTGGAAAAACAGGTCAAGTTTGGAGAGGATGGGAGAGTACAGCAGGCATCATGCTGATAGTCAGGGAGAACTATCCAGAAGGTATCCACAGTTACACAGACACAAAGGGGCTGTAGGGAGGGCTTTTATGGCAAGGCTGTATATCAGTCTTTTGAAAGCACTGTCTGGTGCTTGAGGCACTTGCTGCACCTGGAAGATGGATCAGGTGCTCTGAGGGTTACAGAACCTCTGCAGTCTCCTCCTCTCATCTGGATTTCAGGTTCCTCATCCTTAGTAGACCTAAAAAAACCTAACCATTTTATTGCTGTGACACTGTACTTAAATGACCTAGGCCATATTCTGATCTTGCATTTTTGAAAACCTGAGATCTCAGTAATTTTATGCCATTCTTAATATTCAGAGTTGTTAAAGTTGAAATTAAAACTTTAAATAAAATTGTGTTGTTTTATTATAACCTGATCTTTACATTAATAATATTTATGTGTGTATATATATATATATATATATATGGTTTTAGTATTTTTAATCTGATCTTATAATCAACTTGATTGTTACTCCATTAATGACAGTTTCCTGCATAGCTATCGTATAGGATTGGATTCTTACTGCAATGAATGCTGAAGTTACTTACTTTATGTAATAATGAAAGGTATTGCAGAATGTTTTCTCTTTGTTGCCACTGTTGTCAAAATGGAATTGTGATAAACCCATTTCCTCTTTTCCTCAGCAGTTCTGCATGCAGTCCATGAGAATTGCTGTGGGAATTTTATTTATAGCAGTCAGTGGTATGAATTGACTTTGGCTTTCTTTGCTGGATTGCAAATGTATCTGTTTGTCAAAATCCAGCTGGTGGTCATTGAGTAAAATTCAGTTAGCTAAAATAAAATAATAATGTTTCAACAAGGCTTCCGCTCTGCTTTCTTGAGTTCCTTGAATATATTTTGCCCTGCTAAATTGTGGGATTGCGGTGTATCCAGTTTGTTTCTCTTATGTTCACTTTCTTGGTTTCATAGGAAATAATAAATGCTTGGGGGTATTTTTGGTTGGCAGAAGCCTCATTATGATATATCCCAAATAAAAGCTTCTATTTATGTACTGCAGAATCTTATGGGGAGAGCTCGTTGGAGACAATTAACTTGCTTTTAGATATAAGCCATTTTGCTATTCTTTGTCACTTGAAAGATTTATAAAATAAGAAACACTTTTCCACCTGGGTTTAATAGAGAGTGAGCACATTTCCATCAGTAGAAAGAAGTGGACTTACTGGCAAGTTGGAACACAGCAGCTATGGCCTCCTCCCACCATTGGGTATCCTGGGAGATGATGGGGAGCTCCATCAGCCCCAGAACGAAGAGGAGCTGGCCAGCAGTCAGAGCCACCGTGGCAATGAGGTTGCAGGCACGCATCATGTCAAACTGCACTAGGAAAACAGAAGCAGCATAAAGTTACAATAATATAAAATTGTGAAAAAGCAAATCCTGACTGAGCAGGAATATAAAGTTTGTCAGTCCACAGAAAACAATTTGTAGACAGCAGTCCCTTGTTGTAACTGCCTTCCTTGTGGTCTGATTAAGAAAGGATTTTCTTCAGGATATGTATTGATTCTTTCCTTTAGTTGCACAGCATCTCATAAGTATTGCTTCAGTGCAATGGAACTGATGCAGCTGATTTGCTACAAGCTAATTTGGAACAAGCAGCTAATTTCCCAGAATGGCCCATTGGTGATGCTGGAATTCTCTTCACTGAAGATTCTACCTAATCCATAGTCAGAGTTGTTTGGGGCAGGATTGATGTTTGTTTTTTCGTGTGACTTAGAGTGAAATTGAACCACAAATAGTTTTCCAAGGCCCTAAAATAATAATAATTGCTAAGACAAACCAATAACACCCTGAATTTCTTTTTCCCCTAGTCCATCTGTATTGTCCTAAAAACATCCTGTGGATTTTAATGTTCAGTCTTACTGGTTTACAGAAGCTTTGTATAGAGGATTCTTATTTTTTACTTTTTTTATCACTTATTAGTCTTTGAGATACACTGCAAAGATCTTTATATTTCCATCTGTGTAATGAGAGAGATGGTTGTAATGATGATGTCAAGGCTTGGCAGTTCTGCATGAGATGGTAGGGCATAATCTGCATCTACATGTAAAAAGCCACGTTTTTGAAAATAGAGTCTGTTTTATATATCAATCATATATATACATACATACATATATATATAAAGTTCATGTATATCTAACAGTGAAGTTGTGGGAGTATGTTGTGGAGGATTACTATTGACCACCTGGCCAGGACAATGATGCTGATGAATTACAGTACAAGGAATTAAGGGATATCTCTAGATCAGCTCCCCTGGGCTTTAAGGGTGATTTTAAGTTTTCAGACATCAATTGGGACTATCATACAACAGACACAAACAGATTCAGGAAATTTCTGAAGCATGTTGAAGGTAACCTTGGGTGCAGGGACTGAAGGCTAACTTGAAAAGGTGCCCTCTGAGATGTGCATTTTGTAAAGAGAGACTTATGGGCAAAGTGATGACCTCTTAATAGGGCAGGAACCAGCACTTCTAAAGCATAGGGAATCATGCAAGAAGGAAAGGAGGGTCTGGCTGAGCAGGGATCTTCCTGAGCTGAAAAGGAAAGTGTGCAGGCCAGAGTCTGTACTGAACACCATGACAGGGAGGATAACAAAATAAAAATGACGTTGAATGATGGCAGTATGCCCAGGGCACAGTGACCAGGATGATGAAAGGCCTCGAGGGTAAGACATGCAAAAAGTGGCTGAGATCATTTGGCCAGTTCAGCCAGGAGAAGAGAAGGCTGAGGGGTGACCCTGTTGTATTCTGCACCTTCCTCACAGTGGGGAGGTGCTGATCTCTGTTGTCTGGTGCCAGGACCTGGGAATGGCTGGAGCTGTGTCAGGGGAAGGTTATGTTGGTTGTTAGGAAAATGTTCTTCCCCCAGAGGGTGGCCAGGCTCTAGAATAAGCTCCCCAGGGCAGTGGTCATGGCCTCAGGGCTGCCAGAGTTGTGGTTTGTGCAGGATGCTCTTAGTGATATCTTTTAGCTTAAGGTAGTCCTGCAAGCAACAGGGAGCTGAACACAATGATCCTTGTAGGTCCCTTCCAACCTGAGATAATTTATGATTCTCCATTAAAGAACAAATGCAGCAATGATTACAGACACGGACATCTGCAGTCTTGTCTAGAAACCTGATTAAAATATGTCTCCCAGCTGGCTACTGAATGGCTTATATCAACTGCAAAGTTGGGTACTTTTAGTCAGATTTTTTCCCTGCTTTTCCTGTTAACCTGATGGATGTCCTGTTTTTATCCTTTTCCTTCTTCTCAAGCAAAAGGTGGGAGTTACAAATATCATTGTTCCATATCGCTTGCCAATGTGTCATTGCTGTTGTGAAATAGAAGTAGCACCATGTGTAAGTTGGCATATTCTAGAGAAAGCCTGGAGTAGATTTTTTAGGAGTGTTCTAAGTTTGGTGGATGCATTGACCACCAGAAATTGGTTCCTGATCTTCCAGGGAGAGTGCTAGGAAATGCAGAAAACAAAACTTGATATAAACAAGAGGAAATTTAATTGTGTTAATCATGAAGTCTGACCTACTTTTGTGTTTACCCTTTCTTTTCCCTCATAGGCTGTCTTCAGCTTCCCGTGTTCCAAGTAGCAACTCATTATTTAATTAAAATTTAATAAAATATAATATTGTATCTGAGGAGTTAGTTAAGAACCATAGTCCATTAAACTTTTTCTATTGAATAAAATGTTAAGATGGTAACATACTAAGTATTTTTGGCTTCTCCTAGTGAGTTAATTTCTGATCATTTACTCAAAAAATTTGTTCAAAGATTTTGTGTTTAACTTCTAAAGTAGCCCTTTTAGCATTGGCAGCATTTCCATCTCTTGCCATTTTGAATGCTCACAGATCATGAAGCACACTGGATGGATAACGGAATCACAGTCAGATGTGTGAGCTTTGTAAACACCAGTAAACTTTGAACATTCAGAGTGTTCTGTTTTTCCACTCAGATGGACTTCTGTAATGCATTGAGCACCACTGCTTGCTGAAGAGATAGTAATGATTTTCAAAAGAGAAGTGCCCAAAGAGCAGGCTTACAGCCATTACAGCCATTATTAGTACTTTCATTTGGTGACGGAACTATCTGTAGTGTCAAATTAAAAACTTGTTGCCATAATGGATTCTTTTGCCTTGTCTGTATTTAGTATGCATGAGCTCAAAAAAAAAAAAAAAAAAAGCCTCTGTATATAAATAACCTTTAAAAGTCTGAAGTTTATGCCAGAAATACATACTGCCCCCTGACACAAAAATTAACACCAAATTTTTGCTTTTGCTGCTATTCATGACTTTTTTTAATGCTTAACTGCATTACAGACTTAAAGCTTTGCCATGATGTTATATCATGCATACTAAAAATAGTAAGTTTCTGACTGTGACTCAGTTGAACTTCAAGCAAATTTGTAACAATTTAATCTTTACAAAATAGTTCTTTGATCATTGTCCTCTCCTGCAGCATTGGAAGTGCATTGAATGGGAAACATGATCTTTGCTGCTGTTTGTAAGAGCCCCACACTTAGGGATGTTTATTGGCCTAATTCACTACCACTGTTCAGAGAGATGTGGAAATGCAATGGGTATTTTGCATAGCTGCTCCTGTTAACCAAAAGGAAGGTTACACATGGTCCATGGAGCTGCAGCAGGCTGATGATTTGTAGAATAAGAAGGACATAGCTAGTGTGATTTAATTAAATGTTAAGACAATTATTTTTATAGAATAAAGTATTACAACCTGAGTACCTTCCCATCATATGAGAGATGTTGGTTTATTCTAACAGGTTTAATGTATGATCTGTCATCTTTTGGTTTTGTTGTAGAATTGAAATGATTCTTTTTTGGGGAAAAACCAAACCTAGGGCTCATTTTCAGGGTAAACATTTCTATGATTCTGAGATCATCAAGTCAAACTGTTCCCTCAGCACTACCAAGGCCCCCACCAACCATATCTCCAGGTGCCACATCCACACATTTGTTAAATCCCTCCAGGGATAGGGACTCCACCCCTACCTTGGGCAGCCCATCAATAATGTATAACTTTTATAATAATGCATGAAGTCCATTCTTCTTGCAGTAGAGCTTGTTAATTGTATTCAGCCTGGAAATGTGAGGTAACTGTGCTTCCTTATTCACCATTATGACTTTGCATGCTGTCAACTCAGCACATTGTAATTTTATTTTGTACGTACCAATCCTAAGCTGAGCCTCTGCATCATCATCTCTGGCCTCTTTTTAGTGGTGACAACCAATGGACAGTGTAGATTGAGAAAGGGGATTGAATGTGCAATGGTAAAGTATTTCTTCAGAGCTCAGCCCAATGCCATTGAAGAGGGAAATCTTGTTGAGGAAGGCCAGGCCACAAGGCTGTTCTCCTGCTTGAATGACTGCTCAATGCAGGAATAAATATTTCTAGTCTCTTATAAAACTGGCTGGAATATAGTTTTTGTAAAAGCTGTGAAATTTAGTACTTAACTTTGTGCTCTTTTACTGTATTTTAAATTATATGTACAGCAAAAATGTCTCAATAGCCAGCTTTAGTCTATTTTGATGAGTTTTCTATAGATTTCATAATTAGTATAAATTTAGGATCAGCTGTTCAATTATTTCCGCTTCAATTATAGTAGCCAGTATCACTTTTTGGGGCCACTGCAGACTTCATCAACTTTTGCATTTTGTTTGTTAGTGACAGTTTGTAAAACCAGATGGTCATAGTGGGTTTAGTGTCTGCACAATTACTGGTGGCATTTGTGTTAACCTCTCACTTCTAGAATCTATTGCCTAAGACTGTCATGACACAGGTATTTTGGATATTCTACTTTTTTTTGTTTTGTCAAACTTATTGTTAATGTCACTTGTCTCTTGAAATTTAACTGATGGAGTTCCCTGTGGCCAGAGGTGGATGTTCCCTGTAGTGTTAATTTCTTTGTGTGCATCTGACAGGTGAAAGAGGGAGGCCAAGCCCTCCATCTGTACCTTTTCACCTCCCTTAAGATGCAACTTGGCTGTTGAGAGCTGGAAAGGGTTGCAGCTGAATGGCTCCAGAAACTTTGCTCTAAGTATCTGTTGTTCATCAGCATACAGTGCTAGTCTTGCATTTTTCCTTCTGGAAGCTCTCCGTGGGTCCCATTTTCTCAGAGAATCAGTTAATTCCTGGACAGGACATCCAACTGGGACTCTTGTACAGCCAGGGGTACTGGCTTAATGAATTCTGCCTTGTTTAAAACAGGGATCAATCAAGAGTCAAACCCCAAACTCTAAGGATGAGACCAAGTCAGATTCCTTGTTGTTTTGCTCACTTCCTAAACCATCCCTATCCCTGCAGATTAGAGATGTTAATTCGATTTTCTTATTTGCAAGCAGCAATTTTGTTGTTTTGATCCATGATAGCCCCAGAACTGTTGGTGGTATGTTCCAGGATAGACCAGGACTGTTTGCAGAAGTAGGTTAGTCATCCTGGAGAGTAATTTGCATGGTTTGGGGATGATGAAGAAGGGTGATCTCACTGGAAGATCACATTATGTTAATTGCTTAAAATACAAACATTTCTTTTCCTTTTCTGTCTGCATAGAAGGAAAAAAAAAAAAAAAAAGTGAAGTGGGAGTTCAAGCATTTCAATGGTTAAGCAAAATGGCTCAAGATATTTTCATAGTAATCTCAAACTTCCCCTGGGAAAGACCCTATTGATAAACAAAAATTTAGTGCAAACTTTAATCCAGATTCTGCGAGGAAGTTATTAAATATCCAGACCTGGGAAGAATGTAGTGACCACACATTTATTCAGTGCATGGGGTCAGTGCTCATTCCCAGCATCTCTGTATGGCTTCACATTCTCCTGATGGCATCTGAGCTGTTGGAGGTGACTGAGAGTGTGCTGTTATCTCTGTCCACTGTGGGACACTAAATCTGTTACATCTCAAAAATGGTACTTAAATTCTAATTTGCTCTTAAACTCTTAATAATTCAGGATGGGTTACGCTCAGCTGAAGGATGGTGCCACCGTAGCTTGTTCTGAAGCTGATTGCATATATAATTACATCCATTCTTTAAATCTCCTGAGGGATATTGCTTCTTGGTTTTGTAATGAAAGGAATTTAAAAAATATATTCTGTTGATGCCATTTCCTATGGTTCTTGGATTTATTTATGAATCACTTGGTGAATTATTGGGACGCATACTGATATGTACCTGTTTGTTCTTTTAAGTGCTTCATGTTCATACATGACTTTATTCTGGAAAGGAAAAGAAATGGTTGTGTTTCTGAAAAGAGATTTCTAATTTATTATAGATGAAACTGGTAATGCTCCTTACACTTAAGTTGCCTCACCTACTTTTGTTAGAACCCATTTTCAATTTCTTGTAACTGTGCTAGACTTCATCTTCTTGGGCATGTCTGCAGGCTGAGATCATAATCTTCTGATAAAAAAATCTAACTAGATAAGTAATTAGGTTTTCTCTAATATAATCAAAGACTCTAATTGAGCATGCCATTTTCCTCTTAGAACTTGATGTTTTGCTGAGCTGTTATCCTGAGATAAAGAATGCATTATAATTTTTGGCCTTTTGGAGTAATTTTTAAAATCCACATTATAGGGACTTCAGAAATGCAAACCAAGTACCAAAATGAGGAAAATTAGAATAGTATGCTTGAACCTAAATGGATAAAAGGCAAGAGTCAGAAAGAGCAAGGCTTCTGTCTTGCTGACTCTTACTTATAGTCCTGCTGTTCATAAACCTGAGTTCCAACCTGGAGAGCTGGATTCAGTATTAATAAATAATTTTAGAAGAAACATTTAAAATTTAAGAAAAACTCACTTTGGTCAAACTTTTGGCAATGAATCACATGTTTCTTTTGTTTTGGATGTCATCAAAGCTGAGATGTGCTGAGCAATCTCTGCAGTTGCCATGGAAATCAGCTGAAGCTGTGCCTCAGATACCAAGAGCACTATGAAAGTACAAAGTACAACTGTGTTTCATTTTACAACATGGGCATAGGAGGTCAGCACTTACTGTTAAAACCATTCTGAGATAATAGGGACAATAAATAGAACCACTGTAATTATCAGCATCATGCTATGCCTCCCAAATTATCAGCATCATGCTATGCTATGTGCTGTATTTATAAAGTCTCACATTCAATTTCTTCTGTTGATTTAAACTTGTGGTATTTATATTGCTAGTCTCTTTGAGTATGAATTAGGAAATATATGGAAAAACTTAAAAAGTACTCGTGAAACAAACTAAGCCAAATGTTGGCAGTATCTCAGTGCACCTTTGCATGACTGTGTCACTGAGACCATGGGAAGGCTTAAAGAGATGTTTATGTAATGCAAATGTATTTTGATGGTCTGAAGAGACATTTTTTTTTAAGTGAAACAGATCTGAATTTCTTTTTTGCCTTGTACCCATTCCACATGATTATGTTGTTTGCAGGTCTTACTGACTTTGTCCTGAAAAAGGAAGTCTCGCCTGCTCATCTTAAAAAGTCTTTGCAAGTGGCCATAGAGCTTTCAGCAACAAGAGTCCTCAGTATGTTCTGTTGCTGGATTAATATCTTAAAAACTATGAATGCATGGATATCTCAAGAATTATTTTGTTATTTTGCTTTTTTCACCTCCTGGGAGGCTTTCTGAAATATGCAATTTATGCTTTTTTTTTTTTTTTTCCTTTTCTTAAAAATAGTAATTTAAGGAAGAGAGCAGGGAAAACCCAGTCTGGTTTTGCACAATTATAGTAATGTTCTGATGTGGCAAAGAGGAGTAATCTTCCAAACCTTTAGGTATTTTGGAACTTAACCATTCAGCTCATCTAAGTGTGAAACTTCAGATTTGAATATTTATTTTGAAAGGCAGACAGATCTTGTTGGGAAGAGTGTGGTTGGTGGGTGTTTTTTTATAACAGCTTCACTTACTACTTTTGGAGTGAAGACATGGCTCCATTAACTATTTCCAACACAAGCAAGTGCTTATGGTTAAGTGATGGGCCCTTACAAGCCCAGCATTGAGAGCCGTCAATACAGCAATCAGTTTTAACAGACACAGCTATTTCTGATGAGATATGAGTTGTCTAGATATCATGATTTGCTTCTTTATAAACCTCAGGAGGGTATTCTGATAAATGCATTAATCTGAAATTTTCAAAAGCCCCAGAGCCATTTTCACTCATGATGCTTTAATTGATTTCAAAGTCTTGATGGCAAGAGTAACCAAACTGTGATTACTCTGACAATATTTCTGTGCAACACATGTGTATATACTGCATTGAAACGTGTATTAGCTTCATTTTCCTGTCCCAAATCCTAAGGAATTTTGCACTTTTCCAAAATGAGTACACAAAACTGCACCCTGACATGAAAATGATCATTCACTCTAAATTGAAAATCCATCTCTCAGAATTCATCTCTACTGGCCTCCATCATTAAATTAGTAGTGTCACTTATTTAAATGTTGCTCATATTTCAGATATTATGATGGGAAATCACAAACCCTGAGCTGCCAGCTGCCCATGTTGCCTCACCTCTGTGGAACAGCCTGAGCAGTCTATCATGCTATGTATATAATGTGTATAATAAGGTTTGGGGCTTGTTTAATCTGATGATAGTTCCTGTGTTCTCCAGATGTGCTTGGTCTCTTTTCTGGGTTTCTATGTATGGAAATATATATATATGTGGACAAGTAACATGTTTACAGCACACTCAGCTGCTTGACTCAGCCTGGCTTCCAGCCAGCCAAATTTCAGAAAAACTGGAAATTTTGGAGACACTGGATCTTCATGGAAATGCAGTGAACATGGGCATTAAGGTGAATGGCTGCTTCTGTATCAAACCTCAGCTCCTCATTCCCACCCTGAGCAGCCTCCTGCCTCGGCCAGCAAATGTCCCTGTGTCCATGTGTGTGCAATAATCATCCATCCAGGCTGGACAGGTGTTTACCTAACATCAGTGTGGCAGTCATGTAGCTGCTCCTGATGCTGTGCCTCTCCCTGGCGTGAATTATACTCCTTGGTAGAACTGCAATTCCCACAGGAAATCCAGCTCTGAACATCAGAAGTTGAAACACATCCTCCTGTTGCAATTTTCCTTATGTGTCCTGCAGCCCTGAAGAACCCAGTGAGGTTTTGTATCTTTTAAACCCTTGCCTATTCTTGAATTTCCACATCGTTCCTAATGTTCTTTAGACAAAGAGGGACAAACTGGGACCTTGGCTGATGAATGCATCATCTCCCTGTGCCCATCCAGAGATAGCCTCAGAGCACAGCTGGACTTAAGGGTATATTTGTACCCTACAGTGTGGTTAAAAATATCAAAGTTGATTCCAAGTAATGTAGTGTGTTCATGCAGTATTCCTGGCATGGTACAGGGTCAGGACCTAGGTGGCTTTGAGAAGGGCTGGCTCTGAGAGGCATCACTGGTGGTGTCACTGCGTGTTCTTGCCACTCAAGGATAGCTCCCATGTCCCTTTGTGGGGCCACATCGCTGGGTGTGCTGCCTTTGCTCACACGTGATGGGCACAAAGCTCAGTGCTTTGTGCTCATGACATGCTGCCTTACCCCAGCTCTTACTGAGGCCGTGACACTACTACCTTATAAGCATAAAGAGATGCAGGCAAGAGCATAATCTTCCAAATTTTTTCAACAGCTCTAAAACTTCAGCTCCATAATCTTTGTCAAATGTCTTTACCTACATTCAGATGACAGGAGAATTAGGCTACCTGGCCATGTTTCCTTAAAGTGTTTGAAGAGGGGCTATAAAACCTGAGTTCTCAGTGAAGCATTCAAGTTTGTATCATTCAGTGGTTTGTCCAAGATATAAAAGCTTATATGTATGTCCTCACAGCTGGGCTGATTCTCAACATAGGTGAAGGTTCCAGATCTGAGAGTTTATGATCACTAAAAAAGGAGCAATCTCACCCCTCCTAACACGTTTGTCACTTAGTGTTAGTAGCAGCACCTGTTGGACTCAATACCACTGCTTAGTCTAGTGGAAAAATATCTGTCAAAAACCTTACCCCACCCCACGTCCAAAACTTCCACCCTAACCTGGGGATTCTTTTGCTGTTAGTCATCTGAACCATCACAGAAGCTTTTCAGCATCACTGGGGGTTGAAAGAGAGGTGCAGGGCTGCACAGCAAGAGGTAGAAAGAGAAAGGTAGATAAAGACAAGTGAAAGGGCCTGGGATCTCCACTTCCAGGAACAGTGAGGTTTGAAGGACAGACTTGGAAGTGCTTTCCCATGGAATCAATTGCCCATGCTTCTGATGCTGTGCCTTGCAGAAGTAGTTCACATTGCAATGCTTCGTTTCCCTGTATTTTTAATATTATTTACTCCTGCCCCAGCTTTCTTTGGGTTTTGGTTTTTTTTTTTACATTTCTAGGAAGAAATCCTTCCCTATGAGGTTGGTGAAGCCCTGGCACAGGTTACACAGATAAGCTGTGGCTATCCCATCCCTGGAAGTGTCCAAGGCCAGGCTGGATGGAGCTTGGAGCAAACTGGGATAGTGGAAGGTGTCCCTGCCCGTGGCAGGGGTTGGTATGCAATGGACTTGAAGATTCTTTCCAACCCAAACCATTCAATGATTCTGTGATTTCAATGGGAGAGAAGAGCAGGCAGAGAAGGTCAGTGAATAGCAGGTTCTAAGAATCTACTTCTCTCTGCCAGGGAGGAAGCCAGCTTATAGTAGTGCTTGTAGCTGGCTGTTAGATACATACTGCATGTACAGGAGTCTTTAGGATATGGACACACAAATTCCCAGAGAGTTTACAGTTTTTCTGTTGAACTCTGTTGAGATAAATAGATTGCTTCTCAAATATGTATGTCTCTATGTGTACATGAGCAAGATTGTGGCCTCTTTCACATTGCTATTACCAGAACAACTTTTCTGTATTTTTCTACAAATGGCATCCAAAATACTTTGTGGTAACTTCATGTAGTTATTTTGAGATATATGTATGTATATGCATACTCACACACCCCTGCATGTCTGTGATTTATCTGCAGCTGACAGATGAGGATTGCTACAGGTATTCCTCAATTAATGTGTGGTTTCTTATTAGAGAAATTCTTTAGGATGACAAATCCATGGATGCAAGATCAGGCTCATACTAACCATGTGTACATCCATGGAAACAAAATTGTCTCAAAAATAAATGCCACAGTCGTGTTTCCTACTGAGTTTGTCATGACATCTGTAGAGGAGGAATTTTCCTTTAAATGCTGTATCAAGGTACAGAATTGGCATTTGATTACTATTTGCTTCCAGATTAAATAGCGAATGGATGCTTTACTCCTGTACAGATCAAGTCCCTGGGCTTGAAAAGCCTCTTTAAATTAGAATTTTAACAATGGTTGTGAGATAATTCTTCTGAGCACTTGACCACGCTATAATTACTTGGAAATTTTCAAATTTTCTGTCACATTATCCTTCTATTTTATATCAGAAACTGCTGCCCAGATGGTTCTGCCATGAAACTAATACCTGTCATTGTTAGGTACCACACACTGCCTGGCCTGCACACAGCAAGAAATACAAGCTTGTGTTTTAAAAATGTGGCAGGAGCCAAATTCACTGTGCAGGAGCTCATTCCAGTGTTGAGTACATAACATGTACTTTTACAATTTGTGAATGGTACACATGTTCTTCAGGTTAGAATATAGCTTATCAGTATTAACTGGGGAAGTGATTCCAGAGATGAAGCTGCAAAAACACATCAAGGAACTTCTCCCACAGTCTAATCCTTTTCATAACCATTTATTGTTATAAAAAGTTCTTTCAGTTTAAAAAAGTATTGAAAGGGTAAGGACTTTAAAACATTTGAGAAATGTTCTGATTTTGATTTATGCAGGCTCAGTATAAGCAAATGTTAAAAAAAGGTTTCTGTATAATTTTACTGGAAAATATAATCTGGAATGAGTCCACATTAAAGCATTTTTAAAAGAAATTAATATTTATTTGGTTTCTCTCCAAAGGGATCTAAGAAACTCCAAGGACCGATTTCTCTTTCTCCACATTTCAAAATCTGGTTTGAAATAATGTATTTTACAGATGCTGTAACATAGAATCCCTCAGAGGTGTCAGAGCTGTTTTTGAGCATCCCTGAAATCTTGGAAGAATCCTGTAGTCTGTCAAGGACTTTATAGCCATATGTTCTGTTAAATTCCATGCCTTGAAGGGTGCAGCGGAAGCACTGACTCCCCTTTGAATGGCTGCTCACAGCCCAGCTGCTGAGAGTGGAGGGGGTTTAGGGGAGAAACCTCTTGGCACTAGGGTAGTGTTTTCCCAGCCACAGTGTCTGCAGGTATTTTGGACAGTCTTTAAGGGCCCTTCCTACCCAAGCCTTTCTGTGATCCTGATCCAGCACAGTTCTGCTCTGTAAGAGCAGGGTTGCACTGTTAATGTTATAAATGTGATACATAAGGTTTATTATTTATTAATCAGTTCTGTAATTCTCATGTTATCCAGTAATTTTCCCTATTTCGGTGTAAGCTATTTGCATTCTTCAGATCCCACAATCCGTGAAAGTGCAAAAATACACTATGGGTAATGATTTTTGTAGTCATCAAGTTGTATATTAATTGTTTTTTTTTCACCAAGAAGCATAGTTACACATTTTAAGGCATTTCTCAATTTTACATGTTTTTGCCACAACTATTTCTGATGTTTTTGCTCCTGACATTTCCAACAAAAACAAACAGAAGGGAGAAATAAGTCAACATGTCATTCATTGCAATACCTTTTTGAGTTTGGGCTTTTTTGTTTTGGTTTTGTTTTGGTTTGGTTTTGTGGTTTTTTTTTTTTTTCTGTTTGTTTGTTTTTTGTTTTGGTGGGTTTTTTGTGGGTTTTTTTTTTTTTTTTTAGTTTTAGGGTATTCAGAATAACTGTGGTTGCTGTTGTATTGAGGAGGAAGGGGTCTCTTATGACAGGAGCCCAGGAGGGAGAAGTGAGCCCAAGATGTCTAAACTTTGGGCTTATACTTCTTAGATAATTTTTTCAAAGCAGATCAATTCCTGAGCTATATAAGCCAGGCAGCACCATGCAGATCTCTAGTTTTGAGGGGGAACAAGGAGTTTAGTTCACTGGTGGACATCATACTTCTTATTTTCTGAAATTAATTTATTTGGGAATGAATATGAGGAGATGATTAGACTAAGACAGGTAACATGATTTTAGGGTTAGACTACTGAACTCCTGGGGACCAGATGCACCCTACCAATTGTGTCTGCAGAGAAGATAAGAGGCTGCACTTACATTTGACAGTGCTGCGTGACTCCTGGAACCCAGTCGACTCTGAACCCCAGCCCAGGGCTTCACACTCCTGCTCCACCCCTTGCCCGTGCCTGGCACTGCTGCTTGCACCTCCTCTGCTCCGCTCTGCCAGCCAGCACATCCTCCAGAGCCCCACACTGCGCTTGCGCCCGTCCTCCAGCGTTTGGTACACCCAGTTGGGGGTAAAGGCAGCCGCGTTGTTAAGAATGAGTGAGACCAGAGCTACCAATACAGCTGTGGCTACCAGTTTCTGGACAGTCATATCTGACTGTCAGCTTGCTGCCAGTCTCTAATTGCAGATGACACGAGGTCCCAGTCAGCTGCAGCACATTGAAATCGGGCTGGGAACAGGCAGCTGCGCTGTGCGTTACGGGGCTCTAGAGGACATCACCGTTCATTCTTGAAGTCAGTTCCTGAGGGATTGCTGACCAAGGAGATGCGAATTTTGTGAGGTAGATAGGAGAATTCCATAAAATAAGAACACAAAGAAGCTTTGTTATGTCCTTCCAAGCGTTGACTTATCCGCCTTCTTGCACTTTGATAAGTAATGCCAGTCTCATGGTGAAGTGGATGTCAGGGAGGTCCATTCCGTGTTGGATGGGATGAATCCAGAGAGAATCCAGTCTTGGGGCAGGAGAGCCTGAGCTGAGGTGGGGCAGAGGTGGAATGGTATGGTCCCTGTAGCCTGGCGAGTGCTGGGTCCTCCAAGCCAACCAGTGCAGCTCCAAAAGCCTAGGTTTGGTTGCAAACTTCAGAATATCCTGCAAATGGTGACAGATGTCATCCTCTCAAAGCCAAGCCCAGCCAGAGGAGTGTGCGGTCATTCCAAAGGTGATCTGCAAGTCTGGAGTATCTCGAGGAGGTTGCTCTGCCCTGTCCCTCTCCGAAGAGCCGAGCTGTGAGTGCCGGGACGAGAACACACACTGCGGTGAGGAAAAGGCCCCCCCACCAAGAGGAAATGCCTGTTTTTGTGGCTT
The DNA here is from genome assembly GCF_050655825.1 of Lonchura striata. Taxonomy (NCBI): domain Eukaryota; kingdom Metazoa; phylum Chordata; class Aves; order Passeriformes; family Estrildidae; genus Lonchura; species Lonchura striata. The sequence goes on along the minus strand of NC_140716.1, from coordinate 16,445,366 downwards.
GTTTTGGTGAGCCTCAGGGCGTAGTCGACTGAAAAAAAAAAAAAAAAAAAAAAGGACCACTGCCACGGCAGTCAAACATTAACAGGATGCGTTTCCTGAAAGGAAAAGACTCTGGGGACTTCTAAAGTTGTCCCTCCTCCCCTCGGAGAGCCCCCTCCCTGCCTCACGCCTCCTCCCCTCGCCGCTGCGCGCAGCCGGGCTGTCGGGACCCGCCGCGTCCCGGGGAGCCCGGGGAGCGCAGCAGAGCTCCTCGGGAAAAGGAGAGAAGGAAATCCCAGCTTCAGCCCTCGGGGCATCAGCTCTGTGGAAGCGGATCGAGGAGAGGGATTTTGAAATACCGTTTATTAGAAGAAAAACTATATTGGGGTTCGCTGCGGGACAGCGCGACGAAAACGCTGCGGGGGTGCCCTGATGTCCGCGTCCTCTCTGCACCATAGGAGAGACCGTGGCAGATAAATAGGAAGTATAAAATCTCGAGATTCTCAACCGTGTAACAACCCAGTTTGGGGATGTCTGCAAAGTGATGTTGAGAGTCGCCGTATGGCGAGCCCGAGCCGCGTTGTGCTGGGCGCGGTGTCGGCTCCGCAGAGCCTGCAGGGAGGCTGCCCGCTCCGCTCGGTGCCCAGGGAGTGAAGACTGCTGCTTGGAGGGATATCCCTGGTAGAGCCCGGTACGGAACGGACTGCCAGAGGGCAAGTGCCTTCTCTTCACAGGACAGGTGTTTCTCTGGTAAACCCGTTAAAGAGAGTTGTTGAGGGTATTCCAAACTGTCCCTGAACCTGGATGTTTCCAGAGCGCTCTTGTCCAGACTGGCGCTCCAAACGCTCTTTGCTGTTCCTTTCAGCTGCCTCGGCAGCACCGGGAGGAGGACAGGGATTCTGGTGGGCACTACCCTGCAGCCGGGTGGCACTGCCTGGGTTATGCCCCTCCTGAGCTGAGCTCGGCACAGTTCTTCAGGCTTCACAAATACCGCACGAGAGTATCATTGCCTTGTACACACTGAAGGCACAACATCCTGTCAGCAGTGAGAAGAACTGGCACAGACCTGCCTCGCCAGGCACTGCCACACATGAGGGGCTGGCACAGGAGTTCACATCCCGGTAATCATACATTAGATTGCAAACAGGTTTAATTTTATAGCGGCTCCATCTTACCGGAAAAGAAGCTTTGCCCCTAACCAACCAATCTGCCCTGACCCAATATACTGAAAGAAACTGGTCTGAAATTTTTTACAAGGCAACATTCTCTTTTCAAGACTTGTTGGTGAGAGAAGCGGCAGGAATTCCACTAAAGCTGATTATGTTCCTATAATTAGTTTTCAGCTACTGAAGTTGAATGTCCTAACCTGGCTATGAACTCAGCCCTCCTCCATGTGCTCTGGTAATTTTTAATCTTTAAACAAATTGAGTTTTAAGTACTTTGAGCATCTTCATCCCTTGAGAGCACTGTAGCATCTGTGGTTTCTCTTTTTCCCTGTGATTAGTCATGTTTCTGTACATTACTGGTTTTAGAACTCCCAGTATAAGCACACCAGTGTCTGCCATTCTTCAAATAAATTTCCTACCAGCAATGACTGTCTTTGCGTATTTTAAACCCCCCTTGGATTACTTGTAATTATGATTCTGTGTTTATTATAAGCCAGGCATTCAGCAGCAAGGCAGATGATGTTTACATGCAGATAACACCAGGTGACATTTCCCTAAAGGGAAATGTCATACGCCTGCTTCTGAGCCCCCCATTTGATTTTTGTGATTTGATGAAGTCTGGGTATGTATTTTCAGGAGGGTCCAAGCTTCCTTCTCATGTAACATTAAAAACAATAGCAATTACATTTTACAAAGGCTGAACAAATCAGTCTAGTCATAAAATCATAAAGGTTGGAAAAGATCATATCCAACTACTGCCCTAGCCACAGACCCATGTCCTCAAGTGCTACATCCACCCAGCTTTTAAATCTTTACAGGGATGGTAACTTCACCACTGCCCTGGGAAGCTGTGCCAGTGCCTGACCACCCTTTCCATGAAGAAATTTTCCCTAATACTCAATTCAAAAAGTATGAGAATCCTGATCCTTGATATAAAACTGCCTTAGTGAATGCTTCTTTGTTGACAAGCAGCAGGATGTGCATTTTGCAGTACTCATGGCATTCTGTGGGGCACAGGGGTTTGTGTCATACAACCCACATGGAGCAATCTCTTGGTGTTGGTTTTATGAAGGTAAGTTTGGAACAAAGCTATGTATTCAATGGGATATTATAGATATATTCTCTGAAGCTGCTTTATCAAATGGTATGTTTCTTCCAGGGAAGAGTTTTTAGGAGTAGCTTCATCAGCTTTCAGTGTTTGGATCATACATGAAAAATGCCTGACTTTTCATAGAGTAGCTCATAGAATATCATTAACACTATCAAGAGTCTCATTGAACTGTTAGAACTTTTCATCTATTACTTAGCTCCTTGCTGTCTTTCAGCCCCATGGAAAGATATAACCAGGATCCCATAAATGCATTTTATTTTAAAAACATCAAACCTAATTTAGCTATATCAGTTAAAACCTCATTTTCTCAAGTACTTAGTGTTTTCCAATCTAGTGGAAGATGTCTCTGCTCATGGCAGGGGTTTGGAATAAGATGGTTTTTAATGTCTCTTCCTACCCAGACTATTCTGTGGTTCTGTGATTATCTATAATATAACATTATAGGATGCAATATTAATTTGTTATATATAATGTGTATATTACAGGGTCCAGTTCAACAAAGTGGGGCCCAAACTGAAGAGGTTTTTTTATCCTGATCAATGTTCATTTTCCAAATATATCCCATTAAATAGAGAGAGAAAAGGTTTTTCAGTGAAATGCTTCAGACATATAAATCTCCAGCACTTCTAAATAATGTTGCATTTTTTCTTTAAACTTTAGTGCTAAATAGGCAATGAAAAATATATGGGAACAGAAGGGTTTGTGAGGACTGTGGATGCTGTAAATACATCAGAAAAACAGATGTGAAAGGTCAGATACAAAGCAAGGAAACTTTAATAAAATATGTGGTAAGATTTGTGTCCACTCTTAAGAGGCAACAACATTTACTTCCCAAATCCCCGGCACTGTGGATGTGGCTGGAGCCTGGGAGCACAGGGAGCAGCAGGGTATCCCTGTGCCTCGTGGGGGGCTTGGGGCTCCCAGGCTGCTTGGGATGCCTTTCCATGGTTCTGCTCCCACTGCTGCTGTGCCTGGGCTTCATTAAGTTTCCAGCTTCGGCTGATGAAGTACAGATGCGAGCGGCTTTCCAGGGGGGATGAAAGGAAGATGAGGGGAAGAACAGGAAATTCTTGGAGTCACAGTTGGGGGCAGGGAAAAATATTACTTGGCATTTTTATATAGACAGCAGGGCCAGGCCTGGAAAGTAGAGTTGCTGCCTTTTAGGGATGCATGGAGAGATTCAGCTTTCTTACTACACTGGCAGCTGTTGGGAGATAAACTGTGGTTTTCCCTGGGATTTAAGTGAACCTGTCTGCACGTCCTGTTTTTTGTTCCTTCACCAGACCCACATCCATCTGCCCACATTTCTGAGGGGCAGCAAAACTTGCTTGGTGCTGGAGGTGTGTGCCTGCCAGGGCGGTTGTGCTGTCATGTCATGGCTGAGGTTGGTCTTCGTGAAACGCAGAGAGAAATGGAAGTGGATTATGGGTGCTGCCAGGATCCCCTTCCCTATCCTTTCCTCTCCATGTACCTTATCAGATCCTCTTGTGAAGGATGTGTCTACTGGAAAGAACCAGTGTCTGCTGCAGTCCCATGGGGACCATGGCTGTTGCTCTGCCCTTTACAGCTGCTAACCAAACTGAGTGGGGTATGGGAGCTGCTCTGGGCAGAGCAAGGGCTGGGTTCCTGAGGCAAAACATTCCTTCAGGTGTTTCTGCAGGGTGGAAGCAGGAGAAGGGATGGTTAGAGGGAGTCAGTGGTCTCACATGGCATGGGTTCTGGTGCTGGTAAGCTGCTCTTACCATGTCTCTCTGAATCTTAGAATCATGGAATGGTTTGGGTTGGAAAGGACCTAAAGGACCATCTAGCACCAACTCTCTGCCTTGAGCAGGGACACCTTTCTTTGCTATCCCTCTTATCTCTTGCTGTGGTCTCTGTGCTGGGTGAGTCCATGCAAGTTGTGCTGTGAACACTCCCAAATTCAGTGTCTTTGGTGCAGTTTGAGCCTGGTGTGCTCACCCCCTGCCCAGCCACAGTGGGAGAAGGCAGTGTTTGCCAGAATAAAACCAACTGCAGAGCATATCAGCTGCAGATGTTTCCCCTTCTGCATTTGTTGTTGCCTGCAGCATACCCATGGCTCAAGACTCTCAGGTTCATTTTGCAAATGGTTTGGAGTGTAGGACAAAGGGGTGGGATGGCAGAACTCCAGCTCCTCGGGGTAGAGGTTCCTGGGTGCCTGCGTGGCCCACAAGCAGGTGTGTGGGGACAGAGCTCCCAAAGAGGAGTCCTAGGGGCAGCAGCTCCTGCTGAATTTTGACATTGGCAGGAGTTATTGCCATCCAGGAAAGCATAAAACAGCTGAGAGATGATGAGCAAATCCTGCTATGACTCTCTGCATGCCGTTATCTTTTAACTTTGTACTTTAAAATACACTGTGTAGTCTGTTTCCTCTCAAAAATTTCCACTCCCTGTAGTCTAAATAAGAATCTCATCCGTTTCCCTGTTTGAGCCCATGAACTCTCATCTTCCTGCATGGAGGGAGTTGAGAGCTGTCAGAGCTCTGAAAAAGGAAGACTTTGATTTCCTTTCAGAAACTCACTGTTAGTGAGCTTGACAAAGCCCAGCACAGACGTGCGTTCCTTCACCCCAAGCCAACTGGTTGTTGGCAGCTTCTTCTGGCACACTGTTGAGCTTGGAAAATGTATTTCTCAAGTGCTGTGAAGCACAGCTGTGCCCAGGCACAGCCTTCAACAGCTCAAAACTCAGGACAGAACTCAACTGGCTGTGTTTGACAAAGCCAGGTGGACATAACTAACATCATGTTGATCATGTCAATGTTCTTTAAAGGTGTTTTCCCCACTTTTCCCAATTTCAGATACAGATAGTGTCTGGAATAAAAGAGAAAACTGTTCCAACTTTTGCTAAATTAGGAAGGTTACATCTGCTGACACAAGGCAGCATTTTTGTATTAAGTGGTGATGGTTTCTGTCAGGCCCTTCCAGGTCTGAAATTACCACACTTCAGTTCAATGTTCCTTTTGGCTACTCAGCTGGGGAGCTTGGACATGTGGGAGAAGAGCATAAGGAGGCTGTGTTTGAATACCACTCAGTTGTAAAAAAGGCAGCACTCAGATATGCATTTTTGCTTTTCTAAACCAGAAACACTTCTGATCTTTCTGAAATTTGTCCCTGATTTATCCCTTCTGTTCCTTTTTTTATTTTCTCTATACCATGTGTCTCAATGAAGTCTGTACTACTTATGTTGATTAATACCTGCAGCCTTTATATGAGTTGCACTGCAAGTAAAAGATACTCTAATTCTTAAGTAAATTATGAAAAGAATTTTTCCTGTGCCTTTTGTGTTGAAGAGTGTATGTGTTGAAGAGCACATTGTGGTTCACCTGTTCCGCTGCATCCCAGTTAGTCACCCTTGTGTGTGCAGGGCTTTCCCACAGCCACTGGAAACAGAAAAACATTTTAATCCTAGGAAAACTGGAATGGAATTTAGTGGCAGGTCATTCTATTCTATTATTTAATTCTTTTTTCCCTGCTTTTAAAATTTAGATCTTTACTTTGTGCTGTGTTGGTACCTGAGAACTACACAGACTGTACCTCTGCTGAGGGTGACATTGAAAAAAAATCTTATTTTGAATGCTCATGGTTTTTATTGGTCAAACATACTGCATGAAATTTTGAAGAGTCTCACATGTGAATAAAATCTCTGAAAATAATTGCTTGTCCCACTCTGTGATGGTCAGTTCTGTTGTGCTCCTTCTGCTGAGCATTCCGCCAGCCATTCCAGCCGGGAGCATGGTCCTCAGCCCATCCTGCTTTGCCTGGTCAGGGGACTTTGCAGTGTTAACTCCAAGCTCATAGCCCTGAGTTCTTGTTCTGAGCATCACAAAGCTTTTTCTTTTTGCCCATTTTATGCAAGTTTTAAATTAGAATGTCGTTGTTTGGTAATTTTTCTACACATCATTCCCTATTACTGAGTACAATAATTGTGCTCCCAGTAGTTGTTTATATTTAAACTACTTCAGACTGCAACAGGATATTTCCAGTGTGAGGTTAAGACTTTTTTTTTATAATTTTAATTGTGATTTCTGAACATCATTGTGGGAGTTGTGACTGTCTATGGGTTGCAGCTACAGCAGATGGGCACATGATACATGTTTATATACATGCAAACATAGAATCATAGACTGGTTTGGAAGGGACCTTAAAGACCATCTAGTTCTACCACCCCTACTTTGGGCAGGGATGCCCACTATTCCCAGGTTGCTACAAGTCCCGTCCAACCTGGCCTTGAACACTTCCAGGGATGGGGCCACAGTTGCTGTGGGCAACCTGTGGCAGGGCCTCATCAACCTCACAGGGAAGAATTTCTTCCAATCTGCATCTCCCCTTTTATAATTTAAAGCCATTCCCCCTTGTCCTGTCCCTCTAGGCCCTCATCCTAACTCCCTCTCCACCTCTCCTGGAGCTCCTTTAGGCACTGGAAGGTGCTCTTAAGAACCTTCTTTTCTCCAGGGTGAACATTCCCAGCTCTCTCAGCCTGTCTCCAGAGTAGAGGTGTAACTGTTGTTGTTTAGACATTGTTGTAAATCAAAGTCCACAATATTTCCTTAAGGTTAGGGTAATTTAGCTCAAGAACTGACCTTTGTGTGAGCCTGCTTCTGTTCCTCTTCAATCTTCACAGAGCTGCTGGAGTCTGTTACAGTCACCCCTTTCCCAACATACTGATGGTTTCCCCTTTCACACTCTCCCTCCTCACACCTCACTTGCCTTCCAGGTGACACAGTAACAGCTCTCCTTTTCTTTCCTGTTTCCTGCAGTGAGGCTGTCTGGGAGAACATGGCTCGCATGTGTGTGAAGACTCAGAGGCTCGATGTTGCCAAAATTTGCCTGGGGCACATGGGTCATGCAAGAGGAGCCAAGGCACTGCGGGAGGCTGAGCAAGAGCCAGAGCAGAACGCCAGGGTGGCTGTGCTGGCCATCCAGCTGGGCATGCTGGTAAATCCCACAGCCAGGTTGTGAAGCATTTATATCAGGCTCTGAAAAATTACTCAGTGAAAGAAACTGCTGACTAAAGGAAACATCTTTGAAAGATGTTTTATGTGTGAAACATTTAACAAAAATCTGCTTTCTTGGGGCATAAGCCTCATCCAAGTTGAATCATTCTAGGTTTCACTGGATTTAAAAAACGCTGTATTTTATTACAGTTAAAATGTTTCAACAAACATGTTTTAAGCTCTGATATGGAGCTTTAATATTTAAGTTCTGATATGGAACACAAATTCCATTTTGAAATTATTTGTTTCTAGAGTGAAAGGCTAGAGCTGTGTGCTGTAACAGAGTGAGGGCTGACCTGTAGTTGTGGAAGGAGACTTTTCCTGTGGGGCTGGAGAGCTCTGTTCAGTCACATTCATTGCCTGTGCTGTCCCAGGGATGCCTAGTCACCCAGATTTCTATCCTGATTTCTCCCACTGTGTGAGCAGGAACTTGGCTGGGTCCAGCTCAGCCAGAGGACAAGATCTGGCTGTTCCCTCATCTGGAGCCCAACCTGGCAGCAACTACACCCCAAAGTGGACCTTGTGTCTCATGTCTGTCTTCATTCCCCTTGATAGCCAATAGAAGTGAGATCTAAGCTGGATTTGAGACCAGCATTGTCACATGGATTGAAAATTGACTGGTGCTAATTAGAGGGGAATTTGTATTCCACTTATTTTATACCTTCAGCAATGATCCAGAAAGCCAGAAATTTTTAGTTTGGGAACTGTAAGAGATCCAGGCATACAATCCGTCAGAGGGAAAAACTGGAAAAGAATTTATGAAATAACCCAGTCTATAGGAAATACTGAATTAGATAAAAAATAACAAGGTGCTATGACAGCAAAAATTAGTTTGGGGCCATGTTTGAGGAGATGCCAAATCCTGGGGCCTGGATTTGGTAACTCGTGTGTGTGTATTTAGGGCAGCTACAACTGGAATAATGACCTCCAGCCTTTAAGTATCTCATTACAGAAAAAAAATGTTGATGAACTGGAAAAGATTTAGAAAAAAATCAATGCAAATTGCCCAGCTCTTGGGAAGATTTCACAGAAAAAGAAATCTGTGAAAATGGCCAAATAATTAGAGTTTGGCTTGAAAAGGTATTTAGTAATCTATAGTTAACTTGATGACTATGAGAGAGAAAAAGAGACAGAGAGTGACTATTCTGAGTTAAAGGTAAGGAAAAAAGGAAAATTCCAACTAAATGTTTGTAAAGGCTTCCTGGCAGAGAAAACTGTGAGGCTGAAAAGTGTCAGTGCTTCTTCTCTTGGATATTTATATCTGTTTAGAGAGGTGGAAGGGAACTACAGCAAAACAAATGAGTTCTACTGCTTTTTTCCATCTTGTACAGAATCTTAGGGCAGGCATCTTCCTTTTCCACTTTCTGTAATAAGAGACAGAAAGCATTTTTCTGTCTTGAACAGATAATCTCAATTTACTAAATATAGTGTTCAGCTGGACAGCAGTTGGGTGGAGCAGGAAAATGCTCCTTCCACAGGAGTTAGAACTTCTCAGTGAATAAAAATAATAGTTCCAAATTTGCTCACCCTTGCGTCAGCACTGGCAAAACCCTCCTGTTCTAATTCTGCAATAAATTACTAACATTTATTCCCAGGGATGGACCTCAGTTGTCCACAAACAGCATTGCTACCTTTGAGATCTACTGGGAGGCCACAGGGGTTCCCTGGCTTGTAACACCTTAATTCTCAAAGCCAGAGTGCCAGGATCTTCTCTTAAGCCTCACCCCTGGGTGGGCAGCATGATTGGTAGCTGTACCCTCACCTAAGCATGTCTCCATTTTTGGTGATTCACACTCCTAATGACAGCATTTGATCATTGATGACTTGCTTGTGTCATTCCCCTCCCTCCCAGGCAATCCTGTACAATAAATGTCAGGATCTGAGTGCTTTCCTTATTTTTACATAACCATCCTGTTTCCCAATAACATGCTATCCCAGACCACATATATTTAGTTGGTTAAAACTTCTGACTGAATGATTGTTGCTTTAATTGCATTGCAATGCCCTGCACTAATAAACTGTTCCAAGGAGTGCCTGGTGTTACTGACACGCAGCATGGTTGGGGCTGATGGGGATTTTGGGTGTTCCTCTCCCAGGAGGACGCAGAGCAGCTGTACAAGGATTGCAAACGGTATGACCTCTTGAACAAGTTCTACCAGGCCTCCAACCAGTGGCAGAAAGCCATCGAAACGGCCGAGGCTCATGACCGGGTCCACCTGCGCACCACCCACTACAACTACGCGAAGCACCTGGAGGCAACCGGGCAGCAGAGCCTGGCGCTCACCCAGTAAGCACCAGCTGGGTGTAGCTGGGGGACTGCGAGCCTCTTTCTCCTGTGAAGATAGGTGAAGGAGTATGTTTGATGATGACCAGTAAAAATTAATTAAACTCTTTTCCTTGCCTTCTATCTCACAGAGTGAAAGCATTCCCAATGAAACCTCCCAGCAACCATGCTGTGCAAATAATGTGCAGTGTCTTAAAAAGTCAAGAGTCTGTCTGAGCCAGTAGTTAAAACCCACTCATATGCAGTCCTGTGTTTGTCTCTGGAAGACCGTTGCTATATTTTCCTTCCTTTTCCATGAAAAAAACAATTATTTGCTTTTCCCAAGAGTCCCAGACACAACTGGTGGAACAGACTTTAGTTTGATTGGTTGCTTCTGGTGGCTGATCCTCTCCTGTGATTGTCAAGTCCCATAAGAAGTTAGGGGAGGGTATTTTTGACGTCTTTTATTTCTTGTTTGAGATCTTGTTTTTATATGAGTTTTCCAATATGAAAGTTCCCGTTATGATGATGATGATCATCATCACCATCCAATAAGGTCAATTCTGTTCAGAATCAAAGCAGAACTCTGCTGTGCTCAGGCAGACCCACTGATGACCATGTGGGCAGTTGGGCTTAGGAGACATGGGTGCTGAAGGGCAGTGACCTCTCAGCAGTGGCAGAGGCTGATGTTGGAGTGGGTGGTACAGTGTGGAGCCTGGGCCATTTGTGACCTGCCCAGACAGGTGTGCTTGATGCTTGGGGAACTTTCTGGAATACTTCTTTGGGCCATCAGTGGCACTTTTAAAGTATTTTGTGTGCTATGAAATCACACCTCCCTCATTCCAAGTACCTGGCAGTACCATTAAACTTTTAATTTTTGACAATGCTGATGGACTGCAACTGGTCTTACAGTGAACTTACACAGCTGAAGCAGTTGTTGCCAGTGTTTTCTGCTGATGGCTGGCAAACAAGATTAAATAGATGTTTTACACATAGAGACCTAATAAGGAGGCTGTCATTTCACATCTAACATGTTCTTCTCTACAGCTATGAAAAATCAGACACACACAGGTTCGAGGTACCTCGAATGCTCTCTGAAGACTTACAAGCTCTGGAGAACTACATCAACAAGAGGAAAGACAAGTCAGTATTATGCTTGTTCCTTCTACACGGGGCTATCAGGTCTGACATACAATTTGTGACAAATGCGAGGACGACAGAGTGTGAATCTTCTCAGTCTCACTCAACCCCTGCCTTATCCACTATGACCCTCCAACAGCTTTTCCGGTTTATGCCGGACTTGCATAAGAGCTGCCACATTGGTTATCCAGGCTGACTTCCTGTATAGTGCAGATCTTGGGAGTGTCACACTTAGGTGGGGTAAACCATGGACACACTAAGAAGTGTGTTCAGTCTTTAGTTCAAGCTCTCTAGGAGTGAAAACTAGCATATGTCAGTTCTCATTGCTGCAGTTAATATCGTTGCTTTTCCAGGAGCCTGTGGAAGTGGTGGGCACAGTACTTGGAGAGCCAGTCAGACATGGAGTCTGCATTAAAATACTATGCACTGGCTCAGGATTATTTTTCCCTAGTCCGTGTTCACTGCTTTCAAGGCAACATTGAAAAGGTAAGGCAGCCTGCTTCCATCTGCTTCCAGAGTTCTCATTCCTGGGAAGAGCATGGACATGAAGTAAAGCTGTACAATTCCCTCTGCAGGCTGCTGAAATAGCAAATGAAACGAGGAATGGGGCAGCCTCCTATCACCTGGCACGCCAGTATGAGAGTCAGGAGGACATCAAGCAGGCCGTGCACTTCTACAGCCGGGCCCAGGCATTCAACAATGCCATCCGCTTGTGCAAGGTACGTGGAGAGGCACAGTGTGCCCACACCAGCACAGGGTTCTGCCCTTTGGTCGTATAAGGTGTTTGTGCCTGTTCTGTCCCTTAAGACACTGCCTGCTCTTGAACAGTCCATGATGAAGCTGCTCCTGGTTTCTGCTGACCTCTTCTACCAAAGGTGGATCAATAAAGCCTTGGTGGTTTGGAAATGTATTTTCTTAAACAACTCATCAGAAACTCCCTGAAATAAACAATCATAATCGAAGCTGAAACAACTTGGGTTGTAGAGGTTTTACACAGAAGGGGGTCAGACTTTAATACTGTGGGACAGCATAAAGACACAGGCCTGTCAGAAATTGGAATTATGAAATTTTTGTGTGCACACTCAGAGCCAAACCTTTTACTTTTGAACAGGCAAATAATTTAAATGATCAGCTGATGAACCTGGCTCTCCTGAGCTCACCAGAAGACATGATAGAGGCAGCCTGCTATTATGAGGAAAAGGGGGATCAAATGGCCAGAGCTGTTATGTTATACCACAAGGTAAATGTTTTTTAGTAAAAACTCCCAAATTTTACACTGAAGCAGTTCCTACAGCAGAGGAATGTTAAATCAGCTGTGGTGCTTACTATGTCCTGCTTATTAGTAATTTTTTCATGGTGAGTAATGCTTTATTAAGCCAAGGTGTCCTGTGAACTGGCTCTGTAGTGCTCATTCTAGTCTTTGAAGCCTCATTCCTAATTTTGCAGGCAGGACACTTCTCCAAAGCCCTGGAGCTGGCCTTCGCCACGCAGCAGTTTGGGGCCCTACAGCTCATTGCTGAGGACCTGGATGAGAAATCTGACCCAGCCCTGCTTGCCCACTGCTCTGGGTTCTTCATTGAACATGCTCAGTATGAGAAGGCAGTGGAGCTGCTGCTCACAGCCAAAAAGGTGAGCTGAGCCCTCTGGTGCCCTCTGCACAGGTAGAGGAGCACAACAGGTGTGTATCTGCACACAGCCATTCATCTGTGCTGATAAACAGATACAAGAGACACGTGTACATTTTCAAGATTCCTCCTAAGCTAGTGATTCAGAGGCACTGGCAGCTCAGCTTTGCCAAAATCCTGGGTACCAGACCAGTCTGTGCTCACTCCTCTTGAACAAGCTCCTGTGGGCTGGCTTTCTTCTACACTTTGCAAGGGTACCATAGCCCTTTTCTGGACTGCAAACTTTTGTATAGCCTACTCAGAATTTGTTCCTGTATGGGAAGTACCAAAATATTTAACAAAATCTTTCAATTTATTTGTATTTGCTGAAAATGCTACTATTGATCATGCCTAACAAACCTGACTTGTATGTCTCTGAAAATCTCATGTTCAGAGTCAAAATGGCTGAATCTTTAGTGGCACACTTGTGTGAGAGCAATGTTGTCATGCATACATGTTCTTCTTAGCAAACAAATGGGACAGTGTGTGCCTGAATAGGGGCTGATGTTGAGACAAGTAACTGCAGCCCAGTGTTCCAGACAGAGCATCCCCAGCTACCTGTGTTTCTAGCTGTCACAAGCAAACATGAGGCATCACGGTAGTGCTTGCAATGAGATGCTCTCTTGCTCCCATCAGTACCACGAAGCTCTGCAGCTCTGCCTGGAACAGAACCTGACCATCACCGAGGAGCTGGCTGAGAAGATGACAATCTCCAGGGAGTCCCAGGATCTCTCTGAGGAGTCCCGGAGGGAGCTGCTGGAGCAAATTGCCGACTGCTGCATGAGACAAGGCAACTACCACATTGCCACCAAGAAATACACACAAGCAGGAAACAAGTTAAAGGTCAGTCTGGATAGCCTCAAAATTAGGGTGTTTTGAAAAATAAACCTTGAAGCAGACTTCTTACAGTAGGTACCCAGATGAAACTTCTGAGCCATCTTGATTGTGTTTTTGCATTCACAGTCTTTTCCCTCTCTCCCTCTGTGCCACTCTTTCCCTTGCCAGGCTATGAGGGCATTGCTGAAATCTGGAGATACTGAGAAAATTATCTTCTTTGCGGGAGTTTCCAGACAGAGAGAAATTTATATCATGGCAGCCAACTACCTGCAGTCACTCGACTGGCGTAAGGACGCAAAAATTATTGCAAATATCATCAGCTTCTACACCAAAGGAGGGGCCCTTGACCTCCTGGCAGGTTTCTATGATGCATGTGCTCAGGTACTGCCCTTTCTGTGACTGCTGAAGGTGTTTGGTTTATTGGCTCTGGAGCAAGACCATCCCCTTTCTCCTCTTGCAGGTAGAAATCGATGAGTATCAGAACTATGAAAAAGCCCACAGAGCACTGACAGAAGCATATAAGTGCCTTTCCAAAGCAAAAGCCAGAAGCCCTGTGGAACAGGAGAGCAAACTTGGTCACCTGCAGAACAGGATTAGTCTGATGAAACGGTTCATCCATGCTCAGAGGTGAGCTGCAGCATGGGTAGCACAGAAACTAAGTGACAGAAATATCATACCAGAATAGAAGTCATAACAGAACCTAAAGTTTAATAAATAATTTGCAGCTTGCTGAAAAAAAAAAAAAACAACAAACTGCTGATACATTTTTCTACCAGGGAAACCATAATGTAATTTTTAAAAGTGCATTTAAAAAGCTGCATTAAAGATGGAAAGGCAACCTGAAAGAGAAGGATATGGACCAAGGGAGGTGTAGCTAGAAAGGTGATTATCATAAAATCACAGAATCACTGAGTGATTTGGATGGGAAGGGACTTCAAAGACCATCTTGTTCCAAAAGCAGGGACACCTTCCACTACCCCATGTTCTTCTAAGCCACCTCCAGCCTGGCCTTGAACACTTCAGGGATGGGGCAGCCACAGCTTCTCTGGGCAACCTGTGCCAGCACCTCCCCACCCTCCCAGGGAACAATTCCTTCCCAATATTCCATCTAACCCTGCTCTCTGGCAGTGGGAAGCCATTCCCCCTTTTCCTGTCCCTCAGGGCCCTTGTCCCCAGTCCCTCTCCAGCTCTCCTGGAGCCCCTTTAGGTCCTAGAGGAGGTAAGGTCTCTGTGGAGCCTTCTCTCCAGATGAACACCCCCAGCTCTCCCAGCCTCGGTCCAGAGGGGCTCCAGACCTTGGAACACCTTCATGGCCTCCTCTGGACTTGCTCCAGCATCTCCATATCCTGCCTGTGCTGGGACCCCAGGGCTGGAGGGAACTCTGCAGGTGGGGGTCTTGTCTGAGCAGGACAGGGCAGAATCTCCACCTCCCTTGCTGCCCACACTGGCCAATCAGCCCCAGGACAAGGGGGTTTCTGGGTTTTGTCTGGGCTTCTGTCATGAAATTTAATGCAGTAAAAACTCTTCCCTGTCTTTGGCTGGATAAGGCTCTCTCCCTGGGCTGTGACACTTTCCTTTTCCCCTTTCCTAGAGTTTACCCTGAAGATACTGAAGAAGCAGTCAGGCAGTGTGAACTTCTCCTGGCTGAACAGGACTTTGATGATGCCATCCGGCATGGCGATGTCCTGGGATTTTTGGTTCAGCATTATGCACAAGTGAAGGAATTCCATACAGTAAGTGAAGTCTAAATTCTTCTAACCTACAGAAGCCATATTGTCCACCTGTGCAGCTTGGTGGAGTGTGGTTCTCACACAGGAAGATATTCCATGGTAGGAGCCTACATGCACAGCAGGGTGAGGCACAGCTTAGGAACTTTACCTCTATTTTTCATTCTATGGGAGAAGATAAGAGGAAAGCTCACAGGACACAGAGTGTAAATGGTGGTAGATTTTTAACCATTCCCAGTAATTAAATGAGAACAGAGGGTACATCTGGGTGTGTGCCTCAGCAATGCCACCACACTGTGTTTGCTACCTGGCCAGAGAAGAAAACTGTAAAATGGCAATTACTTGAGGAAACAGTGAATCATTCCTTCAGGACAGATGTGCCACACATCCCCTGAACAGCTCCAGTGCCTGCTGCTCCTATGAAATATGAGGATGCCAAGTGTGAGTTCCTCCAGCTGTGCTGATGAACTTCAATGTGTAAAGTAAAATAAATGGTTTACTGGGGCCCCTTGTGGCAGTGTTCCCTCTGACAGTGATCTCTGCATTCCTTTAGGCTTATCGCTACCTGGAAGAGATGCAGAAAAGAATTCCAGCCTTGAACCTGAGCTACTACGTGTCCCCACAGACCATGGAGGCCGTGCACCGAGGTGCTGGTGTTCCCATGAGCCGAGCCCTGGCCCCAGCACACTCTGGCCATGGCAGCATGGACAACAGGGAGGAGGAAGAAGTGGCTGATGAAGTGGAAGACCCCTGACAATGAGCATTTACCAAGCGCAAAGCTGACTTTATTATCAGCTCATTTATTCCATCCTCATTAGGGGGCCCAGATCAGTCACATGCTGTTGCCACACAGCTTTTTGGTTATTACCAATAAATTTATTTTTCCTGCTTGACTGTACAAGCAACAGTATTAGAGTTAATATGTTCTCTCGCACACAGCATACAGCAATGCAAGTATTTTAATAAATTTGAGGCAGAAAAAAACAGTAAAGACTGTATATGACAACTTCACTTTTTCTCAGTACAGAAGAGCTGAATAACTGAGGTGGAAACTGTGAGTTGCCTTTTAAGTACAACTGTGATCTGCAAAGGTGCAGATCTGTGATTCCTTAGAAATGAGACCGTCTGAAAACAAGCCCCATCCCACTTTGGGTAGGAGCTTGGTTAAAAGTCAAACTATCCACTTCTGCAGGTTGAAGGCAGAGTTTCCCCAACAAAAACTTCTGTGTTTAAATACATGAGAGGGTCATGTGGGGTAGAGCAACTCCTTACAGTGGGGTAAACCTCAGAGTCACAGAATGTCTGGGTTGGAAGAGATCCTGGATGCCCCTCAATCCAATCCCTGCTCTAGCTGGGACACTCGTGAGTGAAGTTTCTTTCTTACTTTGAAGCTTTTTCTCTTGCAGTTACATCAAGCCACTCTGTACTAGTCAGATTTCTGGAGGTTAATTTCTTCCCTGGCACAAGCAGGACTGAGAGAAGTGAAGCTCAACGTAAGAACCAAGGTTCTGCTCACCTCTCTGCCTGTCACCATGCCCTGCCAAGGAGTAGTTACCAGGTCACTCACCTTTCTTACCAACTAGCCCTTACACTTAGAATGATTTTTCTTTTTCATGTTTTGTGACTTGCTTAAAAACTTGGGGTGAACATGAAGTTTCTAAATTGCTTTCAGGGAAGAAGGTTTAGGGAGATTTTATAATCAAAATCTGAACATTATTTATTCTTTAGCAGAAACATACTTCTGTACTAAGATTACACAAAAAGAATTCCCTGTGTTATTCCTTCCTAACCACAGCCCAGCTCTAGCTCAGGCTGTTAAAGTCTGGCATGCTTTCAGCACTTCAGTGTAGCTATCCCAGTGCTTGCATCCCATCAGCCATGCCAATCCTTCCACCCCCTCCAGCGGCAGACCAACAGCTGATCCCCCAAACTCCAACTGCTCAGGGATGTGGGAGCCTTCATAAAGAGCAGGTCATAGTGGCAAGTGGCCCTCCCCAGCCCTCCTGTTTTTCTGTCAAGAAGGCTCTGTGAGATCTTCCCTGTATTTTTAGCTGAGTGCTCAGACCTGCCAGGCTATAAATAGCTGGGGTGGGGGCTGGGGGCGCGGGAGGATGGCAGCGCTCGCCTACCTTCCTGCATCTGTACATGCTGTACCGGATACCCAGAGCTCACTCAATTGGCCTCCACTACAAAGTCCAGATGTCAAGTCAGGCTTGCTGGCTTACAGCTCAGCACCCTTCCCCCTTCTTCCTCTACTCCAGCCAGGTGACTGCTGAAGAGGCCCCAGCAGTGCCCAAATATGTCCAGTCATTTCTGTTACTCTTCAGCTAGGAAGGAACAGCTTCAAGTTTATTTTTCAGGTTCTCCATTAGCAGCAAGTTTTGCAGGGCCAGCCTTCTGCAGTCCCCATCAGGGTCTTTCTCCATCACATCTGCAACAGAAGCAGCCACTGTTAATTGGAGAATGGGAAAAAGTGCCTGCAACCCTTCTACTGTTTTACTGACAATCATGGAACTAAACAACAGCATTTGCACCTATGGCTGGGCATCAGGACTTGCAGGTACTGCATTAGGTCAGAAGGCAGAGATGCACAAACTTGATCATGTAAAGCAGCATCAGCCAAGTCCTGACTGCCACATGGGGTAGTGCTCCAGTCTCATATGAGAAACAGTCAGTTCGTCTGAAACACTGTAGAAACTGTCTGACCTTGGATCCCATGGGATAATCTTCATGCCATAATTTGCATTTGTCACCTTGAGCTACACAAAAGCTTTGTACAGCTGAACTACAAGTGTGAATGAAGTCTGCAGCTAGAAATCCACTTGCTCCAAAGTCTAAAGTCTCCACTTTGTCATTCTTGCAATCTAAAATGGTCAGTCCCCCTTCCTGAATTTGGGGTCATGATCTAATGGGGAAAGGAGACAGCCCCCAAGGTTCAGCATAGTCTCCATTCTGAGAGACCAATCTTCTGATAAATGGGTTCCACACTTCCCACAGTGCATAAGGGCAGCATGAGGCTGTTCCCAGCAGCTGTTATTCCAGGGGCCCTTAATGGGCCTGCAAAGTAACAACCAGGATGCATGCAGGATGTCTGAGCAGGGGAGCCTGGAAGAGCAGGGAGCCTGTGTGAGGATATCCTGTACGCACGAGTAGTGTGTTGGGAGCCCGGCACTGTCAGCCCAAACACATGACTCATGTCACTGGAGCACAGCTATTTATAATCCAGGGAGAGCTGCACCCTGGTGCTTCCATACTCCCTCTGCAGAAGACTAAAAGGAAGGTTACAAGGCAGATTGGAACAAGCTCAAAAGCTCAGAGTGCTGTTAGTGCTGTTTCTGTTCCATGAGCATGGACCTGGCACTGCTGGCACTGCATGGGAGGCACCACAGTGTCCTGTTGGTCCTGACATAAACCTCACTTACTCATGACATAGCTGCAGAGTACTTGTAAGGGGTGGGGAATTCCCTCAAAGGCAGCTGCTGAGGAATCAAAGGGACCATTTCCTAGAAGCATTTAGGTATTCCCTCCCTCCCCCAGGAAGGATTGGGCTGCTTGGCAGCAAGTCCAGCATGGCAACTAAGGGTAATGATAGACAAGTTCAAAGTGGATTCTCGCCTCTCTCTGTAGCTGGTACATCCCAAAGCATCCAGTAAGCAGACAGTGCCAGGGCTGCAGCCAACAGGTTGAAGGGCCAACAGTCAGTCATAGGACACACTACAACCGTTTGCAAAGGTCCGGATGGAACAACAAACTGAAAGAGGTCTGTGGATTTCTACTAAGCACTTCATGTATAACATTTCCTATCCCACTGTTCATCACTGTGCTTTGGGAGAAACAGAGATGCTTTAAGCTGAAACCCAAAATGGCTAAAAAGCATAGTAGTCAAGGCTCCCATACAGGACAGCTTGTCATTCCCAGCTACAGCACAGCTAATACATGACTCCTCTTGAAAATCTTGTCTGGAAGAGGCATGAAGCAACAGCCAAGTCCAGGATTCAGTCACAGAAACATGTCTCTAGAGCCAAACTTGACCTGTTGGAGCAGCAGGGAGAGCCTAGTACCTCCCTCTGCAACTGTTTCCCCAACAGCCTTACAATAAACAGCAAAGGCACAGACCAAGAAGCTGGTGTGTTTCAGGAAGCAGCTCTAGAAGCCGTTTAAATTGCACTTAAATTGCATATGTGAAGCTGAATTCTTTAAGGCTTCTGAATGACTCCTGCAGCATTTTCCTTTCTCCGGTATACCCACAACAATTATCTTAACCCGCTCTCATTCCCACCAGGAATAACCATGCAGTTTTCATGCAAAAGCACTAGATGAAAAGACAGGGCTATTACTCTACCTACATGAGAACCATGAGAAGATTCTTCTATCTTGGTCATCATCCTCCTCCTCCCCAAAATAACTCATTGAAAACAGATTATGCAAACCCTCATGCTGGAAATACATTCCTGAAAGGCTTCGCTTGGTAACAGCAGTGTTAAATGTAGAGACAAGCAGATTCCTGAGAGCACATAGTGTCATGGGAAAAGTGAAGTCTTCAGCCCCACATGGTAGCTCTCTTCCATTCAAAGGGCACAAAGTACCCCAACCTGCCAGGATCAGAGGCCAGCTGGGTCAGTTTTTCTTCCTGCTTTCTCTCTGTGGGAAGCAACTCACCAAAAGTGAGAATGGTGAGGGAAACCAGACTAGGGAATCGTAAGAATCACCCTCACAATAGAGTGAAGGCTTCAACATTAGTTGTTCTTTTCCCTCCAGCTCACTGCAGTACCTGAGCACTGATCTGTGCAGCTCCAGCCTGCCAGAACCCACAGACACAGCTTGTGTTGATGTAAGATGTGCTGGGTACAGCATTTAAAGTAATTTGCTGTTTTTTGTAGCTTTTTCTTTCCATCAACAATAGGAAACTAGAGACTAGGCCATGCCCCTCTTCCTCCTGTTTTTAGCTCTAACAACACCCTCCTCATGAGCACATGGTGTAAACAGGCTGTACAGGCTTAGTGTGCTCCTGCTGGCTAAAGTCACTGCCTGGGTGTAACAGGCAACATGATAACACTTCCTGCAGCTTCAGGAGCTTCCTGTAGTTGGCTGGTGAGGTGGAGAAAGGGGGCACAGACTATCTTTGGGGATTTTTCTGGGTGGCCTGTTGAAGACAGTCACAGCTTGTAATGCCATACCCAGTTGCTGGCTTATACATCAGGTGCCCCAGTGTTGCATCCCTACAGCACACATGGTGCTCTGCTTGCTGATCATGCAGATCTCTGATGCACAATGCCAGGACATCACTGCTGCTCATCACAATTAAAGAGATGCTGTACAAAGACCACGCCACTAACCAGAAAAGCACTGCTGTACCTCACCAGGTCTTACCTCCCAGCCAGGACTGAGTCTCCAATAGCTCTTCTGTCATGTCTGCCAGAATCCGTTCTGTAGGGACACTGAGGAGCAGGGAGGAGATGCAGGACAAAAGGCCCTGGCGCACGTACCTGTGGACAAGGACTGAACTTGTAATGCAGCTTTATGCTCTGCATTGATTTCTTCACCTCAGGGGCTCTCGAATTTCAAATGGCATGACAACTTTTGCCATATTCCTGCTGCTTAGGGGTGTAATCTTGCAGTGTGTCCCACATACAAAGCCCCTGTCATGCTGTGCACAGAAGTCTAACACAATTCAGAGTCCTGGACACATCTGAGAGCAAAACAGAAATTGGATGTTTACAGACTTTTGGCTACATGACTTAATTGCTTTCCAAGACTGAATGTTGGAATTGTTTCTAAAGTTTTCTGAGCTCCCTGAGTAAACACAGATAAAACTATCACATGGACAGGTAGTCAGGAAATTTGTCAACCTTTCTATAGGTAATGACTGTAGTGCCACACTAGAAGACAACAGCAAAGTTCATATGTTGGGCTGATATTAAACACACAGCTGGAGGAGAGAACACACAGCTGGAAGAGAGCACAACATAAATGCATTAAGTCACTGGCACTGACACTCTGAGCCAGATGCTGATCTTGGACAAAGACAAACCATGATTAGAGGCTGGCTCACAGCTGATCTTTAAAAATGAGAGCATACAACTACAATAACTCACGAGTCCGTGTGGAAACGCAGTGCCCAAACGAATTCCAGCAGTGCCTTTCCCATTGCTGTCACTGCCTGCAAAAGAGGATCGTGACAGCACCACTGAACACCATCCATACTGCCCTGTAGAACTGGGCCTCAAGACATACTGCTCATCAAATCACAGCATGTCCTGAGCTGGAAGGAACCTACAAGGGTCATGAATCCAACTCCTGCCCTGCACAGGACACCCCAACAATCACATCATGCGCCTGGAAGTGTTGTCCAAATGCATGAACAAAGGTTTTGTTAAGATCAAATACAACTGGATTTATTTTACAGATGTGGAAACTTTGGCAGTGAAGGGAAATAATGTGCCCAATCCCCCCAAGAAGTTGACAAGAAGCAAAAGATAGTGCAGGATAGTGCAGAGGTGGCTTGAATCCCATGTCTCTTTTCTGACCAGTTCTTTCCAGCCCATTTCACAACTTCTTAGCCCACTCAACTCCAACTTGCTGCCAGTCTCAATGCAGCAGGCCCAGAAGCACACAGCTAATCCAGAAGGCATCTCAAGTTCCAAGGCTGGAAGTCACCCCTGCCCTCTCTGCCCTTCCTTACCACAGTGTTGACAGCCAAGTACATCAGGACTGCTAAAGTGTGGACCAGTCTTCCAAGGACTAAGTGATCTTCTCCCAGAAGATCAAATGTTGTTAAAGGCCTGCAAGGACAAGACACAGAGTTGTGTAGCAGTGAGAAGGATGATCAGTGCCTCTTTGGAACAGTCAGGAGGGTTATGCAGGGGGAACTGTCCCCAAAAAAAAGCCTGAATCCCTAGAACAACAGTCATTATACAGGCACTACCAGGTTAACAGAGATCAGAGCTGTTTGCTCTCATCTTTTCTCCCAGACCAGTACCTCGCAGAGCAATATCCTCTACTCGTACAGCAGGTATCACACATTCTACCAACAGGCTTTACCTGTGAAGAGCTATAGGCAAGAGCTGCCCCTACTGCCATACCATTACAACTGGTATTACAATAATCTTGAAACTGATGAAACTGATTACTCAGTCCTCCTCAGGTTTGCAAAGCCTTAAGGGACTGACAATAAACTGAGTCCTGTGTCCTATACTGTGGCTTCAAAGACCAGTGGAGGTGATAGGCCAAAACAGAGACAGAGATAACTTTGGTTCAAGATTGCAATCTGAGCTCTGCGGTTTGTGTGAACCTCCCATAGTAGAGGCTCAGCCAAGACATCTGTGGTGTGGTGCTGCCAGAATTACTTGTCTGTGTACCTGCTGATGGATCTTCACTTGTGCAGGGTCCTACATACTCCTGCCCCACAAGACATCAAAGGGTAAGTCCAAGAGACCACAACCCTCTCCTCTCCAAGCTTTATGAAGGACCCAAGTGTCAGTGTGGTGTCACTGGTCTCCTGCACAGCTCCTGGGCTGTAGCCTGCTGCTTTGAGACAAGCAGGACAAGCAGAAAGGCTCCCTCTGGCAGTTGCCACATCCCATATCCTAAGGTGTTCACATGGGATGTCCACATCCCATATCCTAAGGTGTTCACACTCACCTGTCAAAATGCTGAATCAATGGGAAAAAGAAATACCCAGCAACAGAATTGAACCCGTTTGGGCAGGACACCAGTTCCACACGAGACTGACCCTGTCCAAGAGAAAAATGAAGTCTAGGCACAAGATACAGCATCCAGCTCTTCCACTTCACTGGACATTGTCAAGACTACAGATTCCTTGCAGCCAGCCCTTTGTCAACTACTGCTTGTACACCTACAGCTACCAGTTTCCCAACTGGACTGCTCACTTCCCACTTCGGATCTTCTCCATATCTAAACATTTCAATACAATATGCCTCAGTACTGCTCAGTTAGATATAAGGAACAAGAACATGCAAGGGATAAAGGAGTTTTGGAAGGCAAACTCTCCAGGATGAACCACAGGGGAGTTCTGGAAACTAGGAAACTGGCATCAATTTATCTCCCTGGAAAACAGGAACACTGAGACAGTGTAGTTCCAGAGGCAGTTTGTCTGATTGCGGCCTTGGGATTGTGAGGTGAAGTCACAGCTCCTTGCAGTGGCCACACAAGCTCAGAACAACAATTATCCCTAAAAGACAGGTAAGGAATTTCAGGTTTATCTTCCTCTCCCTGCTGGAGAGAAAAAATCCAAACTTTTTTGGATTGGGTCCACTTTCACAGGTTTTTTATTCTTTCCAGACAGAGCTTACAGTAACTCCAAGTGTCCCTATTTCTGGTGGATTTCATATTAGTTTGCCTCTGGCCTCACCGTATCAAATCTCCGAGTCTTGCTTTTGATCCTCTCATCAACAATTCTTCTCCAGCCCTTAGAGCTGTCACTTCCTGGAAGGAGCTGGATACAAGGCTTTTGGACACCAGAATGCTTGGTCTTCCCATGAAATTTGGGACAGGAGAGTTCCTGAGCTGCCAAAACCAATACCTAGATAAAACAGAGAGAAAGCATTACCTCCATCCAAACTGACAGGAGCAATAAGGCAGAAAGGCACAACAGTTTTAGAGTGAAGAAAGCAGGAAAGTGAGAGAGCAGGAAATTGACCTCCAACAGCCACCTGGCTCTGAGGTACTGACCAAGCACTTGGTCACTTAGCCTTGAAACAGAGTGGTGGCTCCTCCTTGAGACACAAGTGTGGAAGGAGTCACAGACACATGACTGTCCTTCAGAAAGGGAAGATAACATAGACTGATGATGTGAAAGTAAACAGTGGCTTCTCCCAGGCAAATGCTCAACACATGCTCTGCATTCTGTGGGGACGGATCTCTGTGTGATGGGAGTGCAGCACAGTTAGGAACAAGAGGGGAATGCCAGACACAAATAGCAATATAAGAGATGCCCATGCCACTGCCTTCTCCCATGACGAATAAAAGGTATTTACACCATTACACCTCATCACTGCTGCAACAGACAGAAGGAAGGTGGGAAGTGAAAGCACTCACATCAAGGATGTCCATGCGCTGACGGAGACTGTAGTTCAGAGAGTAGAACTGGGAAGTCAGGTACTTAGCAACCTGTACAGAAAAATCAGGGTACAGTGAACACAGACCCATGCTACAAACAGCCTTCCCATTAACTCTAAAAGCATTTAATTTCACAGGTTCTGCTTCCTGTTACGTAACAGCAAGCCTCCAAGAGAAGGGAAGAAACATGCAGTGTAAATGGGAAATTCAGACACTGCCACTTCTAGATTCTCCCAAAAAATCTAAATGGCAGATGAGACTGCATCATTCTTCTCTCTCTCCTATGCAGAGGTACCCAAACAACCACCACAGCAGCTAGGAGACCTCACTGTGGCCTTTCAGTACTTAAAGAACATTATTGGAAAGATGGACAGAGGCTCTTTACTGGGGCCTGGCTAGCATGAAGGATAAAGATGTTAAACTGGCAGAGAATAGATCTAGATTGGAATTAGGAAGGAATTCTTCCCTGTGATGGTGCTGAGGCCCTGGCACAGGTTGCCTAGAGCAGCTGTGGCTGCCCCTGGATCCCTGGAAGTGTCCAAGGCCAGGTTGGACGGGACTTGGAGCAACCTGGGACAGTGGAAGGAGTCCTTGCCCATGGCAGGGGTCTGGAATGAGGTGAGCTTTAAAGATCCGCTGTGATTCCCTGATTAGCATCACCAGTCAGGTCTTTGTATGTATAATATAATATGTATTTTTTTATTATTTATATATATTTATGCCTCAGCTTCCCTTTATGTGAAATCCTTCAGAACAACAAGTCCTTATCTGATCTGCCTTGTCAGGTACACTAAACCAAAAGCCTCCCAACAGGACCTTTGTTTGACAGGGTGTTCTTTTCCTCGTTCAGACATGCCTTGCAGATTCTTCAGGAGCATAAATGTTGTTAGACCTGAACTACCTGTTCTACCACACAGACAGCTCCTTCTATCAAATGAGAAAGAGACTCCAGCTGCTTCAATTTTTGCCTGTGCTTCAACCGGAAAAAGGAAAATAGTGCGAGGAACTCACAGGTATTGGGTCTGTGGTTAAAACAGCTACTTGAGCTCTTTGACGGAGCTCCACAAAGCCTTCAATGCAGGTCTTCTCCTCCAGATGCAATAGTATTTTTGCCAGCTCCACACTAACCTGCTCAAAGTATGAAAAAAAGAATCAAAACCCTGATGCTGTTTGGGTTTTTTCCTCATAGGAATTATGGACCACTTCTAATGGTCAAACAAAGACAAGGAGGTATTCTGTTTAGGCAACATGTCCATTCCTTAAGAGGGAGAGAAAACGCATTAAGCCAAATGCCATCAGACTTATTTCCCAAAACCCTGAACAGATTCTTCACCTGTCAATTCTCTGTCCACATTTCACTTGGACTGTTTTGGAGAAGTAGTAGCATCATGACATTGAATGGTCACTGTAATGGATGGGTTAAAGGGTACAGTAGCACAGCCCTTCTCTTTCTCAGCTGGTGTCTCTGTCACTTTCAAGCGTTCACTAGCAGGTAATGGCAAGCACTCTTTGCACAGTGACCTTGTCCTAGGTTCCTCTCCCCTGAGCTTTTTATCTTGACCAGTACAATCCAATTACTCCCTCCACAAGACATTATGCTTGTGCAAGCAAATAGAGAAAGTGCATTTGATTTTGCCTCTGTTTTTGTTTGGTAATAACAATTAAATTGAATTTCAATTCAAAATCCAAAATGGCAGCTCTGTAATCTCCTTTTTTAGTGTTTTTCCTGCCCAGCACAAAGCATGGAACTTCCTCACACTAGCAAACACTACTTGTAGGATGTTTCATTTTGGCAGAGTGCTGCCAGCACTTTTGCTGCTACTCTGTTCCCCTGTGCTCTATTGCCTCACCTTCAAGGTAACTATTTCCTTTTACTTCCAAGTTGAAAGCTTGTGAATGTGTACCTTTAACACAGTTACACATTAGCCAGGCCTTCTGCTCCACTGGCATGTTTAGTCTCCTCATGACAGCAAAGGGATAGGCCCTCTGGCAATACAGGCCCCTTGTAACCTAGATCATATTACTTCACCTCTCTTGTTGCTGCTGGATTCCTACGAACCAAGCTCTCAAGTGCCTTGACTGTAGCTTCCCATTTATCCACATCTTCAGATCTTGATCCAGTCAGAACTGAAATCAAAGGACAAACAAAAGTTACTAACAGAATGGCTGTGTTTGGGTATATACCCAAACTTCCTTCTGCCAATCATTTGTCTTGGGACAGACACTCAGCATGACCACCATTAGGAACTAAACTAAAATTACTCAAAAATTCTATAGCTTCTTCAAATTAGATCAGAAAAAATAAACCTATGCAAGAATTTACTCTCCCAAGCTCAGTAAGAAACAGATAAAGACTCAGCCCAATATCTCCTACCTTCAATACAATCTCGGATATACATAGGAGCCTTAATTTTTAGCTCTTTATCCTCAGACATGTCATAAGGGATGAAGTCATCATCACTGTAAAAGAGTTAAAGGCATGGGTTTAGTTTATGGAGTGCAGATGTTCTTGTTTTACCCAGATAGCCACACAAAGAGAAGGAACCAGTGCATACACCGTCATAACCACATTACTCCTGTATCACTCAGCAGCACTGCTGAAGCCTGGCCTGAGAGGGATCCTTGGGAGTTCTAGGGAAAGAGCAGCTCTGTGACTAGATCTGGAACTGGATATCCTGGTCAGGTACAGGATACAGATGACCAAGAGACTAGACTCTTGAGATTTCATTTTATATATATATATAAATATACACATATATATTTACATATATATATTGATATATTTCTTCATATACTGACAGAATAAAGCAGGTCCACTATTAAAATGGGTAAATACATCCACAATTTCCAGGAAATATATATCTAAGCCAAACGGAACAAATACAGTGGTAGCATACAACACAGGCCTTACCTAATTTATTGACTAGCGCAATTGCCTATGCAAAGTCCTGCCCTGCTGCAAACCACTCAGCTGAACAAGGTCAGAAATCACAACAATTGCCAAGAAATGCAGGTACTGGCAGATCCATTTCCTCCCTGTTTCTTTCTTCGTACCTGTCAAGCTCAGCATCCGACTCCTCATCTGGCATCACAGGGGTTGCTGTATAGGATTTCTCATTACTCTCTGGTACCAATGGCAGTGCAGCACCTGCTTTCTCACTCTTGCTGCGAGGAACAGGAATTTTTAAAATGGATACTGTAACAGTTCTTACAAGGAAGAAAATACTCACCCTACCAACCCTTGCTGCCTAAATAAAACAGGATAATTATTCCTGCTGCAGTTTCACACCCAGCTTGGCTGACACAAAGAACAAAGTACTGGAAAGGAGAATGGAGTAGGGGAGAAAAGATGCAGAATCTTCTAACAGAAGAGCAATTGATAAAAAAAATTAAACTGGCTAGTTTCCTGTGTTCCCCTGCACAATACCTGGGACTGCTAAGGAAATACTCCACAAACCAGACCGCATTGACTTACACGAGATTTGAAACTGTGAATGAAACTGAACTGAGAGTAGGTTTAGATTGGCTATTAGGAAGAAATTCTTCCCTATGACGGTGGTGAGGCCCTGGCACAGGCTGCCCAGAGAAGCTGTGGCTGCCTCTGGATCCCTAGAACTGTTCAAGGCCAGGTTGGACAGGGCTGGCAGCAACCTGGTTTTAATAGAAGGTGTCCCTGCCCATGGCAGGGTGTGGAATGGAATGAACTTTTAGGCCTCTTCTAAGCCAAACCATTCCACGACTCTTCAAAACGAGAAAAAAATCATTTTTAACAATTGCTAGGTCTTGCCCAGGGTGAACACAATAATTGAGAATATTTTTTCTGTCTCTACTATTTCTGTGGACTTCAGCATTGTCCTTTCATCTCTCTGATTCTCAAAACCAGTCTCTAACAGCTGTCTATGCTGATCATGCCCCTAAAATGGGAGCAATAAATCTTTTGTACTTCCCTGGAGTGCTCGACAGCTTCATCTGCTAATAAGTGCTTCACTCCTCTGCTAATCAAAAAGTGCTTCAAAGAGCCTCAGTAGATGTTCTGGAAGTTAAGAGCACTGAAGAGCCAGTTTTTAGAGTGACAGATGCAGTAGATTTTTGTCATGGGTGAATGGGCTGGGGGCATACAACACAAATACCATTTTTCCAAGAAGCAAACAGAAATGTCCATTTGCTTGTGCCAAAGGGCACACAAGACTCCTACACCACAGTTTCACCACATGCAGCTATCAACAGGCAATTTTAATACACACTACCAATTGAATTATGAATGTAACTAAATTACATTGCAAGAAGGTGGTGCATTATGATGTTTAAGAATACATAAAACATCTTGAATGCTGTATATAGTTCTTGTGTGCAATGGGAAAAAGGCATGGAGAAGGGCAAAAAGACATAATGAATAGCAACAACTTACTCATCATCTGGAAGGCTGGGGACAACACAGAATGATGGAGTCTGCACCAGAAGAGACTTCAATTCTCTTGTTTCATCGTCCTCTTCATACTAGACATTCAAAATAACTGTTGCTGCACTCTATTACTTACTGCAAATATGCCCAGCATTCAACATTTCAGCCTTGTAGTGCACATGGACTAAATCATGAGCAGATGAACTCTCACCAATCCTGTTTCAATCCCTGTGTTGACAGCAGCAGGCAGCTGTAATCTTTGACCTTACATTTAAAAGTAGTACCTGATGACACCTTTTCTGAATGTTATTTCCATATTTCAAACATTTAATAAATGGCAATGTGACAGGAGGAATGTGGCAGGCTTCTAAAGAATTAATGTGATTTATTCAGATAAGTCACATAAATTCTACTGGAAAGAGCAGAGCAAATATCTCCATGTCAGTCTTGAAAATCCCAGCTCAGGACAAGGCTTCCCACCATGTCAGGGACTGAACGCTCACCACTGCTTTAGGTTTGGAGCTCCCTCTCAACTCCCACAAATCAGATTCTGATTCTCTCATGCAATAAGATAAATTTTAATTACCAAGTTTATCCTAACCTCTGCCAGAAGATTGCACTCCTGAGATAACTCTCAGCCACCTGACCATTACATACAATTCTTTTTTTGTAAATAGATTCTCGTTTTGAAGGTGTGACTGCCTCTCCTTATTTCCAGATAAAAAGTGCTATAATGCCCTGGATCATCTGGTTTAAAGCTTTTACTTCCTCTAAGCCTAGTACAGCAGTCATAAGTTTCAGTGAAATCTTCACCTCAAACTTCAGGACAGGCCCCTCAGTGTTTATTTTCAGGCTGATGCTCTCTGCCACCACCATGCCCAGACGCCGTAGTGGTGGCAGACTGCTCTCCAAGTGGCATTTCACACCCTCCATCATGCTTGTCAGAAGCTCTGAAACAAACAACCAGCAAACAGTGCATGTTTGAAATTCTGAAACAGTGGCAGAAACACCTATCTTTATGTGCTTCCCTGAGGGCAACTTTGCCAACTCACCACAAAATAATGGATAGAAAAGCTTCCCTCCCTGCAGTGTCAGTGATGCAAACCCACACCCTTCCATGGGGGTACAAAGTCAACAAAACATAACAATATATTCTAAATTTGCAATATTTTGGTTTTCGCTGAAACAAAAAAGGATGGTAAGTCAAGCCAATCTTTAGTTTGGTTTTAGAGTGTTTCAGAGTCACTTAAATAAATGATATATTTTGAGGACATTACAAATTCTGACCACTACAATCACATAGAGACAGATATCTGCCTAACTTTGGATAAGCTCAAACAGGCAGATAACACAAGTATTTCTCAGCACTCAGGGAATACTGGTTGCCAGCTTCACCAGGCAGGCTTACTGCTGTTTGACTGACATCCTTCATCTCAGAAAGCTTATCCTTCCAACAGCTGTCAGACAAAAAAATTACTATAAAACTACAGAACTTGTAGTATGTATCAAGTCACTTATTCACTTAAAGAACAATTAATTCTAGAATGAAACAGATGAGCAAGTCTTGAAGTGAACCTTCACATCCCCCATGTCACACACACATAAGTAATTCTAGGCATTTTAAAGATTTTTTTTTTTAATTTCAACAGAAACAGAGATGTTAGGCCAGGACCCCAGCATGCCATGCACTGTGTGAGCACAGAACTGGAGGTCCATGCCAGTGACTAACCTCACTGAGGAATGCCCACAGACACCAAGCTAACAGCTTTTTACCCCCAGTTACCTTCCCTGCCTCTCTGGAGCTGCACCTGTGCTCCAAGGTTAAGCCTATAAATTACAAATCACACCATTCCTCTTAGTCCCAGAGTCAGTCCTTATTTTCCCATGACAAAACTTCAGGGTTTTTAAACCACAACTCAGGTAAGAACCTTAAGGCAAAGACAGACCTTCTTCAATTCCAGAACCTAAAGTTATGCACTTGGAATTCTATCACATCAATGCTTAAGAGGACTCCAGCAGCTTATCATCTCATTTGCCAAGGTGAATATGGGACAATTCTTATCCACAGACCAAAACAAGATATTTTTCTACATGTCGTAGGACACTGCTAAAACAAATCTAAGCCTCACTTCTCACATAGCCTCACCTTGTCTGCAGCTGGCAATTTCAGGCTCTTTCAGGTGGGAGAGGCAGATGAGGATGGCCTTGCTAATGTACAGCTGCTGCTCAGCTGGGGAGTGTTTCACAGCACTGCTGCTGCTCCAGGTCTCCAACAGCTCCTGCAGCACCTACACCAGAGAACTCAGGTTGGCTGAAATGGATCTTTTCTATACAGAGGTAATTTTTTGAACAATATTTTTAGTCTCCCTACAAAGAGGGGGAAAAAAATAGAAATTTTGTATTTCAGGGCCCAAAATGTACTGTGTTTGACCAACCAAGAACTGCACTTTCATTTAAGATATTGTTAAATATAATGTGTTTTTTTAATTTAAAAGTGATGTTTATTTCTCCTTAATAAATATTATATACAAAGCGATATGTATTATTATCAAGAAACAGTAAGATATTATAAGGTTTTATCTGTTTTTAGTCCAATTTTAGATAACTGTCAGTCCTTCCAGACCATTTTAGAACATGTAAACAGTGGGAAAAAAATAGTAGGGATTTCCAGATATACAGATTTCACAAAAGTTTCATCACACTGCTGACTTGGAGAGGCAGAATATCTGCCATCCCCACTGAGGAAAATGTGCATGAGAGAGATTCTGAAATATCAACCATTTGGTAAAGAGACAACTGTCCACCAGTTTGATCCCTTGTTGCCATGTGCCCAGCCACATAAACTGGGTTACTGAGGAAGCTGAGAAGGACAGAGGACATGGGACATCTGTCAGAACCCAAGCCTTACTAGTTTTGCTACTTGGAAGATGACTTACCAATGAAATATGAAAATTTAATGCCAACAGTGCAGAAAGCTTTGATTCATTTATCACAGCTCACGTGATATAGCTGGGCTTCCCTCACTCTCATGAACAGCAACCAGAAAGTCTGAGAGAAGAACCAAAATTCTGTACCCCCAGACACACACAGAGCAGAATGCTCCCCATCAGACACCTCATCAGCGACTCAGTGAACCTTACTCTGAGCAACAAGGTGCGCCGGATGCTGTCCAGGGACAGGTAGCCAAGGAGGTTCTGCAGCACTGCCGTCTGCAAGGAAAACCACAACTCCTGCTTCAACTGGTCATAAAGCTGTCATCCACAAATGACAAGTGTCTGTTTTTATTTACTACATTAAACTTCATTCTAAGGGAGTCGTTGGCAACAGAGACAGAAAAGTAAATGAATTTAAAAAAAACAAGCAAGCACACATATGCAGTTGCTGATTAAATACATAGAAAAACATGACAGAAATACAGTTCAGTGTTTTACCAACAAAACCAGCACAGTCACAGGCAAACACAGAACTCGTGAAGTCTAAAGAACATCTCTCACAACAGCATCACAAACCACAATACAGTTCCTAACATACCATGACAAACTTAGGTGCACAGGAAAAAACCCAATGGTCCCTGCCTCATGTCTTTAATTCTTATCCCCGAGGGCTGATCCTGGATGTTTCAATCTCCTATTTCAGAATCTAATATAATTTAATGCCTTCAGCTTCCCAGAATTCTGAGACTGTGTACAAATAATCACTTGGATCCAGAGGAGTACAGTAATTTCGCTAATCACCATTAACTCTGAGAGAGCACATGAATCCCATGCTGTCAAAGCTACTGTTCACCATTCCCACTCTGTTACAGCTGCACAAATGTGGGGAGACTGAGGACTCATTTTCGAATGGAGTTAAACCTTACTCAGAGAGAGTAAGAGCTCAGCTAAAAATTGGCATCAGGGAAAACCTGGCACTACTACACTGCTGTTCCCCACAGAGTCCTCACCGTGTGACCATATTGCAAGAGCAGCATCTTCTGTGCCACCACAAACTGAGCCTTCTTGTTCTTCACAACCAGGTTACCCAGCAATCTGGACAAGACACTTGCCCTAACAAGACAACAATAAAACAGCAGGAATCCATGTTATTCTTGTCTTGCTGCTCTTAATCACATGAAAATCTGAGAGCAACTATTTGCAACTAAGTCTCTAGAATACTTCTAAACTCGGATAGTGAGCCAGTAATGGCAAAGAATGCTTTCACCTGTTTTTCTTGTTTTTCCACTGCATGTCATGATGCAGATACTTAAGAAATGGTATAGGTTGTCCCTAAGAGGCAACAATCAACTACTTTATCCCTTGAGTGTTTTAGGAAATGGCAGTGTAAAAAACCATCTACACAAACACAGCACCTTTCAGAGACCAATTCTGCAAGTATTTGTGACAATTCCTGCCTTTGCTGTGGATCAGAGAAAAAGGAGAGTTCTTACTCGGGTGCTAGCTGCACAAAACCAAGGACCACTGCTTCCATCCAGCGGTCTGGCACACTTTCCACCAACTGCCAGCATATCCTCTGCCAGATGTAGTCTGACTTGGTGAGGTCTGTCAGGCGGGGCACCAAAACTCCCAGAATTTCCTCTGAAGCACAAGAGAAAACAGTAAATACCCCAGATGGGCAGGACTGGTACAATGGCATTTGAACCTAACCTGAGAATTTTAAGATCTTCACAACATGAAAAAAAATACAATGTACAGTTTGAAGTTGTATATTTTTCCTGAAGTAGAAATATGACTACAATCATGGAATCATTTAGGTTGGAAAAGCTCTCTAAGACCATTGAGTCCAACTATAACCCAGCATTGCCAAGGCCAACACTAAACACTAAACCATATCCCCAGATGCCACATCCATATGGCTTTTAAATCCCTCCATTAATTTAGTGACTCCACTGCTACACTGGGCAGCCTGTTCCAATGCCTGATCACGCTTTCTGCAAAGAAGTTTTCCTTAATATCTAATCTAAATCTCCCGGCACAGTCTGCGGCCATTTCTTCTTGTCCTGTCCCTTGCTCCCTAGGAGCAGAGCCTGACCACCACCTGGCAGCACCCTCCTGTCAGGGAGTTGTGGAGTGAGAAGGTCCCCTCTAAGATTTCTCTTCTCCATGCTGAGCCCCCCCCAGTTGTTCCTCCTCACACTTATGCTTCAGATCCTTCCCCAGCTCTTTTGCTCTCCTTTGTTCATGCTCAAACAAGAAGTACAGAACTGACTGGTAAGAACCACCCTAAGCAGTCTAAGGATTCCTCATCCTCAGCCAGAATTCTTCATCCCAGGAAAAAGCCGGAAAAATCTTCCTT
This sequence comes from Lonchura striata, assembly GCF_050655825.1. NCBI lineage: Eukaryota > Metazoa > Chordata > Aves > Passeriformes > Estrildidae > Lonchura > Lonchura striata. The sequence continues at coordinate 16,411,696 of NC_140716.1, read as the reverse complement.
CTTCTTCCCAGTTAACTACTGCATCAGTAGCCCCGAAGTTCTAAGCAATGCCAGACCAACAGCTGCTCCCACAAGATGTATCTACCAGACATGGCTGAGCAGCCTGCGCAGCTCAACTCAGAATAGCTCCAAATTAAATCACTGGTCTCCCATTCCTTCCATTGATCATCACAGTCATCCTCCCATGCTAATACACTAAACCACTTTCCCCCTCCCCAGAAGAGCATAGTAAAACACTCACTTTGCCATCCATGAAAGCACACCTTCCCCAGGACATGAGAAACAAAAGAGATGGAGCAGTCCAAGCCACCTGGGATAAAAGAGATGTGAACTTAAGTAAGCGTGGCACCAGCATCCTCCAACCAACCTTCAGGAGGAGGTGCAGAGACTTCCACAAGTCCTGAATTCTGAAAACACACTGACTTTTTCTCTTCAAGCACCATCTCTTCCTCCCTCCGTTACCTGCCTTCAGGCATAAACCATTCTTCAGTATTAGTTACAGTGACAGGCAGAAGGCTAAAGCAACTCAGTCCCACTTTAACGTGATGCCATGGGTAGCAATGCCACTGGTTGATTCAGTACCACTCATATCTCCCAAACAATTCCTTCAGCAGACACTAAGTGACCACAACCAAGCTTTAGCAACAGATGATGCTGTCTAATTGCTTAGAAGATTGAGGCTTTCGGTGGATTCCAAAAGGCCTCAGTTATCATCTGTATTTCAAGCAGCAGCCATGGGGTCCATGCTCAAAACAATTCTTCAGAAAACGTGACCTTACAGTACAGCCATCTTTGCAGCCTTACCCCGCAGAGAGTCAGAGATCTTCTCTAGCACCTGGAGAACTGCATCACCCAGGAGAGGGAAGTAGTTCTGTGGGAAGAACACTGGTGGGTTTTTCCCCTGGAGTTTATTGCTCACATGCTCGGGCAAACAGACGATCTTGTTGAGAAGACCACCCTGCAGTTCCAGGCAGCCTGCCTGTGCCTGCGGCTGACAGACCTCCCACAGTAATGCTGACAACCGGTCCTGCTGCAGGAACTGCTCCAGAACCCCAACCACCTCCCTCGGGTCAAGGCCAGAGCTGGAAGAAAATAACTTTAGGTTCCTGCCTCTTTTAAATGGTAAAAATAAGCTTTGCATGCTACTGGTTTTCTATTACGGTATCATTACTGAAATGCCTCTGCTCTGCTACATTGGATTAAAAAAAAAAAACAAAAAAATCCCAAAACCCACAAAAACCACAAAAAAAAAAAAAAACACCACCAAACCAAACCAACCAACAAACAAACAAACCAAAAACCCCCCAAAAAAACACCAATACGATTTTAGCGTCTTTTTCATCTGCAGCTTCCTCAGCTCTAAATATTCAGGACCTTCAACAATCAGGACTGATACAGCTCTGTGTCTGCGGGATGCACAGCATCGCGTGGGTCTGAAGGCACGCAGGGCGGGGAAGGGTTGCCCGCGCTCACAGAGATCTCCGTCCCCCTGCGCACTTCAGCCCACATGAACTGCACCCCCAGATATCCCCGCTGCGCGCCGAGACCAGCCCTGGGGATCCCCGCCCGCCTGCCCCGGGAGCCGGACTGACCCCGCAGAGCCAAGGGCCTCCAGCAAGACGCAGAGGACAAGGCCGGGTGGGCCCTCCAGGAAGCAGCGCTGCCACAGGCCCGCGGGCCGCGCCGCGCCAGGCGCCCAGGCCAGCCTGCGCAGGAAGGCGCCGAACAGCGCCCGCTCCCGCTCCCCGAGGGCGGCCGGGCCGCCCGCTGCCGCCAGAGCGGCGCGTACCGCGCCCACCGCCGCCGCCAACCCCTCCCGGCCCGGAGTCGCCACGGCGTCCCGCAGGACGGACTCCAGCCCCGGCTCGAGAGCGAGCCCCGGCCCCGGCGGCGCCGCTGCCGCCGCCATCGCGCCCAGGGCAGCGCGCCGCGGCCGCGCCTCCGCCCGCCCCGCGCGGCGCCAATGGGCGGCGGCCAACGGACGGGGACGAGCCCCGCCCCGCGCGGCCCGACAGCCCCACCCCGCGCACCGCCAGCCAGCACAGCCGCTTTCAACCCTACCGCTTTATTCAGTAACTGCTTGTCCTACACAAGTACAAACACAACATGGCCCAAAAGGATACAAAGTTATACAAAACAAAAAACGAAAACAAATCTGTATAGTATTGACTGTACAACAGGTGGTTAAGTTCTTTGCCTTTCCCTGTGTGAACCCCAGTTATTCTAGCCACTATCATGGCTTCAAGCCTCCCTCTCTGCTTTGCAGTTTCCAAGGGGCTGGTGCTCAGTTACTCATTTGGTATTTGTAAAACCACTCACACTGTTTCACTGTGGGCTGAATAGCAAGTTGTTACTGACACCCTCAATGAAAAAGTGAAAGAAATCACTTATGGGGGCAGCTACAGAACACTTCATTGGCTTTCCAGCTTCTTCTCTATAATAGCATCATATTCACCGGGCTGGACCATTGCTTCTGTGGGGATTGCCCGGTGTAAGCCTTACAGAAGAGTGTACTCTGCAGAAACTAACCATCCAGGGGAACTGGAATAAAGCAACAATTCTGTATTGAATTAAGTCTCAGGCAGGTCTGGGCTCCAGCTGCCCTGATAAAATCCTGTGCTGGCCTGGAGATCAACGTATGTGGCTCACTGTCTTACTCACTGGGGTTCTGAACTAGCTCAAGATTTACATGCTGGTCTGTACAGCGTGCTAAACGTTTACAAATCACCAAGCAGCAGCTGCTAACTGGAGAAAGAGAGGCTGAAACATCTTTCCCTCCCTCTATCTGAAAAAGATGTTTTTGCAGCCTTTAAAATCAAAGCCATTTTTAAATAATTTCAGTTCAATGCCAGGAATCCAGAAGCCTCACAGTAAAGGTTACTGGCCAAGAACTGCTGTTCTCTCCTCTTACATTGCCTTCACTGCCAGGATTATCTCTCACTCCTCCCCACCCAGATTCATTATAAAAAAAGGTACAGTATTCCATCTGATGGGATTTAAGTTAAAAAGTAAAAAGCTGTCCAGTCCTTTTGCTTTATCTTGAGGAGTTTGAGCTGGAGCGGCTGCGATGGCGCCTTCGCCCGGGAGACCTGGATCGGGACCGCCGGCGAACAGGGGATCTGCGCCGAGGAGAGCGGGACCTGGCAGGGAATGAGGAGAAAGTTTCTGTTAGGAGACAAGCAACAGGTTCAAGTAATTGGTCAGCTCAGCTACCAACTTTCTGAAAACACCCCCTGCATCATACCAAAATCCCTCACACACCATGGGAAAAGAATGAGCATGACACAGCTCCATAGAGGACATAGCAGGACTATTCTGGCTATCCTCCCTCTGCTTCAGGAACCAGAAAAAATGATTAATACTTGAACAACACGAAACTCATCTTCCTCAAGGAAAATTAGCTCAGATCATATGTAAGATGCCCCTTCACCTGAAGTCATCTTTGACTCCTGAAAGAGTGATATTCAGGGAAGGATTTATCCAAATCCTTTCAAATTACAAGGAAGCTTCTTAGAGGAAGCTTATTCCAGAAGTAGTTTAGCTTCAAGCTTCTCAGTACTACAACCAACAGTCTTATCAGTGTAACTACTGCTATGACACAGAGCTTCCAGGCACAGAATACTAGCAGAGCTAACAGGACAGTAAAAGTCGGAGTAGGAAAGATAACAAAGGAGGAGAGAATGGCAAACCTGCATCTTTGAGATCTCAGCAAAAGGTGTGTTTAAAGGAGCACCAAGAAGCCTCCTAGATCTTATGCCACAGTAATTACTGCTCATTTTTAAACCTGTGGCTGAAAGTTATTTAGCAATCAAGTTATTACTGACAAGTAAGAAATTCTGAAAACACGTTAATACTGAAGACTCAGAACGTACCTGATCACAATCAGGCAGCTCCAAGTTGCACAACTATCAGATAACACCTTGGGGCCAGTGTATTCCACTCACCTGACAGAGGACTGCTTTTTGGTATTGTGCCCATTCAGAAGTAAGGGAGGGAGGTACAAGGGCTTCCAAAAAACAAGAAACTGGCACGGCCTGCCCCAAGTGTTCTTTCAGCCAAAGTCTGTTCCCGTTTCATCTTGAAGCCTTTATGTAGAAGGCACTCCTGGGAACAGGCTGGGAAGGATGAGACCTTACCCAGAGACTGTGCTCAGGGCACAGACCAGAGCAGGCACCCTGGAGCTAATGAGTTAGGAACTGCAACCCAGGTTCAACCAATGTCCAAAATCTGTTACTGTCACTTGGCTTGGGAAAGTGAAGTCAAATAGGATTTTCCCCATGCCAAGTCTTTCAGCGATAACGAGTTGCTACTGAGAAAGAAAAGCGCTGTCCCAGCTCTCACCTCCTCCTCATGCGAGGGGGGGACCTGCGCCACATCGGCGGCGGTGGCAGCATCCTCCTCGGGGGGCTGAAGCGTCTGGGGGGTGGTCGAGGCCGTGGTGCCAGCACAGCTGTGGCTGTGATCTCCTGACCATCAATCTGGCCTTTTTAGGGCATCAAAGAAACAGGGAGAAATAAGTATTTTTCAACACTAACATATAGACACATCATACTACTGCAACTCACTGCTTTGTCACAAGCAACTGAAGTGGGATCAGCCCACAGAGCTCCACACCCTGCTCCTCAGGGGCTATTCTGACAAAGTCCACACACCAACTAGACTTCTTTATCTAATCCCATCAAAGTGCAGTTCAGATGTAAACCTGGAAAAGTTTTCACATAAGCTTAAAATTATTTTTTCACTGTTTTGAAAAAATGATTAGTTTTAATAGTCCTGTGATTTCCTGGATCTGCCCTGAACCTCACAAAAGCCATCTGGGCTGTAAACTGAGAGTACTTTAGATCTGTTCACCAAAGACATCCCTATCACCTCTAACTCATTTTCTGATCAAATCCATCTACTCTGAAGCTTTTGTAAAGCCCACAGGCTCCTTGCAGGTCAGTACCTACCTCCATCCATGTGTTTCAGGGCTTTCTCAGCATCATCTGGGTTTTCAAACTCCACATAAGCATAACCTTTGGAGAGGTGTGGGTTTAACCTGTCAACGGGCATGTCAATCATTTTAATCTTTCCATAAGTGGAAAAGATTTCCATGATGTGATCCTGCAGAGAGAGAGAAAGAGAGCAAGCCTTTTGAACACAGAGCACACTCGCCAGCCAGGGCTGGCTGGCACAGAGCAGTAAATCCACAGCACATAATTTTTCAGCAGCCTAAACCTTTTACCTCTGAAGACCTTAAAGTACATTCTAGCAAAGACAACTCAAGCCAACCCAGCTCCCTGTAGATCCTTTATCAAAAACTCCCCAATATCCTTTATGCCTCCAAGGTAATTTCAGCTGTTGTCCCAAGTTCTATCATTTTCTTCCTAGTAAAGCAGGATATAAGGTCTGGAATAGTGACAAAACAAGCAAACTTCTTAGGCACTACAGTTTCTCAGAAGGCTTCATGGTATTTGATTCAGTAAAATCACATGAAAATTTTCCTCACTGATCAACCTGGACACAAAGAAACAATATCCAACAGCAACACCTTGGCAAATCTGTAGTAACCAAGGTTTGGAGAGCTTTGAAAAAGCAACTCACACATTCTCACAGAAGAACATGAATGCTTGACTGCATGGGAACATGCCATTATTACCTTTGTCACATTTCTAGTGAGCCTTCCAACATGCACTTTTGTGGGTCTGGGTGATGGACTCCGCCTCTTCCGCTCCTTTTCATCTCTCTTGGGTGGTTTGGACCTGATTTGAAGAACAGAAAACATTTACAGTCTCCAGGGAACATGCAGGACAAATCCAAAGCCAGTCATTATCACATGATTAAAAGTACAATTTTTATTGAAGGGGATCTTTGTCCTGAAGAAGTTACAGTGTTGGGGTGGTGCTGAGGGTGTTCCACTCAGAAACACCTCAGGACTTGCATTTTTCTTGTCTGCTTTTGCTTTAGAACCTATTGGAATTTGAGAACTTTTTTTTTGTAACTTTTCAACTTCACTGCAACTAGAGTAACAAACATAAAATTTGGTAAGCACTTCTATGAAGTTGTTGTCATAGTTAGAGCATTTCCCAGTTGTAAACACAGAAACGTTCTTTGCCTTAACAACTGAAGAGGCAAAATAAGGCCATAAAGATCACATAAATACCACAATCAGTCAAATGAACAGATTCAATAATTTGTGTTTCTTTATCTTCCATTCACTACAGAGGTCCAAAAATGAAAACAAATCTATTTAAAATTAGCTGCATATCACAATGCCTTTGCAGTTAAAAAAAAAAGAAATCTGGAATGAAACTTTATTCTGTAAAAAAAATCAGTATGTAGAAAATTTATCTTTATGCTTCTTCCTAAACTTAAAGTCCATAAATTGAGTCATACAAAAAACCCACACATCTTTACGCAGATTTTTATCAGCCTTCATCGCCTTATGCAAAGGAAAAACTGTACAGACATTAAGATAGTTTGATTCTCATGTTACCCCTACAGAGGTTTCCTCTGCCTTCCTTCTTATTTTATTTTTCATAAATAAGAATATAAATATGTACATATATATGCTGGTTTTAGCCCTGACTTTTCTGTTAGTCATGGTTGTAGTTTACAGGAATTGAACAGCTTTACTCTGATCTAGACCCATACTACTAAGGAAACACTGATTAAAATCACCTCTAAAAATGTAGCATTTAAAATCTTTAAACTCTTAAAAATTAGGTTTTTAATCTCTGTTCCTACAGGGTGTATGTTTCAATTCTAAGGAAACAAGACACCCACTGTAACAAAATTCACGTCTCTAAGTTATGGAGAAAGCAAATGGTCTTCAGAGAACAATCTCTTCTGATCACAATCTTGTATTTCAAATGGAATTAATGTGACATCTGGCAATTTCTAGAAGACAAATAAAACTCACTTGGAGCGGGACCGTCTCCTATTGTCATGTCTCCGTCGAGAAGGACTGGGAGAGCCAGAAGAGCTGCTTGAACTGGAACTGCGTGAGGTGCTGGAGCTCCCAGAGCGGCTCGAGGCAGAAGAGGAACTTGAGCCACTGCTAGAACCAGTGCTGGAACTGGACCCTGAGCTGGAAGTTGAGCTGGAACGGGACCTGTTTCAAGGGGGAGAAGAATAAAAATTAGTGGAATACCCAGACAAATAACATCTGAGAAACTTCTGACAACTACAGAGAATAACTGTGACTGGTTCTCTGGTGAGCTGTGGAACTTCAAAGAAATTCACACCTAAAATATAAACCCTCTTAAGTTAGAGAAAACTGCACAGTGACTAACACAACACAAGCTTTCAACAGGCCAAAGACTACCACGAATAAAGCTACTGATTACTGAAAATGCTGTCATTTGATATTCCCATAAAAGTACCCACCTGGTACTGCTGCTCCCACTGGAGGCACTGCGTCTTTTGCGTGTTTTGTCCCGACCACGATCCTTTTCACTCAATTCCTTAGCAGCTGCTTTATCCTTGGACCGGTCCTTCGATTTCTCTTCTGACCTGTCCTTGCGCTTGGTTGGTGAGGGAGCCCTTTTCACAACAAATTGCAGAAGGCATCACTTAATTATAAAAAAAAAAAACAACCAACATAGCCAACAAAAGCCCCACACCCAAATAAAGAACAGGACTGCAACACAAAACACTGAACTTTGAATGTAACTCAGGATCACTGAAACTGAGGAGTTAAAGCATTAGGCAATTCCAGACACTTTAGAAAAAGTTCTAGCAACCTCTTCTTTTTCAATCCTAGTAACTCCTTTTCCCCTTCCGAGATATCCATAGCAACAGAATGGGCCCCATGTCTCACATCTCACTTCTAACTCCTGGATTAAGAGAACCAGTTCCCTCTTTGCCCTAGCTCCAAAAGGAGACAGATTTAACACCTCTCTATTTAGCACTGAAATGCTGGGCATTAGTTGACTTCCAGATGTCTACCATATGAGGCTGCATCCATCACAAAATCTGCAACATCTATAAACATGCAGCATTTTGATTATTCCATGGGGATCATTTAAAACCTGTGATACAGATCTGCCTCTAACATTTTAATAACCTTTAAAGGAATGTGACACTCCCAACTACCAAAGAATTAAACATCCCGGGAATGAGTAGAAGCTTGTTGGAGCTGCCAGCCTTATCTGCAGCAGCACCAAATATGCACTGTAATGTGGGATATTGGAAACATCTCCATCCCCATGTACATCACAGGCAAACTCAGTGAACAAGAAAAAAACTTCACCAGCTCACAGCATCAAACAATCTTTTTCCTTCTGTGCTTCTGATCAGCAATTACTTTATTCTCTGAATTGCAATTAAATGCATGGTTGGGAAGAGATTACTTCTGAACAGCCAAACTTGCTTTCCTGATTTTCAGCTTCACAGTTTTCCCTAATACACCAACTGCAAGAAACAACACAAATGACTATTCACAAACCCAGCTCCCTGCAGAAACCAAGAAACACCCATGGCCTTTCTACATGGAGGACAAGAAACCCACACCACAGATGTGCCACTGGCAGAAGCTGCTGGGAAAGGAAATGCCTCCTCTAGCACCAGCGGCAGGAAGAAAGCAGTTATGGACTGTCCCACAAGCATCGCAAAGGGATCCAAGACAAGCAAACCTGTGTATATCACTCAGCTTTAGGATATTTCTATCCAGCTCCGTGCCTCTCCAGTGCAAGCTCTGAGGGGCATACAGATTGTAAAGCCACTGCATGAGCCCAGCTGGGTGGTACAAAACAGACAGGTTTTCTGGTCTTGTGAAACCAGGAACCTAAGATTTTTCCTTTCATAAAATCACAGAATCGCTGACTGGTTTGGGAAGGCATAAACCTTAAAACTCATCACTTTTCAACCCCCCAACTATGGTCTTTGCTACACCAAGTTGCTCCAACCTGGCCTTGAACACTTCAAGGGATGGGGCTGCTCTGAGCATCCTGGGTCAGGACCTCACCACCCTCACAGGGAAGAATTTTCTTCTAATCTCTAACATAAACCTGCCCTCCGTCAGTGAGAAGCCATTCCCCCTTCTCCTGGCCCTTGTAAAATGTCTCACTCCATCTTTCTTATAGGTTCATTTCAGGTACTGAAGGCTGCAAGTAGGTTACCCATAGCCCATTTTTCTTCTTCTAAATACCCCATAGCCAAGTTTGGTTTATCTCTGCCTACACATCAGTTCCTCCTGCACCTGTGGACTATCAAAGTCATAATGTTATCAGCATACAAAACTATCTGCTAGTGTTCAAGAGTCAGATCTGGTTTACCCCTTCTGGGAGAAGGGAAACGGAAACACAGATAAAGACCAGCATGTTTGCTGTTACCCAGCCTGCTGCTGAGGCAGGAAATAGAATCACAGAATCAATTACATTGGAACAGACCTGAGACCATTAAGTCCAATCTCTGACCCAACACCACCATGTCAACTAGACCAGAGCACTCAGTGCTGCATCCAGTCTTTCCATAAGCACCTCCAGGGATGGTGACTCCACAACCTCCCTGGGCATCCCCTTCCAGGGGCCCAACTGCCCTTTCTGTGAAGACAGTCTTCCTAATGTCTGATCAAAACCTCCCAGTGCATCTTAAGACTGTGTCCTCTTGTTCTGTTGCCCATTGCCTGGGAGAAGAGCCTGACCCCAACCTGGCTACAATCTCCTTTCAGGATTCCCTGCTTACTGCTCCTTAGAACAGGCACTTAGCAGGCAGATCAGCCACATAGCTTTGGAATATTCACCAAATGATGCTACATTAAAGCAGTCTCCAAACTAACCAGTGGTTTTAATCCTTTCTCAGGAATGCCCCTGACCATACTCACTTTAGTTGGAAACCTCACCCTACACAAGGGCATTTTCACCTGCACAAGTTCAGACATTCACTGGAAAATGAGGAAAGAATAAATCACAGTCCTCACACGAGGCTAAATAACATTGCATCTCTAAACTATATGCTTCATCTTTATAATCAAAAACCTCTCACTGTCTAAAAAATAGCTGGTTTAGGGGCATCCACCCTACAACAGAAAGTCTAAATTGCAATCTACACAAACCCAAACGTCCATCTCACACATACTTCTGCTTTAGAGACAGAATCTGCACACTCAGAGCAGCAGTTCTCTGCAAAAGAAGTAAAGTCGCTGCCCTCAGGCTTCCCTTAAGGCTATAGGCGAGTTCTTTACTGACAGTTTGCTCCAGGTCTTCAGCTGCAAACCGGCAGAATTCCAGGTGTGAAGAGGGTTCGGCGCCCGGCACTTCTCTGTCCACTACGGCCGTTCGGCCCAGCTGTGCGGCCGGCGAAGCGCGGGGCAGCCAGATCCGCCCGCCGTGGGTGCGGTATGGCGCCCGTGGGGCAGGGCCCGCGAGATCAGCACAGCAACCCGTCCCTCGGGCCTGCACAACGCTCCTCCCCGTAGGCCAGGCCGCGGCACCGCCGACACTCGGGCCCGGTTCCACGGCCGGCCCCGCCCCGGCTCTCCCTCCCCTGCCCTCCCCGCCTCTGGCCACGGCTCCGAGACCCCATCCCCGACCCTCGCGCCACCATCGCCTCTCGGCAGCCCCAGCGCACTCCCCCCGGTGCCCCGCGCGGCGGAGGGGCCGGTCGGGCCACGGCCCGGCCGGATGGACGCGGATGGTGCAGCCCCCGCCCCGCACTCACATCTTCGGCCCCGCCGCCGCTCCGCGCTCGTCGCGCGAGATTGACGCGACGGGCGGGAAGGAGCGGCGCCGCGCGCGGTGATGGCGTCACAGCGGGGGCGGGGCGGGCGGACGGGCTTCAAGCGAGCAGGAGCGGGGTGGCGGGGCGGCTGCTGCTGCCCCCGCCGCTGACGTAAAGGTTCTTGCAAACCCTGTCCTGCATAGCCGTGGTAATGACAGTAGCAGCTTGGGCTTCAGCTCTGGGTTTTAAAAGCTTAACAACCCAGTAGGCTGCAGCCCCCACACGTGAATTCTGGCCCACGCTGCCTCAGGCTCACACAGCGCACAGACTCTGATTTGAGGTGGTGGCGGGTGTAGGGATGGCACTACTGTGCGGGGATTTGCCCTCTCAACTGCAAGAAAATTGGGAAGAGGAGAATGAAAGACTTAAGATGGAGCACCATACAGTGGCATTTCATGTCATGTGGGACGGATATCCCTGCCAAATGTGTTTGCTGTGAACTTAAAAGGGAATTTGCCACTGCAGACACTGAACCTCTGACGTCACCACATTGGCTGCCTGACTTTTGACTTGAGAGGAACAAAGCCAGAAGTGTATTTTGATCCCATCCCTAATACAGGGCCTTAAAAGTGACAGATCTTTCTAAGAGGTGTGTCGATCTGCTTATGTGTATGGCCAGAGGCATGTTTGTTAAATTCCTAATGATGGAAGCTTCACCTCTTGAATGCAGTGGAAGGATATGTCCTGTCTACCTCCATCACAGGACATGAGCAAGACCAGGGCAGGTATCTTTAAATTCGTGTGTGGCAACAAGAAAAACAGACTTATTCTCCGTTCTGCTGCAAAATCAAGGGGTATTACATAAAACCTGGCATGGAACAGGTTCAGTAAACAAGAAAACAAACAAAACCCCAAGAAAGCAAAAAGGAAGTTGTTCTTCTGTCCACAACATCTTGTTTAAGGGCAGATTTCTCTCACAGGCAATTTTGTAGTCTACTAAAAGTTCACATTGGTTCGATGAGAAACTGCATTATGTCAAATGGGCACTATTAGTAGACTGTCATGATGAGCTTAGAATCATGGAATCATTTAGGTTGGAAAAGTCCTCTAAGATCATTGAGTCTAATTCCAATGCCATTCCCACAGTGCTGCCAAGGCCACCACTAAACTATGTCCCCAGATGCCACATCTACATATTTTTTTGAACACTTCCAGAGATGGTGATTCTACCACTATCCTGGGCAGCCTCTTCTAGTGCCTGACCACCCATTCTGCAAGGAGTATTTCCCTAATATCTGTGAAAAATGAGGTTCACTTTCCTGGTAAAATTTTAATTTAAAGTTTAATAAAAGTTTAATTAAAAGTTTAATAAAAAGACAGGAGACAGAAATAAAGTAAAGGGTTAAAAACGGCCAGGTGCTTAGCATTCAGGCAAGAGCACACTGTTATCTTTGGAGATACCCCTTAAATACCTTTTCAGTGCATATTCATAGATTCTTATGCATAGTCATATTTTCCCATAAACTACCTTCCCATAAACAATTCCAGGAACTATTTTGCATGGGCCCTCCTTGGGTCCGCCTTTTTAGAGCATGAATGTTTCTTGGCTGTGGTTTTGGTCTGTTCTCTTTGTCACTTCTAGTTTGGGCTTTGGTCCATATTTTCTTCAGATGGCAGATGCTGGTAGTTGGCATATCAGTAGTAGGGTCCTCATGACATCTTCATTGGATGTTATCCTGAGTGAACAGACAGTTCACTCATAACTGTATCAGCTATCAGTACTATGTCTAAATTTTTGTTAATAGCAGAAATAAAAGCAAAGTTATTTTAACATTATACATACAGCATTGATCTTAATATTTGCAAGAAGCCAACAATATAATATGTACTTACAACATATCCAAAGGAAACCACCCTTAGTGCAACTTAAGGCCATTTCTTCTTATCCTGTCCAGTGTTCGCTAGGAGCAGAGCCCAATGCCCACCTATCTGCATTCACAGTGTTTAACATTTTTTCCTCTCTCAGTTATAGCAAAGCCATAAAGGCTAACTGATCCCAAAGTCCTGCACACCCTTATTCTCATAACAACTCTCATCCCCCCCAGACGTGGGCAGGTAAGGTCACTGACCCAGCAGAAAAATAATAGTACTGTAAAAAAGGCTTGCTGCTAGCTGTTAGCTGAAGCAGGGTCCTGAAGATTTGAGAGCGCCAGGACGGTGGTGGCAGCGTGTGGGGGGTGTGATCTGCTTCCAGGGGCTGCCAGCAGCTGGCAGGACTGAGCCTTTAAGCCAAGCCCGAACGAGGAGAGACATTTTAACATCTCATGTGGGAACACTGGCAGAGATGAGAATAGCTCAAAGCACGCGTCTGCTTCAGTTTCAGAGGAATGGCCCAGCTGTGGCCTCTGCGCTCTGCCAGCAGCCCGGCTGGCACCGCACGGCCACCATCCCCCGCAGGGATCGAGCTGGTGCTTCCAGGGCTGAAGGGCACCTGTAGGGACGGCAGCGCTGCTCCCGTGAGGCTTGTCCTCCATCCTCTGCGCAGGTGTGACCAGCCACCCCTGGGCCGTGCTCCGGGACGGTACAGCCGGGTCCGTGCCCCGAGGTGACGCGGCTCCCGGCGGCCCCGGAGCGCGGCTGCCCCGAAAGGGTTACGAGGAGGGCCCCGCCCTGCCTCTACGTCGGTGTCCTCCTGGGTGACCTTCCCAGCAGCCCTTGCTGGCTCTGCCCCAACCAAACAAAGACCACGGGAGGTTTTCAAACAGCCGCTTCCCGGAAAGTTGGCTGCGGTAGAGCTGGGCTGCGCTGGCACCTAGCTGGTCCCGGCCACCGGAGAAAGCGGCAGCGAGTTGGTGCCGTCGCCTGAGAGGACCCCGGCAGCCGTCGGGAGTCCCTGTACGTGGGTGCTCTGCCCATTTGCTTCCGTGCATTGAGCTGGTTTGGGTGCTGGGAGTGGCGTGGGGAAGGATGAGAGAACTCCCGGCAGAGGTGCCAGCGCAGGGAGTGTGCAGCAGGACAGGGTTCCGGGGCCCCGGCTGTGCGGAGGCTGTGCGCTGCGGAGGTTCGGTGTGGGAGCTGGGAGTGGCACGCCCAATCAGAAGTGCTGTCCTCCAGGCTCTTCCTGAACTCAGAAGCCTGCCCAGCAATTTTCCAGCGAAGTGCAGATTCCTTTAGATACTGCCCATGTGTTGGTGGACGAGCAAGAGATGAAATAACAGAGCTGTGTGAGTGCTGCTTTTGGCTCTTACTTCAGTGCTTTTCTTTCCCCTCCCTCCTGCACTCCCAGGCTTCTGCTGAGGACAGACTATTTCCAGCCACCTCCGCAGGTGAACTGCTCTGCTCCGGTGCCAGTGGGGTTGGGGCTGATTGTCTCTAAACGCTGCCTGAGGCTGAGGGCGCTTGTCCCGTGTGTTGCGCTGACTTGCAACTGGCGCTTCATTTGTCCTTCCTGTTAATTGGCTTTGGGTTGTGGTGGCGACTAGAGAGCTCTCCTTGAGGCCCCGGAAATCCAGGCGATCAGTGGGTCATTCTGCTCACAGCAACACTGGCATTCCTTTATCATGGTGAGGTGTGAGCACCCTGTGCCTTTGCATTTGTGGGGATTGCACTGCAGCACTGGCTCAGCCCACAGCCTCTGGATGCTGGTGTTTTTCCTGTGCTGGGAGATCTTTGGTCTGCCTCCCTGTTCAGTCTGTTACTCCCTATGGGAGTATGGCACTTCTATGAGAGTAGGGGTAGATGTGTGTGTGGCTTCAGAGGGCACGGTCTGTGTGGCTTCCTTAGAGGAATTGCAGGGTGGAGCATTTGTCTTCAGAGGACTTGGAAACTTTTCATCCAAATGTGTAGAAACAGCCTTCGTTGTCATTGCAGGAAGTTGAGAGAGTTTCCATTGGCTGCTTTGTTGAGTAGCTACATTGATTTGGAACAACAAAAATAGGAGATTTTGGGATTTTCCTCTAATCTGCAGAAGGATGTGAATTTAGCAATTTAGTTGAAATACTTACAGGTCTATTAAGCCATCTGTAGTAGTTTCTGAACTCTCTTGAGGTCTAAGGCTATTCTTGCAGTGCACACTGGTAGCTAGGCTATGAACAGGTTTAGGGCTTCATGACTATCTGCCTCTGGATGTGTCAGTGCATACATTTGTATCTTTCAGGGCTTTTAGCTTAAAAACTGTGCCTTGATGCTCATTTTCCTGCAACACTCTTCCATCCTGATGCTATAGGAATATACCTGCTTAATGCTAAACTTAGTCAAACGTCCTGGTTTCACCACAAGGAATAAATACTATGTTCCACTTTGCAGTGATTTATTTATTTCTTCTTCAGGTGTGTGAAAGACTAGAAATTCAAGATGTGCTTGTGGCATTGCCAGTGCAGCTCTCTCTGCTGGAAGGACTGTGTCTGTGGAGAGCAGTGACTCAAAGTACATAACACTTTACAGAGAGGCACAGGTAGAGGTAGGACAGTGAGATACTTGGCATTTATTATTCTTGTCTGAATACTACTTGATGCATTTGTTCAGTGTGAGGGCAAAGATAGATTTTGGAGCCAGAATGTGAAATCTAACCTGCTCCTCTCCCAAAGGCCTCCAGATGCTCTGTGAAAGCATCTTACTCCTTCAGGCCGTGGTTCTGCCTTAATATCATGTTTGGATGCTCCAAATAATTTCTTAATACATACCCAACCTCCACCAGGTACAGAATCACAACCATGCTGAGTTTGTCAGACCAAGTAAAAACGTTGAGGGTCACCTCTGGATTTTGGGCTGTGGGAGGGTTGATCCAGCCTTTTGTTCAAGGCTATCAAAGTGTGATTTTATACAGTATCTCTGTTCTGTGGTGTGTGGCCTGGGACCCTTTCACCAATAAGGGAGGATTTTCCAGTATTCGTGATACTGTTCCCTTTTTCCTCTGAAAGGTGAGGTAACAGTACTAACAATACTAACAGTGTTGTCATGCTGTGCTCCTAAACATCCTAACACACTCCTCTTTTATCTTCCCACCATATCTCTATACCCTATTCCCCAATGGCTTCAGGCTGTAGTAGCATTGTCTGAGGCAAGAGCAAACTATGTGAATCATTGTACTCACAATTTTTTTTTTTTTTGCATCCCCCAACATTGTTAAAGAAACCTTGTGGAGATCCAACTTTCTTCAGTGTTCACATTTGCAAATCTTAAGGTAGAACCATACATTTTTGTGTTTTCCATGTAAGGATCTGATTTTTAAAGTATGGCTAGGTAGGGGTAGCTTCTCAACTGCTCTGAAAGCACAGCCTAAACGAATGAAGCAGTTGTCAGAGTAGGTGATAGAGCCAACTGAGCTGCAGGCTCTAAACAGTTCACTTCAAATCCTGGGCCAGACCCAACACTTTCTCTCTGCTATTCTGATGTCTGAAGTACAACTTGATTAAAATCATCTTTTGAGGTTATCCCTTCAGAGGGGAGCTAGCATGGCTCAGGTAGTGGCAGCAGAGTCTAAATTCATCTGACCCATCATCACCTTTTGAAAACCTGTAACAGAACTGCTCGTTCACCAATTTTACAAAGAAAGGGTAAGGTACACTACACTCAGTGCTGTTAGATAATGTTATTGTTCCATAAGGCTTGGCAAATCCCACAGAACAGTGGCACTGAGTAAAATTGCAGCCTAGGATAAGTGACCATTTTTCCCTGGCACAGATCTTTCTCTTTGGCAACATTTCAGCATTGGACACCTAATACTGTTCATCTTTTTCTGGGCTAAGTTCCACTGAACCACCTTGGCCAGCTCATTGCCGTTCTTGAGGCTGTCCTGTGCAGGGCCAGGAGTTGGACTCAATGATCCTTGTGGGTCGCTTCCAAGTCAGGGTATCCTGCAATTCTGTGAGCCCTTTCTGATTACTTATCTCCACAGAGACTTCCCAGTCTGTCCCTGTTGCAGTGAAACTGTTCTCTGCATGAATAGCAAAGAACTATCCATGTTCCTTGTGAGGTGTGCCAGACAGCCTCTGGAACAGGACCCGGAGGGCAGGAAGCCCAGTGGAGGATAGTCCTGCCCGTGAACACGACTGTGTTCAGAGCACAGTTCTCTGCAGGGATTTGGGCATCCCTAGTAGACTCACTCCTTCCACAATTCCTTGCTCTACTTGATGCACTTCTTGCTGTCTGAATCTGTATCTGAATCCCAGCACTGTCTTCCCTGTGCTTCTGGGAGATGTTTTTAATAATTTTGTCCCCTCCAAGCTGATGCAGAGTGAAAAAGGACTTTCCTTGTCAGGTTTTGCAGCAGCTATTCAGAACACTACAGGAAAGAAACAAAATTAAACAAGATGGATGAGTATCCCTCCCCAGCTTCTTGCAGCTGCTCCAGCTTCCCAGGCTGTGCAGGAGGTCTGAGAAAGAGGTCTGGAAATCAGACACAAAGGAAAGTGGGGGCAAGAGAGTCTTGTCGAGCTGTTCCTAATCACAAGGCCAAGATCTGACAGATTTGGCTTGTGTCTCTTTACAAGGTCCAGAAGGATCAATCCCCTTTTGGCAACACTGAAGCCATTGTTAATGAGACAAACTGTTTCCCGTGCCTTGGTAAACTGGCCTTGCACTGTAAAAAGAGCACTGAAAGGAGAGACATAGCCACATTCAACTTTGTTCTTCATAATCTGACATGAACCTCTTTAGGGCAAGAGTATTTTGCACTCTGTGCAGCACAGCAAGCCTTTAACCTCAACATGCTTTGGGATGTTAACAACTTAAAGTGTCTGTTTTCAATTGTTGAGACCAGACAATAAGCTGTATTTTCATGCTCTGCATCTTCATGCTCCCTGTGGGTCCCAGCTTTTGTGTCTCTGCTTTCTCTCCTTCAATCACATCTGTTCTCAGCATCAGCAGTTTGTCTCTCTGGTGAAACCTGTTGCTCCACCTCTGTACCTGCTGCCTCATGACTTTGTTGCTCCTGAAATAGTGGATGGGAGCTTGTTGCTCTGATTAAGACCATCTGTACAAACATGCCTCCATGTCTCCAAGGCTATTCCATCTCTGGGCCAGGCTGGCCATGGGTGTGCTGTGTTGCAGCTGAAACAGCCATTGAGAAAACACAGCCCCAGGGTAGCACAGCGACCTGTGCCATGACTGTTGAAGGATTAACTCTTCCTTGCTTCACCCCAGCATGAATTCTAGAAGCAGCTTTGCTTGTACCTCACAAGGATAAAAACTGCCTGTGTCCAAGAGCAGCTGTGAGACAAAAGGGAGAAGTTAATCTTCCCAGACTTGAGCCAGCTCCATGGTCACACAACTAATGTTTCACTCTTGGGGAATTTGGCATTCAAAGAGAGGTAATCAGGGCTTCAGAAGAACTGTGGGAGAGACAGGTGACAGTGGCTGGGGTGGATGTGAGTGCAGGCAGGTGAGGGAGCTCTACCCCAAGGACTTGCAGGATAGACACTGGGGAGGTCCTCTCTCAGGTTCACCTCCTGGAATCGGGGCTTGCACAAGCACAGGAACAAGTTGTACAGAGGAAGAGCCTGCTTGGCTTAAGGCTAGTGGTTACATCATTTGAGTTGTAGGAAGCCTGAATTCATGTTCTTCCTCTTTTTTAGACCTTAAATACACTCTGCTCTGAAAGGAAGTCTGAAGCATGCTGTCTTCTTTCTCCTCGTCTCTTGAGGCTGTTTCATTTTGTATGTAATATTATCTGGGCCAGAGCGTATGGGAACTAATGAAACAGTCCTGGTAATCAGAAGGCTGCTCCAGGCTCTAGACTGTGTTTCTGTGGCTATAGCTGCATGCAGAGTTATGGAATAGAGCATTATCAGCAGTAATACTGGGGTAAAGGACGTTTCTCAGCTACAACTAAGTATATAAAACTTCAGGCATTGCAAGCATTGAGCAGCAGCTGAAGAAAGGGTGGCTAATCTGAAATTTGGACTGACGCCTAAATTGGCAGGCTGGAGTAAAATTCCTGTTGCAGGTGTGGTTGTGTAACAAGGCAAATGTGTATGTCCGTCTGATTCTGTAAGGTCTCAGAAGCCAACCCACTAAAGGGAAAAACTTGTAGCCTGTGGTGCTGCATGAAAGCCCTCTCTGATTGGAAATAAGTAAACTGAGTGATCCAGTCACCACATCCCCCACCGGGATCCTCATCCCACTGCAAAATGCAAGGGGTGGGGGGGGAAGACACTTCCATACCATGAGAAGCCATTGCAGCTTGCAGGGGATTAATCTGTGGCTGCAGAATGTGGGATTTGCCAAAGGACTTGCAGCTGTGGCTGGAACACAGCGTGACAGCTGGGGAGGCGGAGGCAAGCAGGATTTCAAAACAGGGAACTTTTATTGCCACAAATACAAAGACAGCACCTGGTCTTTGTATCAAAATGCCAGCCAAGCCAACTTTGCGGTGCTGCTATATTTTAGAAATAGCAAAGATTGAATCAGTTGAGATGAGACTGTTTCAGGATTTTCTGGAGGAGATGAACCCTCTCTGTGTTTGTGATATCTACAGAAAGTGTTAGAGGCAGAGGGTGAGCTCACACAATTGCTGTGAATTTTCTTACACAGATGTGCTCCCTTTACCTATCCTCCTGAAAAAACACCAATTAACTTCTCTCGAGTGGTGTAAGAAACAATTAGAGGAACCATGTCACTCTTGGCCTGATTCTGGAAAACAAAGGGAACCTCATCAGTCACAGGTCTAGGAAAATCCTTGAATCTTTCCCTCTCCTTGAATTGATTTTTGGTTTTCCTTGTGCAAAAATTGTTGGAGAGTAACAAACACCTTGAGGGCCAGGTGAGTGTAAAGATCTCACTCTTTTGTGAATGTGTAAGTTGATAATGTGTGTGCACAGCACAGGTTGCAGCTCCCTGGGGAAAATACCCTCTGGAGAGGGAGGAGGAGGAGAAGGTGATGGACTCAGTGTGGAATTGGGGAGCACATTTAGTACAGGAAAACTGTGAGTTTGCAGCAAGACCTGGATAAATAAAGTTTTAAGTAGAGATGGGGCCAGGCCAGGCCGTTGCAAGGGCTGACTGTGGGACTTGTGAGTTGGCCTTCCAGTAGTTGAAGGAGCTTATAAGGATAAGCTTATAAGAGATACTTTCTACAAGGGCATCTAGGGAAAGGACAAAGGAGAGTGGCTTCAAACTGTTAGAGAGTAGGTTTAGATGAGATATTAGGAAGTAAGTTCCCTGTGAGGGTGGTGAGGCCCTGGCACAGGCTGTCCAGAGAAGCTGTGGCTGCCCCTGGAAGTGTTCAAAGCCAGGTTGGATGGCGCTTGGATCAACCTGGGATAGTGAAGGTGTCCCTGCCCATGCCAGGGCAGTGGAACAAGATGAGCTTTAAGGTCCCTTCCCACCCAAAGCCTTCTGGATTCCTCAAATCAGGAGAGATAATGAGATGCTGGAGTGAGTCCAGGGAATGGCAGTGAAGCTGGGGAAGGGTTTAAAGGGTAATCTTATGAAGAATGCCTGAGGGAGCTGGGGTTGTTTAACCTGGAGATAAGGAGTCTAGGGGTAACCTTGTCACTCTCTACAACTACCTGAAAGGCTTTTTCTCTCAGTGAACTAGTGACAGGACAAGGGCATAGCTTCAGGCTGAGCTAGGGGAGGAGTCGGGTTGGACATGAGGAAAAATTTCTTCACGGGAAGGGTTATCAGGCATTGGAATGGGCTGCTCAGGCACGTGATGAAGTCACCATCCCTGGAGGTGTTTAAGAAAGGACTGGATGTGGCACTCAGTACCATGGTCTAATTGACAAGGTGTTGATCAAAGGTTGCACTCAGAGGTCTTTTCCAACCTAGCTGATTTCTGTGATCTTGGCGGAAGTTGCTGGAATACTGTATTTTATGGAGAGACCCATATTGCTTTCACTGGTAACCCTTTTCCCCTACCTGACAGGGGTGGAGTAGCTGTTGTGCACTTTGTTCACCCTCAAGGTGTAAGTGAGCAGGGTTGGAGATGGTTTTTTGACCTGCACTTAATACCTGCATCTCCTCACCTGCTGGATTCTGACTCCCAGCCTGCTTTGCAGTATCTTCTCTGAAATGGCTTTTCAGGTCTTGGTCTACCTCTGATCAATAAATAGATATTTTTAAAAGCCCTGCTGCAAGAGGCAAGTGCTGTTTTTGAAGGATAAGGAGATTGAGTGAAGCCTTGAGCATTGATGGTATCTCTATGGAGCTGCTGTCCATAGCCATGAAGCCATCCTGGCCAAACTTCTCATCCTGCTGCTCCTCCAACAAATGGAGGGTTCTGAGGGAGCACTGTGAATTGGAAATGCTGAGTTTATGTGGGGTTAGTGAGGCAGGGATGGTCTGTGCCTCCCGTGAACTTTTCCCAAGCCCAGGAAAGCAGGGTAGGGTGGTAGGATCTCAGTCAAAGGCTGGAGAAGGGCTGAAGGGGATGAGCATGTGATGAAGGAGGGATTTGGGACATGGGAATGGTATACAGAGAGCAACACTTTTAGTGGAGAGGAAACTGGAGGAGATGTAGTGTGGAGTTGGTGCTCCTCCAAGGTGGTCTCCTCATCTTCCCTGTGAAGGCTGGGTGAAGGCTGCAGCTGTGGCTGTTGGCTTTCCTGACATTTATGTAAATGATATGTTTCTGTCACCAGCTGCTCAGATACTCCAGTGTCCTCTGGCTGTGTCTGGAGACACTGGAGACAGAGTATATTTCCAGGGCTTAAGCTTCTCATACTTGCAGCTTTAAGGTGGTGGTCTCCTTGGAGCATCTTTTGATGTGGAGTAGGTTGAGAATTTCTGACCTTTTGTTCTTGCTCTGCAGTTGTACTGTCTGCATCCAAGGATGTCTGTTTTCCAATACCCCCTTCCTCAGCTCTTATCTACAAGGTCCATAATGCACACAAGCAGGGCATGGGGTGGCCTCTAGACATAAACAGAGCTAGATCAAAGTAGAGCCTACATCTCTGGAACTAATGTGTCTTCCTCTTGCCATAGAACAAGTAAGATGCAGAGGGGCACTCTATCAAATTATGTGGCTCCATTTCTCCCTGAGGCTGATGTCCAATAGTCTCTGTGCTTTCTTGCCCAACATAAAACATTACTGTCTTTTTTAAGATCCATGTGTACCTTGGGAAGTGTGGTTTGGAAAAGATTCTTATATCACATCTGCTTGGCAGCAGCCACTTGAGGTAATCTTTAATCAGAAGTGTTTTGCTGCGTTCTGGGAATTCTTAGAAGATTCTGGTTTTAGTGAACTGAAACCTAAACGTATGTCCTTTAGGGAGTGGTTGTAGTGCTGAGGGCCCAAGAAATGCCTACAGATTAAGGAATTTGGTAGAAAAATATTCTCCACCATAGTTGTTTAGACACATACATGTGGCATGTATAGACATATATAGGTATATTCCTCTGTGGTATAGGCATGTACCTGGTGTGAGAGGGGAAGCACAGAAAGTGCTTATATTATAGTTGTGCCTTCTTTATGAGTGTATCAGTGGTTGCATTTGCTTCTCCCAAAGGTACAGGACAGTGTTGTCTCCAGACCCAAGGACGGGCTCTGCAGCACCAGCAGTTCGCACATGGATTTTCTACAGTTCTGCTTGCTGTGACCTTCTGGGCCACCAGGGAAACACAATGGGGTCCTGCCAGCCTTGTGCGATGAACTGTCACTTGCCAGGACTCTCTCCAGGCTTCCTGAGACATTGAGTTGCTGCTTGAGATCCTGACTGCTTCTGATTCCTCACTGTGCTGCTGGTAGGGTGGGATTGATGTCCAGTTTAGGACACTGGGCAGAGCCAAGCCCATCACCATCCTCTGTGCCCTTGGCAGACTGGGGGACCAAGCTGGATCCCTCTCTCTAAAGGGGCTCCACGTGCTCAAGGGCTGTCCATATTCACTCTGGTGGGAAGAGCCACATCCTTCACCCATTCCACCTGGGAACCGTGTCACTGCTGGGGATGGCACCACATGGACACAGAGCAAGAGCCAGCAGCCTGGCAGCAAGGCACTAGCTGAGCCTGAGCACCATCACGGGGCATAGAGCTGCCTGGGGGGTGCCAGCATCCCCACCACAGACACACTCCAGGGATGTAGGTGCTGGGCGCAGGAGGAGTTCTGGCAGCAATGGGCCGGCTGGATGACCATGCCAAGAGGAGGATCGTGGAGCTGCGCAGGGCTGGGCTGAGCTTCCGCAAGATCAAGAAGGTGCTGGAGCTGGATGACATCCGGGTGACGCCACAGGCCGTGTACCTCTTCCTCAAGAGGAAAAGTGTGGAACCGGGGTCAGCAGCAGCTGGCTGGGATGGGGACCAGCCCTGGCCCCCACTGCAGGGGCATGAGGCTGAGCCCCCCAGGCTGGGCACCCGGCACCCTGCACTGCCCGCTGGGGATCCTATGGGCAGCCGGGCACCCTGCTGTGATGGCAGCCAGGACACCAAGGAAGGCATCCAGATTGTCAGTGTGGCCTCACTCTGCAAGGACGGTGGGCAGCTTGGGGACACTTTGGCTATGGAGCTGGCGAATGGTAAGTCCTGGCCCCACTGGGGTTTACCGTGGCCACTTCCTTGGCACTGCTGGGCTCATGAAAGGGCCCCATTCCCCACTGGAGACCCCTCAAGGGCCTCCTTTTGAGGTGTTTCTCTCTCTATTGTTGCAGGTGATGATAGCTCCACAGGCACAGCCCTGGCTTCAGGGACTGCTCTGGGGGCTCTTGCCCCCCTGCCCCAGTCACTGTCCAGCCGAGGGCAGCTGGTAACACCCTCCACTCAGAACTCAGCCCTGATGGTGAAAAAGAAGACAGTGGACAGGGCTATCCTCCTGCAGAAAAAGGTAGGATGGCAGGATGGGAGAGTCCATGTGCTCCAGCCAGGAGCTGCTGCCATCTGGCCAGCCCTGCACAGAACCCTGCTGCATCTACACCATGTGGTGGGGCAGGCTTCTGGGGGTGAAAGGCTCCCAGAGTGCCCCCAACCTCTGCTAGCTGCACTCCCCAGCAATGCTAACCCTGGCACTTGGCAAATATATCTGGGAAGCCCCTCTTCCCACGTGGGGGTGAGGCCATGCGCCCCCCCACCTCCAGCCAGCACTCGCTGCTGGCCATGGAGATGCCAGTCACGCCAGGCTTGTCCTCCAACCAGCTGCTCACAAACCTCTTTTTAAGACTTGGTGTCAATACCATCTCAGGAGGTTCTTCCAGCCACCCAAGGCTATAAAGCAAAATCCAGGGTATGTTGTTTCTGTCCCTGCAGAGAGCAAACACAAGCCTGGCATCAGCATGGGCAGCCCCACTGCCATTCAGCAGCGCTCACCCAGGATGGGTCAGCATGTGCTAACAACATGGTGCACCAGGGGCTCCTGTGGAGCAACAGCCTAGGGGCTGGGTGGGACTGAAGTACAGTTCATGGTGAGGTCCCGAGGTCTTCAGCAAGGTGATGCCTTTCTCTGAGAGCTCTTCTCTGAGCCTTGTAGCTAAGTGCAGAATAAATCTCTTGTTAAATGCCATTGAACGAGCAGCTGATAATACTTCACATTCCCTTCTCTCCTGCCTCCCACTATTCCAGGTCAAAGATGTCAGTACTCAGACTGCCTTGCCAAACTCTGTGGGTCCAGGAAATCACAGCCTTGCTTGGGGTGGACCAGTGCCCCCCACTGCTCCCAGCTGCCCTGCCATTGCTGAGAAGCTGGATGCTGTACAGATGGAGGTGCAGAAGCTGAGCCAGGCCCTGCATGCGGTGCTGGAGCGGCAGTGCTGCCTGGAACGCCAGCAGGAGCACCAGCAGCGGCTGCAACAAGAGGTGCTGATGACACTGCAGCAGCTCAGCTCCACCGTGAGCCACGGCGCTGTGCCAGCCACCCAGCCCTGTGGCCCCTTCAGCAGCATGGCTGAGCCCTCGCCCACCATGGCAAACTTCAGCCAGTTCAAGATGGAGCTGATCTGAGCTCCTGCAAGGCCTGTGTGTGCCAGCAGTGCTGTGCTAAGGAAGCCGAGAGGAACAACCATCTCTCAGAGGCTGCTCAAGGATTACATGCAGCACCCAGCAGATAAGGTCCCTGGTGCCTCATGTTCCCAGACCTGCTGACTGGAAGGCGCTGCCTGGCACAAGAGGCTGGGCAGTGGAAGGCTGAGGCTTTGCTCCTCCTGTGCTGCTAATCCTGGCTGGCACTGGAGCTGGCTGGGGCCCATGGACCTCAGCAGAAGGCAGTTGCCTGTAAGGAGAAGATGCAGCTAATGTGGACCCAGCAGGGAGGTGGGACTCCAAGGATACAGGAGGCTTCCTTCTTGTGAGAATCAATGCCGTGATGATCAATCTTGCCCTCCCCTCCACAGAACCTTGTTCAGTAAAAATCTGTCTACACCACGGTTCAGAACCAGTGTGTGATCAGTATCCACATATGCCCTACCCCTCACCTGGCCAGTGAGCAGGCTGGATCTGTCTGTGTCACTGTCACCATGCACGGAACTGCACAAGGTGCAGAAACTCATGAGGTGAGACCAGCACTCCACACACGATGTTGTTGGAGCTTGGTATCAGGTCCTGCACCCTTAAGGATAGATCAGACTTGTAGGAAACAATCTTTTACTGAGGAGATTCCATCCTCCTCACCCCACAGACCCAGCAGATCTGGAGTCTGGTACTGGTGCTGCCCACTGTCTGGCAAGATATGGGTAGGACCATACCAATAAGAGTTGTACCTGGGCAGGAGCTGATTACCTGGGTGTTCAGCTCTCCTCTAACCAATTTCCCTGGGAAGGATACCCTCCTGGTTGTGATCCCAGTTGCAAGGGCTCTCCCTAGAGCTTGCCTGGACCAGAAGGGCACAGGGGAGGCTGGAGTCCAGAAGGACCAGAGACTGGCCTTGTCTATCAGGAGGAAGGGTCTGATGGCAGTGGCCTTGGCTCAGCACCCAGTAGTGAATCCTGAGAGGAGGCAGAGCATGTGTTCTTCCTCTGCATCAGCCAAGCAGGCTTTTGTCTGCATGGGCACCACGCTTGGCACAACCTGTGCCTTTGAGAATTTCCCAGCCTTTTTCTCAGGTCTCTTTGAGGCCAAGGTCAAAATTAAGAAGGGTAATAACCAATTGAGGTGTTTGTACAGAGGCACACATACAGAGCTGTACACGTATGCATAGATGTAGGTGCATGTGGCAGGTTTGTGCAGCAGCCCCAGTGTTTGAGGGAGCCGGACACCCGCTCTGCTCCCCCAAGACACATTTCTGGCTCCAGGGCTGTGCCCAAGAGAACTAGAAATCTTCTGCCATCTGCCTGCAGTCATTCATTTTGATGTTGGTGTAATTTTGTGGACATCTGAAAAGCAACAGATGAAGAAAAACACATGATCAGTTGCTCTGCTCTTTTGCACAAGGCAGCTAATCTGCACCTCAGGTTTGAAAAGAAGAGGCTGGAGGACCAGCACTCAGCAATCACAGTTTCCTAATGTCTCTGTTAAAGTTTCAGAGGAAAAGAGGAGCAGAACAGCTGCTATTCCCTGGCACATGTACATAAAACCATGCTGGTTTCTGAAAGAGCTTCCCTAAATCTGACTTGGGCTATTTCTTAAATTATTTTAAAAATATATATGTATCTACCAATATATATACTGGCTTTTCTATTCCCCAAATGTATTCTAAGAACTTTCCTCATTTCTAACTCTTGCACATCAGCCCTTTATCCAGTGCTAAAAAAAACCCAGCCAAAATTAATAAAAATAAATCACCTGGGCTTGTTAAATAACCATCCACTGTAACATTTATTTCAGACAGATGTACAGCCTGAGTGTTCAGCTGCTGTTTGCCTCCTGACCACATTAGGGAACACCAAGTTATTATTTAATGTGGTGTCATGTTATAATGTGGAAGGTGTTTCCCACCCAGGTAATCTTGCTCCAAGGAAGAGCTCTTCCCTGTGGCCAGAGCATCATCTGTTGTGTGCCACATGCCTTCAGCTTTCTACTCTCCCACCACAACATGTTGTCAGTGCCACTGATGGCTCTTACACTGCACCTGCTGATATTCCCAGCATCATCCAGGATTTACTGGTGTTATCTCAACCTCCCGCAAAACCTGCAGTCTGCTCTGTCAGAAACAAAGGGGATTTGTGAAAAGGAAGGGATTTTGCTGCAAGAATGCAGAGCATCATGTTGAACAGTCTGAAGGCAGTGTAGCTGAGTGAAGGAGCCAGTCTCTGCAGCAGTTAGAGGGGAGGCCCTGGGGAAGGAGAGGGTGGGGGATGCACAGCAGATACAGTGGTGGTTTTTCAACTTTTGATGAAATAGAAAGCCAGGCCAACAAACAATAAGAGCAGCAGGAGAGATCCCATAACAAACAGGGAAATTTCCCAGCCCTGGAAGGAAGATGAGGCAACAAAGGCATAGAAGAGGCATTTACAGCCATGACCTTTCCCAGCACTGGGGGCCCTAAGAGGTCACACAGAGTCATAGAATGGGTTGGATTGGGCCAGGTTGGGTTGGGTTGAGTTGAAAGGAACCTTTAAAGGCCATCTAGTCCAATCCCCTGCCATGGACAGGAACATCTTCCACTATCCTAGGTTGCTCCAAGCCCCACCCAACCTGGCCTGGAACACTTTCAGGGGTGGGGCAGCCACAGCTTCTCTGGGCAACAGCAGGTTGGGCTGTCTCAGCCTCCCACTATTTTTCTTCCATTACAGCCCTTGTGACATCACAGCTCTGGACAGTTCCAGCCTGAGTGCCAGTAGCTGCTTGGGGCTTCCTGACTGTTGAGCAACAGGTCCAAAAGCAAGAGCCTCCTCACTTAAGGCCAGTGCTTTGCCCACATGTGCCCTCTCCTGTAGAGATGTCACCTAGCCCTGGTCCTAGCCCCGCTGACTGTGCTGGAAGCAGAGTCCCTCCTACTTACCACCGCTGTATGATATGAATGGCATATTTTTGGGGGTGACACACTCGAGACTGGTTTTCAGAAGTCTCCTATCCATGAAGAAGAGATGACCAAGAATCCCTGGAGACAGGTTTTGATGGACTGCTCCTGCTCTGACTGTTGAGCCCAGACATTCACCAGTGAGTCCACACATGTCATGGTAAGCTCTGCCAAGAAACAACAGCGCATTTTGGGTCGTCAGAAACCCTCTGGTGTCAGGGATCATACTTCTCCCATGACTTTGTGCCTTGCTGCTCCCATGCTCTTCACCTTTCTCTCCCCCCTGCTCTGAAATCATGCTGCTGTGCTGCATCACAGGTAACTTGAGCACATGCTCAACTTTTCTTTTGGTCACAAAAGGGACTTGAGGTCATCATCCCACCCAACAGAATACTTTTTACTGCACTTTGTACGTCAACCCACTAGTCAGAATTGACTGAAATTTTTCAACTGGTCAAAAAGGCATTTGGGTTAGGGAGACAGAGCATAGCAGCAAAGTCTTCTCTTCCTTACAAATCCAGCCAAAACCCAGAAACACTTTTTCCTTCAAAAGTTGTAGTCCCTATGGCTTCTGGAAGTGACTGTTTGGTCTGGGTACTTTGAATAAATGCAAGAGTTGGGAAGCAGAGTCCTCTGGACTGCAAAGGGCTGTTTGCTTTGTGGGTTTAGGTTTGTCTGGCAGACCCCACAAGGATCAGCAGAGACTGCTATTCCTCATGGGGCCCTCCAGCTTGGCCTCACGAGGAGCCCAGGTCAGGTTGTCTCCTGCTCCCCTCACTGAAATCCCAGTGCCCACCACTGATCCTCAAGGTCCTCTCACTCCAGTGCCAGCCTGCAGGGTGGGCTGGAGCAGGGACTGTCCTGATAAGGCAGCTGTGGATGAGCAATTACAAGGGAAGAGGGCACTTGAACTGGGCACAAAGAGCTGGGTATCAGCCTTGCAGGTAGAGGTCAGAGACACTGGAGGAACACTCCTCCTCCAAGGAGTTCACCAACACCCTCTCCAAACTTTTCAGCATCCTCTTGTGGTGCAGGTTTCACATGGAACAGTTTAGGGGAAGAGTATATGTGTTTTTTCTGGGTGCAGTTCAGGACTGGTAGTAAGCTCCTGGCTATGTGTCCCTTCCAAAACACTTGGCTTCATCCCACCCTCCTCTGCCTCCCATTCTCCTCTGCCCTCTCCTGCCGGGTGAGTCTTTACTTCTGGCCTTCTACCACTGTACACCAGCTTGGCTCCTTTGACAGCCTCCCAGGAGAGTGAAGAAGGGGCATGTTCCTCATCTCACCACAAGGGCCAGGACAGAGCAGTCTCTTATGCTGGGAGAGGAGGGAGACACGAACTCTTGCCCCTCTCAGAAGGGTGGAAGAGGAATTCTCATTTTGCCAGATCTTGGCACACTGATCCAAGTGTAGTCTTTGCAGAGGCTGGAGACCCCCCTGTGCTTTCCTGACTCTGGGTCAGCACTGAGACACAGGAATTGGTTTCCACAGATGGGCTGAGATTGGAGGGTGTGCTGGCAGTTTCCCTGACTGCCCCCACCACCATGAGAGACGTGGAGCAGGGGGGTTCCTGCCATTGCTGCAAATGTAACCCTGCAGAAAGAAATCCTGATCAGTGTCACACTATGACATGAAATAACTCACGCAAGCACACTAAGATTAAAAGAGTAAAAGGAAGGAACTTTTATTTCTGACTTTGCAATATATAGAATTCTAAAAGTGATAGTGGATTGGAAGATGAAATTACTACTTCTCTAACTACACTGGTTAAACTAACAGTCTATCAATTCTCTCTTCCTACAAAGAATGTAAAACAATTATTATTTACATGACAGTGCGTAAGAAACTTTAGTAGAAATATGTAAACATCAGAAGGTATAGAAAACTTTTAAAAGAACTTTTAAAAGAACAGGGTGACAGATCAGGGCTCAGCCTGGCCTGAGCAGAGACAACTCAAATGAAATACGTGGCCACCTTCATATCACAGAATCATCATAGAACAGTTTGGGTTGGAAGGGACTTTAAAGCTCATCTTGGCCCACCCACTGCCATGGGCAGGGACACCTTCCACTATCCCAGGTTCCACCAAGCTCCTCCAACCTGGTCTTGGATACTCCCAGGGATGGGCAGCCACAGCTTCTCTGGGCAGCCTGTTCCAAGCCCATACAAGCCCACGTTGGAGCTGTAGGTGCAGGTGTTCTCTTGGGCTGGCAGCCCCACATCCACACATTGGTGTGTGTACCAGTTCTCTTCCAGTGCATCCTCTTTCACAGCAGAAGGCTGCCCAAAAGCCCCTCTCCCATGCCATGGAAAGCTGAGGTCAGCCCCTGTCCCAGCCCTCCCACCCCAGCCTGGTGGGATACCCTGCTTCACTCACTGGGTGTGACGAAGCAGAGGTGGAGATCTGTGGCGAAGGCGTGCTGGGGACAGCTGTTCCACAGCCCAGGAGAAGGCTCTGACAAGGCAAACTGCAGTCCTGTGCTGGCATTGCCACAGCAGCTCAGGGACACGGGCCTGTCCCCAGAAAAGTCAAAACTCACTTAGATGATTAACACCTTTGTCCCACCTCTAAATCCCACCCTGGGCCCCAATTCCTGGCGCTGGATGATGGAGAGTTGGCGGGAGCTGGAGCTGGAACTGAAGCTGGAGCTGAAGCCAGCTTTCACAGAGCCATCATAGAGATAGGTCCACCCTACCCCTCCAGCTGGAGACTATGTGAGCTTGGACAGAGAAAGTTTAATTGATCTGACTAGTTTCTGCAGGAATAAGATTGCTGCCTCATTACAGCCAGACTTCCACACCTAAGAGTTTGTCCTCCAGGACAGAGTTTTCCAAGCTACACAATACCTGCCCCTGCATTTCATTAACCTATTGTTCCCTCTTCACACCCCAAACCTTCCTAGAGAAGTAACCTCAGCTGTCACCCTTGCAGGGCACAATGTAAGATGGCCCAAGGAAGCCCAAGGGTCCTCCAGCTGTGGCAGGCTCACACATGTAAACCAAGGCATCCACCAAGTTCTCTGGCATTGCCTTCCCATCAGCAGGAATCCCATTGGTGCTGTACGCAGCTATTGTGCTGAGCCTTCACTAGTAACAGAGATGTTCTTGGAGATCAGGTTTGTCCCATCTGGAAATGCCAGGGAAATAGATGAGATTAATATCTAGATAGTGTTAGGCTGAACTTTGAGCCTGACAGGACTCAAAGCTGGCAACAAGGAGAACTCAAGAAATGAGAAACACAGTAATGGTTGTGACTGAGGCCAAGTAAAGCTGCAAGGAAGCTGCTTGCTGTGAACGTGTTTCCAGAAAGATCAAGGTTCCTCTGAGATGCAGTCATCTTCATGCAGCCCAGACAGAAATTAAGGTGAACATGAGTAAGAATGTGAATGTGTTAAGGTGAACAAGATAAAGGAACTGACAAAGCTGGTGCTGACAAAGCACCAGCTGAGGATCAGGAGGAGGCAGTACCACTGCAGGGTTCAGAGAGCATCAGTGAACATGACATGAGGGAACAACCCACAGCCCTGGTGGGCCCTGCTTCTCCTGAAATCCCCTTGTCTTGGTACCAGCAGGAGAAACTTTTGGTCCTCCCACTCTCCTGCATTAGCAGAGGCACAGGGGAGGATTTATCACCTTCTCACTTGAGTATGACAGAACAGCCCAGGCAGAACAAATAGAGGAAAAACCAGGAATGAAAGACAGGAAAGGAAAGGCAAGGCAGAATTGTTCCCCATGTTGTGCACCCTCCTCCATCTGTTTCCTCTAAACTGCTCAAGCCCCTGCCCATGTGTTTGAAGACACCAGGCCCATTTTGTTGGACTTACCATGCCCATGTTCTCCATCCAGCACAAACACCAACAGCCCTGTGACTCCAACAGTGCCCTGCAAAGGGATGCTGGTATGTTCTTCCCAGAGAAGAACACCAAGTTGAGCCCTCTGAGGCTGGTGCCAGGCTTCACCTCCAGCTCCATGAAGCAGATATGGGTATCGCCACTGGCCAGGCACAGCTCACTGATGCAGATGGCAGGAGGGCCTGGCACTGTGAAGCTGATGTACAAGTTCTTCCCCAGTGGTGTCCCCATGGTCACCTGCGGGGAGACACAAAAGCTGTTGCCACCACTGACACTGTCATTTCATTCAGGTGGAGTGACAGCCGCTCACAGCATTACCTCTTGTTCACCTGAACACCTCCTGAGGCTCCCTGGTGAGGCAAGAGGATATAATCAAAATCACAAAATGGTTTGGATTGGAAGGGATCTTAAAGCCCATCCAGCCCCACAGGGGCAAGGACACCTTTCACTATCCCAGGTTGCTCCAAGCCCTATCCAACCTGGCCTTGGACTCTTCCAGAGATGGGGCAGCCACAGCTGCTCTGGGCAATCTTGCCTTACCACTCTCACAAGGAAGAATTTCTTTATAATACCCAACCTAAACTGTCCTCCATCTTAAAGCCATTCCCCCTTGTCCTGTCCCTCGAGGCCCCTGTCCAAAGTCCCTCTTCAGCTTTCTTAATCTTTAACCCACAAAGGCAAAAATAAACCCAAAAATAAAAAAGAAAGTGAACTGAACCCAGATGAGCAGTAATCCTGCTTCCAGTCCTTGGTCTGGAGGAAACAGGGATTTCCTCCTGAGTCAGGCAAGCAGTGCTGAGGTCCCTTCCTCACCCTCATTTTGACCTGAAATTCCAATCTGAACCTAAGAAAAACCTTTTCTAATTGAAAGGAGTCCTGAAGAATTTATTACATTGACAATTACACTTTCATAAACAATAAAATATAAATGTTACAGCCAGCAATCAACTGATCAGAAAATTCCTCAAGTACTTAGTTCTGAAGCTGCACTAGGACCCATGTGGAGAGGGGGATATCTATGGCCTTAGACAAGGATGGGACTCAATACTGCCATGAGGAGACCCTGCTGTGGAGGTGGCACTTGTCTCCCAGTCCTATCAGTGTTTGGGGCACAAGGCTGCAGTGAGCCCATCTGGCAGGAGCAGCTCTAGTGTCCAGCCATGCTCCCAGCCCTGCCCAGCAAGAGCCCCTCACTGCTTTTCTAGGAAGGCAGGTCTGCCAGGGGTCATGGTCTGCAGCAGCTCTGGGTCCTGTTCCTCATGCTCATGTACACAAAGGCATCCAGCAGGCTGGTCTCCAGCAGCATTTTCCCTGGCACAAAACTGCTTCTGTGGCCTCTGTAGAGGGCAATGGCAGTGGGGCCACCTCTGAGGACAGGATGGGTGGTGTTCTCTGGGAACAGCAGGTGTACTGCACACCAAGGTAAGGAACAATGCAGGGATGTAAGCAACACCTGGGCAATACTCACAACATCTCTTTGGTTCTGGACAGCAGCACACAAGGACTCAGAAGGTGGCTGGGATTGACTAGTTAGTACAAATGTGGCATCTGCTGCCCCATCTTTCTCCTCAGAAACACTTTTCATGTTTGCTCAGCCTGAATTTCCCATTCATGGCCAGATCCACATCGTGGAGGAAGCTGGAGGGGGAAATCTGAGCAGAGTTCATCCTGCTATTCTTGTTCTGTGAGCAGAGAGCTGATCCATGTGTGAGCAGGTGAACTGGGAAGCCAGTACTGATGTGGTCTTGTACAGTAACATTAACTTTTAATTCTAAAAGAGATCTGCAACCTCAACTAACCTTTCAGGTAGCAATTATTACACAACAATATTTAAGAGTTTACATTTTTCTCTAGCATTAAACACTCTGTGGTTTTTACAAACATAAACTACACACAAACACACATATATAGGACAGGACACCAGTACACAGAATTAAGGTGGAGGTTTGGTGGAGTTTTGCAATTTCATGAGCTTCCTAATTTCTTTCCTTCTACTTACTGTTCCCTTCACAAGCTGTTTTTCCAGGAGGAATTGATGAGGCCATTCAGAAAGAGGCTTCTGGTATTTCAGAAACAGGCTTTCTGGCTCTGTAAATAGCTCCAGGGAACAAACATTAAAGAAGAAATCACATGAAAGGCAGAAGAGTAAGGAGAAGTGGTTACCCCTGGAGAAGTGCCTCCAGGATACTTGGATACCAAGGGACAGCCCTGTGCTGGGAACTATTTTCCACCCACCTGATTAATCTGGTGGCCTTCGACTGTCCTGGAAAACAAGGGAAGAGCAACTGATGTCATCTGTCTTCTGCAAGGCCTTGGACACATCCCACACAATACCTGGTCTCTTAATTGAAGAGGTAGGGTTTGATGGGTGGATTATTCAATGGATAGGGAATTGGCTGAATGGCTGCATCCGCAATGTTCCAGTCAACATGGCAAGATCCCCTGGCAGCCCCAAAACCCCACTGTGTGCTGGGCTGATCCTGCAGCGTGGGCGGCAGGGGTGGGGGAGAACTCTGCCCCTCTGTGCTGCTCAGGTGAGACTCCACCTGCAGAGCTGCCTCCAGCCCTGGGGTCCAACAGCAGCAGGACGGGGAGCTGCTGGAGAGAGTTCAGAGGAGGCCACAGAGATGCCCCAGGGGCTGGAGCCCCGCTGCTCTGAAGCCAGGCTGGGAGAGCTGGGGGTGCTCACCTGGAGAGGAGAAGGCTCCAGGGAGATCTTACAGTGGCCTTTCAGTACTAAGAAAGGGACACACTTTTTAGCCCTACTGACAGGATGAGGTGTATTGGTTTTAAAGTGGGAGAGGCTAGATCTAGATTACATGAATAAGGAATGAAAGTTTTATGATGAAGGTGGTGAGGCCCTGGCACACATTGTCCAGAGAAGCTGTGGCTGCCCCTGGATCCCTGGAATTGTCCAAGGCCAGGTTGGAGCTATCTGGTCTAGTGAAAGGTGTCCCTAGGGCAGAGGGATGGAACAAGATGACCTTTAAGGTCCCTCCCAACCCAAACCATTCAGGGATTCAGTGGAATGTCTCTATATTGGCATCTCTCAAGGGTGGAGTTTTGCTTCAGTGCTCTCACAGCTTTAAGATCTCTCAGTATGAGACAGATGAGCTGTACTAAGGACTAGAAGCTGGGACATTTTTATAAGCTTCTGTCCCAGATATTTTCCTCAGTTTCCCATTCCCAAGGCCTTTCTAAAACCCTCCTTCCACACTACCATGCCAGCATGATAGCAACAGTCAGCTTCTCACAGGATGCTCAGCATGCAGTCGCTTTAAAAATGCCTTTTAAGATAATTAAAATGCAGTCATACAGTGTCATTGGGTGGAATGAAGGAAAATCTTCCCCAAACTGCTTGAGACATCTTAACAAAGCCTCATCAGAAAGTTATGTCAAAGCCTAACTCCAGTCATCTCCTTGACTAGTATCAGTCTTGAGGAAGAGTTAAACATAATCCTTACAAATCCTTACAAATGTCCTGCTTAGTCTGAAAACTGGTTGTGTTTTCATATTGCTTTTCTTGGCCCACCCCCTTGGTTATTTACTGCTCACAGCCCAACTCATTCAGAGGGGAAATCAGAGAACCTTTCCTGGGGAAAAAGCAGAGTTGAAGTGGACAATCAGATCTTTTGCATGTGGTGTGAGAATATTCAGCGCAGTTTGAATTGTAAGGAGTTAAATTGTTCAAAAATGTTTCAGTTTGTCAAAGGGAACCAGCTTTGTACAGGAAAACTATACTCCCAGAAATCATGAGTCAGTGAGTTACACAAGATATCTGCAGAGTCACCATCCCCAGAATCTTCTTTCGAGGTTCCCAAAATAACAAAATATTTCTTCCTTCTCTGGTGGCCTGGAAGAAATTGAGAGCACTGGGAGAAAGTTAAGAGGGCAGGTACACACAGCTGGCACACGTGTGACCTGTGCTTGCAGCTGATGCCACGGAAGTAAAGCCCTTGTGGTTTTTGTAGGAGTGTGTGTATTTGCTGTGGGTGACCACGATGTTTCACACAGAGAAGGGGGATACTTCCAGGAGATGTGACACAACCAGGGATGATGGCAGGGTGGCTGCAGGGCTGAGAGAGGAACTGCATCTTCCCAAGAGGCAAAGAAAACATGGGCTTGGGACCTCCATCAAGTCCCTAACCTGGGGCTCTGCAGACCACTGGCACACCACCTCCTCTTGTTTGCCCTGAAACTATCTCCTTTTGCTGCCCCTTAGCACTTGTGCCAGGTGGAAGAGTGTCGTGGTTTGACACGGAAAGATAATTTTTCCCGGAAGGAAGAGGTCAATTTAGATATTGACCAATTGAAAGTAGACACGCCTCTGAGAACACAGAGGGGTTGAAAGCAGAATTCCCAGGGGAACTCGCTCTCTTTGGTTCCGGTCAGCGTGCAGTGCAGACCTTCCCCCGCCCAGCCACGAGCTGGGTGGGGCAGGGGAAGCCCATGGCCTGAGAAAGGTAGGCCGAAAGCCCGAAGGGTGGTGAAAGGACTGGAACCGGGCTGGCCCCTGCAGATGGAATGGTGGAAGAAATCTGGGATGTCTCCATTTCCCCCCCCAGAGTTCCTCTCCCGAGAGGGAGAGAGAAAGCCGCAAGGAAGGAGGAGCGGGGGGAGCTGCAAGGTGCCCAGTTGTGTGGGAGTTGCTGGATGTCCGGGCATCGAGCCATCCTAGGAGTTCAGACTTTTAACCCTTTCCTTGAGAAATGAAAGCTTTGTGAATTTTCCTTTCCCCTCCTCGGTTTGAAAGAGAAGAAGAGGGACACCTTGGACCCTGGGATGGGATGTTGGAAGGAGGAATTCTACATGAGAGGGGGACAAGGAGTGGCTTTTGGCTGGACTTTTCCGTGTTAGCCACAACCTGAAACAAATCTTCTCCTTCAAGAGGGACTGTGTTTTGGGAGGATGCCAGTGAGTCAAGAGACCTGCTTCAGCTGGGAAAAAAGACAAAAGTGGAGTGAACAGAGAAAAGGTTAGGGGGTTTGTGGTGGCGCCCCCTTGCCCTGGAAAGGAAAGAGAAGAGAAGAAGATCTCTGTTCTTGAGCCCTCGGCCCCAGGGGAAAATGGGGGGGACTGTGGTCCCAAACAATGAAAAACTGAACTGTTGTTTTCTCCCCTCTTGGCAGGGCATCCTTGAAAGGAAAAATCCTAAAGGCAGTGACCATCCATGCATTGTGGTGAGAGCACTGTGCATGGAAAGGAGAAGGGTCACCATGGCAAACTTTTTCTCCGGGCGGTGCCATGTGTGACATGGAAACACAGGATGTGGAGCTGTGTTTCTTGGGGGGTCTGTGGCACAGGAGAGACTCTGTTCCCTCAATGGACTGAGTATCGATTGCTTGGAGGGTGGAAACCTGACTGGGGTCCAGATTGTGTCTCACTGTGGTTTGTTGGAGTTGGGTGGTGGGGGGAGGAATGTTTTGCAAGGTTTTCATTTGATCTTTGTGTGTTTTTTTTCCCCCTTCTTTAGTTTTCTCTTTTCTTTTAGTAGTAGTAGTTTAATAAAGTTTTTTTCCTGTTATTAAGCTTGGGCCTGCTTTGCTCTATTCTAGATTCCACTTCACAGCATTCAAGGTAGGGATCACATTTTCATGGGGGCACTGGCATGGTGCCAGTGTCAAACCATGACAAAGAGTAAGCAATGAAGCTCTGTTCACTTTCTTTGGGCTGCTCACATCTCTAAAACCTCTGCCAGAGCCCTCCTCAGCTTTTCCTTTTCTAGGTGTTCTAAGTTATTTCTTCTGTGGAAGAATTTCCACAGCACTACCCATCCTGGCTGACCTGTCTGAATGCCTCCAGTCCTAATACGTCCTTTTTGAGATTGATATATTGAACTACACAAGGCACACAGCTAAACATCCAAGCAAACCATGAATTTATACAGAGGCATAAAAGCTGTCCTCCGTTTTTTCCTCTTCTAATAATTTCTGATATTCACTTTGCTTTATATAATTACTTTTTCAATAATGTACAACATTTGATTTGCTTTTTTATTTGCCACTGAGTTCTGAGTCACATTTTCACTTCTCTCTCAGAATGCTCAACAATAAAACACAATAGCATCCCCCAGCCCCCAGCCTGGCTGATCTCTCCTCCAGCCCAGAGGTCACCACCCACACATCAGTTCTTACCTGGGGATTTGCTTTGTGCTGGGCCGATCAGGAGGAGTCCATCTATGGAAGTTTGGCCATAGACATCCATAGTGAAATAATGTCTTTGGTCTGACCATCAATCAGCACCAAGACAATGTCCCTCAGCACGGTGGAGTGGGGCCCCTGGAGCTCTATGAACTCAAATTTGCCAGAAGGAGCAGAGGGAAGGACCTCACTGATGAGGACAGCAGATGAGTTCATCTCAGGAGTCAGGATGCACTGGTTGTCCCTGCCTGGTGTGGGGAAGGCCATATGGAAGATCCACTGAGAATCTTTCCCACGGCACCTCTCTATTGACTCATCCACAGCCCTCAAGGTGGGGTCCTCCAGGAAAGCCTCTCTGCCAGGGGTCAGCACCCTGACAAGAGTGTCTTGCTCTGTCTATCTTCTGAGTCTTATGGACCAGGGCATCTACCAGTCCATAGCTTGTGATGCTCATGCCTTCTTTGTAGTGCCATTTTCATAGTAGAGAGCAATGACATCAGGGCCACTCTGGATGGTGTTCTTAGGGATAACCAGGGCAGGGTTCAGGGAAGAGGAGCCAATGAGAAAGAACCCTTGGCTGTCATTGACTTTCTCCTGGAGGTTTAACACCTTGTACACTTGGTTCCCGTTGCCATTGTACAAGACCAGGTAGTGGCCATCCAGGTGGGCTGTTTGCCCACTGGTGTGATAGAGCTCCATAAATTCAGCAGTGTCCACTCCTGGGCTATCAGCATTGACTTCGTTGACCAGGAGAGTGTGCTCAGTTTCCCAGCCCCTGGTGGTTTTTATGAGATTTTAAGCAGCACCCTTGGAAAAGCAGAGGTTACAGAAGTACCATGAATCCAATGTGCCAGGTACCTCCCATGATGAAGGCTGGGATTTTTGTTACAGTTCAAGTCTAGAGAGAGAGCCTGTTCTTCTCACAGCCACTAACAGGGCACAGCAGGATGCTACCACAGGCTGTGCAGGACAAGTATATGAAGACCTGGGTTCTCAATGGCAGAGGCAGGCACTCTTCTTCACAGAGTTTAGGTTTGGCAAACAAAATATCAATCCCATACAGACCTGAAGAGTATGGCTTAAACAAAGAGAATTC
Organism: Lonchura striata; assembly: GCF_050655825.1. Classification (NCBI taxonomy): domain Eukaryota; kingdom Metazoa; phylum Chordata; class Aves; order Passeriformes; family Estrildidae; genus Lonchura; species Lonchura striata. The sequence continues at coordinate 16,373,147 of NC_140716.1, read as the reverse complement.
CTAGCTCAGGTGCTTTAAACGCTGTGGGGAGGGTATGGGAAGAAAGAAGAATTGTGTTAGGAAACAGAAACACACCAGTGACGTTGAACAGACTTAAAGCCCCCTAATTTCTCCTCCGTGTTTCTTCAGAGATTTATCATGATGCAATGGGGCAAACCCAGAAGTCTGCAGTGTTCAGTGCCCTGAGACTTGTGTGACCAATGGAAATTTTAGACATTAGTGTTAATAGTTACTTCCCTGGATCAAATTTATTCCATGGAAATTAACACAAAATGGCACAAAGATGATAGTAACCATCTTCATTGAGATGAAGGTGGGGAAGGAGACTACAGAAGGTGGATTCCTGTCGCACACATGATGGAGCAGCTCCACTGACTCTCCCACCAAAGAACCCAGCTGCAGCTTCTGCAGATGCCAAGGCTGCAGCAGTTGGGATGAACCTGGAATTTGTTCAGTGAAATAGTGAGATTTGTCTTCCCATTTCCAGAGCTCTTCCCCTGTGAAAAACACTTATTTTTAGAATTTTTTAAAGTTTAATAATAATAAAATGGTTATTAAAATAGTAATACAATTAGAGTAATAATAATTTAGAGTTAGGACAATTACATGACAATAAAAAGGAAAGAATTATGGATGTCCAGATGTTTTTGGACACTAAGCTGCCTTGTGAACAAAGGAATAACCCTTAAAAGCCTGTTGCATATTCATATATCTCATACATGATGCATAAATTTCTTGCAAATTAAGAACTTTTCTGGTTTTTTCCACTTCTTCCCCTTAATCATGGTGGTTCCATAAAGAAGGAGAGAAGGTGGAAGAATGTTTGTCTTTTCTGATAAGGAGGCTTTAACTCTTTATGTGCGCTTGTGGGGACGCTGTGCTCCAGGACGGTGTGGGTGGATGGAGACGAGAGATCTCTGCAGGCTGCTTTTGGGATATAAGGTTTATTAGGGATGGAGAAAGGTCCTGCTTGGAGCTGCCAGACACAGCACGTGGCGAGGCTTGAGGGGATAGGGGAAGGGAGAGACAAGAGGATGCTCTAGGAGAGGGTGGAAGTTCTAAAAGGGGGAAGATCCAATAGGACGGCGTCCGGCCCCTCGGAGACCCCTTATCAGGGGGCTTCAGGGTGGGCTGGAGCAAGGCTTGGGCCAATGGGGTCAGAGACACCTGATGCTTCAGGGGAGGGTTATAGGTGCGGGGTGAGCCGTACATTTTGGGGGTTGAGATGGAACAGTCCATTTGACCTTTGGACCTATCTGTAGGTAAGCGTATTGTCCAGCTAGTAGGGAGGATTGTTTTCATCCTGGCTGTACTACTGTGAATCTTCTGCCAGACAATCATATTTATTCATCATCCTCAACATGTGCTGTCGCTGTTATCTCTGTGCAAAGAATTTAATGATTATCTCATCTCTTTCTTAAGCTAGTTAAAAAGTATCTTACATAGCAAAGTTTCTATTTTAACATTGTGTTATAACCAAAAAATATATTTAACACATTACTTAAGATAATACAGCATAACTTTCTAACATTACACATCTAATATTCATTGTAATATTAGCAAAAAGCCAATCATAAAATGTGCATTTTTTGTTGCAGAGTGCACTGTGTAGGGCGCGGGGCGGCTGCGGCGGGGCCGCGACCGTTCCCTGCGAGCTGCAGTCCCAGTTATCGGCAGGGACAGAGCAGGGACACACAGCCATGGCACGGGGCTTGGGCTGCAACAACACGGATTTATTCCTGGGCTCCCAGACAGGACTGAGGGGGTGAACAGAAGTTTTTATACAGCAGCTCAGGAGTAGGGGTGTAGGAAAGTGAACCGAGGAGGATATGGTAGGAGAGGAGTATAAGGTGGGGTAAACAGCTTATGAGCCTATCAGGGAAAACGGGGGGAATAATACGAAGTAACAAATGGGGTGTCGAGGGCAACAAGACAGACACAGAACTCTCTGGAGAAAGGGGTAGGGATAGGGAGGATTGACAACTTGGAAGGGAGGAGGTTAGGGAAGGGCTTGGGAAAATTGGCAACTGGGAAAGGGAGGGGATTAGGGAGGAGGACAGGGGGCAAACATGGATTCAAAGCAAAACACACCACAACAATTTTTCACATCCCACAGACATCTTTATCATCATATGCTGAGTTTTGGTGACCTTCCTGCAGTCCTTGGCCAGTAGAGATCAAACCTGGGGAAGGTTCCAGCCCATGCAACAGTACCAGCACAGTAAGAACCTGCTGCCTTCCTGCAATGCAGGGCCACTTCCATGTGAGTGGGACAGATCAAGGATGCACCCAATCCTCCTGCTACTTAAAATCAGGGCTGCTGACCACAGCAGTCCCAAGGCATGGACACCTGTGATATTTTCTAGGAGAGTGCCAGCCGCAGAGGGACACAGCATCACATCCTTCAGCCATGGCTGCACATGCCCAGGCTGTGAGCGAGATTGTGGCCCGTTCTCATGGACAGCTGAGCTGATGCCAGGGCTGGTGTTTCCTCACCAACATGAGGACTCAGCAGTAACTCCAGAGAATGAAGCTGACAGGAATTCCACAAAAGAACAGGCCCTGATGGAGAGGTGTCCCTGAGCAACCGTGCCTTGGAATGCTCTGCCCCACAGCCCTTCATGAGGCTCTTCTCAGACCACAGAGAAACACTCATTTGGTGCAGCAGCTGCTTCTGCTGCTCTCCCAGATCCAACTCCTACTCACAATTCAGCAGCCTGATGCCTTCCTCTTCTCTTTGCTTTAGAGTAAGTGAGAAACTCTTCCAGAGAGGCCATGTTTGTCCCTGGTCTTGCCATCTGGGCTGAGTGTACCTCTGCCCCTACAGCCTTAGTGTCTTCATGGGATCCACAGTTATTCCCCCACAGTGCTCCTTGGAGTGTAAAACACTGCAATTGGTGTCTGTCCCTGGAGAGGGAGGAGCAGGATGAGCTTTCCCAGTGACCTAGGTACAGTCTCAGGCAGTTTGGAGTCTGCTGAATGGTGCTGAGGCAGCTCCCACCCCCAGCTTGAGCAAAACAAACTCCCTGAGCATGTGGAGCTGACTGCTGGCCCTGAGTGCTCTGTGGGTCTTCTCCATGACAGGGTAGTGAAGTCAACAATCCCTTTGAGAGGGTTTATTTAGTTGAACTATCACATTTTTGAGCCACTGTACTTATGTAATCATGAGGCTTTGGAATTGCAAAGGGCGGAGGAAGGGAAACACCCTTACCCAGAACAGCCCTGACTTTGTTCAGCTTGCTGGATCCACATGGTGCAAAGACTCAGTAACTCCATCATGCCTGTGGTGGATCCCAGACCTGCTCTGGTCCCTGTGTGCTCCACTTGCTTCACCCACTGTTGCTCAGTGCCAATAGAGCAGTAGCAAATCCTGGTGGGGAGCTCCTGGATCCCCAGAAAGCTGCTTCCTCTCATCTGACTTTTCCACCTACACTGTGGCCCAGCAGCCTGTGGAGAGGCACAGTCAGGTGTGCTTTGGGGAGAGACCAAACATCCTACCATGAGGTGAAGGGAGCCCCTGTGGAGCCACCAACAAGTGGGGCTGCTGCTCATACAATGAGCAGGGACTGGTGAGGGAGAGCTGGACCCCCAGAGAGAAGAGCAGAGGTGACGGGCAGCACCTCCTGTCCATGGCCACTCTGCTCAGGCACGTGGGCTGATGCCAAAACTCCCCTTGTGTCCAGTGTGGCTGGGAGGTTGATCTGCAGTGCAGGGCAGCTCTGGGCCATGCAGGCACCAGGAGGAAAGCTGCAGGTCTCACTGCTTTGTGGGGTCCGTGTCTGCTGGGTGGGCTGGGCACAGTCATGGCTGTGCTCCCCAGCTTCCAGGGCAAGCAGGACTCAGAAGTTGAGCATGTACAGCCCTGCCAAACCTTTAACCTCTTTACTAGGACAACATATTTCACTGCTGGAATGTGTACCTTACCTGTGTTCTGAACAAGCTGTGACGGTCAGGTTGTTAAAAACATGAAATCCAGGAAAATACTGTAGAAGGGATGAATTTTTTCTCATGTCAGAAATACCCCCTCAGCAGAGGGGTTCAGGTGCTGGGGTGGAGAGTCTTATTGTGGGGAGATCAGAGATGGCTGATTCTGAGTGCACAGGGGAGAAGCGGGAGCACCTGTTGGTGCTGCTGAGGCTGGGGGACACTGGAGGGATCTGTGCCGGACCAGCCACAGCAGAACCATCTCCAGCAAAGCCCCTAGGGCCATTTGTCCAAATCTGTGTCCAGCATGGTGCACTGTGCCCTCCCCATACTCTTACCCCTGGCCCAGACTGGGCATGTGGGGTATCACTGCTGGGCACCCAGCACAAGGGCTCTGGAGGGTGTGGCCATGTCGCATCTGGACGGTCAGCTGTGACCGTGGGTGCCTCATCCTGCTGGTGGGGTGACCATGGCAGAGCTGCCAGTGGCACATGGTGCAGGGAAGGGTCTGGGGAGCTCAGCTCAGTGAGGGGCACAGGCACAGAGTGTTTACTAAGCTTGATGCAAACATTTTGTACGAGGAATGAGCCGACTCCGCTGCACACGCAGATGCAGAGGACACAGATTCCTTTGAGCTCCCGCCCTGCAGTTACGGGACGATTTAATCCTATGGCTCCTCTACGCTGCCGACATCTCTTGGTTAGCCAGCGCCTTGCTCCGCAAAGCGATTCCGACACATGCTGCCCTCCCACGCCCAGAGACGCTCTCGCTGCCTACAGCAAAGCACCTGCGGGGCTGCTGATCCGTCCCCTGCAGGCTGGAAAAGCCCGAGCTCTTACAGCTGCGGCAGGGGGGATGTATCAGTGAGGGGGCGGAGGTGTGAGGTCCCAGGTGGGGTTTTACAGCACCCGCTAGGAGATGCTCCCACCTGCGGGCTCAGCTGTCAGGGCCCGGGCAGCCCGCAGAGGCAGAGGTGGGTGAGCTGCAGCCTTCCCTTGTTCCTTTTCTCTTCTGCGAGCGACTGCCGGGTGCTGCGAGCAGAACGGCTACCTGCCCGGAGCAACAGCACCCACCACGGGCTGACTCTGCCAGTGGCGCTGGGATCAGAGAAGGCAACGAATGAAGACGTGGGACTGATCATGTCCCATGGAACAGGTAATGCTCCCAAGCTAGCAGCAGCCCGGTTCTGGGGGATTCTGTCCCTCAGCACGATGTGCTGCCTCAGGTGAAGTGTGGCCCATGCCTTTCCTTCCTATTGAACCCACCCCTCCTGCTCCAAGAAATCTTGAGGGTGAGCTGTTATTATCTGCCTGAAGGCTATTTTCAGTATCTTTATGCTGCTCACCTGCATCTATTCTAGATGAAATCCTGAGGAAATCCTTAGTATTTATCCACTTCAACCTTCTTCCTTCCCCGGCCATGAATTGAGAGCTCTGCTGGGAGTTGTTTTTCTTCTCTCAGCAAATAAGACTTATTGGTGTTGTGCAGGCTTTTCCTGGCACCTGTACCATGGAAAGGACAGTGGATGCTCCTTTGTGCAGCTTTCTGCCAGCCCAGCAGCAGGGACTTTTAACTGAGTGTCTCAGCCCAGCTGAGGGGATTTCTCACCTCCCACTTAACCTGTGCTAAGGGTAGGATGCCCACAGAACTCACACCTCAGCCCAGAAAACCAAGGACATTCAGGGGCTAAAGCAGAGACTAAAGCCTCCACATTAATCTTGGAGGAGCATCCCTATACCAGCTTTCAGGAAGGCTCTGCTCCCACCCCTGCCAGGGCATGGCACAGAGGTAGAAAGGTTAATGACATCAAATAGATGAATCCCTCATGATGTAAAAGATCTTGAGTGCCTGGAGCGTGTCCAGAGAAGAGAAAGGGGAAGGCTCTGGGTACAAGTCTGATAGGAATACAGGAATAGCTGAGTGAGCTAGGGGGGCTTAACCTGAAGAAAAGAAGGCACAGTGGGGACCTTCTCCACTCATTCAGCATCTGCCACAGCCTCCCAGTGATAGAGCCAACTGCTCTGACTTTCAGTTGCTGCTGTGCAGGAGGGGTCTTTGGAGAACTACTGAACAGGTATAAAAGCTCTGATGAAGGTTGTGCAGCACTGCTCAGCCCCAGTGCAGTCTGGCTTTGCTCTCGTGAACAGACATGAATAGAGCCAAAGGTAACAGATTTGGGATGGACCCTGAGAGTGGGAACAATGCCCACTCCCGATTCCACCAGTGTTCACACAAACCCTGTGTCCTCTTAGCCAGAAAAGCCCAGCTAAATCAGTCCCAGGCTGTGGGATAGCTTTGGATGGCCTGAGACAGGCAACCACTGCAACAAATGGGCCAAAGACTCGCCAGGCCAGAGCATTGGTATTTCCTGAGATGCTGTCTCCTCTTTCTTGGCATCACCTCTTCTCTTAGTGCCATGGGGTGCTGTCAGGGCCATGGGCTGGGTGGAAAGCAATGGCTGCTGAGAGGAGCAGGGAAGGGCTTGCTGTGGAGCCATTTATCTCCAGTCAGTTAGTGCCTGGTTGGGTGGAGACTGCAGTTGTCCTAAAAAAAAAAAACCAAAAAAAAAACTATTTATCCCCAGGAAACAGCAAATGTGCCTGGCCTGGCCTTGGCACAAGCAAAGATTTTTGCCTTGGCTGCAACAGAATTGCAACACCAAGTGGTCCCCTCACCCAGGTGGATGGGAACCTTTAAAGATACCTCAATCCTGTTCTCACCTTACCCCACTAAACCTCTTGGTTCTCTCCAGGCCTCCTCCAAGAGGGATGCAGAGCACTACTGCTGCAAGCTGCTGCCACACACTGTGGAAGATGGAGCTGTCAGGAAACAGAAAGGAAAAGGGAATGGGACCAAAGTAAAAGGTAATGAGACCTGTCTGAAGACTGCAAGAATGGGATATAAGCAGTGACTGTGGGAGGAGGAGGAGGAGCAAGAGCAAGCCCTGACAGGGTTTCCTGGTAGGAAGGAAAGTATTTACTCAGCACCAATGTCACTTGAAGGCAGAGGACAACAATGATGACACAGAGCACTTCTGGAATGCTGGTTCTGAATGGCTCTGGAAAACCCTGGGCCAAACAAATCCTCTGCCAGCTCTGCAGCTCTCACAGAGACAGTGCTTGACAGCACCAAGAGAGTCTAAAGCTGGTGAACAGACTATATCCATGGAACCACCAAAACCTAGGACTTAGGTGGAACACTGTGGGGTGGGCAATGCAGGTAGGTGGGTTCAGCCTATCCTCTGGCAGCTCCAGACAGGAACAAGCTGGGCAGGAAGAGGCACACGTTGTGAATCCAACAATCAGAAAATATGGTGCAAGGCAAAACACAGCCAGAGGTTCAGGACAGAATTCACAGAATCACAGAATTACTGGGTTGGAAGAGACCTCAAAGGTCAGCAAGTCCAATCCATGCCCCAACACTTCAACTAAACCATGGCACCAAGTGCCACATCCAGTCTTTTTTTTAAACACATCCAGGGATGGTGACTCCACCACCTCCCCAGGCAGGCAATTCCAGAACATTATCACCCTTTCTGTAAAAAACTTTTTCCTAATATTCAACCTATATTTCTGTCACACTACAACATGAAATAACTCATGCACCTGCTCAAGATGCAAAAGAAGGAAAAGAGGAAGTTTTATTTCTGGCCTTGCAATATATAGAATTCCAAAGGTGACAGTGGATTGGAGGGTGAAATTGCCACCTCTCCAACCACACTGGTCAAACCAACAGTCCATCAATTCTCTCCTCCCACAAAGAAGAATGCAAAACAATCATTATTTACATGAACAGTGTGTGAGAACTCCAGTAGAAATATGTAAACATCAGAGGGCATAGAAAACTTTTAAAGGAACTTTAAAACTTTTAAAAGAACAGGGTGGCATATTTCCTTTGGCACAGCTCGAGACTGTGTCCTCTCATTCTCTCAGTTGCTGCCTGGACAAAGAGACCAACCCCACCTGACTACAATGACCTTTCAGGGAGTTGTAGAGAGCAATTAAGGTCACCTCTGAGCCTCCTTTTCTCCAGGCTCTACAGCCCCAGCTCCCTCAGTCGCTCCTCAGAGCACTTGTGTCCCAAGCTCCTCACCAGCCTTGTTGCCATCCTCTGGACGCACTCAAGCGTCTCAACGCTTCCCAAAGTGAGAGGCCAGAACTGGACACAGCGCTCAAGGCGTGGCCTCACTAGTGCTGAGTACAGGGGAAGAATGACATCCCTGCTCCTGCTGGCCACCCTGTTTCTGATGCAGGCCGTTGATACAGGATGATACATTCCTGATCCAGGATGCTGCTGGCCTTCCTGGCCACCAGGGCACAGGTGGCTCATGTTCAGCCGGCTGTCGACCTGTGCCCCCAGGATGTCAGACCTCATGCTCTGCAGTTCCTTCATCCATGGGAAAGGACAGATGGACAGAACTGTCAGCAGACAGGTGTCACAGGCTGTGGCCGTTTCACCCCTTCAGCCAATGCAGTGATATAAAACAGGCAGTGTGTGCTAGGGGGACACTTAGCAGCCACAGCTCTAAGCAGTGTCAGTCTCAGGCTGAACAATTGCTTCAGGCCTGCAAGACAAGAACCAAAGCCAAACTAGTCAGTGAGAGGGGGATAACATCTGCAAACTGAAGAAAGGAAAAACTAAAGGTGTTACCCTTGGAGAGAAGTACACTGTCACCAGTGGTCTCACCTCAGTTCTCATGGGCTGAGGATGCAGCAGTTCAGCCCACTCAAGACCTGGGGAGTGCAGCACAGCTCTGGGACAAACTAGTCACAATCTAGTCACTCACAGCTCCAGACCAAATGCTCATTTTGCTGCTGGTACAAAGTCCAAATCCTTCAGTCCCCTAAGCTGAACCTTGAAGCCATGAGCTGTGACAGCACAGTGAGCTGTGTTCCTGCTGTGAGCAAGCAGCAGCCATAGCAGAGCAGCTGTCAATGGCCTTCCCAGCATGCAGAGCTCAGTGCCCACTCCTGAGGGACATCCCAGCTATGAAAGGCTGAACCTGTCCAGTGAGTGCTTGAACAAATTCCAAAGGGGGTTGACACATGCACAGAACCCTTGGCACCAGGAAGCATGAGAACTACTTGCTTTCTGCTGCATGTGGCCCTGACAGAAAATGACACCTTCCTCTCTGCTCAGCAGCTCCTGGGAGATAGACTCTCAGAATATACTTCCCTACTCTACTCTGGGCTCACGGCAGACAGGAAGGTGCCTGAGCATCTGCCTGGCCCTGGACACCAGCTGAGAATGGAGTGGCAGGGCTGGGCCCTGGCTCCCTGTTGAGACTCAAGACATGGCTTTGCCAGCAGCAGCACTCTGGGGAAGCAGGTCTCATTGATCCACCTTCTTCCTGATATGGTGGACAGGGGCTGACATGATTCATCAGGGTTCCATGTCCAAAAGTCTGGAGCATCCCTCCTCCTGCTCCCCATTTTCCTCTGAACTTCAGGTGCCAAGGAGAGGGTTCCAATTATACATCAGCAGATGTTTTGGATGCCTGAGGAAGGCTATTTCAGCTGCCAACATAACCTGATGCTTGGAGACTGGATCAAGTCTAAATTGCCATTGGTGTGACCTCCCTGGCAGAGCCAAAGCAAGGTTAAACCATGTCAGTACATGGAGGTAACAGTATATAATAATATACACATATACAGTATCCTAATGCACTATATGCACATAATGTATATGCATATATTTGTGATATCTAGGGGATACCTAACCATAAGTGTGTTTCTTCAACTGTGCTTACTTCCTTGAAATCATCACAAGAGTTAAACCTGTGATGGAGAAGGTGGGAGCAGATGCTCTAGCTAAATGCACGCACAGATCATATGTGCACATACATTCTTCTATGCACTGTGCATCATGCTGGGCACACAGCAGTACTACAAGGTGTGAAACCATCTCCCCCCAGCTGTGGATTACAGGACCATTCTCAGACTGTATGAGCATTCACCACTGAAACAAAAAAAAGAAATAAAATCCCAAGGAGATGCTTTTTAATGGCTGAAGAACATAAAAAGCATTCTTTCTTTTTCTATAAGCCCTATATCCCCCTTACCCTTCTCCTTTTTTCTCCTTCCTTGGCAGTAGGAACCCACAGTGGGTTTCCGTAAGTGCCATTTCTTCCTTTCTTGTCACTTAGATCACAGTAAACTTTGGAGCTGGGTGAACTCTCTGTGACAGGTTGTTTAGCTCTGGTCTATCTACCTGGGTCACTCTGGGTCCCGAAGCCTGCTGTGCTGCTGTGGCTCAGCAATAGAAATAAAACCTTTCCCTCTCCCCTCAGGTGTAGCCTCCAGCACGCTGTCTTGAACAAGCTGCAGTGCCTCCAGGCCATGGGATACTGCACAGACTCCAGGCTCCACCGAGGGCTCTGCTGCCACCCAGGGACCACATACTGGGAACGGGCTCTCCATTTCCATGAAGATTCCCAGACAAGCCACTGTCCCATCCCTCAGACACACAGACACCAAGTGAAATACAGAAGCCCTTCTGCCAATCACTTATGAGACACTCACTTCACACACGGAGAAAATAACACCACCCCTTACTCAGCTCTTCTTCTCCCATATGGTCACAGCTCCTGCCCCACATCAACAGGGAAAATATCCCAGAACCCCTTGTGTTCCTTCACATCCCTGTCTCCACAGCTTCACCCATCCCTAGCCAAATCCCACCCCACAGCACACCTCCCACCAGAAGGAGCAGTTGCTTTCTCACCCCAACTCATTAAGGATGTGGCTGAGCTTAGCAGAGTCCAGAAGTGCAGGGAAAGACAGGAAAGGGAGGCAACAAGAGCAACAGCCGAGACAAGAATCCCACAGATATAAATGATCTTTACCAGTAACGCTCGCAGCATCTCCTGGAAGCAGACTGGCACTGGTGTCTTCTCTCACCCTGTTCTGTGTGCACTGTCTGCTGATTTGCTTGCTCTGGAAGCAGAGCAGAGAGAGCTATACCCCTGTAAGCTCTGTGCAGGTGTCAGTAAGCCCATTGTGACCTGCTGTAAACACTGATTATGTCAAATATGTGTATGTTTAGCATCACAAGGAAGTACATAAATAAGCTGTGGTATGTAAATAAGTTGTGGTTTCCAAGCTTAAATCTGCAGATGATAAAGCTAATAAAGAGCTGGCTGTGATATAATAGAGAAAACTAAAATTAGGAAGGTTTTCATCACACACAGTACTACATGGCTGGTCAAATCAATTTTGGCAACAGATTTGTGGTAAAACAAAGCTCAGATTTAATTATTTGAATTTTTTGTCAAAAATGCCTGTTATGCTTGTGGACAGAAGCAATAGAAGTTTCCAAAAGCTTCCATCAGGAGTAATTGCCAGCAATGTTTTGTGGAGGACAGTTTTGGACCTCAGTTTCTGGGACCTCTGCTTTCACATGGAGAAAGGGCAGTTTGTAAGGGGAGAATGCTAAAATAGATTTTGAAGTCAGTGACCTGTTTGCAAATCAGGCTGAGCAGGAGAAGTTTGGGGAAGGGATCCAGCACACATAGAGTGGGCTGGGCTGGAGGAGAGTGACAGAATGAAAGAGAAGGCAAGACTAAGACTATCTGCTGCCTTGTGATTGTGGGTCAGGATGAGGACTGCCACCCCTCTCTTTTTGCATGTGGCCCCACATGCAGCCAGAGACCACCCTCGGGCACATGACAGGTGCTACGTGCCAAGTGTGCCAGCCACAGTGCCACGTGCCTCCAGGGTTATCTGCCATGCCACTGGGACCATCCTACTGACCCCATTTCAGGGCTCTGCAGACACAGTGTTCAGGAGAACCATCTCTTGGCATCGGGCCTCATTAAACCAATGCCCAAAGACAGCCCTTTGGTTTGTGTATGTTTGCTTCATTCAAAAACAAATGGGCCACAGGGAAATGCCCATTTGCCTGATGGATAATGCAAGCACTTAGAGCTGGATTCTGGATGCTAAGAAGGACCCTGAATACTTGGCATGCAGATATTCATGCATGAGATGGCAAAGCCAGGAGCAGTACCGATTACTCTTGGCTGAAGTAGCAGAAGCAAATGCCTGCATGGGAGAAGGTGATTTCAGCAGCCACAATCTTGTTTGGCTCGACACACCAACCTCTTCCACAATGTTCTCAGTGTTTCCAGAAGGAGTGTTTTTTCCTGCTCAAAACCAAGAAAGGAATAACCTATCAAGTGCCTCTTGACCTGCCCCGTGGGTCTGAGAGAAGAAGAAGAAAAGAAGGACATTGAGGTGCTCAAACATGTTCAGAGAATGGAATAGAGCTGGGGGAGGCTCTGGAGCACAAGTCTGATGAGGAGCAGCTGAGGGAGCTGGGGGGGCTCAGCCTGGAGAAAAGAAGGCTCAGAGGGGAACTTCTGGCTCTCCACAATTCCCTGACAGGAGGCTGCAGGCAGAGGGAGTTCAGGCTCTGCTCCCAGGGGACAAGGAGAGAGCCTCAAATTGTGCCAGGGACAGTTAGGTTGGATATTGGGAAAACTTCCTCACAGAAAGGGTTGTAAAGCACTAGCACAGGCTGCCCAGGGCAGTGGTGGAGTTAGTATCTCCGGGAGGGTTTAGAAGACCTGTGGATGTGGTACTTGGGGACATAGGTTAGAGGAAGCAGTGAGTTAATGGCTGACTTGATGATCTTAAAGGTCTTTTCCTGTCACTGTTGAGGCAGGATGGGAACAAAAGAACTCCAGCTCAGAAGGCTAGATGATGTGAACACTAAGTACTTTATTTCAAATATATTGCTCTTTTATAGAGAGCATCGTGCAGATCAATTTCATTGGTCTTAAAGTAAAAACATCTCACACCATTGGTGTGTGATGACACCATGACACACGGTGCAGAACATATCTATACACAATGTGAACAACAAGAGAGATAGAGAATTGTTTACATTCCTTTGCAACTCTTTCCCAGGCTCTAGCCTGGTTAGAAACTCTCCTTTCTCTCTGACTGAACTGAGAATACCCATATTTTCCAACCTTAATGATTTAATGTTCTGTGAATCTGTGGTTCTATGAAGCAGTGGGGCTTTCCTGGTCATAGCTCTGATTAACACCAACACCATGGGGACTGAGCTGTCACCCTCCTGCTCTCAGCACCATCATGGCTGTTTTCAGACACCCCACCCAGCAGCGTGGTGTCCAACCCACCCAAGCCCAAGGCCTTCAGTTATGGTGCTGTGAAACCACATGAGCAGCCTAAGTTATTCTCCTCAGGGTGTTTTTTTCCTTAAAACAGATAACTTCTCTTAAAAGATATCTGTACAAACTGGCACTGTTTGCTCCAGAGTTTGGAAAAAGAGCAAGAAAAGCACAGTTCATTCTTCTGATAAGCACCACTCATGTGACTGACATGCATACAGAGAACAGTGTTGGCCCCAAACCTGTAAACAAAGTTATTGTGAGTGATATGTTTCAAATAAGCAAATATTAGATATTTCTGTAAAAGAAAGGAGTAAACTCTAACAACAAACAGCTGTTGGCACACAAGGCCATCTAAACACACACTGTCCTCCTGCAGCTGCATCAGAGCTGCCTGCAGACATGTTCATGTCTTCAGGAGCTGGATCTTACCCTCCTGTACTGAAAGAACAGATCCAGGAACCCACTCATTTGGACCTGTAATGCCTGATGAGGCTTTCCTAATTTCAGTTGAATGATACATGCAAATACCTCAAAATGCAGATGTCATTTTCTAATCAATTCAACTCAGCAGCCACAGTATATCTGGAAAAAGGGTGAATTTGGAAAGGAAATGGGTAAAATGATCCTGCAAATTTCCTCAGGGGTTGAGTTTATCCATGGCAAGACTAACTACATTGATCTCACAGGTGCTGGAGTATTTGATGCTTTGTCACTTGGGATAACAAAGGAAATCGCAACACAGAGTCCCTGAATTGGCAGCAAATTTTAAACATTAAGAAAAAAATTAAATTTAGAGAGAGAAAAATTAAGAACCTTTCAAAAATCATAATAAAGAACCCTTTTTGCAGTCATAAGGGGGAAATAAAAATACTCTGACTTGATTCAATTCAGATAAAAACTATCACCTGTAGTCCAGTGCTATGTCAAATCCCTGCTGGCACTACTTTTTGTGCTCTCTGCTGTTGGCAGCTTCTTGCTAAGCCCTTTCTTCCATCAGTTTGGGTGCTCGCTGTTCTTTCCCTGCCCACCACAGGATCCAGCTCAGAAAATCTCATGTCTTTGGTAGAAAAAAATCTAAATGCAGTGCACAAATCCCACTTTTATTCATTACAAGCTCCCTACTGGAGCCATGCCCAAAGCTCCCTACTTTCCACATTGTCTCACATGTTCTGTATTCATCCTGCCAGTACCTAACCAGGTAAATGAGGATGAGTGAGGGAGGAGAGCTGAGCTGGAGCAAGATCCAGGCAGTGGGAGTCAGTTTGCAGATCTGAGGTCTGACGTTTGCTTTGCTCCTTCTCAGTGACTGCAGTTAGCACTAACAGCTCAGCATCCTGCAGTCTGTCTGTCCACAGAGCTACACACCTGAGCTACACACCAGGAACTGGACACGAGTAACTCTGGAGCTCTTATGCTAAGGTTGCATGGGAGCCTCCATGTTAAGGTGGTTTTTGATTGGTTTGTTTTGATTATATAGAATGGGCTGAGATCAGACTGCAGGTTAGAGGAGGGGATTCTCCCCCTCTACTCTGCCCACCTGCAGAGCTGCCTTCAGGTCTGGGGTCCTCAGCACAGGAAGTATGTGCCCCAGTTCAAACAGGTCCAGAGGAGACCATGGAGATGCTTCAAGGGCTGGAGCCCCTCTGCTCTGGTGCCAGGCTGTAAGAGCTGGGGGTGTTCACCTGGAGAAAAGAAGGCTCCTGGGAGATTTTAGAGCCTCCTCCAGTGCCTTAAAGGAGCTCCAAGAGAGCTGGAGTGGGACTTTGGACAAGGGCCTGGAGTGACAGGACAAGAGGGGATGGCTTTAAGCTGAAAAAGGGTGACTAGAGATTGGGTACTAGGAAGAAATTCTTGTTTGTGAGGGCGGGGAGGACCTGGAACAGGTTACCCAGAGCAACTGTGGCTGCCCCTGTATCCCTGGAAGAGTCCAAGGCCAGGCTGGATAGGGCTTGGAGCAACCAAGTGGTAAGTGGTGACTTGCTCCCTTGTTCCTCAGACCTACTCCAAGGGATCAACACACTGCACCTGAATGCTCCACCAGCAGCTAAGCCAAGAGAAAACTGGGGGGGGAACACCAGGGAGGGGATTGTCCTGCTCTGCTCTGGGGTGGCCTCACCTCAAGTCCTGTATGCAATATAAAAAAGACATTAGGCCATTGGAGAGCATCCAAAGGAGGTCACAATGATGGGGAAGGGTTTGGAGGGGTCATATGAGGAGCAGTTGAGGGTACTTTGTGTGTTGAGTGTGGAGGAGAACCGAGGGGAGACCTCATCGAGCTCTTCAATGTCCTCCCAAGGGGCAGCACAGGGGCAGCTCAGGGTTTGCATATCTAATTTCTAGGCACCTACATTTGCACACAGGAATTTTTCTCCCATGTATGTCTTGCATTAGACAAATTAAAGGTTTCGGCTCATCTCTTTAAAGCACTTGCAGGCTGTTCACTGTTGAAGACTGTCACCCCTGAGCTGCACATCTGCACTCACAATTCTTCCAGTGGCAATGCCATGGCTTGTTGGAGTGGTGAAGGCTGGGGGGCAGCTAATGGAAGGGAGTTGGTGTATGGTTAATTAATTGAGGTAATTTTAGGCATTTTACTTTCGTTCCTACCTTCAAACCACACCTCTCTTCCAGAGCATCAAATTTAATGTCTGCAGCTAGGTAGTGTGAATATGCCTGAGGCCACTTCTGCTCACCATAAGAGGCTGGCAGGGATACAGTTCCAGATACTTGGAGGAGAGTATAGAGAAGAGAGTGATCAAAAATCCCTCACACTAAAAAGATTTCTATTTGCCAAGGGCTGGGATGCTGCCACTGTGGACCAGAGCTTGAAGGACAAACTGCTGACACGAGAACTAGCAGGGCACACTGGTGGGCATGACCAGCTATAAAGATGAAACCAGGCTAATTCTGCTTATAGTAAGAGGTCATTTGCTTGTTTATGGTAATTTTTGCCTGCTGCTCTTAACTCCTTTTGGGTCTCTAAAGCACACTACAAACAATGTCCTATTTAACAACAAGAGTCAAGGACAGGAGAACTGAAATGATCCCCAGATTTGACATGGCAAATATGACACAGATGCTATGACCTTCCTAACCCCAGCTGGGAAAGAATAAACAGGTTGTGCTGAGAGCTCAGCACTAGCTCAGTTGCAGGGGATGTGCATCAACACTGCCTGATTCAAAGAGCCAGGAAAGGAAACAAGAGCTGGCAAGACTCTTCCAATGAAATCTTGTTTATTATTTCCCCTAAAATAACATCAACCTTTTCCACTCTTTTCCCCCAAGAACCAACCATCTTTTTGAGCAGATATGTTCTCTCTCTCTTCCTTCACTTTGACTCACCCAGGTCTCTGAGCACATGCCACATGATTAAAAATGCCTCATCACGAAGCCACACAGTGATACCAAATGGGCAACATATGCAATAGTCAGCTTATTAATAACTTGGAGGTATTTACACAATGTCCTTGAACAAATAAAATCCAGGAGCAGAACTCTTGAAGCCATTTGAGAGCAAAGGTCCACGGAGGGCTGTAAATATCCATCCTTTGCCATTTTCAATATTTCTGCTAATTTGTGACTTTATACCCTTCCTTTATCTCCATTAACCTGAATCCTACTTTCACTCTGAAATGGGAAATCAATTCAACAAGCCTAAAAATGGAAATGTGTATAGCATGACAATATTGACTCACTTTTTCTCTGAATATTCCTTTATCAAGTTCTGAAAGCAAGTCCACAAAAATCTCCCACATGTTGCCTAACAAAGCATGAATAATCAAGTGCTCCTCTCCAGTTATCAGTCCTTCTCTCTGAATGCATGGGGTGGATCCTCACACACATCACTGAGTGCTGGCTCACATTACAGACTGCTGGGACAAGCTGGGTCCTTACAGAGCATCTGAATCACATGAAGATTGTGACACAATTAACTGTTCAGCCAACTGGAAGTTAAATCTTGCAAGTGGAAGAAATCCTAATCTTCTAGACTACAAATATAGGTGTTACTTAAGTGTCACCAACTGCTGAGGTAGGAAAGAGATTCAAGGAGAAGGAAATTCTGTACCTGTAAATAAATGCTTGTTACTGATGATGGGCTCCAAACCTATTGAACCTCTAATCATTTTTCTTGAAGGCTCTATGTTTTCTCACCAGCAAGAAAAAGAAGGTAGAAATGTCTCCTCCTGTTGAAAGAGACAATTAGAAGCTGCTTGGAATAGATCTGATGAAAAGTCAGAGTTGAGGCACAAATATGAAACTTTATTTTCTAGATACACATCCTGTTATCTGCCTAAATTTCTTCTCTGAGATAAGTGTGTGCTCGTGAGCTAAAGAGAGTGGGAAACATCTAGATGCAATACAGAGATGGAGAACCTGAGAGAAGCAGAGGCTGCAAAAGAAACAGTGTTTTGTTTTTCCTGTACAAATGCTCAATTTTTCATATGTTAGAGAATATCCAGTATCCAGAAAGAGATACTAAAAATCTGGCTGGATGTAGCCCTGGGCAAAAATGCTCCAGCTGGCTGTGCATTGACCAGGGGGGCTTGGCTAGGTGATCTCATCCTTCCCACCTCACTCCCCTCTATAGTTTTACAAAAGACAACATGGGATGAAGCTGTGTCAGGGGACAGGAAGGTTGGAGATCAGGAAAAGTTCTTCTCTCAGAGGGTGGCAAGGCACTGCCCAGGCTCCCCAGGGAATGGTCACAGCTCCAAGGCTGCCAGAGCTCCAGGAGTCTTTGGACAATGCCCCCAGGCATGCCCAGGGTGAGATTGTTGGGGTGTCTGTGCAGGGCCAGGAGCTGGACTGGATGATCCCTGTGGATCCCTTCCAGCTCAGGATATTCTATTATACATAGATCACTTCAGGCAGTGTCATTTAAGGTGTCTGTCATTGCACCATGAGATCCACAGAGATTTAATCACATGACTGTTTTAGTCATCCAGGTAGTTTTCATGGCCTATGATGGGCTGAGGAAGCAGGCTGAATCAGGTGATGGACTGAAGGTGCAGAGGTTCTTGCAGCACAAACCACACAATATCAACCAGGAATGCACTGCAGAAAGCCTGCTACTCATATCAGACCTGGAAGAGTGAGAAGGCCCAGTACTACACAATAGAAGTGAACCTTGTGCAGGTGAATAATCTTTTTTTTCCTTCACAACTCTGTCCATTAGGCTGTGCTCACATGAATTTCTGCTGATACTGACACTTTACCATGAGGATTTCCATAGGCACAACTCAAAGAAGCTGTGGCTGCCCCATTCCTAGAAGTGTTCAAGGCCAGGTTGGATGGGGCTGAGAGCAACCTGGTTTAGTGGAAGGTGCTTCAGCCCATGGCAGGGGTTTGGAACAAGATGGGCTTTAAGGTCCCTTTCAACCCTAACTATTCTGTGATTCTATAGTTGGGCTAAGGACAGCACTGGAGATTGCTGACTATGAAGCACTTCCAGGAGAGGCTGACCCATCTCAAACTCTTCATACACAATTACAGGCCCATCAGAGTTGGGCAAGCCACCATTAACTTACCCAGTGGGTATTTCACAGTCCCTGATGACAGACACTCAAGGCATGCTTCTTCTGAACTCCAACTCTTGCTGTGACAGAACGCAGACCCTTTGGAAATGACTCCTGACCCCCCTCGGCTGGGGCATTGCACAGACCTCCCGCTCCTGTGGGACTCAAAACTGCCACTGTGGGTTTTCTAAATCTATGGCTATGTAAAGGGCTTCCACCTCTTGCCTTGTCCCAATGGGCACATGTGCTCTGCTGCCCAATGCATGTCCTGGAGACATGCCTGGCCTCTCTGCCATCTGCCACCATTCATTTCTTGTTGCTTCTGAAGCAACCTGAAAAATAACTCTGATTAAATTTAATGAAGCAGGAAACACTCTGAGTAAATTTATTTCCCAAATAATCTGGTTACTGCTCTATCACTCTTGCTGTGTGTGACAGACACTTGTCTTATCCCTCTGGCACTTCTGAATTAATTCATTTGTTCCTGTTTTGGCTCTAATGAGTGGACTGCCCGGTTTCTACAAGAACAGGTTGGAAGTGGGAAATAGGAGGGAATCTAGAAAGGATTTTTAGATCATAAGGTATAGCAACAAATATGAATTCTTATGAAAAAGACAAAAGCTTAGATGAGTCTAATGAATGACAGAAAAATCTGTTCCTGTCTGCAGGGAGGGCTCCGAGCAGGGACCAGGCTCTGCTCCAGGGGCCCAGCAATGGCACAAGAGGCAAAGGCAGAAACTGATGCACGGGAAGTTTCACCAGAACATGAGGAAGAACTTTCCTGTGCACTGACCAAGCACTGAAGAGGCTGCCCAGAGAGGGCTGGACTCTCCCTCACTGGAGATAGTGCAGAACCATCTGGACACAATTCTGTGCTCTGGGATAACCGTGCTTGAGCAGGGAGGTGGGACCAGATGAGCCACCGTGGACCCTATCAACGTGAACTGTACTGTGATTTGTGTGTGAAAACTTCCTTTTTGTAAGCAAGTGAATGTTCCCTGAAGCTACCTAGTACTGGATTAAACTGTGTGAAAAATGATCACAGCACCTTTTCTCCCCAGTCTCCATTCTTGTAACATCTTTAACCATAACAGAAATATAAGCAAACACTGTTACTTTGCAATATGATCTATTTCTAAAATGAAAAATCATTGCTATTTTTTTATCTGTAGCAGACCTAATAAAATAGCATCTTGTTCAGTAAATTAAATTGGCTGCTAAATAAATTTGAATTACTAAGTAAACTTGAATTACTCTTCCTGCCTATGTGCTTCCAAAAACAGCCACACATTTTGTGTATCTGTCCCTCTGCCTTCAACTGGTTGTACTAATTCTCTCAGATAACTCAGGCAGCTCTGGAGGATTTAGGAAGTTACAATGTCCTAGCTCACTGCAAAGACTGTTCACATCTGTCTCTTGATTCTTGAGCAGGACACCATTATTGACAGCAAGATCTCCTCTGCACTGAAGGCTTCATGCTGGTGCTCCCACCTGGACTCAAGAGGTGCTCCATGACACAATGGGGCACTGGCACTAAGGGATCCATGTCTCAGGAATGAAGAATAGAAACAGGTGCTGGATGGGGAGAAAGTGGGAGAAACAGCTGCTGGCATAAAGTGACACAGCCTCATGGAGCTGCCATGAAAACTGTCATCTCGAGGGCAAAATCTGATGTATTGCAATGAGGCTAATAATAAAAATATATAGACTCACATTGTTTCAGCCCCTAAAAAAGGGCCTTGGTCAAGGCAAAGAGAATTTTGCAGGTTCCCAGTAATGCCTTTCATGTTTACAGAGTACACTGTGTGATCATTGTGCACAGAAGAAAAATTACGTAAGTATTCCCCATGGCTCAGTACCATGCAGTGGCCTCTAGAAAAATGTCTGTTCTGTACTGGGCCAGACCCTTAGCTGGGAAAACAGGCAAAACGCTGCTGTATGAGGGGCAAGTGGGAGATTTGTAACAGCTGAAGAGCTGCACAATAATTTCTTGAAGTAAGAAATTATGCCTGTTTCTATAGGAAGGAGAAATTTACATAATAGCTACATACACATACACAGATGCTAATGCCAACATTTACATCTTTCACATGTAACATATACACCATGCAGAGCTCTCTCTGGAAGACTGTGTAATGTTGATATAAGCAGTGCAAAAATAGGTAATGATTACCTTCAAAATAACAAGACTTCCTCCCACCTCTTCCCCTCCAAGTTCATTTCATCAGGATTCACTATATCAGGCAGGATTAACCACTTTAGCCGTCTTGGCATGTTTTGCTTTGAATCCACGTTTGCTCCCTGTCCTCCTCCCTAATCCCCTCCCTTTCCCAGTTGCCAATTTTCCCAAGCCCTTCCCTAACCTCCTCCCTTCCAAGCTGTCAATCCTCCCTATCCCTACCCCTTTCTCCAGAGAGTTCTGTGTCTGTCTTGATGCCCTCGACACCCCATTTGTTACTTCGTATTATTCCCCCTGTTTTCCCTGATAGGCTCGTAAGCTGCTTACCCCACCTTATACTCCTCTCCTACCATATCCTCCTCGGTTCACTTTCCTACACCCCTACTCCTGAGCTGCTGTATAAAAACTTCTGTTCACCCCCTCAGTCCTGTCTGGGAGCCCAGGAATAAATCCGTGTTGTTGCAGCCCAAGCCCCGTGCCATGGCTGTGTGTCCCTGCTCTGTCCCTGCCGATAACTGGGACTGCAGCTCGCAGGGAACGGTCGCGGCCCCGCCGCAGCCGCCCCGCGCGGCGCACGCTGTACACTTAGCCAAGAGCTCTGCCTTGGGTTGTGTCTGTGAGCCATTGTAAGTCTCCTACTTGAACTTTTGTGCCACCTGACAGATGTTGAGTGTCCTACCTCCTTTCCCAAGTGTTCCTTAGTTTCTGACACAACATCAGTATTTCTGCGATGGAGGGACCTCTGATCATGGTGGCCATCCCTTTTTCTGGCTTCTGTGTCAAAGACAACATGGTTTAGCTTCTCCAGAAACTTATCCAGCTCTTCTTGAATATACTCCAGTTGTTTGCCAACATTTCTGGGGGAAGAAGAGGGTGGCAGGGATAGTTTGCTTTTCCTCTCCTTCTTCCTGGCTTCTTCCACATCTGGGTTTTGTTTCATTAGAACATGCATGATGATTATCGAGATGAGTTGCAGATACACAATCCAGACTTCAACATCCCTTATGGAGGTGAGATATCAGGAGCTGGTGCCTGCTGATGTACTCACAGGGAAGAAGCCAAATGGACCAAACACTGCCAGTGGTCAGAACTCCCCAGCTGTCAGCATGCACCGAAGGACAGGTGACAGGAATCAAACCACTGGAGATGTCACAGCTGGACTTTCTAAGCAGCATGTCTTGCAAACCTTCCACAGTTCTAAAGATGCAAGCAGCAGAAACAATGAGGAGCAGAAAAATTCTAGGCAACAGAAAGATACAATATCATCTGTCACAGTTCTGTATGGTCTTAAAATAGCAGCATCTCTCCACTTTTTGTTATGGAGCTGCAAGTTAATTGATCTTTAACTTTCCTTCTGTTAGAATGTTCCTGACCATGTCTTTCCTGAAGTGGTAAGTTCTTCTTCTTTCTAATTCAAATAAAAGTTAGGGATTTCCCTCCCCAAATGAAGATAATGTTATCCTTTAGGAGTGACTGGATGCTAAGTCCACAGTCTCAGCATCCAGAAAATCCAAGTGAGACAAGATAACATCAGTCACCTGAAACACAGGATCAGTGGGACCAATGTTGGCTTCTTTCTGGTCTTGGGAGAGAAGTCCCTGCTGGGATTCTGAAAATAATTCCAGCTGAACTTTGTAGGGATCCCTTGGAGATTCTCTGTGGGCTGTTCCTTGGTGACTCTGCCTCCTGGTTACTCAGAGATGAGCGAAATAAATGCATTTCTACTGATCAAGCACAGGAGAAGGGGTTGGACAAACGTCTGATTAGTGCCCAGTGTCCAGGTTAACAGCCAAAATGCCAAGTGGGACAAGGGCCAGCCTGTGAGGGGGCAGGCAGGCCATCCCCTGAAGGCAGGGTCTCCATCTGAAGGCAGTCTCTGTGGAATGGGATTGCATTTCCTAACCTTTTCTCAGGGAATCTGTTTACAGAGGAGGGTGCCAAGCCTAAATGGAGCAGAGATCATACCCAGATTTCTGCTGCATCTGTGTGCATTTTTGGCCTTACCCTGCCACTTTGTTCCCAAAAGTGAGACAATTCCCCTGCTTTGCTACAGTGAATGGTCTGAGACAAATTGCAGCGTCCCTGTAACCCCTTATTCTCTTTAGAAGCTGATCTCAGCTTTTAGTTCTCCAAGACTCATGCTGTGAAGCAAGTTTTGCTCTAGAAGCACTGTGGTACTTCCCATCCCCTTTTGCCTTGTCTTTAATTCATTCCTGTGCTCACAGCTGTGCAGGATACTTCTGTAAGCAGTTTCCTGCCTATAAGCCTGGGCCTGGCACTGCTGTTCTACATTTAGGTGGCCAGTCAGCAAAGAGATTCCCAGTCCAGTCACTCTGGTGGCACCAAACTCACATGCTGGGCACAAAGCTGAGGAGAGGATGCAAAAACAGGCAGGTCAGAATTGAGCTCAATTTTTTATCAAACCTGAGATACATTTCCTTAAAGAAAGAACAGTGGGTCAGAGATATCCAGGTAGATCAGAGTATCTCCCTTCTCTCTCACTTCATTAATACCTTGGGGCATAGACCAAACCTCCAGCCACAGGTATTACAGTTACTAGTAGAGCAAAGCCCTGATCCAAACCTGACACTGCTGTAATAAGAGACATCACTGAAACCCTAAACAGCACTGAAATCCTGAAGAAAGAAATGTTAAAAGTGGAAATCACAGCATTTAAAAAACATGATTAGGACTGCACTGTGGCCCTTCTAAAAGGGGAAAGGATGGATGGAGCAGCCATGGCATTTCCTAACTTCTAATATCATTGCTTGCTTCCTTTCAAACAAATATAATACCGCAAAGCTTAAAAGTGAAGTACAGACTGCTGTAGTTTCAGACAGCTCTTTAAGATACAATCACTAATGAAGTAACTAGAGCACATCTGTCAGAAACTCAGGAAGCATCACCTTGACTATAAAAACAAGGAGTAGACAGAAAAAGGCAAAACACTTTGTCCAAGATTCCATGGCCGACTCATGGAACTGAGCCGACGTGACACTCGGGAACACGACATATCACACTGATGAACATCTGCCTTCCCACAAACACATACATAAGTCCTCCAGTCATGAAGTACAGAAAAAAGAACTGGTTTTACAGGTCAACATTATTCAGACCTCTGGAAAACCATAGGAGTTGTTCTCATATTAGAATGGAGTTTTCTCTGACCCCTTTGAAGATAACTGCTGGATCAGTCACACCAGATGCCCACCTCAGTGGTATCTTTAGTCTAACTGTAAATGCCTAATGAATGGCATGAACATGAGGTAATTATGTAAGAATGCTTTCCAGAATACTTCTGCAGTCTTCTGCAGCAAGGGCTTTATAGTATTTTAGCAGCTTTAGCTTTACTTGAGATATGACAAGGATAAAAACAACTATTTCCCAGACATCTCTTGCATAATCAGCCAGGGAAGCAAACAGCTGTAGCTCCAAGGTCATGTAGACGATGCTCTTGAATCTCAGTAAACAGCATGAAAACATGAAAAGTGTGACAAGGACACAGCTTTTGTATGTTTAATGTAAAATCCTGGAAAAAAAAAAATAAAACAAAAAAAACTAAGATCATTCTACACATTCAAAGTAACAGCTATGCTCCTTGGCAAATAAAGCATGCTGACCTCAATTTTCAGTTTTCATCTATTGACTTCCAAAAGACAAATTCATTTCTCCATGTTTCTCCTCATCATATATGTTACCCAGGTTCAGTTTCTTCTTATGCCCAGACAGGAATTCTTTAAAATATTCTTTTAAAATATTTAAAATTTAAAAGAAATAAAGTATTGCAGATGCAACTGCCTGCCATCAGAGCTTAGTAATAAAATTAATTTTTTAATTTTGAAATTTTAAATTTTAATTTTTTAATTAATTTTTTAGAGCTACAATCAGGTTTTCAGTCTTTCACAGCCTATGTTTTTCACCATCTCTCAGCTGCTCTCAGCACTCCCTGGAATCTGGCTACATTCCCATTTCCCACTTTTCACAAAGGTTGACTGGACTATAAAAGGCAGGAATGCACTGCTCCCTAGGGATACCTGATACCAGGTAGCCTTTCACAGCACTTCTTTCAGCATTTTTTACACTTGGTGGGAAGATCTTCTGCATGAACTTAAGAGATAGGTTCAGTGACTCAAGCAGTATTGACTGGAGACACACATTCAAAAAGCCAAAATTTAATACAAATCAAATGGAAGAGTCTTTGGGCTGTGACAGTTTATTTTACCATCCCCCAAGGTTGGCATGCAGCTAATTTTCCCTCTGAGGCATTAGTGGTTGTAACTGAGCTACTTATAAACTTTATTTAAGAGCTGATAGTACACATCCTTCCTAGCTGTCCAGAACCTAGCTTCAGCAACAAAAATTTTCCCTGTTTTCCTAGAAACAACCGTCCTTACATCTCTAGGCTGGATTAAATCATGATGTGCAGTTTTATTCTAGGTCTGTACTTGTCAGTGAAAGAGATGAATGAGCAAAAATGGGCCTCGCTCACTTTTCCCCAAAGACCCTGAGCTCATGCTCCTCCGGGTCAGGGATGATGCTCTGCTGGTATCTGCTGGGTGCCAGAAGCTGCATTCACACAGACTTGGGGAGTGGAAGCACCCAGCTATCCACTGCTCTGGATATTGATTCCAAACCATTCCCTGCTGTATGCATTGCTACCTCAGCTGCTAGAAAGGCTCTGCTTTATTTAAGAGCAACGGGAGAAAGGGAAAATCTCATGGTACAAAGACAGATTCTACAGTTAATGTCAATTCTACAGGAAAGAAAGCAGATCCTTCCACACTGCTGACCCTTTTAAAGTCCAATATGAGCACAGAGGAGCATTTAAGTAGGCTGAGTTTTGGGGTCATATGCATAGTAGGCAGATCTACTTTAAACTTCTTGATAAGGCACCCTGGAAGAAGATTCAGAGATTCACACATGACATTTCCTTCTGCACAGTACCTTTCCACCATTCTTCAATTTACAGGAGATCTGGCACAGTTTTAGTCAAAGTGACTTTTCTAGAAGAAATTAAAGTGAAATTCTTGGGGAGTTGAGAAATTGAATAAGCCTGTGTTAAGTGTCCTGTGTGACTCTGAAGGGGATTCTCCCAAACTGTGGCTTTTCCTGCAAGCTCCCAAGCACTTCCGGACAAACTGGCCATTCTTCTTATGGATGCTTCCCTTCAACTCCATGATCTTGGCAGATTTTGCAGCTTAAAGAGGGGAGAAATAATAAGAAACGTTCAGTCATCTCATATAGCGAGGCCTCAGTCCGCAAAGCATAGGGCAGGATTGACTCCTTTTCTTCTCCTCCTCACCGTGGAAATTTCTCCTACCTGTTTCCATAAGTTTCAGCTCTCTGCACAGCTCCTCCTGCATCTTCTTCCTATAGTCTCCAAACATCGATCTCATGAGCTGACGCTTCTTCACCAGTGGAGCCTTGTCACTGCGCAATGTCCTGATTGCCCTGAGAGCCTCCTCAGCTGCAGCAATGGAGAAACAACACATAGGTTAAGGCTCCCTGCTGGCTCTGCCCCTGCATTCCTGCCAATGCTGCCCCCAGGAGAGACCTCTTCTTTACTGCAATGCTTACCCTGCTTTCGAGTGGGTTTCTGTGTCTTCAAGCCAAGTTCCAGCTGGTTCACACACCAGTCCACCTCCTTCCACAGCTGCTCTTCTGACTCCTATCAGCATAAAGCACAGTGAGCAAGAGGAAGTAAATTACCCAAAAATTACAGCAGCAGTTGCTACACAGGATGAAAGGGAACTCCGTAAAGTCAGGACTTTTCCAAATATTATGTTCTGGTGATTGCTTAGTAGACTTCATTACATTTTCCCTCTAGTGTTTTTCATCAAATAAAGTAAAAGAACTGTGCAAATGTTTAGCTGCAACTCACTGTCTCTATTAGATGGATTTGATGTGTGGCTGGCATTTAGAATGTGCTGTTTTCTGGAAAGGTGTTCAGCTTTCAAAGAAACTTACAGATGAGAGAAATAAACATTAACAACACAAAACCCCTATCCTCAAACCTGCACAAAATCAAAAACAAACAAACAATGGACAAAATCAGAAGCTGAGTATTTCTTCTCAGCTCCTTTGTGGTTGCTCAACCAGAAGTGCTTGAGGGACAAGGAAGATGAAGCCCATGGAGATGAAGGAAGCCACATGCCACTGAGCAAAGCCAGCTGGCTAAGTCAGCAGTGGGACAGGGAAACAGGGCTGCACCCTGGGACTGAAGCAACTCTTAACTGTTATGTACATGTAAATACAAATACCCTCACACTGTCTCATTTTACCTACAACAGTGTCCTTCCAAAGGAATGGAGGGGCTTTACTTGACCTTCAACTCTTCCTGTGTCTCTGGTGCTCAGCAGTGTTTATTGGTAGGACTGCAGGTGAAGCAGACCTTTGGATGAAATGTTCCAGAGGCAGGAGAACAATCAGTGCAATTTCCTTGTAAAATATTAAGAAAAGGAAGGTTTTGTGCAATCTTGTGTCACAATATAGATCACCTGGCACTGTTTGTTAGTATAAGTCTACACCAATGCTGGAAGGTAAAATAAAATGAAGACCTGGATCTTAGCAGAATAGAAAACCTCAGGGTGTGTCTTAATGTTGTGTTTACACATAACTTGCAATTTCAGTTGATTTCTGGGCCATGCCCTTCAGAGGAAGCACCTTCTCAGAAGCACCCCTGAGTTCTACCACAGGTCCTTGGCTACACCAGGTGGCAGTTCTGTGCCTTGGCTTTGCTCCTTGTACTACAAAAGTAATTCACCCTGCAACACACACATCAGAGCTACAGGGCCTGGCTCAGCACCCACAGGCACCAGCTTGGCACCAACTGAAAACAGTTACCTCCATTTCCTATTTTTTTTTTCCTTAAGAAAACATGGCATCCAGCTCCCCAGGATTAGCTGTCACAAGCCTAAACATGAAATCTTTCAGCACAAATCTGAAGGACCATTAACTTCCTTTGCTCTGGTCAGGTTCCTCAGCTG
The DNA here is from genome assembly GCF_050655825.1 of Lonchura striata. NCBI lineage: Eukaryota > Metazoa > Chordata > Aves > Passeriformes > Estrildidae > Lonchura > Lonchura striata. The sequence goes on along the minus strand of NC_140716.1, from coordinate 16,345,403 downwards.
CGTAGCAGAGAAAGCTAACAGCTGCTGGAACATGTAAGCAGCAAATGTGGTCTTTTAGCTTCCATCTCAGGGCAGTATGCTAATTGTTCATCTGTACAAAGATAGATAATAAAGTGTCTCTTTAGCTCAAGAGTTTATAAATAACGGGATCCCATCAGTATTTAACTACCTGAGAGATCTTCTCATCCTGATGGGAAGTATCTGTATTTTGACAGCTGTTAGCTTCTGCCTTTGCCTTCCTGCTGGTCTCAGTTTCTTCTGCTTTGTTTTTACTGACAGGTGCTTTTTGTTTCTTCTTTTTTTTCTGGGCAGCCCCACTTCCTGTTGATTTCTCTGTCATTGCTGCATCTGCAGGGGCTGTCTCTGTTTGGGTGATCTTTGATAGGACATGGCTTCTATCCTCTTTGGGTGTATTCCCTGTCTCTTGAGTCGCCTCAGGCTTCCGCAAGGCTGCAGCCTGTGGCAGAGCTGCTGATTCAGCAGGGAGTGAAGAATCTGCTGTGTGCTCTGTATGTTGACTTGCTGGAAGTAACTGAAGATCAGGACAGTCTTCATCTGGGATGGCAAAGTTGAAAGCAAACTTGGGTTCTTTTCCAGAGGCAGAAAACCTCAAGGCACCATTCCAGTTCTCCTGCTTGGTGGCTCTGACATAGTTTTGTACCTGCTCAGCACTACTGTCACCAGGATCAGCTTCTGAGTCAGTCTTGGAAAGTGTAAAATCAAATTGGAATCTGCTGCCAGATGATGTGAACAACTCTGGCTTTGCCTCAGGCATTGGGTCAGACTGTTTCACACCATCTGAAGCCTGTCCCTTGCTTGGCTGTACTTCCACAACATCAGGGGTCATGCCTAGAAAAGACAAAAAATATTGCTTCAATACTGGTGTTCTCCATGCACCAGTTTCCTACCATGGGGGTACCACTGCAGTTTCCACTCTAAAGAGAGTGGAGAGAGATGACTCAATTAAGGCTGCAACGTAAGAAATCTACAGAAAAGAACCAAATCTCACCATCCCCCGAGGGACACCTCAAGCTCACCTTTCTCCATGCTCTTCTGACCCTCATCCATCTTGAGATGACAATCCCCAAACTCATTGCTCATCACTTGTTGCTTCTCTGCAAGAGGAGTCTCAGGGGAGTGCAGGACCTTGAAAATGTGTTGGGTCTCTTCTGCTGCACTCAAAAAACACCAAGAGAGACAAGAAACAGTTTACAGTGGGCCTTAAAACCCACACTGTGGGATGCTGATGACTGATTCTTCTCTTAATGTGCTCTGTGTTCATACCACCTCTGACTAATCCATAACTAACATTCAATTGAAAGGAAATTCCCAAGTGCTTCCAGAAGCTCAAATACTGTGAGAGGTTCCTACAGAGGGGAAAAAAAAAATCTTAACTGCTTATTACTTACAGTCAGACTCTTACACTGCAATGAGTGTACTGCTAATGGCACAGAAGCTACAGAGGGCTTAGCAATCTTTCCCTCAAGGTGAAGACAAATCCCAGAATCTAATTCAGTGTTTCTTCTCTGGGAAACTGGAAAAAATCTTAGTAGAGGGCATACCCTGAAAAACAGGACTCTTGCTCTTGCTTACAAACCAGCCTGACCACAAGAAGAATCCAAAGCTTTTGTGTTAGAACAAATTCTCTACAAAACAAACAGAGTTGTTCTATGACAGTGGTCCCCAAGACCTCAATTTGGAAACCCTAAATATAGTCTTGTAGTGTTTTTCCCACTTATTTTAAGCCACAGAACAACTTGAGAGTCTCCTAGCTAAAGCACCTGACCATCCTCTCGGGAAAGAACCTTTCCTTAACATCCAGCCTAATAATCACCCCCTAACATAGCTCCAGCCATTCCCTCAGGTCCTGTCTCTGGTCACAGAAAGCAGAGATCGGAGCTGCCCCTCTGCTGCCCCTCAGGAGCCCTGATGAGCTCTGTGCTCCACCTCCTCCAGCTGAACAAACCAAGTGCCCTCAGCTGCTCCTCCTATGGCTTCCCCTTGAGACCCTGCTGCATCCTCATATCCCTCCCCTTGGACACTCTCTAACAGTTATAGACCCTTCTGGCATTGTGGTGCCCCAAAATGCCCCCAGCACTTGAGGTGAGGCTGCCCCAGGCAGGGCAGAGGGACAACACCCTCCCTGTCTCAGCCAGTGATGCTGGGCCTGATGCACCCTGACCATGGTGGGACAGAAGTGAGATGTACCTTCACAGCATCTGGGTGTCAGGGTCCTGACCACATGAACTCTTCTTTCAAGGGGTTTGGCTAGCTGCAACCCAGGCCAGTTACACAACAAGAGGTAGAGAAAGCTCCAGGGAAAAGCTTCCCTCCCTCACCTGGAAGTTACTCTAAGCTGAGTACCTCATGCATACAGTGCTACAGCCAAACAACTCATTGATCCAGATCCTGAATTCCTGACTAGATGTTGGATCTGCCTCCTCACCAGACTTCTCTAGCAGCTGGGACTCCAGGCAGAGCCTAAGTACCATCAGCACCACTGCTCAGCTCTCCTGGCTCACATACTGTGCAAAAGGGTCCTTTTCTGGCCAGGGCACTGCTTCTGCTGCCTCATTCCTGTGCTCAGCTCCTGCTTCCCATTCAGGAGCTGCCTTCCCTGCTGCTGGGCACTGGAGACCAGCACAGGACACATTTGTAACAGAATGGTCTGATCACAGAATAGCTTGGGCAGAAACTTTTAAAGTTCATCCACTCCTGTCATGGGCAGGGACACCTTCCACTATCCCAGGTTGCTCCAAGCCCTGTCCAGCCTGGCCTTGGACACTGCCAGGGATCCAGGGGTAACCAGTTTCTCTGGGCACCCTGTGCCAGGGCTTCACCACACTCACAGGGAAGAATTCCTTCTTAGTATCTGATCTAAGCATTATCTCTGGCAGTGGGAAACCATTCCCTGTGTCCTGTCCCTCCATCCCTTGTCCCCAGTCCCTCTCCAGCTCTCCTGGAGCCCCTTTAGGCACTGGAAGGGGCCCTGAGGTTCTCTTCAGAGCCGTCCCTCTCCAGGATGAACAACCACAACCCTCTCAGCCTTAATTTTTCCTGGAGCCTGATGCTCAAGCACAAGGTGTAGGCACCTATCAGTTACTACTCCATCCTCAGGCAGGCCAGCAAACACTCACCTGAGCATCTTACATAGGGTTCACAGTCCTCTCCCAGGGTTAGGTACTGACATGTGTCAGTTCAATACTGGTACCTGATAGGACATGTGTCTGCAGCTCTACAAATTGGACTAACAAGATCAAACTACGACCTTATAGAATTTTATCTTCCATATAATTTTTCCCTGAAAAAAGCTTCACAAAAATAAGCCTACTGGTATTTAAGGGCCAGACACACTGGCACAGGATTTCCCTAAGATGAAAAACAAAGGCAAAGCTGTAGCAGAACCAAACAAGTCATATTGGAAAAAAGAACATGACAAAGAATATAGAAAGCAGAGAGAACAAACACTAAATGAATAAAAAATAAAACTGCTTCCAGAAACACAGTCCCTAAAGCCCAGTGTTGTCCTGTGTTTAGAACAAATCCCAAATAACACAATAACAGGGAACATAAAGGAGAGAATAAACAGAAAAACATCCACATCTGCTAAATCACATCCAAGGCAAGAATATGGGGGGGGGTATGGGCTGGAAAAGAGGAACATACCTAGTTTGGGATGTGGAATGAGATGTAGATCTGCCTCCAGTTATGAAATGCACCACTCCAGCTCCTCCTGGAACACACCCTGGGGATCCTTAGACATTGTGTGGGGAAGGCAGAATGATTAGAAGCACAAATCTCTCACCTCCAAAACTGAGTTTCCTGAGGCCTCCTCCCCTCTCACAGGAGATCACACCTGGCTTTACACTGGAGGTGTGCTGTGTAACAGCCCATTTATACCATAAATCAGCATAGCACAGAGACACGTGTCCTGTGTAGAGAGCACCAAATGCGTTACAAAAATTACAGCTCTTACTAGCAGGAAACCTCACCACTCCCAGCAAGCTAGGACTACCCCCCGATTTTTTTTTTTCATCTTTTTCTCCACCTGTCCCTTTTTTAAAGCCCCAAATGGAAGATTTCTCATTTTTCTTGAAGCTTAGGCAATGGCATAATGCCTCCAAAGCAAGAAATTTCCCTTTAGCACAGCGCTGGTAACACACAGAATTTATTTTTAGCCTAAACACAAGCCCTTGAGGCCCTATATGCTCTACTTCTACGCTAGCTGCCTCTTGATAAGCAGGTGGAAGTTAAGGTTTGTAGCCCGCCTGTGGACAAGGCACACTAAAACACTAGGAACAGAAAGCATGTTCAGGATAAGGAGATAAGAAGGGGCTGGGAAAGGCACCAGAGATGGGAGACTTCAGGGAGAACACTGCAATGAGAGGGGCTCGGCGCGGGTCGGGCCTTACCTGCCGCACGCCGAGCTCCGCGCACCGCCGCCGGAGGAAGCGGCCCCGCCGCGCCGCCCACCTCCGGTCACGGGCCCCGCCGGGCCGGCACCGCCAACGGGGCTCGGGGCCGCCGCTCAGGTCCCCGGCCCCGCCGGGCCGGCACCGCCAACGGGGGCTCGGGGCCGCCTCCCGGGTCCCCGCCGCGGCGCTCGGGCCGCTCCCCGCGCTGCCGCCCCGCCCCACAGGCCGGGCCCGGCGGGCCGCAGCCCCCGGCGCCCGCCTGGGCCGCGCGTTTGTCCCCCCGCGCCTCCCTGCTGCTCCCCTGCGCCCCACACGTGTGCCCACGGACCGCGCCGCGGGTGTCCGGCGGGGCCGCCTTCCCCGAGCCAAACCCCCGCAGGAGCACCCACACCAGCCTGACAGAGGCCGTGCCAGCAAGCACCAGGGCAGGCAAAAAAGGGTAATATACACCTACTGGCACTGTCTAATCCCATTTCTAGTTTAGATTTCCTTTTGATTATTTAATTTTGTAAATAAAAGCTTGTTTCATAGGCATTTCCCCCTCTTGGATTGTGTTCAACAGCCAGAAGATCCCCCTGAGGTCAGTACTGCAGCAGCGTAGCATGTCACTGCACAGGGCTTGGTGTCTCTCAAATGCTTCAAACCATGGAGGTTGTAATTTCTCGTCATTGGCAGTTGATGTTAGAAATTCTCCAAGGCTGACAGAAGGGCTCTAAAGTGCTGGGGAAGCACTTCTTAGTGTTGCTGCTAAAGATTATAAAATGGTACTGGAAAAATCGGTACACTTCTGCCAATCCAAATCAGACTTTTGTCTGCGTTACAATCTCCACCCTTGCTGAGCCCTCTCCTCATTACAAAAACCTCCTCAGTGGTTTGAGCCTTACCCAAGGTTGTCTTGAGACTTTATCTCAAGGCTTATTCTGAGTGGTTGAGTAGGGTTGAAATCAGCATCAGTCCTCACATATAAGTGTCCCTGCATCAGTAAAAAATCTGACAGTCAAGTATTGGAGAAGATAATGAGCACAAAATAATGAGCTATTGTATCTATCTTGAAAGACCAGAATCCCACTGCAGTTTTCCTCTCCCTCAGTGCCTGAGCTGGACTGAGGGCTTGTGAGCCTGTCACCACCAGTCTGGATGCATCCCCTAAAGCAAAAGCTTCCCATCCATAGCCTGAGGAATGCACAAACCCTGCAGGTGATGCAAAGGCTCTTCTTGGTATGGCTGGCACAGAGCCTGCAGAACCCATCTCGACAGAGCAAGGAGTAAAAGGAACATTGTTTTGTGTCGTAGGACGCTGTTCATATCTCCAGCTCTGTGGACGCAGTGCCCATGCAGGAAAAAGGCACAACGGACCAGCAATGCCTTGGTATTCCTGGATTTGATCTCTGCCCTGAGGATTCAGCCCCACAAGGACACCAAGTAAGCGAGCTGAGGCAGCTGAGGCAGCTCTGAGGACACACGACAGAAGGGCTGTCAGGAGATCCGAATGTGATCCTCGGCTTCTGCTTACACAACAGAAACCTTGTCATGGGAAGAGCTGCAAGTTGAGTTGGTGGAAGCTGATGTCTAACAAGTCATGGCCGCCTGGAAGCGAAGCAAACAGCAGGCAGAAGAATTGGAATGGCTTGAGCCTGCCTCAGGTGCAGAGCAGGTTAGTGTGTGCTGTATAAACTGTGCAAAGGCTGGGACAACTCCTCACTGCTGTCAGATGGTGACAGGAGCACCTGTTTGGGGGCAGGACAGATGTGCAGTCCTGTAGGTCACTCCAGGATTGGCATTCGTTGCCAGCACAGAGCTGCCTTCTTTCCCCATACCACCAACTGAGCACCAACAAATTCTTGGCAGGCATGGCTGAACTGGAAGCTGGAAAATGCATCTCTTTGGTATGAGGCTCCTTAGAGGGAGTTGCAGGAAGGAATTGGGAAAAGAAACCAAAAGAGAGAAGTGGAGTGGTTGCCAGAGCTGCTAACCACAGTGCCAGTGAGCCCTGGAGGGCACTGGGACAGCCCAGTGTCACATGCCCAAGACATCCTGTCGCCAGACTTCCTCGCCGGCAATGTATGTGGCTCGCACATACAGGCTGTCATTCAGCATTAGGAAATCTGTGTTGAACAAGAGAGAAAGAAAGCAGCTGTCAGAATGGAGCTGCTGGAGAGAGCTGAGATCATTGCGGGAGGGCTTCTCCCCACCCCAGGATGGCGCTGCAGTGCAATCCTGGCAATAGCAGCTCTGCTTTCTGCTCAGCTGAGATGTGGGGGGCACTCTAGAAGGTTTCCCAAACCACCAGCATCCAAGGAAAAAAACACTGGAGCAAAAGCCCAGAGCATATCCCAGGTGGAGCAAGTCTCCCTGCAGCTCCCACTGAAACAGGGGATGAGCATGTGCTTACAGCAGCCCCTGCTTTGCTCCAGCACTTGTGAGCCCTGGCACCATTGTCTCCATACCAGTACATGCTGTGCCCACACCAGTACCTGCATCGGAGTCATAATTCAGTGTCCCCTTTTTATGTTCAATCCCCAGGAGCTGAGCGGGATGCAGAGATGCTGCCTCCAACGCAGTCTCTACTGAGCACCCTTGGACAGAGAATTGGGGAGATGTTAGGGCAGCCAGAGCCCCATTGCCAGAGCAGCCCAAATCCCCCTGGACAAGGCAGCTGTCAACCAGGCAGTTGATGGACCCAAGATGGAACACCCTCAGCACGGCCAGCTGGAGCTGGAAAGGGAAATATCCCTACAGGAGAGAGCAGGCATAGGAAAACTGAATACCTAGGGTACGGAGAAAACCATTCACTTTTGTGAGGAAGAAGCAGGACAGTTCATCTCTCATTAGTTCTGTGGGTTAAATTGAAACTTCCCCTCAAAAAGGGGCTCATCTGAGGGCAGGGATTCCAGCCCTTGCCATGTCTCAAGTGAGAGGGAACATTCCTGGTGGAATGGAGACATCTGGGAAAAGCAAGACCTCCTCCCGTGTCAACATAGGGAGCAGCAACTTGTGGACAAGGCTCTCTTACCTGTGGCTTCTTGGAAGTGTCGCACACAAGTGTCCATGGTCGCCACGCTGCCACTCAGGGTCTTTGTGCCTGGGAGAGAAATAGGATGGCACTGAGCAGTGCCCATAGCTCACACAAGAAGCAGGGCACTAGGGAAGCATAATGGGACCAGAAGTGCAGAAGTCCTGTGTAGCAGGAGGAGCAAGCTAAAGGGCCTGCAGCCACTTTCTCCTGGGGCACAGGAAGAGGTACCTGGGTTTTACTTGCAGCTCCACTATCAGACCAGCTGGACTGGGTGAAACCATCTCACAACACAGACATCTGCTGCCAGAGGAGGGGAATGGAGAAAGGAATGTTCCTTCTCTGAAATACTTTCCCAGTCTTCATCTGCTTAGGAATTTGAAACTTAGGGAATTTAGCTAGCAAGTAGTGGTAGTGTTATAATGAAGAAAAGGGACAATAAATAGCTCTAAGATTTCTCTGTCCTTACTGACACCCTGAACCTCTAGCACCCCTGACACTGGGCAATGAAGCTTTCAAAGTGTTGCAGACAGCTGTAACTGGACAGATTCCTCAACAAGGGTAGCACACTTCTCCTCTTTACCAGGAGTTTCATTATCCCCAAGGCCAAGTCACTGCAGATCCACCAGGCATCGAAACCCAAGAGGATGGCACAAACGCTGCCACACACCAACAGGGACAGCAAGGTGTGCTCAGCTCCTCAGGAATGGTGCCAGTGGCAGCACTGTCCCCAGCTCTTCAGCAAGAGGAAGAGCACTTACCTGCGATGTACGTGTTCAGCCCATCGATCTCCACCACCTGCTGACCCAGTGTGTGCCGACCCGGTGCTAGCCCCATGCCAGCAATTGCATCTGTCACCAGCACCAGCCCTGCAGAACACAAGGAAAGGGGCCTTGTAAACACTGCTGCTGATTTTGCTGCAGCTCCATCCAAGCACTGTTCCTTGTTGACCCTCCCAGAGAGGAACCACGTGTCTCCAGCGACATTGCACCAAAGCAAGAGGACTGAGGGATCAGCACAAGTGACTGTGCCCTTCCAGACAGCAAGGGCAGCACAAATGTCTTCTGGGAGATGGTACAGTGCTCAGAGGGAATAGCTGGTAACACTGTGGGGACTGCCATGGCTCACCTTTGGGGTGGGCTCGGTGGGCAATGCGCAGGGCAGCAGGGTTGGTGTGGATGCCATCAGAAATCATGCCATAGAAGACCCTCCGCCCAGAAGGAATCTTGTCACTTGTCAGCAGCCCCACAATGCCAGGGTCACGGTGGTGGAACTGCTCAAGGGGAGAGAGAGGAGAAGAGAGAGGACCAGGACACACTGGCTGAGACTTCATTACAGGGGATGCAGCTGCCATCTCTATCACAGTGCCTGGGCAGCTTTACCAGGCAAACCTGGGCATTGCCTTTAATCACAGAATCACAGGATGGTTTGAGTTGGAAGGGACCATAAAGTTTATCTTATTCCAACCCCTCCATGAGCAGCATCACTTTCCACTATTCCAGGGTACTCCAAGCCCCATCCAACCTGACCTTAAATGCTTCCAGGGCCGAGACAGCCACAGCTCCTCTGGGCAACCTGTGCCAGGGTCTCAGTACCATCACAGCCAAGAATTTCTTCCCAATATTCCATCTAACCCTGTCCTGTGGCAGTGGGAAAACATTCTTCCTTGTCCTGCCACTTCAGGCCTTTGTCCAAAGTCCCTCTCCAGCTCTCCTGGAGCCCCTTTAGGCACTGGAAGGGGCTCTGAGGTCTCTCTGAGGCCTTCTCTTATCCAGGTGAACACGCCCAGCTCTCCCAGCCTGGCTCCATAGCAGAGGGGCTCCAGCTCTTGGAGCATCTCTGTGGCTTCCTCTACACTCACTCCAGCAGGTCCACATCCTTCTGACAGAAGGTCCCAGGGCTGGAAGCAGTTCTGCAGGTGGGGGTCTCATCCGAGTGGGGCAGAATCCCCCCCCCTTCCCTGCTGTCCACACACAGGAGGGGGTCTGTGTGCACAGAAAGGGCATGTCCAGCTCTCACCCACTAATACTTGCTAGTCCTTCTCAGTGATGAACTTCAAGAGTCTGCTACAGCCTTGAATCTCTTTCAGATCCAGTAGTAGGAATGTGAAGCCAGAGGTTCAGTGCCAAAACCTCATTGCAAAGCATGGTACAAAGCCATCTGGGGAGAACACAGACCCATGGGGAGCAGGAGACAAAGCCCAAAAGCAGCCCTGGAGCAGGGCAGGTGCCTCTGGGGACTCACCGGCAGCATGGCATTGAAGAGGTGAGTGATGAAGGTTGCTCCGTGCTGCACAGCCTCCTCGGCCTGGGACAGATTAGCCACTGAGTGACCTGGGAACACAGACCAATGCCTGATTCCTCTGCCCATCTCTCCACTGATTTCCCTACAGGAGCAAAGACACTCCATCACTGGACTATGCTCTAATGCCAACCCTGGCCTGAGGTCTCAGGTGCAGCCTCAACACAGATGTGTCTGGCCATGACCCGGTGGGAGGACTCTGGGGGGTGGGTGTGTCACCTGAATGCCTTCAGTGTTCACATCACAGCTGTCACAATGCTGCCTTGCTCACAGCATGTTGTCTTCAGGCTGAGTTTGAGGTCCAATGATACGCCTTTCTGCTGGCCTCAGACACTTAAATGTTTTGTAGAGAATTATCAGAAAACACCCTCACAACAGTGGGAACTTTGCTAGCAAAACATATGGGAATGAAACTATCAAGAAAGAAACTTCTGTTTCCCCAACAGGACAGCAGCTCTGTGTGCTAACCTTGCCTTTCTGGAGCTCTTTATGTGGCTTTGGGATAAGAGACAGTCTGCTGTATGAATGCCCTTCTCACTTGAGGTTTAATTTCACCCTAAATAACTTCCCCCCTTTAAAAAAACTTCTTCAATGATCTGAGACAAAGAAGAGTCTGTGAAGCAAAGGAAAAGAAAAACACAGCCAGTTTTAAGTCAGAAGCCAGCCAGATGTTGGTGGAAGAGGTTCCTACAGTACTTCCAGTTGAAAAACAGAATTATCAAACAAACAGTAACCTTTGGAAAATGATTTCACCTGTCACATAAGGCTGAAAGCAGTGGAACTTCAGAGTTTGAACCCTTCCACATCATCAAACCTCCAACTAAGACTGCTGTTCTTCCCTGTGTTAGAACAGCACCTTGTGTTTACTGCAGGGGCTTCTAAGTCGATACAAACTTTGGCCCTTGCCATGACAGATTGACAGCATCAAGTGAGGTCCCCATTTGTGACAGGTCTGTCATCTCCATCCAGAATCCCACCCCGTCCAGTTGCACTGAGACACTGTTAGAGATGCCACAGCCTCAAGGGAGGGGCAGCCAGAGCTTCCCTAAACCCAGCCCTTACCCAGGGAGACGCAGATGCCCCGCTTGGTGAGCTCCCGGATCACCTCACTGCTCCTCCTCATTTCAGGGGCCAGGGTCACTATCTGGACACAGTCCAGGGAGCCGTAGGTGGCAAGCAGGTCCTGGAAAGCACCTGCCTCAAAGGTGCGGAGGCAGTGCTCCGGGTGGGCACCCTTTTTCTCCTTGCTGATGAACGGCCCCTCCAGGTGGGCTCCTGTCCAAACAGGAAAAAAAGAACCATGACCCTTCCTTCCCCTGCCAAGAACCATGAAACCTGATGTCTACTCTGCTCCAGTCACACTCTTGCCATTTTTCTGCAGCATTACACGTCTCAAGCAACTGTAAGCTCATCACAGTGAAGATGCAGTGCTGGCCACTGGCCAAGCCAAGCCATCCCACTGCCATTGCTCCAGGGGCCCCAGAGGGGCTGGAGCAATGTGTATGATGACAGAAAACACAGTAAAAGCCAGCACAGACTAAGGGACAAGGTGGGTCTGTGCCCACCTATGCATTCCTCCCCTATTTGTGCTCTGTAACTTCTTTCATGTCAACTGCGAACAAGATAATTGCCCACCTAGACTAGCACCACAGAGGATTGAATCCACTTACCCAGGATTCCTGCTCCATGGGCTCCCCCATTTCTTACACTGATCTGAGGGAGAACCTAGAGAAAGAGGTTTGTCAGACATGGCAACACAGACACAGCCCCCCAGCCTGCCAAATCAGACCCAAATGTCAGGTCCACAGGGATATTTGTAGCTGGACCACTTGGGACCATCACAGCCCACAAAGGAAAAGCTGTCTCAAGCCTTGGTGTGCAGAGCTCGCTTGGGAGACATGGCTGTCTCAGCATTCTAAATGCTGAGGGCAAGAAACCCAGGGTAGAGTCCAGCTCCTCATGCCCATGGCTTTTCTGTCCTGGCAGCTATCCCAGTCTTGGCCCACCCACCTCCTGATACCAACCTCAGTCCCTGATCACCCTGCGGATGGGAGAGAAGGCCCCTTACCTGGTGGTATACAGATGGAGGAGAGGTCACCAGGGTGGGACAGAAAGAGGTCACTCCATGGGAGAGGATTTTCTGACTGACCAGGTCAATACCTGATTTGAAGTCATCTGTAGCCAGAGAGAAGTCCACCCCGAAGCCTCCTGCACCACAAACAAAACAGGGGTGAAACTGCTGCTTCCTCAGTGGGTGTGGAAACACTGAAGAAAGACTTTGTGACTGGAGGGAGATGTTCCATTTGTAGGGCGCTGACACAGAGGACTCCACCAGCACTTCTGTCCTACATTCCAAGGTTCCACAAGTACAAATCTCACCATCACTGCCCTTATGAAGTGCTCTTCCCCACAGCAACCCAGTGTTTTGCAAGCACAACCTTTTTATTTTGATGCAGGGCAAAATGTGACGATTCTCTGCTGAAAAGGGAACTGGCTTCCAACTAGAACAAGCTCCTCTTTCCTTCTGAAGAGAGCTGTTGCAGTTAATTGTTATTGTTCCTGTGGGAAGTCTTGCCCTCTCCTCCCACATCCTGGAAAGGGTAGGGCAGGCATCCTGCCAGTGCAGGGGCAGGACAAAATACCGATAAAAAATAGTTCAGAGGAAACCCTCACCTGGCTAAAGGGGATCACTTACAAAATAGCAGCAACCAAAGGCAAAATTGCTCTTTGTCACTGGTTGGGTGACTCACACCTCCCATGAGCAGCTGAAATGTGGCCATGGGCAGGACACCCGCAGTGGGGCTGGGAATCGGGGATGGACAAACCCAGGATGCCCCCAGTCTGCAAGTGCATGTAGCATCACTGTACCATTGATCTGGACATCGATGAAACCTGGGGCGATGATGCTGTCCTTGCAGTCCAGCTGGACATCAGCAGAGCCCTTTTCGTCAAAGAAGAGTTTCTCTGGGTTAAGGATCTTCCCCTCTCGTACCCACAGGTCCTCCCTGGAGGGACAGTCACACATATCAAGCTCTGGTGCCATCTGCACCATGTGGAGCAGGTAGGCGTGCCCAGTGACAGTGATCCTGAGCAAAGTGGATCCCACCGGCACCTCCAGCCACGGGCTCTGTGGGGTGTGCCAGAGCACAGCTGCTCTTTCAGCTGGGACACAGCAAGCAGCCCTCTCTACCTGGCTCTGGCTCTGCAAAACTCACAGGAATGGGATTTTCATGGGCTACCCCTTAAAAGTGGTGGTGATGATGGGCAAAGCACCAGGGGGCTGGAAGAAGAGACAAAACAGGGACCATACACCACAACCCGCCCTATGTCCCTCCAAAACTCGGCAAAGGGGACGTGGGACGGTAGAGCGAGGCGGGGTGAGGGCCAAGAGCCGGTGCGCAGGGGAACCGGCGACCTTCCCTCTGCACTGCAGGTGTCAGGTCAGGTCGGCAGCCTGTCCGGGAGCCCCCACAGCCCGGCACCGCCGCAGCCTCGGTACCCACGGACACCACCATACCCCTGGGACCCCAGCCACTGTGGCACCCCCCGCTTCACCTCTGGAGCTGGTGGTCCCTCAGGATGCGGCAGTTGGTGAACTGGACGATGGGCGCGTCCGAGACGGATTTGTTGGACGGCATCGCGGGGCAGTGGGAGCCGGGGGAAGCGCGAACCCCCTGGTGGCCGACGCAGAGGGAAGGAACCGGGCGCGGCGAAGCAAGGCCAGGCCGCGGCTCCGGTGCGAGCGGCTGCCGCGGGACTTGTTCAGGCGGCGAGGGGCGGAGGCACCGGAGCACCGCCTCCGAGGCAGGCGGAGGGTGAGCTCCCTCCCCTGCCCGGCGCTCTGAGCCGACGCTGCGAGGAACAAGCCCCACGAGGCCGCCCGGGCGGGCGCCACCGCGACGTCCGACGAGCGCCGGGCCCGGGGCGCTGTCCCTGCCCCGGTGCCCCGGTGGCCCCGGTGCCCCCGGGCCCGGGGGCGCGGCCTGGGCGCGGCCTCGCCGCCGCACCGCCCGCTCCTGGTCACGTGGGCATGTGCGGGGCTCCGCCCCCGCCCCGCGGCACGTGACCGGCCCCGGGGCCGCCATCACGGGAAGGGCGCCGCCATCTTGAGCAGGTCGGCGGAGGAGCCCTCCCTGAGACCCATATGAGCCTCTGTCCTGCACCCTCCTCTCCAGGCCCCATCGTGAGACCCCACTGTCAAACCCCCATCATGAGATCCCATTGTGAAACCATGCTGAGACCCTACCCATTGTGAGATTCCGTCCTGAGATCCCCATCCTAGACTCCATTCTGAGACCTCATGCTGAGAACTCATCCAGAAACCCCATCCTGAGATCCCCATCCTGACACCTCCATCGCAGGACGCCCTTGTGACGCCCTGGGACCACTAGCCCCTGTGAACCCAAGGGAAGCTGACAAGGAATGGTTCCACCCAGCAGATGTGGGCTCTGACACTACTGATTAATCTCTCCTAGGAAAGAAAAGTGATGGGGAATGTAATTTTGTCAGAATGTAATATCCCTGACTGGCCTGGAATTGGGTTTTTATTAGGTTTTGAGCCATGCTTATCATGCCATGATGTCAGTGCTTGTACATGCTACAAGCTGCTCCCATTGTCAGCAGGATGCTGGGAAAGGGGCCTGAAAGGGAGAGATGGGAATGATGCTGGTGGAGGCTGGGAAAACAATGTGCACCACAGCACTGTTTTGGGAATTTGAGGCTAAGAATGGTTTCAGGCCACAGAGAGGCTCCAAAAGCTGAACCCCTCTGCTCTGGAGCCAGGCAGAGAGAGCTGGGGAGGGTTAACCTGAAGAAGAGAAGGGTCCATGGAGCCTCTTCCAGGGCCTAAAGGGGGTCCAGGAGAGCTGGGGAGGAACTGTAGACAGGGGCCTGGAGGGGCAGGACAAGGGGAATGGCTTCCCACTGCCAGATGACAGGGTTAGATGGGATATTGGGAAGTAATTGTTCCCTGTGAGGGTGCTGAGGCCCTGGCACAGATGGCCCAGAGCAACTGTGGCTGCCCCTGGATCCTTGGAAGTGTCCAAGGCCGGGTAGGACAGTGCTTGGAGCAACCTGGGATAGTGGAAAGTGTCCCTGCCCTTGGCAGGGGGTGGAACTGGATGAGCTGTAAGTTTTTCTTCATGAAATTATGCACATCTGGGACACCCAGCACTGTATTGCTGGGAATGATTTTTAGCTTCATACAAGTGGAGCTGAGGAGACTCCAAAATTAGAAGTTGAGAAGAATTCTAAAACCAGCTCTCAGCCCTGCTTATCTGTCTGTGAAGAAGAAAGGACCCATCCAAGCTGCTAAATCGAATTTGGATGTCAGAAGGGCATGCACAGCACCCAGACTGCCGCTGGTCAAAACAGGTCCCTTCCCCAGGAACACACAAGCTGACAGGGCTGTGACAGTATCTTGAGCTGGCAGTGGAAGAGATGCCAAGGTAAGGGCAAATACTGACTGCAAAAATAGGACCACCCACCATGAACATCCTGCCTCAGGCCCACCCAGAGCAGTGACAGAGTTTCATCTGAGAGCCCTTCAGCCACACAGATCCTCAAGCTGCCAGTCCCAAGCCTGGATCAGAGTGCTGAGACCTCCTGTCTGCACTGCTGGGAGAACCAGTCTGTGCCAAGTGATGGGCACTGCTCCTGGAGGCTGCATGTATAACATCCAGCCCAGTGCTGCTAACAGTCTTAATCCTTTGGATGTTCTCCTTTTATTTCTCAGCATTAAATTAGCCCTGTCTTGCATTGCCAATACTGCACACTCTTCTAATAATTCCATATTCTTTCTCTCTACTGGCCCAGTAACAGGGGGAAGGAATCACAGGCTGTAGTTTTGCTTGCATTTTCTTTAGTAAATGTGCATGTTTTTCCTTCAGGTTGTTATTTTTAATCTGGCTCAATTCCCAAATTTGGTTCACTGCCTGGCAGCATGAGCAGTTGTACCTGTGCACTTGGGAGGCACTGGGGAGCACATGGAGCAGCTGCAGGAGCGGGGCTGAGGTCAGCACTGCTGCTGCATGAGGGGCTTGAAATATGGCCTTGTCTTCTGATTTTCATAGGCTTTCACAAAGATGTGTAAGAAATTGTCCCAAGTGACACAGGAGCCATGGAGGCTGCTTGGAACAAACTACCAGTCTTAGGAATATACATGATTTCCCAAAATTTGTCCTTA
This sequence comes from Lonchura striata, assembly GCF_050655825.1. Lineage (NCBI taxonomy): Eukaryota > Metazoa > Chordata > Aves > Passeriformes > Estrildidae > Lonchura > Lonchura striata. The sequence goes on along the minus strand of NC_140716.1, from coordinate 16,329,490 downwards.
GCCTACCTCATGCAGACAGCCATTAGGAGAGGGTGGCTGAATTCACTCTCTGCCACTCAAGTCACCCTTTTCCCCTCTGCCAAAGGCAAAAGAAGAAAGCACAGGTGTAACAGCACAGACAGCGCAGTTCAAAGTGCCAGAAAAGGCTCTGAAACTTACACAGTCCCTGGTATCCCCTTGATGAATCCTGAAGAGCCAAACCTGATCCTGTGGTGAGGGCAGCTTGTCCCCCAGCAAAAGGAAAATGGCAAAGACAAGCCGCCAGCTCTCCAGGAGCTGCATCCTGCCCAGCTTGTGCTCTCTCAGGTCCAAGAGAGCTGTCAGGGGCCTGTAGGTACCCTGTGGATACAGTGTGGGCACCAAAAGCCTCGGTCCCTAAATACATAAGGTTAGGGCAGGATTTTATCCTGTGTGCTTTTGTGTTGTGACACAAGAACCAGCTTGGCTGAAAACCACTGATACAAGTTGCAAAGTTGTGGCTCTCAGGAGTTCACAGAATAAAAAAGAACGGTGTTTATTAGCTTTAGCAGGAACAAAAATGGATAAGCATTTTGGGACACAATCCTTTGAGCCTGAAACAGAAAATTCCCACTCCAGGGCAAGTGGCATTGTGAAGATGTGCTCTGGATTTAATTTAATCATGTCAAGCGGAAAAGATGGTTAACAGCTGTAAAACTAAGGGTAGAGGTTGCAAGCCCTGTGCAGAGACAAGTAACTCTCACCTGAGCACAGTGATGGTTTGGAAAGTGCAGCCAGCTGGAAACAACAGAATGCCCTATAATCAGTATTCCCATGGCCAGCCCGGGAAGGACACAAGGTTTACTGAGAGCTACAGTCATTAGCTCTGCTGTTACTCTGTAATTGAAAACAGCGACTGGTTTCAGTTTCTCGTAACACAAGGTTTTTACTTCCCCAAAGCTTATTTACTTTTCCAGGATACAATGCTTCTCTGTAAGCCAGATCTCCCCAGGAAAGCCAGTCTCTGAGCAATCACAGATAAAATGCTGGTACTGAAAAATGCTTCTCCAACAGCAGTGAAAAAAAAATTGCAGCCTTTGGAAAAAAACAAACAAAACAGTGTGAAAGGGTTAACAAAGAACAAGGTCAGCAGGCTCTGTGGAAGCATTGTCTGTACTGGCAGCTCTAACATCTGGTCCTGAACCTCCCTGAGCCTGCACTGACTGCAGATGGCCCTGTTCCTGTGGTGCTGCTGCTGCAGAGGCCCCACTCCATTGCTCTCCGCAGGGCTGACTCACTGCAGCACTCCCAGCCACGCGTGGAACACAAAACCACCATGGCTGTGCCGGCACAGCCACCCCCTTCCCCTCTTCCAAACACACCACCAAACACACCCTGCCAGTTGGGACTGCCCTCTGAGCTGCCGTGCTCCTGGCAGTAAGAGAATTTCAAAAACCCCAAAGACCCCTCATATTCTTAAAGCCCTGAATCACTTGAGAAACCTGCTGATGCAATAGTACCAGTGAAGGACTTGAAATGGGAGTTTTCAGCTGGGAGTCATCACAGAGGATTCAGAGCATCACTGTCATGGCTGAGGCAGCACTACTGACTGTTAATTTGACTTTGGGTGTATTTGCAGGTACTTGGCACAAAGTGATCCTCCCCCAGTTCATGCTCACCCCAGCTCTGTTCTTCTTGCATGGGTGCTATAAATTAATGACAAAGGCTACATGTTCTAAGGCATGAAGCAAAATGCCATTGAAGGGACCTTCTCTGCACTGGTTCTGGAAGTACCTATTAACTGTCTCTGCATGATGTCACCAACCTACAAGGGACCTTAGGGGTGATTGGAATAGGGGACCTTTCAATTGCTTATTGCCCTTGGAGATGAGAGCACTTAGCTGCTCTCTTAAATGCAAGACTGGCAGTAGGGTCCCCTTACAGAAAGTAGAACGGAATGTTAAGCACATTTGCAGCCTCAGACAGGACCCTCTCCTATCCTTTCATACAATTTGACTTGCCAAATCAATTCCTCTCACCAGAACTGCAAGCTGGATGCAGCATCCTCTCCAGAGCCTGGGTTTGGAATTCACCCCACAGCTGCAAGCCGTCACAATGCACCAGGCAGGGCCCCCTCTGCAGTCACTGTGAGACACAATTAACCTACAGATTCCACAAACATTTATGAGCCCTGGGGAAAGCCTAATTCAGAGGTTTAGTCTACTACTTTTGCTGATGAAAAGAATGACCAAAACCATTTAGATCAGGAATTTCTCCTTCTGCCAGCCACTGCTGCAGCAGGCATGCAGGATTTTCCTTCAGTCAGCTTATGCCTTTGTACTGCCTCACCACCATCTCACATTGCCACGAGGCAAAACACTGCCCAAGCAAAACCAGCCTGGGCCAGGCCAGCCCACTGAGAGGTGACTGCATAGAGATCAGTGTTCTAGCAAACAGCAAAAAATAAGCCCATTCCTTTGTTAATAATTATTGCTGACCCTGACAGGACAACTGGCTCATAGCTACAGACTCCTGACCGCCCACAAGGTGCACCCAGTGGCACCAGGCCTGGGCTAGGCAATGCCATTTCCAGGTTAGAAGCTCCAAACAGCTTCAGTGAATTCCTTATGTTCTGGCCACTGCTCTTCATGGTACTTGCACCACTTATTGGACAGGTACCTTGGTGAAACACACATATGCATTTTCATTCCCAACCAGGTGAAACATCCCTCTAAATACATCAGCTTGGTTTGATGTCAAATACACTGCTAGCACCAGGTGTCTGAGTAGCAACATTTTGGCTTTTACCACTGAAAAGGTGCAACACATTTCTCATATAAGCTTGGCAGTACTCAAAATCCTCAGGCCAGAGGAGGCTGCTCCAGCACTCAGTAGATGCTGCAGAGTCTCCCAGCTAAAATGGTCCTGTGATTTAAAAGATAAAAATACAAGTTCTTGACTGAAGCCATTTTGTTGATGAGACTATTGTTGAGGTACTTCAGAGGCAATTACTATTCACAGTACAGCTTCCAAAGCAGCTCATCTTGGGCAGGCTGCTTGTTTCCTGACAAGGCAGCTCCTCTCCTGGTCACAGGCTGCATCCTGCACCCTCTCTCCCTGGCTCTTGGTGTAGGCTGAAGTTCCCTGACCCCTGGTTGCAGAGCACCACACCGAGCCAGATGTGATCAGGGTGAGCACAGCCCTGCATCCCTGCTCACCACAAATATGGCCCATGGCAGCAGCTGGGAATCACACTGCTACAGCCCAGGAGAAAGGGAAAGTTGTGGCAGAGCTGGCAGCATTACTCTGGCATGCTGCCAGTCACTTCAGGAACCTGCCTGCCTTGAGAAACCTCACCCTCTTCCCAAAGGAGCAGCAAGAGCTGGAAATCAGAGCCAGGGACTCATTACAGCAATGTAGTGAGGAAGTTTTATTTGGAAACATAGTAGAAGTTTGTAACCCAACACTGGGTGCACGACTGATGCCGGAGCATATGCAGTTACTATTGAAACACGGGAGTGTTTCGGACAATTGCTGTAATAAAACACAAAATTCTCATACTCCAATACCAGGACACTACAGCAATCTTTAGAATCAAAATTACATCCAAGGAATTCTCTGCACTTACAATTTACCCCACAGTGTAATCTACCTATATATAAGATTAATATATATAGCATGGGAAATTGAAAATCCTTGCTCCATACATGTATGAACATGTCAAGTATTTTATAAATAAACATCCAGTGAAGAGAAAAAATTACATTTCTAGTTCATATTTATACATAAAATACTAACAGCAATGGGTGGAAAATTGCACATGGGCCACCCCAAGCCATGCAGCAGGCCTGGAGCAACCCATCCAAGTTAATATTGAAGTACACACAGGACGGACGAGTCACTAACATATATTGCGCATTTACAAGAGATCAACTACCAAATTGGGACAACTGTACACATTGGAGAAACCATTTTCATTCTGGAGCTTTTTTTTTTGTTAAACGTAGATTTGTTACATCTCTTTACATCATACCGCAACATTTACTTCGTTGAGAGGATAAGGGCGACAATGAGGCCATAGAGACCCAAGACTTCAGCGAAGATCAAAATGAGGATCATCCCCACAAATAACCTGGGCTGCTGTGCTGTGCCCCGGACACCTGCATCGCCCACGATGCCAATAGCAAAGCCAGCAGCCAGGCCGCTGAGACCCACGCTCAAGCCAGCGCCCAGCTGAAGGAAGCTCCTGTGGGACAGAGATAGAAGAATTTTCAGTGGTAAGGAACAGGACACCCAGCCTTAAGCCCCTAACTCTTTCACCAAGCCCAATGTGTCTCAAAGCAAATGCTTACTAACACTCCCAACTCTTGATACTTAAAGACAGGCAGCAGTGAAGGATCTTGTGATGTTCATGTGTGGCTCACACACCAATCTGAGTTACAGGGTTCATCTGGCCACCAGCAGGCTCAGTGTGCTGTCAGAACAGCACTTACTACCAGTTGCAGTAATGACTGTCCCATGGTGCTGTGCAGTCTGTTAGCAGATGCTCATCTCCAACTGTAAGCAATCTTATATACAGCCACAGCACATTCAGGTGTCTTGCACTGCAGGAACTGGGCAGGAATGGTCTGGTTTTCCAAGAAGGAGAACAGTCCTGTGGAGCAGTCCCTATCAGTGTAATCACCTGGTAATTGCAAAGGGCCATTTGTATCTGCTGTTTTAGACCATGTCTTATTAGGCCAAGCACACTGCTCACAGGTACAACCCGTACAGCAACACTGATACCTGTCACACTTCAGCAGCATTATTTCATTCCAAGAGGGCACAATCACCAGTTCCAGGTGTTCTCAGAAGCCAAGAGCAGACTAAATTTCAGACTGTAGCTGCTAGAGGCCCAATGTATAGCTCAAGGATTGACTTACCAGCACATAAAGCAAAAGCAGTATTAATAATTTACTTGCATCTCCCAGGCAACAGCAGATCTATTTAGACAGTTTTGGAGACACCGGTGCATCCAGGCCTAGAGTCTGGCATCATGACACAAGCTTTGCCTCCTATCCTAGTGCTGCCATGGCTTCTTTCAAGCCACAGCACCACCACAGGAGCAGTAGGCTGCCCAACTGATCTGTAACCACCAGTACAGCCAACTCCACTGGGGCTGAGGCATCTGGCAGGACAGCTGGAATCCAGCCAATGCTCCTAAGCCTAGCCAAGCAGCATTTAGCACTGCCAGCCCTTCCTGGGGCCTTGAGCCAAAACCACCCACACACAGAGCATCAAGCAAGTGACGGGACAGTCTGAAATAGAACCACCAGGTGCAGCACTTACTTGAATAGCGTGATTTCAGGTGAGAGGGCATTGGCAATGAGCACTGCCACTACAAGGCCATAGATTGCTATAATACCCGCCATGACCACAGGGATGATGGACTTCATGATCAGCTCAGGCCTCATGACAGACATGGCTGCAATGCCTGTGCCACTCTTTGCTGTTCCATATGCAGCTCCCAAGGCTGGAAGAGAAAAAAAATGCATTAAACACATCCCCAAATACCATTTCTTTCACTAGGCTGCAATTAGAACAGCTAAGTCAGCACAAGGAAGGATTGTGCAAAACTAACATGGTCACATGACAGCCAGGAATACTCCCCTAAGGGATGAGGAAGTGATACCCAGAGTCCTATTCCAAAGATGAATAAAAGGGGTTGTCAAACACTACTGACAGCAGAACATCTTTCCAGGCCAGCTTCACAGCAGGGCACACCCCTAGCAGCCATCCATGCCCCTGCTTAGGGGCCAAAACCCAGTCCCAAGGGGAACTCAAGTGTTTGTGCCCTCCCAGAGTCCACACTGCAAGGCCCAACAAAGCACATCTGTCTATCCCAGCAGAACACAGCTGAGAGCTGGGCTACCAGAATTGAGTTCAGATGCACAGATCTCCTTCAATACAGCCTGTTCTCCCACAAAACCCATTTGCCTACGCTTTGGCCCTGGAGTTAAATGTGCCACTGCAGCTTCATCAGGCACACTGAGATAAAAACCAACTCAAATATTATTGCTCCACGTCATTCACTGGAGAAAAATTCTGGCACATGGAGAGTGTGACCTCACTATGAAGGATTCTGGTCCAAACACTTGTCAATGCAACCACTGGAACCACAAAGAAGAGTTAGGCTTGTAGGTTATAGAGGACCACAACAACCTTACACCTAAGGTTTACTCATCATCTCTGTCAACACTTGAGCATGCAGAGACCTGCACAGGATGGTGGGCTTATCACCTGTACCTGAGACCTGCTGGAAGAATCTAAAGCACTACTCCTAAGTAACTTCTGCATTGAAAACTTTGTATTAGTCTTATAGAAGCTTCCTCAAGTAACTCATTCTTTGATTCTAGAGTACTTGAAAATACACCTTTCCTTTCAGCCTTACTGGGGAGTACTCTGGGAACTCCACTTCCTATTGTATTCACCATCATCCAGAGATGACATGCATGTCAACTGCCAGCCAGGAATAAGTCCCTGAAGCAGCAGAAACAAGCATATGGAAGGGCAGGCAGTCTCATTTTCTAACACCATCAAGATTGTCCTTGGAGGTCAGTCCTATTTGTCAAGAAAATGTTCTTGCAGCTGTTCTAAAACACTGCTGGAATGTACTTAAACCATGGGCATTTAAAGTCTTTGTACTGTTCTGAGACCTAATAGTTAAGTTTGCTCCACCCACAGAAAACTTAAGGTTTCTCCAAGGGAAACCTGCTTATTCCACAAAGATCTGTCACTGTCTTACACCAGTACTAAAGCATGAGACCGTGCACCTTGTCCTGAAGAGTCGCTGGGAGGTATTTGGAGAAATTTGGATACATGCTTCCCTGATTCTCACTCAGCACTCCCACAAAGCCCATATTTGGAGTAGTCATCTTCCTGGCTTGGCACTAGAACTCCACACCATTCCTACCACACCATTCCTACAAGCAGCCCACTGCACTAACACAAAGTTTACTCTCAGGAGGAAGTTCAGTTTTAGTTACAAAAACCTGAAGGGAAGCTCTCATTAACTACAAATTTGTTCTGTGCTAGCAAAGTTACTGAACCTTGACTGGCACCAAGTGATGTAAAGGGCTATTCTGCGCTATTCAGAACTAGAACCCAGCTTAGGAAGCTTGAGCCAGGAGGTTCTATCTGCAAATATAAGATGAACTTGGAAATCAGCACATGGACTTAGTCACTTCAGTGATGGCTCTGTTTAGGGTCTAGTCCTTAGGAAGTCTAGAAAGAAAGCACTGACTTGAACTAGGAAACCTTTTTGTTGGATGAAGCACCTTCTAAGGACTGGAACTAATCCTGAATCCTGGTTCCACTGTCTACCCTGGGTATAGAATTTAGCAGAAACTACTTTTCTCCTGTCTGTAATCTTTTACAAACCTCTCAAAAAAACGCAGATGCTTTTGAGGGAAGTTGACTGTTTAAAGTTATAATCAGTCATCACTTCCTCCAAACATGAAGCTACTTGAGGGTGTTGAAATTAATGCAGTGATGCATTAGAGAAGGCTATTTTGTAACCCCACTTACAGGAAAGTCAGCTTGTTCAAGCTTTTGTGGAGGGGCAGTGCAGCACGAGTTTGTCAGTTCCCAGTTAAAACCCCAGAAGAGGTCAGATCTTATGCCTTGAACTTGTTTTAGACACAGTTTGAAAGAAGGCCTATGTTCAGCAGTCTTTACATGACAGTCTTGGATGTCACTGAAATTCTACTGAACTCCCACTGGCGGCCACACAGAGCTTCAGAGCTCGGCACATCGGCTGCCAAGGAAGCCTTTCCCACCTCCCCAACCAAGAGACATCTCCATCACCTTACAAGGCAGTTTTACTAGCCTGCAAGTTTACTAGCAGCTTCACAAGCCTGGCAAGTTGTTCTTGCATCTTTGACGTTATCTCAGTATTACAGGCAAGGTGGCAAAGACAATATCTGCTTCCCACCATGACCCAGCCTCTCAGTTTTGGGCTATGGACACCCTGGACAGTGTTCCTGCACACCTTCACCTCTATCTCACAGCAGGTCTAAACAACTGAAGCACATATACTTCATATGCTACATTTAAATATCCCATATTGATTGGAAGGACATGTTTTCCAAAGTCTTGGTAAACAGGGTTTGAGGAGATCTCTGTGCCAAACAGTAAGCCAGTCAGCTTACTGTGGCCCAATAAGCCTGTTTCAAAGGTTAACCCCCTTGTGAAATACTTGATTTACTCCTTGAACTCACAGCCCAGAGTTGATTTATGTACTGCTCCTGGGGGCAAAATGCCCTTCCCTCAGGGCTGAGGATATGCTGCCTGGCACCTCACGATATCTGTCCCTTTAAAAGTGATAGCAGAGGGAGTGAGGCTGTGCAGCTCCAGGATCAAGTATAAACTAGACAGTCACTTGCCATATAGGCTGCAGGGTCAAAGATTGAAGACTGGTTGTAGTCTTGCCACTGCCACAGCTTTCCATACAGCTCTGCCAGCATCCTGCTCTTCAGCTCAAGGGCACGCCCAGCATCAGAACCAACCTTTTCCAGCTCCAGCAGGTGACTGTGCTTAGTCAGGTCATACACCAAGAAGAGTAACCTCGCAGTTAAATCAGATGCAAGTCACTCCCTTGATAGAGAAAGAGGCTGTGAGGAGCCTTCCAAGTCAGGGAATCCAGTAATGCAGATCCAGTTTCACCAGTGGATACATTCAGACAGGCTCAGCCCAGGAACAGGCTCAGAAGCAGCCACATAATACACTCCAGCAGCATTTGGTCCATTCAAAAATAGGGATTCCTCCCATGTCCCACCATGGTAAAGCAGATTTCCACACTGCATGCAAGAGATTTCCAGAGCATAACACGCAGAACTTGCCTGCATGAGAAGCAAGCTAGTTATAAAAGTCAGATTTCCAATTAGGATATCACTGGTTACCATCACATGAAGGACCATGTAGGATGAGCACTTACATCTGGAGCCTTTTAAAACTAATCATTATCAAATGGGCTGCCCTCTGCAGTAGGCAGGCTTCCCTGATAGCAGACAGGCATCAACTTAGCAAAACCTATTCATCCCTGAGCAGGCTGTTCTTAAAAGGCTGGAGGAATGTTAGAAGTGACATCCAGGTCAAATACAGTCCTTGCTTTGCCATACCAGAAACCTGGACACTTCCAAAGAAGGCTGCTTCCCGCAGGTTGGCCCTGCCCCCTCCCACCCCACCACATTCAACAGCTCCACCTCAGGTTACAGTAATGGATACTTCTGGAAAAACCCTGCTGTTCTGCCCAGGTGCATCTGCACAGAACAGAGAAGCTTCGTTAAGGGAGCTGTACTGGAGCCTATGCAAATTCCCATCACACTGGCTGAAGCCTGTTTCCACAATGAAAACCCGAGGAGTAAACTGTGAGGCTGCCCTACAGGAAGCTGTAAGCACGGAACCCTTTAGTGAGTCACCTGTTTCAGGATTAGGGATAAGTTTTTGTTCTTCCATAATGTAATGAAAGGGTGTGGGTATTTCCACCAGGCCTGGCACTGTCAGCCTACAACATCATCAAAAATTCTCCAAGACTGGCAGGCCTTTTAGTCTTGGGTCAGCATATCTGAGAACTTAAAAAAAATCACCAGCTCCTTGAGACATTGCTGTAATAGCAGCAGTTCAAGGAAAATAAAGGATCTGCTTCAACTGGCACTCTGGACTGTCTGATCCAGCACACAGAGCTCTTTGATTTTTTTAAGTATGGTAAAGCACTTTTACCATGGAGCACAGGCTTGTCCTTCTACAAGCAGCAAAGTCCATCCATCAGCCACTTGTTATGTATCTTTATCATCATAGAGGCTCCCTCCCAACACCTTAAAGATGACCTGTTTCACAGACCAGGTGACCAGTATATTCCAGGTACTGTCAGGCAGAGCAGTGTGTTACACCACTTCGTAAGACCCATTCCCAACCAGCAGGTCTCAGGGGAGCTTAGAGCACTCAGCAGCTCTGCTGTCCCGTTGCTGTGGCCTGGGACAGCCCATGTTCCCCATCTGCACCCAGCACAGTCCTGTGGCCACAGCAGCCTGACCCAAAGCCTCATGCTCACAGGATTCAGTCTGAAGGAAGTGAGTGGAGCCAGTTATGCCTCACTGGAGAAGCACACACTGCTGCGAACCATTGCTTCAAGAAGTACCCAACAGCTTGGTCAGGCTAGGATGTTGTTCACTTCGCAACATCTGTATGCAACCAGTCAGGCTCTGGAGATGCAAGAGGCCAGTTCTAGGAAGGAAAAAAGCTGACCAAGAGGTCCTGAGGCAGCTGTCATTCATGTCCACTGCTGCACCCAGTATTCCCACCACAGGGGAAGCACCTGCAGGCTGTGTAGTGACTCCAGGGTGACACAGGGATCCATCATGAAGCCACAGTACAAACTGCAGCATAACTGCTTAAGCCGTGTTCTGCAGAGCCAATGTTTATACTGATAATCCATCTCATTTTCAGATGTTCTCAAGACTGGCATTTAAATGAGAGGAAACGATTTTCTTGCTGAGATGCCTTCCCTCATTCTCAAGCTGTAGAAATTTCACCTACCTCACTTCTGTTACAGCTACTTAGGTCTTAGCCATCCACTGCCTTACCTGCTGTAAAGGACAAAAGCTTAAGCTAATCTCTACTGCAGACAGTCTGGTAGCTCACACACCAGCCCACATCACAAGCACCCTCATTTGTAGCAGTAAATTACTGTGAGCTGCACTCCACCATTTCATTTTTACCTGCAAGCAGCTCTCCTGTTCCACCTCCCCACCTCTCATACTGTATTTTGGGAAGCACAGGTGCAATGTGCCTTTGAGGAGGCAAGCTGTTTATAGTCATGATGCCTTCCAGAATCAGACTGTGCAGGGCTGTCAGCTGCATCAAACTACATGTTCTGAGCCACCTATTTCACCATGGAGGTCCCTTAAAAGCCAACCAACTGCTATGATATCTAAAGCCCTAATTTAAAATGAAAGTACTATTTCACTGCAGCAAAAATTAGAAGACACAGGACTAATTTAACACTAGTGGCTAAAATTCTCTTTATGAGAAATCTTCGAGCTGCTTGGCAGTGCAGCAGGTATTGAAGGTACTGAATGCCCAGCTGGAGTGCAGGCCTAAGGACAACTCACCATGGGGGGCACAGTGGGCACACTTGTGACAGCTTTCACAGAACACCAGCACACACAGAACCAGACAGCTCCACCCAACACCACATTTGTCCATTCTGGTGTGCTCAAATCACATGAAAAAGCTACAATAATTTAGTCACTCAACAGCACCTGACCCATCACATTTCACACATGGGAAATAAGGAACTGCAGCAATGAGAACAAGTTGTAATCTGCAAATAACCAGACAGGCTCAAAGATGGCCAAGGTCACAGCAGCCTGCTCTTGTCTCTCGCTGACCAGAACAAGTTTTGCTATCTATTTACCATCAGCAAGTAATGCTCACATAGCACACAGGACTGCTCCAAGTCGATTGTTTTCACATCAAACTAGTGCAGAACCTGAACGTGTTTACTAGAAACATGTCTTGGAAGTACAAACTCCACAAGAATGTGATCTTTAGATATAGCATGAGTCAGACATGATTCACTGCACTAATTAACACTGATCCAGGACAATTTTAGAGTTTTACAGTGCTTACTTCAAAATCAGGTTTTTTTTTTTAACAACTACTATCAGAACATCTGTGATGCAACATATCTGTTACAAAAGCTACACAGCACTGCAAGTTTTAGTTTATCCTATGTTGAATCTTCTGCCATATTGCCTTAAAAATACAAACTGCTTCACTGAACAGCTACATCTAAGAAAAAATTTCCCATCAGCAGTATCTATAACCTGTTGTCCAGCACCTGAAAACATCACTAGCCCTGGCAAGAGTACCTCCATGGCTCAGACCTGCTGGTATTGCAACATTGCTGAAGTCGGGATAGATCTCTCAGCTCATTGAATCCAGGACTACTTGACACAGATTCTGCATCAAGGATTTATCAACAAACTGGCTGCAAAATGACAGATACCACACCTTCAACACAGCTAAGGCACCGACTTTGCATTCCTCTACTCAAACCTTCCCCTTGCAGTACCACAGCACCATGCTGCCATGCTACAGCTTCTAAGAAAGGCTTCTCTGCTGGTTCAGACATGCCAGCACCACTCCAAATACCTATTAAAGCGCTGACTCAAGCCTGCATCCCTCACTGATATTTCAGCTGAAGCACACTCACACGTGGTGTCTGAAGCCACACAGCCATGTTCTTTTGCTTCCAAAATCCATTCTGCAAGAGGAAACCAGCAACTCCTTCCTTGGAAGGAAAGTTCACTATTTAGAACCATTTTGCAAAATGCAGTGAACTGTTGACTATTTTTCAACAAGTAACTAGGGCTTGGTTTTTTCCTCCATTATCTTCAGTAGCAAAGAGGCAGGTAGGTCAGCAGTCCCAACTCGGGCTCTTACAGCATTTCAACCATTGAGTTTTCAGGAAATTTTTTACATGTCAAGCATGACTACAGTGTCAGAAATCCAAGGTGGCAGGCCACTGACTGTCCTCAGCATGGACATCTGCATCCCACCACCAGGTACAAACAAAGCAAGGCTGAGAACATACCTAACCGAACTTTTGTTTTATCAAAAATTCAGGTCACAAATATGGCTGGTGTGGAACCAGTCCATGGTGCCCACACCAGCATGGCTAGACAGCTGCCTCCTGAACACTAGTTTTAATTCACTGCCCACTTGACTCTTTGCAGGATTTCATCTCCCACACTCATCAATCAAGACCAGCTTCCCAAAATCCATCCTGCAGACCCAACCACCATTCCAGAGGCCATATTAACAAAATGAGATCCCAAACACCTCAACAGCACTTGCACAGCTCGAGCTACAACCAATTCCATACTAGAAGGGAGGCAAAGACCAGTAAGCATGTTCACTCACATCTGTGGAGACATGAGCTAAGCCTTCAGAAGGGAAAGCTAGATTGGTTACTAATTGTTTTATTCCAAATCACTGTGACACTTGTATTTGCGGGTAAAAACAGCTGAAGCCTTCCGTTAGATCCCAAAGGGAACAGCAGGTCTGCACCCACCAGAGACCAGGAAATACTGTGCAGGAATAGCAGTCACCTTCTGTAGGAGGCTTAACAAGGCTCTGAGAGACAATACATTAAAGGATGGTTTTTCTGGTATAAACCAGCATTTACGGTCCCTACATCTGTGCTTCTTCAGTGGGAAGAGCAGTGCCGCAGGATGACCCAATTTATACCGCACTGAGTTCGCTGCCTGGAGACGCAGAGGGAGGGCCATGAAGCAGGGCTTCCCCCGTGCCCCAGCATCCCCGTCCCACGGGGGGGGGGGAACCTCAGGAGCCCGTCTATTGCCTGCAGTGGCATTAATGTCTCTTAAGATGGACTGCCTGCCAAACGTCGGCGCATTTATGTTTAATCCCGTTAAAAACTGGTCTTGCGTTATCCGGGGAATGGTTTAGACAAGAACCACATCCGATTCACAGTAGAAGCGCCGCTGCCGCGGGGGCCAGGGCAGGCAGAGCCGCAGGGACTCGGCGGGGAGCCGGCGCCGGGGGCACGACAGCGCAGCAGCCCCGCGGGGAGAGCCCGGCCCGCGGGGCCCGGAGGAACCGGCTGGGGGGGCTCGGGCGGCGCCGCTGCAGTCACGTGCCCCCCGGGGCTCCGCCGGCGGTGACGTCACGTCACGGACCCTCCGCTGCCCCGAGAGCCCGGATGGAACGGGGGGGGGGGGGGGGGGGGCGGGGGCTGTGCCCCCAGGCCCGAAGAATTCCAGCCCCCGCCGCCGATGGCACCCCGCCGGGGCAGGGGAGTGACGAGGAAAAGGAAGCCGCTTTCCCCACACCGTGCTCCCCCTCCTCCCCACCCTCTTCCCGGTCCCTCCCGTTGCCGGTCGGTGCTCACCGCTGAAGACCATGGCGGCCGAAGCGCCCATCACGGCGAAGAAGGAGGCGTACTCGGGGCTGGCGCCGGAGGACATGGCTGCGAGAGCCGGGCCGGGCCGAGGCGCCGCTAGAGTGGGAGCGCGAGAGGGCGGGGGAAAGGCGGAAAGCTCCGCCGCGGTGCCGGTCCTCGGCGAGCAATGCTCGGCCACAAAATGGCGGAGGCGCGGCGGGAGCGGGCGGGGCGGGGGAGGCGGGCGGCGGCGGGCCCGAGCGCGGCAGCTCCGTCCCGGCAGCAGTGGCGGCGGCGCGCGCTCTGCGCCCTAAATACGGTCTCCGCAGGACAAAATGGCGGCGGGCCGCCCGTCACGTGACCGCACCCACCACCGCCGCCCGCCCCGCCCCCGGCGCACACCACGCGCGCGGCAGGGGGGACGCCCGCTCGTGCGCTCCTCGCTCCTTCTCCGCGCGCCCCGATCCCGCTCCCGATCCCGCGCGCGGCCGCCGGCCAGGCCCGCGGCATCCGGGCTGCCCCGCGCGCTCCCAGGCCGCAGCGGCGGCGCTTGGCTGCGCTGGCAGTCCGGCTCGGATGCCCTCCCCTCGCTCCCCCCTCCGTGCCGCCTGGATGAGCCCGTCCTGCCCGGCGGCCGCGGTCCGCTGAGCGTGATTCAGCTCTCATTAGCATAAGGGGCGTGCCCCGCCGCGGCCCCGCCCGCGTGGCGGCGGCCTTGCCTCGGCCCGGTGGCGTTCGTGTCGTGTCCGTGTGTCCCGTGCCCTGTCCCGTCCCTGTGTCCTGTCCCCGTGTCGTGTCCCTGCAGTGCCGCCGGGGCCGTGTCCCCGTTACCTGGCCCCAGGACTTGGCTTCCGCCGTGTATCCCCCGTGTCCTTGTGCCGTGTTCCAGTGCCGCGCCCCCCATGATGCATCCCATTGCCATGTGCCCTGTTCCAAGTGCCGTATCTTGTGTCCCTTGTGCCATGACCCTGGTGCCTTGTTCTCCGCAGCACATCCCGTGTGCCATGTGCCACCGGCCCAGTGCCTTGCCTGCATGCTGTGCCCCCTTTCCTGTCAGGACCTGTCACCTGAGCTGTGCTGACCTGTTGTGAACTTCCCACAAGGCATCAGCTGTGCACATGGGTCTTGCTGGCTTGGGGTCCCCTCTACGGCCTTCCAGCCCCTGCACTCCACATCCACCGAGGGTCCAGTACCAGTGGCATCTGTTGGAGTTCTACTCCCATCCCACCCATTGATCCTGCTCCCTTGGATGTGACAAGCAGCCTCTGGCCCATCCTTTTCCCTGGGCTGGACGCCAGCGGGTGTGCTGGGTCTGAACTGCGGTATCATCCTTCCATAGGCTCTGCCACCTGCTCTTTTCTGCAGGCACTCCCCTGAGCCAACCCCATCCCAAAACATCCCAGGGGGATGCTTCTGCCATCCTCGAAGGGTAATTCATGCCATTCTGTTACCTAGGATTTCAGGGATCATTAACAGTTCCCGTTGCCACAAATCTGGCTGAGCTTTCTGTGTCCTAAAACTCCTTAATTACTTAAGGGCCACCTGCTTTTTTCCCCCATGTTGCCACTTTCCTGGCCACCTCAGCCTTGCTAGAACCCACAGGGAAGCAGAGGGCAGGATTTACTTTAGCAAATTCCTTGCTGCTGCTTGAGCACAAAGGAGGGCCCTGGCACTTCAGTGGGCAGAGGTGGCTGGCATGTGCTGGGGACTGGCAGCAGGGCACGCTGGTTCTGAGAGGGAGACTGTCTTGTGGCAGACTGTCACCAGGTCTTCATGGGGACATCCAGGACATGGCCCATGGCAGAGGTTGGCTGGAGGCACAGAGAGGAGCAGTGGGCTGGGGATCAGAGCCACAGGGGTGGACCCTGTCCTAAGCCCTGGCAGAGGTGGGTGCAGGGGCTGTGCGTCCCATGTGTGGAGCACACTGCCACTGTCACCACCACCACTGCCACCAGCACTGTCACTGACAGCACCACCACTGCCACCACTGCCACCAGCATCCCCACTGCCCCATCAAAACTGCCACTAGCACTGCAATCATCATCACTGCCACCAGCAGCGCCACTCCCTGCATTGCTGCTTTTCCACCCTGGGACATGTTCTTTTTCAGTGTGGTCATCGTTGTCATCGCTCTGTGGTGGTGGCTATCACTCCTAGCAGTGTTTCCAGCAGGTCAAATTAACCTTTCACTATCACAGGACGATCCCTGCATCTATGGTCCAGAGCAATTGGTCACTGAGCAAATTTCTACCCCTCAGGCCACTGGCAGCATCAGCAGTTTGTTCACCAGATTTGGGCTGGTCAAGGGAGATGGTGTCTCATCCCACCCTGGTGCTCAGGTCTGTGCCCTCCTGGTGCTCACCTGGGCTGGGTCTGGCCATGCTGCCACCAGCACTCACCTGGAGTGGGCATCTCTCCCAACACTGTGCCCAGCCTGGATGCAGTGAGGGGACCTTGCAAGGTGTAGATCCCAGACAGAGAGTAACATGAGCATCCTGGCTGGCGGGGATGAGCCCAGATATTGCCCCATGGAATTTATCCGTGGGTGATGGGTGCTGTTTTGTTGTTGGGCAAGAGCTTCAAAGCCCCAAGGGCACCAACAGACCGGAGCAACACCAGCAACAATATTTGAAGCAGGGACTCAGGGCCCAGGGTGGATTTCAAAGGCCCCTAAAGGATGCTCTTCACCCTGTGTCTGCACCCGGTGCCTCCCTGTGCCTCTCCCGGGTCCCGAGGGGCAGCTCCGGCTGCCGGTGGAGCAGCTCCGTCGCTGCACACGCCGTGATGCTGCCGCCGTCTCGCAGCCGCAGCCCCGGCCCTGCTGCCCCTCCTGCCTGGCGGCTTCCCGCAGGTCATCCGGCCCCGTCCCGCTCGTCGGCCAGCTGCCGCCGGCCGGCCCCGCCAACACGGAGCCGCCTTGCGAGCTCACGAGGTGCGGCGTGGTGAGGCTTTGGGGGTGCCGTGTCCCCGGAGAGGCTGAGCGGCGGGGCTCCGAGCTTCCCTCCCTCCACCTTTGGAGCTGCGGGGTGCTGCGAGTCTCCTTTCCCCTGCATCGTGGTCCAGCACCTTGAGCCAAGCCCTCTTATCCTTCCCTCTCCTCCTCCCATGCTCTTCATTCGGGACTCACTCAATGTCTCTGGGTCTCAGTTCTCCAGCACTAAAGGTCCAATAAATTGGGTTTCACCTGAAATTGCTGATTCACAGCAAGGATATTTTTTTAAGCTCTTGGCAACAAAATTTCTTTTCAAAACATTGCATTTTACATTTTCCCTGCGGCATGTATTTATTCAGCCTCCTCCTAGCCAGGTGCAGCTATGGAGGTCATGGTGGACTCAGTGTGGTTCCCCCTGCTCATCCTGATGCCAATACTCTTAAATGTTTGCACAGAGGGAAGGTCTGGGTGCTGGAAACGAGACCATCGACCTCCTTTCAGCCACCGGGACTGCCCAGCCCTCCTCACTCTCTCCAGACCCCTCTGGACTGACCAGGCCAATGGAGGGACCGTGTGCCAAACATCCTCCTGAGATGCCTATGAAGCCACTCTGGTGGCCCAGATGTGTCTGTGATCGGTGGAGTGAATGGACACAAGGCTGCACAAAGCCCACATGGGCCAGAGGAGGGGTAGGACTAATTGGATACTAGTGACAACAGCACATGTGACCTCGCCTGGCTCCCTGCCATGCCCGTATGTTGCAGCAGGTACCCAAGAGTAACTTAAGTGCTTCCCACAATAGTGCTGTTTGAAAGCACTGTGCATTCTCACCACCAGCAGCACTGCTGCTGCAGCTGTGCCAGCAGGCCCAGGAGCGATGGCATCCTTGGCTGGGGGCTCTCAGTCAAACCTGGCTCTGTTCTGGCCCCATGGCTGCTGCACGCAGCCAGCCCTCCCCAGGATGTCACTGCCCCCTGGCCCCCTCTCAGCGGGGAGACTAAGGCCCTCATGCCAGTTCTGCTTCTGCCTTGTGGAGATGCAGGGGTATTTCTTCCTCAGGGAAAGGGCAACAGAAGGAGGATCAAAATTCAATGCAAACTGGGAGGTGAACACAACATCACAGGCAAAGGGCCAGAGCCTGGATGCAGAACAACCCAAATGAATTCCTGTTCCCACAGCAACCAGCACTCACCCCCTCGCCCAGCCAGGTGCTCGCCAGGCTGGCACCAATGTGCCCACGTTTGCCAGGGGGACATGAGTGTGGCATCTCCAGTGCTGCCTTTTCCTTTTGAGATGGATTCGCCACATGGCACCACACCAAATCAAACAAAGCCTAAGAGGAATTTTGGGTTGCCTGTTCCCATGACAAGGGAGGAGCAGAAGGATGAAGTGGGCTTTCCAGCAAGTGCAGGCAAGAGGTGCCACCACCTTTTGAGGGGTATTTTCTGAGTGGCCTCATGGCAGATGACTCTCCTGCTGTCCTGGGCTTTGTCTGTGCATGGACCAAACACCCTGGAGGAAAAATTCAGAGGGCTCCAGCTTCTATCAGCTGCTTCCAGTGAGCAGGAGCTGGACACTGTCTGCTCCATGCTACATATGGGACTCCAGGGCTGCTGACCTGCCGTGACCCAGCTGTTTTTTGGCAAGTTAGAGGGTTGTTTGCCAGGGGATCTATTTCTAAAAGCCATGGCAATGCTGGTGGTTTTGCCCGTGACATAAAGCAAGGTGGAAGGAGTCTGTGAAGACAGCTGGGAGCAACCTTCCCCTGTGGGACAGGTCTGGGTACAGAGATGCCAGTCTGGAATTGCATTGTTGCAGGGCAGGCAGGGACTGCTCTGACCCCCTGGGTGCCATGAGGGATTGTGTTAAGGTGTTAAAAATGCAGCTCAGCTCAGGACAAGCCCAGGTGAGCTTTCATTCTGGAGGTCTGATAGACTCAGTGGAGCTGAGCTGGTGCTGGGATTGAGAATAAGAAATGCAGGACTGGCAGTGGATGCATTGCTCTCGGTCTTGGCAGCAAGTGCTGGCCAGCCACGGAGCAAACTCTGTGGAGCATTTCCTCATTCAGTGTCTCCTGCAGTGCATAACCGAAATCACAGGGCAGGAGTCACGAGCCTTGGGGGCCCATCCCCCAGCTCCTCCTCCCTCCCCGAGTCAGGACTTTGGGCCATTTGCAAAAGGGGTTTCTATTGCTCTATTTGAGTCTTAATTAACTGATGCCCACCCTGAGCTGTTAACTCTTACCTGGTGCTGGACTTCCTGATGAGGCTATCCTATCCTATCCTATCCTATCCTATCCTATCCTATCCTATCCTATCCTATCCTATCCTATCCTATCCTAATCTTATCCTATCCTAATCTTATCCTATCTTATCCCCATCTACCCTGATCTAATCTCTTTCCCTTCTCATCTCTTTGTCCAGGACTTTCCTATCCTATGTAAACCCTCTGATCTTTCTCTTTTCCACACCATGCATCTGTGTGAATGCAGCTGGGAGAATATCCATGTTCCTACAGTTTTTTCAGTTCCTGGGAATGGTGTGGAGAGAAGCTGGGTTTATTTCTGCCATCCTTTTCCTGAAATGCCCTATCCAGGACTGCACTGCTGTTCTTCATCCTTCCTTCCACAGGGCATCCATGCTGGCTCCCAGCACTCAGCTGACAGTAGGGATCAGCCAGGGCTTCCCACAAGGAGGTTCTGCCCGTGGTTTGAAAATAGCATTTATTTGCTCTGGGTTGCTATAGTTACTGGTGGAAGTCATGTGGCTCCTGCTGTTGGGTTGGGAGATTCTCTCCTGTGGCATCACTGGCTGGTTCCACCTTCACCTATGGAAAAGACAGGAATTTCTTGGGCATTGGGTGGGCTCTGCATGGGATGCTCCCTTCCCCCCATCACCTTTCAGCAACCCACTGGCTGCACGTGCAGTGCTGTTGTGGATTTTCAGTCCCCACTCACAGGGTTTGTATTTCTAGGAGGAGCCAATGTGGTTTTCCCAGCACAGAGCCTGTCCCTACACTGCATCTCAGAGCTCTTGGAAGCAGACACTGAGAGGAAGCACACCAACCTCCCACCATGTCCCACCCCTGGTTTTTGGGAAGCTGGTTTGCAAATGGGGGCCTGGAACAGCTGACATATCCTGGAGAGGAAATTTTGGAGGCATGACGCTAGGTGAGACGGGCATGCAGTGTGGGAGGGATGCTTGGTGGCTGGGAGCCATACGTGGGCTGTGCTCCAGGGCTCTCTGCAGAGACACTCAGAGAAGTACAAACCCAGTGCTGGGGTTAGCCTGCTACTGCAGCCTTCCAGCCATGGGCTTTTCCTGCCAGAGGCTTGTGAGTGCAGGCAGTATTTGTTATCTTCCCACAGCCATGGCAGACACTACCCCACACAGAGAGCCTGGAGCCAGCCTGGGATGCCACAGAGATTTTCCTGCCTGTGGATATTCTCCTGCTGCTCTGGCCACTGAAACTGTGGGAAAAACAAAAACTCTCCAACATTTTTGTGTTAGAGAGTCAAGGCATAATTTTATTATCTGGCCAGGATGTACCACAGAAATCATCTCATCCACACATAGCTTGTGTGTGCAGAGAGAATCATTCCATGACACATGCTTTTACAAGATTTCCCCCAAACCTTATACAGCCAAAACCCATAGAGATGCAGTGTTTCAAAGTTCATTGGTCTAGTTTTGAGCAACCCCCAGTATTCAGTTTCCCATTGGATCTGAATCTCCTCACCTTTGATGTTAATTAGATCTTCATCCTTTGATTTTTTTATAAGTCCTTTCCGGAGGAGATGTCTCCAACTCTGGCAGAGTCTGGGGTAGATGTTGGTAGATGGCCACTGATGCTCTGTTGGTGGCCTTTTATTTTTCTGGGTTTCTATGGGCTCCTCCCAGTCTGTTGGTACATTAAGTCTGTTAGAAAAATTAATCCACAGACATCAGAGGTTTATGTCCAAAAAAGGAGACAGAGAAGTCCTTTTACTTTATTCTAATAAAGGGAGAGGCCATGAGGCATTCCCCTGGGGTGTCTCCAAATTTTGGAGGATACAGCCTCCTCTTTTATTCTAATTTCCCGGCTGCATTTCCCTTCTCTCTTCCCCATTGCCTGAGATACTTGAGAGTACAGACTTCCCAGAATGCTTGATACCAGAGATTTCCCTCCAATGTATGACCCTCCCCTCCCTTCTAATTTTTAATTTTTACAGAATTTAGGGTTTTTCCTCATTGTTTCTTTCATCTTTCAATGTCTAATTTTATTTATCAGCAAAACTAAAGCTTATTTGTAAAAGCAAGTATCTTTTTCCATTCATCCATCAGTGGAATCCTTCCCATTGTTTCTTTTATCTCTCAGTGCTAGTTTTATCTACCAGCAGACACACAGCTTGTTTGTAAAGACAAATCTGCTATTCCTCTCGAGTCCATCAGACCTCACCTAGAGAAACCATGTCCTGCAAAGAAAGCTTCAGCTCCCCTTCCCAGGACAAAGGTGAACATACCTGGATAAAGTTATATAAAATATTTTTTAAACTGGTATGTTTTTCAACACTGGGGACATGGGGAGAGGAGTATGTTGGGGACAGGATGTGGCAGGACAAATCCAGGCCCAGGGTGCCATAATATTTTTGGGGATGGAGCTGCTGGCAGATGCTTAGAATAGGCAGCCACAGGGCACCAAGGAAGGGAAGGCTCATTTTGGGTCATTACACTCAGTTTTGGGGAGAAAATTTGGGTTAGTGAGGGCAGAAACTTTCTGCTGCCTGGGTGGGAGCTGCTCCAGAACCATGTGCTGCACTGCTCCCAATGTGTCCTTTGTCACAGAGCTGGGACGGTGCCATGGCTCTGCCCCCACAACCTGCTTCTTCTCTGTGCTGGCAGCTCTCCCTTGGCCTGTGGCCCTGGCAGGTAGGGAGGGAGATAAACCTTGGCTGGCTGGCAGAACAGCACCTTCCTGCAGAGCTGCTGAGCACGAGGTGCTGAAGAACTCCTGCTGTGAGATGCACCAGGGCAGGAGTCTCTTCTCCTCTCCCTGCCTCTCTCCCTGCCTTGCTCAGCATGTATCAGAGTCCTCATTACCAATTAGCAAATTAAATCCAATCCCTCTGGCACTTCCCAGGTATTCCTACACAGCTGCTGTGCTTGTGCTCCTCCTGCTTTGGCTCCTGCACTCTGACAGAGCATCACCTCTGGCATGCTGCCTGCTGGCCTCTCCTCCAGGATTCCCATGCCTATGGACCCCTCACGTGCTAGAGATGAGACTGAGATGGTGTTGGTGCCAGTGGCAGCTCCATGGCAGCTGTCTGGGAGTCCTTGAAGCTCCTGTCCTCTGCAGTTCACGGATGCAGTGTTACTCCCACCTCCCACTCTCCTCCTGCACACATTCTCTGTTGGGCTTGACCAACACACTTAGAGAAGGATATTTTTGACCGGGTAAAGAAATCTGCCAAAACAGGGTCAGATTGTTCCCAACAATTGTTCTGTTCATGGGTTGGGGCAACCAGTTTTCTGCAGATGTATGTCTGGGTGTGGATGCTGGCAGAGCCCCAGTGTCACTCTGTCTGGTCAGGGGGACCACGGGAGCTGTGCTCTGACCCCTGGCAGCCCCTGTTAGTTCACAGTGGGCCAGGACATCCCATGGCCTTACCTCCCTTTCCTGGCCATCTTCCTACTGCCCAGGACCACTCAACCTAAAATGTTGTGGATGAGCCAACTTAACCAGCACTCGTTATCAATATTTTGTTTGAGAAAAGACAAACTGAAAGGCAGAAGGAATTTGTTTCCTTTGTTATGGTTTATTCCCCTCTCAGGGTGTTGTTTCATTGCTCAGTTTGCAGGGGAAGATCGAGCCCTGGCTGCCCCTGGAGCTGCTGCCAAGCAAAAAGGCATGAGACCTTTTTCTTTTAAACGTCATTTTTGTGTTTCCTGGGTTTGGCGTTGCCCTTGAGGGCAGTTCCTCTCCTCCAACCGCCTCTGTGGAACGTCCCGCCAGTGGTGAGAGGACAGTTGGCTAATCATGGCGACGAGGTGACATCTGCTTGCATGAGCCCCACCCAGGGCGGGCAGCTGTGGGGACTAGCGCCTGCTTTCCAAAGGCGTGGGCACCTCCTCTGGAACGAGCAAGTCCAGAAGGATCAAGACTACCACAAAGCAGAAAAAGCTGCAGCAGTGAGAGGGAGTTTCTGTTCCTCTTGGGTTGGAAGATGCTCACCCAAATGCTAAATTCATATCCTGAGCCCCAGGTATGCTGGTCTGAGCTCTCAGGGTCTGCTCTGTCTGTGGCTTCACATACTGCCTTCTCTTCTAAGCCTCTGGAGACCAAAGTGCTGGTGCCTGCAGCCAGGGACATACCCAGCTCCAGGAGAGAGAGACAGTATTTTATAGCTGCTTTGGCAAGATGGAGAAGAAAAAAACATAGGTTTCACCACCAGCCCAGCCCCAGGGCTGGGATTTGTCACACTGCAAAGGGGACTGAGCCCTGAATGTCTCTGGCTGCTGCAGCCAGGAAAAGTGGAGGCTGGACGCATTGTGAGACTGCAGTCTGGGGCTGTTTCTCCTCTCTCCTGTGTGCCAGAGGCTGATTAGGATTTCCTCTACCCAAGCTCATCATCGACCATGGTTGGGGCATCCAACACCTGCTTTGAAGGAAGCTCCATCATGCCTAGTCAAAGATGGCCTTATTCAGACCTATCCTAGAAAAGAGAACACACCACAGGGAAACTCAGAGACCTCCAAAGGCTCCAGTTCAAGTTCTCAGTAGAGCGGGGACAGCTGGTTATCTGCAGGTTCCTGCTGGCCACTTACACTTGTGTCATAGGTGCATTCCAGGCCTCAACCCATGACCACCACTGCTGGCAGGAAATGTGGTGTTGCCCTTGGGGCTGAAATAGCCAAGAAAGATGATATTTGATAGAAATTACTGTGTGCCATGGACCTGCTCACCTCAATGCCACCAAAGCAGAAGATCTGGATAATGACCCCAGGGTTTCCAAAGCCCAGTCCTCTGTTTTCTAGTGCTTTTTAGGCTGCCCATCTATTATGAAATTGTTTAGGTTGGAAAAGACAGCCAAGATCCTTGAATTCAGATATTGCCCTAGCTCAACCAAGGCCACCACTAAACCATGTCCCCAAATACTCTAAGCCTACTTGTTTCCTGAAGGCTTTCAGGAACAAGGATTCCATCGCTACCTGGGCAGCCTGTGCCAGTGCCAAGCCACCTTTTCCATGGAGAAATTTTCCCTAATACCCAAACTGAACCTCCCCTAGCACAACCTGAGGCCATTCCCTCTCCTCCTATCCCTTGCTCCCTGGCTGTCCCCTCCTGTCAGAGAGTTGTGCAGAACCACAAGGTCCCCCCTGAGCCTCCTTTTCTCCAGGCTGAGCTCCTTTCCAGCTCCCTCAGCCCCTCCTGGTGCTCCAGCCCCTTCCCAGCACTGTTCCCTTCCCTGGTCATGCCCCAGCCTCTCAGTGTCTGTCGTGAGGATCTCAGAACTGACCCCAGGACTGGAGCTGCCTCAGCAGTGCCCAGCACAGGGGATGGTCACTGCCCTGGGCCTGTGGCCACACCATGGGTGGTACAGGCCAGGAATCATTGGCCACTGTTGACCACAGGCATTGCCTACTGCACAGACAGCTTCAGCTTGGGCTCCTTGCTGGGACAGAGCTATGGCTGCACTAATCACTGAGTTTTGGAGAAGACAGAGCCAAGATGGCAAAGTTCAGTGGCTGCAGATGAAAAGGGCAAGAGTGTTTGCAGATGACAAAAAATCATACAGGAATGTTGGCTCAGAAAAGGGGAAGAGGGAGAGGACATGCAGTGGAAAGATATGGGGGAGATATGAAAACAATTGGTTCCTCTTTCTACCATATCACCTAAGTACAGCACAGAAATTAAAGGGCAGCATATGTTGAACAGATTAAAAGAAGTTGATTTTATATATTTTATTTTTTTATTTCAGAAAGTTCAGGCATTGTTCAGAAAGCCAGAGGTAAGGACAGACATGGCACGAAGCCCAGGGAACTATAAAAGTGACAATCAAGCACTGTGTTTTCCAGCACTGCTTCAAGGGTTCAAAAAACCAAGAGGTTTTACAGTGGGCATAAAACCAGTTTTGTGACTCCTTTGGGGAAGGGGGAAACACCAGCACCTTTAGTCCCTGAAAGCAACTGGAGACAACTGAGATGAGTGCAGCCACACAATGTCCTCACATCCTGGTCCTGCACTGGATTCTCCCCTTCCAAACCCTCTCCTCTCCCTGCAGTGAGAAAGCAGCTGGACACTCTTGGAGTATGCTGGGAAAGGGAGGACACCTCCCTTCAGCTCAGGGGACTGTGTTTAGATTGCAGCTCTGTATCTAAGATCAGGACAGGGAGCCTCCGCCCAGCCAAACATTTCAACCAAATCTCAGTTTGGTCCTTCCTCCATCTTCCCTCCAGGATACACAAGGCTCTGTCTTCACCCATCCCTCACAGGCCAACTGAGCCCAGAGGCGAGGGATGGCCTGCACAGTCCCAGGCCTTTTCAAGGAACAGCCATTTCTTCCACACAGAGATTTTTTCCCATCAGCTGACACAGTCAGGATCACACGGGGAAGCTGAGTTCAGGAATAGCTCGTTATTTCAGAATACATGTGTATTCACATTCAGCCTGTACATGTTTATTAGTAATATCTGCTGAGGCACTGGCTCACCCCAGCTACTTGTTTCTTGAGCACTTCTCATCCTTGTGGTCCAGCCCTCCCTCCCCATTTCCCTGCTTGCAGGAAAACTGTGAAGTGCTGCAGCAGCCCTTGGATGGAGATCTCTGCATCTCACTGGGAGCTGCAGGCTTGGAGCTCCCAGCTGGGGCTGCTGGGTGGAGGCAGCAGCTCGATGTGCTGGATCTCAGCAGGCAGCCCTGGGGATGGCACAGCCTGCAGGAAGGACAGTAGGGAACATTTGGGATTGGGATATAGGGATTCTTGGCCCCCAAGGGTTTTCACAACAGATCCATCCGTAGTTGTTTTGGTGATGGTGAGGGACCAGCAGTAGGGAGGATGAGCTCAGGATAAGGTCCTTTGGAGGGCACCATGGTTGTTTGGGGCCAGGGCAGGGCTGCTCCACAGGGGACAGTAGCTGGCTCCAGGCATCAAGTGGGACCTGTTGGATAATCCCTATTTCTGCAGCCTTGGGAAAAGGGAGACTCTGATCCCATGCATAAGGAGGAACAGAGCTGGTCCCACAGCCTTGGTGCGACCAGGGGAACCAGCATTGCTGGGCAGTGCCTAGGGCCACAAGAGCTCACTGTTGGACATGGCTGCTCCTGCCCAGAGCAGTGTGTTTCTGGAGAAAACTGCTGAGAAATTCAAAACTTCCCTGTTTTCCCTCTTCCATGTTTTTCCAGTGCAGCTCTCCTGCCTGGAGGAATATGTTCATCATATGCCTTTCATAATTTCTGGCAAGTAGCTTTTCGCACAGATTCACATCCCTGGATTTCACAGCACTGCCTTTCTGAAAACCTCCCAGGCTGGACGCACACAGAACCTGGGTGATGTTCCCCTCCCTCAGCCCCTAAATTATCAGGCTAGCCCAGAGATCTGAGGCTTTGAGGGGAGGAATATCAGGAGATGACAAAGATTCCCAAAAGAGGCTCTTACCCCAGATATGTTGGTTCAGCTCTGTTTATTCTGTGATGTCCATGGGGAGAGCGGGGCAAAAGAGGACGAACAGAAAATGTCAGGGGTTTATCCAGGCTTTGGACGGGGGGGCTCCTTGGCTCTCCACCAACCCCGTTGGGGCAGGAAGGAGGGGTCCAGGGTTATCTGATCAGAGTCACAGGGTCCCGGGGAAGGGGGAACAGAATGCCCATGAACACAATGTAAGGATGAGGACCTTGAGCAGCTATCTCCCAGGCTTTAACCTCTACAAGTTCTCTTCTTCATTAGGGTGCAGATTAAATATTAAACACCTAAAAACATCCCTTGCTTGAGAAAACCAGCGTAAAGGCAGTGCTCGAGCTGACTGGAGTGTACCCATGTGTGTACAAGGAAACACAGATCCAGTACTGGCAAGCAGGCTCCGGCTGTCTGAGGGATGGACCATGGCAAAGGTCCTGAGCAAAGCAGGCCAAAAGCTTCTGCCTGGCATGTGTTTGTGCTGGTTTATGGGACAAGAGCCTGCCCTTCCTCCTTTGGGCAGCTCTGGACCCTCTTTGCAAACAGCTCTCAGGACAGCCCAGGAGCTGGGACTGGATCTGACCCAGCTAGAGGTTGCTCTGACCCAGGGAATAGGCTGGAGCTCCCACCAACCAGAGGAGTATTTCCTTCCTAGTAATGCTCTCCAAGAGACTGATCTGAGCTGGAGGCGTCTCCAACACTGTCAGAGGGTTGAGCACAAGGCAGGCAGCTGGTCTGGAGAGGTGCTCCCACACTTCCTTTGAAAGACCTAATTCGCCCCTGCCTCCACCCCAAGGCTCTGTCAAACACACTAGTAAGATTTCCTCAGTGAGACAGTTATTCCTCCTGTGGTTTCCACTTCTGCAATTTTAAAAATCTGTTCATGAGTCTGTTATTGCTCATTAGGGAAGAAAGCCATCCTGAGGAGACCCACACCCTGAGGAGTTCTGGGAGCTATGGCTCTGCAGTCCTTAACATTGAACTCAGCTGAACTGCTGAGTGAGTTCAGTTTCCTAGCTGGAGCAAACCCTGGGGCGCAACCCATGGTGGACTGCAAGGAAAGCCAAGCTCTGGGAAATACTTCACCCCACAAGAGCACAGTATGCTGAACGAGCTGTGGCTGGTGTTCTGGAGTGCAAGAAAAGCCTAATGAACTTGAGAGAGTGATTATGGCTGTTTGTTAGGCTGATCCTTGCAGAAGCATCCACAAGTATTTATGTGAGCTGTGGAAGTGCTGAAATCCATTTTCCTCTGGCTTTGTCTGAAGGGTGGGTAACTGGGGGGGATTCTGCTCCCCAGCAGGGCTCCAGACCCACCACAGCCCTTCCCTGTAGGAAGCAGTGCTGGAGTTCACTGCCTGATTCTGTGAAACAGGCAGCCAAACCTGGGGAAATTCAGATCTCTGAGACATTGCTGTCTCTTTCCCCAATAACTCGGTTTGAATGGGGCCATGAGGAAGTCCTGCAGCATTTTGGCTGTGAAGGCAGCAAGGAAGCTGAGTTCCCCTGTTGCACTGTGCCCAAGGGTTATCCTGTTGTCCAGCTGAGGGGCGTGGGTGGCTGCAGTGTCCTGCAGTACAGAGACACAGCTGCTTGTGGCAATGCTCTGGGGGTGCCAAGGACTGATTTAGATGTACCCCTTGTGCCAGATGGCTGCCAGAACCCAGACTGCACGGCATCTCAGCTCAGCAGGAGCTGCACAGTCACTGCCTTTGTTCTGCTGGAGCTGGCAGGGCTATCCTCAGGCAGGTGTGATTTGCCGTGCAGGAAGTCCATGGATAAGATACTGGCCTAGATGTACACCTAGACTCAGCTCACCAGTGATAGTTTGTAGAGTTTCAGCCCTAAATCTCCCTTGAACAAAACTAGACAAGTTGTTGCTCTGTAGGATTCACAGTGAACAGCCAACCTTGTTTTTGAGTTGTGGTATTTCTTGGGCTTGAATTCGGAGCATCATAAAGCTGCCAAGTATGGTGTACTCAGACCCCTGCACCAGGTAAGGATGCAAAAAGGAAAAAAAAATGTTCTAGGAGAAGGATTGGCTCCCTGTGCCACAGCCAAGATCTTCAGAGAGTGAGGAAGCAAAAGTTGGTATTCACATAAACCCAGAGAAGTTTAACGAGGAGGATTTCAGCATGAGGAAGATGTTTAAGGAAGAGGAACAGATTGTGCCCCAGCCACTGCCAGTGGCAGAGTTCTGGCTGCAGCGAGCTGGGCTGCTGAGCTGGTGCAGCCAATGACGGTGCTGCTCTGGAACGCTCACGGATCAAAAATGTGTCATTTAGGGGACCCAGGATCCAGCATCACGCAGGCTGGGAGGATGAGGTACTGATCACTGGCTTGCTGGCCTTGCACTTTTCCCCATGGGATTCCAGACCCGTCTCTTTCAACTCATGGCTGAAGGATCAAGGAGGATGAGCCCAGTCAGAAATCCTTCAGTCAATGGCATGTGGAGGGCACAGCCATAACTCTGGAGGACAATTAACCACGGAAAGGGAGGTGACTCAACATGAGGCCATGAACTGAAGCTGTGTCAGCAATGGGAGGCGCATCTCCGGGTTCAGGACAGTGCTAACAGTCCTGGTGCCTTATCTACCCTTGCCCAGCAGCAGCCAGTTGCAGGTTTGCAAAGCAGGAACAAACACACTCCACTTTTCCCCAGCTCAAGTCTGTAGCCAGCTCCACCCAAAAGCTGTTTGTAGGGTCTGAAAACAGTCAGCAGCAGCCTGTGTCACCAGACTACAGACAAGGAGTGGAGCCACGATCTTCCCAGATGCTCAGGCACAAGTTCTGCAGCCCAAAGCAGTGCTTGGGAAGGGCAGTAGCAGGGCAGAGCTGGAAACACCCAGTGCGGGGCTTGAAAATACAGAAAACCCTATAATTTGCTGCCAGAAACAATGTTGTGCCACAGCTGTTTATAAAACATCTCTCAAGGAAGCAAGTGTCTCTGAGACATTTACAGAAAAGCCTCTACAGAAAATCCAGAAAGAAAAAGCACAACTGGCAAACGAGGCTCTTCTCACACTGCAGCAGCACAGCAAGACACAGCACAGCCTTCCTTTTCCAGTTCAGGCGCCTGTAGCTGCTACCAACCCTGAGACATCATCCAGGACCTTCCCATCATGGTGCTTTCCAGGCAGGACACCAAACTTCTGCTGCCTGATGCAATCAAGCACATTCCTTCTCAGGTCTCTGTCACTGGGTTTACAGCAGCTGCAAGGTCCCAAAACAGCTGCCTGCACTGCTCAGCTCCTTACTATCACTCATACCTTCCTGTTACTAAGCACCTTCATGATTAAGTTTACAGACTTGAAGGGAGTTGTACAATTCTGATTTATGGTATTTAAGGCTCAGGTCACCTTTGTAAACCATGTGAAGAAAGCCCTTTTAGATTGCAAGGATAGATGTACTGGCGATGGAGGCACAGGGCCAGGCTGAGAGGAACCTCTAGTGGCCACAGGCTTCCTGTGCAGCAAACCTCCTGGTAGTGCAGAGCTGAGAATTAATCATCTGGGAACTGTTTCTGCCAGCTCAGCAATCCCTTTTCCACATTGCATTGCCTTAAACCACAGCTCTGCTCTTGGAAATGTACAGCAGCATGAGGCAGCGAGATTTGTTTATGAGGTGGATATAGAGGGGTGGGACTATTTTGAGGGGAAATACCCAAATCCCTTTGGCCTGACAGCAGTTTGTTTTAACCCCCATATTTTGTGGAATTCCACTTTTTTTCATTTATGTAATTGGTCACTGCATGGTCTGATTGCAACTTACAGGTGCTGGTGGCCAGAAGACACCCCTAACTTCCATTTTAAACTGGGGCTGGGCTGGGGCAAACCATGCTCCCTGGCCCTGCAAAGGGAAGAAGGCTTATGTCAGAATTCACTCTCTAGAGACTTCAGAATCAGTCTGACAGCTGATCTCAGGGGAAGACTTGTGAGATCTGAAATGATCAGGAACCATGTAACCACCTCACTGCAGTGAGAGCTCTGTCAGAGAACACATGCTCCAGGGTTTCTCTCAGTTTCAGGGTGCCTTTTGCTATGAGCCCTACAGGAAGGAAAAGACAAGAATAAAGGACAAAGCCAGCAGCCTCCATAGTTAAATACCTTTAATACCCAAGGTTCTGCACAGTGACAAAAACACCATTGACGTAGGGCAGTGATTCCAAGATAGGGTAGAAAACCAACTCAGCAGCACATCACCACTCATCAGAAGAAAACATCACCTCAAATAGTACTCACAATCATTCTGACTATGAATAGTCTGAAATCCATGACAGAGAGCTGCAAAACAGCCAGGTGCCCATGCCTCGGCTGTACACAACAGCCTGACTCAGTGCCACTGGCAAGAGCTGAGCTCTCACAGTGCCACAGTTGTGGGTCGGCTCCTCACTGTGGCATCAGTGTCCCCCTGGGGAGAGGAGATTATGCTCCACCAAAAATGAGGATGAATTTCCAAGGACAAAGGTACACAATTTTGATACACACACATGAAGAGCAGTTCATGGATCTGCACGTCACCCCTTGTGGCTCACCACAGATCTCTATTGGCATGGTTTAACTCTTCAAAGAACAGGCCTGGCCCTCACTCAATTTTGACTTCAGAGATGTCATCAGAGAGGAAATGAGAATTTTTCCCTTCCCTTTGCTGATTTGTCTCTGTTAACAGGGGGTTGATTAACATGCTGCATAAGAAAAAGGAGTGTGCCAAAGTGCAGGTGCTGCAGGAAAGACAGCTCAGGTGCAGTGAAGTCTGTCCAGCTGCAGCTGGATACAGTTCCATGACTGCAGGTTGGTTGTCATTTATAGTAAAGTCAGGTTTCTGATGTCAGGAGTTTCTAGTATTTTCTGCCTTCAAGGAATATGACAAAGCAAAAAGCAGCTTTCCAGGAAAGCACAGAAGCTCTCACAGAACTGTGGTGACCAACGCACAGCCTGCAGCTCCCAGCCCAAGCCCATCCTGTAACTCTGGCACTCTTGCCAGCAGGATCACAAACAGGGATTACAGCCTACTTCAAACAGGTGTTCAGAGCTGCAAGTAACAACTGACTAAAGCACTTCATGGCTGGAGTACTTGAGATAACTCCACTTTCTGATAAGGTGTCCATTGTAGTAATTGTCTTCAAAACCACCTGTGGCCTCTTCTCAGGAGTTTTGCATGAAACAAAGGGTTTGAATTTACACATACAGTTGGTCAGCAACAACCATTAACTACACAGAAAATGCGTCTCTGCTACTGGAAAGATAACTAAGTAAAAACGCCATTCTTCTAAGGTGTCTCACAACCACAACAGGAATGATGGATGAGGACTTGCACATGACAAGGAATATCCATTTTTACTGAACACAAGGATTGGGTGAAGTTGCTGCAGCACTGCAGAACTGCTCTCCCTGGGTTACTGCAGCTTCTTGCTCATCCAGGCTATTCCAGGTTGAACCACACAGATCATCCCACAGGGTGGCTGTGGCAGGGCAGTACTTCATCGAGCCAAATCAGTCACCTACCTTGCGTCCAGTACTGCTCCTCCTTGGATTCTCACATTGATATCCTGTGATGAGTTTCTGAGGAACCAGGAGTTATTTCAGATTCTAAACAGCCAAATTGCTGTGCACCAAGAACAGAGCAGGGAAAGGAACATGTTTCTGAGAAATGTTTCTTAGCTTAAGACAAAGTATTGACATAGTTCCACCCAGCAGGGATGGGAGTGAGAAAATCCCATCACACTGCCAGATGTAGCCAAGTTTTTGCAGATAAAATTTATTCATTTGGAGTAGAACATTACACTCCCACAAATCCTACCATCACACAGCTCCAGAGAATTTCTGACAAGCTGGAAATTAATACTATTGTGTTTTTGAGTCATTTTTTGTTCCCAAGGGCACCTCCTCAGACAAGCTCAAAAGAGGAGACACAAACCAAACGGAAATCCCACCTACAAATCCCATCTACACTATGCAGAACCTATACTTTTTGAGTGATTTCTTTTGTCTGAGGAAGCTCGTGGGATACCTGCAAGGGCAAAGAGACATAGGTGGCTTGGAAAAATAGAAGGCAGCATCAGCAAGTGTTTGCAAAAAGCCAGATATGACTGAGTTCTTCCACATCAAAATATATCAGTGTAACTGAATTACCTCTTGCAGTTCAATCAAGCTTATGGTAAACTTGTGAAAAGACAACTGGGCAGAACTCATTGTGTGGGAAGAAGAAAGGGAGGCCCAATGCTGACTCTCAGACAGGGTGAGAGAATCCAAATGCAAATACAAATGGTGCAAAATACTTAAACTATTCTGCACAAAGGCTAATTTTTCAAAGAGTTATTTTGACAAAAATTTAAAATGGTACCTTAAAAAGCAAATCATATTTTTGCTGAGTTAATTCACATACTCTGCGAGAGGCAACTCTTTCCCAAGCCATGAGGTACTGTCATGGCTGGCAAGCTGGACAAGCCAACATGACCAAAAACTCACTTCAGACCTCTGAATATGAATGTGACTCTGTCCAGCCTAGCTTTTAACATTGTTCATTTAAATTTTTTCTTTTAATGAACTTCAAGCTTAAGTAGGAATAACATTAAGTAGCAATCCCATTCTACAGCAATTTTTCAGATTGAACTGTTTAGAAAATCAGCAATTTCTCTTTCCCTTCATTTTCCCTGTTGTGATCAATCTTACTAGTGAGTTACTCACTGAAGCTCTGAGCATCCTCTTGTATGCTCTGGACTACTCACTGATTTTTATGTATTTGTGCTTCATGTGGGAGAATTTCCACAACAGATAGCACAATTTTTGGATAAAGACACTGGGGAATTGCCTCCAGACATCACATGGCACAAGGCATGCCTGCAGAAAATGTAGGAATGCTCAAGAATGAGCAAAGCCTCTTTTCATCACCCAAACCCTACCAGAATACACAAGAAGAAAACTGTTAGCTTCTCAGGAGGAATCTTATCATTGAGAAGACACCTGGAAAACCAGTGTTGCCTCTAGTTCTCCTGGGAAACACATTCACTCCCAGATTTGTCTCTCGCCTTCCTTTCTTTACTTGAGGGGAGAGAATTAAGTTCCCATTATCACCAGGTCTAATTCCCCAGACACACAGGTATATCAGTATAGTTATTTTCAGATTTAAAGCTTCATTTCAGCTCCCAAGAAGGATGAGGAAAGGAACATTTCTGAGCACTGTAGATACTCTCTGGCTTTCAGCTGCCTGACACAGGGAGTCACCCTGAAATCATCATACTGATATGGAATAGGAATGTAAACAAAATCAAGACTTGGAGATATCACTGTCCAGCCTGGATACCTCTCTCAGAGGCAGACTGCTCTAACATATGCAACTGGAACATGTCAAAGGTTTTGGTACAAGAAGATCAGCAATCATGGTTCTGGTGTGAATGAAGAGCTTCATAACTTAATGGTACTGATTTGCCTGTACAATGTCTGCTCACAGGAGGGAAGTGATTTTATGAACTACTGTTCTATGTCAGATCTGAGGTCACCAGTGTCCCTGTGAGGAGACATTTGATATTCCTGGCCCAGGCCAGGTACTGCTGCCAGTGGCTCAGCGCTCTGCAGCAGAGCTCAGCCAGGTACTGCTGCCTCTGAGGAACTGTGGACTCAAACCTATTCCATGATTTGGACCTGTATCCATCTAGAATGGTTCTGAACTCATCACATTTTCATTTTTACCAACAGTCTCTGAATACAGATCTCCAGAGGTAAAGGGAAAAACAGTTAACCAGATACATTACTTCACTTTGACCTGTCTTAAATAAAATGAGAGTAAACAACTAGGCCTGCATCCAAGTGCACCACTTAGAAATGATGCACAGCACTAAGCCCAGCAGAAAGGATGTTCTAACTTAGCTCCTGTATTGGATTTTGCCTTGGACAACTGAAAAACTAGCTGATTAATGATAGTCACATCAACCATTCATGGTGTCCCTGAAGCCCCACACCTCCAGGATGGAGATCTGGAAGCTTTCAGAACACAGTGGCTGGTTATTGAAAGTGTTGCAGTGGCTGGTTCTCCCATGGTTCAGATCTGCATCGAGGTACAGAGCCTGGCCATCACCACCTCCTGGGAAAAGACAAAGACGGGGTGAGGATATCTCTGTATTTCTTGGCGTGAGAAACACTAAAAGTACAAAGACTTTAGTGCTTTTCCCATGGGAAACAACTGGAAGCCCTCAGCAATGTCTGCTTGCTGTCTTCAGATGAAACAGCATAGGATCAGACGCATAGCTTTTGAATGGTAATATCAGAACTGGATGATTTCTTGCAACAGTAATAAAAAAAGTAATGCAACTCAGCAAGAACAAAAACTACCTGCATTTAAGACTTGTATTTCAGTGCTGGAGGATATTGGAAGCTACAACTGCAAATTTTTCTCCAGTAAAGAAAAACCAAATAATTCTGTTAGCAGTCAAAAAACAAAGCTGGGAAGAAAAAAAAAAAAAGATAAGTAACTAACAGCACTGGCTTGGTCTTCAAAATCATTATAAACCATGTAAAAGTTGAAAGCATTTTGGTTATCTGTGGATCTATGTTAAGGTTCACAGAGCTTTCAGTCAGAAAATGCAGAGAAGAGAAATAAAGTTAGACAGAAATGTGTTAGAACAAAAAGGAAGATTCCCTACTGCTTATTGGGCAACCATCAAAGAAGAGTTACTAAAGCCATCTGAAGAATCAAAAGGGTGGGAATTCTGGTCAACAGCTGAAGCTGTGTACAACACTCACATCTATATATCTACTACCAAAGTATGTATCTCTCTTATTACCACCCATAATGTAGTATATGGTAAATATAAGTGACTCCCTTACCTAAAGCTGGTAGAAAGAGATGGGGGGACACATCACACTCTACACCTCCCTAAAAGGAGGGTGGAACCTGATGGAGGCTGAGCGCTGCTCCCAAGGATCATGTTACAGGACAAGAGAAAAATGCCTCAACCACCAGGGAAGATTTAGGTTGGATTACTGGGAAAATTTCTGCAGTGAAAGGGCAGTCAGGTATTGGAACAGGCTACCCAGGGCAGTGGTGAAGTCACCATCCCTGGAAGTGTTAAGAAACCATGTATGGTTTCTTAATTTGTGGCACCTGGAGACATGGGTTAGTGGTGGCCTTGGCAGTGCTGGGGTATGGCTGGACTGGATGGTCTTAGAGGCCTTTTCCAACCTAAACAATTCCATGATTTTATTATTAGAGCACATGCTGCCAAGTGGGAAATCAGCCAACACTTGACATTACAGAGGAAATTACAGGCCAGTTGCTCTCCTAACAAGTGTCAAGTAAAGACTTTTGGGAAAGACAACTATGATTTTAGATCTGTTCCTCATAAATCCCATTTAAGTGACAACCTTACTAAGCAGATTTTTGCCAAAGTCAGCAGCAACAGAGATCCAATAAAGTTCCTGGAGAATTAACATGTTTTATAGCTCACTCTGTGTTTCAAAAGTCCTGAAGCAAAGTAAGCTCCTCTTTGAGAACTACTTCTCAGCATGAATTAGGCAGTAAGAAGGAACGGCTATACTTAAAGCAATGAGTTACCCTCTTCTCTAGAATGCTTGTAAGCAGGTTTTCCCACAGAAAATTTTGGCTCAGAAATGATGTCAGGTTTCAGGCAATTTTATCTCTTCCTATGGTGATACTTTAATAGATAAAGGTGACATGTATCTAAGGTGGACAGGAAGAGATGGGGTAGGATCTGTGCTCGAATTCTCACATGGACTCACCTACAATGATGCACTCGCTGCTGCCAGCCATGAACATGGATGCTGTTTTGGAAGGCAAGTTGAAATGCCTAGCTGCTAAGAAGGGAGAAAGGCGATCTGAAGGGTCTGAGGGGATGCTGCTGGAGGAAAGGGTGTTGGAAGCTGTTTGGGCATGGTTTTCTGTCTCTGATCCAGTCGAGGCTAGTTCTGGGTGTTTTATGATCACCCACTCGTAGCGTTCCACTTCTGGCTGCAGCTGCAGAGAGGCAGAGAAAGGCAGAGCTGACGTTAATGTACGCACATTACACAGAGTTCTGATCAGAAAAGAACATTCCAGCACCACAGTCTCCATCTGCACAGTCAGCAGTGAAGCTTAGCTCAACCTTTCTTTTAGGCCAGATGTTATCCTTTATTCCTTTGCTTTTTAGGTGGTTGAAGAAATGATGCAATAACTTCCGAGTTACCTTATTACATCTCTCTAGATCATCTTTCTCTACAACTGCATAAAAGGAGGGTGGAGCCAATTGGGGTAAGGCTCTGCTCCCAGTTAACAAGAGATAGACAAGAGGAAATGGCCTCAAGTTGTGCCTGGGAAGGTTTAGATTGGATATTGTGAAAATTTCTGCACTGAAACGGTTGTCAGGCACTAGCACAGGCTGATCAGGGAAGGGGTAGAATGACTATCTGTGTCAGTTTTGCACGGCCTGGTTCTTGGTAGTGGGGAGGCCACAGAGGTGGCTTCTGTGAGAAGCTGTTGAAAGCTCCCACCATGCCTGGCAGAGCCAATCCCTGATGGCTCTGAGGATGGACATGCTGCTGACAAGGCTGGGCCAGTTAGAAATGGTGGTAATGCCTCTATGATAATGAAGGAGGGGGGAGGAGGTGCTCCAGGCGCCAGTGCCAAGATTCCTCTGCAAGCTGTAGTGATGACCATGGTGAAGCAGCTGTGCTCCCACAGCCCATGTGAATCCACGGGGAATGCAGAGATCCTGCAGCCCATGAGTATCCATGGAGGATAGAGATCCACCTGCAGCCTGTGCGGGACGTGCTCATGCCAGAGCGGTTGGGTACTGGAGAAGGCTGTGAGCCCTTTGGAGACCCAGTGGAGAGAGGGGGCCCTTGCTGGAGCAGCCTATCCTTGGAGGACTGCACCCTGTGGAAGAGTAACCCATGCTGCAGCAGTCTGGGGAGGACTGCTTGCCTGTGGGAGGGGCTCATGTTGCAGCAGGTCACACGGAGCTGCTGCTTGTGAGATTGGAACAACACTGGAGAAGTTCACAGAGAACTGTTTCCTGTGGGAGGGACCCCATGGCATTGCAGTGGAAAGATCCCTCTCCCTGAGCAGTGGAAGAAAATCTCAGGTGATGAACTGACCAAGCCCTCCAGGCCCTGTCTCCCTGCACTGTCAGTGGGAAGGAGGGAGGGGCTGTGGGGGAAAAAAAGGTGTTTTTAAGGGCTTATTTTACTTCTAATTTTCCTGCTCTGATTTTGTTAATAAACTCACTCTTTATCTCTAAGTTAAGCCTGTTTTGCCTTTGGAGTGTTTATTCCCAGTCCTTAACTCATGAACCCTTTGTTAAATTTTCTCTGCTCTGCCCAGCTGTAGCAGGA
The DNA here is from genome assembly GCF_050655825.1 of Lonchura striata. Classification (NCBI taxonomy): domain Eukaryota; kingdom Metazoa; phylum Chordata; class Aves; order Passeriformes; family Estrildidae; genus Lonchura; species Lonchura striata. The sequence continues at coordinate 16,291,677 of NC_140716.1, read as the reverse complement.
GAAGTTGAGTGAGCAGTTTATGTGGGTGCCAGGCATTTAGCCAGCATCAAACCACAACACCATCCTTAGAAGTGTTCAAAAAATGTGTGGATGTGGCACCTGGGGACATAGTTTACTAGTGAACATGATAGTAATTCTGGGTTGGTGTTTGGATTTGATGATCCTAAAGGTCTTTCTCAACCTTGATGATTCTATGATATTTTAAGAAAATGTTCTGTGCAAGGGGAGAAAAGGTCACCACAAAAGTTAAAAGTAAAATTTTTCCTTCACATTAAGAGTTCAATAAACTTTATAAATTAGGAAGGCATGTAATCCAGCCTCTTTAAGTGTAAGGGAGGTGATAGCTAACCACTACAATCGTTCTGTCTTGGTACTGGGCAGCAACAACAAAATTTTACTCACCCTAAACACAAAGCACTCCCCAGTTCCAAAGAAACTCAGCTTGTTCCCTCCTCGCCGGCGCTCACTCCAGTCAGTGGACAGGTAAGCCCCACAGACCTGGCACAGACAGCACAGTCAGGCTTCCCATTGAAGAAGAGTGTGTTAAGCCCGCTGATACTGACATTTCAGAGACCAAAACTGCAGGCTTTACTTTGAATTTCAGTGTGTCTACACCAGTGGATTAAAGCAGCACAAGTACTTATATCTAAAGGGAGATTTAAGCTGCTTTAATCCACCAGTGATTGGTTACCTCTAAATCCCAAGAGTATCAGAAATTATTTCATACCTCTGATACCTTAAAAGAGAAATTTTCTAACACAACCTCAGGTACCAAAATATAGATCACTCTAGGCCTGTACAGCCTGATTCCTACCCCTTCACTTTGGCAACCAAAGCAGCAGTGCTGTCCCAAGTTACAGTATGAGCAGCTCTGCCTGAACACTTTTTGATCAGTGGCCTTGGTGGCTTTCTTACATTTCGAAGAATATGTTAAAGCCAGCTTAGCTAAGCAAATGCTGAACTAGCTCAGATATTTAGAGCATCCACTCAAACCACATGGGGGCCACTAGTCTCCAATAAAGAGAAGCAACCTTTGAGGGCTGAGCTGGTCTCTGGAGTCTTGTGTTTGCACTAGAATTTTTTGCTACCATCAATAGACATCACTGCTATGTGCACACAGAGGAAACAATGAAGCTCCAAAGTGGGATGAAAGCATCTGTGCTTTTTTTCCCCAGAAATCAGAAAAACAGTTACGATTACACAGAATTGTTCTAAGGTACATTTGCTGTTAGGCCTCCACAAACATTACAAGCACATCTCCTAGGACAAAATTACTGAAGATCAGATTTGTTTTATTTAGATAAATCTGTATTTAGATTAAAATGTATATTCAGATTTAGAATTAAATCTAAATGAGCCAGAAGTCCATTTGATGTGATATGCCTGATGGGTATGAGAGGCAGAAAATCAGAAAGCAAATTTTCCTCATTCTAAAAGTTAACCATAGACACATGAATAAAAGATGAACAACCCTTTGCAAAAACCCTCCAAATCCTTAAGCATGAAAAAACCCCCCATATTTTTCTCCTAGTGTTTTTTTTTTTTTTTTTTTTTTGGGTTTTTTTTTTTTTGTTTTTTTTGTTTTTTTTTTTTGGCTAATACATGTTTCTTTGAGGGGTAAGAAACAAACCATCCTATAAAAACCAGAATCCTTACAAAGCCAGACTTTTGACAGGTTCCAAAACAAGAAGCAAAATAATTGTTCCCCCCTCTACCCTTCACACACTAGGGGTAGGGCATAAACCACTGGCATCTCAACACAGGCCTGAATGGCCATAAACCACCTGCAGAACTATGAAATGGCCTGGAGGGTGAGCATTAAGTAGATGTAAATAAGAGTAGAAATGGGCTTGTTCATGGACAGTCATCCTGCAGAGATATAGCAAGTGCAGATGAAGGCCGAAGTGCTTAATGCCTTCTTTGCCTCAGTCTTTAGAGGGGAGATGGTTTGTCCTCCGGACAGCTGCCCTCCTGGGTTGGTAGATGGTGTCAGGGAGCAGAATGGGTCCCTTGTGATCCAGGAGGAGGCCAACAGAGAACTGCTGAGCTGCTCGGATGTTCATAAATCCATAGGACCAGAGGGGATCCACCACAGGGAGATGAGGAAGCTGGCAGATGAGCTTGCCACGCTGCTCTCCATCATTTACCAATGGTCCTGTCACACTGGGGAGGTTCCAGATGACTGGAAGCTGCCCAACGTGATGCCCAGTCACAAGGGTGGGAAGGAGGAGCCTAGTGATTATAGGCCAGTTGGTCTGACCTATAATCTGTACCAGGCAAGGTTATGGAACAGTTTACACTGAGTGTCATCACACAGCGCTTACAGGATGGCCAGGGTGTCAGACCCAGCCAGCAGGGGTTTAGGAGGGGTAGGTCATGTTTGACACCAACCTGATCTCCTTTTATGACCAGGTGACCCTCCTGGTGGATGCAGGAAAGGCTGTGGATATTGTCTATTTGGACTTCAGCAAGGCCTTTGGCACTGTCTCCCACAGCACACTCCTGAAAAGCTGCAGCCCAGGCTGGGACAGGAGCACTCTGTGCTGGGCTCAGAACTGGCTGCATGGCCAGCCCAGAGAGTGGTGGTGAGCGGTGCTGCATCCAGCTGGCAGCCAGTGGTGTCCCCATGGGCTCTGTGCTGGGTCCAGCTCTGTTCAGTATCTTTATTGATGACATGGATGAGAGGACTGAGTCCTTCACTAGTAAATCTGCAGACGACACTAAGCTGGGAGCATGTGTCCATCTGTCAGAAGGTAGGAGGGCTCTGCAGGGAGACCTGGAATGGTTGGATGGATGGGCAGAAATCCAATAGGATGAAGTTTAATCAATCCAAGTGCCCAGTCCTGCATTTTGGCCACAGCAATCCCCTGCAATGTTAATAGTCTGGGGACGGTATGGCTGGACAGTGCCCAGGCAGAAAGGGACCTGGGGGCACAGGTCGACAGCTGGCTGAACATGAGCCACCTGTGCCCTGGTGGCCAGGAAGGCCAGCAGCATCCTGGATCAGGAATGTATCATCCTGTATCAACGGCCTGCATCAGAAACAGGGTGGCCAGCAGGAGCAGGGATGTCATTCTTCCCCTGTACTCAGCACTAGTGAGGCCACGCCTTGAGCGCTGTGTCCAGTTCTGGCCTCTCACTTTGGGAAGCGTTGAGACGCTTGAGTGCGTCCAGAGGATGGCAACAAGGCTGGTGAGGAGCTTGGGACACAAGTGCTCTGAGGAGCGACTGAGGGAGCTGGGGCTGTAGAGCCTGGAGAAAAGGAGGCTCAGAGGTGACCTTAATTGCTCTCTACAACTCCCTGAAAGGTCATTGTAGTCAGGTGGGGTTGGTCTCTTTCTCCAGGCAGCAACTGAGAGAATGAGAGGACACAGTCTCAAGCTATGCCAAAGGAAAGATAGGTTGGATATTAGGAAAAAAAATTATGGAAAGAGTGATAAAGTTCTGGAATGGTCTGCCTGAGGAGGTGGTGGAGTCACCATCCCTGGATGTGTTTCAAAAAAGACTGGATATGACACTTGGTGCCATGGTTTAGTTGAGATGTTAAGGCATGGTTGGACTCAATTATCTTAAAGGTCTCCTCCAACTTAGTGATTCTGTGTATGATTCTGTATAGGCACAAATAAAGCCCACAGGCTCCAGTAACAAACAGATTAATGTTATATACAGAATATTTAAAAGTCATGTACAGTGGCACAGACAACAACACCATTACAGGAAATTCCTGTGTGCCCTCCTGAGAAGTTTCTGGGAAGACTTCTTGCTTTATGTATTAATTTTTTAAACAAGCATATTGCTGTTTTCACATTATGCTGTCTAACATTGTCACACATAGGAGCAGAAAAAAGGGACGTGTGCACTCCTCCTCAGGTTCTCAGAATTTTCTTGGCTTATTTTTTCCCAGTCAAGAATGAGATGAACTAAGGCTTTTGTTTTCACGTAATGCAATCCAACATTATTCATACAATTTAAATTCTGCTACTTCCTCTCCTCATATCCTTGGGAAAATGAAAATGTCTTCTATGTCTTCATAACTTTAGCACAATTCCCACTCTGTTCCTCTGACTCTGCATTTCAGAGTCTGTCCAAGAGCAAAATGAGCTACTCTAGTCCATCACCTCACACTACTTGCAAGCGAAAAAGCAGTTAACCAAGACCTGGTTTCCAAGGTCTGCCCAAGAATGCATAGTCCTATAACCAACAAATAGGGCGATTTAAAGAACGAATTCTTAAAAAAACAAAGCCAAACTTTGCTTATTCATTTTATTATAAACAGATGTGCATTGCAACACAGCATTACATACTGCCCAAACTCCAATTTAATCCCTTGTCTTTTGCCTCACTCACTTCTTTCGCTGTTGTCTTGATGAGGAGCAGAGTTGGTTCGTGTCCCTCGCTGTGGGAATAGAACCTGAAGTGCAGAGCACAACAAAGTGAGCACTCGACTGTCACCAACTGCAGATCCTTTCCTCCTTGTCAGGCACCGCCTCCTTCTCCAACTGGTGCCATGGCAAAAAATCACCTAAGACTAAGAATATTCCTGCAAATACTTTATACAGTCCATGTAAATGAATACTACCAAACAGTTGCTCTCTACTCAGTCTCCTGTACAGTTTATGTCTCCGAAGAATAACTAGAAGCTTACCTAGATCAACTGCAGCCTTTTACTGCATTTTGAATTGAAACAACCTAAAGGATTGTAAAACAGCTTAGGACTGATGACCATGTTTGAAGGGCTTTAGGTCCTTAAGGAAATTAATTGAGATGCATTCTCTTTGCTTGCTTTTGTCTTCCTCACAGGCACATAAGGCTGGGGGAGCAGGTCACTCCTTGCCTCAGTGCCTCAGTACCTCAGTACCTACTGACAGCAAAGTCATTATTAGGGACTATAGGATTATAGTGTTCTGTACCAGGTGCAAGGACAACTCATATCCAGTTTATCTCACTTTAAAAAACCCAGTCAGATTCATAGGTAATTTCCAGTTTCCAGTTCTCTTCTTCTTTGGATCAGTATGAATGTAGTTATCAATAAAGTGCTTGCAGAGCAGCCACTAAGTTAAACCATTCAAACCCTTAAGGAACCAGACTCAGACAGGCAAAATCTGTGAACTGACCCAAGTTTGACTTTTCCAATTGATCTTGAACAATTTAAAATATTCTGACATAGAAAATATCCCAAATGCTGTAGGCAATACGAATTTGTTACTTTTATATTCCATTGTTAATGACGTTCTTCAGATCAAGTCCTGAATAAGCATGGACTTTTTGTCAATCCAGTAAATACTTCACCAGTTACTCCTTTCTGCCCTACAGTACAGAAGAGAGAAGAAGGTTTTCCTTACCTGCTCAAACTACAGCCATGTTCCAAGGTGGTGAAAAGCAGGAGGGGCTGGCACAGTGCAAATCGCTCTGGAATCCATGACCAGATATCCCGCATCTCCTTCACACTGACAATTTCTGATTTGAAGTTCTCAGCATGAACTGCCAAGTGCACATTCTGCCTGAGAAATACAACACAAAACACTGAGAAGCAATAATTTAACTTTTGGGTTACTGAACTGAAACACAAGAAGACAGCTGAACACTAACAGACTCCAGCATAAAAATTAGTGGTCAAAGCTCCAGTCCATGGGACTAGATGGCTGTGACCTGGTGAAGGTAATAAACTACTGCAATTTAACATAATCTTCAGAGGCAGAGATTTGGCTTGACTGTATTTTCTATTTCTCTGTATGGTAGCTGTGGCCTGCACCTTTACACATAGAGGACACAACATTGAGCCACTAAAAATTACCATGGCCTTATATTTGCTGTTTGTAACAGTCTCGCTGGCACTTGTGTTTAAGTACAGAGAACAGAATACCTAAATAAACAGGATCTGAGATGAAGGGGTAGTATTTTTTCTACCTCTGAAGTCCTGCCCGTAGCGTGTGATTAGAGAATTCCTAAACCCCTCAGAAACTTCAGAGGAATCAGTATTATCAGGGTAAGCAATTTTAATCCAAGGCAAACATTTGAAGCTTTTGAGAAGTTCCATCTCTTGGAAACATGCAATTACCAGTGACTTCCACTTCATTATGAAAGAAAAATATTCCTGGCATCATGGTTACAGATGGAGCCTGAGAATACTAAGGAATGCTTGACTGGGAAGGAAATCCCTGTACCCCCCAAAAGCATGTGATACAGTTAAAAGGATTGGTTCATGGATTTTAAACACTCAAAGGTAACAATCATCACCATTTAGCCAGCCTTCATTTCTCAGATTAAATAAGCACACAAACCCAGAGCCTGGGGATTAGATGTTATTTGCTTCCATGGTCTATGTTAAATGCTTAGAATGCAATGGAGACAGCCAAAGACACAGAATTTGCACAAGTCACTGCATTACTGGGCAACCAGGTGTTAAATAAAGCTTTATTACTTTGCTCTGCATGCAATGGTTCGGGTGCAAGTATTTTCCTATTTCTGATAGGGTTTTTTGACAATTACACCTTTCTTTTCTCTCAGTTTCATGATCATGAAGGGGTCCTCAATACCGTAAATCTGCATAGATCTGGATACCTTAGCTCACTCCCTAAAACACACAAAATAGATAAACTTTAATTTTTCATGCTTGTAGTACCAAAAAATCAGCAGCATTTGCAATGCAGAGCAGTGGTTGCTCGGAGACACTGGGAACTGCTTTCTGGAATTCATGGTAGGCACCTTGGTATCAGCATTTTGAATGAAGTGACTCTTCAGGTCACTTAAAAAATTACTGAAATCACTGTTTATTTTAGCCAAATGAACAAAATCAGTTGTTGCATTGCTACCCTGCATTATTTAATGTAAGGAACTTCTGTGGGCAGCTATTAAGCAAGCTGTAACTATGTATGGGTTTTAAAACTTACAGCATCACTGACTAGGGACATTATTTGTATTTTTAAACACAGCAATCTGAGGCAAAGGAGAGATTCACTGAAACAAAGTAGGGGCTGAGCCTTGAACCCCCATGTTCAGAATCTTACTTTAGGTCTCACCCTCTGTGTTCTGGCAGGTCTGCAGCTAAAATTGATGTCACTATGGAACAGAGCTGAGAGACTATGACTTGGTTTCAGCTCGGCAGAAATTAAGATTTTTCCTGTCCCCACATTTAAGGAAGCAAAAAATATTCAGGATGGTCAACTGTTGATTAGAATGAATTTCCAGCAGAAAAGCAAGGGTGATAAATAGGCTAAGACTTAATGACAAATATCAAAACAGGTTTAAATTTACACCTCAAGCAAGCTTCAGAATTATTTGTATACCTGGTCTGTACATTTTTCATATTTCTGTGAGCTGCTTGAGCAACTAAACTTCAATTCATTTTTCTAAAAGGCTCTCACTCAAGAGTATCTTTGCTTTTGCCTTTTTTCCTTCTCCTGGCTACTATAAACTGCTGATTTAAAGACTTTCCTACCCAAACCCCTCTCAAAGCCTGTTCAGCAGCATTCTGAACACATCTCTTTCAGTACCCTGTGCCTTCCCACACTCTTTCAAGTATGCAGAGTATCACCTTTTCAAACAGATCTTTCTGATTTACTAGATAGTATTTACCATTGTATTGGCCATTTAAAACGAGGCATACAGTTCTTGCCCTTTGAATATCATGGTAAATAATTTTATATTTAATGGCATCATCTAGTTAAACCAAGAACATGGCCAAAGAATGTGAAACAACATGATGTGTTATTTCCCAGTAAAAAAATCATAGCTGTGGATGATTGAGACTGAAACCTGACCCTGCGTTGAGAAGTGTCCACATACAGCTTGCACCTATCAAACCAAACTCCATGCTGCTGAGCAAAAATACAGCTTTTTTGAGGGGGGTTTCAGATTGCAACTGGTTACAAGTATCTAACCTGTACTAATTATCTTATTTTTAACAGTATTTATCTAATGACACTGAAAATAATCTCTTTCAGTTTGGCAGATGCTTTTCAAAGTAGTAAACAAGTGAAAATGAACAGAACACAAGTGGGCTAAGAAAAACACCAAATGTCTTGGGTTTTATTCATTGAGGAAAATTCAGTTTAGCCTTCACCACTCCACGCTTTTCAGGGTCATCTGTGAAAACACTGTAGCTTGAGAGAACAGTAAATTTGGACAGCATTAAAGTCTACCACCAGAACTGAACAAATTCAGAAGGTTTGAGCCTGCATTCGTGTTTTCCTCAGTTACTGGGATTCAGATGACAACTTTCGCTTGATTGCTGATGTTAGAAAGACTTGTTCAACTGCTATTATTCCAAGGAATTAGATTTGAAAATCAGCACAATTACTGTTTAATAAAACAGCATTTGCTAACTATATTTCTATATTTCATTTGCTAACTATAACATTTCCAACTATATCATTAATATTATGTGCTTCAGAGACCTCAAAGCTCCCAAAGGTAAAGCCAAGTTTGAGGACATGCAGCAGTATCTGCCAAAGTGGATCTGCCCTGTATTATTAAAAAAAAAAACAAAACACAAACAAATACCCAACTCCAAAGATTACTCACTGAATTACATCTTCCTTCTCTACTCTGGTGTGGGTCAAATCTTAGAGGAGATGCATTACCTTTAAAATGCATTATAATTTCAGTGAGGGCATAATTGTGTAGTAAAAGGAGATTTTTTTTTCAGTCATACATAGAAATATAAGTAATCTGCGATATATAAACCTGAAACCTAATCCTGTGTCCAAACCAGCATCAACAGACACCCTGCTCTCCCTAAGTCCCCTCAAACCCAAACTGCTTCCTAGCATAAATCAAGGCATTTGCTGCTTTCAGAACAACCTAACTGCAAAAATAATACACAGATGCAGAAGATTCACTTGACTGGGATTAACAGCTTTTTGATTAGAGGTAAAATCCTCAACACAGAAGTTATGGTATGAAACATGCTTTGCTAAGTCTCTTAATGTGTTCTTTCAAACATGAAAACATGAAGTTAACTCCAGCTTTGATTTTATAAATTAGTACAAATATTAGTGTGCATCACTCACTAAAGTTACTCAGGGCACCTGCAGCAAAGCCAGAGGATTCTCAAAGGCATGATTTTAAACCCAAATATCTCTGGTATTTAATACACAGGGCAGTTTTTCTCTTTCCAAGTTCTCTGCTTATCAGATATCACAATCCACTCACTGGGTTTTGTTATTAAAGATTTACTTTTCAGACCAAGACTTGATAAATGACTTCATTAACCATTAATGCTCTACGGCTGAGTAACTCTGACCTCCTTGACACAGAAAGAGTCTTGTCTTCTCGACTCTAAAAAAACCTTACCTATTTAAAAGTAAATATAAACTACTATGAATAGAGACAGGTCACTTTTAGGAGTGTGCCAAGTTGAGGTCAGTTCAAAATTTTTCCAATTAACTGCAGAAAGCTTCCAAAGAAGACAAAAAGTTGACTCTGTTTCACATCTAATGCAACAGCATATACCAACCAGGTTTGGAGTTGGGATGATATCGAATAGCTCTTCTGAGCTATTATTTGAGATGTTTAAAAAAATTACATTTTTTCTTCCAAAGTAGAAAGGACCATTATTATAAAGGCCTTTTATAGACATAACCATAATCCCAGCATGTACTTTCTCCATGTACAGTACTCTTACAGTACTCCTTCCCACTTTGGAAAACACAAGTGTATTGCTGTCTGAAGCGCTGTGCCCTTGGGCCCACTACCCCTTCTCTGACAGCTTTGCAGGTGCTATAAACTAATTTACTAACTTTGCAGGAGGGTATTCCAGAGATGTGGCACAGCAATCGGGTGCTCTGATTGCTGGCCTGCTGCTCCTGCCCCAATGTTAGCAATATTGACCACCTTGGAAAAAACAAGCCAAAGACAGCAGGAATGAGCAAAGTGCAGAGACTCCAGTGTTTAAACCTACCTTTTGGGAGATGTAAGACTGCAAACAGGAGTGGTGCAGTGGAGATGGAATGGACAGAAGGAGAACATACAAATACAAAGACAAAAAAGATAGAAAAGATTAGTGACTTCCTACATCCATGACAAAGTGAGAAAGGAGCCTGGAGAGAAACAAAGCAAGGTTTGATTTGAGTCACCAAGCACTAAAAAATAATCAGACAGGTTAAAACATTTGTATTTCTATTTTCCCCCTGTTTTGTTATGTGATGGGAAAATAAATTATCTTCTCCTTGCATAGGCCAAACACAGCTGGAGAAGAGAACTCACTGGCACCCCATGGAACCCCGGAGAACAGCTCACTTCTCCTGTACTTACATCTGCCCACACTGGGACCCAAACTGAGCCAAGCCAAACTCCCAGCAGCACTGTGCCTGTGGACACTGAGAAATTTCAGTGGGTTTACAAAGGTAGTCAAGAGACTGTGAAAATTTTTCAGTAGCAACTCTGCCTGGCATAGCAGTAACTACTGGCTTTATTTGGGTATATTTCTGTATTTTGCCTTAAAAGCATCACTGTTGTGAGAATTTCTCTGCAACATTTAACACACCAAGAACTTTTGGAATGTCTGTGGTCGGCTGATGTATGTTTTCTTTTTCTCTGGTTTATTTAAATTATTTATTTATTTATTTATTTAAAACTAATTCTGATTTAAACAACATACTCAAGGATATTACAACTCTCCTGAGCTTCCCAACAGGAAGACACAATGGAGGAGTCAATATTTTGTTACAAGTTTCAAATACAAAGGTCTGAACTGCCTCTAGTATGACAATCCAGTGGCTAAAGGTCTTGAAATATTTGAGACTGACTGGAAAATGCTGAAGCTGATTGTAAACCAAGCTGCGAGTCTAAAAAAAATTAAACCTTGGAAGAGACTGGGGGGAGCTTTACATAGTCACATGAAGAAGTTTCAGCTAACATTTATGTGATCTTTTAGGCTGAAATGTACTGAGTATGTATAGCCATGCCATAGAATGGTAGCTGTTTGCAACTACTCTAACTCAGCAATGCAGCTGGCTGGAGGATCCTACTATGTCAGTGGAGATTTAGAGAAAATGAGACTGTGTGTCTAGAATACCAAATTCTAGATACCAAACTCACTGACCAAGGGGACTTTTAGAAGTCACCTCTCTTCAGAGGGCAGTTCATAAAACTGTCTAACACTTAAACCTGAGAGTTCAAAAATGGCTGGGAGAAGTTTTCTGCTGTCAGAAGCCTCTGGAAAAACAGAACAGGCACTACTTACCTGCACATATATTTGCACTTGGCAAGATGCTAATTTTGTTCAGATTAATATATTGGTGCCTTTTCTACATCCATTGAGAGGCCTTTCAGCTAAGCTCTTGATTAGTATGACTTTTACTGTCACATCAAAGCAGGATTTCATTTACTGGTTTCAAAGTTAGTTCTTCCCTTATTTCTGAGAAGAGCTTGTGATTATGCAACAGTTTCTTGGATCTGTATAGTCAGTCTTCTCTTCTATGATTCTTTCAAAATTATTTTTACTAGTACATGAACCTGTCACAAAACAGGTCAACTCCTACCTGCGAGTACTACACTCTTGACTTCCAGGTGGCGTGCAGTCAAATTTATTTAAAAAGTAACCTGAAAATAAGGTATATTTCTTCCTTGCTCTGTTAAAACAGCTCCTCAGTCAGGCACAATGTTCCCAGCTGTGACAGTGCCTTACACTAAAGAAACTGCTGAATTCACAGTAGTGGGCAGCATCAAATTGACATTTTATACATGCTAAATAATGACATATTAAATAATATCATATTTAAGAATAAATTTTCACATTTCTTTGGGTATGTTTCTTCCAAGTAATTTATCAGTGGTGGTTTTATCATTGCAACTGCTGAGAGCTCCCTCTGTGCCTGATGAATCAGTGAGTCGTGCTGAATATTGACACTTTGTTAAACCACTAGAAAGTTGAACACACCTCTGTGAACACCCACGTTAAAAATGAAAAATCTCAGGAATTCTCTCTTTTTCTCTTCTGGCCTGAGAGCAGGTAACAAGGCCAGCCTGGCCCCTGCCTGTCTCTCGGCCGGGCTGAGTGGGCTCCGCTGTGGAGCCAAGCTCTCACCGGCTGCCGGCGCGGGGCTGAGGCCAGGCTGGGACTCCGGCTGCTAACATCTTGCTGTGACTAAGCCCTGCCCCGCCACTAGCCACTAGCCCAGGCTGAGCTGGGGTCTGCAGGGCCCTGGGAGCAGCCTCAGGCCGGGCCAGCTCAGCCAAGATTCTGCTGCCGTTGGGATTTGCCCCCAACCAGTGGGCAGGGGGAGGAGAAGCCACTGTCCCCTGGCCGTGCTGCTGCTGTGTTCTGGCCTGGCTGCTGAGATCCAGGCTGCTCGCCCCAGCCCAGCCCAGCTCCGGCCAGAGCCCGGCTGGGGTCAGTTGACCATCTGTAGGCCCGAGTGAGATATTAACTCTTTCAGTGCACAGATAAGACTTGCAGACCTTCAGTCCTCCCTCGGATGAGAGAAAAGGACAGAGTGAGAACATGTAAAAGAACAACATGAAGACACCAAGGTCAGTGAAAAAGAGTCAAGTACCAGATGGGAGGGATGAGGAGATGCCTTGATCTTAGTTAGGGCTGAAATCCTCTTGTAAAGCTATGAGGAAGGATGTAATTGATACATCAGATTCTTTTTCCCTCTGACTCATTGAAAAAGTATGGGGAGATGAAGTGTTCAAATTTTAGATATGAGCAAAGGCCTCCAAGCTACAGTAAGCAGATGTTAAAGTAGCTGTGAGCCTATGAAAAGTTTGAACACAGAGAGAGAAGAGTGATGAATACTCTGTGCTCCAGGGAAAGAAGAAGACCTCTCTTTCTAGTGATGATCTCAGAGATAGATAAAGAAAACCTTTGCTCTTGAACAGCTCATCCTAAAAATAGTACCCCATAAGTTGACATGGCCCATAAACAGAGCTGTGGGAAAAGCTGTGAAAAATGAGAAGGACTTCATCATTACAGATTTTCTGGATGGCTGCTGTTCATGGAAATTAAAAGCCACAAGAGAACTGTTTTCTTGTGGAGAAGTCTCCCTAAATTGACAAGAGGGACTCCTCTCCCTAAGTGAACTGAAGAACACTATCCTAGAAGTGATAAACTGTTTCTGTATGTTTTGAGTGGGAAAGAAAAGGTTGTAGGGGGGAGAAGAAGCGTTCTAAAGATTTTATTCTGATTCTTATTAATCTTTTAGTTACTGTTAATAAATCTTTCTTTACATCCTTTTGAAGCTTTGAGCCTTCTTTGCCTTCCTTCTAATCCTATCTCACAGTAGGAAATAAGTATATTATAGTGGGTGCATCAGCATTTAGACCCACTACATGAATTGGCGCGTTAGCCGGGAAATCTCAAATTGGTGAACCAAAATCACTACACCAACTTTGCTAAAATGACTTTTCATTTGAAAACTACTTATGAAACACACTTTTGAGATATTATACTTGTAATTAATATATACACATATAAATTAATAATTTATCAAACTACAATAAACTTCTGTTCCTCTTGTATCATAGCATTTCTGTTACACTTCCCATTACAATCCCAGCAATGCTTGATTTTAGAGCTGCTGAGTTTTTCTGCAGAGAAAATGCATCAGCAGACACCAGCATGCACCAGTAGAGCTTCCCCACCAGTCAGCCTGCCTGACTGCTCCCCACACTGGGAAAATTCAGGAGATTGCTCAGGTTACCTGTGCTGAGCCCTACCTTTTCTGTTTGACTGTGATGCCCTTCTGCTGCAAAGCCTTCTCATTGGCCATCTGAAGGAGCTGGATTTCCTTCCGAGAGAAAAGGCGGATAGCAAAGGCTTTTTCCAGGAGCCTCTCTGGGGACACCGACTTGGCGATGTCCCTCACAAAGGCTCGAATGTCTTGCTGGATGCTGTCAGACTCCATGGGCTGCCCAGATCTGACTTTGTGAAAGAATTTCAGAAGAGCCAGTGCCACACGATAGAGAACTTTGTATCCCTCCACCAGGAAGACATCAAAGATCCGTGCAATGTATGCCATGGGGAGCTCTCCGAAGAGCCACCGCTGCCAGTCTGAGTACACCTCCAGCACATCCTCGGACACTGCCACCATCAGCTTGTGGGCTGCCTGGCAGTATTTGTTCACCAGGTCCCCGAAGGTCATGCAGGAGGATTCAAATGCCAAGAAGGTCTGGTCAATGAGCCGCCTGGATGGGTCATTGCAAGCTAGGATGCGACAGACCTGCTCAAAGCACTCAGCCTCATCCTTGCTGTAGTGCAGGAGCAGTGCGATCACTGAGGGCAGTGCCGGGCAGAATGAGATGTCCGGGAACTGATTGGCGATGCACAGAATGATCTTCCTGACTGCCCCGATGCCCTCGGCGTTCAGGCAGTACGTGGGGATCAGGCTGTTGTCCACGAACTCCGGCAGTGGAAGGGAGCTGCTGTTTCTTTTTCCAGTGATCTTCACCACAATGTCCCGGTACACATTTGCATCCGGGGTCACTGTACGGCATGGGATATTGCTGATGAGTTTGTGGTATACTTTGGCTCTCAGAGAGTGGTTTTTGGCCCAATAGCCCTGCCGGGCCAGCTGCTTGAGCTCATGTAAGTCTGTGCAGGTGAGCTCTTTTGTATCCTGGCTCTGGGCACTCACATCCATTTTGTCCCAGTCCACAAAGCGGCTGTATTCATCCATGGCTCCAGGAGAAGCAAATCACATAAATCTTGAGAACAGAGACTTTATGTAGTCATTGGTGGACTCTTGGATTTTTCTGCAAAAGTGAAGTAAAAAACCAGATGTTTGAGTAACAGATAACCTCTTATTTTCTTTATGAACACACATACATACATACTTGTTCCTGCAATGGCAAAACTGTTTTCTAAAGCAAAGAAAGCTAAAGATGCCTTTTTATTTTTAAGCCAAACTTTTCTTCCATTCTGTCAGTAACTCCTACTGCAGTAATTGATCAAATGCCAGCCAAAAGGCTGATCCTGAGGGCATCTCTCCAGGAAATTAATTTCCCTAACTGAAAGTCCAAGCTGAGGCATGGACCTTTACATTAACATCCCACTCAAGAGAACAGAAGATTCCCATTGCTAAAAAAAAAAAAAAGTATTGCAAAGTATGTTCAATTTGCAATCTCTCTTTCCAATTCTCTGGGGAAGTACAAGTGAAACACTAGAAGTATGCAATCTCATAAGTAGTATATGCTGTTCTCAGACTGTGTGGCCACTGAGAAGATACACTGTGCTCCTACTAACCACAACCACGTCCTCCAAGTAATTTCTTTGTGCTGGTAATAACACTTGTATGACCACATAGTGACTGAGATTAGTTTGTTAATCTGGTACAATTTTTCTTTTCCATTGGATAATATCGATTTCTTCATGGAAAGAGTGGTCAGACATTGGAACAGGCTGCCCAGGGAGGTGGTGGAATCACTGTCCCTGAACAGTGTTCAAGAAATATCCCTGGAAGCGTTCAAGAAATGACAAGATGGAACACTTAGAGCTCTGGTCTAGTTGACAGAGTGGTGATTGGTCAAAGGCTGGACTCAATCTTGGAGGTCTTTTCCAATTTCAACGACTATGTGCAGCTCTACAGTCAGTCAGATCATTGCTAGTGCCAGAAGAGGGACTTGTGCAGGACAAGAACCCTGCTTCCTGAATGCAGCACAGGGTCAAGTCAGTTTCAAACACCTTCCTTAAAGCACTTACATTTTCTAAGTGTTGCTCTGGATGCTGGCCATGCCCTTTCACAGAGGCACACAACACTTCTCCTATTGGAGATGCCACAGACACCTTTGTGACAGTACTAGGAACTGGAACATCAGGTTCTGGCCTCTAGTGCCTTGTGCCAAGTTTACCTGATCTACCTGCTGGCTCCAGGTTCAGAGCACACCTGTGTACAGCAGAGAGTGTGGCTGTGACCACTAAGGGCCATATCCAAATCGGCCTTAATCAGTCAGTGCAAAGCCAGAAGGGGATGCACAATAATCTCCACTATTGCAGCAGCCCTGCTGAGTGCTAGAACCTCTGCCCATGTGCCCTCACTGTCCAAGTGCAGCTGCAAACACAGCTGTGGATGCTGCACACTCTGCAAAGGCAGAGAATACCGATAAAATCCAAGAGGTCCATAAAACTGTTCTGTCCAATTAAGATGTTATATAGCAAGGTTAAATAAATGAAAATATTCACTGGAAGGCTTCCAAACAATCCTTAGTCATTCCAGTATTGACAGACTGAAAAACGCATTGAACTTGATATTTACTGTCACAGTCTTCCATTCAAAAGGCCTTGAGCCTATTAGGGATATGCCCTGGAAGAATCTGCCAGAGGCTTTGAGAAAGCCTCACCGCTTTGGGTGAGATGACAGGGTTTTCCCATGGTGCTCTGCAGCACTATGGTAATCTCCCTCAGTTCCCTATAGGTCACTGTCCTTTACCCTGCCCTTGTACTGCCCCTGTGCCCACAGACAATTGGATTGGCCCTTGACCCTGTACTTAACCCAGGACACTGCACTGCTTTGCTGTCTTCTGTCCCTGGACTCCTTCAGCAAGACTCTACAATAAACCTTGCCAGAACTCTATACAGAGACCCTCTCCATCTTTCTTCGCTGACCTATCTGTGGTGTGAGTGTGGACTGAGTAACTGTATGTGCCTGCCTGAGTGGCTTTCTCAGAAGATGCTTTCAGGAAGGTAGCAGCAAACACCATCGATTTTCCATGCTGCTACATTCCATAAATCTGGTGTTTTAAAATGATTTGAAACACTTAAGGAAGATATACCATCAAGGTGAGATCTCATCCTCCTAGCTGCGCCTTTGGAAGAGAATTCAAACATTTTGCCTGAAGCAGCCATAGCAGCCAATCCAGGCAGTTTTAGATTCTGAGTAAATGCTAACCTGAGTACTTTGGAATCACATACTGAAAGTCCCAAATTTAACTCCTCTTTTAAAAGTTTGGCATCAGCATGGAGGAGCCTTTCAGAGAACACTTTTGGACGGCTCTTCTCTACCATATTTAATTCAGGGCTTTTTTATAAAAAGAAGACTGGTTTTGATCATCATTCTTACAGTGTAAGAGCAATACAGAAATGCTCACCATTTCTTTTTGTTGCATTCTTCCACATCTGAAACTAATTCTCAGACTGTAATTAAAGGAGGCAACACATTGTCCTGATTCCAGTTCTGAAAGTGAGACATCTTACATGGTTCAGCTGTGGGGTCTCAGTGTGAGCTCAGGGTGTGTTTCCTGGAGATCTGGTAACAGCAGGACACCAGTCCATCGCAGAGCCAATGTCAGCTCCAGGGAAGTGAACATTTTTCTGTAATTCTTCACCTGGGAATCACAGAAACACTCATTTTTAATTCAAATCCTAAAATAAAGCCCTTTCATAGAAGAGAAATTTATTCCTACTTTGCACTGGCAAAAATATGGTGAAATGAACCATTCTGTTCCTGGACACTTCAGCATAGAAACTATCACTGCCTTGTGCTTGCTGGAGTCTCCAGCATCTTCCACCTTCTGCCATCACCCCTTGGGAACTGCTTATATTTATATTAGGGAGGGTTAAGTAAAATACTCATCATATAAGACAACTTCTAAGACACCCGGATTCATTTGGGCTTTTTTTTTTCCCTGTAAACTTTCTTCTCCTTTCTTACTTCCTAAGTTACACAAGCATACTTAGAGATTGCATCAAACAGACATTTTTCACTCTAGCAATTATTGCTCGTTCCAGGAACTAATAAATTTGATTAATATGTGGTCTTGAAGCTTACTGAAATCCATGGCAGTCAGACTGCCAGAAGTTTTAATTTGAGCCACAGTTTTACACATTTTTTGGCTGGGATAAATCTGTGTGGTCTGCAAGTAGGTCTGGCTGCTTATACTTTTCACAGGTCTAGATGTTGCAATAAAAAGTGACAGCAAAGCAACCTGGCCTCATCAGGGCTGCCAGAGCATGACCAGCTCTTAACTGTGCTTGCAAAACCAACAGAACTTGTGTGCTTCAGTGTAATGGCGCATAGTTCCTGATACCTTGTCAGTAGCTACTGTAAGCCAGCAGGCCTCAAACAGGGAGGATTTACTTGCCACAGAAGAGCCTAAAAAATCTCAGGAAAATTCCAGCCAGCCTTCAACTCCTCCTCAATTCTTTCTGAATCATCCTCTCCTGTGAGAAAAGTTCTCTCTCTTCTGGTAATCACGTGAAGAGCAGTGTTTAACTTTGGGCTGCTGGGAAGAGGAGACAGAGATGACTTGCCCTCAGCAGTCAAGAACCAGTGAGTCAGGGCTGTTTCCTGCCCATCCATCCCTCCACAAGGAAGCGAGTAGGCAGTACAGACTTGTATTTGGAGGGAGGCTGGAGTTTCAGTTAGGGAGTAAGAGTAGAGGATGGCTGTTTGAGAGTGCAGTTATGTCACAAAGTCTCACATTCACCTAAACTTCCTTGCTTACCCCTCTTTATAAAGGAGGGTAAGACAGGCAGAAGAGAAAAAACATTTCAGAATAAAATGTTTATATATAGATATGGCTATAGGCAGGCAGAGAGACTAATTTACAGACCCTTATTGCAGCAAACCGCTTTCCCTCTTGCTTTAGAGAAGTCAGCATCATGTTATGGTAAATATCCTCTAACTGGAGATGGGGACAACAGGATGGATGAGTGCCTGAACAGCACAGAACTGAAATGTGGTCTAGTATGTGTAAGCATAGAATGACAAGGGCATTGTATAAACCAGCAAAAAAAAAAAAAAAAAAAAAGCATTATTCATAACAACCACAGAATCACAGAACATTCTGCGTTGGAAGGTACTTTAAAGCTCATCTCATTCCATCCCTTGCCATGGGCAGGGACACCTTCCACTATCCCAGGCTGCTCCAAGCCCTGTCCAACCCTTGGACACTTCCAGAGATGCAGGGGCAGCTACAGCTTCTCTGAGAGCCACAAAAGCTTAAAGTTCTGTACTGAGAGTAAGCAGATATTATCCTTTCTAATCAGACTGACTTTTAAAAAATGCAGGAATTAACATGGAAGAACAGAAACAGGAGAAAGAGTTTTCTTCTTAGCACCTGCCCCACAACTGTAGATTGCTAAATGTATTAGTTTTTAATGGAGCTCTTCAGGTAAGTGCAATAAAAAAAAAAAAAAAAAAAAAAAAAAAAAAAAAAAAGCAAGAACACAAGTGAGAAGTAGAACTAGAAAAATGCATACTGAGAATCTGCCAACAATGGCTGCAGTACAGGCAAAAGCTTTTTCAAGATCAAGTTTAAACTCTGAAGCAGGCAAGCAATCATTACAATTCAAACCCAAGCAAAGACCATAGCAGTTTGCATGATTTTAAGTCAGTGACTGAAATTTTCAGGAAATATTTAGCTTGCTATTCTAGCCACATTTTCTATTTCATTCCCTTAGCTCTTCCCATTGTCTTTTGGCCTACCTTCAGAAGACTGCTGAAAACTGTCTGAATCTGTATAAAACAGCAGTGAAACTAAGTGTGACAGGCAAATTCCTACTGTCTACAAAGAAAAATTCTATAAAAGTGTCTAAAAACACATTAGGAAAAAAGATTTTAATTATTACTTATTTTTAGTATGGGGAATATAAGATTGCAATTTTACTAAAGATAACATGGCTGAGAGCCACTTTAATTATTTTATTATTAAAGGGGTTTGTTTTTCTTTACAAAATGCAGGAACTTTCAAACTGAAATATCTGAATTACAACTAACTCAGAGAGTAAGTATTTCTTTCAAATAGCGAGTACGTGAAATACTCTACAATAATGAAATATTCAGAATCTAGATTTCTTGAAAAACAATTCCAATTTTGGCTAAAGCCTGAGATCACATTATTTGATATTGCTTTTAATAAACATAAGAGAGTGCCCTAAAAACCCAAGCAGTAATTAATCAGTAGCTCCTGGTTCCCCATTCCATTTATGTATTCTTGCAACTTTTTGTTCTGAAAATCTGCCTAGAGTTTAAAAGATTAAACCACTTCGTTTAAATCTAGTGTAGTTCCTCTATAATAGGAACTACCAAAGTTTGAAAATTACATTTTTCATCTTGTGCATAAGCAGTTACACTAAATTTGGTAAATATTTTTAAGCAAATATTTCCTTTTGCTGCCCTTCAAATCAAGAGTAATGTAATCCTTCAGACCTGCAGTGTATTATTTGGTGTTTATATTTCTGTTTATATTTCTGACCAGTGTTGTAGACATGGAAAACACTCAAATTTATTAGTTTTCATAACCTTGTGAAACTAGGTTAGTGAATCCATGCAGAAGGTACATGAAGAGATAAAAAGAACTGCTTCCTCAAGACTGCTTGCTACTAGTCCTTTTCCCAGTAAGAGGAAATTAACCCCAAAAGTCTGAGATGAATTCCATCCTTGAGGGATACTCAATCACCTCTGAGATGTTTGCTTCACAAAGGGAAGTCTGACAGAAGCACAAAGCAACACAGCAAGGTAGCAGTAACTGCAGAACAAAAGACAGCTGAAAGGCAGCTTCCCTCTCCTCCCCCAGTATTTCAGTGCATCCTGCAGCTTTCACAATCCTGGACTTACAGCAGCACACCGTGACATCTCTGCTACATGGATCTGGGAACTAGACTGGACACCACTGTTCCCCTTGCATCCAAACACCTCCTGATCAGAAGCACAGTTGTACAGCCTCGGTGACTTTGCCACCCCTCCCTAGGGCGGATGTGTTTCAGAGCTTGAATGAAACACTCCATTTAGCATTAGAAAGCAACCAGTTCATCTCATGCAGAGTGTCTGGGAGCGAGTGGCTGCATTGTGCAGTAACGATCCCTTCCAGCAGAGTACACAGAGCCCGATGGATTGCTTTAATGTGGTTAAATGCAGTTCGATCTCTAGGATGTGCCCTGGGCACTCTGTACTCACAAGCTGGGTGCCACGATAAAATTCCTCACAATGTTCTATTACAAGTTTAGCAATAGTGTGATAGCAGATTATTAGATGCTTCCTGGTGGGTTTTTGATATGCTTTTAGGACAAAGTCTAAAAACCTCTCAATTTCCCAAGTAACTGATAAAGACCTGATATCAGAGCACTCTACAGGGCAAATACTACTAGGCATTTAGATGATTTCTCATGTTTTCTTTCTTAGGAACATACTACCACATTCTTAAACAGTCTAAATTATCTGTAATTAATTTGTTGTGCACTTTATTACAGTCTGAAGTACAGACACACATTCAGACACAGCAGTTCTTCATTGCTGGGCATGTAAGTGATAGTTGCTTATATTTAGGAGAATGTGTATGTCATAGAATTATGGAACAGTTTGGGTCAGAAGAGACCTTAAAGATCACCTCATTCCACACTCTGCCATGGACAAGGACACCTTTCACTATCCCAATTGCTCCAAGTACCATCCAGCCTGGCCTTGGACACTTCCAGTGATGAGGCAGCCACAGCCTCTCCCGGCACCCTGAGCCGGGGCCTCGCCATCCTCTGAGTAAAGATTTTCTTCCTAATATCTAATTTAAATATATCTCATAACTGGTAGCACTTCAACACAAAGTCTGCCCTCCTTCCCATCTCTGGGCTGGGATGACACAAGCACTTCTGATGTCCAGTCCCTGTGGGTGCTGTGAGCAGTAAGATACCACAAAGGCACACACAGAACCAAATAAGATAAAAGTCTGGGGAAAAACACAACACATTTTGTTGAAAAAATGTAAGAGGAAAGAAATGGCTAATGGCTCCACAAAGGTTCAAAAAGGCTAAAGAGAAGAGCATTGTAAGAGGATACTGGAGGCAAATGTTAACAAAGCCATAGGTCAGTAACTTTCCCTCCTGCCTACATCATAAAAACACTCAAGAAACAACCAGCAAAACTAAAGAGAGGGTAATTCCTACCTTTTTCCCCTTCAGACCAAAAGAAAACTGCACTTAACCTGCAAAACTATCTTACATGATGCATTAAAAATGATCCATTATAAAAAAGGTATTTCTTAAAGTAGTGCAAAAAATCAATACAATTTTCTGACAACATTTTCCTTCTGGTTCTTCCAAACTGTAAGGCTGAAAACATCCTTCATGTTCTGCTAGTTATCTGTCTTCCCTTGGATGCAAAATCAGAAATAACTACAAACATGTGTCCCCTCAACAGCAACCTCTGACTCTGAAGATACAATCTTTGGTCTTATTATTTTAACTTTCCCGTAACATCTCACTTTATATCCTTTCTGCTTGGAAGTACAATCAACTCCATAGAACTGGCAAAAAACCATATTTAAATATCTGTTGATGATATGTTCTCCTCATAGACACAGTGTCTGCATTGGTTTCTGTCAAACACTGATTTATTCATTTTCCTCTTATCTAAACCTGAAGGTGCAGGAACATGTACTTTAGAGGGACATGCAGCCATGTGTTATTTCCTTTACATTTAGAGTTTTTTCAGGTCCAGAACAGCAGCTCACAGCATGAATGGAAACACAGGTAGATTTTTACAAGTGGAAGATACAATCTGAGATACCAGGAAAGGGCATCCCTAGGAGAGACATTTGTCAAGAAGCCTTTCCCAGTGCATGGCAATATATTGTATATATACCATATAACAAATATAAATACCATTTTTAAAAACTAATGCTCAGAATAATTTTCCCCACAATATTCCTATTTATCAAAAATACAACCACACAGATGACTGCTGGACATTCTCTCTTGAGAAAGGTTCAAAATATGAAAGGTGCCATTTAAAGTCTGTTAAGGAAACCAGCCAATGTTCCAATTCCCCATATCATCTTTAAAACAAAACAAAAAGACAATTTAGTCAAAATAATTCAAGTATCAGTGTGGATACTTATGCCAGTTCAATTCTTCCATAAAATTAACTGATATAATACATGTTTATAGTGGTTTAAGACCTCCTCAGTACAACACATGAACACACAAAGCCTTAATGGGCAGTGCTGGAGAGCTTAAGAGGTATCTAAATTGGGAAACATGTGGATACAGCAGTAACCCGATGTAATTGAGCACACAAATCCTTAATCTATGCTGAATCTATGGAAATCATTAAACATGCTTCTTGTATGTGTAGTAAGCAAATGGAGATGTACACTTTATTCCTGCCAGCAGTTATCCCTACAACTTTTTTATTCCAGGGGAGATCTGCGCTCCATAATTTTAGCCAGCAGCTAAAAACAGGGTAGGGAAACCTCATTATCTCAGACTATTTCATGATTGCCTACACTAAGTATAAGTACACTAAGTATAAGGGCACAGCAGTTTTCTCTCAGAAAGCAAAAGCCAATTTACAGTAAGATGAGCATATAAAAATTAGAGTTTAAACTGTCATTTTACTCAGAATTTTATTTTCTTCCAGCTCTGCAAAACTCTACAGATTTTTTTCCTTTCTTCTGATGTTGCTTAGAATAAAAGCTTCAATAATCTGGTATGCCCTGTAATAGATTACCCTTTCCTGAAATGAAGTGTAGATTACCCTACACAGGGGAGATACTCAGACACCAACTACACTTTACAAGCAAAGGAGAACCTAAGCTCAGCCAACAGCTCAATTTTGGAGAACTGAACAACACATTGCTTTATTTTGGTACTTATTTCTGTCATCTTTCTAAACATATTATCTATTAAAAGAGTAGCAAGAAACACTCCTGAGAAGCAGCAAAGGTACAGAAACAGCACCTCATAATGAAAAACTGATGAGTGTGAAATCCCACACTAGTCCTGCATTACTTTGTGATTTCAAAATCACAACAGACTGGTTGCCAAGTTTATAACCTTACTATTAGTGTATACTGCTAATATTCTAGTCTTTCTGGGGAGAGAACTTTGGGTGACTGGCCCTGTCATAGAGTTCAGGGTCAGGGCACAGGTTTTACAGGAAGCTTTGCTGTTGAGGGCGCTCTGTACCCATGTACTTGCTCTGAACAAATTTGAAGGGATTTACACACCTGACATATCTACTCCTCTCTCCAGTGGCACTGCACTAGCCAATGAATTCCAAGTCTCTCACCTGGAGGATACAAGCATATTGAAATGTAAACCAGGAGCAGGAATCCTGTCTCCACATCCAGATTAGAAAACAAACATTTTCTTTATAAAGATATTACAAACCAAAACTATTAAACAAAAAGAATCCCAAAACTCCTCCATCACTCAGACTGAAGTGCCTTTATTAACCCTTACCTTAGAACTTGTGACTGTACAGATCTTCTTATAACTTAATCCCTTCGCTTGGGCCTGTTTGTGAGGTGAAAAATAATCTGTAAAAATTAGACTTTTTAAAATAGTGCACTGGGCAACACTGATATACATTAGGTGCACCACTGACCTCCACACCTTAAAAAAAAGCTATCTGCATGCACAGCTTCCAATTTTCATTCCTGAAACTAGAGAAAACAAGGTGACAAATACCCTCACCAAAGAGAACAGCTAAAAAACCACATAATTTAAGTGCTTGCAGCATCAACAACTCATTTCAGTCTCTAAAATCACAAGCAGGATTACTACTTGTGGCAGCTGTGTCACAAATACTTTTAGCTCCCCCTATTCTCTACAGGATGTATAAAGTCTGCATGAAATAGGCAATCTCTGAAAAGTGTTTCTCTTCCAGGGTCTAGCAGGTACCTGCTGCATAGATACATGATTTTGGAATTCCCACTGCAGTGTTTGGATCACCAGTTCTGAAACAAACCCAACTATACTCTGATGATATGCAGTGGATTATGGAGTTAGAATAGCTGATTTGCTGAGAGTTGGTATCTGGCCTTTGTCCTATTAGGTAGAAAAATTCAAACTAATCTGAACTTTATTTTTCTTTTCAAAATGTTGATGGTCAGCGTAGCAGAGTTGACAATAACACAGTACAGGTTTTCTGAAGCATAGTCACTACACTTGCACTTGTGTACAATTTATTTCTCGTTTAAGTGGTTTTCCCCATTAAAAAAATAACAAAATAATGAAGTGGTGAATTTTGACAGCTACACCTAAATTACACTTATTTGACAACATAATCAGGAGAGGGAGAAAGAGTTTTACACTGACAGAGAGTAAGTTTAGATTAGATATTGGGAAGAATATCTGTGAAGGTAGTGAGGCCCTGGCAGACACAGAGAAGCTGTCGCTGCCCCTGCATCCCTGGAAGTGTTTAAGGCGAGGCTGGATGGGGCTTGGAGCAACTTGGGACAGTGGAAAGTGGGAAGGTGTCCCTGGACATGGCAGGGGGTGTAATGAGATGAGCCTTAAGGGCCATTCCAAGCCAAACCACTCTGTGGTTCTGTGCTGACATAGCTACCTATACCCCAAGATTCATTCAGCACACTCCTTAACGCAGACATTGGCAGTCTCCTAGGTTTCTCCTGAGTCTCTTTCCCAAGACAGTGGGAATCAACAGCTAATAGTCTTTTGCAACATTTCTGAAAATTCAGGCAATTGTTCTCTAACTGCAGAAGTTTAAGCAGAAGAACAAATGAGTTATGTTAAAGCCTAAGAATGTGAGCACCACAGATACGAGCACTTCCATATATTAACATCAGAGATTTTAAAACATTTGAGTCCAGAACAGGACCTCACCAGCACATATTCCCACCAACACATGTGGACTCCAAGCCAGTCAATCATTAATTATAGTGCAATAAGATCTATTTTTGTATCAGGTGACTGGTCAAGTACCAAAGCAGGAAATAGCTCATGAACGCTATTTCTGCAACAAAACCTACTGCACCCACCAACACACTCCGTTGAATTGTGTCAGACTATTGCACATAAACCTGAAAATAAAGGCATCCTCAAATGAATTTGAGAGAAATTGTAGTTCTTTAGTTCTGATTCAAGGGTGTACAGACAGAACAAAAGGAGCTACTTTTCTTTTGGACCACTAACACAGTTTATCAATTTTAAGTGGTAACACACTGTGCCTGAGCATGCAGCCACACAGCCCAATAGCAGCTGTTCCAGCTGCCTCTCCAACCTAGCAAGGAGGGCAGGGGGAATTCTACAGAGCCAGAAGAACAGCAAGGACCTAAGTTATGGTATGTTATCAATAATGTGCTTGTCACTGGCTGTATGTGGCTTCAGCACTAAAGCAAAGGCACTTACGACCTAAACAAATGCATACAATACAAGGCAACCATAATGCCTAAACAATGCATTGTCAGATTGCAATAACCTTGGTATTGGAGATGGTGAGACACCCCTGCAGTGTGGACTGGTTTGCTTTCCTTAAATATACAGACAGTTATTTTAGTACAGGGATAACTTCTTTTCCCATTTTTCTTAACAGTCCAAATAACAGAGGGATCAGAGGATGGAGGCCCTTAAAGATTTCAGATTAACAGAACAAATAAGCAAATACAACCAAGGGGAGAAAACAAAGATCACAACAAAAGGAGTGAGCTGGGAAGAGCAGAGCTACTTAAATATGTGATGGATCCACAAACAGCCTGCTAGAAACATTTACTTGGCAGCACTTAATCATTAACAGCAAAAAAAAAAAAAAAAAAACCAAAACCACAAAAAAAAAACCAAAAACCCCAAACAAACAAACCAACCAGCCCCAGAAACAAAGAAGAAAACAAAACCCACAAAATCCCCCCCACCACCAAAAAACCCCAAACAAAAGAAAACAAACAAACCAACCCAAAAAAACCAGTGAGAAAGCTGTTTTTCTTTGAGTTAAAATTTCTGGCCGTGGGAACACGCCTGTAAACTTTCTTTCAAATATTAATGACAGAAAAGACTTTCAGTACAAGGATTCCCAACAGCTAATTATTGTGCAATACTATCCACAGCTGTTTTGAAAATTACAAAGGATATAAGTAGCATGTATTGCTTGGAAGGAAGAAAAAGCTACCATAAAATATTGTTGGAATCCTTGAACTCGAGTTATCATTGCTGTTCCTGAGTAACTATCTTGGAGAAGTCTTTTGCAACACTCTAACAGCTAATGAGTACCGAAGGAAGGAAATTCTAACAAGAGGGAATTCCCTGTTCTGGTAATACAGTGCCCTAAATATGATCCATGTTATTTCTGTGCTCTGGGTACACCTGGATGCTCTGAAAATCCTACTTGGATTTCCTCTAAGCCAGAAAAGCTTTCAGATGCTCCAGTTTCTTGTAGGAATTGGACATAAAAACATAAGGATTGAGATAATATAGTTCAAAGGAGAAGGTCGCACTTTCCTCTCATCACAAGTACACAGCACCTGAAAGGTGTCATCCCTCCTGCCGCCCTGGGGCCGCAATCAGCTGAGATACTACATCCATCTACCCGGCGATTGCTCGCTTGTTCACAGGCCCAGAGAGGCCGGGGAGCATTTTGGCAGGTTCCAGCCAGCACTCTAAATTTGAGTTTGGTGGCAAACAGTGTGCCAGCCCCAATAGTCCAGCAGCAACTTTCACTGAAGTATGGGCCGGAAAGACTAATGTGAAAACAAACTCCCAACAAAATTCTACTTTCATTATAGAAAGAACATTTTAGTCAGAGGCTGCAGAACCCAAGTGCTGGGCTTAGAGAGCTCTCCCCGTGAAGATCCCCTGCCCCGCTGCGGGGGTGGGCTGGCAGCAGAGGCGCAGACTGTGCGTGCTGGGGCGAGCGTCACCAGCGGTCAGAAGATCCTCTGAGGCACTGACGGGCACCCGAGGCTCGCACAACCCATTTAAACACCTTCAGCCTCTCCACACACCGCGCCAGCCCCCAAGCGCAAAACCCAGAGCCCCCACGGCCGGCTCGCCGCACGGACCAGCGCCCGCTCTCCGGTCACCGACAGCCCCGGAGGTTCCGCCCTGGGTTCTGGAGCCCACGGACAGACACGGCGGCTGGGCCACGCCCGAGCCTCCCCCGCAGCTGCTGGTCTCGCACGAGCACAGCCAGCGGCCCGGACATGGGGGCCCGACGAAGGCCGGTCTCGGAGCCAGCCCCCTCCGGGTCCCTCCCGGCCCCTCGCCGGAGTATGCTGCCGTTACGCTGCTGCGATGCCACCGCCCGACACCGAACTCCATCCCCCCTCGGTCGGCTCCCGGAGCCGCGCTCGCCCTCACCGCTCTCCGCCGCTCCGGGCCGCGTCCGGCGGGACCGGGGGCGCGAGCGGCCCCGCGCCTGCGCAGAGGGCGCGGCTGCGGTGGGACGGGCGCGCGCACGCGGTCCTGCTGGGCCGGGCGGGCGCGCGCGGAGCGTCCCCGGCCCTGGGGCTGTGAGGGGCTGTGAGGGCTGTGGGTCAGGGTTAGTGGGAGAGCTGATGGAGGGCTGTGAGGGCTGATGGAGGGCTGTGAGAGCTGATGGAGGGCTGTGAGAGCTGATGGGTTAGGGTTAGTGGGAGAGCTGATGGAGGGCTGTGAGGGCTGATGGAGGGCTGTGAGAGCTGATGGAGAGCTGTGAGAGCTGTGAGGGCTGATGGAGGGCTGTGAGAGCTGATGGGTTAGGGTTAGTGGGAGAGCTGATGGAGGGCTGTGAGGGCTGATGGAGGGCTGTGAGGGGCTGTGAGAGGTGATGGAGGGCTGTGAGGGCTGATGGAGGGCTGTGAGGGGCTGTGAGAGCTGATGGAGGGCTGTGAGGTCTGATGGAGGGCTGTGAGAGCTGTGAGAGGTGATGGAGGGCTGTGAGGGCTGATGGAGGGCTGTGAGGGGCTGGGAGAGCTGATGGAGTCCTGTGAGGGCTGATGTGTTAGGGTTAGTGGGAGAGCTGATGGAGGGCTGTGAGGGCTGTGAGAGGTGATGGAGGGCTGTGAGGGCTGATGGAGGGCTGTGAGGGGCTGGGAGAGCTGATGGGAGCTTTGGAGGAACGGGAGGCTGTGAGGTGTCGCAGTGAAGGGCTGTGAGGGATGTGCAGCCTAAAATATAGGGAGTGTGAGGTGTGATAGGAGCTATGAGGACTAGTGTGGGACAGACAGGGTGGTTGGGGCAGTGTTGTGATAAGAGTATAAAATTTGGTGGAGAAGAAACCCCTTGTGAGCCAGCTGGTTGTTAGAGATCAGAGAGGGTGAGGGTAGCTGGGCTTAATCTCTTATTATAAGCAGCCTGGCACTATAAGTGGTTGTGTTCAGTAGGAACTTCTACAAGGACAGGTTCTCAAACAGGGTATGTTCAACACAGTGTCAGGTAATGTTCAATAAGAACTTTCACTGTCACAGATTCATGAATAGTGTGGTTTATTGAAGTGGAAGAAATGCAAGGGGGAATGGAAAGGGGGAATAACTGTAAGGTAGTATGTTTTAATTAGGTTTTAGAAGAAATTCTTTACTCAGAGGATGTTGAAGTCCTGGCGCAGATTTCCCAGAGCAGCTGTGGCTGTCCCGGATCCCTGGAAGTATCCAAGGCCAGGCTGGATAGGGCTTGGAACACTGGGACAGTGGAAGGTGCCCATGCCCATGGCAGAGTTGGAACTGGATGGGCTCTAAAATCCCTTCCAACCCAGCCCATTTAAGAGTCTATGAAATATAGATTTGGAATTGCCCTAGATGGATCTAGCTGTGATAGAGTTCTAACAGTAGCAATAGTATAGTGTTGGCCCAGGTAATAATAATCATAATAATTTTATGTAGAAGCTTACAATGAATGCTTGGGAGGAGGGAGAGGAGACTAGTAGCCCATCAACTGTTTCTGATGTCCTTTTGGGTCTTTCTCCTAACTAGGTAAAATTTTTACGCTCCTTATATACAGCCAATCTTATCCCCCTGCTCCTTTTTCACCTATAGCATAATCTAAGCAGAGAGCAACATAATATTGTAATATATGTGGGACTAAGGTACTTAATGAAAGTGATTAGCATATGTAGGGTTTGTTGAGGTTTTTTTTTTTTTTTTTTGTATGTTTGGTTTGTTTTTTTGTTACCATCCTTCAAAGTTCTGGTCATACAACTTTGTTCTCATTTGCTTCATTCTTCAGAGTAAGAGCATGATCATTGCATCTTCACAGAACTTGCTCCTTCAGGGCCTTTCCTGACATCAGCTATGCAGCTCTCCATCTGCAGAGATAGCACAGGGAGTACATAGCATACACTGTAGATATTAAGCCTCAGCCCTTGCTTGGCTCCTTAGTCATTATCCCACAGACAGCAGTGTTGTGTGAGGAGAACTTGGGCTGTGCTTCTGCCCTGGAGCCTGGGAAAAGCTCAGTGCAGATGTTAGAAACAATTGTTTAGGAAAGCTTTAAAAATCTGGCTACTTTTGTGCTCAGTAACAATATGTTTGTTCTTTTATTTTTGCAAAGCCTACAATGGCCAGGACAGAAATTGGTTAATTTTAAAGATGAAGGATTTCCATAGTGTTTATTTGACTTGGCTTGGCAGCAGTGCCCTGTTTATGACTGGATAAATAACTGCCACATTAAAGATTATTAACTAGCAATGCTTCAGTGGCCAATAAAGCACTAATCTTTTATATGGTGTTGTATATGTACACAGCTTGGTACGGCTGGATCTTGCCAAAGAGATAACAAATCCCTTACCTGGAAGGTTTACAATCTACAGGAAACCACAAAGGACCACAAGGAAAGTACTAAATATGATAATGAAACACAAAATACACAGAGGACTTGAAGCCATTTGCAGCTGCATTTTAAACAAGGTTTTAAGAGGGTGTTCTGTATTTACCTTAAAGCTCCTGGGCAGAGAGGCAAGATAAAATCCTAGGTTTGGGTTGGAAGGGACCTCAAAGCCCATCCAGTCCAACCCCCTACCCCGTGCCATAGGCAGGGACATCTTCCATTAGACCAGATTGCTCCAAGCCCTGTCCAACCTGGTCTTGAACACTTCTAGGGATAGAGCAGCCACAGCTTCTCTGGGCAACCTGTGCCAGGGCCTCATCACGCTCACTGTATAAACCTTTTCCTAATACCTGCTCTAAATCTTCCCTCTTTCAGTTTAAAACCATCCCCGCTTTTCCTGTCACTACAGGCCCTGCTGAAAAGCCTGTCCTCACCTTTCTTAGAGACCCCTCTTAAGTCCTGCAGACACAGCGGCCACTGTGCTGTGATAAATGGTCAGTGGGGTCTTGGGCAGTGCTGTGCCTCTACCTCTGCCGGTGGTCAGGCAGGGCTGTCTCACTGCGCCAAAACAGACCTAAGCTCCAAACTGGGGGAAGCAGTAAGCAGTCCTTGTAATGTGCTTCCTTTAAGGCTTCCTTGTGACTGGCTAATGCTACTGTGGACAGCAGTAGACTTGTCATGGAGCATGAGAGCCATTTCCAGAAGCTGTGACAAGAAATTATTTGTTTATCCAAATATAAATTGGAAATATAATACATTATTTTATATTCATTTGTGTTTGATTCTGCAGGGTCCTAGAGGACACTTCCACATTATGTTCCTTGTGCTAAATGAAGCTGAGCTAGCAAGGAAAGCAGGTTTAAAAGAGGATGAAAGTAAATGGAGAGGTGTGAGGACAGAGATAAGTGTGGGCAGCATTTGCTAAGATTTTGCAGGAGGATGGAAAGCTTTCATCTTCAGCATGAAGATGAAATGTCTTCAGCATTTATAGATCCTTTGACTATAATATGTGAGACGTATTTTGCATACTTGGGCTCATGGTGCCCCTCTGAGGTAAAGTAGTACTGTTATTCTCGTGTCCCTCCCAGGAAACTGCAGCAGAGACAATGTGTTCACATGGGGGAAAACAAGCTGGGGATTGACAGGCTTTGGAAAAGTAAGAGCAGGCACAGGGAGAGGGACCAGACTCACTGTGTTTCTGTCCTGAAATGTGAACCATTATTGGAGCTGAACATACTGTTTAGACAGACGGCTGTTCTCAGTGTTCTGAAAGTAGGAATAATTGAAGGATCTCTTCAAACTTCTGTCCTGATGCTCAGTGGTGCATTGTTGAGAGATAATTTAGGAGTATAATGGTGACTAAAGCATCTGCATTGCCTGGTGGTTTTACCTAATTCTCATACTCAGGGTGCAGTAGGGGGATAAAGTTCAAGGAGAAAGAGATAAGATCCATGTGGGGAAATCTTTCAAGAGAGATGCCTGTGTGAATGCACGATAAAAGGAGACGGCAATCTGTGGATTTATGGTGAAAATGGCAGATGATATGGGTAGAGTGGATGCTCTGTGCTGTAAGACTTTGGAGCCTGCATGGCTATATGAGTAATCACCAACCTGTGTTCAGGCTTTTGGACTGTATGTGACTGTAAGAGAGAGGGTGAAGACCTTACTTGAGTAGCTAGCTGATGGCTGGTGGAAAACATGTTTGAATGCATCTACTCCTCTTCCTGGACGGAGATGTTAATTGCTGACAGCTTTACAGAAGCCAAGGAATGCCAAGGCTGAGACCTAAACCCTGCAGAGGTTCAAATAAAGAGAAAGACCCAGTGAGCCCCTGGGCATGGAGGGCAGTGAGTCTATGGAGGCTTTTGAGGGATGAAAGAAAGATCTTTGTTTATATATCACTAGTTCCCAGAGTTTTGAAGCACTTTCATGAAGCATGAAATAAAGTAGTTCTGCAAGTGCAGTGTTGGGTGAAGCCTGTGACCTTTGGGTTTGTGCCTTGATGGTGGCTTCTCTCTCTATTCTCTGAAGAACAAGAACAAGTGAGCTCATATTGAACCATTCCTTTATGTGGGACTACTCTTACCCCTGAACATACATTTTCCAGAACCTACAGGAACAGAAATTTCTCTGGTATGTATGGTTATATATCTCACATTTTCTTATGAAACCAGGCTGGAGTTATGGACTAGACATTACTGGATGTAATGGAGGCTTTTTGATAGGGGTAGTGGGGGGTCTGGAAAGATGGATGGGGAAACATGAAAGCAAGAAAAGAAAAGGAAGTGAAGAATGGCTAATTGGACAGAATGATCCATCATCACATGAGATCTATCCTCATGTGTGTCCAACAGCCTTGAAGAGGAGATTTGCGCTGGTAAGGTGGGCAGAGGAGCAGCTGAAGGATCATCAGAGAATGCCAGGGAGCACAGAAGGGTCTTAGGCCAAAACCTAAGCTGAGCTAGTAAAACAGTGGCTTTGCTGGTCCCGCAGCAATGGGGTTTGTCCTGGGCTGCTTGCATAGGAAGCTGATAAGCCTCGGCAAAGTCTGCCCTCCTGTGGGTAAAACTGGGAATTACTAGGGGATAATTAAGCAAATCCTTTTCCTATTACGTGCCAGCATCTTAATGAGTGGTTTGCTCGGTGGTATGGATCACTTCTCTTCCACTTCCAGCAGCTGGATATGGTTTTGCCCCTCTAGATGATCTGCTGATGTTACTCCTGGCAATGAAGGTGATGCCGATGGTCCCAAAACTGGGAGAGTGCTGGTGGATTTTTTTTAGTGACACAAAAGGAATGTGGTCATGAAGGCAGCCTAGTATTTATCTGTGACTGCAAGAAGTACTCCATGGACATGTTCTGACTGGATGGGTTGCAGCCAGCTTTTCCTGTTTCTTGGTCCTTTTCTCCAACTATGGCACCTCCTGTCTTTTAGGGGTGAGCAGTCACATTGTACCATGAATGTGAAAGGTCGTCTTCTGGTACTGGGTGATCCTGTTGGTCTGGAGAGGGGGTTTGTGAGAAAGGAATTAGCAGTTTCCCTTTAGGATTACTTTAATTGCCCCCCCCCCCCCCCCCCACCACGAAGAAACTGCAGTGATGGTGTAGTACATTCCCAGCATATTGCACCAGGTATTCCAGAGTGGGATGTTGCTTGTTAGAATCCAGCTTTGGCTGCAGGTGCTGCTGTGGTGTTCCATACCTGGTAGGGTGCAGTCCACAGTGCCAATAGCCTCTGGCTATTGGGCATCTTTGGAGCACTCTTACCAATTCTTGAGTTTGGAGGAGGAGAGTTCATAGCAGAAGGATCTTGCACATGACAGTTTGCCTCCCCCTATATGGTGCCTGCCTAATGACCTGCAGAATCTTAGCAAAGGATTCATAATCCAAGGGTTTTTCCTGGGAAGGTGATTCTGAAGGAGTTTGGTTTATTCCAAGTGCATGTGTATTTTATAAGCTCCAGGGACTGTTAGTCAGTCACGTGCTACAGACATGGATAGATAACTAAATGTTGCTTAATTTATGCCCTGTGTTGTCTTTGATGTTGGCTTGATCTCTTTCTTTCTCCTGCACTCTGCTGCAGCAGCTCAAACACAGCATTGCCTTTTCGCAGAAGGTTCATTGGCTTTCATCAGGCAAAGCAGGAACTTCTTTTTGAATTGGCATCCCTCATGGTATTATGTCTCTGTCTGGGCTGCTGGCTCTGGGTCTTCAGGGTCTCTGGTGTATTTACCTCATGGTGTGATCAAGCGACAGCAGTGAGGGACCTGCAGAGTTCACAGCAAAGGTGGCTGGACAAGTAAGTTCAAAACCCAGCTGTGATCCCATGGATCTATTTTTTAGAGACCTGAGAACAGGCTGAACCTCCCTGGGTGAAGGATAAGAGAATATGGTGCCCAGACAGCCTCTGCCTGGAGAGGGATCCTGTCTGTCCCAGCCAAACAACCAGGTCAAGCTTAGCTCTCAAGAGGGCTTTACACCAAAATCCATGGCACTGGGTGCTCTCATGCCTGCCTGTTTTCCTCTAAGGTAAAGCAGAACCTGCAATTAGTGTTCCCAGAAGGTGTGAAATACAGCTGGAGGAAAAGCAGGCTTGGTGGTGCTCTGATCCAGGCCTGGTCCTTGCAGCCTTCATACCTCTGCTGGAGCATGAATTGCTACTCTGTGCTGGTGCCCCTCACCCCTCTGCAAACTCTGTTTTCATTAATGTGTGCTCTTTGCTTGAGGACCCTTCTCACTTCCAGCTGAACAAACACTTTCTATCGCATGTAAAATCCAGCTTGGTGCTAATAGACGTCTCCCCCCACCTTCCTCCCTCCCCTTTACCACCTTTTCTGCAGTTGGCAGGACAAAAAAGTGTTGCTATTACCTGACTTATTATCAGCACGGGACTGTAATTTATGACATATGCTTGGTAAAGTGCCATGCTCTTTGAGTTCTGTGGGGTGGTGGGGAGAGCAATGGCTGTGGAGGAGAAGCCAGTTGTTCCACCCTTGCAAAATACAGCACAGTCTAAAGGCTTCCTCTGACTTCTGACAGGAGCACTGTGGGCAGTAGGCTCAGCACCCTGCTTTGCTGATGTTAGTGGGTTGAGACACCAGTGCTCAGAACAGATGCAAGGTTTTTCTGTCCTTAGGAAGCACACAGTTTCTCCCTTGGGAAATTTATTGAATTCCCTATCTTTATTGCTTTTAGTCCTGTACAATCTTATCCCTTAGGCAGGATCTCAGAACCTGCCTTCCTCGTGTTCCTCATACAAGTGTCACCTCCTCTTTTGTCCCCTGGCTTCAAGTCCCTGTTCTCTCATGGGAGGGTCTGCAGCATCTGCCTCATGTGCAGCAGGTCAAGCACAGGAGCTGTGAAAGGCAGACATTACAGCAGGACAGCTGTCCTCTAGCAACCAGGTTCATCCCCTGTCTGAAGGAAACAACTTGATCATTTAGATCTCCATGTCTGGATTTGAGCTGAAACTGTGCTGTGGAGAGAAGGGGACAAATAAATTGTCATTGCTGTTGGTGGGTGAGATTTGAATAGCAATATAAGGGGAAAGGGATAGTCCTGGCAGCAGTGACTTTTTCAGTGACTGAAGAGAGATTTATGAGAAATGAGACTTTATATCCCAGTTTTGAGATAAGTGGTATGGAAATTTGGCATGGGAAAGAGTTTTTTACGCTGGGCTATTTGCTGATAACTGAAAAGTTAATGTTGACTCTTAAGCTCCCCTCAGGAAAACACCATCGTTCATCTTTCAGAGGTATTTGGAGCTTGGCTGTCCGCCTTGTCCACTTGTTGTGTTTCAAAGGATGGGAGCAGAGATCATCCAAACTATTTCCCAGTTTCAGGAGCACACCTTCCCTGAAGCTGCTCAGTTACAAGGAGCATTTGCTTGGCCTGCAGTGAGACAGGCTCTCTGTAAACTGTGGGGAAGGATCACATGGCAGTTTGTCCTCCTTCTTTGGTTCAGGCTTTGCCAGCTGCTGGGTGAGAAGCAGGTCTCTGTAGCCCTCTGCTTCAATAGTGCCATGTGTGCATCCATGTGCTGGAGCTAAAGGAGATGTTCTGGCTGGGCTTGAGTCCTGGATGCTCTCTTTGCTACTTGTTGTCTGAAGGTTTGCAAGATAAAGCCTTGGGAGCTGGGTGACATAAGGAGATGTGTGAAGCCCACAATACCAACCTAATGCTACTTCCAGAGTCATCATCTCTAGCTGCTGTTATTTCTGGATATCTTGTCCAAAGGGTCTTAAGGCTGAGGGTTTGGTCTGGGAGAATGCCTTGAGCTGGAGTGGCTTTATTCCTGTTGTGGTTGGATAGAATATGTGTTTTGGATTGCATTTATTTCCCCGAACAGTAGCTATGTAGAAGTTTGCCATCTGGTATAATTCTGTCCTCTGAGCTTCATCTGTCCTGTGCAGTGGGGAGAGACTGAAACCTCCCGTGAGTGAATCAGCTTATTTTGTCTTAAGCACTATTGGGTGGAGCAGGTTGCGCTGGAGCTGATTCTGCATTTTCTCACTGGAGCTTAGATATTTAGGTGCCAAACTGGGTGCTAAAATCAGAGATGAAATCCCCCCTTTCACTTTTTTTGTGAGGGAGGACTGGTGGGAGGCTCAAATTGTCCTTGGGGTCTGAGTCAACTTTAAGCCTTGTTCTGTTGACTGAGTTCCAGACACCCCATACCCAGGTCAAATCTCTACCTGGATTCCAGAAAGAGCCCCCCTTTCTCAGATGGTGAGAAGCAGATGGGTGGTGCTGGATCATGCTGAAAACAAGCAACAATCTTGAAAGGTTTCTCAGTGTCCTGCAGGGTGAAAGCAGTTTAGCTGACAATATACCTCTGCTGGGTGTGAGATTATTCACTGGGAAAAGGTGGGGGGAAATGGCAAAAAATGGCAACCTGTCTTAAGAGAGTTCACTGTATGTGCACCTGAAAAAAATCATAACATGGGATTGGCTTTCTTCTCTGCTTTCTCGGCTTTTGGCATTTGTAGCCAAGCTCTGGCAGGCGGGGCAAATTTCATTCTCCCAAGGGTAATTAAAAAGACCATTTCCCCATTTAAAGAGTGAGAGGGAGGTGAGGATGGAAAGGGGAGCTGAGCCAGGCAGTGAGCAAGCCCTGCCCACACTGCTGCATGAGTTCGCAGAGCCATGGCTCTCCCACCCCCACCACGTTTCACGGCGTTAGGCACGTGGGATTGAGGGGAGCTGGATGGGTATGAAAGCAAACACACATCTGGAAGTTCCTCCAGTTAATTGGGCAATTATTCATACCATTCTTGCTGGAAGCAGCCTGCTACTGCTGAGCCAAAACCAACAACAACAGACTGTGGGCGTACTTCGTCCCTGCTCAGAGTGGGGAGACTTGTGTGGCAAGGTGGGGCTGCAGAGGACAAGTTAAGCAGTGAGGGCATGGGCCCACTGCTCCTGGGCTGCTCTGCTTGGCTGTAGAGGTTTGTGGGGAAGCCCTGGAGACCCTGATGTGGTGAGATGCTTGGGAAGCACTTGCTTCACAGTGCATGTGGGCCCAAGAGGGAGGGGGAAGCTGTTGCTCTGGAGCAGCATGAGAACCCAAGTCAATCTGTGTTGGGTTTTATTAGGAGCTTGGCAGGCTGTGGTGTTCGTGAAGGTAGTCCAGGCACAGCTGTGCTGTGCAGCACTTTACTCCTCGTAAATAATGGATTCACTGCCATTTCTGCCCAGCTGCCACCTGAGTGAGGCTCTGGCAGCTCATGTTCACCTTTTCCATCCTTCCTCCTTTACCTTCCTTACATCCTTGGTTCTTTCTTAGTCTGGCAGCAATGTCTTTGGATGTCCCCATTCCCTGCCTATTTTCTGGTACAGGTGTTGTGCAGGTGAAGTTCTGAGGGAATGCAGAGGTAGATGGCCTTTGTTCATTCCCCAGGATTTGCCTGTGAGATGGGAGCTGGGAATGACCGCCTCAGTCTGAGTGGCTTTCCCTATTACAAAGTTGACAGGCCTCAGCATATCCTCAGGGAGATGAAGTTCAGGAGTATCCTGGACACCATCAGCCTTGAAGAGTTGTTTCTCCTCCTTCTCATCTCTCTATCTGGTGGGATATAGGGTTGCTCCCAAGGCTGAATTCTCTGGGATTGCATATCAGTGTGACAAACCACATCTTGAAAACGTTTCCCTGGAACTGTAGCTAACTGCACTTTGAGTGTTTTGCCATTCCCTCCTTGCTGCCGAAGCCCACAGGAAACCTTCCCCTTCCAGCAGAATATCTTGATTGATAAAAACAATCCCCTTCTCTCAAACCGTGCCTGCCGCGCAAGCTGGGGGTGCTGTGTTTGGCCCATCTGCTTCCCACTTTGCCTGAGAGCACATCTCTGGCACTGGGAGTCATTGTGGCAGCCTCAGAAGTGCATGCTGTGCGGGGCTCCACCAGCATAATTGGAGCCAGCTCCAGCCAAGCCCAGCTGGGATGTGAAAGAAGAATTCCCGTGGTTCCCTCTTTCCTTGTCTTTTTGCTTCTGCCACGAGATGGGTATTCTCTAAAGAAGAAATTTATTGCCATTAACTCAAGATCTTCCTTAGGATAACATAAATCAAACAGACAGTTTGGCTTCAGGATGAATGTGTAAACGTAAGCAAGGCTGCAGTGAGTCACGCCATGGAGCCTCGAGTACAGCATCACTGGAATAAATGCTGTAGGAAAAGGCTGGAAACAATGCATGCATGGCATGTGCTATCTTGCCTCTTATCTGATGGTCCAAGGATATGGTGAAAGGTTTATCTAGTGGGTGATCAGCAAATATTTTGTATTTTTGTTTGTTAATTTTTGAAGTGCCTTAGATGGTGCTAATTCAGAAAGGCTTGGAGATATAAAGTTCTCTGCATGAGCTTTAGTAGTGGTCTCAAAAGTCCTGTGGGGACATCTCAGCATCAAAAAACACTGTAGAAGGGGGAGCATGATTCCCAGTTTTACAGGAGGGAGTGAAGAATTTAAATTACTTATCCAAAATTTCAGTGGGAATCCTTAACAGAGTGTGGTGTTGAAACCAGATTCTCAGACTCCTGTGACTGTTCAGCTTTCCTCTTTGATAATCACCCACACAGAGATCTAAGTTAGGATTGGAACTTACCCTTGAGCTAATGCAGAAATAAACCTAACTGAAGGGAAAGCCTTCCTTACTGTCCAGCTGGATGACTATGCTGTAGAAGGAGGACATTGCCAGGTGGAGAGGCCAACCAACAAAACCTGCTTTGTCAAGGATTAGGAAATGGGAACATTGCTGAGGGTTCAGATGAGGAAATCAGATTCTGAAGGTGCTGAAAAAAATCAAGATTTGTGGTGGAAAACCGTTTCAGGGAACAGGAGAGAGTTAGGGACAGGGTCTGCTGTTCAGCCAGAAGGAAGAGCATAGAGCCACCAGTCATGTGGAAGGGATGGGAAAGATAGGAGGGTATGTAGAGCTGGGCATTGAAATGGAACAGCTGAGATACAAGCACCAAGGGACAGCTCTTGCTCTCACTGAAGGGAATGGATCAACTCCCATTGACGTCAATGAAGGCTGAACTGGGACCCTTGCGAGAAATATATTGAACACAGACAAATCCAGCAAAGTCAAAACAGATGATGCAGGCTGCCTAATACAGTCACAGGGAGCTGATTGCGAAACCTCCTAACAAGGCAATTCTGTCAAGCAGCCATCCAAGCCCAGTAGGCTTCAACCTAGGAGAGGAACATGGGAGGCTGTGGTCCTGGAGAAGGCATACCCAAGATGGGTTGTGTCCTCACTGTGTTCCAGCATAACCCCACTTGCCACCTTGTTTGTGTGACCTTCCTAGCTATCTTACTGTATTCCACAGCTATCTTACTGTATTCCAGGTGCTTTTTCTTGAGCTTCCCCTGTCCCACCAATGAAGCTGTTCTGAAACTGGCAGTTTGGACAGACTGGACAAATTGTCAGAGAATACACTGCTGTACCTCAGCTGGCAGTGGGGGGCAGCTGAGTATGCACACAACTAATCCATGGCTCTTGCAAGTCAGTTCAACTTGGCCAATGTGACAGAACCGCACTAAGCTGAAGTGACCTTATTTGCACGGACTAAGCAAATGCACATGGACCATAAGGCTGACATGCAGTAACCGGTTACTGTGTGATAGCCGGTTCCTGTGTTTGTGCTCAGCCTCTGACTCATCACCCCAATCTCTTCCCTTGCTGTGCTTCTCAGTCTGTTGTTCCAGGTTCCCAGTGCCTGGTTTCCTCTGCGTCAGGGATGTCTGTGATCCTACAGCAACTCCGTGTCTGTCCAGAGAGTAGTTTTGGCAACTCTCCTGCTCTGCTCCATGGAGCCTCAATGATCTGCTCCAGATTCAGGCTCTCCTTGTCCTCTTCTGAGGGTACTCAGCCAGCTAGCTCCCTGTGGGACCCCAGGTCATGTCTCCCCTCACTCCATAAACCCTTTCCAGCTCAACAGACCTCCTTGGACACCAGA
Source organism: Lonchura striata (assembly GCF_050655825.1). Classification (NCBI taxonomy): domain Eukaryota; kingdom Metazoa; phylum Chordata; class Aves; order Passeriformes; family Estrildidae; genus Lonchura; species Lonchura striata. The sequence continues at coordinate 16,251,311 of NC_140716.1, read as the reverse complement.
ACCTGCCTCTTCTCCATCTTTATTTTTGTTCCCCACTTGGAGAAAGCAGAGTCCAGACATGGCTCTACCCTTAGAGAGCAAGAAGGTGTGGAGCACTCTAGTGAGGTCAGTGGCAGGATCTTGGCAGTATCTTCTCTCTGGCAGAGTGAGAATTTGGAAAAGGTGATGGAGTCGAAAGGAGAGGGCAGGATGGAGTTACTAGTGTAGAATATGAAGCTGAAAAAAGAAGGAACTGAGTTTCTGCGTGCTCCTGAGGATGTGTCATCCTTGACCAAGTACTGGTTCAGGCTGAAGAGCAGAGACTTCAGTAAAGCCACACTTATTCTACACCATGTTGAAACAGAATTCAGTCCAGAAAGATCCATTTCCCCTAAACCTGGAATCGTAACACAGTTGTAGCTGTGTTATGACAAAAGGGACGGATCTAAATCAACTGATTTGTAAGTAGAAAATTCAAAGGAATGGGAGCAGGAGTGGAGAGAGGAGAGTGCAGAAGTGGAGACAGGCAGGGGGCATTGTTGCTCTTAAAATGGGCCTATACTCTATGCACATTTTAGATGTTTTGGGAAGAGTGGAATTTCACTTTTGATTCCCCATGGATAGAATGGACTGAAACTTTACCTTCCTTTTCACCCTGGATCCCCTGAAATAGCAGCATCTTGTACAAGGACCAGCTTCCTTGAGGTAAGAGTAATGTTTGGTGGGGAATCCAAGAGTGTACACAGGGACAGGTTGCCTGCAGTGGGTATTGAGGCATTGCCTGAACTTTCAGGAATGACATGAGCAAAGCCAAAGTGCTGGGGCCAGCAGACATGAAAGACACCAAGAGGGGCCTCTTTCAACTATGCCAGACGCAAAATAAAGGCTATGGAAAAGTGTGGGCTTGCTGTATACTGGGGCAGAGGATCTAGAAACAAAGGGCATGAAAAAGGCAGATATTCAACACTTTTTTGATACTGGTACTCATAATGTTTAATGTCCTTTTTAATGGCTTAGACTGCACTCTCAGCGAGAGTAGGGACAACCAGATGATACCTCTGAGGGCACAGCTGGTAGTCAAAGGGCATTTCACAAGCTGTCGTCTATCCTGTGCTGTGATATGCATTTCAGCACTGAAGGCCTGGCATTTTCTGCTGACTGCACTACTTGTTTGCTTCTTGCTTCCATTTCAGGCAGCTCTCTTTCTTTGAAGATGGTGGAAACAAACATTCCTTCTCTAAGTAAGCAGCTGAAGGGACTGTGTTAGACTAGTCACACCTCAGTGAGTTAAATTTGCACCCTGAGCCATGGTTTTATGTTTGTAGGTTTCCCACAGTAACAGCAGCACCAGGATGTAATCACAGCATTGTCACATGTGAGCTACTGCATCAGCCTAAGGGCTTGCCTCTCTGCAGTGAGGTGGGAAAGGACCTGGATATGAGAGGAGGTGTGGGCTTGAAGGAGCCCTGCTCCATGTTAGTTCTCCAGCCACAGCCTGGCACAGAGCTTCTTCTCTCTCCATGCAAACTGGCACATGGGGACTGTGTTCTCAGAGAGGAGCAACCTCAGTGGTTCACCCTGTGTGGTGAGGTAAAGGTGTTCTTGGAAGCACACAGGAAAGCAACAGCATCACCATCTCCTTAGCTGGTCCCAGCTGTACAGCAGTACAGGCAATACTGTGTCTTCTGGAGTGTATCTGGGACAGCCTTCCCCATCAGTGTTCCTACTTTTCTTTATTCATGGGCATATCATAAAGTGAGGTTTTATTAATAAGACTGATTTTTCTCTCTCCCTTGTCTTTTTTTAGGAAACAGTGCTCCTCTCCATATTCCACAGCTCTTCACCTCCTCTGGATATCTGTATGAGTATGTTTATTGATATGACAGCATGCAGCAGTCAGCGCTGCCAAAGTCAATGTGTCCCTTGTATGTTGAGGATAGGCTGGGGCTGTCAGCTTTCTGTCTCCTGAGAGAAACAAAGACTGTTTGTTGATTTTGCCTTTAGCTGGTGTTAGATAAACAGTGAAATTGTATTATTTTTGTGCTTCCTCCTATGACCAGCTTGAGCACTGTAGTGGACACATCAGTCACTGACATCAATTGTTTCCCCTGGATTATGTTCTGAGTGTTTGGTGAAGCCTGGAGAAAAACCACCATTATCTTTGAAACTCATCTGGACGGGTAGGAAAATCATGACCCTTATGCTGTTCTTGGGCCTAGCCGTGGTCGATGCTGCCTGACATTTTGGGCTGCTGGTCTCACAATGTTGGGGGGGCTGCTTCTGCCCATCAGGTACACGTGTTCTTGGTCATTCTGTTTATCAGTGTTAAACTTCCTGTTTTATGGTGGTGACATCCTCAGTGCAAAACCAGAGGCAGCAAGCCTGGGCAGCCTATTCAAGGAAACCTCACCTCCCAGGACTCTCTTTTCTCTGGTGGATCCTCTAGTGTTCTGGAAAGTGTGAGTCCTGCCTAAAGATTCTGCATGAGTAGGTGTTTGGGGAAACTCTGTGTACTCTTTTCTGGTGTCTGATAGAAGTTGAGCTCTCACAGCAGCTTTCTGTATGGGCTCCTCCTATGCAACTGGTAAACTGCAAACTTGACCCATGTTACAGGTCGAGTCAGACCATTGGCTTCTTGATAGCTCAGTCTGATAGGGTGAAATTTGCTGATGGGTTCTGAACTGTTGGAGATGGATGAACAAACACAAACAGCATGATTCCTTAGGTTTTATTTCCACTGGAAACAAGGCTGAAGGAGCCAGCTCTACTATTCCCTATGGGATTGCTTGTTACCAAAAACATTGGAGAGGTCATACTTCCTGGTAGCTGCATAGGATCTTTTGTTGGGGCAAACTCATTCTGTGCCTTTGGAACCAGGTGAGAGATCTTCATATGCAACAGCTGGCCTGAAATGGCAGATTGTGCTGCACCAGGATTTCAAGGAACAGGCAACCAGAGGAGAAAACTGGGTGAAGAAATGCCTGATCTTGGGCTTCTGCCAATAGAGAGCAAGACCTGCTGACACAGTGGGGACACAGAAGTAAGACCAGTCATGTTCTCAGGTGCTGGGGCCTTTTAAAGTGAGTATGCTGGCCCTGATAGAGTGAGCTTGCTCCAGAGAGGTCCTTCCCACTGGACTTCAACAAGCAGGAGGATGAAGATGCTGGGAGAGGTGACCCAAGTAGTTTTTGGTCTGATTTTGCTCACAGCTTGAGACTCTAGTTTGTGGTACAAACGTAAAAGTTGGGGGTCAGTCTCCCTCTGCAGCACAGCAGAATCATAGAATCTTAGGAACTGCTGAGTTGGAAGGGTCCTATGAAGATCGAGTCCAATTCCTGGCCCTGCACAGGACAACCTCAAGAATCTCACCATGTGCCTGAGAACCTTGTCCAAATATTTCTTGAACTCTGAGAAGCCTGGGGATGTGACCACTGCTTGGGGAACCTGTTCCAGTGCCCGATCATCCTGTAGATGAAGAACCTTAGTATTTGAGCAAAGCCTCCTCTGACAAAGCTTCATGCTTTGGTTCTTCACCATGTGTCAATAAATTATGTCTGGTCAGCAGGATTGGAGCATGTCACAGTTTCTTTCCAGGCTTTTCCTTACCACAAAACTCAGCAAGGAAGAGGGCAGGTCAAAGAGTCTGCAGCTGGTGTGAGTGATGGCTTAGCACAGACAACACATTCTGAACCACAAAAATGGGGAGTGGAGTTGCTGCTCTGATGTGATTCAAGGCTCTTTAAGAAGAACAGAATAGATAAGGAGAACCAGGCAAACTATCCTTTGAAAGATAAACAGAACAATATAAAGTTACTGTTATTGTTGAACTAGGAAGAAAAATTGCTGAGAGCAACAAAGGGGTTTCTAGACAAAGAACTGCAAACATTTTAAAAGGGAGCCAGAATAAAGAGACCATGAACAACTGGGCAGGCTGTGACCTCCTCTGAACCTGAAGGAGGAGCCTGGCAGAGCTCCCAGGCACATAATCTCCACATGTCTGATGCTCTGCAAACATCTGCCCAGCACCTTGAGGTCTTGCTAAAGGCAGTGGTATAGCACTGTAAGTCCAGGACAGTGGCTGACAGCTCAGCTCCTGCTGCCTGACTGACTTTGGCATTGAGTGGGATGGATGACTGTTATCCTGTGGAGCTATGATGTAATTTGATTCCTACAAAATACTGATGCTGAAATATGTTTCTGGGTCCTTCAGTTTGGGTACAGCAGCTCTTTCTTTGGACTGTGTCATACTTCTCAATCTTAATTAAAGAAGCCCTAATGTCACATTGCAGCTGACCCCCTAATGTAATACCCTCGGAGGTAGCAAAGATGAAGAGCTGAAAGACCTTATGTTTGCGTTACAAAAAATACTCTTTCTGGCTTCTTGTTTTCTGTCATGGCCAATCACACTGCCAGTCTCCCTTTCGCAGTTCTTCTCATGGCACCTAGTGAGATTCTTGAGGTTGTCCTGTGCAGGGCCAAGAGTTGGACTTGATGACCCTTGTGGTTCCCTTTGCAACTCATGATATTCTATGGTTCTGATGTTTCCACCCCTCTGTAACCATCTATTGCCCTTCTGCCCCATCCTTCATCTCCCCACTGCAACCTCCCTGGTGCTGTGATGCCATGAAAGCAGATATGCTGCCAGTGATAGATGGAGATGGTTCCTGCCATGCCAATACTGTCTGTGAGCTGACTCCTTGTTCAGTTCCTGGTGTGAGTCTCTGCATGTTAGCTCTGTGCATTGCAGTAATGCAGCTGTTTGTGAAGCCAACTCATGGCTGCAGTATTCCATGCATTTCCACTGATTGCAGCACCCATGCGGTCATGGTTGGCAGCTGGCAGCAATGTGCCAAGCAAAAACAATATATGAGCATATCAGCTCTGTCTTGTGGTGGTTGCTGCTGGATGCTTCAGAATAGCCTGGCCCTGGAGCCATGTGTTTTCCATGTGGCTCCCCCTCCTCCCTGAGTGGGTTGTACAAGGTGACCTCTGGAGGCCCCTTCCGCCCTCAAACATTCTGTGCAGTAAGAATTCACTCCTGTAGGGGAGGATGTTCCAGTATGGGGGTGGCATGGCACCTGGGGTCTGTAGGTGTGGGGTGATGCTCTCCTGCTGGGGCAAGTAGTCTTGTATTCACACTCAAAGAGAAGAAGTGCAGTGAGTCTTTTACCAGGAAATGAGCTCTGGGAGCTGGGTACTCAAGTGATAAATTGCTGGAGTATGTAGATGTGTGTCCTGTAGCCCTGTGTGGTACCTGGCCTGGAGACCAGGAGCACTTTAGAAATAAGACAACAAAGATGTGCCTAGGGTCCATGGAGCACAGTCTCAAGCAACCAAATGTTTGCTTTCCTAATGCTGCTCCTGGGAGCCTTGGCTACCTGAGATAATAGTGTGTATCTGTTATTTCAGTCGGGAGGCTGAAACATCCAGACATTGTAAGGTTTTTCTGCAGAACTAACCTGAAAATCTTTCTTGGAGGCTGTATGTACACCAGTCTGCCATGGTAAAACTATCCATGTATGAAACCATTTTCCAGGACAGTGGGAAACAGAGGTGCTGAGGTAAGTTGCAGGTTCCCCCTCTGAAAGCACTATCCTGGCTGTGGATTCTATGCTGTGCTGGATCACAGAGTTTCATGGTATTCATCATGATCCTTGCACACCTTGCCTCCACCCAAGGCCAGTTTTAACCTGACCTCAGCTTCAGCATGCCTTCTGCTTCCCTTCCCTGAGGATGTGTGTGAGCTGGTTCTTATATCCCTGCAGATGCTCTGAAATAGGTAGGGGAAGACTGTAATAGTGGCACAGAGGTTCATTGGACTGCTCCTTCCCACCCTCCAGATAATGTCATTGAGACTGCCTGGGATGTTTTGGTGCATAGACAAATTTCTGCAGCAAGTGGCAGTGAGGGGAGGGATGCTGGAGGCTTCCTTTGTGATTTCAGGGCAGCGCAGTATGTGCCTGTCCAACAGAGGCACCCTTGGGGCTGAGCCTGCTACAGGCTAGCTCTCCGAGTATGCACACCTGAAGGTGCATCCCAACAAGGGTAAGGACAGGATTCTTATGCTTTGCAAACCCTTTCTGCTTGTGGCCGAGGACACCCAGGATTGAAATAGAAGGACAACACAATTGTGCCATGTGGCACCTGAGGCTCATGCTAAATCACGACCTGACCCTGCCTGGAATCTTTACCTGCAGGCAGAGGTTTCCCTTAGTTGCAGCAGCTCTGCTCTGTCTCAGATACAGTTGACTGTGAGCAGACTCCACCCAGGCCGTGGGTCCATCAACAGCTCTGGCACATCTGCCTGGAGCTGGGCCTGCCCAGAGGAGCTGGCATGGGACAAGCACAGATAGGCAGGGGGTGTCTGCAGCCCCTCCTCGCTGTCAATCTTGACATGGTGCCATCACTTTTCTTCCCTGGCTATGGCTCTGTGTTGTGAAGCATTGACTGCCTTACACCAATGAGACAGCCAGGCAGCAAGAGACAGCAAAGGTTTTTTGTCTGGTCACCAGGGCTCAGGTTCCCCTGTGCTTACACACATCATTATGAGCAGGGCAGAGGTACAGTGTCAAAAGATAAAGATCTACGTATAGGGCAAATACTAGGAAGAAATGGGTTTGTCCCAGAGCAGAGAGAAGCAAAAATAGTTTCAGAGAGGACAGTGAGGAGCTACTTCAGAGGAGCCCTCTGCTGAGCTCTGAGGCCTGATGCTCCATAGGCCAAGTCCTCAGCCAGTGCATGGATGTGGGCACTGAACTGCATAGGGACATCATGAGGTGGCTGTCACAGACTTGCGCTCACAGCTGGGGACCTGCACCTCCTGAAAAATGCTCCTGTTGAGCTCCCTGAGACACTCAGGGCACACTCAGGGCACACCTGGCCAGGGGTGATCAGGACAGCCAGAGAAGCAGGACACAGGACACTCTGGCAGAGGAGCATGGCCTCAGGAGGGAGCAGCATCTCAGCCACAGTGCTGGCAGTGGAGCCTGCCAGGGAATTACAGATGATTGTAGAACTGATCTGAGATGAAACACTTTGGATCAAGACCACAACCAAAAATATTTCGAGTTGGATCAAACTGATCCAAACAAATCTGTTTGTGTCCTGCTTTCCTAGCAGACAGTCAGTCTTAAAGGTCATAGAGCTGAGAAGTGTAGCTGGGCACAAGTGGATTTTCCTTTAGGAAAATTACAATGACAGAAAATTCCTGACCAGCTTTGCTCTAATGGTGAAGAAGGGGGGTGATTTACCTCTCCTAATTTTAGACATCTTTGTGAGGAGCTGAGACATGGAGCTCTAGAATGCAGAGATTTTAGCATCTCTAGCCAGCACAGAGGCCCCCACTCCCCAGGGGACAAGGCCAGCAGGAGTGATGGCTGGTCTCCTGCATATTCCTGCATGCTGAATGGAGGCTGGGACTCCTTAAAGCAGCCCTCCAAACTCCTGACTTTTGGGAAGTGGGAGCCTTTGCAAACCTTGGGGACTGTTGTTGACATGGCATGAAGGTATGCAGACAAGTTGAGGCAGACATGAACAATCAGACTTATCCCTTTCGACAACTGCTTTTTTGATAACTGCCTGTATTGTTAGCCAGCATCAGCCAGTGACTCAGAGATGGAAATGTGCAGGGACAGGCTTTGTAACTGTCCCAGCTGCTGGGTCTTCATTCTTTCCCAAAAGCAGAGCCCTGATACCCTCGTCCACACCCATGTGGACCCAGCTCTGGTGCAGCTCATGGTGGCAGGAGCAGTCTGAGGCTGCTTTCTTTTGCGGGTGTCCCACTGCAGGCAGTCACATTGGAGGAGATGCTTGGAGCTGGAGAGCTGCTGGCTCTCACCTGAGTGCAAGTCACTGTGATTCAACCTGAGGGCTCCCAGCTCTGTGTGGTGAACTCACCTCAGCATCCGACTGATCCCCGAGGTGATCTCACCCCCCAGGTTTTTCTGCAGGTGGGATCGCCCCGGGAGGCTGCGCAGCTTTGGGAGAGCGCAGCGAGGTGCTGGCTGCTCCCCCACGGCCAGCTGCAGCCTCCCGTGCTGCTGCGGCTTCCTCAGCTCCGCGCCCGGTTCCGGTGGGAGCCCGGCTCTCCCAGACAGGTGTGCTGAGGAAGCGGGCCCAGCACATCCACTTGGCAGCCAGGGATGATGCTGCTGCTGGAAAGGCAGTGCAGAGGCCAGACGTATGCAAGCAGCCGTGTGCAGGAGCACACTGGGGTACTTAGCCTGTGTCACTCATCTCTGCTGCTGTCCTGTGTCTAACTGATGCAGGCTAGCTTCTAAACGGATAATTTGCCCTTCAAATTTGGTAATGTCACTTTAATTCACCGAGCACTTTTAAGATGCTCAGATGTCTTTGGCAACTGTGGTCTGTTTTTATTAGTAAAATTATAGCATATGATATTAAAAATCTGTTTTCATCGCCCTTGTTGGAAGGGATGCCAAATGCAAATCCATTTAGATAAGTAAAGTGGATTTAAAGACTTCCTTTTGCTGTGCCTATTAAACAGATGAAAAGCCAGGGCCTTGGAGTTTCTCTCCTTTTCTGGTGTGGGAGCTGGGTTCTGGATCAGGAGTAGCAATGGAGACTGTTCTGACTCTGCTTACTGCCCACTCAGTCAGGTGGGCAGAGCTGCTTGCCCATTGCACACTCAGTCCCATCTTGCCTGGAGTCAGCTGGGAAGGGAGCAGACTATTCAGTTTGTGAGTGGGTCGGCTGGAAGTGACTCCTCTGGAGCCCCAGGAGGAACCCTCTGCCTTCACGGGGCTCTGCCATGACACAGCTGCACCAGCAGCTGCCTACAGACTCACTGGCAGAGAGCTTGGCTGCCAGGACCTGCAGAATGCCCTCACTAACACTGGGACTGATATGCCCAGGGCCACAGCAGAGTCTGGGGCAGAGGAGAGGTGATCCCAAACCTCTGCAGCCCTGGAGACAGGGCTGGACAAAGCTGAGACCACTGAGTGTTACCTTTGGCAGGTCCCTCCCATCCTGTTTTCCCCGAGGCCCCAGTAGCTGCATTATCTGTGGAAGATACCTGTATTCTGGTGCATGTATTCTTCCTCTCTCTGTCTCTGTGGCTGTTCATTGTGCACTGTGGGGGGTCTGGCACCTGCCTGTGCACCTGAGGCACCTCCATGCCCTGCAGAGCGGAGCAGTGTCCTCGTGGGAAGGCTGTACATGGTGGAGGTGCTGGCCAGGGTGCTCCAAGCTTGCTCTCCATGTTCACACTCCTGCTGATCTCCACACCTGAGTTGCCTCTTCCTGTCACAATATTCTCAGGAAAATGCAGAATTTGTGTTCATGGACTGACCTTTATTCTCCCAACAACTGCAATGCTGCCTACTGCACCTCCCAACCTGCCCTGGCCTGGGACACCTGTCCACATTCCCGACCAGTTCCTGCATTCCTTACCTTCACTTCATCCCCTCATAACATCCCAGAGGCCACTTTTCTGGAAGTTCTTCCAGAAACCAGTGATCCCTACCACAAAACCCTGATGGCTGCAATTTCCCAGCCCAGCACCATGGGAAGAATACCCTGCAGGTCTGTAGGTGCAGCTCCTCAGGTGCTGGGCATCTGTGCTAGTGCAATCCCACAAGATGCAGAGCTTGTGCAGCATTAGCAGCATTGAGTCACCATGATAGTCCAGAACATTTATAGTTTTGTTTCTAGCATCAAGACTCTTTTTTTCCCAAAAGATCTGATATCCTGGGGATACTGCTACTGTGTCTGGTCTGGGTCTTTTCAATTTGCACTAAGAAGGAGGGTGAAGGTATCCCATCTGACCTGGCCTGATAAAGCATGAGGTTGTCCAAGGGCAAGATGGGCTCCAAGGATGTAGGGATGGCAGAATGGGACACGAGGGAGAGAGGGAGAAAACCTCTTTAAGTGGCACAGATATTGTCCATTCTGTGCCTGCAGTGGCAGGCTGGGCACTGCTGAGGGGGGTCAGGCTACTTTACCTTGGGCCTCTTAGCAAGGATGTCCTCATCCTCACTGTCCTGAGGGAGCTGAGATCTGCCCCTTTCCAACATGTGCCCTTACTACCTGTCCTGCAGCGACCCAGGTACATCCACCCGCTACCAGGGGAGCAGCAGCTGTCCTGGCTGGCACTTCCCACAGGGAAGCACAGGAGGAGGGAAGTGATTCAAAGCTATCCAATGAGTCAGTGGCTTAGCTGGGAATAAAGCAGGTCTTTTGCTCAAACCACTCAACTTCTCTGGGAAGGCTGAGTGTATTCTAGGGGGACTTTGCTGCTTCAGCAGTTTCCCAATAATTGTGGGTCTAGACATAACACAGCAGATGCTCTGCTCCAAGCTGCACTTGCAAGACAGTTGCTTAAAAAATTATAATGAGCCGAAGAGGAAAGGCAGGTGCTACCTGGGGCAAAGCACAAGGATTTGTGTAGGGGAGAGTGTGGTGAGACTCAGACCCTGACACTCCAGCCCTTATGCGGTCACAGGCAGGCTGAGGTACCCAAAAGTTCAAGTGCAGGGTCTAACTGAGCAGTCAGAGCAGTTTAATGATTTACTGCCCACTGTATGCCACCATCACATGCTTGGCCACATGGCCTCTGGCAGGGCTGGCTGTGACACGAGGGAATGGCACAGCGCTCTCCAGCCCAGCAGACCTCCCTGCATCCTGTGGCTGGAGTTGGGCACTTCTGCTTGCACCTCGGAGTGCTTCCCCTCCCTAGCACCCAGAGGTGGGATCAGGCATCTGCCAGGGTTGTTTCCTCCCCAGCGGCACATGGCAGCTCCACCATCCTCTTCCTCCTGCTCTACTGCCTCCCTGGGATTCAGCTTTTTGTTTCCAATGTGCAGGCCAAGCCAAGCTGTGCATATTCCTCGTTTGTGAGTTGTTTCAGCCCTGCTCTGTGCCAGCCATGGTGGGAGACAGTGGCTGGCAGCTGAGCCCACAACCACCACAGGTGCTGGACCTTGCTGAAGCTCTGAGATGTGTGGTGGCACAGTTGGCCCAGCTGAAGGTGGCTGTGGTGGCTGGAGGCATCAGCTCTGGAGGAAGGGCTGTTTGTTTACCCGGGGCTATGGGTGTGCTTGCTCAAGTCTGTGGGGTATGGGCCAAGCTGCAGTGTCTGGTGAGCAACTGAGAGAGGACGGAATGTGCGAGGCATAGGAGCTGTGGTTTCTGCAGGCAGAGGAGCTGATGCACCACTTTGGCAGTATCTTGCAAAGAAGCAGCCCCTGGGTTTGGAAAGGAAGGATAGGGAGAGTCCTAGCTCTCTTTGGTGCAGCTCTCTTTGGTTGGTTTGTTTGGGTTTCCAGTGGCTGCTCTGGAGGTTGAGCTTATGTTTACTCTCTGTCCTGCTTCAAACTGGTAGAGCAGTAGTGGGACCCAGTGCCTCCTCTTGCTCTGGAGCTAGGAGATTCCCCACAGCTGCCACTCTTCTGGCTTGTTCCCAGCCCAGTAAGCCCAGTGGCTGGATCTGTGTGGATGTCCTGCCTGCTCTACATTCCAGAGCCCATACAGGATGGGGCAGCTGGCTGGCAATGTCACTCTGGCCCTAACCCTAACCCATCACCTCTCTGTGGCTGTCTGAAATAAGCTGGCACATGCTCATTTTTCCCTTTCCCCAGAAAAAGCAAAGCACAACCCATTGTCTGAGACTGCAGGAGTTGCTGGAGTGGATGGAGACTGTGGGGAGATGCTGGCACTGAGCTGTCTCCCAGCAGACTACTCTGTACCTCCTCCTGGCCTGGTTGGGTTTTTGCCTGGACCATGCTGAGGAGGGTGGATGGAGGAGATGCTGCAGAGTGAGGAGCTGTGGAGCTCTTAGAAGGGAAGAGATATCTGTCCTGATGCTGTCACTGTGATATAGGGACAGGGATGGACTCCTTCACCCTGCAATAAGCAGCCCATGGTGCTACTAGGGTCTGACTGGTTGCCTGTGGAGGAACACCCCAACTGGCCCCCTGGCTCCCTCCAGCAGACATGGATGTGCTCGGTGCTTAGATGGGTAGATGTAGTGCTTGCTGCTGCTCCTGTACCTCAGGAAAGCTGCTGGGAGGCCTGCAGAGCCAGCACCCTTGGGGAAGCGAGGGGCTGGATGTCTGTGTCCTTTTTTGCATCTCTTTAACAAGGCATCCTCCATGTGGGATCCCATTTTCTCTGGGCTGTACCACTTCCTTCTCTTCTGGCTGTTGGAAGCCCAGGGGCTTGCTTACAGCCTCGCCAGGCTAGCAGTGAACTGGGAGGGCTCCAGCTGCCATGCCATGGCTAGCCCCAGGCTTGGTTGCCCTGTGCCACAGGAACCCCAGTGGGAAAATTATTCCTACACAAGCAAGTCACAAGCAGTCACAAAACAGGGGCAGTCTCTGTTCCCTTGTCCTCTCTACCCAGTGTTGGGATATTTTTACAGTCACTGCTTGAATTCTGCCTTCTTTGAGAGCAGGGGCAGGGAAAGGGGGAGGCTGGAGACGTCCCTGTCCTTTGGTGCATGGTCCATGGTGAGGCAAGATGTCCCCAACCTGCCAGTGCAGCCTTCAGCCCCATGACTAAGTTCTGTCCATGCTCAAGAGCTGCGGTGAAGAACCAGAGAAGAGCAACCATGGAGCACAGCTGGGTTGGGACATGCCTGGACACCTCTTGGTGTTGAGTCTGGCAACCTCCTGCCAGTGGTGCTGCTGTGGTGGGATGGGATGCAACAGCCTCCCGGGATGAATTATCACCCTGCAGCTGCTGATGACAGCAAGACCAGCATGGTTACACTTCCCTGACAATCTCTTTACACCAGTTTCATGCCTCAGATCTACCCAAGATCTGCCCTTTTTCTATGGGGAGAATAGCACGCGAGGGGTTCCTCCTCCACCCCCAGACCCTGGCCTGTCGCCACTGCCTTTGGAGGCCGTGGCAAAGTCATGCCACACTTTAATTGCATCAATTAATTCCTGTATACCAGCATTATTATGGCATGGGGCAGGGCAGGGGGCCCGGGAGCGAGAAGCACAAATGGGCTGTTGTATTGTCCTCCCGTTTCATTGCCTGCCAGGTCCTGCTGGCCTGGCCCCATGCTCTGAAATACTTCAGCATCCTCATGGCCTGCCCCAGGCAATTGGCTCTAGCTCCCCTCCAAACTGGATGCCTAAGATCCTTTCTGAAGACTCCTTGTGCCAGAAGAGAAAGAGCTGGGAGCTGTTGAAGTGAGGGAGGGTTACGGGCCCAGGGAATGGGCAGTGTTATGCCCATCCTTGGGATCACACCAGGGGTGCCATAGTCCATGGATGGGGGACATTTCCCAGGGTTTGAGGTTATCTCTTGATCTCTTGGCTGTGCCCTTATGAGGATGCTCAGGACAGCCAGAGGTTACATTGACCCCACGGCACCATGAGGTATTGCTTCTCCCCAGTTGAAATCAGCAATGCCAGTGGCTGGAGAGCTGTCAGCTCCCATAGGGCCATCCTGCTGCACAGTGGCTCAGGTGCCTGGGAAGTTCATGTGTGAACTGGCTCCCATGGCTATGCTCCCTGCTCCAAGATCCTGTCCCATGCTGACTCTTGATTTTCCCAGGGGAGTGAAGCCTCTTTAGTGCCCCCAGGCTGTGCGAAGCCTCCAGGAATATGGGAGATGGCCAAGAAATCCATACTAATGCTGGGGAGATACAGTCCTCAGCCTGCTGTGAGCAGCCTGGGGAACTCCGGGCATTTTGTCTCTCTGGATCTTGTTTCTTGCAGCTGGAATGGTGGCCCAGGGCCCCCTGACCAGGAGGGGTGTGCTAGTGGGTGCTGAGCAAGGACCAGGGGTTTGTTGAAGATGGGGAGAAAGGCACCTGAATGGTTGGTTGAGCTCCTGCAGGGCTCCCTGCAGCCACTGGAGCTGCTTTGCCTTGGGGCTTGGGATGTGCCCTGCACAGCCACCTGGGTGCTGTCTGCCCTCTCCACCAGGAACCCCAGAGCTGTATCCAGAAACACTCTAGAAAATACTGGCTGGCTTACATACATTGCTATGCTCCTTTCTTGTTCAACATTTGCTGTCAGAAGAATTCCTCTGATGGCTGCCCATTCCTGGAGCCCCCTGCCTGCTCTAGGATAAGCAGGGCAGGGAGAACCCTTAGCCTCATGTCACGTGGCACTCAGGAGCTCAATTTACTTTCACTCCTTTTCCCTCTCCCTGGAGCTGATGCCACACCTTGCCCAGGTGCCTATTTTTCTCTGATATTTTACCACTAGGTATTGGATGGTTTTTAGCAGCACGCTGAGGCCGTACTGGGGCAAGATGGACAGAGCTACCCACTGGATCCTGGTTCCTGGCCCCAGGCAGGGCAGGACGGGCAGAGCTGTCCCCTTGGTGCTGTTTTGGCTGCTTTGCTAAGGCACTGGCTGCTGCTGGCCCCGCTCCCAGCAGAAACATTTGGAGGAGGCAGTTCCATTCAGACCACTGTCATATAATCTACAGGAGCATTTCTGGGAGGATTTTTACTCATCTGCTGCCGTTTACCAGCCATAGGTACTCCCACCCCACCAGGGGCTCAGACCTGTGTTACCCCTCCACTAGCCCTGTGGTGCTGCTGTGCTCATGTGCCTGCCCTGCTAAAAAGAGCAAGATGGCAAATGATTAACGGTTGTGGGAAGGTTAAATGATCTTTGTGTGGATTGCATGCAGCTGGAACAGAGAAGAGGAAAAGAAAAAAAAGAAAAGAAAAGAAAAGAAAAGAAAAGAAAAGAAAAGAAAAGAAAAGAAAAGAAAAGAAAAGAAAAGAAAAGAAAAGAAAAGAAAAGAAAAGAAAAGAAAAGAAAAGAAAAGAAAAGAAAAGAAAAGAAAAGAAAAGAGAAAAGAAAGAGAGAGAAGAGGAAGAAAATGAAAAAAAAAAAAAAAGGGAAAGGGGAAGGGGAAAAGAAAAGAAGAAAAAAGAAAAATATAAGAAAAGAAAAAACTCCCATAATAATAATTAAAACAAGATGGGGAAAAATACAAAGAAGAAACAAGAGGGAAAGAAAATAAGGGGGGAAAAAAAGCGCAAAAAGCAAAAAAAAGGGGCAGTGATCAAAGTACCATGAGGAAACTGCCCTGACCTATGTGGTGCTTTTGGCTTGGAGCAGTTCCCCATGGCATGATGTGCCTATTAGGCTGACTGGAGGACAAAGCCAGGCTCCAGTCCTGCCTTTACATCCAGTCTTCTGCATGGATGAAGGTCGGAGGGTGGAGCATCTCTCCTGTGGGGAAAAGCTGAAAGGTTTGGTGTTCAGCAGAGAGGACAGAAGGCTCTGGAGACACCTTATACTCCCTTCCAGTGCCTAAAGGTGACTTGAAAAAGAGGTAATAAAAAACCAAATATTTTAGTAGGGTTTCTAATGATGGGGCAAAGTAGGATGGCTTTAAATTAAACATTATTAGATTATCTGGATTAGATGTTAGGAAGCATTTTTTTACAATAACAGTGGTGAAACCCTGAACAGGTTTCCCAGAGAAGCTGTGGCTGTCCCTGGATCCCTGGAAGTGTCCAAGGCCATGTTGGACAGGGATTGGAGTTGGGATAGTGGAAGATGTCCTGGCTCACTGGAGAATTTTGGACCGGTTGACATTTCAAGGTCCCTTCCCACCCAAACCAGTCTGTTGTTCCATGATTGTATTTTCCTGCAGGGAGGTGCTGCTGCCTGGGGGAGGGCAGTAGTGCTGTCCTGTCTGAGCCAGGGTACAGAGGGGCTTCAGCCTCTCTGGTGGATTCCCAGCTGGCTTCCCACACAGCGCTGCCAGCGAGCAGAGCGGTGCTGGGCACCGCATGGCCCTGCCCGGTGCTGCAGAGCCAGCTCTGCTGGCACCGTACCCAGGTCACCCAGAAGGCTGAGTGTGGGACCTGCTCTCCTCCAGCTACCTTGGGCTCCCCCATACACCAAGGTGGTGCTCTGGAGATGGGGAGAAGGGTCCCCGAGGTGGGGTGATGGAAGCTACCTGCAGAGTGGCAGCGTGTGAGCTCACACAGGCTGTGCAGAGGGGCAGGGTGTGGGCCTGCAAAAATGTTTCTGGATATGCAGCACCTGGACTAGTGTGTAAATGGGTCATGTGGGATCCTACTCACAGATGACAGGAAGGTCTGGGTGTGAGCTTGCACGAGTGTGCAGGTGTGTTACTCCTGGGGAGACAGGACCAAATGGAGCCCCAGGGCCTGAAATAAAAAGAGAGAATAATTTTTGCAGTGAAAGCATTCCCTTCACAGCAGAGGGCTGTAAAACAAATGGCTCTTCCAAAACAAATGGGGTTCGTCAGCCCCAGCACCGAAGAGAGCTGCCAAGAGGCTACTGGGTGGGAAAGGCCATGTAAACATTGGTTTAATCCCTCTGTCCTCCCACTGCCTGCAGGGATGCTCTACCAACATCCTTGACTCTTGAACCCCAAGATGCTGCAGGACGCCAGGGAGCAGTCTGGGCACTGCGCCTCTCTCAGGTCATCCCTAGCTCCCCCTCCTTTGCTCCCCCAGGCCTGCCTGCCCAGTGGCTGAGGTTCCTGGGAGGTTTTCATTCTTTGTCAAGACTTGAACTCCCTTTGCTGCTGGAGGTGGGCATTTGTGCATCCAAGAGCAAACAGGAGGCTACACCTGGGGCTTCTCACAGACGCACAGAGAGGCAGTGAGAGGCAGCAGCAGGCACTGCAATAAAGGAAATTCCCCATGAAGACATGGACAAATCATGGAGTCACTGTGAGTATTCTCAAATACTGCAGTAGGGGTCTGGAGACGACTGGGAATCTGACTTTGGAGACACTCAGATGGAGCAGGGTGGGAATCTATTCTTGGAGATACTTGATGGGAGCAGCCCAGGAGCAGCCTGCTCGGAGCTGGCCCAAGAGGGAGCAGATAGTTTCATGAAGCTCCACCATCCACGCTGCTCTGCGAAGGTCCCTCCTGGAGTGGGGGCTTGCAAGTGCCCCATGCTCACAACCCAAGCAGGCTAGCGATGGGGGACATGGGAACTCTTGCCACCCCTTCTACCCCGTGCAAGACCAATGACTCCAGGATGTAAGAGCCATAACAAGGGCGCAGGGCTCCAGGCAGCTCTTCACAATGCAGTTTACTGTATCCAAGATGTTACAACAGTCCAGGGTCGTGTGTGACAGAGCCTGCTCCTACAGCTGTCAGCTCCAGTTGTAGACAAGCCTGAAGACCTTTTAATTTTGGTTGCAATGCATTATATACTTTGCTGAGCATCTTAATACAGAAGAACCAATCTCTACCTTTACTTTTACCTATAGCCTATCATACCTACTACACTTGCCATATTGATGTTACTATTCTTCAATCACTGAAAGTTAGTGTGTTACAGTTTAAGCCAGAAGTTGTTTTTCAGTTTTCTTGCAGTGGAAAATTCTGAGACCTTTTTTCTACTTGCAACATTGGTGGTCTTGTTTGCCTGTGCTATCTTTCTGCTTGGTAAAAATATCTTCCAGTTTGAGGTGGGTTTATCCTTTGCTCTAAGTAATAAAAACCCTTTCTAACTAACACACCCTTTACCTTCTTAGTTTATCCAGTTGGACTGGCTCAGCAGTTCTTTTCTTCTATATCAAAACTTCCTTCTATCTCTATTTCATTCTCAGGTTCTACATTCAAAAATCTTTCTGCATACATATCTGTGAGACTTTCTTGTCAAACTTGCATCCTTCCCAGCACCAGTTGATGCATCCTCATGTCCAGTGCTGCAAGGCAGTGAGTCTGCATGATAACCTGCACCTGTGCTTGGCTCTCACGACCCAGAGACCACTCTGCCTCATCCTCATCCTCATCTTTATCCTCCTCCTCCTCCTCCTGCATGTTGTTCCACGAAGACACTTTAGCATAGCTGCCCACTATGCACTGTTATGTCTGATTCAATCTGAACCAGTGTCTTGCTCACTAGAACCACTGAAAAGACCTGGGACAAAGTTCAGCAGCATCTGGCAAATGTAGAATCTGCTCAAAAAATGTTTATGAAGAGGAAAAGAATAGCAAAACCTTGAGGAAAGAGAGAAGACAGGCAGCAACTCTGTGAGACCCTTGCCTCAGGAGCGGGAAGTAGGAAACATAAGGAGCCACTTATTTTAAGTCAACTATAAATATCAGACTACAACAAATTCATGTAAGGAAACAAAAGTTGGTCTGAATCCAAAGATTTACAAAAGGTCTTGAGCAAACATGTGTGATTGAGTCTGGCAATGTGGTGTGTGCATGTGTGCTGGTGTGTGTGGTAATCAAGGGCTTCTGCACTAGATACAGCATCATCCCCTAAATTAAAAACAGCGCAAATTCAAAATTGAGATGAAAGTGTGTTGGAGTCTCGTGGCTGATGATAAGATCAGTGGGTGGGAAGTGAGAGTGGAGCACATCCCTCTGAAAATGCCTGCTCCAGTTGGGAGCAGCTCTGTGCTGCCATGCCATGCTACCATCCCCAGCATCCCCATCCCGGTGGAGAGCTGTGGGGATGTGGAACTGGAGAACCTGCTGGATGGGCTGCTATGGGGGCTGCAGGTGCCACTGGTGCCCGTGTCCTTCACTGGTGCTTCCTGCCAGGACTGGTGTGGGCTGTCAGGTCAGCTCTGGGTTTATACTACTGCTACCAACCTCTTTTCCAAGTCCTTGTGAGCTCTGACAATCTGGGATGCAGCCACATCCTGATGGGAACCCAGCTCCATCAGCTGCCTCCCTGGAATGTTTTGGAGAAGAAAGTGCCAAGAACAGTGTCTGATGGATGCAGCTGCACCAGGGTCTGCTGCAGCATGGGCAGGGCAGCCCTGCTAGGGAGGGATTTAGGCAGAGCTTGTTCATCACTATAGAATCACAGGTTGGTTTGTGTTGGAAAGGACCTTAAAGTCCATCTCTTTCCACCCCTGACATGGACAGGGCCACCTTCCACTATCCTAAGTTGCTCCAAGCCCCAGTGTCCAACCTGGCCTTGGACACTTCCAGGGATCCAGGGGCAGCCACAGCTTCTCTGGGCAACCTGTGCCAGGGCCTGCCCACCCTCCCAGGGAACAATTCCTTTCCAATATCCCATCCATCCCTGCCCTCTGGCAGTGGGAGCCATTTGCTTTTGTCCTATCACTGCAAGCCCTTGCTAAAAGTCCCTCTCCAGCTCTCTTGTAGGCCTTTAGTTACTAATAGGCCCTGTTTACGTACAGGAGGGCCTCACTTAGGACTGATGTTTGCAGAGTCATAAGATGATTTGCTTTAGCCACCAGTAAGTTTCCATCCTGGCCTCTATCCGAGTTGGAAGCTACGGGACATTTCTTCCAGTAACAATGGTACTGTTCCACTTGGGCTACGATTCATTTTTTCCAAAGATCTTGTAACAATGGTACCAATTCACTTGGGCTGTGATTCAGGTAAATTATTTACCAAGGCTAACATGAATTACTACTTTTCCTTTGCTCTCCATCTTGGGATCCTCTTACAGGCAGGATCATTCCCTCCAATACCCTGCAAGAGCTCCTGTTACAGTCAGGGGACACTTCACTGCCCAACTACCATCAAGGTTTATCAAGAACTTTTGGCACTGTAGAACTGGCCTGAGAAGGGGTGGGGGCAGGAAGAACCATCACAAGACCCATCCCAGGGATATGCCACAATATCAGCCTTTCTTGCCCCAAACTAGCAGGCTTGTTGAGCAGTTCTTGGGTTGCAGAGCTTCTGTTTTTTCCAGCAGTCTTGGACCTTGCTTGCACTCTATGAGTGCTAGTAACTCTGTGCTCATACTTGGGCATCTTTTGGCCAATCTGCCCCAGCTTTGTTTGGATCTGAGCCCTGCTTTAACCTCAGGCAGAGAATAAATCTGATGGGCATGAGGTGCTGGCCCCTGCTGTGCTGCCAGGCTGATGACAATGAACATATTGCTCGACAAGTGGCGCCTGCTTTGTGTGACTGTTCTTATCACAGCCAGCTGACATGTTTTGCCCTTTTCTTTCTGCCTGTGTGAAGTATTGCCCCAGTCCCCAAGGGCCTGTCTGGCTTTCACCCATGAACCACCACGCTGTGATATGCTGCCTGGGGCACCTCTGTCCCTTTTGCCTGCTGTAGCTGATGCTACATGCAGTGGGGGATGCAATCAGTGTGCCCAGGGCCAGGCTGGGCTGTGAGTGGCTATGCAGCACCCAGTGCACCCAAACCCCCCAGGATAGCCATGCTGGCACCCTGGCTGCACTCATTGCTCCTGGCTGGCTGCCCTGGCTGGGGCTCGTGGGGCTATGTGCTGCTGCCATGGGGCTGCTCCTGCTGCATGGGACTGGCTGTGCCAGGGTGGGTGCCCCACGGTGGGCAGCTGGTCACTGGATCTCAGTGGGGCCTTGGGGTCCTTGTCCTACTGTGCTGGGGGGTCCAACACCTCCTGCACCACCATGTTGGCTCTGCCTTCTTGCTGATCTAAGAGCACAGGTGGAGCAGGGCTGGAATGGACCAAGGTGTCAGCTAGTGTGCCACACCACACCAATGCCACCAGTTCTTACCCCACACTGTCCACAGGAAGCTGAAAAGAGAGATTTGACCTCCTGTGCTGCCTGTTTGATCCTTCAGGAGCTTTGCAGGACTGTGGCATGCTAGGAGCTAGATGTGTCTGCAGGATTACAAACAACCCAAGTAACAGATTACTGTGTCACCACTTCTTTGCTCTGTCTGCCACCAGCATTGTCTGACATCTCTGTGGTCACTGTGGTGTCCTCCAGCTGCCATCACTTGTCACCATCAGTCATACACACTACCCTCAGACTTGGCCATTAGGCAGATAAGCCATAATTAGTACTCCCCGTCATCACTAATCACTATCTTTATTTTCAGTTTCAGCACCACCCAGTGCCTACACTATTCCCATTTATTAGGAGTGTGGTGGATTCTCTGCCCCGTGGCATCTCTGATCTAAGATGAGATATCTTCTTTGAAGGGCACTGCTTGGTTTTGACATGTTCTGGAGACCCGGATCACTGAGCAGGTTCTTCCAGTGCTCCCGAGGCATTCAGCAGGTTTGTCCCTTCTTGGCTTTGGAAGCACTTGCTACCAGTCCCTGCTGGGTGATGGGCTGCTGTGGGCTCTGTGATGAAATGAGACCCAGGCTGTGCTGAGTGCTGGGGTACCTGGGTGAGCCGATGGGATGCTCACACAGCCATGCTGTTCTGGTGCTTCTCAGGTGGGGATCTTGGGGCCTGAAGGTGGGAGAACATGGTTGCAGACCAGTCCCATCCTTCTCTACTCTCACAAGACTTTTGGGGCAGGAGCAGACACCTGGCAGGGTGGAGGCTGTGAGCAGGCTCTTGGGCAGAGTGGACACCCAGGGTTGGTGTCCTGCTCTGAAATATGCTGAGTGGGAGCCCAAAACAGGGTGGCTGTAGTGCAGAAGGATGTTCTTCTTCCCTCCAGGTGGGCGGCTCTGGTCTGTGCAGTGCCCTGCTCCGTGTCCCTTGATGCTGTGTCCCTCACATCCACCGCAGCTGCTGTGCAAACAGTGATGCCTGCAGCACTTGTCTGGCACATGGCTCATCCCAATGAGGAGGGACCAGCTGCTGTGTGTTTAGGAGAGACCCAGAAAATATTGGGGTGGGCTAAGGGGAAGGTCAAACAAACCATTTATTTTTAGGCAGAGCAGTCATATGTGAGTGTCTCTGTTTAGGAATCACACCCGGATGCTGAAATTAAACATCTGGGCTTCACCTCTGTGTTTTGTCTGCATCCCCCAAGTGTGGTGCAGGCTTTGGAACCATCTGCTGAGGAGTTATCACCTCGTTCATCAGCCATCCCTCACCTCTGGCTGGGGCTCCCTCATTCCCTCTAATGTGCTGGGAAGGCCTGGGAAGAGTCATAATTGCAGAGCCCCCCGCTGCTGATCACACTCTGCCTGCCCCCTGCTCCACCCCTCAGGCTGTGCTGCAGCTGCCACTGGTGCAATGTGTCTGAGGGCCTCACCTCCACAGGCCCCTTCCCCGGGCAGCAATGTGGGAGCATGTTCAATAAAACTTGGAAGGAGTCTTTTCATATCCTGGATGAGATGAGGGCTTTTCACTCCAAGAAGGGCTGAGGGGTGGACAGGGGGTTTGCATAGCCCCTGGGAGTCAGATGGGCAGATCTGAGCTGCCAGCCCTGTGCTCTCAGGACATCAGTCCTTTGGCAGAGGTTTTTGTGTTGGTCGTCTGCAACCCAGACAGCTCAAATCCTGCTGGACATCTCAGCTGGCACAAATAAATCCCTCAGCAGGAGGAGGTCCTGAAATCCTGCATGCAGCCTATGCTGGAACAAAGCTGGCAGCGGGGCCAGAGTGCAGGGTAGCTTGGGGAACATGGCCAGGGTAAAATTCCCCCAGCTCAGCTCCAGCTGTTTCTTCTGGGCCGGAGGGTGTGATGCTGGTGGGTACAGCCTGCTGCCAGTGAGGCAGGTTGCAGCATGGCTATGCCATGGGCAGAAGAAGCCAGAGGCTCTGAGGATGGCTCCAGAGATCTGTTTGGCCTGTAGCTGCTGAGTCTTCTCCATTTGGCAGGCCCCTGGTGAAGGTGGTTTCTAGAGAGGGTCCAGGGCTGGCAGCCTCTGTGACATATGATATGGCAAGGTTCAGTCTTGTTTACAGCATGAAGAAATGCTGGCTTGCTCAACCAGAGCCCTTGCTTGCCTTGGGTGATCTAACCCATGCAGCGGTACTAGTGATGGATGGGATCTGCATGGTGGTGTTTGAATAGCTGTTATAATAGAATCATAGAATCATAGAACATGCTGAATTAGAAAGGACCCATCAAGATCACTGAGTCCAACTCCAGGCCCTATGCAGGACAACCCAAGAATCCCACTCTAAGCCTGAGAGCATTGTCCAAACATTCCTTCAGCTCAGATAGGTTTGGAGCTGTGACCATTCCCCTGTGTCCGTTCCAGTGCTTGACCACCCTCTGGGTAAAAAAACTTTTTCCTGATATCCAACCTAAACTTCCCCTCAGATCCAGACATTTCCTTGAGTCCTGTCCATGGTCATGAGAGTGAAGGGATCAGCTGCCCCTTGGGAGGACACTGAAGAGCTCGATGAGGTCTCCCCTCAGTTCTCCTCCACACTCAACACACAAACTACCCTCAACTGCTCCTCATATGACCCCTCCAAACCCTTCCCCATCATTGTGACCTCCTTTGGATGCTCTCCAATGGCCTAATGTCTTTTTTATCTTGCACACAGGATTTGAGGTGAGGCCACTCCAGTGCAAAGCAGAGTGGGACAATCCCCTCCCTGGCCTGGCTGGCGATGCTGAGCCTGATGCTTGCAGGACAGGGATTTCCCTCCTTGGCTCCTGGGCACTGGTGACTCAGCTCCAACTGGCCCTCAACCAGGACCCCCAGGTCACTTCCTGCAGCTTCTCTCCAGCATCTCTTTCCCAGTCTGCATACACAGTCTGCTCTTTCTCTGGTGCAGGATCTGGCACTCGCCTTTGTTAAATTCTGCATGGTTGGTGATTGCCCATCTCTCATTTGTCAAGGTCTCTCTGCAGGGCCTTTAACGAAGTCAACAGCTTCTCTCAATTTAGTGTTGTTGGTAAACTTAGTATTCCTTTAAGTCCTGCATCAAGCTATTAATGAAGATGTTGAAGTGAACTTAGTTGAGGATGGAGCCCTGCAGAACCCCATTAGTGACTAAGTACTAGTCTGATGTCACCCTGCTCACTGTCCCTCTTTGTGTCTGGCCTGTGAGGCAGGTGTGGGCTGGACAGTTTGTCCAGAAGAATCCTTGGAGAGACTACATCGAAAGCTCTGAAGTCCAAAATGATCACATCTAGTGGCTTTCCTGGATCAAGCAGTTGGGTTACTCTGCTTTAGAAGGAAATCAGGTTTGACATGCAGGACTTTCTTATCATAAAGTTCTTAGCATAAAGTTGTGCTGTCTGTGATTGATGCCATCATTGTCCTCCAGGTATTTTTCAATACTTCCCAGAATAATATTTTCCAGAATTTTACAAGGCACTAAAGCAAGAATGAGAGGTGTGAACTTTCTGGGGTCCTCCTTCAGCAGCATGAGAGAAACAGTCCTTGCACTGTGTAGACTCTGGAGCTGAATAAGATCATATATTTTACTCAGGGAACAACAACCCCATGGCTTTGCTCATGGGGTGGGATGGGAATCATCGCTGTCCCAACAAAAACAGGACCCGGCTGTTGTGACTCAGCTAACACAACCAGCTCATTCCTGCCTGTGTTGCTGTGGATGTTACTGTGGCTCTGGCTTGCTCTTCCTCTGCTCTTACAGGAAGATCCCCCAAATCTCCAGCAGGCCTGGAGGCAGGGAATGCTGAAGTCTCACTCAAGTCTATTTAGCACCCAATTTCCAGGTTAGCACTGCAGACTTGAGCTGCAACAGTAAATGAGACCCTAAAGAAGGTGAATAATCCTACCACGGGGACAGTCCTGCCTCCCTACAGTTCTTTCACATGCAGAAACCCAGGGCACATTACATCTTACAGCCTTGTACTAAGGACTCATCATCTCTGGGACTGACCATCAGCTTGGGAATTTCAGCCTTTCCCTCTCTAGAGGTTAACCACAACTGCTTATTGGGATAAATGGGGCTTGGAAGCAGCGCTGGAAAAACATAGCACAAAATCTTCCTCTGTTGTTGTCTTGGTTTGAAAAGACAGGAGTCTGTGAAGGAAGGCAAAAGCCTCCTGTGAAATGGAAAAGGTAAACCCCCTCCCTCTGAATTACCACAATTTTAAAAAAGGTTCTCAGGCAAAGATATGGGAATAGGAATAACAGTTCTAGGAAAAAAATTAATAAAATAATAATAATAGTAATAAAAAATAATGTAATTAGTACCAATGAAACTAGTGATGGAGTCAGAAACCTGACACCCTGAAGAGTCAGGGTGTTGGCAGTAGTCCAGTTAAAATGGTGGCTGATCCACCTGCAGTGGCAGATGAAATGCTGCTAAAGTGGTGATCTCTAGAAGGGTGTAGCTTTCTCTGAAGGTCTGGTAGTAGTTGGGCCTGGTCTTCCTCTAGGAATTCAGCAGAGAA
Source organism: Lonchura striata (assembly GCF_050655825.1). Lineage (NCBI taxonomy): Eukaryota > Metazoa > Chordata > Aves > Passeriformes > Estrildidae > Lonchura > Lonchura striata. Next base: position 16,226,390 of record NC_140716.1, on the reverse strand, counting down.
GAAGCTGCTCCTCTTGGAATCCAGTGAAGTGGCTGCCAGTGTCCCAAAAAGTGCTGATTATATGCAGGTAAGAATGCTTGGCTCCTCCCTCTGGGTGGAGCATCTCACAATGGGATGATGTAACTTTACCATCATGCAGTGAAGTCATTCAATATTCTATTAACAGAAGATATCTCCCCGGAGGGAGACATTGTTCTTGGAAGAGATAAGAAAACTGCCCAGCCTCCAACAGATGGCAATAGAATACATGCTTATTTTACAAGCCAGGACAGTTGTATAAAATCTTCAAAATATAGATTACCATTTGAAAAGAGATTAAATGTCAAAAAGGTTGTTCATTTGGCATGCTTCATCTGCAGAGCTTTATGGTCCTCAGCACTCCTCTGCGGTTTGTCCAGCTCCAGCAGAGAAGAGGCTTTGTGCTGCTGCCTGAGGCCATGGCCATGAGGAACAATCACAAACCTGGATGGGAAGGACAACTTCATGCTTTCTGCTCCCTCAGAGTGTCAGGTGCATAAAGAGCAAAAAGCTTCTCCTCATTTTGCTTCATTATTTTGCTGTGAAACTCTGTAAATGTCCTAGCACAGGTGGCCTTGGAGCACCTTCACTGTGCAAGTCTGATCCAAGATAACAAAAGAAAAACTTTGGTTCCTTCTAGCTGTTCTAAGAGGAAGTGAGCTGAAACAGCAGAACCCAGGGTGTTGGAGTGGTCTCTAGTCCCAGCTCCTCTGCTCAGGACTGGGATTGGCCACTGGCTTTGGTATCCTGGACATGACTCCCTGTTCTTGTTTCCCATGGCTGGCTCCCTGTACAGACAGTTCTGCTCAGGATGTGTCAGCAGTGGGTAATGAGCCAAGCTGACCTTGTTGGGCCGGCTCTGCAGAGTTCTTCATCCACCCTTTATTTTCTTTTGTTTCCTGAACCCATTTTTTACCCCTGAGACTTCAGCCCCATCTCTGCATGGAGAGGAGCTGCAGTAGCATGTGAAAATGGGGCCAACTATTGCTTGGCTCTGTGGGCTGCTGGGGTCAGGAGTCAGCACAATGGGCTGATCCTCATCAATCCACTCCGTCCATTGGCCCTGCCAAGAGCTGCCTGTGCCCTGGAATGCAGCAGGGTGGAGTCAGGCTGTGTGTAGCAGCACGGTGGCCACAGGGGTGGCCACACAGGGTCATCCAAGCTCCGCCACTGGCACTCCTGGCCCCTCACATGCAGTACAACTGGGTCTCGAAGAGTGTGTCCTGACATGTTTCTGGCCATATGTTCAGGCAGAGACACATTTGGAGATGATTAATTAGTAGAAAGGAAACAGGTATAGAAATGAGGAACCAGCTGCCAGCTGAAACAGGGAGCAGTGGTAAGTTTATTGCAAAGGCCAAAGGCTGTGAGCAGCAGCTTTGGAGGGTTTTGGGGATTCCTTGCAGCTATTGCCATGTGACAAACCCTTCTTGGCTTTTCTAGTAGCTCCTGCAGGACAGAGACAAGCTTGTAGTGATCTGTGGTGCTTCAGCTAGAGCTTTTATTCAGAGTTAACCAACAGACAGGGCTATTTTACACCACCAGTTGACCATGTTTGATTCAAAAAAGGAATAAGAGAATCATTGGTGTGTTGGTGGCTGTTGAAGGCAGTGATTGGGATGTCCCTAAGGTGACTACTCCTGGGGAGGTCTCATGTGAGTTCTTCTGTGATCTGGCAGAGCTGGACACATAGCTCCAGTCCTTTTGGCATAGTCTTGTGGGGTGTCTCTAAATGCACCCATGTGTGCCCCCAACAAAATTATTACTTTTTTGCCTTTTCTTAGCATTCTTTCTCAATGTAGGACCCAACAAACTAGGAGATGGGGCACAAGGGAGGGATATCGGGCAAAACACTGCATGACAGCACCCTTGCTGAAGACTCCTGCCTTCTGCTGTCTACTGGGGTTCAAGTTCAGGCTTGATGTCCAGACAGGTATTCTGGGGGCTCTTCTCTGTAAAAAATTATCCTTCCCTTGAGTATCTTCGTTAAATATAGCCCTGTTGCCTCCATATTTTTCTTCTGAGGTTACAATCTTCAGGAGGCCCCAAAAGGTGCATGATTGTCCCTCCTTCCCTACCTTGTCACCTCATGATTCTCACGTCTCCACCTCCTTGGCGGCTCAGCAAGGGTTGGGGGGGATGGCACCAGTGTTCAGCTCCAGTGCAGGGGCCAGGCTGGGAGAGGGGACCACGTGTGGGCTTGTGCCTCACAGAACTCCCAAGAGTCCCAGAGTCTCAGGCTGCAACCCAGACACACACACACACACACATGTATATATATATATATATATATATATATATATATATATATATATATATATGAGACATCTTCTGCATCATGGGTGACTCAGACCTCCTGGAGAGGCCCGGGGCAAAAGTGGCTGAAAATCAGGAGTTTCACCATTGCGAAACTGGAATTTCAGAATTTGCACCTGTTCTCAAGTGGGTGGAAAAATTAACTTCTTAAAATCTTCCCTGAGCTGGAAATTAAAAAAAAAAAAAAAAAAAGGAAAGCAAATAAGGAGGGCAGCAATGCTCAATTCTGAAAACCTCATTTTCAGATTTTCAGTTCCCACATGCCAGTCTGTGCCCTTTGGAGCTAGTGGGGCATCACTCTTTTCCTCAGACCAAACTTTGCAGGAGGTTTCATGTTGACCTGATGTCAAACTGTTCAGGTTTGGCTAAACAAGCCTGAGGCTTGGTCTTTGAGAGAAAACAAGAACTGTCCTGGAGGGAAGACATTACTTTTGCAGAAGCCATGGGTTCTGCCAGAAAACTGCTGATTGCCAACAGAAACAAGCAACCCTTCACAGGTCTGGGCATCTCTGCCCAGCCAAGCAGTCTCTGCTCTGAGCTTGGAGGCAGAGCAGTGTGGAGTTCAGGCACCTGTGTCTGGGTAGGGGAGGACCACCTAAAGGTTGCTGATGGAGGTAACCAGAGTCCATGGTGGACACATAGACTTTCTCCTGCCACAACCTCCAGGGCAAATGCTTAGAAGTGGATGTCTGTGGGTAATTCAGTATTTCACTGGTTGGAAGAGGGGAGCTCCCAGTCCTTCAGCTCATGTATGAAGTCTCACCAGAGCCATGGCTGAGGCTCTCCATCCCCACAAGGCAGTGAAATGCCAAGCTGGAAGGGCACACAGAGGGACAGATGGGCAGGTGGGAGTGATCTGCATGCACCCTGGCCAGGTCTATCTTTTCTTTATTGAGAGGAACAAAAATAATGAAATGCCTCATTCCTTTATTTCCCTTGAGACCGGCTTGGGCTGTTGGGAGGGCGGATCTGTGCAGCAGATGATCTCTTCCTTGAGGTTGGAAAGAAGTAACCCCTTTTCTGTGGAAAAAATATGAATTAATACCATAGGAGATGATGTTACCTACAGCAAGGCCTGACAGCACCTAATGTGAACCAGCATTCACCAGGCTGTCCACAGACACTTCCAGCACCCTGCTTAGGGCTAATCATGACTCCTTTTCTTGGAGACATTTGGCCAGGGAAGTTGCTGATGTGGTAGGGGATGGTCTCCCCATTCAGGGGGACGTGGATCTTACGGTTTCGAGCATCCTTGAGGGTGAGCATGCCTGACCTAGGATATTTGGCTGCTGTCTTTGTGGGACATCTGCTCTGGTTGCAGCAGGGCATTGCAAGAGATGCCCGCATGGGGCTGGGATGGTGGTGTAGGGTCTGGGGGACTCAGGTACCCTGGGGTGGAGGGGGCTGGGCATGAGCCTGAGTGGGGAGGAGTGAGTGATCCTCAGAGACAGGAGAGCAGCTGGAGGCAGTCCTGTTGTGAAGATAGGAGGTCTCTGGGGGTGCCCTCCCTGACCCCACAGCCATGGGCAGGTGGGGCATTGCCCCTCCAAGCTGCTCCCCTGGCTGAAAAGCCCTACAGCCAGGGGACTTGGAGGCACTTTGCCCTACCAGAGTCAGCCAAACTCCCTGCCTGGCATGGGAGCAGCAGGCAGGGCTCAACTTCCCTGGGCTAATCAGAGTGCAGGACCACTGAGAGTGTTCAAGAGGGCAGCATATTTGGGATGCCACATGAGTATCCCAGGTATTTTCCCTGCTTTATCCATTGTCTCCCCAGGGGAGCCCAGCAGAGAGCTGAAATTCAGGGCTGCAGGGGCCACCTCACCACCCACCACTCTCTCTCATTCCCATTGTTTCTTGCCCTGGGCTGCTTTTCTCATGATCTGCCCTGACTGATCCTCTGCAAAGTTCAGCACCAGCCTGGGACCTGGAGCTGGGGGAGAGAATGGGGCCCCTACAGTGGGACCCTACATGGCCCTACATGGCCTCTCTGTGGCCAGACTGCCAGTCCTAACACTGCTGAGTCCTGATGGGCTAACAGGGGCTGCTGGGTGGGAGCCAGGCTTGGCCTCAGTCAGGATCACACCTGCACCTCTCAGTTGCAGTCTGAGCTAGTAGGCAGAGCCTTGTGCTGCTGGATGATGCTACTTCCAGTTGTGGGGTGTGGATCCATCCTGGTGCTGCCAGCTGGTTCTCGCCCTGTTGCACCAGCTCTGGCTGGCTGTGCCTTCATCCTGGGCAGAAGAGAAGGATGGGCTGCTATCTCTAAGCTGACACTCAGCTGCTGTGTTGGGGTGGTCTCTGCTCCTGGGGTGAGGACCAGGCACATCTTCATCTTCAGATCAGTGCTGGGGTGAAGCGTGTCTGCATCCCAACCGCAGTTGCTGAAGTTTCCAGCCAACATGGAAAACCCAAGCCCGTGTTTTTTTAGAGGGGTGGGAAACAGCAGGTAAAAACACAGATGGGTGTTTATGAAAAGTTTTTGCAATGTGTCAGTTTTTAAGCCTGCAATAGTATTATGCTGACTTTCTGATGGAGTTTTGGTGGAAAGGTGTGGGCATGTCTTGCTCTGATGTGTGTCCATGGGAACATAATAATGGCTTGCCAGGTTTTAGATCAACTTCCTATCCTAGAGGTAAGGCTGGAAGCCACCACTTGAGTGGCCCAGACCCTCAGTCAAACAAGCTCCTCTTTGGGCGATGGTGGAAGGGAGCTCACTTCAGTCACTCCTTTTTGGGCAGCCATGATATGTCGCTGTGGGACACGTGAAAGCACCACGCAGACCACCTGCTGCTTGCAAGGTAAAAAGGAACGTTTATTATCTGACTTTGTCTTTTATACCTTCCCAAGGGTGACATTGGATTGGAGAGTGAATGGGCCACCTCTCCAAAGACATTGGACAAACTACCAGTACATCAAGTGCTCTCCACCCCCATAAAAGAATGTAAACAATACGTTGTTTACAGAAATTGTATGGAAAAGTTCTCCAAGGGAATGTAAACTCAGAAGGCTTTAGGAAGTCTTAAGAGTCAGGGTGACAATGATACAGGCAGGAGGTGAATTTCTGGAGAAGTGGCTGAGCTGATCCTCATGGATTGTGGCACCACCTCACTGACCACAGGGCCTTGTTCCCCTCCTGATATGAGTTGCACAGGGATGCTTTGGATCTAGAGCCATGAATAAAATGGATATCCTGGTTCATGGAGACATTTTTCTGTGCAAGGAAATGTTCATCCCAGGGTGAAATGCCTCATGGTGCTCTCAGACCTGGTCATCTCTTACTTCTGTGGCTGCAGCAATCAGCTGCCTACTCTGGAAGCAGAGTTGGCCTCAAACTCGCTGCCACGGTGGCAGAGGTGGTGATGAGGAGGGAGTCCATTCTCTCTGCAGACTGCCACTTCCAAACCCATCTTCCTAACACAGACCAGCTTTGAAGGAAAGCTCCTGAGCATGCGTTTCATTAAGATTTAATAAAGCAGTTGCCTGCTCCTGAAGAACAAAATAATTATTAGAGAGGGTTAATAGCTGTGTAATCAGCAGGTATCTGGTTCCTACAGGCATCTATTACATAGTTTCTAAACCCCAGTGAATATGTTTCTAATTGGCTTTTAAGAACATGCTGTTGCTTTATTAAACCCTAATTAAATGCATATTGGGTGAAGTCCATTCAGAAGTGGTTCTTGTGAACTACTTGTCATTACTTAATATGTGCAGCCTAATGGGCTTCAGCTTATTTGCTCCGCTAATTATTAGATTTTATGGCCTTTGTTTTTGCAAAATGGGTCGCATATATTATTTTCTTCCCTATTCAAAGTCTTTCCAAGAAATGGGTACTGCTGGACAGGCAGGGATTGGCACTGGGTTTGAAGTGCAGAGCAGATTAGGAGAGACTTCCCAGTCTACAGATTTTTTTAGGGATGCTCATGTTTGCTCCTGCTTGCACTGGGCTCAATGCTGGAGGAAAGCAAGTCTTCAGGATGGGCTCCAGCCTGGGCTATCGTGGGGCCACCTTGGGGCTTGAGCAAAAGGCCTTTACCAGGCTCAGCTGCAGCTTCCACTGAAGCTGACAAACCCTCCAGCCTTGTCTGTATCCATTTCCTGCCAGGAATGTCTATCTCCATTTCCTTCCAGTACGAGGTGGGGCAGCCACACCAGCCACCAGCAGCCTCATTCTTCCTTTGTCTTGGTGCCTGCAAAATGAGGGTGCTGGTTCAGCCTTTACATGGTCTCTGAGCTCCATCAGGCATCTGTAATATGTCTGCAAGCCTCTTTCCCAAAACACTGTGAGTGTAAATTGTAAGACACCCAAAATTAGGGGATGTGTAGGAGGTTGGAGTACAGAATCTGGCTGAAGAGCAGAACAAGGGATGCTGATGTGGCGTTTCAGCAGAAAAGAAGTGCTGCATGTGTGATCAGTCAGCAAAATGCTAATAGGAGGATGCAGTGTTGAGCAGTATGGCATGGCTGGGCTCTGGGAAATTGCATGGATTTTGGTTTTAAATCTATTTTCTGTATTTTTTTTTCTTGCAATTTCAGAACACATCCTTTCAGCAGATTCAGGACAGGCCATGTCCAGGGTAAAAATGGTTCTGTTTGCCCAAATTGAGGGATATTATCATGATCATTATCATTATCATTATAATTATCCTTATCATTATTATTATTATTATTATTATTATTATTAATAATAATAATAATAATAATAATAATATTAATTAGGGAGAGGAAGGAATTTTCCATTGTTGAAGAATTTCAGAAGTCCCCAGAGTCTCTCAGAGGGGGAGGACCAGCATAACATCTGGTCCCTATCCTTTGCCCTGCTCTGCTGCCTTGCTCTCCAGTGAGTCTGAGTGCTGTTCTCAGGGCTCCGGTGCCTCCCTGGCAGTGTGACGAGGTCACCAGGGGACATCGGCCACATCTCAGGGGGTGTGTCTGGCTCTGTGGTGTGTGAAGGCAGGTTGTCAGAGGTTCAGAGGGAAAGCAGATCATCCTGGGCTCATCTCCAGCTGCTGAGCCACGGAGGCAGCACTGCCAGCAGCTGCCTGATCCTCATGCCCACATTGCGGTGTCTCATGTGCTGCTTGGGCTGTCACCCCTGTCCCTGCTCCGACACCTTGCATGGGGCTAAGCTCAGCTCCCAGCTGCAGGCTGCCTTGGCCAGGCAGAGCCCTCGGTCCCAGGGGCTGGGGCTGGTAAAATCTCTGCCCCTGACAACCGCCTCTCGATCTTCAGCTTCCTGCCACTCCGGATGCTCTGACTCATGGAGAACGAGCACCTCGCCTGAACTTCCACCTCCAACTTGAACCACCCCCAAGTCAAACTTGCTAATGCTTGAATCCTTCAGTTAGGCCCCCTCACCCTATGTTTTTTTAGGTTTTCCAGATTTGTACTTTCTGCATCCCTGTTTGAAGCAAGGATGCCAAAATAATTTGCAAAAGGCTCTTCTTGCAGTACTTCCCAGACCTTCCCTCACTAGGAAATGCCAGAAACCATGGGAGCAAGCCTGCTTGCTGGAGAGTCTCGGCACAGGTTTTGCAGACCCTGGAGATCTGGAGAAGCTCGAACTTCCCCAGGCATGGACCCCTCTCCAACGCCAACAAGAACTCAGAAACTTTGGGGCCTCTTTTTTCTCCTCTCCAGACCTTGGATCTTTGAACTTAACCTTTTTGTTATATTTATATGTTGCATGAATATGCCCTTATTTTTCTAATTAAGGTTGGAAATTCCTCATTAAAACTGCCTGCAGGCCAGGGTTTGTCTTGCTTGACTTAAGGCCAAATCAGAGGGGTATCCAGGCTTGGAGCTGTATCTTCTTACCCTCCTTCAGAGTCAATGGACAAAGAAAATGATCCAGACCTTGGAGGCAGCTCTCCTGGGAAAAGGGTTCCCCTCCTCTGAAGGCAAAAGGGGGAGAATACACAGCTTAATTAAGTAGCATGAAAAGCTTTAAGAGGCATCACCAAGAGAAGCCAAAGAAAACCTCCTTCTCTTCTCCTGCCTGAGCTTCAGCAGGGATGGAGTTCCATGTGCTCTGCAGAGACAATTTGGTCTGATATTTAAGAGCAATGAACCATTTGTTTGTTCATTTAACATTTCCCAATGACTTTGCTGCTGGCCATTTTATTTCAATGGGCTTTCCCTTCCTCTAGCTTTATCAAGATTTTCTTCTCCTTCCCTGAGAATGCACAGGAAAGGGGAAAGGAGAATGTTTCCTATCACATGGAAATAGCATTTGACTTCTTACCTGCCCTGTGTGGAGAAAGAGGGAAAAATTCACAGCAAAGCTGAAAATGAAAAATTTTCACTTAGAAATGTCCCTAAAAATAAAAGTAGCAGAACTTTTGGCAAAACCTCTTGGCCAAAATTTCCTTTTGTTCCATTTGCATCCATGGAGACAAGTCTCGGGGGGACATTCCTGCTGACTGAATCACAGAATTCACAGAATTCCACTGGATTGGAAGAGACTTTTAAGATCATTGAATCCAACCATGCCTTAACGTCTCAACTAAACCAAGGCACCAAGTGTCATATCCAGTCTTTTTTGAAACACATCCAGGGATGGTGACTCCACCACCTCCTCAGGCAGACCATTCCAGAACTTTATCACTCTTTCCATAATTTTTTTTCCTAATATCCAACCTATCTTTCCTTTGGCATAGCTTGAGACTGTGTCCTCTCATTCTCTCAGTTGCTGCCTGGAGAAAGAGACCAACCCCACCTGACTACAATGACCTTTCAGGGAGTTGTAGAGAGCAATTAAGGTCACCTCTGAGCCTCCTTTTCTCCAGGCTCTACAGCCCCAGCTCCCTCAGTCGCTCCTCAGAGCACTTGTGTCCCAAGCTCCTCACCAGCCTTGTTGCCATCCCCTGGACGCACTCAAGCGTCTCAACGCTTCCCAAAGTGAGAGGCCAGAACTGGACACAGCGCTCAAGGCGTGGCCTCACTAGTGCTGAGTACAGGGGAAGAATGACATCCCTGCTCCTGCTGGCCACCCTGTTTCTGATGCAGGCTGTTGATACAGGATGATACATTCCTGATCCAGGATGCTGCTGGCCTTCCTGGCCACCAGGGCACAGGTGGCTCATGTTCAGCCGGCTGTCGACCTGTGCCCCCAGGTCCCTTTCTGCCTGGGCACTGTCCAGCCATACCGTCCCCAGACTATTAACATTGCAGGGGATTGCTGTGGCCAAAATGCAGGACTGGGCACTTGGATTGATTAAACTTCATTCTATTGGATTTCAGCCCATCCATCCAACCATTCCAGGTCTCCCTGCAGAGCCCTCCTACCTTCTGACAGATGGACACATGCTCCCAGCTTAGTGTCGTCTGCAGATTTACTAGTGAAGGACTCAGTCCTCTCATCCATGTCATCAATAAAGATACTGAACAGAGCTGGACCCAGCACAGAGCCCATGGGGACACCACTGGCTGCCAGCTGGATGCAGCACCGCTCACCACCACTCTCTGGGCTGGCCATGCAGCCAGTTCTGAGCCCAGCACAGAGTGCTCCTGTCCCAGCCTGGGCTGCAGCTTTTCAGGAGTGTGCTGTGGGAGACAGTGCCAAAGGCCTTGCTGAAGTCCAAATAGACAATATCCACAGCCTTTCCTGCATCCACCAGGAGGGTCACCTGGTCATAAAAGGAGATCAGGTTGGCGTCAAACATGACCTACCCCTCCTAAACCCCTGCTGGCTGGGTCTGACACCCTGGCCATCCTGTAAGTGCTGTGTGATGACACTCAGTGTAAACTGTTCCATAACCTTGCCTGGTACTGAGGTCAGACCAACTGGCCTATAATCACTAGGCTCCTCCTTCCCACCCTTGTTGTGATGGGCATCAGAAGGACTGGAGCCCTGTTTTGGTTTGTTCCTGTTCCAGTGGCAGCAGTGGGGCTGGGGCACGGGCCAATGAGCCCTGAGCACCCTACTGCTGCCCCAGGACCATTACCTGTCCACCATGGAGCTTTAGTGGCGGGCAGACATAGTCTGTGGCAGCTTACGCTGCCCAACCCTGGTTGTCAGGCAGGGTGGGCACCTGGACCCATCCTCAGCTGCACCAGCTGTGTCCACCTGAGCATGGCTGCAGGCAGAGCAGTGAGAGGAGAGAGGCACTGGCCCAGCTGTTCCCATCGCCTAGCCTCAAATGGCTGGATCCTGCCCAGCTCTTCCTGACCATGTCTACGCATCCATGACAGCTGAGGGCTTGAGCAATGCTCTCCCTGCAGCTTCTTTGGAGCTCATCTCCCAGTGGTGGGATGTAGCTGGCTCACTACTCCCTGGTGGGCCACCCTTTGGAGTGCTGTCAACAGTGCCAGCAGCGTGGCCATGGGCCGTCACTGGAGGTGGGAAGGCAAGGTTGGGTCACTCAAGCAGAGTGATCACCTGAGCAGAGGCCTGGGCTGGGAGCAGCAGCAGGAGATGTGTGGCCATGGCACAAGGAGTGAGGGCACAGAAGCCTTGAGCCTGGCTGTACTGGGAGGAGCTGAGTTGTGGCACACTGGGGACATGGCTTCTGGCTCACCATCTTACCTTTCCTGTAGCTTCTCCTGACCTTTGCATGTGGCCAGCGATGTCAGTGCTATGTCCCTCTGACACCCACATAATTCTGCTGACCCTGCACATTGCCCAGCTGAGGGAGAACATGGCTGTGGAGGTCCCACCATGGAGGGGATCTGTATCCCTTCATTTGCCTTCTTCCGAGACATTCCCCTTGGCCATGGATCAGCTGGCGGGACCCAGAAAGTCTTGCAGCAAAGATGAGCAAAAAAAAAAAAAAAAATCTCCTTATGCCTGTAAAAGGAAGAAGGAGAGCATGGCAGAGACAGGCTGTCTGATACAGCTCCACTTTCTGCTGTGGAGGCGGGAAGCCTTTCGGACAGGATTTATTTTGTATAGTGTTCCATGCAAACTGGATCCCCCTCCCCTCCTGGCCCTGCCAGGCCTTAAATCATATCCTTTGTAATGACATTTCGTGCTTGTGTGGCGCCTCGCTTCTGAGCATCCCCAAGTGCTCTGTAAACTGATGTCTTGGAGCTGCCAGGAGGCTGCAGTACCACCCCTCCACTCCCCTGTCACCAAGGGAAGGTGATAAACCCTTCCCACACCTCACCTGGATGCCTGACCATGCCTGCATTGGTGCTGCAGCCTCCTCTGCATTCCTCTTGACTGCCCTCCTACCCCAGCTTCTTCCATGGAGATCTCTGTCCATTCTGGAGTGTCCAGGGTGAGGTGCTCAGGGATCAACATCTCTAGTCTAAGTTGATGGGATGCTGCCCTGCAGCCTGGTACATGGCCTGCAGCCTCACCTCCCACCTGGAAAGCCCCTGCCAGGGAATCAGCATAGCTGTCCCACATTATCAAAGCTGCAGGGTCAACAAAAAGCCAGCTTCTATGTCCCCAGTCTCTCTTTTTGGTGAGGAATGGATTTTTTTGGTACACTGTGCCCTGGGGCAAGGCATGGGTGTTAACTGCATGGAAGTCTTGCTTGCTGAATCCAAATAATACAGCATTTCAGATTCCCTCTTCACTGTCCAAGCCCTTGGCTGTCATCAGGTCATTACTAGTCCTGTCCAGAGGTTTCTTCACAATGGCAGGGTCCCAGGAAATGCAATGGTTTTTGCTGGACACAGCTCTGGCCTGGCCAATTAGAAGAAACATTCTGCCTCCCCAGATCTGCTCCAGCTCCTTTGGCTGCTTGGCTTCCTCCATGGACATCTGGGCTGCGGGCAGGGCTGTTGAGGTAGGGACAGCTGGATGGCTGCTGCATCCAAGCAGGATTTGTGGCTCTGACAGATGGTTTTGGAGGCTGTCTCAAGCTACCTACTGTTTTTTTGTGAAAGTTGCCCTCCTGGGAAAAGTCATTTTAACTTCACTCAGAGGTGGAAAGCCACAGCCCAAGAGCTGACTGCTGACAGTGATGCCTTTTGCACAGGAGCCAGTGGTGATGCCAGCTGGGAATGGAGAGGTTAATCCTGGGTGTAGGTGATGTCTTCTTTCAGTTCAGCTGGACATTGCTGGGAGAATCAATGCAGAAATATCCACAGGCACTTTGGTTGGCTCTAGGTGCTGATGGTGCAGCCCCTTCCCAGGGATCTGGAGGATGGACCTCAAGTCTGCTGGGCCACTGCAGCTGCTTCTCTGAGGAAGCAGCTGGTTTCCTGCTCCAACCCTCCAGGGACTTGGGTGTGGGTCTCCAGTGAGCCCTGTGACTACCAGGCTGCTCTGGGCTTCTTTTAACTCTACAGGAAGTCAGCTTCATTCTTCTAAGACACTTAGAGGAAAAATATTGGAATCTGAGGGAAGTTCTGTGGTGAAGTAGGGAAAAGCAAATGCTCTGGTCTGGTCTGGTCTGGTCTAGTCTCCATCTCATGTTGACTAATCTCATAACTTTATCCCAACCCATCATACTTTATCCCCCACATCACAGTCTACTTACCCTATTCCCTACTACCCTAAAACCTTCCCATTCTATTTTACCCTATCCTATCCCACTCCATCCTATGCCATCCCACCCATTCAATTTTACTTACCACATCCCACCTTGTCCCATCTTCCATCCCACCCTGTCCCACTCTTTCTGTCCCATCCCATCCTGTCCCATCCCACTCTATCTCATCCCATCACAACCATCCTATTCCACTCATCCCATCCCCCCACATGCCTCTTCCCTCCCATGCCATCACACCTATTCCATGGCTCTCCACCTCATCCCCATCTCCTGTGGGCATCCATGGCAGCCATCCCCAGATGGAGCTGCTCTTGCCAGAGGCATGGGCCCATTGGTGGTGGAGGCCACTTGAAGCAGTTCCTTATCCAGGATGTGTGTCATTGAAAGCAGAAACCCAATAAGCAAGATAAGGAGACGATTTATAATGGCGTTTGTGAACTTTAGGAAAGAGCTTTACAGCCAGATTTTACAGACCACACAGGGAGAGGTTATACTCTCCAAAACCTCGGAGATATTTTAAAAACTATTTTTATATTTAAAAAAAAGACTTTCCAAGAATTAAATAACACAAAAGTGTATGAAATATGATGTAGGGAATGTTCCCCTTGCTCTCACATCTGAAGTTAATTTGGGAGATGCTCTGAATAGCTTTTTAAAGAGTGCATAAACATTGGCATCAAAAGTGTAAATAAAGTTACCAGACAAAGCGGCCGTTCAAAGGGAATCGTCCCTGGGATGTTGGCCGGGCAGCTCTAAAGGCTGTGTCAGGAACATTTGGAGATAAAACAAGGGCCTGTCTGATTAGCCCGGGTCGAAGTTCTCCACCTTGGCTCCCTCTCCTGATGTCAGAAGCAAGCGTTGCTGGCAGCTGCTCTTGCAGGTTTCCTGCCTGGGGACGACGCTGGCAGGTGGCTCCTGGGTTCCCCCAGTCTCCTGTACCACTGCTGTCCAAAATTTGGGTCGCATGCTTGCAAGCAGGACCTGCTGAAGCCTAATTAAAGCCTATTGGTGTTGGTCTCTTGGGGACCTGGATTTGTCAGAATTATGGCCCAAAGAGTTTCTGAGAAGCCCTCAGGCTACCCTACTGTGTGTCATGCCCACTGTTTCCCACAGAACAGTCCTATTTTTGATTGACACATGCTTGGTTTGGTCACAAATATTCTGAAATACAACAGGACCTTCCGTGTCACTGGATTTAAGATTGCAGCTGGTTGGAAGAAGCTAGAAGGGTTGTCTCTCCTGAAGCACATCTTTGCACCAGCATCAGGGTTCTCCATGGCAGTTCCCCCAACAGTCTGTGGAGAGAAGGTAAAAACAGTGAAACAACTCTGACATCTCATTTAAATCTTCCAAAGAGGAAGAAAAATGTACAGATATAAACCAACCTTTTGTTTGCATCTTTTAGTATGATCTTGAAGGAAAACCTTTGGGAGTTGTCTTTGATGGAGCAGTTTGTGAATGAGAGGCAGTTGTGGGTTAGAGTGACTCTGGCAGTCAGATCCCCATCATGAGGTGCTTCTCCTTGCCCTGTATCTCTACCAGAAGGGATTTTCCTGAGAGTTGTAGAAGTAGGAATGTGTTTGGATAATAATACTAGCTCTCCTGCATCCAGAAACTTTTACCTCCACAGCATCCAACTCAGGGCTGCTATTGAACTTGAATATATAGAGTGTCAGCTCTTTCTTCAGCTGAGACCTTGGTCATGTCTCTGCATCCCTTGATTGGTGAAGACAGGATGGTAACAACAGCAGCTATGACAAAACAGAGAGTGTAAATCCACCTCTGGGTTGTCCAAGAGCTGCTCACAGCTGCCTACACCGCAATAGGGGTGCCATTCATGGTACCATTCATTCAGTAAGTGCCATTCATGGCTGAGGGGCTCTTGTGCTGCTCCTGGTGCTCTTGGCCCTGGAGACTCAAGAGTTCTGTGTCTTGACAGACACAGCCTAGGGAACGTGGTGGATCCACCACATGTCTGCCAATGTGCCAGCTAGGAATTGTGTCCCACTGCTCACTTGTGACCTGGGCACTGCCATACTGGGTGAGGTATCAGCTCCTGAGGCTGAGGAGCAGCATGAAGGGCATCATCACATGTAATTCTGCAAGTCCTCAGTGGTGACACATCCTGGTTTCTCTTACCTTGCCCTGGAGACCATCAACTCATTCCTCCTGGTGCCCTGCTGTCAGAGCATGTCCTTCTTTTGTGCCACCCCAAAGCCTGCATAGTGGAAGAAACAAGTTGGTTTGAAGCATGAGCCCTATTAGGTAGAAGTTACAAGATTGCATTTTAATATTTCACCTACTCAGGTGACTTTAGGATGGATAAAGTCATGAGGACTCTTGCTCTGTCCTTTGCCTGGTGCAATAGGAGCTAACAATGATCATAACTCTGACCATTTTTTTAGTCTTGATTCCGCAGTATTTTCCCGAGTGATAGAGAACAAATCTCCCATTGGCAGGGCTGGGAAGATGGTGTCCCACACACTTGGTGTTAACTACAAGCAGCAGTAGCTCCTCTCCTCATCCCTGGGTGAGACCCAGCAGGATGGGGATGCCACTTGCCTGGGCACCAGCTGGCACAGCTGCACTTCCCCAGAGACTGTGGCAGGGCTTTTATTGCAAATAATGGAATAATTACTCTTTCTTTGCCTGGGACATGCCCGCAAATAGCTGCTGATTCCTGTGCAAAGGCTCATGAGCCCAAATTCCTGTCAGAGGGCTCACTAGTGCCTTTGGGATGGAAGAGCCTGGCACCGAGAAGGGGACCCTGGACCCTCGGAGAGTGCCTGGTGTGATCACTGCCAGCTAGGGCTCGTGCAGACCGCCCTTGCACATCAGCCTTCGTGCCACTTGTGTAAACTATTACAGCAAAGGGCAAAGGTTAAATGCAGCACATGTGTGGCATCAATTAACAGGATTTCAAGGTCTCCAGTGGAGTTTCTGCTCAAATCTCTTGTGGCAGGTTCAGTTTTCTTAACCCCTCTGATGCCATGCAGTCAGAGGGCCTTAGCTCTGCCAGACTATTAGAGGGGAATGGGCTTTGCTGGCTGGAGGTCTCCCCAAGGACTGTGATAGAGGGGCCTCTGGCCATTTGGGAATGGGGAGACAGGGTCACCACATAAACCACACCAGTAGTCTGCGGGGTAACTGGGAAAGACTACTCTTTATAATGGAAGTGTCCTTGGAAGGGAGTCAGGCCCTGGCAAGGCAGCAAATTGGTGCATAAGCAGCCCTTCATAGTGCCCCCCTCTGCTTCAGGCCCATCTACCCCATCTCAGAGCCCCTGGGGGTGGGTGGTTGCTCCTGTGTTTGGTCTCAGCCAGACTCTGCTCCACTGAAGCACCCTATTGTCCCAATGTGTTCTACTGCTGATCAGACAAAGGTTCCTGCCGGGCTTGGGACTGCCGGTGCCTTCAGTCCCCACCTGTGAAACAACTCATCCTTCACTGCCTGTGGAGCTGGGAGGGGATGGCTGCAGTGAAAGTCTCAGCGATGAATCAAAGCCAGGACAATTTTGGTGGAGAAATTGCAGTTGTGAATTTTCACCAATCTGAGGCCATTCAGGGCTGCTCCCAGACAATGTACCCAACCACCACTCATCTCCTCCTGGATTTATCAGTCATACTGGGCATACTGGGAAAGGGAGTGGTTAAAAGGATGGTGGTATGAGTCAGGAAACCTTTAGTGCATCCCATGTTTCCTGCAGCTGATACATGAGAGACCTGGATGCCACAATTTTGCACTGAACTTTGCCAGGTTGTCCTCCCAAGTTCCAGATGTTTCTCCTAAGGGCCGTGACCTTGGAGTCACAGTGCTTGGAGGATTTCCACTTTGCTTTTTTTGCTTTTGACAAGGAAACAGAAGGCTTTAGCTGTCACTACCATGAAGAAAACATGAAAATGTGATATCGGCATGGCCTGAGGACTCAAAAGCTTTAAGATATTCTAAAAGCTTCCTCATTGATTATGTAGATTTTTGCCTATACAGATTACTAATTTTCCAATGAACAGGTGCTGCTGAAGGGAATCCTGCCTTGGGGGCTTCAGTTCCTGGGGTTTCTAGTCCTGCCTCAAGGCTGGGGACCACTGTAATGGATGGGTCAGGGCTGGGAGCTTAGTGAGGAACACTGGTCCCAGCACCAACTGCTGCAGAACCTACCAGGCTGGAGGAACAGGACATGCAAGTGTCCTTCTGCACCTGTGTGCCCCTCACATGACTTTGCCCATGCATTCCACTCCTTTTTGAGAAATGAATAATTTCAATCCTCCAAGTTAAAAATTCAGCCCCCCAAACATTCAAAACCACTAGAAACCCCTGCATTTTGATTATTTCAATCTGTTTTTCAGTCCTGGATCCTGTTAAGATGAACAAAATACATGCTTGAAAAACAGAGATGCTCTGCCCACAGCTCCCCATGTCAAACCTGAGACTTCTGGCTGAAAGATGGATTTGTTCTGTATATCTCCACAGAAATACCCTGTTTGTTAGCAAACCTGCAAAAATCTTGGTAATCCCCTTGATCTGAAACAAATGGGCTCTGCTGCCTGGTGCTGATTTTATTATCAGACACAGCTTAGTATTATCGCATGGCTTGGACCAGTGCCTGAGGCTCAACACCAATTCAATCACGTGCAGGCGAAGGTGTCCCCAGAGCTCTAGATCTGTGCTGGTTCTTCACATGTGTGTGGTGCCCTGGATAATACATGTTGGATATACAGAGCCACGTGGTTGCCCAGGGACCTCCAGGACCCTTCAGGGCTGCTCTAACACTGTCTCCAGATGTGATGGGAGGAGCATAGCATGGCTGTCAGGGTGAAAGCTCAGATTTTGTTGAATTGTCCTGATCTTTTCTCCTTCTGGGATGAGGAGCTTGGTTTGGTGGTTGTATTTCCAGTCTGGAGCTTTGTGCAAACACAGGATGAAGGAGCAGGAGTGTTTTTGGGTCCTAACATGATTCCCAGAATGCCTGTCAGCCTGAGCTCCCACCCAATCATCCCTTGGAAATGGGACCTAGAACAAGCCTTGAGTATCCATGGGGTGATTTGAGGACTATTGGCAATCTTGATGTCTTTGAGCCAGGTAGATCCTCAGCAGGCTGCAAGTTTGCATTGACTGTGGCCCCTGACAGCAGCACTCCCAGCCTCACTCTTCCTCCATGCTGACTGCAGCAGCCAAACATAAAATTTGAGCCCCCCGGAGACCCACCATCAACCACACGAGCCCAAGCCGGTTTTGTTTTGATTATACATTTGTTTCCTCCCTCCTGGGAGTGTCTGACACAGCTTTTACCTCTCAGCACTTCCCCCGCCACCTCCCTCCCCTCCCATCGGCTCTGCTTGGATTAGCTCTGACCCCTTCTGAACTCTGCTGCCAGAAGAAGTGTCAACCCCTTTCACTTTCCGAGAGGTTTCCAGCCCCAAACGCTGAACAGGGAAGGAGTGTCATCCAAGGGAAAACATCCCACATAATTTTTTCCAACTCCATGCCCTTGCTGTGCATCCAGGGAGGAATGACTGGTCCCTGTGTCTGGTCATGCTCTGGGGGCAGCCTGGGTGACCTGCAGCACATCTCTGCCTGAGCCAGCACAGGTGTAAACAGGGCAAAAGGGGCTTTTAAAGAGGATTTGCTTCGTGGAGGAAAAAGGTTGGATAGGAGAGAGTAGGAGGTTAGCTATGGGCACAGCATGGCATGGCATGGTGCATGGGGCCAAGGGCAGCTGTTTCCATGGGAGTATGGCAGGGTCAGTGGCAATATGTCTTCAAGGAGACGTCCAGCCTCCGTCCATGGGTGGACATCAGCAAGATGGGAGGGAGACGAAGAGCTGGCTACTGTCACCAGGAGCACAGAAGATGGGGAGAAGGTCTTTCAATTCTTTCCACCAGGTTTGATGGTGGCTGTGCTTCTCCATACCAAGCAGCAGCAGCTTAAACGTTCTGCAAGGGCTTCAAAATTCAGAGGAAACCAGCCCACCGAAATAAAAAGACCATCCAAGGAGAGGGCAGCAGCTGATGCCATGTGCCCATAGCTCAGCAGGGTTAACGCTTGTGGGGTTGGGAGTAACACTCCCACCCCTGAGCAGCCACCCTGGCCAGCAGAGATGCTGGGTGGTGGATGTGGGGCCACAGCTGGGGAGCAGGGAGGTTAACTCCAGCAACACCAATGAAATAAAGAAAGAGAATGCCGCATGCTAAGGAGTTGCAGATGTTTGAATGTTGGCAGGGATTTGGGTGGAGCTGCCAATACACAACACGGTTTGCAGCAGTCAGAAAGGATGGGAAGTGCCAGGGAAAACCTGCCCTTTCTCTAAAGCCTGTGGTAGTGAAGGGAGCCCCCCTGGGGTAGGTGTCATGGGGGAGTGCATAGATGTGTCTTCTCTCAGATCTTGGAGATGCCATGGAAAGGGTGGGGGAGGCACATGAAAATAGACCAGCTGATCTCAGGTCTGACTGCTGCTGTGTCCTTCTCTGTTGAAGCACCCAGAGCAGCCACCTGGGCAGACGAAGATGACTGAGCCATGGAGAGAACAGCTCAGAGCACAGTCACTTTATTTCTAGGACACCAAGGATGTGCCTTGGTCTCCCAGGGGCTTTTCCCCCTGTTTTTTCCCCAAGCCTGTGGAAGCCAGGCAGATATCCAAATCTGTTCCTCACTTTTCACAGCTCAGTGAAGTCCCTGCCTAGCTGAAGCTGGATGAGGGTCACAGGCCTGTCTTGGTCTCATCAGATCAGCAGAAATGGGACTTCAGCTCTGTTGTCCCAGAGCTGAGTAGTGGTGCACCCTGTGCCAAAGGGTGGAGCAGCATTGCCCCTGAAGTGAAGAAGGCATCTCTGGAGGTCTGTGAGGACTCAGGCAGGACAAATCCAGGCTGAAGGGCACATTTAGGGTCATGCTGACCTCAGTGTTTAATGATTTTGTCTTATCCCTGGCAAAGGGATATGCAGGGACCTGGTAAAGCCCAATTGGGCAGGGTCAATGAGGCCCAAGCCCTCCAGTTGTACCCAAAAGAGGTGTTGGGGTGGTGAGGAACAGGGGCCTGAGGAGTGTCTGTGAATCTGGACCCCATCAACTCTGGTTTGTGGGTATGGGAAGGTCTTGTTCCTTTCTGAGGTGCCAGCTCTTCAGGATGAGCATGAGTCCCCTTGCTGGCTGGCAGACGGAGTCCCACCCCAGAGGAGCTCTTGGGAACCTACTTTGTGTGTCTCAGTGAGAGTGCAAGCCCCCAGAGTGCTTTTCACCTGCAGCCTCAGGCTCACAGGAGCATTCTCTTCTCTTGAAGGAAGTCCTCCTGATGCCTCCTGGCCCCCATGGCTCTTCAGCTGTGTCAGCTCGCTGTGGCTCTCTTGGTCTTTGTCAGCAGCATGTTTAGTAGCTCTGTAGCCATCGTGCTTCCTGACATGTTTTCTTATCCCCTGTGATTTTAAGAATTGTATTCATGTCTTTGTTGAGGAGGGAGAGGGAAAGGTCATCCCTTGCTAGCAACTCATTAAAGCAAAACAATGGAAAGAACAGCAAATGGCTTCTGAGACTCGCTTCTCCAGGCATGTGTGAGGCTGCCTTTTGTCAGTGTAGGAGAGGGGCATCCATGGAGGTTGTGGCATTGAAGGGAGGCTTTCCCACCCCCTCCCCCCAAACTGATTCAAGGCATCACTGGAGGACCTCAGTGTGTGTCAGAGCTTTTGTTTGTTTGTTTTGTTATTGTGTGTTTGTGTGTGTGTGAGCGGGATGTACATTCAGCCCTGCTGTCATCAAAAAAAAAAAGTTTTAATGAAAATTTTCTCATTCCTTCCTACCAGGCTCCCTGGCTTGGACTAGTTCTGTTTCTTTCATATGGGAGACAGATGCATTTGTCTCAATAATTGCATTTCCCTGTTGCTGTGTACTGCTGAGGACTTGGTGACACAATGACGTGAAGCATTTCTCTTTCCCAGGTCTGGCTCTGGGGGTTTAGTTTTGGCGACATTACAGCCTTCTTTCTCTCCAGGATGCCCATATGGGGTTTGAAGTCCATCTTGCATTTGGCAGGAAAGACATTGCTTAAAGCTGATGGTTGTGCTCAGAGTGATGCTGGGAAGGAAGCACTGCTCCATGCTGTAGTACCTATCAGGATCACTTGCTTAAGTCCACTGCCTGTTCCAATGGTCATGGGGGAGGCCCAACTCCTATGTTTGAATGTCCTGCTAGGCCTGTTGGCCTCCAGACCCCAAAAAATCACCTCATGGCCTGTCCCAGTCCCATCCTACCAGCTGCTGGCTGGCAGCCATGGTGTTTCATGAGGGAATATGGAGAGCTGCACTGTAGGTAGAGGCTGCTTTGGGCAGCAGCTGCACCCCTGTGGTTCATCACTTGTTCTGAACCTCCCCTGCCCTGTCCTCTCTGGGACCTAACCCTCATTGCACACCCACCAGCCCTGGAGGCGGGAGGTGCAGCACAGCCAGGACAACCTGCCTGAGGCACTGGGCCAGGAGCAGCACAGGAATTCTCCCAGTTTAAGGTGGGACACTTCATTGCACTGGGAAGGTGGGCCAGGCATGGGGGTCTTGGGCATATTTCCAGAGCAGGGCTGGGAGTGGCAGAAGGAGCATGGGCGGCATGGGACACTGGGGGCATGAGGGGCATGGGAGTGGGGCTGCATCTGGTGTGGGGCAAGTGGGGCATGAGGTGATCAAGAGTGCAGCTGATGTGGGGCACAAGGGGCACATGGTGTAGGATGGGTGGGGAGCAGGAGCAAGGGAGGCACCTCACAGGTTCCATGGAGTTCTTCCATGCTGGAGCCCACGAGGGCTGACCTTGCTGACACGGAAGGGTCAGGGTGTGAGAGCAAGGAGCGACTTTTGGGAGCGGAAGATTTGTGACCCCGGGCCGGGCTGCGCATCCCTCGGGGCCGGGGCCGGGGCCGGGGCCGGGGCCGGGCTGTGCATCCCTCGGGGCCGGGCTGTCCTTCCAGGCAGCGCGGAGAGGTGGCAGCAAAAGCCCTGGGACGGGGGTCGCGGGGAGCTGCCGCCGCAGCCGCGGGTGCCGGGTCCCGGCCCGGGAAGGATGCGCGTCCCCCCGTCCCGACCTCTGCTCCCACCACGGTCCCGCGAGCGGGACCCACGCGCTGGACTGAAGTCCATCTCTTGGTCGTAACATCGGAGAGTGGTTTTGGCCACTTCTTTAAAGGGTCTCTGGTCCATGCTCCTGGAAATCTTTCTGTCCGAACTGACCTCTAACACTGCTGGGGATGGGACATCTCCAGCGACACTCAGGGCTCAGGGATCAGAATCTGCTTCCAGGACTGCATGAGCTTAAGCATTTCTGCCCCCTGCTCCAGTCTGGGGCTGCCCCTCTGTGCCCACTGACAACTCAGGCTGCTGGAATCCCATGAGAGCAAATTGTGAGACTTCAGGACTTGTGAAAGCTGAAGCTGAACCCTTATTCCAGTCTGGCTGGGTGCCCACAGCCCAGCCAGCCCTAATCTGGGACTGTGCACTGCCCATGTTTAATGAGGTATTGTGTACAGATATGTCCAACTGTGTGTATGCACACGTTGTGGGCCCTGGGTGTCTTGGTCAATGTTTGCATCTGTCTGTTAGTGGGTTTGGGCATCTGGGGCTGTTTCCCTTGCACGATTAAATATCTCTCCAGAAGCAAGTTTGTGTAACCAAGTATCTTATCACATGTGTCAGGGTCTGCACGGGGAGTAGCTCACAGCGCTCCATGTGTGCAGAATTTGCACAGTATCTGTGGGTCATGCTGGGCTGTCCAAGATGCTTCTACCACTGTCAGCATGTGCTGAGTGATGGCAGATGGGTGAGTGGCCAAGTAGTGGATCAGTGCAGAACAGGATGGGCTTCCCCATCAGTGGGGACCAGTGCTGTTTGTGGCTATTCTCTTCCTCTAGGGCAGGTGGAGCCCAACCTGGACACTATCCTGCATCCCACAGCCATGGAAGGAGGACAGGGCATTGCTGAGGCTTGGATGCAGCATCAGAGATGAACCCATCACTTGCAGTGAGGTGCTTTGTGAGGGGCTGCTGGCAGATATTGTGGCCCTGGGCCGGGCTGTGCCCCAAGTCTGGCTGGGCCTCCTCTAACTCAAGTAACTCAAGGGTTCAGGAGACCCCCCCATTGCCCAATGACAATGCATGACAGCCAAGGCAGTGCCTGTGTGACATTGTTCCCATGTCTCGTCCCTCCTGCTCTCCCTGCCTCCACCCAGATCCATCCTGGGGAGTGTCCCTCCCGGCTGGGTCAACACCTGCATCATCCTGCAGGCCTTGCAGGGCACAGGGCTGGCAGACTGGGAGGGCTGGCAGCCATGGGTGCTGGGAGGATCACAGCCTCCTGCACATGTGCTGTCCAACCTGTCAGCACCTCCGTGAGGCAAAGCTGGTGCTGGCTGGGGATGTGCCCCCCAGCTCTCTCCCTTTGTCATGAAGAGCCAAGCATGTGTGCCAGAAAGCTCGCCCTGTGGTAGAAGCCATCCATCTCCCCTGGAGCTCAGCATTCCCTCCTTGCTCCTTGGCCACAGGGGTTTTTGGCTGCAGATATTTACTGAGCAATTCGCATCCAATTACAGAAGCCAGAAAGACTGGGAGGATTTTCCTTCTGGTTTCTTGCAACCAAAGCAAACTTGTCCAAATTACAACCTAGGAAGCATCTTATTAGTGGGGAGTGAGGTCTCCAAAACATAGAGTGCTTGGAAGACGCTGCCAGAGGCATAGAAACGTGGGCTGGCTCGCAGGAGAGTTGGTGAGGAGCCTGTTTGGTCACCATCTTCTCTCACCCATAGTAATTTTACCCATCTTTTCTTCTCTGGCACCTGAGTGGAGAGGAGATGGGATTTTGGAGTCTTCCAGCTTATCACATCAATTCCCCATTCCCACTTTGGTTCAAAAAGTGTTTGATTTTGCTGGGCTGAAGCATGGGCTGGTCTTCCCACTCATTTCTTTTCCCTCCAGCTTCTCCTGCCTTTCCTCTCAGGCTGCGTGTGGTGTCACCCCAACCAGGAGGTGAAGGTCAAGGAGCAGAGTCCTGGGAATGCTGGTTACAAGTGTTTAATAACATTAGTGCAAGTCAGATCCTCAGCAGCATCTGTTTGGTCTGTCTCTAGTGCTGTCCCAAGAGGCTGGGGACATCTCTCACCTGGCCTCATGGAGATCTGCTCCCCAGTATGGCTGTCCCAGAGGGACTTATGCCAGAGGCACCTGTGTGGAGCCTGCATAGTCCCAAAACTTGATGGAGACTTTGTCTCAGGTGGGATACAAGCTGGCACAGGGACTGGGATGTGGGGAGGAAGCAAGGCAGGATCCAAAGTGATCTGGTGACTACTAGCTGTGACTGCAGGGGAGCTTTCTTCCAAGGTTTGAGAATAGGAGAGATCAGGGAAGTGCAGCTGGCAGCTCTGCTTGGGCTTACATGGCTGCAAGATGACTCCTATACTGATGATTAAATGCCCTTCCAAAAATACTTCCCTGGGTACAGCTTGCAAGCAAACTGCTGAGCCAGCTTGTACCAGCGACAGGGATGGAGGCAGGCACAGCTCTGGTGCCTTTCTGGCACCTGCAGTGTTTGAGGTGTGCGTGTTGGTCCATGCAGTGCTGGCAGGACCAAGGACATCTGTGCTTTGAGTGGCATGGTGGGTTTGGGAGCCTGTTCCTTGGCTGCCT
Organism: Lonchura striata; assembly: GCF_050655825.1. Taxonomy (NCBI): domain Eukaryota; kingdom Metazoa; phylum Chordata; class Aves; order Passeriformes; family Estrildidae; genus Lonchura; species Lonchura striata. The sequence goes on along the minus strand of NC_140716.1, from coordinate 16,201,967 downwards.
CCTTGTCCTAACAGAGCCTGTGGGTGCTGGTGGGGAGCCAAACCATTACTCTGGCTCCTGGCCCGCATCGGGAGGGGTTTGTGCTCCCCTGCCAATGGCACCATCTGCTCCCTGAGCTGCTGGCCAGACTGATGGTCCCTGCCTGGCCAACTCCCAACCATCCTCAGGTGCTTGGTGCCTGGGCAGAAGGATCCATGTGGGCTCTTACTGTTGAGGTGAAGGTGGCTGTTGAACAGCCTTGGTCTGCTCCTGGCATCATGTCACCTCTGCCAGCATCTGGTTGATAGCATGCACTGTCTCTTATACCATCAAGAGCTCCTCCCTTTCTTGCTCTCTCCTTGGCAGATGCCAGACTGTAGCTTCTGTTTCAAGGTCAAATTTGATGAGCTCCAGCTTCCAGATGGGTGACCTTATAATGACTTTGCAAATGAGTATCACTCCTGCGTGCCACATGGGTGCAGGTCAGGATGGACACAGGTTCCTCCCCACAAGGGGGAAGGAAAGCCTGGGATGGATAAAGCCTAGCTGCCTGCACTAGCTCAGCCACCCAGCCCCCACACTTTACCAGCCCCACTGGCAGGAGAACTGCTGGGTTCCTCTGGTGTGATGTGCTTCCCAGAGAGCCAGGTTGGCAGCATATGGGCCCCCACATCCCCAGGACATCCCATCCTGAGTGTCTCAGTTCTGGGCTTCGAAGTGCCTGAGCCCCCTGACATGACCAAAGTGAGTTTGGATGATGAGTACCTCCTTCCTCTCCGTGAAGAACATGTCCCGCCATGGGAGGATGAGGTGTTTTCACCAGAGGAAGCTGCTCCTTGCCAGCAGGAGAGGTGGGAGAGGGTGGCCTGGCCCTGCAGACATGGGATCCAGGTCTTCTCACTGTCCCCGATGAACACCCTGCCCTTCTGTGTGGATGAATCAAAACCTCCTTTTCATGAGCCATGCTTGCCCTGGGGGCTGCCTGCCCTTCCTTGCTGCCCATGGCACTGCCTGTCACTGTCCCCAGCCAGGCAAGGCAAGTCCCCTGCAGGCCCCATCCTGCTCAGCCACTCTCAGTGGCACACCGTGCTCTGTGTCCTGTTCTGGCCTTGCTGCTGGCACCCTGGAGATAGCCACCCGCCACTCCCCTGGCCTGCAGCGGGCCACGGCTCCAGCACCACCCAACTTTGCCTCTCCATCCTGTCACTCCTGAGCAGCCACGGGTCTTTGGGCAGCTCTGCCTGCTGTCCCTGGGGCTGGGGACAGCGCGGGGGGCAGGAACGCCTCCCAGGTGGCAGAGGGCTGAGAGGAGGAGTGGGAAGGGGGCTGGGAGACAGGGCAGCCCAGCGCCCGGCTCGGCTGCGCCGCTTCCCCTCCCCGGCCCCACCAGCCCATTTATTACCCCTCTGCCATTCATCGGGCCAGACAGATGCCCCCAAATAAATACCCCCAGACAATAGGGTGGGAGGGGCCAGCAAGGCTCCTCATGAATAAACATGAAGGTCTTTGGACACAGTTTCCTCTCTTCGCAAAATGGGACCGATTGTGCGGCAGGCATTTAAAATTCAGCCGCGGTCGGGCTGTCTTCCAGTGTCCCCGAACTGCTGAGGTGCTTCATTTATTTCATAATTTCCCCTCCTCCCCTCTCGGCGACAGACCTGGCTCTTTTCATGCCTTGTCCTCCCTCTTTCTTTCCTTCTTGCTCCCTTTCTCTATTTTTTTTTTTTTTAAATCTTCCTTCCTTTTCCTACTCCTTGTCTCTTTCTCTCCTTGGCTTTTGTGCCAGAGGCCGTGACGAATGGCTCAGAAAAGAGGGTGCTGTGAGAAACTGGGGCTGCTGCTGGCAGAGTGGGTGGTGAGGATTTGGTGCTCGAGGGGGGGTGGAAGGGGTCTGCATGTGAGCGCCTGGCTGGGGCTCCCACATGGAGCTGGGATGGTGAGGCACTGCGGTGATGAGGGATCCCAAGGGCTTTGCTGCCTGGGGGCTTGGAAAGACAAGGATCAGGCCCCCTGCCTGTCCCCCTGCCTGTCCCTTGCCTGTGAGGAGACAACCTTGCAGTGCCCATCCCAGCATATCCAGGATGGACTCCATGCATAGGAGGGAAAGGTCTATCCTGCTGTATCACTCACTGGGGGTGAAAAGCAGCCCAGGTGATGCTGGAGCACCCAAAAGTTGGGAGATGCACAAGGAAGAAGGAAATACTTGTCCGGGCCAGGGCAGACCCAGTTTTGGTGGGGATGGGTTTGCTGGACCCCTGACCTGTTCCTATGCCTGGACAGACCCAGCAATGCTGGTCTTTAGATCCAGAATGAGTGTCTTTTTGGGATTTTGGATGACAGCATCCCCACTGGGCTTCCAGCACCCAAAAACCCACGTGCCACTTGGTCCTGGGGTAAAGGCAGAACCAGAGCAGCAGCAGAGAATGGAGGGGTGGGAGCACCAGGACATGGCCAGCAATGTGGCTCAGCATTCTGGGAGACCTGCCAGCACCCTGGTGTTTCATCAACCAAGTGCTGAGATCCTGATGCCATGCACCCCTGGGAAAGCCAGAAGATGTCCATGCCATGCATGGGACAGCTCCAGTTTATGGAACTCCCTGAGCTGCTTGCTGTGCTGCTCGGGCTTGCAGGAGGATGTGTGGATGGGCAAAATCCCCAATGCCCATCCTGCCCCCAGGGCTCTGCATGCTGGGGTGAGCATCACCCATGACACTGGGGAGCTGCAGAAACTCCCTGGACTGCTCTGGTGTGTTCCTGTATTGGGAGAAAGCATCTGCTTACCCCACCCCCCACCCTCCCACCCAAGCTCTGGGATCCTCTGCCTGAAGGCCAAGCAAGGAAAAAGGGAGTTTCTACCCAAAGGCTGGCAAGAAGGACACTTCAAGTGAGGTGTCACATGCCAGACCATCTGCCCCTTGGGAACTGGCTGGCAGGAGAGACCAGGGCCATGCTGGCAGCAACAGGTGCTGGTGGGGACAGGGGGGACCCCACCAGCTGCAGGTTGGGGGTGGGCAGAGCCTCCATCCAAAGCCCTGGGGACTTTCTGTGCCTGGAAACTCCAAGTGTGTCTTCCTTAGCTCACAAGAGAACATGGAGGGGAGTCTCACCCAGGACTTGGGGGTTTCACTGTGGATGTGGGTACTCCCTGCAGGGCATTTCCCTCCACCACCGCCCACCAGGGCTGCCTGCCCCTCTGTCCCTCTGTCCCTCTGTCCCTCTGTCCCTCTGTCCCTCTGTCCCGCTGTCCCACTGGTGGGCACGGCAGCTGCAGCCCATGGGGGACGGTGCTGGCAGCTCCGGCATTACAATCCAGTACAATCTGTCCCCCTTCCTGCTGCCCAGCAGTGTAGGAGACGGTTACTGTTTAATCCCATTTGACAGCTCTTTCATCATCTGCCTTCCTCCCTCCAGCTTCCCGTGGCTCCTCCAAGGCTCCTTTGTGGCCATAATCAAAGCCTGGTGAGTGATGGCTGCTCAAGCAGGGAGGGAAGGGACAGTGGAGCGAGGGTGGCTCACCCACGGCGGGGGGAGGCAGCGTGGCCTGGCCGCAGCTCCGGGGAGGGGCACGGTGGGATCACAAGGTGCAGGGGCCTTTGCTGGCAGGTCCTGCAGGTGCAGCTGTGGGTGGTAGCACTGGGAGCTGGGCTGGATGGAGCATCCCCAGTGCTGTGAACTGGATCAGATGGAGCATTCCCTGTGCTGGCAACTGGTCTGGATGGAGCATCTTCAGTGCTGGAAGGCAGAGTGGGCTGAGCTGGGCTGAACTGAGCATCCCCAGTGCTGGGAGCTGGTCTGGATGGACCAGCCCCAGCGCTGGGAGCCACATGGGACAGAACATTCCCAGTGCTAGGAGCCATGCTGGTTGGATCATTCCCAGCCCACGGTCAGGCTGGACGGTCCTGGTCAGGGCAGAAGGGCTGGTGTCCGAGCAGGCAGGGACCAGGCAGTGGGTCAGTCTCCCTGAGGGGCAGAGAAGCAGGTCTTCTCCCACAGCCTTCTCCCACACACCCTGTAAGCACCCTCTGGCACTGGGGACATGCTGGCTCACAACTCCTTTGTGCCTTTCATACCTGGCATGTGACTGTGGTCCTGGAGGAGCATGGCAGCTCTCTCCATGACAAGGAAGACTGTGTGGGAGAGATTTTGGTGGAAGTTGCTTGGGCAGCACAGGCTTCCAGCACAGCACTGGTGGCACGTGGCTCCCAAGGGGGTGAACCCTGCTGTGCCATGGCAGCTGCTGCCATCCCCACTGGTGGAGAGCTGAGGACCTGGTTGCTCCCAGGCAGGCTGGTGGAAGTCGGGGCAGGCTGGGACAGGTGAAAGGGCCTCTAAGAGGTCCCTGCTCCTGACATTTCTGTGAAATTTGTGAAATCTGGCCCCAGACCTGGTCTGGAGGCTGTGTGGATGGCAGGCCCCCTCTGGAGGTTTTTGGCTAGAGAAGAGGAGCCTGTAGTCTGCAGGGTCTCCCACAGCTTCCTCTTGCTCAGCTCTTTCTGGACTGAGCCTCGGTTTCCATGCCTTGGCTTCCCCCAGTGCTGACCAGAGCTACGCCAGTCCCACAGCGATGGAGCCACGTGAGTATTCAAGCACTGGGGGGAGATGCCCTCCTGTTCCCATTCATGCTTCTAGCAGGCACTCAGCACCCATCAGTGCTGCCAGGGAATCCTCCCCATCACTGACAGCCTGGCCCAACCTCACTGTGATTTTTTTTGGTGATTTTCAATAACATTAAACTTTTGGCTGAATTGGAGAGCTCCTGAGGAGCAGGGTCTCTCTCTACAAGGACTTGATAGTGCTCTGCACTGCAGAGTCTCCCTGCTCAGCAACAATGAAGTAGGGAACAAGGAGAGGAGGCCCCAAAACCCACATCACTGTGGCCCAAGGCAACTACCCCTGAGGCCCTGTGGCTGAGGAACACCCTGATTCCCTGAGGAGGGAGCCTGCCTGACCTTGGGTTATCACCTGCATTGCAGCTGGGTGACAGCTTTCCCAAGAACACATGTTCCCTCATAAACCCTGGCTCTGCTTATCTCAAAGGGCATATCCGACAATTAGCTTATCTGCTGTGAAAGTGAGGAACGGCTTTGGGGCTTTGGATATCTGTCTGGCTTCTGCAGGCCTGGGAAAAACACAGGGGAAAGAGCCCCTGGAAGAGCAAGGCAAATCCTCGGTGTCCTGTAAATAAAGTGACTGCACTCGGAGTGTGCCGCAGACGGACTCCATGTGCTCAGGCTGGGGAGTGGAGGTGCCCCTGACTCTAAAGGATGGTCAGTGCTTCTTGCTGAGAAACACTGCCTGCAGCTGCTGGCAGCTTTGCCGAACCATCTCAGGGTGGGTGGCAATTTTGTGCAGGGTCGATTCCAGCCTGCAGTAAAATTTTGGGGGAAAATTTCAGCTGGCTCTTTCCAAGAATGGGGAAAAGGGAAAAAACAAAGGATTTGTTCTCACTTTAAAATTCTGTCTTTGAAGCAATTTGGCAAGAACAGAGGGAAGAGAGGCTGAGCTTGTGTTCCTGGAATATGCTCAAATTTGACCACGCTAGAACCCTTTATTTGGGAAAAAATGTGGTTAGCATGAGCTTGATGCAAACCTCTTCCATGGGAACAGCTCCCATCACAGGGCATAGGTTTGCCACCACCCAGCTCCTGGGCAAGTGGGTGCCAAAGCCAAGGGCCTCCTGTGTCCCTATCAGTGTCGTGGGGGTCAGAGGAATGGCAGCCCAATGAGCTCCTTCTACTGCAGGCCATGCCAGGGCCGTACTCTGACTGACTGTTTTTGGTGATTTAAACCTTTTTTCTCTTGCCCTGTAGCAATTCTGTGTGAAACAGAGAAGAGCAGGCATGTTTAGCCAGCCCTATGCAGTGTGATCACACTGTCCCCTGTGCAATGTTCTCCAGCCCCAAGGATGTTTCTTCTCCCTGCCTGGCCGAGGACATGCCATCCCTTACTTGGAGAGCAAATTAAGAATTGGTTGAGTTAATTTGCTGCAGATGATACTTTGAGGAGCAAATAACCAAAAAAGCTGGTTAAAAACCCAATTTTCCTCCCTCCCAGAGACTTTCTGGAGTACTTTTTGGAGCTCCTCTCTCCTGGAGGCTTTCTGGATGGTGGTTGGTGCCCCATGCTATGCCCTGAGGAAGGCCTGGGCTGCCTTTGTGGGGGAACTTCAGTTGACTTCCTCCCCACCCTGCTCCTCCTGCTCTCCCTCAAATTTGCACCAAGAAACAAGTATATTGTTTGCAAGCTAAAAACTAGAAATGATTTATATGTTTATAAGCCCAGCTCTGGCTCCATTTATTTTGGCAAAGGAATTGTTTGCATCTTTGCAGAATTCCTTCACCAAAACCACTCATTAGATATGAATTTCAAAACAGCCAGAGGGAGCGGGTGACTCAGGGGAATTAGCAAATGGCATCTCAAAGACTTTTACATCAGGGACAGCAGCTTGATTCCAAATCTTGGTGCCAGTGGCCCAGAAGACATTGTTATCTCATGTTGGGTCAGTGACCATGAGTCAACCAGTGCATTTGAGGACCTTGGTCTTTGGCTCTGAGCTGGCAGGTGCCTTCACCATGAGAAGCCTCAGCCAAGGGAGAATCCAGAAAAGACAGAAGGAGAAGGATTCAATCAGTGAACTATCTCTGGACACGACAACATCAGTTATGGGATCTGACAGAGCTATGGGAGACAGAGGAGTGATGTCCTACCGTAGCTCTCTCACTCCAGTGTGAAGATCTGGGAGTTTCTGGAAACTCCAGAAAATTTGAGGAGGCTCAGCATTGATGTCTGAAGATGGGGCGAGTGTGACCACTTGTGCCTCTGCTGTAGGTTTAAAGACCAGCTTGTTTTTCACCTGGATGTTATTAAGAAAGTTGTGCATGGAGATGATTCCAGTTATCACTTTCCTCCTTCAGGCAAGAACTCAAAAAGCAACCAGTGAGTGTGGTGATGTCCCGTCACCTTGTCCTGGCAGAGCTGCTTGACTTGGGCTGGCACTGGGAATGGGAGCAGCTTCTCAGGCTGGTTTAGCAGAGGAGATGTGTGCAGGGAGGATGTCGTTCTGTGATGGCACTGTGGGGGCTCTGGACAATTTCAGTGCCCTCAGAAACATCTGTCTGGGGCAAGGGGACAGGCACGTCTTTTGTGGAAGAAGGTCTGTGAGGAGTGAGAGTGGCTGAGGTCCCCCTGGTCAGAGGGGAGTCTTCCACCCTGGACCAAGCAGCCTGGACTGCCAGAGGTGTCCTGTCCTCTGAACAACCATGGGTACCTGGCGCTGGTGTCCCCAGCCTCTGTGTCACCTGTTTTCTCTGGAGGCACAGCTGGAGCTCTGGCAGGCAGCATGCCCTGCAGCAGCTGGTGTGTATCCATGTGTGTCAGGCAGCTCGTGGTGCCACCAGGCTCCTGGTCTCCATCCCCACTCTGCCCCAACCTACCCTGCACCCCCGCCTCGCTGCGCTGACTTGCTCCCGAGCCAACCTTGCTCCTTGTCTCACAAGCAGAGATCAAAATAAACTCAAGTGAAGGGTCCTTTAACTTTCTCTACTCGAGTGAAAATAAATGTGCTTTCCCCACCACCCAGTCCTGTAAATTCCCTGCACTGTGAAATATCTTCCAGATATAGTAAAGAGACGGCTTTAGACTATTTTTTTTTAAACATCTTTAACTGCTGTATATATTTCCAGGGAGACGTAATAAGCGCTACAGCTAATTTATCTGCGTGTACTGTAAATATTTTCAGGAGATAGCAGAAAGGATTTCAAACACATGGCTGGGAGTATTGGCACACAGCATAAGCTGGGTGGGTAGGACACCTTTAACCATTTGTGTGCCATGTTCTTTCCCTTTGCTCCTCTCTCTGTGTCCCCAGCGCAGCATTTCCTTGCCAGCACAAGGCTGTCCTTCCAGCTGATGTCCAGCCAGATGTTTGGTTTGAACAGGGTGCTGAGGCTTGTTCTTCCATTTGACCTTGCAGTCCTTGCTCTGGGGGCACTGGGAGCTCAGCTGGGAGCTGCTGGGAGTTCTCCTCCTGACCTACTGCCTATAGCTCTGTCTCAATCCCTACACCCCTGCCCAAGTGTGACCTGCTATTACAAACACACAACAAGATTTGGGAAGAAAAAATCCTGCTTGGGCATCTAAGTGAGTGTCTTAGAGCCCCAGCATCCTTTGGGTTTCAACAGAGATTGCAAACACATGGTGGGGAAAAAACAGAGCACCCAGTTACTTCCAAGCCCCAGTACTGGGAAAGGAGGTTGAACATTGCAGGGACAGAGGTGCTGGGCACATACTTTTGTCCCTTTTGGCCCTTGGGAGATGTGAGTTTTGCAGAAGAAGGAGGCTTGGTCCACCAAGAGTCCATTTTCAGGGCTCTTTTTAGCATGGTTTCTCTCTGGGGGTGATGGAGAGCTGTGGGAGTAGAGGGTGGCAGGGTGAAGGCACGTGTAGCTCTTCAGGGAGCAGCTGCCAGCAGATGCAGAGATTCCTGTCAATCTCCCACCCAGTCTGGCCACAGAGGATGCAGAAGCAGGCATCTGCTGGGACACAGCCCACCAAGCACCCACAGCCTCTCTCCTGGCATGGTGACTCCTGGCTGCACATCCCCCTTGTGACCACATCCATAGTGCTGGGATCCTCTGGGGACCATGACACTGTTTTGGGAGAGCTCTTTAAGGGATGGTGAGATGGGGGTCCGATGGCCACCTTCTCTCTTCCTGTGCCCTGATACTCCCCAGGAACTTCTGTGGGAGACAGTAAATTTTCCAGGGGATGGTCTAGAGAAGGAAGTCATGGGGTGCTGGCCTGGGGGAGCAGAGATCTTTCATCACACAGCCAATGTCTGGTGTCAGCAGGGAACCATGCTAAAAGCACATTCAATTCAAACCCTGTTATTAAGCAAAGGCAGCTCTGTAGCACGAACAGCCTGTCCTGAAACCGTGGGTCACTGCAGCCAGGCCAGTCACCCTGCTGAGGGGTCTGCTTACCAGAGTGAGGAGGCTGTGCACTCCCTCCATCACAGCTCTCCCCTCTGCTGCAAGCTCACCACGAGCTCCTGCCTCTTGGCTGGTGGGGGTGTTTTGGCCAAGGCAGGGTTTTCCCTGGGATTCTCCTGTTGCTGTAGGACACGTGAAAGCACGACGCGAGCAACCTGCTATTTGCAAGGTAAAGAAGGAGGTTTATTTTCTGACTCCAACTTTTATACTTTTCCAAAGGTGACATTGGATTGGAGAATGAATGGGCCACCTCTCCAAAGACATTGGACAAACCACTAGTACATCAAGTTTCTCCACCCCCATGAAGGAATGCAAAACAATATGTTGTTTATAGAAATTGTGTGGGAAAATTTTCTAACAGAATGTAAACTCAGAAGGCTTTAGAAAATCTTAAGAATCAGGGTGACGTTCTCCTGCAAGAAGTCCACTCCTTCACTCTGGCGCTTGCCCTCTCCTGACATAGTGTAGTTATGAGTCCTGGGGGTATTTGGGGTTCCCAGCCCATCAGCTGGGTGCCTTTGGCTCACTGCAGGTTTGGGGTCTCTGTTGGCAGTGGGAGCAGGAAGGATGCACTGTCTACTAGGAAGAAAGATGGGATTTCCCCAACTGTTTGCACAAACCCTTGAGGTTTTGGGACTTCTCTCCATCATCTGAGCACTGCGATCCAGGCTTTTAGTGGGCATGGGTCTAATGCAGACTAATTCCAGACAGGTTGCAGTCCCTTTGGCTAGTTCCAAAGCATCACCTAAGTTGTGGATAGAGCAGTTCCTCCCACAGCTGAGCTGGACAACAGGCTAAGGCTATCAGGGAAGGAGAGCTACCACAGCCACTGGAAGGAGAGTCCAGGCAAGATGAGTCTTCCCGGCAGCAGGCAGGGATGCATTGGATGCATCATCCAGGCAATCTGCTCCCCAGGCTCATGTCCCCGTGGTGTAATTTAATGCAGAATAAGGACAAGAGGTACCTATTGGCTTGGAGCCCAACTGAAAAGCCACAAGAAGGAGATAAAAGCCTTTAAATGCTAAGCCTGTCCAAAGAGACAATAAAAGGCAAATGCCTTCCCAGCTTTATGTCCATGTCTTTTTATTTGATTTATGGACTTTTTTGCTATAATTCTTCATGCTTTGTGACTCTTCAAGTTGTTCAACTCTTGTAAAAAGCCTGTGGAAGCAAACTGAATCAGCCAGAGGACTCCATATCCATCCCTTAGCCTGGGCTGATACTTTTGTGCGGTCCAGTTTAGGATCTGCAATGGTTTTTGCCTGATGTCCCACAGGGTAGAGAAGCCCAAGGTGAGCCCTAAAGCCATAGTGCAAGGCACAGAGGGGATTTTGTGATTTCAAAGAGGAAAAGGCAAGCAAAGAGAAAGGACCCAAATTTTTCCATTCAGCCTCTGGGTGAGCAGCAAAATATTCGGGACCTGGATCTGCAAAGAGAATCCAGATGGGGGAACCGCAGCTGCTCCCTGTGAGTGGAGCCTGAATGTCTTTGAGAATGTGGGGTGGAAGATTGGCAGGGGGCAGCCCCAGGGCTGGGTGGCTGCGGGAATGGGGAGTGGGAGGCAGCCATCCCCACACACCCAGCATGTGTGGATCTGGAGCTAATCAGCCTGACACAGGATGCTTGGGTGTCTGCCGGGGAAGGGCTATGAAAGCAATTGCTCTCAATAAAACGTTTCCCTCCTCTGTTGTATTCGGAAGTGAAGCTGTAAGCCCAAATGTCCTTAGCTGACTCTCCTGGTCCTTCTGCCCCTCTCTGAGGGGAGGAATTGAGTGAGATGTGGGGACTGGTGCAGCTGAGCAGGAGTACATGAGGCTTCACATCACACACCGCAGGTACCCCCAGACTAAGCCCACAGCTCAGGGTGCCAGCTGTGGCTCTGGGCAGCTAAGCAGATTTAAAACTGGGTACTCAGGTGCAATGATCCCCCTGAAGTTGTGGAGATATCCCTTCTCTTTGTTCTTCTCAGAGCAGCTCCTGTTGCAAGAGGAGCAGTGGTCGGGCTGTATGGTGGTGAGGGAAAAGGGATGGAATGGCATTGGGAATGGTGGGGAGCAGTTCTTGGCTGGGGGAAGTGGTGGAGCACAATTCTACTCAACACCTGGTCCGCTGCTGGAGGTAGAAATTGTCCCAGCTGGCTAGGAAAGTGCTTGGTACCAGGCAGAGGAGCAGCTGACTGTGGCTGTCCTGGGGCACTTCGGGCACCCCAGCCCCTCCCAGCAACCAGTGGCCCTAATGTCCCCCACCCTTGCTCCTGATGGGCACAGCAACCCTGAGAGCAGCACGAGATCCCTGTGTGGGCACAGCCTGGCTTTACTGTGCAGCACCCTGGGAAAGGCAGGTGTGTGCTGTGATTTCCCCTGCCCACAGCCCAGACCACTATCAGTGATGCCCAGGGTTGCATCCTCTCCCCACCAGACACATTTCATTTTCATTTCTGCACAGGCAGCAGCACTTCTGTTTGGTGCCCATTCCCAAAACCTTCAGGTACCAGGTGGGAGTTCTGCGGCTTCAGATGGTGATTTTGTGTCTCTCCCCTCCACTCCTGCTCCAGGCCAGCCTGTCCCAGGACCCCCGGCTCACACAGCCTTCTACCACCTCTCACATTTAGTAACAATTTGCAACAAACCTGGTGAGGGGGAAGATTTGGGAGATCCTGGGGAGGGGGCGATTTGGAGAAGCAGAATTTGGCCTGTTCTTAAAGTCTCAAAAAAAAAAAAAATTCTTGCCTGTAAAAAAATTAGTAATTTTAAACCGCAGGCAAATGCTTCACATTCCTGAGCAATGCTGCCCTCTGTTTACTGCCCTTATTGTTCTCAACGAGCTGGAACCGTGGAAATTAATATTCTTTCTGACCCCATCCTTTGCCCTGAGAAAGAAAGGCAGCAAGAAGGGAGGAAAAAGAACCAAAACTGCCGAAGGAAAACAGAGTCATTCTCCCCATGATTGAGTGAAAAAATAACATGGGAGCGTGGAAATAGAGCTGCCAGGGCGCAGCAATTGATTTAGAGCGGGATCCGAATGCCGCCACCGCCGCCGTGCGCAGGCCGTCCTCTCCGGGGCGGCTGCTGGGCTCGCCGGGCTCCCGCCGGGGCACGGCGGAGATGCTGCCGTGGGATGGGGGGTGTGGGATGGGGGGCATGGGATGGGGGCCGTGGGATGGGCCGTGGGATGGGCCGTGGGATGGGGGGCGTGGGATGGGGGGCGTGGGATGGGGGCCGTGGGACAGACCGTGGGCCGTGGGACAGGGGCTGTGGGATGGGGGCTGTGGGACGGGCTGTGGGACGGGGGGTGTGGGATGGGGGGCGTGGAACAGGGGCCGTGGGCCGTGGGATGGGGGCCGTGGGATGGGGGCCGTGGGATGAGGACTGTGGGACGGGCTGTGGGATGGGCCATGGGCCGTGGGACAGGGGCCATGGAACAGGGGCTGTGGGATGGGGGCCGTGGGATGGGGGCCGGTCACTTGGGGGTGGCTGGCAAAGGACGGGAGGATTTCAAACGCAGCCGGGGGCTCCCCCCGCTTGGGTTATGCTGCAGACCCCACGGGCACGTGCCGGGGTGAGTTTCACGGGCTCCGCGGTGCGCGGGCGGCACTGGAGGCGGCTCGGCTCGCTCGGGGCCGCTGGGGACACGCAGGGATGGGGACACGCAGAGATGGGGACACGCAGGGATGGGGACACGCAGGGATGGGGACACGCAGGGATGGGGACACGCGGAGGGACATACCGAGGGCTGCAGGAGGCGTTCACGGGGCTGCAGGGAGAGTGTGCATTAGGGTGACTGCGCTGGGTTCAGGGGGAGCTGCTCCACCTGCCTGAGGTCTCCAGGCTGCGTGAGGCCAGGGAGCAGAGACCCTGCCCAGAAGAGGACTCCAAGCCCCATTGCTTGGGTTTCTCTTCCCTAGTCACCCACCAGGCTGGGAAGAGCAGAGATGGCAGCCCCGGGACAGTTTCAGGCTCTGTGCCAAACATCTCTATGCCCACAGCAACCAGCTTCTGAGATGGGGAGGGGACAACTACTCTGGGTCCCAGGTCTCCCCAGCACCCATCATCATCATCAGTCTCCAGAGGCAGCAGTGGATGCTGGGCTGCCCAGAGTGGGGGACCCACCTGTCTCCACCACGGGTGAGGCAGTGGCAGCTGGCAGGGGGAAGTCCCGTCCCTCCTGTGCTGCCTCAGTTAATCATCACGTTGGGTAATTGCACGAGTGGCCGAGAGGGCAGCCTGCGAGGATCTGACTGCAGGTGTGAGGCCGTGGACGGGCACAGAAAGCTTTTAACTGGAATAGGGTTACAGTCAGGCAGCCCAGCAATGCCAGGGATGCAAGGAATCCCCTACCTGCTTCAAAAGGATGCTTTCTTTATCATCTAATTAAAAAAAGGGCAGTGGTGGGGGGGACCAGAGTGCACCTGTGCCGGCAAACACCCGGCCAAGAAAGGGGGGAGCAAAGGCCTGAGCAGGGAGCAGGAGCGAGGAGGGTGTGAAAGGACTGCACTAGAGGGCAGTGGCAAAAGGACAAGGACTGGGATGGGTCAGCACCTCGGGGATTCCACGGCACCTCTGATGCCAGTCAGTAATGCCAGGTAGCCCCTGCTTGGTTCCACTGCGGCAGTGCAAGGCACAGCCTTTTCAGCTGTAGTCAGGTTGCCTTCATCCCCATGCAATGCCACCCCTCTGTCTGACAGGTCTAGAAAGCACCCCCAAAGCTGATTTATGGGCAAGGTTTAATATTAATCTGTAGGGATTAATCCTACAGATGGGTAAGATGACGTGAGCTCTCTGCCCTGACACAGCTCCTGGGCAGTGCCCTGGACAAGTTTCACACTGCTCAGCTCTTCCTTTCTTTTTCCTCAGCTGTTTTTTTTTGGAGCTGTGTCAGGGAAGCTTACGAGTATATTAGGAAAAGGTTCTTCCCCCAGCGGGTGCTGGGCACTGCCCAGGCTTCCCAGGGAATGGGCATGGCCACGAGGCTGCCAGAGCTCCAGGAGTGCTTGGACAATGATCTCAGGGCTGCACAGGGTTGGGCTGGTGGGTTTGTCCTCTGCAGGGCCAGGAGCTGGACTGAATGATCCTGATGGATCCCTTTCAACTCAGGAGATTCTGTGATTATTAGATGGGAAGAGTGTTTTAAAACTGATGTTTCAGTCAAAATGACCCCTGCAGTGAATCAGCTGAGGCAGTATCAAGGCAAAATTTCCAGTAGGGAAGAGCAAATTATTCTTAAGTTGAATAGGGGTGAACCCTGGCTTTGGGATTTGTATCTCAAAAGCTCCTGCTTTGTCTGGCTCTATCTGGCTCCTGCCGTGTCCAGTGAAAACAAGGCTGGGGGTTCAGCATCTCCCACCCTCAGTAAAGAATGTGTGGGGATGGAGCAACCCTGAACTCTCCATCCATCCACTGACTCCAGTTGAAATTGGCTGGTGGCTTCAACAGTTACAGAGCTGGACACAGAGACATACCCGCACATACCATGAGCGCAGAAACTTTGAGTGCTTTGGAGACCAAGCCAAAAAAGAGAGGAAAAAATGAAAAAGAAAAGGATAAAGCAAAGTGGAATCAAGCCATTCATGTGCTGTGGGAGCAGTTTAGACTAAGAACCCAGCACGGGTTTAATGAGATCATTTCACACCTCTAATTAAATAGGTGCAACTCTCTGCAAGGAGGAGGCTTTGGGCCCTAGGACACCCCAGGGGTTTGCAGGATGGAGAAGTCAGGGATGGAGGAGAGAGGCTGTTTGCCCTGGATGCATTTGCTGGCTCTGGCTCTGGGGAATGGAGTCATCACTGAGTGCATGCAAGTAACCCCAGAGGGGTTGTTTGTGTGTAGAGAACTGTCACATTCCACTTCCACGCTGGCATGCCACAGGGACAGACACCCCCAGATGCTCAGATGCCCAGGGGTATGCTGGCAGCACCTTGCTGAGGCCAGGTTGGGACAGGCTTCCCCCTGCCAAGCTTCAGTTTCCCCAGCTGTGATGTGCAGGCGGGACCCTCGACATGCACTGTGAGGAGCTGAAATCCAGCTGGGTGGGGGAGCTGGCTCTTCTTATAGCCTGTCCCTCCCTGCCCCCCCAACTGGGACATGGGTTTCCCAGGTGTCCCTAAGGGTTCTGCTTCCCCATCTCACAGGTGGGAATTGGGTGCCTTCTCACTGACACCTGCAGCAGTGATGGATGTGTCCTGTGGTCACAGCACCCAGCACAGAGGCCAGGATGGGCACTGGGATCTCACCCTCAGCAGTGATGTCCTGCACCAGGGCACAGCCCCAGCCTGGGCCCAGCCCTTGCAGGGTTGGATCTGGATAAGGATACAGCTGGGTGTTCAGGCAGCAGCATGCTGGGGGGTGCCTGGGTTTGGGAAGGCTCCTGGAGCCTCTAGCAACCCTCCCTTTGTCTCCAGAGCAGAGGGGCTTTGCTGTAGCTCCTGAGCCTGTGGCTGCTGCAGGTGAGCACATCCACTGTTTTGCTCTGGCCCTGCTTGCAGCACAGGGGGAAGGCAGAGTCTTCTGGGGAAAGGGGTGGGAGGAGAAAAACGGGATCAATGACAGCTAAGCCTTGAGCTTCACACACTGATTCTACAGCTTTTGGCTTCACCTCACCTCCCCTCCCCGCCTGGCAGCTGGGATCTGCATGGACCACTGCCAGAAGAAAACAAACACCCTTCCAGCCCATCGTGGGGGGCAGTGAGGCATGAGGATGGGGAGCAGAGCTTGGGGGCTGTGCTGGAGAGGTGCAGCCCTAAAGCCCCAACTGTGGTGCAGGAGAGGAGCAGGTCTCTGCATCATGAGGGAGCTAAAGCCCCCCCCTTCCCACTCACTGCATCCTAATGATGTGCACACTCCTAATTATGTGCACATTGGGCCCCTCTTCTCCGTCCCCCTTCTGCAGGAGCAGGAGTGGCAGGAAGTGATGTTCTGCCTTGGCAGCAGCATTATGGTGGCAATCCAAGGTGGCATTGCATGGTGCCATCCATGCTGTAGTCCCATGGGAGCTGGGGCACAGCTGGGGTGCAGAGAGGCACATCCAGCACAGACCCTGACACAGAGCTGTGCCGTGCCATCCACTTCCACTCCAGGACCAGTGAGGGGACCCAGTGAGGGGACAAGCAGCCTCATAATCCCCCAGCCCAATCCTGGAGGGAGATGTCCAGGCTGTGTAAGGCAGACTGGGTCAGTGTCACCTCCAGACACTCCCCATGCTCTTCAGATGTCCAAGGCAGAGCTTGCATGGACTGTCCTCATGGTGTGATGGATCTGTGCCAGTAAGAGCCACAGGCAGCTGGACATCTGCCTTCATCACCTCCCAACAGGCAAGGTCTGGGATGTGCTTACAGCCTGGAAGTTATTTTAATACCCAAGTCTCTTTCTGAGGCAGTACAGCTCCTGGATTTTCAGTACATCCCCTCTGGCCAGGGGCCTGGCATGTTCCTGACCCCTGCCCCTTGTCCCAACAGTGGGAAGAGAGTCAGTTCCCTGTCCCCTGCCGGCTCTCTCCTGGGACAACACACTGCTACTGCCCTGTGCCAGGAGTGGCACAGTCCCTCCACAGCCCCCACCTCGCATGGGCAAACACATGGAAATCTGTCCCCAAAGCCGATGTGCCAGCTCCATCCTGGAAACACCGGCTCAGATCCTGTGGGTGTGGCACATGTGCGAGCTGGTCCCTCCGGGCCCCTTGCGACCTGGCTGGCAGCTCCTGGCAGGCAGAGCCTGTGGCAAAGCCAACATTGCCCTTCCTAAAGCTGTCCCTTTCTGTCCCTCTGCCTCCAGTGATAAGGAAAGTTCTGGGGAGAGACTGTGAAGCCTAACAGCTGCTGCAGCAGTTTGAAGCTGAGTTCAAAATTTGGCTAATTTTCCACTGTGTGTGATGGTTCTTCAGCAGTTCACATGTCTCTGCTCTGCAGTGAGGTCCTGTAGCTCAGCACAATGGAGTCTAGGGTGAAAAAAAGAGATTTGGCTAAAGCATTCCTCCTCTGAAACCTCAGCACTGGTAACAGCTTGGCATAGTCCCTCATGGTGTCACTGGCTGCTCTGCACAGCTCCTGCCCAGCTCCTATATGATGAGTTGTGCCCTTCCCTCAGGTTATTGCTTTGGGATGCTGCACCCACCCCTGCTCCAACAATCTCAGTGTTGGCCACCATGGGTTTCCTCCACACCATCCTGCTCCTTTTGCTGCCTGGACCCTGCCTGGACCCTGTCTGTGGCCTGGCACAGCATGGGGAGGTGCTCCCGGATGGACATGCAGCTCTTTGATGTCCTCTGCTTTTCCAGAAGAGCTGTGAGAAGCTTGAGCTCAGAGGAGAACCCAGGGGTAGGGGGAGCAGGAGAAGGGAGAAGGGGGAGTTTTCCCTCCTAATTTCAATAAACTAAAGGAAAGGGGTGGAAAATTGGTATTTCATGCAAAACTTGGTGAGGGATAAACCACTTCCAGATGCTGTCTCAGAAAGTTTTGCTCCAACCTGATCTGTTGCAGATAAAGCCGTAGACGCTTCTGACAGATATTTATTACAGACCAATGGAGTTTCAAACCAGTGCCATGATCCAGGCTGTATTTTGTGCCATGCTGTCCCTTAAAGGGAGCAGAGACCACTCAGACATGACCCTCCCAAGGACAGCACTGAGCAGCCCTTGGCGAGGACAAGGTAGGGCAGGTGGCCGGGGTGGTGGCAGTCCTGTGGGGGATGAGGAAGTGGATGCTAACATAAGGGATCCCTTGCCCCTAGACACCACTCTGGCTTTACCCTCTTGCACCATCCCTTTTCAGCAGGACCATCCCCAGCTTTTCCCCTCTGCTCCCAGTCTGACCTGCTCTGACTCCCGTGGGCTCTGCTCACCTCGGTGGCACCCAGTGGTGCCAGTGGGCAGGTGAAGGCCTGGGAGGGTAATTAGTGGTGACAGAGTGCTTTCCTTCCCATAACATGGGAGAGCAGGAGCTCCCTTGGTCATGGCCCTGAGTGAGGTCCAGGGCTGGCACAGCAAAACCCAGCAGCTCTCAACCCCACAGACACCTTGTGCCTACCCCAGCATGGGTCTTTCCACTGCCTGTGACTGGTGCACAGGGTGATTTTAAAGCTGAGGAAACTGAGGCACAGCCAGGCCAAGATGAGCTGCCTGCACTTCTGGGGCTGCTGCTCTCCTCTGCTCCACGGCTGCCCACGCAGAAGAAATGAGGGTCCCACGGCTGAAGCGCAGCTTTGGCACGCCAGCAGCAGGTCCGGCGGTGGCTGCAGCAGTGGTGCAGCACACCTGCCCAGAGTGGGAGCACAGGCGGCATTCCTGCCCCCCGAGCCCCTTCCTGCCCGGCATTCCTGCCCCCCGAGCCCCTTCCTGCCCCCCCGCCGCCGCTGCGCCCACGGAGCCGCTCGGCCTCCGCTTGTTTTCTTAGCAGGCGGGTCCGCGCTCTCCGAGCCCAACAATTTCCTGCCCGGGCGAACGCATTCCTCTATTCCCCATCACAGGTCCCTCCTGCCACCTCCCCACCTTGCTGCTGGATGCTGCCGCTCTCCACTGCTCGCACCACGTTACCCCCTCCCCTCCCACCCTCCTGCCTCAGTTTCCTCAGCTGGGACTCCCACGCTCCTTCTGGGAAGCAGAGCAAAGACGCGGGATGCTGAAGTTGGCGTGCTTCCGCAGTTTTGCAGTGCTAAATGAGATGATATTTGCCCCCATTTGCCCCCACGTCGGGGGGCTGGCCAAGCACCAGGGGGAAGGGGATGATTCGGAGTGCGATCCGAGGGGACCCATTCCAGCCCCAGCCTTACCATCAGCTCCAAAGCACTGCTGGCAGTGCTGAGGGCAGTGCGGATCTCCCCAGGCTCATCGCTGACGGCTGATCCTGAGTCCTCCCTGCCCCCCAGGAGCAGGATG
Source organism: Lonchura striata (assembly GCF_050655825.1). Lineage (NCBI taxonomy): Eukaryota > Metazoa > Chordata > Aves > Passeriformes > Estrildidae > Lonchura > Lonchura striata. The sequence goes on along the minus strand of NC_140716.1, from coordinate 16,183,134 downwards.
TGCAGAGCAAGGCGATGTCAGGCACTCTGCTGTCGCCGGGGAACATCACACAGGTGGGCTTTCCCAACTCTGCAAAGCGGGAAAACCGAAAAGGCATCAGAGCAGTGCTGGGACAGTGATCTGGGATAGACAGTGACCGCCAGGAACACCCAGGGTGACACCGGGTGGATGGGAACATCACCTCGGAGGGCAGAGTCCAGGACTGATGGAGCTGCTGGGGGCAATAGGGGGGTGAAGTACTGGGCAGAACTCGGCAGAACACAGCAGGTCCACTTTTGAGACCAACTCCCCATCACCTGGGGGACCACTGAGTATAAGGCGGTGGTCTGAGCTAGAGGGACCCTGTTGCTGAGGTTTGTGCTGCTGGCAGAGGGTCCAGGAGGTGGGTGGGTGGGGGCAGTGAGCCCAGCACCAGACGTGCCCTTTCCAGCTGCCCCCAGCGCACTGCCAGCACTCCAACGCACCCGTGGCCCAAAAAGAAAGAAAGATCCCCGTCCCACCCGTCAGGAAACCTCAAATCAGGGCCAATGTTTTTGAAAGTTTTTTTTCTTCTCTCTCCTTTAACACATCTGCCAATATAATCTGACCTTTTCCATATAAATAAAGCCCGCGCGCTTGGGCTTTGATCCCGTGCTCTAAATTTTCTATTTACTTAATTGGCCCATCCAAGGGCTGAGCGACTCGCGGCCGGCAGCTGCCGCCGCCGCCGCATTCCTGGGGGCTTATCGCCGCCCGCTCACCTGGTTGTCATTAGCGCGGCCCCGGCCGCACGGCCCCGCCGCGGCCACCTGAGCCCGGCTGCCCGGGCTGCGGGCAGGGCAGCGGGGACACCACGGAGGATCTTGCTTGTCTGGTTCTCTGCTCCCCCCACCCCACACCGCCTTCAGCTCCGGAGGGCAGCTTGCTCCAAGGGAGAGGGAACCCCATGTAACATGGGGCTGGAGCCCCTAATCCCATCCCTGTGTAGGGATAGAGGGTCAGAGGCTTTCCCGGGCAGTCTGGGGAGGGTGATCCTCCAGGAAGGGGACCAAGGCTTGATTTACTCCTCAGAGTTGCTTCTGTTTCCATACAGATTATATCCTGGTCACCGTTCCATGGATTAAGGACTGTAAATGTCCCCACATACAGCAGGAGGGAGCACAAAGCTTTGCTGTCACAGGGGACTAAAGGCTCTGGGCACCTGGAGAAAGTGACCCCTGAGCAGTGGCCATCTGTTCTCCCCCAGACTTTCCCTGCTGGCGCACCAGGCCATGGTAAGGACCAAGCCCTCCTGCTGCAGGCCCGTACTGATCAGCTGGGAGAGTTGACACCTCCTCAGCAGATTCCCATTGTCCTGGCCATGGGGAGCCCAGCCCAGGAGCTGCAGGTCTGGTACCAACAGAGATGGAAGGACTGTGTGTCTTCCTGCAATGCTGCCTGTGTGGGGTAGTGGGGGCTATGGGCCATGGGGAGATGGACAGGTCCCAGGAGTGGACTGTGACTGTGCTTTCAACCTTCCAGCTATTAATTTTTGGTGCAGGAAGAAGAAACAAGTGCAGGGAAGACTGCAGGCAGACCTGGACATGTGCCTTGGTCTGCTGGCTAAGGTGGTCTCTGTCCCTGTTCTGAAGAAGTGCAAGATGCTCCTTCTGCCTGTGATTACTCAGTTTCTTCAAGCATTAATAAGGGCCTGAGTGGGCTTTGGTACCCCCCAACGAACAGGAAGTTGGGGAGAGCAGCACCCAAAGTGACCCCTCTCCAAGCAGGTGTTTTTGCCTGCCCATGGGCACTGCAGGTGTGACTTAGATCCTCTTGTGGGCAGATCCCAACCATCATTATGCAATGCCTGCTGAGATGACACATGCAGGCAGAGTTTGGTGATGGGAGGGTTGGATCAGCTGTCCTTAACTTCTCCACCCTCCTTTTCTCACTCTCACTGGAAAGGGAGGAAGGTCTCTTTATAACCTGGTTCAGCTCAGTAGGATGACATTGATGGTCATCCTCCACCAAGCATAATCTCTGATGTGTGGGAGGCCCCCCTTGTGCCCTGGAGGGCTCCTCCTGGTAACTGGACAATACTGAGGCGTGAGGATAGATTCCAGCTCCCAAAACCTCCATATAGCTGGTCGTAAACCCTGGGTTTCTGATACCCACCATAATGAGGTATGGGAGAAGAAAGCCAACTACAAGACCCTAGACAGCACCAGGGTTGGATTGACAACAGAATCATAGAATCATAGAATGGTTTAAGTTGAAGGGACCTTAAAGATCCTATAGTTCCTCTCCCTGTCATGGGCAGGGATGCCTTTCACTAAATCAGATTGTTCAGAGCCTCATCCAGCCCAGCTGAATACTTCCAGGGATGGGGCAGCCACAGCTTCTTTCTCCTTATTAATTCTCATGACAGTATGAATGAGGGAGGAGGATGGTCCTGTGGTCCTGGCCATGGTGACTGCCCTGGACTAGCAGAGCTCTGAGTTGTAGGATGCTGAAGAGCAGTAGGTTAGATGAAGCCATGGGTTGGCCCTGAAGTAACAGCACCGGGAGCTGAGGCCAGAGGCTGGGTCAGACACAGTTGGATGAACATCAGCCTGTGCAGGACACCCAGCATGGAGAAGGAACTGGCCTAGCATGGTAGGTGCCACCCATCACTGCTCTTGTCCTGAGGTGCCAGTCCTCCGTCCTCCTTCTAAACTCAAATGGGGATTTTCCTCTGACCAACTCCCTATTCTGCTTTTTCACATTGTGGCTCATAATTTATACACCAGTGGTGGGCAGAAGGAATATTTAACTCCCAAGTACCTCTGTGTGGTGCTGCTGGATGTGCCAGCTCAAGTGACGGATGGGCACCACAGGGTGGGAGTGATGGACCACATCCAGGGTGCTGCAGAGGGGCACCCCCAGGAGCTGAGTGCTCGGTCAGCTGTGCTGGCTCCAGCCAGGAGGGGTGCCAGCTCCAGCTGTGCTGTGGGACATGGAGCGTGTCTGGCTCAGGATGGATGTCATCCCCTTGGCTACACCGGCTCTTGCTGAGCTGCTCTCTCTGCTCCCCCAGGCAGCCCTGAAGCTGGTATAAATCCCCACAGTCATTTGCACTGATGCTGGTGAGTCAGAATGACCGGTGTGTCCAGGATCTCCTTTCTCCAGGGAAGCTGCTCCACGGCCTCCAGCGTGTCGGTGCTCCCCCACCTCGCTGGCAGCTGTCTGCTCAGCTGTACTCACCAAAGGATTGGAAGTCTTCCTTTGCTTCTCCAGCAAAGCTTTGCTGCCAGAGATCCCAGATGGATCTCTGTTGAAGCCCTGTTCCCAGGTCCCTGGAATCTCTTGGAGATGCCTCCTCCACTGGAGGATGGGCTCTGCCTATCCAGTGCAAGCAGCACCACTGCAAGTTCACCCAGTCTCTTCACAGTCCTCTTCTTGGTGAACCAGTGGTTTTCAAAGTGACAAGCTTGACCTCTTGGTGTCTCACAGTGACACCCATCGAGGTCCCAGAAAAACTACCCCTTCCTCTTGGTGCCATCCCAGAGGGATGATGTGGGCAGCACAAGCAGAGCAGAACAAGGAAGAGGGGAAGGAAGCTAAGGAAGAGAGTGTCGGGTGGGATTTCAATATCTGACATGTTGATGTTTCCCAAGTAGAAGCTAGTCATTCAACATCTGGCCAAGAATATTGCATCTTGCTTAAGAGCAACTCCAGATGTTCCCAAGACCTTTTTTTCATTATTTTATTTATTTAATTCTTTTCTTCTCTCCGCTCCCTCCTAGGCACTCTTGACTCACTAAATCAAAGGAGACAGGCTTTTAACTCTCTGGAAAGAAATAAACGGCTCAATGGTGATATGAAACAAATTTTCTGGAACTATGTAAGCAGATGTGTGTTGGGGGAAGGGAAAGGGGGGAGCAAGGTGAGGGAGATCAAGAGAAAGAGAGGGATATATCTACATGGGCATCTCTTCATCATGAGGTGCAGCAGCTGGATGCACAACATGGTGGCCAGAGGGACGTGCAGTCTTCACTACACATGTAGGACTGGTGAGGACAGGATTTGTGACTGGAGGAAAAAAGGGAAATGGACTTGTTCCTACTCCAATGGGTTGACTGGTTATCCCTTCTCCAGTGTAATTTGGGCCAGTTCTTACCTCCTGGAGATGACTCAGAGCCGAGGAGGTCAAAAGAAGGATGAGTCTGGTATGTTAATGATGTTCATCTGTAGAGGTGATTTATCATCCCTGACAAAAGTGGGAGAATGAGCAGCCAAACAGCAAGAAACTTGGGAAAAAGGAAGTTTGGCAGGAGGAGGGGAGAGGTCAAAAGTGAGAGAGATGAATGAGAGAAAGATGGAGGAGGGCAGTAAGAATGTGGGAGGATGACCCAGATATATGGAAATGTGATTTCTTGATCAAGTTCCTTGACTCTTGCTAATGTGCTAGTCAGGCCTGTAGCATTAGTTCCCACCGTGTGCCACACAGGCAAGGGCTTCATGGGCCTCTGATGGCCTAGAGTTGCCACCTCTGCAATCTCTTCAGACAGAATTGCTTTCTCCTCTTCTTGCCAAGAAAAGCTCATTTTGTTGCCTTCTTGTTCCCCTTTGAGTTGAAGAGCCAAAATACTGGATGACCACTGCTGGACCTGATCACAACCTGTGAATGGCCACAACAGGCCTGAAAGAGCTCATCTCAGAGAAATGTGCCATTAAGAGCCAGTGAGGATGGTAGAATGCAGCTCTACATCATTTAACCCACTTGAGAGACCTGCCACTGGCTCCAGAGCCCCAGAGGACCCAAACACCTCTGTGAGCACTCAGCCCAAAGCCCTTTGCAGGACACATCCCATTATTAGCAGAAAGTCAAAAATTCAGCAGGTGAGGTTGATGCTTTGGCCTGGTGAGGTCCAAGTTCCCCAGCCTGGGAAGTTCCAGGTGCCTCCCTTGTCAATGATGGAAAGGCTGCCAGCTTTCAGAGAGCTTTCATTCTCAACATCCTCTGAGATATCTGGGTCTCCGAGAAGTCTGGAAGCTGGGGGTGCACACACACAACCTTGCTGAGCAGTTTCTGCTCTGCTGTACACACTTGAAGCTCACGAGAAACCCTCAGAGACCTTCTGTCTGGCAGTAAGAGCCCTTCACAACATGATAGCGAAGATCTTGAGAAACCACAAGTACTGTCCAGCTAATGGCTGCTCGTATGCTTTTGCAGAGCAGTTCAGCTCATTCATGAGCAGGAATTCAGTCTGGAGCTTTGGCGCAGGAAAAGACCCCATGGGATGACAGCTCAGGGACTGCTGAGGAGCAGTAACCTGGTTTTCACACCAGCAGTTAGCCTACACCAGTCCTGTGTTTCATCCATGCCCAGCTCTATGCTTGGTTGTCAAGAACTGGTTAGGAAATCCCCAATCCAACTGGTTTTACTCTCTGAAAAAGCCAGTTTGCCTGAGCTGAGCCAGCTGACTGCCACTCTCCTCAGTATCTGGCCCAGTTCCCTAACGCTGAATCCCTGTATTTGGAAAGCCCTGGGGAGGCTCCAGGTGTTGGGAAGGATAGATAAATATGATTGTCTGGCAGAAGATTCACAGTAGTACAGCCAGGATGAAAACAATCCTCCCTACTGGCTGGACAATACGCTTACCTACAGATAGGTCCAAAGGTCAAATGGATTGTTCCATCTCAACCCCCAAAATGTACGGCTCACCCCGCACCTGTAACCCTCCCCTGAAGCATCAGGTGTCTCTGACCCCATTGGCCCAAGCCTTGCTCCAGCCCACCCTGAAGCCCCCTGATAAGGGGTCTCCGAGGGGCCGGACGCCGTCCTATTGGATCTTCCCCCTTTTAGAACTTCCACCCTCTCCTAGAGCATCCTCTTGTCTCTCCCTTCCCCTATCCCCTCAAGCCTCGCCACGTGCTGCATCTGGCAGCTCCAAGCAGGACCTTTCTCCATCCCTAATAAACCTGATATCCCAAGAGCAGCCTTCAGAGATCTCTCGTCTCCATCCATCCAAACCATCCTGGAGCACAGCCATCCCTACACCAGGTGGGCTCGTGTGGTCCCAGTCCTGTCTGGGCTGCAGGTGGCCTTCAGTTCCTTTGGGCTCCAGCCTGAGCCGTGGCTATGAGAGCATCCAGGCTTCCTGCCCTGGAGCAGGGTCTTGGCTCCTGGTTCCTCACTCTGCAGAGCAAGGCTGAGAGACTGTTCTGGCTCTCAGGAGGACCTGCATTTCAAAATTTTCCAAACAAATCACTTGGATTATTTCTAACTGACATTTTTTGGAGGGGTTTTCCTCCCGCCGGAAAGGAAGGACTTGATTTATTAATTTTTCAAAAGCTTTTCATCCAAACTTTCTGAATGCTCAAATGGGGGGAGAGAGAGGGACAATGAGTTTGGGCAGACCAGATGCACATGCACTGCCTAAAGCTGGCAGGCACAGGGGACTCTGTGCTGAGGCTCCTGGCTCCTCCTTGCAGTCCTCAGCTTGCAGATGAGTTCCCCAGGACCTCATCTGTGTGTCCACGGCCACCCCAGTGCCCTGCAGCACCCTGGCATGCTTGGGCTGGTGATCAGACCACCATCAGCCCTGCAACCTCAGCCCACAAGTGCCTAGGATGGACACTGGCTAGGATGGAGACACCAGTACATCTATGAGTAAAATTCCTATTTTTATGCTTTAGTGTCTTTTAGCTTTCCTTTTTTTTTTTGCCTTTTCCTTTAACTGGAGGAACTGAGGGGGATTTCCGGGCCATGGGGTAACCTGTCCCTCAGACAGGGCCCATAACCATGTCCCTGCCCTAACCATGGGGCACCACGTTCCTATGCCAAGGTGCAGATTCCAGTCTGTGTCGGCGGGTCTCTCCCAGCTGGGTCAGCATCAAGGAGCAGCAGGCAGAGTAGTGTGTCTGCAGCCCCTTAGCAACCCTCACCTCTCCATAATTCCCAACATTGGCAAGCACAATGGGGGTCTCAGAAGGGAGAGATCAGGACCTTGCTGGGAGCAGCCTTGCTGTGCCCATCTGCCCCCCTGTTCTGGGACAGGTGGCAGAGGGGTGCTTGCACTGGTGATGGGGACAGCTTGAGTGGTCCCTAAACATCCCCTACTCTCCCACCATCCTCCCACTGCCCAGCTGTGGAGTGGTTCCCACCTCTTGCCCTGATACTGCCATCACTGCAGGGAGGTGGAGGCACCTGAAAGGCTTCATCACAACTTTTTTTGGGGGACCTGATGGTGACACCTCTTTCATTGGCTGCTCTCTCCTGTACCAGCTTCAGACTGTGCCCCTGCCAGTAGCCCCTGGACTCCACGTGCTCTTCTCAGAAGTGGAGAGCAGTGTTTGAAGCTGACCACCCTCTCCTGCTCCATGGAATCATAGAAAAGTTTGAGTTGGAAGAGACCTTAAAGGATGTCCCTTTCCAAGTCCCCGCCATGGGATACTTTCCACAAGACTGGGCTGGTCAGAGGCTGATCCAATCTGGCCTTGGACAGTGGCTATGCGAGGCCATGCAGTGGGAGAGGTGCTGGCACTGTGCTTCCCAGGAACAGGAGCCATCTGGGCTGGGGGACGGGAGAAACAAAGCCCTGAGACACCTGCATCCCTAGGAATCACACTCTTTACAGGGAACAGGGCAGAGGCTCTGAAATTCAGATGGAAAAAAGAAATATTTTCCAACCATTATATTTAGTGAAAAGAGCTGTTCATTCACTTAAAATATAGGTGACAAGTACAAAAGGTATTTGTCATTCTAGAGCAGGCCAAATCTTCAGGAGATCCAAGATATATGGTACGCACCCATGGCCCAGCTTCAATCTGCTCTTACACTGTAAATTCCAATTACATCATGCTGCCTTGTTTAAATACCGTGAAACCTGGCTCATGCCCTAACTATGTTTTATATATTGCCACATCCATTTGAAATAGATGGGCAATGTGTTTTACGGCACATGTGCAAATATCTCCATATTTTTCCATCTGGGGGTTTATGGGATCTTTCAGAAAATTAATAATGGGGCTCGGAGGAAATGTTCGACTTGGAGGCAGTAGCAGGGATTTATGGCTATCCCACTGGATGCCAGGGAAAAGTCTGAAAGCACCCAAAGCAGACGAAGGCCCCACGATTTCACCAGGCGTTCCCTGAGAGCTAATTTTGCGTAACAGTCAGGACCAGGAATTTCCCCCTACAGCCAGCAGGTTGACAGGAAGGAATTGCTCAGGAAGTAAGCAGCAAGGGAGAAGGATGGAGATGGAGGTGGAGGTGGGGACCAGCATCCTGGGGGCTGCTGCCAGTGGCTCACATTTGGGCAGGGCATGGAAATGACTGAGCCTCGCTGGTGTGGGGGCAGTACTGCCTGGCCACTCCAAGGTCCGGCTTTGGCCACCCTGCCTCACTCCCAGCTCCAGGTGCCATCTAGTTTTGCTGGAAAAGGGACAGTCTGTATGTTTGTGCTGGCCAAAGCCACTTCTTTTCTGGCTCAAGAGGCCAGCTAGAGCCTGTTGTGGTCTGCTGGGTTTCCTGATGGATGAGCTGCCCCAGCTGCCCCAGCATGGGGAGCACCCAGGGCTCCCAGGACAGTGACCTGAGCAGCGCCAATGCTGTCCCAGGGCCACGAGGATCAGAGCATGGGTGGCCAGCAGGGCTGGGAAGGGACACTCAAGAGTCACCACATACCAAAAACCGCAAATGGCCCTGAGGTCGGGTTAGTGACCCATAGCACAGTCCTGGAGCTTTAAACATTGGAGAGTACTTGGTCCCACTGTCATCTTTCTGGCAGGACACAGGCAGGGGACAGGAGGGGACAGACAGGATTCAGCACCTAGCTTCAGCCACTGCTCCTGCAGAAGTCTCTGTGGTGATGTCAGTGCCAGGGAGAGACCCAACCCAGGCCCCTTTAGACTCCTCAAATGTGCTGAGTTGGGTTTGCTTTGCCCATCTTCATCTCCTCACTCCCTGTGCTGTGAGCAGGACCACGATCTCCACTGTAGCCAACCCAGGGATCAGCTGGTGACTGTGTGTGCCTGGGCTGGCCACTGGCTGCTCTCAGACAGGGAATCCTCCAGGACCAGCCATCTTCTGGGAGTGCCCCCTCTCCCTGCTCCTGCACAGTTGATGGTTTCCCATCATGTGGGTGTGCGGGGCGGAAGCAGTGTGTGGTGTTTATTTTGACAGTGGAGAGGCTGGTTCTCCAAGATTTTAGGGTAGAGCATCTTGTCCAAGATGAAAACATTGTCTGTTTATTGAGTCTCACAGTGGCTGTGTAAATAGAGGACAAGCTTCGATGGATGCTGAGGGTCTGATCCTGCCCCATGCACAGAAATAATTGATTTCTGCACAAAAATGCTGAGCCCAAGACATGGGGGTACCAGTATGGCTCTGATGGGGCAGCAGCTCCCCTGGGTGGATGTTCTCTTTGTGCCATGACTCCTGTGCTGCTGGCAGCAACATCCCAGCAGTGCCTGAGAGCCAGCTCAGGGTGTGTGCAGGGCCAGGGCTGCAGCAGAACGCCACTGGGGACACCTCTTCCCTCATCCTCTCCATTGCCACTGAGGTGGGAAAAACACGGCAGGAGGGAGCTGATGGGTTTCTCCAGATGGTGCCCCGCTGACCCCAGCTGTTCCCCGTCTTCGGCTCTTCCTTAGGAAAACACGGCTTGGGCCAGCCCATCGATTAATGGTTTCCTCATGTTCCCCCCACACAGCCGAGGGGGGAAGCTGTCTCCCTGTTCTTCAGGCCCTGCTGAACTGAGCCCCCTGCCTCCCTATGCTTACAGACCCCACACAGGTGCTGCATATCCTGTGCACAAGGGGAGCCTGTGTTTAACCAGCAAATTGTGCCCTTGTAAAGATGAACAAGGAGATAGGTTGGATGAAGGACTACATGAACAAATGAATGACAAGTAATTAATGCTGAAGTAATAAGTGCCCCCAAGGCCGGTAACGATACACTAGGCATATTGAAGAACAGAACATTTCTCACAGCTTTGCAAGGACAAGAGGGGCTTGGAGCAACTAAATTCCCCAAATTATTGTTTGAGTCATGAGTGGGAAAAGTGTGCCCTGCCCTGGTCCTACAGCCCCTCTGCAAGGAGCTGTAGTGGGTGAAAGAGCCTTCATTGAGATTGGGATGACAGGAGGAGGGCTGGGAATTGCAGAGGCTGTGCTTTGCCTAGGAAGCAAAATTTGGGATGTTAATGAGACTTGTGAGGGTTGGAAAGTGCCAAGTAAAACACCCTGCTTGGGTAAGGGGTGACGGACAGAGTGCTGCAGTACCAAAGGCATGGGACAGAAGATGTGGCACTGGTTGGCTGGACAAGATGGGGTTGGTTGGACGTGTCATCACACCTGAGGAGTGGCAGCAGGCCACAGTTGCCTACTACCATGTCCACAAGTGGCAAAGTATGACTTGTCCATGTTATTAACCACTGAAGCCTGAAGAATATGGGCTGGCAGAGCCACCATCACTGCTCTCTGACAGCTGAAGCCACTACTAAGATCCACCTGGATCTGCATGGTAGCATGGACAGAAGCTGCTCTGTGTACCAGAGAGCATCAGGAGAACAAGGAGAACAAGACCAGGTCAGACTATGACAGAGGTCATGCTGTGTAGGTCTTGTCCCTTCTTGGAGGCTCAGCTCCTCACCAGGAAGAATATTCCCACACCCCAGCACTGAGCTGTGCCCAGTTGGCCAAGTAAAATGCGCTTTGCTGGATCCCATTTCACCTAAGGAACGTTGGTTTCCTGTCTGATGCAGTCAATTTTATTTATGTGGACTTCAGTTACCAAGAGCAAAGTGACAGAAAATACTCTACACATACATCCATTTGTCAGGCTGGGGTTCAGCTGTTCAGACTCCTGTGATCTCTCGTGAGTGGAGTTGGCTAGACAATACAGAAAAAGACCATTGAGTTTTCTGTAGTATTCTCACATTTTGTGTCCTTCCTTGGCCAAATTCCGGGTTTTAATGAAAGATGTCCACTGGTGTTTTGAAATGAGAAAAATTTCAACCAGCTGCAAAATTCAGTCCCAAAGCAGGGGGGAAATTGCAAACTTGGCCTCTCTTTCCGCTGCCTTTGTGTCTCAAATATTTTGCCCTAGCTGAATACTGGGAAAAGACCTGTTAAATAAAAAAACATGGATGGAAATGTGCGTGGTGGTTTTGGCCCTTCCCACATGGGCCAGCATCCGCCGCCTGCAGCAGCCAGTCCCAGCACGGGGCTTCTTGGCACACTGAGCCCGGCCAGTTGCTGCAAGGGGAGGGGGATCTGTGCTCGAGGAATTGGGAGTGCACCAGGGCACACCAAAGGCTTTGCTGAATTAATACTTTTCCCCTTGAAGAGCTATTTTGGAAAATATATTACTTTTTAGTGCCAAGCAGAGCTTGCACTGCAGTCTCTCTCTCTTGCCCTTGCAAAGCCCATAGCTGTTGGCTCCAGCCACCAGGACTGTGTGACATATCCTGCTGCCACCTGAGCCCCCTGCCCTGTGTTACCCATGGACTTTGGCTGCTCCCAGTGGTGTAAAGCACTCCTCACCACCAAAGGGGTGGACAGGGCTGGGTGGGTGCTGGTGGATGTGGAACTGCCCCTGGATTTGCAGCTCTCCACCAAATGATGCCTATGCTGGTGTGTGTTCCAAGCCCAGCCTGCTCTATAGGGCAGGATGAGCAGCACCTCTGAGCAAATCCATAGTGCCTCTCCACTGCTCTTGGTGTCCTGGCACCAGCTGAAGGTGATCCAGCTACAGAGTCCCAGGTACAGCCAAACCGATGTGCTGATGTGCTTGCCCCCGTTCCTGTGCCAGGCTGAGGGAGAGGAATAAGAAAGGTGAATTCTTGCTTTGGACATGGAGGTGACATAAGAAAGAGAAGTCAGGAAAAGTCTTTCAGGGATCAGATTCAGTGAAGAGTGTCTTCCACAGTCTGGACTCAGTGCAGAGTGTCTTCCACCAGTCCTTCAACCAGGATTTTAGGACATTCCTCAGCCAAAGGGAGAGAGAGAGAGAGAGAGGGAGAGAGCTCCTCTCCTCAGCACAGGCCATGGGGTGGTGGTTCTGCTCTGGCATCTCTGATCTGCCCCAGCAGGACACTGAGATGCCAGATGGGAGCCATCCTTCCTCAACAGATGGCAGAGGTGAAAGAAGAGGGAAGAACTGCTAGGAGGATAAATGGAGAACTCCAACCAGCAAATTCCTCAAAGAGTTTTAGGTACCCCGCTTCGGTGGAGGAGAAATCGGGTCCCAGAGGAAACCCTGGAGTTCCCTGCCCTGGAGTCTCCTGAGAAGGCTGCGCCCAGTGTTTCTGGGGAACACAGACACATTGTGCCTCTCCTTGCTTGGAGAAACCATGTGCTGCTGAAGCCATGCCCTGAGAAGTATCCATGCCCATGGAACAGAGGTGCTGCCCTGCTCCTTCTGGGCTGTGGCTGCTGAGAAGAGAGGGGATCAGAGAACCCCCACACCCTACGGAGTGATGTTGAGGGATGATCCTGATCAAAGTCCTGTCCTTGCACTCCCAAAGGGTGTTCCACCACTGACTTCTGTGTTAGGACTCCTGCATTTGTCCAGAGAAGCTGTGGCTGCCCCATCCCTGGAAGTGTCCAAAGCCAGGCTGGATGAGGCTTGGAACGATCTGGTCTAGTGGAAGGTGTCCCTGCCCATGGCAGGACTTGGAGGAAGGTGATCTTTGAGGTCTTTTCCAACCCAAACAATTCTGTGACTGTTGGGTGCATGGGGTTGGAGTGAGCCTGAGCCAAAGGCAAGTTTGGTGAAAGCAGCTGTGGGAGGAAGAGGAGAACTGGGTGGCCCAACTACATCAAGAAGCATCTCATGGCAGAGGCCAATAGTCTGTGACAATACAAACAAGAGGAGCCAGGGATGGGAGGGTCCTCTCAGCTCAGAGAGAGGAGGGAAGACAGTCTGTGTAGGGAGAGGGGATAATGTCAGCTCATCCAAGCTCAAGTGGTCCCACATACCCATTACCCCTCAGCTTCCAGCCTCCCCACACCTCTGCCCATGCCCTTTGTAGGCACCCAGATACCCATGGGACCTGAACAATGGCACTGCAGGCCCTCCACAGCTCTGAAATGTGACTTCTAGCATCTCCAGCAGCTTCACCAATGTACCTGCATGTCCACACAGACATCCCCAGGGCCTAGATCCTCACTCCCCAAATCCCCTTGTCCTGAAACCAAACAGTGCCCCACTAGTCTCTTCAGCTGGAAGCTCCAGCACCACCCTGGGATGCTGAAGCCTGGAAGAACCACCCTGGAATGGGGAGTCCACACAAGTTGCCGTGGGCTGGAAACGGTAAAGTTTAATGGAAGACCATGAGGCTACAACCCCTCACTGAGCCATTCAATAAGCAAGGCAAGGTTTGTGTGGAAATGAGTATCTATTATCAGAATACCTATTATTACTATTTGTATTTATTAAGCCAAGACCACTACAATCTCAACATGGGAAGATGTCTGTTTAACCAGAGACTAATACATGGTGAAGAAGATACAAAAGCCTAGAGGTGGATCAATGAAAACTCTTCTCTCTTCCTGTCACCTCTGCCTTGTGCATCTCCTTGGACAACCTTGGCCACAGCAATTCTTCCCAGGAGAGCACACAGTCTGGCCAGGTCTGAAGATGCACACCAAGGCAGATGTCACCTGGTGTCATCTCAACAGAAACAGGTGGAATTATGTCAGTTGGTACCAGGTGAGAATACAGGCACATAGACCTGGGTGGATGGATGATTATACACAATGGCTCCGGTCAGCCTGGCTACTCCAGCTCAGGTTCAGATGGAGCAGATGGACATGGGAGGGGAAAATGGTGTGTCCAGGTCTTTTTCACTGGGTTGTCTGAACTAGGCACCAGGACAGTGGCAACCAGGGGTTGCCAGGTCTGTCCCTTGTCCCCTTCTCCCTGGTGGACACAGTCCTGCCTGGTAGTGGCCACTAGCACACTGCCAGGGCCTGGCTTCTCCCTATGGCACTGCAGCACTGCACAGGTCCTGCCCCAGCTAGCAGCACTCGTCCATGTGAGCCCATGGTCACCGGGGAATAAGGCCTTGTAAAAGTTCATTTTTCCTTCCTGGTGGAGGTTCTGGGGCTGGACACTCTGCAGCACTGGACAGTTTCCACTCCACCTGCCCACATATCAGAATGAGGGACAGAAGACTGACCTCCTGTATCTCCTGAATGAGGAGAAAGGCAGAGAGAGGTCTGGCAGCAGCACATTTTCAGAGTGAGGAAGAATCATACCCTGGATGCTGGAGAAGGGAGAGGTATCAACTGAGATGTCAGCACTGGGCAGAAGACAACTGTGTTAAAAGGAATACAAAAGCCTTGAAAATGAACTCCAGAATGCCTGGAGCAGGACATCAATCCCCTTCAAGCGCTTCAGGTGACAGACACCCACAGGACCTCGCTCCACTTTGCTCCTCATTAAAGGTTTGTCATTACTGCATTATATTTAATACACACTTAGAGAAAAGGACTGACACGCACACCCACCCGTGCACACGCACACAACAGGAAACCATTGCCAAAATATACACTATAGACAAAGAGTCCAGTCACACTATATATATGTACAGAGTCTGTGGGCGCCGTCTGGCAGTGCCCAGCTGGGCTGGGGGACAGGGTGGGTGCAAACCCCTCAGGGCTTCACACACTTGCCCTTCTTCTCCCGCCGCTGCAGTTTCCGAAGGCGGCGTGTCCAGGCATCCCGCCACTGGATGACCAGGCTGTTCTTGTCGGCCATCAGTCCGGGCCGGTCAGTGGAGTTTTCGCTGATCCCCATCACCAAGTACTTCTTGCTGATCTGGATCTTGGGGCACTTGCAGGACAGGTCTTTCAGGTGGATCCACAAAAAGTTATCACCGCGCTTGACCCGCTCGTCACGGCATTTGTAGACAGAGAGGATGTTGATGGTGAACTTGGCCCAGTTGGCCACCGTCTCCATCTCAAGGATGTTTACTTGGACCACTGAGGGAAAAAGGGAGAGGCATAGTGATGGGGGATGCTTTGCCTTGCTCCCCCCAAAGGACAGAAACTGCCCTTCCCCAGCAGTCCCACCTGCCTCATCCATTGCAACCTTGGGAGGGCTCATTTGGAGACCTCTCTCCATATGGAGCGTCCTCCAACCCCTGGATGCCTTCATCTGCCCCACCCACAGCCAGCCCTCATCTGCCTCTGGGCCAAAGCCCAGGGGAGGCTGAAGGTCCTTACCATAGTCCTTCTTGCAGTATTTCTTCATGTTAATCTTGTAGTTGCCCTTGGCAGGTTTGCAGTAGGAGTCACAGTCTGCGGCAGAAGAACAGTGGGTTGAGCACTGAGGGGCTTGAGGCTCGTGGGGACTCATCCCACCACATGGGAAGAGGGAGTGGGGTGGAGGGGACAGCAGCAAGACCCAGCCTGGCAGAAGGTGGCAGGTACTTCACTCCTCCTGAGCCAGGGCCTGAGCACTGCCGGAGACAGGGGTCTGCTGAGTCCAGCTGCTCCCCTGGCACCTCAGAGGGGCCTGGGGCTCAAAGACCAGCACGAATGGCTGATGCCACACCAACTGGGAAGAGAAACCAGGTGGCCTTGGGTGCATTGAGCAGATTCTGTCATTTGTGGTTGATGGTGTCCTGCAGGATAAGTCAGCACAGGGGTAGTGGAGGAAGCCTGGAGACTCCTTCCAGACACAGAAAGGGATGGATGGGAGGAATGCAGGTGAGGTGATAGTGGCTTCCATGGAGGGCTGGCAGGGACCATGGCCAAGGAGAGTCAACAGAACAGCTGTGACCCTGCAGTCCTGGGTGATGCAGGAAAAGAGGATTTGGCACCAGTCCCACAATCAGCCGCACAGGGGGCAGATCCAAAGGCAGGTGTGACACCAGACCAAGGGAGTCATGATCCTCGGAGTGATTCAGCTCTCAGGGGCCAGAGTGGTGGGAAGAACGCTCAGGGGGTAGTCCCTCCAGGGACCTGTGGCAGGTTTCCACAAGGGGGAGGGGACTCAGGCTGTGGGAAGGAGACAGGTGAGGGAAGTGACCCTGGTCTACCACATCACTCCTGTTGCCTAGGCATCCCCTGCTCAGGCTGCTCCAGAGGGGCTGGGCAGGTCATCAGGCTGTCCTTCACCACCCTGCTGTCTCCCAAGGCTCCTGTCCTCCAGGAAGCTTTTTTCTGTGCATTTCTAAAGCCTCCAGATTTGCATCTCAAGCAGAGGGAGGGAAGGGAATGCCTCTTTCCTTCTCCCCAAAGCCTTTGATCCCAACAATTGCCCGAAGCAGCCCTGTTCTCCTTCTTTCTTTGAACATCTCAATTTATCTCTTTCCAAATAGCATGTTTTTTTCTGAGCCCATCTTTCTTCTTTTCTCTGCCTTTTGCAGGTTCTCCCTCTGCTCTGGCCCTGTGTCCCAGGACAGAGCCAGCAGCCTCTGAAATTGTCTTTGTTTGTGGGTTGCCACAGTGATCACTGGGGATGGGGCTAAAGCTGTGGGGGAAGATGGGGAATAACAGAGCACTCTGCCAAGGGGAGGCAGAGAAATGAGGAAAGAAAGAAGCCCAGGAGCACAAACTCACTCTGGGTTCTGCTGTTCTCCTCTCTGCTCAGCTCCTTTTTATCTGGGACTTCATGCCACCTGTTCCAAATTTGTCAGTGATAGAAGCAATGCAGCATGAAGCTAATTCTTGGCAGAGGGGGACAAGCTCTGATTCTCAGTTCAGCCCCCCCATGCTGCCACATTGCCCCTCTGCCTGGGCTGGCAGAGCTGCCTTGGCCCTGCTGCCTCCCCTGAAAGAGCTGAGGTGGCTACAGAGGGGGCTCGGGGCCTCCCCATGTAGGGGGGTGGGTGTGCTGGACTGCTTGGCAATGGCACTGAAGGTGCCCTCACCCACTGCATCCCTGGGATGTGCTACAGCCTCAGCCTGCTGTGTTCTCTGGGATACACACAGCCCCATCCCAGACCCCACAGCACCCTGAGACAGGCCACAGCTCCAACCCAACACACCACTCCTCCCTTTCCTGCCCCATGAAAGGGACTCTAGGGAGAGCCTCCCACCTTATTTTGGGGAGTGCCCATCAGGACAGGAGCCCCTTTCCTCCCCAGGCAAAGGGGCACAGAAACCATCCTGCACCTGGCACCAGCTGCCACAGGCCTGTCCATGGACACCAGGCAATGTGGGGAGGAGGGTGGCATGGCCTGGGGGCTCAGCTGGAGCATGGCCTGGGCTGGGATGAGGGGTGCTGGGCTAGTGGAGTGTGGGGTGATGTGTGCTGCGAGGGGGCTTTGGGGCAGACTCAGCCAACATGCCACCCTCTTCCCTTGGCAATGGGGATGAAAGAAAAGCAGAAAAAAGTCCTGTAACTGTCCTGGGCTCCTGCTCATGATTAACAATGTAACACTATGATTCAAAGGAGCCAGAAAATGGTGTTGGGAATTAACAATTTAGGATTAGTTTAGGGATTTTTTTTAACCACGGCTTTGTGCTGTGGAGGAACATTCCTCGAATGTAGAATCAATTCCTGCTCCACTTATCTAAGAAACTTGGGAAGAAAAAAAAAGTCCAAATAACTGGAAACATTTCTGTTCCTTAGCCCTGAGCACATGGCCTCCTCCATCTCTGGGTGTGAGGCAGACATGGGTACTGTGGCTGCAAAGTGGCAAGGGATGTCAGGGCAGAAGGATTCTGCCTACACCTCGCCAGACTGCCTCTCCCTGAGCACCCTGTTCTGTTCCTGCAGGGTTTTGCCATGGGAGGTCTCTGCTCGGGAGCCACCCAGTCCCGATCACAACACAGCTGTGGAGCATGGATCATCCTCCCTGGGATGCTGAGTGCCTGGTGGGGCTGCTCCCACAGCCAGGCCTTGAGAGCCCGTGGCTTTACAATTCCACAGGGCAGCGTGGAGAAGAGCTGCTTTAGCTGCCTTTCTGCTGTGTCTGTGCAGCTGGATTGGGCAGCCAAGCCCCACAGAAGGGCTGGGGGTCAGCAGAGACCTGACACAGCCCATGGCATGAAAGTGCACCCACAAACCCTGAAATGCTTCTGCATCTCCAGGATATGCTACAGCCCCATCCCTGGCCCTAATGCATGCCTAGGACAAGTTACAGAGCAATCTCTGAGACTGAGACCTCACTGTGATGGGTTACAGCCCCATCCCTGACACTGCTGCCTCCCTGGGATGCACTACAGCTCCATCCCAGGCACAAATGTATCATTGGAACATGCTACAGCCTCAGCTCTAAACCTGCTGCATCCCTGGGAGATGCTACAGGTGCAGAGTGGGAGGAGGCAGCTGAAAACCAGAGCCACTGGCCTGGCGTGGGCATTCCCCATCCCTGCGGGGGAGCGTGTATGTGAGAGGTGGCAGGTTTGTACATCTGGTTTACTTCTCTCCTTGAAAAAAAGGAATATTTTGTTTTCAGGGAGAGGTAACTTAATCAGGTGCTATGGCTGCAAATCTTTTACTGCTTACTTTGAATTCCATTAAAGCCCTGTTTTGCACTCCACTAGTTTTGTTAATTCTGCTAATGGGGAACGTGGATTTTATTTTTTTTTCACTAAGTGGAAAATATTTTAAGATAATAATAATAAAAATTATGAGAAGTGGACCCAGGACGTTTCATCACCAAGACAGTCAGTTGCTCAGGCACAGACATCAAAGCCGGACCTCAAAGGCTTTGGAAAATTGAAAAGGCAATAGAAAGTTAGGAAAAGTGATGCAGAAGATGGCAATGTCAGTGAAAAGCCTGGACACACCCAGGGACTGAACCCCAGCAGGGAGGAGGATGGGGAGAGGGTGGGAAGCCCAGCACCTGAGCATGGCAGCCCTGAACAATGTCCTCCTGTTCCTGAAGACAGCACCTGCTGCCAGAGGCAGGGCAGGAGGCGGGGAAATGGGGGGAGAAGGGGCTTGGAGGCTGCCTGAGGTGCTGAGGGCCCCTTGGGGAGTGTCCTGCTCAGGGACAGCTGGGGGCTTCTTGGGCAGAGGGATGCAGGCAGAGGGGCATCAGGGAGCAGGCAGGCTGTGGGTAGAAAGGGCCATGGCTGGCAGCCCTGCTTGCAGGACAAGCACACCAGGTTCAGGTAACCCTGGCAGTGCAGCCAGGGCAGCACCACCCCCATCTCTGATCCCACCAGTGAAGGGAGCAGCAGGACCCCCACTGGGTCCCCTGATCCTCCAGTGGCACTGACTCTGGGCAGAGGCAGCTACATTGCATTAAGGATATTTGAACTAGAAGCCAGAAATCTTAAACCAACAAACCCATAGATAAACTGGATGCAGTCTGAGGCAGACCTGCTCTGCTAAAACAAAGTAAACAACACAGCTCTCCGCCAGTGCTGTTTATTTTTGTGCAGCTGAACAGCTCAGACATCATTGTGAGACTGTTCCTATTTATAAAGCACTGGAGGGGAGTCATCTTGATTAACTCTGCTCCACGCAGCACTCTCTGCTGGCAATGAAACTGGCCAAATCTCTTACTCTGTCCCCTCATTTTTTCCTTTTCCCAAAGCCTGATGTTCCCAGCTCTCTCCTCACAGCAGGCAGGGTGGGCAGGGCAGGCAGGAGCAGAGGTGCTGGTGGTTTGCCCTGTCCCATGCAGCTCCCCCCAGCAGCCATACCATCACCTCAGCTCAGCATCTTCCCACTGGGCAGGATGTGCACTCCAGGTCTCATCGCTCCCCCTCTGCCAGAGTGAGGAGTCAAACCTCTGCCAGATCCAGGCAAGGATGCTCCTCACTGTCCTGAAAACAGCCCCTCTTTTCCAGAGCCTCGAGGGGCAGGGCTGTGAGGGCTTAGCAGTGCCCATAGGTGCTGGGTGGGGTGCCAGGCTGTGCAGAGCTCCCAGGCTCTGCACTACTCCTTGGGGTCCACGTGTGCTAAGCCAGCACTGCTCTGCAAGGAGCTACAGGTTCCTCCTTGTGCATCTCCCCTCTCCATCCCCATCCACACATTTACTCCTGCCAGAGGAACACAGAATCATTAAGGTTGGAAAAGGCCTCCAAGATCATTGAGTCCAACCTTGAACCAAATACCACCATGCCCACTAAATCACATTATAAAGGGACACATCTACTTGCTTTTTGAACACTTTCAGGGATGGTGACTCCACCACTGTCCTGGGCAGCCTGGTTCACTGCCTGACAACCCATGCAGGGAAGAAATTTTCCCTGATGTCCAACCTGAATCCCCTCAGGATTGGCACAATTGAGGCTGTTTCCTCTTGTTCTATGACTTGTTCCCTGGGACCAGAGCCTGACCTCCCCCTGGCTGCCCCCTCCTGTCAGGGAGTTGTAGAGAGAGAAGAGGTCCCCTCTGAGCCTTCTTTTCTCCAACCTGTGCTCCTCCATTTCCTTCAGCTATTCCTCATCAGACTTGTGCTCCAGACTCTTTCCAAGCTCCTTTCCCTTCTCTAGACACACTCCAGCCCCTCAGTGTCTGCCTTGTTGTGAGGGGCCAAAAATTCCATCTCTTCAACACACCTCGTCCCTGGCTCTCTCCCTCAGCCAGTGAGTTCATGCACGGGGCTGCAGTGGCTATCCTGGCAAACGTTCCCAGAGGGCTGGAGAGCACATCCCAGGCACACACCAGCCTGGGAAGAGGCTATTGGCATTTTCCACTGCCAAGGCAAAGTGGTCAGGGTAAGGAGAGCTGGGGAGATGGATACAAACAGAGCACTGGCTCTCCAAGAAAGGAGTAGGCCTCCTTGGGATAGATGTACCCCAAACAGGGGACAGGAAAGTTGCTCATTAAAAATGGGCTGGGGAGCTGCTGTCTTCACAGGAGCACGTGCCATGGCTTGGAGTGGAGGATTGTTTGGGATGTCTATTCCAACACAGTGGAATGCAGGGGAAGACCAGGCCCTTGGGGACAGCAGGAAGAGGGGTGGCCCAAGGAGGGAAGGGGCTGCTTCTTTCCCAGCTTCTCCCCCTCCACCTGGCTTGAAATCCCTACAGGGGATAGACCCGGGATGGCTGGGAACAACCACACTGCAGTGCTGAGCGGACTGCAGAAGGAAGAGGAGGGGAGGGAGGAAAGCCCTGCTACAGCCCTCTTTACCCTGCTGGATGCATCCTGCAGCACTGGAGGGCTCAGCATGGTGGCACTGGATCCAGGGGCTGGCACAGCACTGCTTGGTGCCACTGGGATGTGCCATGACACGGTAGGAGCTCAGGTCACTTTGTGGGACCTTGGTCCCTGGCCTGGCTGGAAGAAGGACCCTAATCCATCAGCACCAGTGCATCCATGCACCCACCCAGCAGTGCCCAGCTCCAGCCAAGCCTCTGCAGGAGCAGAAGTGAACCTGCAGCTTATACTGAGATGCCAACCTTTCCACTCCAGTCTGGGCAACCAGGGCAGCTCTTGTGGAGCCCTGAGGACCATGATAGCAGTGCCTCCCTAGCCTGTGCAAGGCTTGCAGTCTGTCAATGGAGCTGTCACCTCTCTCTGGGTGACCACAGCAGTGACACTGGTCCCTCTGTGGTCCAGACCTGGCAGCCTGTGCCTCAGCACAGGGGCCCTGCAGCCTGCCTGAGACCTGCCAGACCTCCCCTGCCCCAGCACCTCCCAAGAGCTGGAGTCTTGCAGAGGCCAAGGACACTCAGGAGAAACCTCTTGCACTGGCGCTGACGAAAGGAGGTTAAGCAAAGCCAGCTCCCAAGCACCCACTGGTGCCATATGTCACAATCCCTGCCTTAACCTGCTAAGGGTTGGCAAGGCTTTTTCCTGAAAAAGTCCATCAGTCTTAGTTCCTTTCAAGAAATACACATGATTTTAAATCTCAGTCAAATCTTTCACCAAAACATTTTACCATTAACTTTTTGCCAAATGGTTTGGTAGAGCTCAGCCCTCCTCTGTGCTGTGCCAGGGAGATGGAAGGTGGGATCTGCCCCCAGGTCTCTGGGCAGGGCTGAGGCCATGGACTCGGCCAGGGACATGGAGCACTTACCTGCAGGTGCCTCTGTGCTAGTGACCAGGGAGGTGGGGTTGATGGCAGGAATCTCTGGAAAAGAAAGGGAGAGGTTATCTTAAGGATAAGATCTGCAGCTCTGGGGGTGATAACTGGGCAAAAGCCCTCTGAAAATGGGCCACAAAGAGATTTTGTTGGTCACAAATGAGAGATGATGGGATGAATCTGACCTGACCATTGCAGACCATTTGAATAGACCTGGAGATGCACAAACTGAACTCAGTAAATTAGGCCAAGCTGCAATTCTGCAATCCCCAAGGGTGCTAAGCAGTTGTGTGAGGATGTGTGCGTCAGGGATGGATGCTTCCCGGGTGCTCAGCTCATCTGAACTGATTTTGGACATCAGATGGGTGCTTGGCGGATCCCAGCACACCTCAGGCTGTCCAGCATGGGGATATATGTGGGAAAAGATAACACTTTCTCAGGACTCTTGGCAGAAAAACACGGGGGGAGCTTCTTTCCTAAACTCAAATTTGAGTTTAGAAGAAATGAGAGAGAGGAGCCAGCTCCACCAGTAACCTGCACTGCCACTGCTCCGGCAGCCCAGCAAAAGCTGCAGGGTGGGAAGTTGTTCCTCAGCCACTTGGGTCGAATTCAAACCCACTGTGACAATAAACACAGTTTTATGCTGAGTGTAGGCTCTGGCCTTGCCCCAGAAGTGACCACATTCAGGGCTCAGCTGGGTGAGGAGGGCACGTGCTGTACCAAGGATGGGATCCAGCAGAGCTGTTTCAGCCACCTGGAAGCACTGACCCAAGGGATCATCCAGAGCCTCCTGCACTAGGGCAGGTGAAGCCCAGGTAACCCCAGAAAGTGATTAGAGAGTCCCACTTGATTGCTTCCTGGAGAACATCCATAAGGACAAACAGCCTCTTGTCTGAGCCTCCCACCCACCACTCACCATCCAAGGTGAGTGGGGGACCAAGGGGGCATCCCCCAGTGCCTGTGGGGGTCCCTGAGTGCAGGACAAGGTGGGGGGCACTCACTGATGCAGGGGGCCACTGGCGAGCGGCTCTGCTGGTAGCCCTTGGCACAGCGGTTGCAGGTGAGGCCGGTCACGCCGTCCTTGCATGGGCACTGCCCCGTGGTCTGGTTGCAGGTCTTGCCAGCCGCACCAACTGGGTGGCAGTCACAAGCTGGGTGGGAGAGAGAGAAATGGCTATGTGAGAGGGGAGGCACAACACAAACCCCAAACTGGACCCCAGGTGCAGTCCCAGAACGATGAAGAGGAGGGGGACCCCTCCAGAGCACCACTGGAAATCAGCTGCTGGGGCTGGCACAGCACAGACCCAGCTGGTCCCATGGGTCCAGACCAAGCGTGGCCCCACGTGCTGTGATCAGCACAGGCAGGAGGGTGAGTGGACAAAGGGAGTGGCCAGGGTATGGCCTTGCTGGCAGGGATGCTCAGGAGGAATACCTGGAGCCTCTGCAATTCCCACAGGTGTCTGTAGCCACCAGCTCTCATTTAAGATCTTCCCCCCACCTCAACTCCAGGGAGATGTTCCTGGCACAGCAGTAAAAAACATTTTCTCCACTTGCTCCCCTACCTCTGAGCTTTCAAGTCAACTGGAGCTGAACCAACACTGGGTTTTTACACAAACAATAAACCTTGTCTTGGTTTTAGAATGAAGCAAGTTTTCTCAGTTTTTCTCAAGCTCATAACCCTTGATGCCCCTCCTGACTCCTGAAGACCCTGGGCAAAGGATGACTCCACACCTTTCTACCATAGTTTCCCTAGGGACAAGCCAGACCTGAGGTGGGTGAAAGCTATCTTTGCTCTCAGAAGAATGCTCCATCACGTCACACTGGATGATGGACTCACTGAGGGTTGTCTGCATGGAGGGATGTGGGAAGGAGATGCTTGCTCAGAGGAGGACCTAACCATCTGCTTGCCTGGAGCTGGGCTGGCAGTGAGCTGGAGGAGGTTATCTTGGCCTCCATCAGTGTAAGAGTTGAACGTGATTTCAAAGCAAAACAAAAACATCACCCCCACCCGCCCCCACAGTCCCCTGATGTTACCGTTTCCCTAATTTTCACCAGATGGGACTGGTAGGAGCACCATGGCACTTGAGCCCCTCTCCTACACAGCAGAAACCAGAGCAAGCAGCCTCTAATGGGGACCAGATGCTCCAACCTTATCAGATCTTGGCTAGGAGTAGAAGCGGACATCTTTCTGACAGGGATATTTTGGGGGCTCAGCTGTGATAATAAATGGCAGCGAGCAAGGGAGTCTTGGCATGACACAGGGCTGTTGGAAACACAGGGCCTTTCTTGGGCCCCAGTGGTCTGTTCCTGGTGTAAAGTTTATGGACAGACATAAATCTCAGCCCAATCAGGATCCAGTTCATCTAAGCTGATCTCTCTGCATGCGGTGGAAGGCGGATTTCAGTGACTCCGGATGTTTTACCCAGACTGGTAAGTAAGGCAGCTTTGCTCATGTTAAAGTGCACAACCAATCAGAGTCACCAGGGTATGAGCTTGGTCTCTTCCAGACCAATCTCTGCCCACTTGCCCTACCATAGTGGGATTTCCCCCAGTCTCACAAAAATGCACAGTTCCTTCCCATTCCCACGGGATGAGTACCCCAGAGTGCTTCCCCTGACGCGTCCCGCGTTGCAGCACGGTCCATCCCAGCTGCTCCGTCCTTCCTCATCCTGTGGAGGGGCTGGCTCAGAGAGCCCATCCCAGCCCCAGGGAAGGCAGGCCTGGGGGCACGGTGCAGCTCTGTGCTGCTGCCCACACACCGAGCCCTGCTGCTCCCAGCCTCTGGCTGCCAGGATCTGGCCCACGGAGCTTGAATGGTGGATTAAGTCACTAGCTTGGAGCTTAACTCATCAAGCTGTGCTTGCCAGAAAGCATGTCTTGCACCTCATTTTGAGGGTATTTTTGCATCTTGAGGCTTAGCTGCTGCTGCTTCACCAGTTTTCATTGGAGAAAGGCTCACAGTTTACAGCTTTGTTTAAATTACCGAGATTAATGCACAGCCATCCTTTATTTGACTTTTCAATTAGCACCATTGAATTAATCCTGAAGGTTGCTCTGCCTTTTCCATCCTCCCAGCTTTTCCATCCCACAGGGTCCAGCAGCGATGCTGGCAGTGGGAGGGAAGCACTGCTCGCTCACTGGCTAGTGGCCGAGGGCTCTGCTCAGTTCCACACAATCTGCAGCTGGTGATTTTGTGTCTATTTCAAGGATGCTGCATCCCAGCAGAGGCAAACTGTAGTTGAAGAGTTATTTAGTAACACATGCTGAGGTTTGTTTAAATAAGATGTAGTAGTTCCTGGCCTCTGGGTTACTGATTTGCCTCCTGAATATTAACCGAGCCCTCTGAAGCCTGGTCTAGTGGAAGGTGTCCCTGCCTGTGGCAGAGGATTGGAACCAGATATCTTCAAGGTCCTTTGCAACCCAAACCAGTCTGTGATTCTATGAGCCTCTGCCCCGGGCCAGTGCTGTGACAAGTGCAAAAGCCTTTGTTCAAATCCACAGCACACTGTTCCCATCCACCTCCTCCACGCCTGCTCTCAACATCCACAATCCTCACCTTGCCTTTTTCCTGCAGGAGTGTAGATACCTGTGCTGCAGGTATGGGACATATCTTTGGAAAAAACAAGTCCAAATTGTCTTGCCACACCCCTATGTATTTATATGCCTCTCTGGGAGCATCAGCTCTCCATCGCCAGCACCTGGGACCTTGCCCTTCCTCTAAGGAGCTCCCAATCCCAGCAGATCCACCTCTGCATAAGGGAGGGGTGGAAATGCTTTCTGCTTTACTGACGGAGAGGCAGCCAAAGAAGCAAAAGCATCAGGGATTTTATTATTAACTCTGTTCTCCAAGGGACAGCAAGGAACTGGCTCCCCATACCCAGGATACCACCTTTGCTGCCAGGTCCTCCTCAACATATGCACCATGGCAGGGGTCAGCCCTGTGCACATGTTCATCTGGCTTGGCTGAGCTTTGCAGGCCTTCCAAACCACAGGCAAACCCTGCCAGCCCTCCAGAAGCAGCCACCTCCGCCCAGCCTGGCAGAGGCTGTGCTCGTGGCTTGGCACAGGGACAGAGGTTTGTCTACCAGGGGGCACCTGTCCCACTCCTCTGCTCCTCCACAGCCCAGACACTGCTGGCTGCCATTTCTCCTGTGCTGCAGCATCTGCACTCGTGCCATCCCATCAAATCCTGGGATGCGTTGCCCACCCGGTCCCCTCCAGAGTAGCCACCTTGGATCAGATACACTTTCCATCACGGTAATGCTCACAATTACTGCCCTGTGAGGGTAGTGGAGCAAGACTCACAAACCAGCCAGGCACCCTCTGCCTCCCCCATTCCCTGCATGGAGAAGGGCTTGAGCCATAGCCAGGTAGGAAACACTGCACCTGCAGCTGCCTTGCTCCCACAAACCATGGTATATTTGGTAATCCTCCCTGGTCCCAGCCACATCCAGCTTGCTTTATTAGGTTTTGGCATTTTTTCTATTGTTGCCCTTTGCTAAGTTCTCTCTTTCTCATCTGGAGCAAAAACTGAGCTACTCAATGCCCAGGGAATGGGAATAGAGTGCTGGGGGCCCTGGAGAGGCGCATGCCTGCAGGGCATCCACTTTGCTTGGCATTGTATCATTTTTGGAGCAAAAGTAGAAGGAGCTGGTCAGAGAATTACAGACTATCCCAAGCTAGAAGGGACCAAATATGATCATTGAATCCAGCTCCTGTCCCTGCACAGATACCCCAACAATCCCACCCTGGGGATCCCTGGCAGCGCTGTCCAAGCACTCCTGGAGCTCTGGCAGCCTCGGGGCTGTGCCCATTCCCTGGGGAGCCTGGGCAGTGCCAGCACCCTCTGGGGGAAGAACCTTTTCCTAATATCCAACCTAAACCTCTCTAATCCAAAGAAAAGGAGAAAGTGTTCCTTGGGGAGGGCTGGGAGGTGAGGTGCTGCCTCCAGCAGATGAAGGGTGAGGTGGAGACAGCACAGCCACCCTGGTGCCTCTCAAGTGTTGGGGGAGAGCCGGGGCTGCCTACCAGCCCTCAGCACTTGACGGAATCCTCATGGAAAAGAGAATTTTTCTGCAGCTGCCCCAGTTTGGTGGTGTTGCAGCAGGACCTGGGGGCTGCTGCCATCCATCCCTGGCCTCAGCAGAGCTAGCACCCCTCCTGGGAATGGGACACACTCTGGGATGCTGTGCCACAGACCATCAGGACAGTCAGGACCTTGTCCTGCCTCCTCCTCTTCCTCTCTCCCAGTGTCTCCTGTGTGTCACCCTGAGGATGCTGGCCCCTGGCACAGCTTGGGACCTGGCTGACACCTGACACAATCTTCATCAATGATGTGGTGCCAGGGGTTGCCATGCCCACGGCCATAACTGTGGCATGGCTTGGCCAAGGCCACAGGGTGGAAACGACTTGTGGTCCCTGGGAACACGGGCTGTGAGGGGGACGTGGCAAGTCAGCTGCTTGAGTTGTTGAAAATGATTAGCTCAGTTTGCTAATGAGCTGGCTGCAGGTAGGGCTCCTCCTGCCAGTGTCCTCTCAGCCCTGCTCCAGCTGTGACACTATACAAACATGGGAAGTTTCTCTCTTCACTCCATCCTCTCAAGCATTCCCGACAGTAGCAAGGATGAGAAGAGGCACTGGCACAGACCAGGCAATGGAGGGATTTCTTTTATTATATCCCAGCCTGAGTGAGCCAGACCTCCAACAGCACTAATGCACTTAACAGGGGAACCCCAAAAGTCAAATCCTTCAATTCGGGTCCACGCCCACAATGTTAGTGGTCCAAAACCAGCTCCAGTAATTTCTGAAGGCCCTACATAAACACATGAGCATCGTGTTCTTGCAGCAGTGAAGGGGCCTGGTGCCCCTGCAGCTGCAAAATGCATTGGAAAGAGATCTGAGAGGGACACTGTACTCCCTTCCAGAAGGGGCTCACAATCAAAGACAGAAAAACAGGGATCAGGGATGAATTCTCAGCCTCTGAACAGCCATGGGTGACTTTCTGCCCACCCATTTCTGTTCCAGTCTGGATCTCAACAGTCCTTGGGGACAGGCAGGGTGTTTTCTTATCTCAAATTCTTTGGTGAAACTATTGTTTTGAAGAGGCTCCATAGACAGGCTGAGCAGGGAGAGTGAAGAGGAACCAGACAGGCTTGGCCAGGAGTTAAGAGGAGGGAGAGGAGAGGTACAGCTCCCATGATGTTTAGCACAGGCTAGGGACCTTGAGAGGTCAAACTACAGTTTGATGGTTTGGAGCCATTGTGGCTCCTGGCCAGCTCAAGGCCACTTACCAGGAGCCACGGCGTTCAGCGTCTCCCCAAAAACAGATGCCAAGAGCCATCCCACAGCTGAAAAACACAATGTGGGGTCCAGCCCCACAGCCCACCTGGGAGATGTGACTTTCACCAGCATCCCCAGCCCTCCAGAGCCGGGAAACCATACTCCAAGCATGTCTATATCCCAGACAACGTCCATATCAGAGACAGGTTTTCAGCACATTTAGTCATGTCTGCTTCAGCACCTCCCCAGCATCTCTCCAAATACTGACCAATGGAGATAGCAACTGCAAACACACCAGAACCATCCCAGGCTCCTGGCAACCTGCTCTCTCCCTTCCTATAATCCTCCTCCACCTCGAGTTGATACTGAGCTCAAAGTGTAATTCCTGCCTGGTGCCCTTGGGGTGGTAGAGGAGATCAGGGCGGTGGTGGCTTGAGCTGACCTGCAGCTGCCAAATTGAGCAGGACACCCCAAGGATGGGAAGGGAGAGCAAGGATAGCAAGAGAGATTCTGTCATTCACCTGGCCCCACGGAGCCCCCCCGGCTTACCCTTGCAGGCTTTGCGGTCAGTGATGGCCTTGCTGAGGTCGCGGTAGAAGCCCTCCTTGCAGTAGTGGCAGTGCCTGCCCGCCGTGTTGTGCCGGCAGTTGAGGCACACGCCGCCGCTCTTGCGCCCCGACAGCTTGAACAGCTCCATGTTGAAGCGGCAGCGCCGCGCGTGCAGGTTGCAGTTGCAGGCTGTGAGGGAAGGGGAGAGGATGAGGGCTGAGGGTGAAATTCGGGACCCTCTGAGTGGGCTGGAACTGCCCTGGTGTCCCCCACTGCAGTGAGGGGTTGTGCTGGGGCTGGGATGGACACAGCACAGCACAGGTGTCATCCAGATGTGCAGCATCCACCACCCTGTGGGGCTGGTGCCATGAGGTCAGGACAGAGGAACTGGCACCACTTGGCTGATGGCAAGCAAGTGTGGGATGGAGGGCTGCAGCCAGGCAGTTTGGCAGTGCCAGCTGGGCACTCGCAGCCCCATGGTCCTCCCTGCCCATTCCCTGGCAGCCCACCCGGCCTTCCAGAAAGACCACCCACCTCATGCCAGGCTGTGTGACAGCCCTCCCCTGCAACCGAGCCCCCAGCTCTTTATATTTATGGCTCTATCTTGTATACTTGAGCCACACACAGAGAGAAACCTGTGCAGCAGCCCCTGTGTGCTCACGTCCCTGTGTGTGCATGCACAAACATGCACAAGCACACGTGCACACAAACATACCCATGAATATATGTGCATACAGACATGCACCAAGATACCCCCAGAGCTGTACACGTGCCCACAGGCAGGCACACGCAGATGTGCACAGAAACATCTGCACACCCTTACATGTGGATGCAGAAATTAGCCCCAGGAAGCACACAGCCCTCCTGGTCGATTCCATGTGTGTGAGATAAAAAGGCAAAGCACTGCCTATTCCAACTTAACACTCTCGCAAAAAGATAATGGGAACAAGATTTCCTTTGGCAAAACGTGGCGCCCTGCTCCCCCAGCCCTGGCCCCCTCCCCGTGCTGGTAAATGGAGGCTGGGTGAGAGCTTTTCCAGGCTTACTGTGAAATTCATTAACGTGTCGGCCCAGATTTAACTGCCTGGGCCTGGCCTGGCGGCCATGTGAAGCTGCTCCCCGCCGCCAGCGGAGCTTCACCCGCACAGATCAAACACCACCTGGCCTGCCCCGGCGCTCTGGCCACGGGCACGCTGCAGGGAGAAAGAGTAAACCCCAACCGTAAAAAACAGGTTTTTGGAGGCTTGAGTAAAGCAGCAGGTTAGTGCCAGCACACTCAAACCTCGGCTGCCCCCAGAGCTCCCCTGAGTTATGAGATTAGTGAGAAATCACATGGCAGGCATCAAAATAACACCAGTGTGGCTGTAGGTACCTTCAGGGACTTGTTCCTTTTGAGCTATTTTCTTTTTTCCTAGTGACAGTGGAAAATAGGGATTTTTAAGGCAAATTCTGGGTTGTGGTGTATGGTGGGAAAGCAGCATATACTGCCCGAGGCCCCCGGTAGCACAGGATGACGTTGAACAGGGGATGTTGACATTCAAACAGTCTTGCCAGGGTTGGAAGAGACACAGTAAAGTATCCTGACAGCCAGGGTGCTCCTACAGTCTCCAGATAGTGGGACAGAGACAAGACAAGGTGGTTTTTGCTACAGAACTGTGGCAAAGGAGCGATTTTTTGGGAGGAGAGGGGCCTTGTTTTCCCCTTGCAGCACTGAAAGGCAAGTGAGGTCATCCCAAAAGGCAGTTCTGTGTCCCTGTTGGAATGCCCCCACCATCCTCTGGGGAAGGAGAAAGGCTGGCAGCCCAGAGGGGAGGCAATAGGCAGTGGAGGAGGACTGTTGGGTAAATGATTTACTGCCCTCAGCGCAGGTTCCTCTCTGCCTCCAGTTTAATTGGTGACAGAGTAACTGGCAGGGCCTTCTCCTGGCATCATTGACCCTGGCACATCCTGATCTACCCCAGGACCACTTTTCCCTTGGAACATGCTGCAGATCCTCTGATCATCCCATGAGCCAGGTTTGGGGAAGAAACCTCCCCTGGTAGCCCAGCATTATCCCCTCTCCTTCAGGCTGCCGCTCTGGGCCAGTGTTGGCAGCTGCCATGCTGGGATTCCAGAGCCAACAGGGGGACCTGGCTGGGCTTGGCCACCCTGGCTTGGGTGGCTGTCCCCACTCAGGGCTGTCAGGGTCACACCAGCACGCATGGCAATCCCCTCACCCCCTGGCGCAGCCACCCGGAGCTAATCAGGGCAGACAGGTCCCCCACTTACCCAGCTAAATACTCTCACTGTTCCTCAGTACTGAGGCAGTTGTAAGCTCTGTCTGTCTCCTGTTAATCACTAATTAAGGGCTTGAATGTTCCCTGCTGTTTGGGGTATTAATAAGAATTTAATTGCACAGTTTGTGGCTAATTACCTGGTAGCACACTTCCGCCCTTGTACAGTATGCCCAATTAAACAATCATATGATCAATTAAACAATCATATGATCAATTAAACAATCACAAGATCTAATAATTTGCAATAATAGACTAATTAAACATTGACACCTTGCAATGGAGCAATCTTTTGTCTTCCTTTTGATGGTGTTTGAACCCCTTCCCAGGCCCTGGCCACCCCAAAACCTCTCCTCCTCCTCCTCCAGGCTGCTGCAGATGTAGGAGCCTGGAATGACAGACAGCACGAGGTGATTTGGGACAGAGACTCTGGCAGGGGACAGGCAGTGCCATGCACGGAGGCACATGTGGGGCAGGCAGTGGAGCCCGCAGGGCGGGAGCGAGGCTCACTGCCCCTACAAACTCCCTGGGAATAATTAGGGAAGGCAGCCGGATCAGCGAAACCCTAGACCAGCTGCTGCTGCCAACCCGCAGCAGATTTGAGCTACGCCCCTGCTTTGGCTGGAGCAGAGCCTGGCTGGGACACAGAGCAGGATGAGGCTGCACCTCTCGGTTCCATAGCAGCTGAGAGCAGAACAGCCTCTTTCCTCTCATCCACACTGCCCCGCCATCCTGGGGAAAGTGTTGGGGGAGAAGGGCTCACTCTGCTCCTGCCACAAAGCACCAGGAGAAGCAGGAGAAACCCCCAAGGGGCTGTGAAAGACAAGGCTCAGGCACTCCAGCCCCATCCCGGGAGGAGCAGGACTCAGGGTGGTCAGACAAGTGCAAATCTCTGCCGGGGTGGCTGCCTTCCCCTGCTCCAGACCCGCTGCGACTCGGGGTGAGTGTCCAGAAGGGGTGGCAGGGGCATTCTGTCCGCCTGCCCACATCCCAAAGCCAGTCACCTGCCCCCTATCCCCCTGCTCTCCCCAGGAACGGACCACGGCTGGTGCTGCTGGGAACCCACTGGTTTGCAGCACGTCTACTGGGGAATAGGTGCAGAGAGCCCAGCCAGAGGAACTCCCAATGGAAGGGAAAATGTACAGGAAGGGGCACAGGGGACAAGGGAATTACATGTGATCCTCCAAATCCCACCACTGCTACGGAGACCGGTGTTTTCAGGCACCGAGATCCCGGGTGGAACACCGCATCCCCCCGAGCAGCCTGCGAGGTATTCCCAGGAGAGCGCCGCCCCTTCCCCGCCGAGGCCCCGGATCAAAGCAAGACCCGTGCATTATCCTGGTGCTCCGGAGAGTGCTCCTGCCGCGGCGGCCACAAAGGGAACAAGGGCTCCCGCATCACCAGCGAGTGCATCAATTACTTCCAGTGACTGCCTTGTGCTAATCCGCTTCCCCTCCTTCCCCGGGCCGGGTGTTTGGGGCCGGGCTGGCCCCGGCAGCTCGCGGGTGCAGGCTGAAACCGGCAGCAGTGGTGGGGAGGCGGAGGTGTAAGTCTGCAGAGATAAAGATGGGGGGTCCCCAGGATTCTGGCAATTCTGCTCCTGCCATCCCCTCTGCTGGGACTGTCCTTCGCACAGCCGTCTCAGGCTAAAACCTGGGGGGATGCATTGCTGAGGACACGTCCCTTTTCCCTGCCCTGGACACACAGAGCGTCCCGACACTGGCAGGGCAAGCTCCCTGTGGCACACGCAGCCCCTGTGGTGTGTCAGGAGAGCCTCTCGTGCCTGCGGGCCGATCATCTCCAACCACCGGGCACGGGGCGCGCACTCTGCGGCACAAAGCTGGCACAGTGCCCTCTTGCCAAGCCAGCAGCTTGGCAAATCCACTGTCACTGTCCTGGCTGCGACAGCCCCAAACCTTCCTGCTTGCCAAACTCACGCTGACCCACTCAACACTGCAGCACAGTGATGTCCCCACGAACGCCACAGCCACCCCCCGGCTGCCGTGGTGGGGTTGTGCCATGCGCCAGTGCTCAGACCTCAGGTAGTACTTGCCTGCTTCACCTGTGCACAAATTCACCGAGGCACAAATTCTAGTGAAACAACAAATGTTTGTCCTCACCTCCAGCTGAATGGATGCATATCCCAGCATCGTGCCATGCTGTAAGACATCAGTTTGTCCCCTGCTGGAGCAGGCAGAGACTCCCATGCACCGGACTGAGGAAAACCCCTATGCATAGTGCTGGGGAGCACAGAGCCAAGAGCTAACACATCCCAACATGACCTGAAGCTGCACCAACCCCGTGGATCCATTCTCACCCCCTTTCTGGGCACTGCGATCCCCCACCCTGCCCCTGGGCTGTCACTGAGCTGCCAAGCCCCTGCATCCACCCACTCTCCTCCTCTTCCTCCCCACTCCCCAGCCACGTCTGACATCCACCACCACGAGTCAGCATCAGCGCTGTCTGACCACAGGACAGAGTCCGAAACTCCGCAGCCCCCAGGCTGAGCAAAGGGAACTTCCCGGGCAGCCTCTCCTTTTAATTGGTGCTAATTGCTGCGTCTGTTCATGCTGGCTGGGGAGATGTCATTGTTGAAAGGCACAGAGGGGAAGGCTCGGGAAGCTAATCCAGCTTTCAGCCGCTAAGCCATTCGAAGGCGGGGGTGATGGAGAAGCTCTTTCAGGTCTCTTCAGAGAGGGCACAAAGCCCGAGAGAGGGAAGGGAGAAAGAAGGGGAGCGAATCAACAGGAAAAAACTACTTTCACACGCAGCTCGGGGAAGGGTCTTTGTGTGCGGGGCTGTCGGGGGTTGGGGGGTTGAAGGGATGGCGCTGCGGCCCCGCCTCCTCTTCCCTCTCTCGTTTATCTTTTCAGCTTCATCTGCCAAAAGGGTGACGCAGCTGGGGACTGGATGCTCAGAGCAAGGGACCCTCACCCCGCCCTGGACGAGATGGATAGAAAACCTGCAGATGCTACTCAAAAATAAGCCTCCTCTGGTTTAACCCCTTTTGTGCCAGCAGAGCCACCTCCACCTCTATCGTGCTGCTTTACTGGAGGATGTGGCAGTGAGGCAGGTGCAGAGTGGAGAGTACAAGGGGGCAGCCAGTAGGGTGAGGTCCTCCTTGTGTCCTGGGGGGTTTCCATGGGCTCATGCACCTGCTGAAGGCCTCCCCTGCCTGACCTGCAGCAGCCCTGCGAGGGTGCAAAGTGGAGGGTTTTTTCTGAACTCCAAAACTGATCTTTCTGAAACAAGTGGAAAAACACAAGGGCTGACACATTCCCACAGGGCATGAGGTGGCTTAAAGCATCAGTTCCAGCACTTGCTTTGAATCCACTGCCTTTTTAGCCATTCTTAGAAGAAATCTGCTGTAACATGTATATATTGAAGCAGACAGCTGGGTTCTCAACAAGACATCGATCACAAATACTAACAAGTCCTTCTGACCTCTGGCACATCCACTGAGCCTTTCAGAGGCTGATTAATGGTACAGCTCTCCCTTGTCTCCATCTTCCCACCACCCCCTGAGACCTGGGCTCCTGTCCAGGAGGAGCAAAAGGCTCTTCCTCCCTCTTCCAGACATTCACGGGGCTCTGGCATCCCCCAGCTCCATCCCAAAGCAAGACAAAAAGCGAAAGTCTCCACCAAAATCCCATAAAGATTCATGAGCAGGAGAGCCAACTAATACCAGTTTGATGTTTTGGAAATGTTTCATTTTGTGACAAAATTTTTAACTTAGTGAAACCTTTGCAAGGACAGACAAGCTAAAACCACCACACAGACTGAACATGAAGGATGAAATTTCAAACTGGGAACCTCAACCTCTGCCAGCTTTTTCTGCCTGCTCCCTGTCCCCAAGCACATCTCACAAGGAACTGCTGCAATTACCCCTCTGGTCCGTGGACAGCTAGTTTGCTGCTCAAGGGAGACAATCCCACAGGGGCATCCCACGCTGAGGTCCCACACTGACTAGCTGGAAGACAACAGTGATTTTTGGAAGGGTTTTGGTGCTTTGGCTCATGGTGGAATCGATGCATCTCTTACAGAACCAGTGATTTTTGGAAGGGTTTTGGTGATTTGGCTCAAGGTGGAATCACTGCGTCTCTTACAGAAAAACTGCAGCAATACAAGGAAGATGATTGAGCCTTTCCCAATCCTGCAGCACAGGGAGATGCTCCCCAGCATCTCTGGACAAGCACACTCCATTGCTTTGGCTCAGCACCCATCGCTTCCTACTCTGATGATCTGCTTTAGCATTTCAGCCCCAGAAAACAAAAATGTTTAAAAACGCCTTACCCAGACACTCGTTTGCCTCACGGGCACTGGCCCGCTGCCAGGGCCGGTCGTAGTGGAAAGGCTTGCAGCGGTCGCACTCAGGTCCCTCTGTGTTGTGCTTGCAGTCACACACCAGCTTCTGCTCCTTGTCCTTAACGCAGCGTGCCGCGTGCCCGTTGCACTTGCAGCGCCCGCCAACCTGCAGCTCCCCCACCGCATAGTAGTAGGGGGTGGAGCCCGTGGCCCCCTCCTCCTCACCGGCATCCCAGCTGCCCAGGTCACGGAAGAGATGCGGGCGGCTGAAGACCACGCGGATGTCAGTGGCCGTCACCCAGTCCTGGAGCACGGGGCTGCTGTCGAAGTCCTGGGCCGAGGGTCGCCCGTCGAGGGTGCTGAAGGCAATGAGCCCCCCAGTGAGTGGGTAGAGGTCGGTGAGGCCGTCGGTGCACAGGGCCTCCTGCTCGTTCTGCTTGGTGACCGTGGCTTTGCTGGGCTTGCCGTAGATCTTACGGCACTGGGAGGAGTAGTACTGGTAGGGCACCCAGGTCTTGCCGTAGTCCATGGACTTGAGGATGGCGGTGGACTCGGGCCGGGGCGAGCAGAACTGGAGGCTGACGTAGACTACCTCAAACTTCTTGCCAAGGGAGAGAGTGAGTGTGACGTTCTGGGGCGAGTGGTGGAGGGTTTCCGAGCGCCAACAGGTCATGTTGGAGGCGGTGTTGAGGTCAGTCAGGTAGGCGGGTGGGTGGGCTCGGCGGGGGTCCGAGGCATTGCAGTGCCGTGTCGGCGGCTTCCCACACGTGCTGGAAGCTTGAACCTCCTTCCCAAAGGCAGCGTTGACAAACTCAGGGATGCAGCGCCGAGGAGCACCGCTCTCATCATAGCAAGGGTCTGGGGGGGTCTGCTGGGCCACGAAGGGGTTCACTGTCTGGGACAGGCCCAGCATGGCAGTGGTGAGGAGCAGACGCAGGAGCTGCAGGGTCTCCATCCTTCTGGGGAGAGGGAAGTGGCTCCTCCCTGAAGGAAGAACAAGAGCGAGTGGTACTAGCAGTGTCATGCACACAGCAGCACATGTATTAGGAAGGCTGGTAAGGGATGGAAAACTCCCCCATGTCTGGTCCATCACCTGTACCCATCTTTCCACCCTGTATCCACTGATGCAGTATCCTGGGAGTGGGGCAGGGAGGCAATTACTTCAATAATCAGTGTGCTGCCTTATCCACACCAATCCCTCACTGCTCATCAGTGCGACTGAAATAGCATGGAAATGGGAAAAGGGCCTGAGCTTTGGGTGTGAGGGGTTGAAATTGGGATACAGCCCTTCCCTGGCCCCTTACAAACTGCCCTGTGGTGACAGAAATGTTCCTGTCTGCCAGCAGCCCTGGATGTCACACACAGTTCAAAGGCCCTGTTACTGAATGGCTGACAAGGGCTGGTGGTGAGGAAGAGTTAGGGGAGATCTTTCAGATGCAACAGGAGCTGCACCAAATTATCCACCTGTGGCACAAAATAGCTCCTGAGAGCAGGAGAAACAGACAGCAGCAAAACCACCTTGAAGGCACATTGTGCAAGAGACAGGAGCTCGTTGGGATGAAGACTTGCTGTTCTTGAACACACCACTACTTTCTTTGCTGGCTACGGGCACAGTGGCTTCTCCAAGCCAGGGGCTGGATCCCCTCCATATTCCTCTGCCACACTACCCAGCAGCAAAAGAAGTTATTCTGGCCTCACCCCCAAGAAATTCAGGTCTGGATCTGGTATGTTTGTTGACTGGGGGAAAAGCCAGGACCAAATGCAGGGCTTGGCTGGGCCCCTCTCTCAGCAGCTGCTGCACAGGGTCAGGGAGCTTTAGTGGCTCCCAAGGGATGTGGCCCATCTCCTGAGTTATTGGCTTGAAGAGTGGAAGAGATCTGGAGGTCACATTCCCTCCTGCTGGCTCTGAATGCATGAAGCACCTCTCACACAATGCAGATTGGCCATGTCCCATTCTTGCTATAGCAGACTTCTGAGCCTCCTGGATGGATGGATGGCATCAGCCCTGCCATCCCATGGATTGTGCTGAGCCAAAGCCCAGTTGTCCAGCCTCAACCAGGCCAATGCCACAACCAGGGAGGAGTCCCCTGATTGTGCCCCCTTCCACCAGTAAATCTTTACAGGATGACTTGTGTTTCTCTCTGAGGAATGAAAGCCTGCATGACCTAGCCCAGTATCCCCAGCTCCAGCCTCCACCTACAGCCCCAGTGCCACTCCTACCTGTCCAGCTGCCCACTCTAGCCAAAGGAGGCTCCAAGGAACAGCCCATTTCAATGACCTAGGACCTTCTTTTTGGTTTGTTATTCCATTTTGCTAAGAAAAGGGAGCCATGACTGTGGAAGAAAACAGCCTCCCCAGACTGCCAAACCACTAATGAGGGGAAGCTCCTCCCTGCCCAGCCACGGTCAGCCCAGCAGCCACGGCCTGTGCATTGCTCCCAAGGGAGCAACAGGGACAGGCGTCTCAGCCCATCCTGGGATATCTCCTCCAAGGCAAAACCTGCCCGTGCCACTTCCGTGCTGTTTCCTCATTGCTTAATCCTCTGCTGATGGAAAAAGAGATGTGAAAAATTGGTAGCTCCCTTGGTGGTCCCTGCATCACCGCAGCAGCACATTGATTACCACAATGCTGCAGAGCCTTCCGGGGACATGTCATCCCATGGCTTGGTGACTTGGCTGCCAGCAAGACAAAAGATACTGTCCTTGGAGTGCCCAGAGCATTGAGAACGCACTACTTGAGGAGTGTGGCTGCAAGATTAGAGACTGCAGGGATGTAGCTGTCACCACAGCAGAGGAGGTACCATACCACAAGCTCCAGGCAGAGAAGAGCATTCCCCCACAGGCAGGCAACCTACAAGGCCCCGTTGGGACTCCTGGCCCCACTGCAGGCAGCTGCCTCCTAGGCAGGAGATGAAGCTATGGCTGCTGCCAGATCACTGCATCTGCTTGTTGACCAAAGGCTGAAGCTGGTGAAACCCCCAACACAATCCTGACAGGATGATCCCCAGCCCCTGCCGGCTGCTGAGCAGCACACAGTGGGCACAAGCCCCTGCCAGCCCACTGGTAGAGCCCTGCTCCTGTATTCTCACCCAGTAGAGGGGCTGCAAGGTGCTGATGGATCCCCCCTCAACACCTGGCAAGACCAAGCCATGTGCTTGCAGAAGCCAGCACAGCACTTCTGGCCCTGTGGTGCTGCCAGCCCTCTCCCCCCACTGTCCCCCTCCAACTGCATGTCCCACAGAGGGCACACTGTCAGGTGCTGCAGCTGTCACCTCCCATCCCATCACCCACAGGGCAGCACTAGCAGAGATACAAACCACTGGGAAAACCTCCACACCTCCTCTACAGGAGGGGAGAGAAGAAACCCCCCAGGGGTCCTCAGCAGCTGCATCCATCCACTCCAGGAAGAATCAGGATGTACGGAACAAGCAATCTACTAAATCCCATCATCAAAGAGCCTCCTCCACCTCCTCTCTGCTATGTGGCAGCAAGGTGACTGGAGTAGGGACATGCTCAAGCAAAGGCCTTTTAATTTCCTCTCTAGTAAGACACAAAGGTGTGGGGAAACCCTTGCTCAGGGGAAAGTGACAGCACCAACACCTCTGGTAGCCAGGGGAGAGGCCACGGGCAAAGTTGTTACGAGCAGCAGGTCTAGGACCCAGGACTAGGTTACTACTGGTTTTGGCATGCAGGGGAGCATGAGCATCTCTTGCTCATCCTCCCTGCCCCAGTGGGGAGCTTTGTCCCTCTTGCCAGTCTTACCAAAGCACAAGTCCCTGAGGCTCAGTGTCAAAGTTTTGGTGGCTTTGCTGCTGGGGAGCAGCCACTGGGGAGCCAACAGTCACTCAGCAGCACATCAGCACTGCAGAGGCAGGGCAGGAGTGGAAATCATTATCATCCGCAGGACCACACACAGGCACGCACACTCCGTGCTCAGCTCACCCCATTATCCCACTGAAAGAGAGCTGGGGCCAGTGGTCTCCATGGGCCTCACCTCCGTATTGGAGAGGAGGGCAAGCTGCAATCTGCTCCCTTTTATGCATATTCAGCATGACCCTGGGACTGCCGGCAAGCTGCCAGAGAGGCCTGGGAGTGGGTCTTTCTCTCCCTGGTCCCCATCTGCCCCCCTCTTTCTACTTCCCATTTTTGCTGCCCCTGGTTCAGATCAAATGGAGACTGCTGACTAAGCAGAAAGAATTGGGATGACCCCTAGGTGCTAAATCCAGCCCAGCACGTTCCCAGATCTGGCATCAGGAGTGACATGAGCAATGGAGCCCCCTTCCCCAGGACAGTATCCCAAAGGTGCCCCCAGCAAGGCTCTCGGGTGGCTGCCAGCTCCCTGCCACCAGCAGCAGCCGTGGCCCGGTGGCAGGGCTCACCCTTCCCAAGGAAGAGGCCACCCTCCCAGCTCCTCCCCAGAAGTGGCTGCATTCTTGAGGTGTGCGATTTCCTCACTCCTCCACCCCCGGAATGCTAAGAGCCGTGCGGCTTGGAAGGACGTCATGCTGCCGGAGCACTTCAGAAGTGCTTTAAAAAAAAAATTAGCTTCCACATCCAACACCTCCACACCCCTTCTCTCTACAAGCACACGCTTCCCAGAGCAACCAGCAGTGTTTCCCTGCC
This sequence comes from Lonchura striata, assembly GCF_050655825.1. Lineage (NCBI taxonomy): Eukaryota > Metazoa > Chordata > Aves > Passeriformes > Estrildidae > Lonchura > Lonchura striata. The sequence continues at coordinate 16,143,213 of NC_140716.1, read as the reverse complement.
TTCTGGGAGACTTGTCGGGGCGATGCTCCAGCCTACCGTGGGCTTCTTTTCCATCATCTTTGCAGGAGGCAGTGCCACTGAGGGTGATGCTGGGTGCAGATGCATGCCTGGAGCTCCAGGTCTCCCGATGCTGAGCCATGGAGTGGGTGCCTGGCCCCCAAAATAGAATGGGTGAGGCAAGTGTAGCAGGCAAGGAGAGCAAACTTCCCACGATGTGGATGCTGGTGCCTACAGCACACCCAGGATCACCACCTGGCAGACCAGGGCCACAGCAACTTTGCTGAAGTAATTATAGGATTAGGTGGAACAACACAGGGCAGGGAGGGAAGCAGGTTATTAACCAGATTTGATCCCAGGACCTTTGCAGCACAGGAGCAGCCTTCTCTAATTAAAGTGGAGGGGAAGGCATGAGTGGTGCTCTGCTGTCGGAAAAATGTGGGCTTAGAGGGCAGGTGACAGCTAAAGCTGAGCAGCCAGCACTGCCCTGGAAGGGGATGGGAGAACCCCAAGGAATGACACGGGAATGATGCTGCTCTCCTGCCAGGGACCTGTGCTGCTCCCCCAGGTTGATGCTCCTGCACCAATGATGCTGCTATGCTGCAGCCCACTGCATTTCTCCTCCAGGACAGGACAGCATAGCGTGTGGGGGAATTGCATGACTTGAGGAAAAGATGTGGCCTCACTTGGAACTGGTTGAGATGGGAATGACTGGTCCCCATGAGGTGATGCATCAGCCTGTGCACAGAGATAAGGTCCTGGGTGCCAGCGTGGGGCAGGGATAGAGCCACCCACCCACACGAGGCACAAACATGCACAGCAAAAGCCATGGATCAGGAGGCAGAAATTCCTGGGCAAGGATCAAAGGAGCTGAGTACTTGAGGGGGTCCAACAACTAAGACTCTTGGGTAAAACTGATCTAGGAGGACTGCTCATTCTTGAACTGTGCCATCCTCAGTAAAGCCCACCAGAATCTCAGATGTTCTCTGTGAAAGAAGCCACTAGGAGGACAGGACAGGACCCAAAGTAGAAGAGAAATTATGTGCTCAGAGAAGCTGAAACCAGGCACAAATGACCAGAGCATGTCCCTTAACCAGGGTGTATCTGCTCCTACCACCTGCATATTTCCTCCTTGTTACAGGCCCTTTGTAATGAGGGCATCTGGACTTCCTTGCCACATGTGCTGTGGGAACAACCCCGTGCAGCTCTGCCCCAGCCCATGAACAAGATCCATCCTGGGGGGCTGCCAGGGTCCCTGGATACCCAGGTCCCTCTCTCACCATGCTGACGCCAGCTTGGGGAAGCTTAACTCCTCCAGCCAACAAACAGAATCGGGCCCAAACTCTGCTCTGGCTGTGGATAAATCATTCCATGTGTTTCTGGGATATAAAAACACAACTGAGAAGTATTTAAAGTGAAAGGAAAAACTCCATGGAGCCAAGGTACTGGTCCAGCTCAGCTTTCCAGAGGGAGTGAGTGTGCGCTGGGAGAGGCTAGAGAGATGCAGTGAGGCTGGGAGTGCTTAATCGCCTTCCCAGCCGCTAATGGAGCAACTGGTGCCCACTTGGGACACGGCTAATGGCACAAAGGAGATGCCTCCCTTTCTTTTATAAGCTCCCTGATCTCTCCTGATATTTAAGTATCAGAAGCTTCCGAGTGCTTATGGCCCCACATCCGCAGGGCTGCCCACCCTGCGCAGCCCCTCGGACTCAGCCCCCTGCACGCACAGCTCAGGGGGGCAATTACACAGCAGCATCTTCCTGCAGCAGGCACTGCAGGTGATGGATATTGCAATGCACTCTTGGCAGGTCAGAGCCAGAATTACACAAGCCATACGATACCCTGGCGATGCCAGGAGACATGTACAAATTACACTGCACACAGGAAAGGATGGGCCAGATTCTGACCTCAGTGCTTTGGCATCAGCCCGAAGTAACTCCATTCACATCGGGCCAAACCAAGACGTAAGCAACTCCATTCAAATTTACACTGGCATACCTGTGGTCAGGATCTAGCCTGGCTTGAATTAGTTGCAGCCTGATGTTACAAAAGGCAGCAGAGCCCAGATTTCCAAGGTTATCAAAAACAATTAAAAGAAAAAGAAATTCACCATAAAACAGTCCCCAGGCTGCTCAGCTATATGCATGGAGCTGTCAAATGCAGGACACTAGGACACATCCCTTCTCACCAGTTTCAGTAACTCATAAGCCATGCTGACCACAGGAAGGAAGGACCAACACCCAGCACCCCCCATGCCCACTCTGCTCCCCACTCACCCTGGGTAGAGGAGACTTCAGCATAGTATCACCCATATGATGCAGACCTGAATTCATTTTGCTGCAAAGCTCTTGCATCGCCCAGCTAGTGCAAGCTGGAGATCTCCTCCTGAAGTTCCCAGTGCAACAGCAGCTCAAGGAGACATTTGGAGCCCTTGATGTTGCAGGACAAGCAAGCACTGCCTGGATGCATTTGGACCCAATGGTCCTTGTGGGTCCCTTCCAACTCAGGGTGTTCTATGTTTTTTTTCCTACCCCATTTATTAACCTCTACTGCATCTTGGCCAGTTCATTTTTTTACGCAACTCTAACCCCACCGCAGTCTCCCAAACTCCTTTGCACATTCCTACCACCATGTTTGGCTCTAATTAGTGGTCTCAAAAGCATCCCTCAAGGTGCAGAGGGTTTTCCTACCACTACTCCCAGTGGATGCAAGGGACTCAGAGTTCCAGTCCATAAGCCCTCATTGCTTCCACCCCTTTCCACTCCTTATGAGAATAAAGTGATCTAGCTTCCATAACATCCCTCATTGAGTTTTCACAACATGCCGGGCACAGATGTTGAAAACAGTCTGGATGAATATTTAAAATGGTATTCAGAAATGACAACATTTGGCCAGCTTTGAAAGAGCTCTCACATCGGGCAGAGGATGGCTCACAACAACCGGCTGGAAACACACTGCACTTTGACATCTTTTTTTTTTACCCCCTCTCTGGCTACTGGTACGATACTTCATGCCCCTGGTGTCCCACAGTCTGTTATTGCTTGAGTGCCAGCCAAGCCTACAGCATTAGGAAGAAGCTGTCACGTACGTTTTTAAACATCACGGGGCAAAGCGGAATATGGAAAATCTGTCGCATTTCCATACCGAGCGCAAGGATCCTGCACAGGCTTGGGGAGAGGCTCGAAGGGGCACAGAGTAATTGCTTCCTTATGGGGCAGGGCCTGACTAACCAGGGTGGGGGAACAGGAGGCAGAGGTGCTGCCTCAACACCCTCGATATGCTGGGCTGCTTTCCTGCTGAAGATGTCTCAGCACGCCCCCCAAGGTGTGCACTAATGCTCACCTCCTTCTTCAGGGCTGAGGAAACCCCCTCTCAGAGTCACACCTCTGCCAGCAGTCAGCCAAGGTGGGACCTCCATTCGGTCCAACCCAGACTGAAGACACCATTGTTCTGATGCTCAGAGAGCGGTGGAAATGCTTCTCAGCCTGGATGCCTAGCAGCTTGCATTTCTGGTGAGTATCTTGCACCCAGCTGCATCCCTAGGCCAGGCTTCTCTCTTCCACAACCTGCAGACACACATCAGCTCCTTCCCAACCTGGCATTACACCTGTCCTCTTCTCTGCAGGGACCTAACCTTCCTTCCACACACAGGTAGAAGAGGAAGGGGTGTTGGGACCCGTTCAACCCACCCTCCTCTTGAACTGCTGGATCTCCTGTCCTCTCATCAGCCTGCTCTCAAACAGGTGTCAGAGCAGCACAGCAGCTCCCTCTGTTTTGTAAGTGGGATACTGCAGAAAAAGAGAAAAAAAAGTTGCCCTCCATCCCTCCAAACACCTTGGAGGCTGCTTTCAGCACACGGCCGAAGCCACATCCCACTCCACTTGTTACAGAGATCTCTAGCCTCCCCAGGTTCTGAGAGACAGGCAACAGCAAACTTGGCCAGGGAAGAAGGATCTGTGGCATTTCCAAACATGCAGGGTGTACACATCCATGTCTGCATTCAGTATTCTCTCAGCCTGGCTACTGGTCCAACACAAATGCCATGGATGGAGGTGGGAATGCTCAGCCTGGCTTACATTCCATCCATTCATGGGATGAGCTCCCTGAGAGAGGAGTATTCATGCCCAAGTGCTGCCTAGATGAGCATCAAGCCAGCAGGACCCAGCACTGCCAGAGCAGCTCGTGCTCCTGCCCACAGGGCCTCCCTCACCCACCCTGCTTGGAGACACAGCAGACTGCCAAGCACCACGACCCCATCACACCAGTTAGTCCTCGTCCCAAGAAAGGTATTTCCACCCACCCACTCTCCAGTGGGCCAGGGAAGCTGTAGGACGGTGTTTTGAGGAAATGAGGTTTCAGCAGCTCCAAGAGAGGAAAGCAAAAGCAAACCCACCAAACGCTTCCCAGCTTCCCTTCCCATGAAGCTGCTCGCACGTTCACTGGCCAGAGCTCTCACCCCAGCTGTGGCTCAAGGGCCAGGTGCTCAGGGTGCTGAGGGTCTCACCCAGTCTGGCTCCAGAACTGCATCCCATGGGAGCGCTTTCCAAAGGGAGCCGACCCACCCCGCAGGGGAGTCTCTCGGGGCAAGGGACCAGCGATGGACCCCAGCCCGGGATGATGACAAGAGCGATGCTGCCCGCCCAGGTGGCTTTGTGCCGGCGGAGCCCCCGCGGGCGAAGGGCTGCGGTGGGAGCGGCGGGCAGGGGACCACGTGCATGCCTCGTGCCCCGTCAGCGGGCTGGCACCGCAGGCTCGGCCTGGCACCGCAGGCTCGGCCTGGCAGGGCTCCCGCCTTGTCCGCGCCGCACCCGTACGGAGCGGGGCCGGGGCTCCGCCGGCCTGCGACACTGTGGGGCTCCCTACAGCGCCGAGAACCCCCGGGGCGGCGACAGCGAGCCGAGCCGAGCCGGGCCAGGGTGAGGAGCGGCGGCGGCCGGAGCTACCCGGGGACGGGAGCGGGGCTCGGCGGCGGGCGGGCGGCCTCGCTGCGGGGAGGTCCCGTTCTCGTCGGTGAAAGGATGGAAAGGGAAATAAAGGGAGGGTGAGCACGGGGGGAGAGGGAGGAATAAAAGGCAACGAGGGAGGGAGCGGAGGGGAGGAGAGCGGCAGCCCGGAGCGTCGGGAAGTTGGGAGCGCAGCTTACCGCGGCCGGGCAGGTAGCGGGGCCGGTCCGGGCGACAGGTCCGGGAGCGGCGGCGAGGGGAGCCGGGGCCGCGGCGAAGCGGACGGCGGGCAGGGGTAGCTCCTTCCCGGTGCTGGCCGCAGCACGAAGAAAGGAAAAAAAAGTGAAGAAAACGCTGTATGGGGAGAAAAGCAATGATAACGAATTTCCAGGGAATCGTGCGTGGGGGACGAAATAAGGCGAAATAGTGGAAAGCGGGAGCGCTGCTCCCGGCGGCGCGGGCGGGTCCCAGCGCCGTGCCCGCAGCCGGCCGCGCTCCCACCCGCTCCACCGTACCGCCCGCGGCTGCTTCGACTGCGGGAGGGAGGGGGGAGGCGGCAGGGGAGGGCGAAAAGGAGAGGAAAGGGAAAATAAAAAACACCCCTTAAAAAAAAAAAAAAAAAACGAAAACGAAAAGAAAAGCAAGAATTGGAGAAACTGAGCCCCGACCGCCGCCTGGACGTGGAGTAAAAAGACTCCAATAAATCCCGGGTTGAAAAGAAGGGAAAAGTCACCTCCCCGAGGAAATCAGAAGCAGATTTCGAGCCATTTAATCACATGCAGGGAGGTGTGTGCGTGTGCGCCGCCCGCCGCCGCTGCCAGCCCTGCCTCCACCCTCCGCCCCGCCGACAGCCCAGCGGGCAGGGCCGGAGCCGGGCGGGAAGCGGAGCCGCCCCACCGGCACGCAGCCCTCCCCGCGGGGTCCCGGTGCCGCCCCGCCGGGCAGCGCCGCGGGCTCCGGGCGGCCGCAGTCCCACCTGCCGCCCGGGCAGCCCCGCCGCGCCCCACGAGTCCGCTCAGCCCACGGCGGCTCCATCCCCGCCGAGCGCGGGAGGTTGCGGACCGGAGCCCACCACGCCGAGGGCTCAGCGGTGCCGCAGCCGAGGCAGCCGATTATTCTCCCTCTGCTTCCCAAAGCAAATGAGGCGGAAGCAGCTCTTCTTATGGAGAAAGCTGGAGTCTCCGGTCCATCCCGTGGTGCAGGAGCTTTTCACGCGCTGCTGCACCACAGTCGCCCTTGGTCTCTGATTTTTGGGCAGGGAGGGAGAGAAGCGGGGCACTTATGTACCCAGCACGGCTGCCTTCGGGCTGCCCCCGCGGGCTGCTCTGCTATCCCCAGACCACCTGCGAGCGGGCCACGAAAAAGGTGAAACTAATTTAATCAGCTTATGCGAGGGGGCTAGAGGAGAGCAGGAAACTCGGACCTGGATTCTCTCCCTCACTGCGGCCGTGTTCACAGCCCTGCGGCCCCCACATCTGCCACTTTGGCCTGGGGAACATCCTCTTGTAATTGCCCTTGCAATGGATGTGAGGGCTGAGGACAGCACCGGAGGTGGGAAGAAGGGCAAGCTGCCAGCACAGTGCCCACCCGTTACGTTCAAAGCCCCCACCCACCATCACCCTGCTCCCGGGGGACCCCTGGTTAGCCACATCCTGTTGCTCTGGGGCAGCAGGTTGCAGGAGCAGCTCTCCCAGCCGGCTGGCAGATGCTAGCTGAAGGAGCAGACCCCAGCTGGCCACGACCCCCAGGGGAATTGCTGTTTGCTGCTCTCTGCCTTGTTGCACTAAACATGTTTCCCCTCCTATTCCAGCAGCAGGGATATGGATAAATAAGAGTGAAGTCACCAGGACAGAAGAGACCCAGGCCATGAGCAGGGAAACATCAAGGCTTTAAGTCCAATGCTACGGTGTCTTGTAGCCCTCTCTTGGGGACACTTACGCATTTGGAGAGCTGGGCAGTCAAGCCAGAGGCCACAAAAGCAGCCCCAATGCAGATCCCAGATAAGATGCTAGTGCAGGGCTAATGTTTCCTTTGTGTGGGATCACACCAGACTGTGGGACAGAGCAAGGCCCAGGGTTGCCAGGACAGTGTGGCACCAGGGACAGGCTGGGATGGTGAAGGGCAAAATGGGACATGGCTAGAAGATCCTGAAGTGACACGAAGCAGAAATTGTCCAAGGGATGGACCTGAAGGCATTTTCCTCACCAGGAAACACAATGACAACCATGAAGAGGAGGTGTAATACTGACCCAGCCTGGCTGCTCCAGGATGGTGCTGAGCTGGGGGGCTGCATCACCACAATCTCACAATCATCACAATGGCTGTTTTCATACCCATTGAACCCCCACCCTCCTGTGACTCACACATGATCCTGGAAGTGCTGGCCACCACATGGAAGAGTTTTGGGACTGCTCTCCACAGGTATTACATCAGTGAAAGCCCAGTTTAGATGGGCAGAAGCTGTTTCCTGAATCCCTGTTTTCCCTGTTCCCTCTTCAAAGGATGGAGAGCCTGAGAGAAAGATGTGAATCTGGATTTGGCAAATGGGAGTGCTACAGACGTCAGCAGGAATTGAACACTCACTGAGGTAGGAATCAGACTGAGACCCTGTTGGAGTTCCTCAGCATGCTGACATCACTCAGTGTTCACTGCCTTCCTGGGCAGATCTGGCAAGACTGGCAGGATGAGAGGGCAAGCACTCTGTGTTGTTTGTCATCCTACGGTCTGCAGGAAGCTCTGCCTGTTGCAAGCTCCCATTCTTCATGCATTCCTGTTCCTTGTGCCTCATGAAAGCACAGCATTTGGTGCCAGCCAGGCCTTCCAGTCAACAAAGGATTGCTGAAGGGACACAGACATCCACAAGCTGTTGGAGCAAAAGCACCAGCATCAAGTCAGCTGGGGCAGATACAGAATTGTCAAATGGGTTGGAAGGATCTTAAAAGATCATCCAGTCCAATTACACAGCAGGGATATCTTTCACTAGACCAAATTGCTCAATCAAACCTATCCTTGAGCACTTTCAGGCATGGGGCAGGCACAGCTTCTCTGGACACCCTCTGCCAGGCCCTTATCACCCTCACAGGGAAGAATTTCTTCCCAATATCCCTTCTAACCCTGCCCGCTGCCAGTGGGAAGCCATTCTCTGTGTCCTATCACTGCAAAGGCCCTCTCCAGCTCTGATGGAGCCGCTTTGGGAATTGGAAGGGGCTCTTAAGTCCCCCTGGAGCCATCTGGTCCCCAGACTGATGCCCTCTTCTACCCTCTGTACCTTGCCCTCCATCTCCCCTTGCCCTGCAGCACACGCTCAAAGTCAGCCCAGCCCTGCAGAGGACTCCCCCGGCCATTGCCTTGTGCTGACAGAGAGGCTCGGACCCAACACCGGACAGCAGAGAGTGGAGAGTGAACTGGACAGTGGGCAGCGGGCGGCGGACAGTGGGCAGTGAACAGTGAGCAGTGAATATCAAACAGTGGGCAGTGAACAGTGAGCAGTGGGCAGTGGGCAGTGAACAGCGGGCAGTGGGCAGTGGGCAGTGAACAGTGAACAGCGGGGAGTGAACAGTGAACAGTGAACAGCGGGCAGTGAACAGCGGGCAGTGAACAGTGAACAGCGGGCAGTGGACAGTGAACAGTGAACAGTGAATATCAAACAGTGGGCAGTGAACAGTGAACAGCGGGGAGTGAACAGTGAACAGTGAACAGCGGGCAGTGGACAGTGGGCAGTGAACAGTGAACAGCGGGCAGTGGACAGTGGGCAGTGAAGAGTGGGCAGTGAACAGCGGGCAGTGAACAGCGGGCAGTGGGCAGTGAACAGCGGGCAGTGAGCAGCGGACAGTGGGCAGCGGGCAGTGGGCAGCGAGCAGCGGGCAGTGGACAGCAGGCAGTGAACAGTGGGCAGTGAACAGTGGGCAGTGAGCAGTGGGAAGTGAACAGTGGGCAGTGGGCAGTGGGCAGTGGGCAATGAACAGCGGGCAGTGGGCAGTGGGCAGTGAACAGCGGGCAGTGGGCAGTGGGCAGTGGCAGTGAACACAGGGCAGTGGGCAGCGGGCAGTGGGCAGTGAACAGTGGGCAGTGGGCAGTGGGCAGCGGGCAGCGGGCAGTGGGCAGTGGGCAGTGGGCAGTGGGCAGCGGGCAGTGAACAGTGGGCAGTGGGCAGTGGGCAGCGGGCAGTGGGCAGTGGGCAGTGAACAGTGGGCAGTGAACAGCGGGCAGCGGGCAGTGGGCAGTGGGCAGTGAACAGTGGGCAGTGGGCAGTGGGCAGCGGGCAGTGGGCAGTGGGCAGTGAACAGTGGGCAGTGGGCAGCGGGCAGCGGGCAGTGGGCAGCGGGCAGTGGGCAGTGGGCAGTGAACAGTGGGCACTGGGCAGTGGGCAGTGAACAGTGGGCAGTGGGCAGTGGGCAGTGGATACACTCGAGCCCCGCGCCCCCCGCCGTCGCTGCGCGGCGCTCTTGCGCCCCCTGCCGGCCCGGTCGCGCAGCGCAGCCGCCTCCCGGGGTGCGCGGTTCCGCCGAGCCCCGCACCGCGCATTGCCGAGCCCCGCACCGCGCACTGCCGAGCCCCGCACCGCGCACTGCTGAGCCCCGCACCGCGCACTGCCGAGCCCCGCACCGCGCACTGCTGAGCCCCGCACCGCGCACTGCTGAGCCCCGCACCGCGCTCTGCCGAGCCCCGCACCGCGCATTGCCGAGCCCCGCACCGCGCACTGCTGAGCCCCGCAGCGCGCTCTGCCGAGCCCCGCACCGCGCACTGCTGAGCCCCGCACCGCGCTCTGCCGAGCCCCGCACCGCGCACTGCTGAGCCCCGCACCGCGCTCTGCCGAGCCCCGCTGTAATCCAATCCGCAGCCCTGCCGAGGAAGGAGAACTTGTCACAGCAGGCAGCTCCATCCCCATCCTGGTGTGTTGGAGCCGCTCCTTGAGGTGAAGGCTCATGTTTCCAGACAAGCAGGGAAGAGACCCTACCTATTGCCTCGCCATGTCCTTCTTCAACCTCCTCACTGGAGAAGGAAGAGCTTTACTGCCAGAAGGGAGGACTCTTTCCTTTGACTGGTCCCAGAGGCCTCTCTCCCAGTGCAGTAAGAGAGAACGATCCCGTTTCAGCCACTGGGTCATCCTCAGGATGACTCCATAATTCTCATGTTTCTTTTCTTTCTGTGCTATTTACTCTTCCAAGGGCACCTTATCTGCCTCCCTTTTGGGACTATCAGTCTCCTGACAGACACACCTGCCTTCTCACCCTGTGCTCAGTATCTGTCCCCACACATGGATTCTTCTGGAGTGCAGGTCACAGAAGCAGTTGCCAGGAACTCATGTATGACCTTGTGGGGAAGAACAGACACCTTCCTCATAGGGTGTGATTTGCCCAAGACATCCTGCCATGCACTGTCACACCAGTGCTTGGGGCTCATCTGAGCCTCAGCAGCCCTTGGGAGTCTGTTCCCTCCATCCTGACTCTCCTGCTCACCACAAACCTTCCTGCAGGCCCAATGCATCCATAATGCATTTGGATCCTTCCTCTTGTTCTGCACACCTGGGCAATACAGATGTCCTGCCCAGCCTGGGGTCCAGGTGCTGGCAGCACCCACAGTTTTTCTGAGCACTGTGGGGATGTGGGGGCAGCCCAAATAGGCCCTCCCTGGGGACCTGTAGCCCTGCTCTGGGCCACAACAGCTCTTCTCTGCCACTTAGAAAGGTCAGTAGGGGCCGTTTTCACCCTGGTGGAGACAAGATTTGTTTGTTGAAAGGAGTGCAGTGAGTGTGACTTGGGAAAATGGAACCCGGTGTGACATCACCACCAAACCCAGCGTATAATTCCTTATAACACATATAACCACTGCAGTGACATTATACAGACTTTGCCCTGCCCTTCCCCTCTCACCCCAGCATAAACATTGCACAGGTCAGGCAGAGAGATGGAGCTTCAGCTTACAGCCCCAGGCCAAGGTGGGGCAGCCCAAGGGACTGCAGTATCCTAGCAAGGCTGGAGAGATGCTGAACCTGCAGCATTGTGTGCTGAGGCCATGTTCTGGTGTCATTGACATTCCCGGTCCTGGACCGGCAAGATGCTGCAGAGGCTGGGGACAATGTGCAACACAGCCCTCAAACACACTCCACGTCCCTAGAAAGTGGCAGTTCCACAGGCACTCTAGGTCCTGCTCTTCTAGCACATCTTCAGCTCGATGTTAGCCCCCTGTGGTGACTTTTAGCCTATGGCAAAGGGATTTCCATGGCACTGCTCACAGAGAAAACATTCCTGGACAATGCTGAATGCGATGAGCATGTCCTAGGTCCCCCTATTCAGCAAGCAGCTGGGGTCAGGAATTGATTTCATGCCTCTTTCTCTCTCCTTAACTTTCTGAGCTGCAAGACTAAGCCTGGCCGTTCTGAACATGCTTTGGTTCATCTTTTCCTGAACATGCTTTGGTTCATCTTTATCTAATTCCATCCCCTCATCACTGCCATGGCTGTGTGTGCAGACCGCTCAAGAATGTCACCCCCATACCTTACACTCCTGTCTGTGCCCCCCTGCTCGGCAGTGACTGCTATGGCACCGATACGTTGTTTCCCCACGACAGGCAAAGGGACACGCGTGTCCCAAGGGCGCGATCGCAGCAGCCGCGGGACCGCCCAGCCCCGCCGGGTGCGCCCCGGCCCGGCCCGGCCCGGCCCGGCCCGGCGGCCGCGAGATGGAGCCGTTCCCCCGCGGCTGGTCCGCTCCGAGCCGGGAGAGGCTCCGGCGGCCGCGAGCGGGGGGATTGGAACGCCGGACACACCGGTCCCACGGGGGCACTGACAGCTGAGGGTATGCTCCCATCGGCAGGAGGATGCTGCGCCTGCCCCCTTGCCATCAGGGGAAGGATGCTGCGCTTGTCACAAGTGAGAGGACACTGCGCGTCTTGCAGGAGCCTCGGCATGCTCTCGGGGCAGCAGGGGCCTCTCAAGGATGCACAGCTGCCAGCCAGCGGCATCTCTGCTGAGCGGGATTATGTGGCTGCAGAGTGAGGGTTTCTCCTGGGAAATATCTCTCCTGAATTTTAAGAGCTGTTTTCCAGGGGGCCAAATGCTGTTCACGGGCCTGAAGTCAGAAGCAAAGCTTAGCTTTAGCACAAGGTGTTCTTTTAATAAACCTCATCAGCTACCTCAGCATCTTCATGTGCTGGGGATCCTACTTCCGTCTGCTCTCTTTTCCCTGCTCCGAGCCTTGTGCAGGGATCGAAAGGAGTCGGGCGGTGCTCTCTTGCACCGGAGGAATGTGAGCACTGCCGGCTGGCAGGTAGCACCTTGTCCACAGCACTGGAGGAGCAGGCAGCCACCGCAGAACGATGTGGCCATCAGAGCGCAGCGTGTGCCTGGTGTTCCCAGCGAGACACCGACGGAGGAGGTCCACAAAACTTACTGGCAGATGGAGGCTGTCCTGTGTGAGCTGGGAGCAGCTTGCTAGGCTGGCTCTGGCATGGCTGGGGTTGAGGTTTGGCTTGCATCTTGTTTGCTCCAAACCAATTCAGTCTTTGAGTAGATTTGGGTTGGGATTCCAGAGAGCCTCAACAGCTTGGGCCGTGCCTCTGCTGCTCAGCTGGGCACAGCACAGGGGGCCCCAGCCTGCTTCTGGGACCATGAGCTGCAGCACAGAGATGCCAGCCCAGGCCTCCAAGGCAGCAGGGCCTGTTGCTGCTCAAACTTGCCTCAAGCAGCTCCTGTGGCTCCAGAGCCTGCTCAGTTGCAAGCAGCAGCAGCACTGTGATACAAACAAATCCCCGTTTTTTGAACTGGTCATGGGATTGAAGTGCCTGCTTCCTTATCTTCCTTGGGAGTGCTGGTACATGAGCAGGCCTCTACGGATTAAGGCAATTCACAGCCCCAAACTTGCCAGAGTTCCAGAAGTGTTTGGACAATGCTCTCAGCCATATAGTGGGAATGTTGGGGTGTCCTGTGCAAGGCCAGGAGCTGGGCTCAATGTTTGGAGGCCACTTCCAACCCAGGAGATTCCATGATTCTGTGAATTCCTGTGAGGCAGCAGAAGTGTGAGCATATGGTCAAATGCATGCAGCCACATGTCTCTAGTCCTCCAGATTGTCTGGGGTGTCATCCCTCCACTGTCTCTAGGCAGTGATGATCTGGGGCTGAGCTCCAGCGAGGCAGGAGCCTAAGGGGTGCCTTGGTGTAGCCATGTCAGACCAAGCAGGTGGCACAGGCCTTGCTGAATCAACTAAGGACTTTTGTCTGAAGCTGTCCTGAAAATGAGTCTTTCTGAAAGGTGGTGGTGGTATGTGGCTGCCAGCCAGATGTTTGGGGGAAGAAGGGATATTGAGAGGAAGGGCTGGGACAAAGGGCTGGGAAAGAGTGACAAGGGTGAACAGTGAGAGAAGGAAGGCAGGAGAGGTGGAAGGGAGGGAAGGGAAAGAAGCTCATAGGAAAACATGGTGTGAAGAGGGAAAGAAGAAAGACGGTTTGGGGGGTTGGGGGGAAGAGAAACACACAGAGTTTTGTAACAACTTAAATTCATTCCAGACAATGTCCAAGGAGCCCTGGCAGCATGGGTTGAAACTAACCCTGCCTTTGATTTTATGAGTTCATTATATGTTGTTTGGGACAGTGATTCATGCATCTTGGCTGCTTCACATTTTCCCTTGTGTCACAAATGAAGAGGGGACCATGAGATGGATTCTTTGGATGGGAAGTATTCTCTCAATTGTTAGGTAGATGTCTCTGTGCCACGCAGAGATCCCAGGAGAGTGGTCTCCTGGGCTGCCCCAGCTCCCTGCACAGTACACAAAATCTCTGTGCCTCATGTCTTGCTCCCTCTTAAAGGGAAAGTACTGGGCATGGCTGGGCAGAAGGATGCCCAGTGGTGGCCACGTATGTTCTGTGCCTGCCCTTCGCTGCAAAGCCCAGATGGGCCAGAGGATGAACAACTGGGAGAGCTCAGACCTGTGTGGGAAGCATAGCCAGCCATCAAGAATGGTCCTATGACCAGTGTCCCAGAGCCCGTCTCTGCAGATGGTGAGGGAAGGTGACCCCAAGGCCACAGTCCCAGCTTGGGGACCATGCTGAGAACATACTGCAGCACTGATCTGGGTGCTCCTCACCTCCATCCCCACCCCAAGAGCATCAGTTCACTTACAGGGTGTCACTGCTCAAAGGTGCAAGGCACCGGATGAACTACAGGAAAAACTGTTCAGGAGCAAGTTGGTGACTTACAGACCATTTTGCTTGGGAATATTTACAACCCTAATAATAGGCCCTAATCAGAAAAGTAATAAAACTTGCCCAAGGATGTGGTGGTGTGTTTTTTCTTTTAATTAATATTTGTTCAGTGTCTGTTCACCCCCCCTCCCTAATCTCCTCCCTTCCCCAGCTGTCAGTCTTCCCAAACTCTTCCCTAACCCCCTCCTCTCCAAGTTGTCAATCCTCCCTTTCCCTGCCCCTTTCCCCAGAACATTCCCTGTCATTCCTCCTAGCTCCCTCCCCTGCTTCCAGAGCATTCCCTGTCTATTTAGTGAGGCTCAACACCCTTTTGGTTACTTTGTGTTACTCCACTCCCCTGTTTCCCCTGATAGGTTTGTGCTGTTAGTTCCTCCTTAGACTCTTCCCCAGGCGTACCCTCACTGGTTGCTGTTCCTATACCCCGCCTCTTGAGTTCTGGTATAAAACCTTTGTTCGCCCTCCCCGGAGGGTCTTGGGGCTCACTGAATAAACCCATCCTGTTACACCCCAAGTTCTGTGTCACCTCCATCTGTCCCCACGCTGACAAATGGGACTGCAGAGCCCACAGGGGGAGCGGCCGCCCCTTGTCTTCCCTCGCCGCCCAGCCCGGCACCGCTCGGGGTACCGCGGAGAGGGGAGCTGCCCGCGACACAAGACAAGACAGCATCAAAGTTTGCATTAGAACTTACAGAAAAACCTCCATGACTTGGTTGGGTATTGTTACTATTTTTAGCTTTCTGTGACATTTTAGGCTTTCCAGTGAAAGAAAGATAAAAGTCTTACAGATTTTTAAAACACGTTGGTAGACAAAATACAGGCCTCCAAAACTGTACACCAAAAGCTCTTTGCCTGGCATTTTCTGGTTTTGATTTAAAGTTTCTCTTCCAAATGAGACAAAGTTCAGCCTGAAAAGTTTTGACCTGAAAGGCATTTTTCAGTGTGGTTGGTCCTAGCCTGAGCCCTATAAATGACTGTGCTTCTACACTGGAGAGCTGTGACTTGCCTGCAGAACTTCCCATGCTTCTGTACCTTACACTGATCAGTGGGAAAGTGCCTTGAAGATCCACATTAATTGAGGCATGGAAACCTCTGCAGAGGCCTGAAGTAGCTCAAAAGGAAAGCTGAGACTTCCTTACAAACTTGCACTAGTGCCAGATGAGCTTCATGTGGACTCCCAAGTAGAAGCACCATGCAGAAACCAATCTTGAGATGTGCTGTGGTGAAGAGGACAAGCACTGAAGTGGGGTGTCTGAAATCTTAGGTGGGGGGTTGGGGGGGGCCAATAGTCCAGCCTTGCAAGCCCCAATCTGCCTGCTCCAATGAGTTCCAGTGACCCAGGTAGCCCACACTCCCTCCTTCCTTCAGACCTGAGCTCAGGCACTGTTGTTCCTGCAGGGAGCTTCTTCTCAGGATACAGCACACACATTCTGCTGGGATTGCAGGCCAGCATCTTTCCGCAGGAAAAGCTTCACTTCAGGAAAATTAGGAGGGTTTTTTTTGTTTGTTTGTTTGTTTGAATGTTGTTTTTAAAGAGAATTCTTAGGAAAAACACTCGCTGAGACGGATCAGTTCATGTTTGAAGTTAATCCTGAGGCAAAAGGCAGAGGGTGTGGGCTGTGATACACACACACATCTGTACAATGAGGAAGGCAATAGCGCAAAGCAAAAACAATTGCATGAAAAGCTTTCCAACAACAAAGTTTGCAAACCCACAGAGCCCAGACTATTTCTTGTGGTTGATGGGTAAGAGTTCCCAGATAATAGGGCCTGACAATGGAACAATGGGGGCCGAAAGACTTGGTTCATGATTAGGAGTTATATAAGAGTGGCTGGCATTTATTAATAACACTCGAGTTTCATTTTCTTAGTTAGCACTTTTCAGGTTCAGAGCACTTTACAACCCCTGGCTATTCCATATTGGATGCTCAGCATGGGGTGACCTGGAGCAGTGGGAACAACCTTCATGCCTGCTTCTCTTGCAGATCTTAAAGAGGAGAAAGGAAAATGCCAAGCAATGGGCTTTCACTGGCGATTTGGGACCTCTCCTGTACCCCAAAGTCACAGCATGGTGTATGATCACAAAGGAACATCATTTGGGAAAACACTTTAATGAGATGTGTTACTGAACCTTAATATTTACAAAGTGCTCCTTTTCATGGAGAATGAAAAAATCTGGAACTTTCACTGGGACTCAGAAATAAGTTTGGGTGTGATCCCAAATGGGAACCAGCCCTGGAGGAACAGTCCGACAGCCAGCCTGCAGTGATAGCATCTGCCTTCTGGCACAGTTCTGGGAGCAGGAGTGAGACATCCCACACAGATGGCTGCCTACCCTGGCCTGGGACATGCTGGTTGGAGCAGTAGGCATGGCTGCTCCTGGAGGATGCACTGGGGCCAGGCTGGGCCAGGATGGTGGCTCTCTGTGCCGGCTCTCGTGACCCCAGTAGTTATCCCGCCGGCACAGGGGATGAGTGGTCCAGTCTGAACAGGTTGTCTCCTTCTGGTCTGCCTATTTATTGCTCCTCTGACTGTTGCTCATGGTATGTGCTGACCGCTCAGCCTGCTTGTGGAAAACAAGAGAATTCCCTTCCAAGCTCTGGTGCCAAGCAGGCAGTGACACTTTTCTTCTGAGCAGGCCCGAGAACCTCTCCTCAGCCCTGGGAGGCAGATGTCTCAAAAGCAGCTCAAACCTGGGAAAGTTGTGGTCCAGGATCAGACTTTGGCCTCAAAACCCGAACAGCTCATCAGTCCCCAGTCTGCTCCAGAGGCAGAAGCAGTGCAGGCAGGAGAAAAGCCTGCCTGTGTTTTTGGAGGCAAAAGCAAAGGGCCTCATGGCCCCACAGCTTTACTTCTAACCAAGAGGCATGGAAGAGCTGCATATTCAGGAGAACACTACCAGGAGAAGGAGGCAGGGTTTGCACCTACAAGGGATAGGACCTTGTGCCTTTTTCCACTGGTTCAAAAGTGCATGTCCTCCAGTGAGCAGTCCTGAGGTATGGAAATTCACAATTCCAGCAGTTCCTCTTATAGGAAAGGCCAGGAGATGCTAAGCAAAGCCAAAGGCAAATAACCACCCCAGGGACAGGCCTATGACAAGCCCCAGGAGTCCTGGGGAGGTGGCGGCGCCTGACTGGAGGGACAGGGCTGGGATGCTGAACTGATTCTCAGAGCCCACTGAGCAGTTGCCAAGCTGATGCACCCTGTAGGAGTGCATCAACCTCTTTTTTTTTTTTTTTTTTTCTTTTTTTTTTTTTTTTGTAAGATTGAGATTATTCACATTTGTCCAGATGTGCCCACCTGCACAGGAGAGATCTTGAGATAACAGATGACCCTGCTTTTCTTTTTACCTGATCTTTCATAGATTCTGGCAGCACCAGGAGCAATTTTAGCACTTGTAAACCATCCTCCCACATGGGAAAAAACTTCCTACACCATCAACTAATGCTGTCTGGTGGAGAGCAGATTGCACTCCAAGTGCCAAAAGCATTGCTGGTTCAGGGACTCTGCTCACTGGCAACCATCTGCTAGTTGACAGCTGATCAGCTCTTCTCAGAAGTGTTTGGGGGCTCATCCTGCAGACTGGTCCCTGCACCTCTCCCCTGCCAGCATGCCAAGTGGTGTGTAGGGCAGGGACAGCAGGATGCCAGTGGCTCAGCATCCTCCACGCTGCAGCCAAGTCCAGGTAGGGCTGCTAGCAGGGGGCACTGGTGATGCAGAGGTGGGGCTGCGTTGCCTTCAGGTCTTTGGCTGCAGAATGTATTGCTGGTGGTGTCAGGGGAAACCAGGATGTTTCCTGGGGCTCATGTCTCCTCATGGGTCTGCCTCAGGCTTGGGAAAGTCAGTTCTGGGGCGTCTTCCTGCTCCTTCTTTGCGTCTTCCTGCACAGCTGGGGTGAATGACAACCAGGCTGGACCAGGGGGAGCCCACATAGCAGGGCCATGGTCGTGCTCTGTGACATGGGTACTGCAAGGGGAATATTTCCCCTCAAGCCCCCAGCCCAGGACATCTGGCCCTGATGATCACTGGTGGAGTGCCCAGAGCAGCCTAGCATATGTGATCCAGCTGCCTGTGCTTGTCTCCAGGTGAGGCGGGATGAGGTGAGACTGGCTGAATGAGACGAGCAACCAGGCGAGATGATGAGAGTAATTTCAGACCTTTTAAATCAAGATTTGGATGTGCCCTTTGCTGCTGAGATTGAAATCAGGACCCTCCTAGCTTCAAAGACGGTGAGCATAAAAGGTCAGATTTCTTTACTGTACATCCCAGGTGAGAGCTACAGCCAGAACTGCCTAACAAGCACAGTGTTTCAGGCAGGAAAATCCTTTCATTATGTGCCCTGAAGTGCTGAACAGAAAAGGCTTAAATTCAAATTAGTTTTTTGCAGGGAGAAATACATACTGACCCAGGCAATCTGATGAGGATTAAAACATTCTCCTCACACTTACTCGGAAAGGATAACATTCACCATCTGGCCTGAAAGGAACTTCTGGTTCTTTTTTGGCACCCTAATCTGAATGCACATAGTCTATGGGTTCAAACTGGGTCAAAAGGCTCTGGTGTTGTCTGGGGGAAACCTCTAAAATGCCCATAATTAATTTTTCCCTACAATTTAATTTGTTGGGAAATTACACAGGCAGAAAAATAATATCGTTTCAAGGTAAGCTTGGTTTAAAAAAGTTTCCTGCCAATGTCAAATGCAGTTCCTGGGGCTATTTCCTTCTGGCATTTGTCTCTGCACCCATCTTTCATGCCTTCCCACCTCCAGATGAGGTGCATTTAGCAGTATGGCACTGGTTTAATGACAGACCAAAGCTATTATCTCTGGATCTTAGTGGCAGCTACTCAATGGCTCATCTTTGTGTGTTTCTCCATCTGCTCTGCCTTGTTTGAGGTTTTGCCCTGTTGGAGGATGGGGTTTTTTTTGACTTGTCCTGATCATGGCCTGCACCACAGAGATCAAATTGAAGAGCTTTTAAGAGAGATAAAGGAACACCATGTTCTCTGAATCCTTACCCTGGGCATTCCCTGGCTGTGCTCCAACAGCTCTCGGGACACAGCGAGCCATCCTCATCCCTTTGAGCTCAGTGTCACAGAAGAGGAAAGGAAGAAGCAGGGCAGCCATGATTTGAACTATAAGTCCACAGGGTTTGTTGGCAGTAATTAGTGCTTTGTTTACCAATGCACTCCTCTATGCCCAGCATTAAGTCCTCACACCCCACGTTTCAGCAGGCTTGCCCAGAGCATATAAACAAGAGCTCTTATTCTCCTGTGTAGGCATCCACAGAGTCACCTCCTGTCCGTGCTACACAGGGGGGAGGTTTGCAAACTGGCTTTTTTAGGCAGATGTGCTGCATAGTCATTGACAGCAGTTTTTAATGAAAAAATGGCATAAAAATATAAAATTTTGAGGAAGAACAGGGGGCAAAAAACCTGACTGAATCTTCACAATTCCTGTCCTGTTTCATGTCTCACTGCAGTTGGTTGAATGTTTCTAAATTCAGCTATGCTTCAAAAATTTCTGACCAAAAAACATAAGGATGTTTTTAGAAAAACGTTTCTCAGTTTTTCCCTTCTGGTTTGGCCATGTGTTTGACTCACTGAGAGGAGACTCCAGTTGGTTTTTCTGACTAGAACCACACTTTAAAGAGAACAACCATTCCCTTAATTGCGGTTGATAAATCTTGTGGGCACAGATGAAGATAAATCACATTTTGAATCCAGAGTACAAATTCTCAGGGTTTAAACATTTGTGGTATTTGTTAAGCAATTTGAAGTCTTATTGAAGTAACTGAGCTGGACAACAGGGTTGGACCTGGCCCAGGACAACAACTGTGCCCAGACACTAGCCCTGTATGGAATAGGGATAGAGGGGCCTGGATGAATCGTACTTCACTCGGACCACTCATGGAGGCTATGTCCTTTCTTCTATGCAGGACATCTTTGGTTGTGCTTCTTCCACTGCTCCCTTTGGGAGGATGGAGGGATGCTTCGTCAGCCTCCGTGGGCAGCCTTGATATTCCAGGCATGCTAAAACTCTTCATGAAGAACAAATTTGCTTCGGCCCAGAGGAGAGGCATGGAGGACTTTGGACTTCTTGTGTCTGCTGCCGTTGCAGCCTCCAGAGGAAAAAGAGGCTCCTGCAACCCTGGCGTGGCCTGAACGTGACCCAAGGGTCAGCAGTGGCTGCTGCGAAGCTGAAATTCCTGGAAAGCTGCTGCGTGTCCAACACGTGCCATCCTACCGGGGCACAAAGCGTCGGGAGTGCAAGCTCGGGCTGCTCCTCAGGCCGGCACGGCTCCCTGGGAGGGACCAAACCTACCTGGCACCACCGCATGCGCCCGCCGCGGGGCCCTGGGCAGACTTTCGCGGCCCCTGGCCGGGTGCTCGGGGCGCGCCCTCCCCGGGCTCCCGCGGGGCCGTGAGGGCGCCCCGAGCCCCGCGCGGCCGCCAGGTGGCGCCGCCCTCCCGGGCCAGCGCGGGGCCGGGGCCGGGGCCGGGGCCGGGGCCGGGGCCGGGGCGGCGCGGGCAGATCCGCGCGGGGCCCGTGAGGGCCCCTTCGTGCCGTGAGGGCCGTGCCGTGAGGGCCCGGCCGTGCCGTGCCGTGCCGTGCAGGCCGTGCCGTGAGGGCCGTGCCGTGAGGGCCGTGCCGTGCCGTGCCGTGCCGTGCCGTGCAGGCCGTGCCGTGAGGGCCGTGCCGTGCCGTGCCGTGCCGTGCCGTGCCGTGCCGTGCCGTGCCGTGCAGGCCGTGCCGTGCCGTGCCGTGCCGTGCCGTGCCGTGCCGTGCCGCGCCGCGCCGGGCCGTGCCGTGCCGTGCCGTGCAGGCCGTGCCGCGCCGGGCCGTGCCGTGCCGTGCTGTGCCGTGCCGTGCCGTGAGGGCTGTGCCGTGTGGGCCGTGCCGTGCAGGCCGTGCCGTGCCGTGCCGTGCCGTGCCGTGCCGTGCCGTGCCGTGCCGTGCGGGCCGTGCCGTGCCGTGCCGTGCAGGCCGTGCCGTGCCGTGCCGTGAGGGCTGTGCCGTGCGGGCCGTGCCGTGCCATGCCGTGCCGTGCCGTGCCGTGCCGTGCCGTGCGGGCCGTGCCGTGCCGTGCCGTGCCGTGCCGTGCCGTGCAGGCCGTGCCGCGCCGGGCCGGGCCGTGCCGTGCCGTGCTCGGCCGGTGCTCCCTTCACCGGCCTCCGCTGGGACCTCCAGAGCAGTGTCCAGGAGCAGGCAAAGTCTGCGTGTTCCCGCTGAGAAGTCACGTCCCAGCCCGGTCCAGCAGCCTGGGCAGAGGGCACCTCCTGGTACAATTCAGCCCAGGGCTCTGTTGGGTACCACGACATCACAAACACCATCACCATGTCCTTTATTAGTGTCCTTCTTTATCCGGCTTCACCAAGATCCGTTGACCCACACCCTGCCTTTGCTGGCTCGAAGAGGTGTCCAAGATGATTGCTGGCTGCAGTTCCCATATGGAAAAGGGGGAGGCAAAATGTAGGCTCTTTCTTAAAATATGGTCAAAGAGCAGAACACCAAGTGCAGCTCAGTGCTTAATCTCAGCCCCAGGATGAAATACAGTCTCTGTCTCAATAAAGTAGATAAACTGAACCAAGGCTGGAGGCCCAGTCCTTTGTTAGTATCATCTCCTGGAGAGAAAGTGTCTTTTGGCAGCAAATGTGATGGAAACAGACTGGACAATGCTTGAGGACACCGCCAGCCTCAGAGGGGATCTAATAGCTCTTACAGAAGCCTCCAAGAAGCTTATGGACTCAAATACCTGTACATGATCCAGCATCCATGACAACAAACTTTTTTCTCTGGCACTGTTGTTCTGTTTCCCACCCCAGTTTCAGAGGTGGCTCTCCAAAGGCTGTCCTGCCATGGCATCCAAGGATGCAGCCTTTACTTCTCTTCTCAGCCTTTCTCTGCTCCACTCTGCCTCCTGCTACCTCCCCAAAGGCTGCCTCCAAAGCACCCAATGCTGAAACAGAGGAGCTACAAGGACCACTGGACTGCTGCTCAGTGGATGGAATCAGCATCCTGGAAATTCCAGGGTCCCTGCTGTGGACCCCCAGCAGCACTGGCAGCACTGCCTCCAAAGCCTCAGCTTCTCTTAGTGGCATGCAAGATTCCCCCTGGGGAAATCTTAAAATGGGAGGGGTCAGTGAGCTTGACTGCTCACTGGATGGGGACATCACTGGTTTCCATGGACCATATTCACAAAGCACAGGACATGGCTGACCTAGTCAGATTATGAGCATGTCCCATATCTGGATACCCTTCACTCTCAGCTTCCATATACGAGGAAGAGCCTTTCCCATCACATGCTCTGTCATATTTCTGGGACCATGGGCTTTCCTGAGGACTTGCATCCCTTTTTAGTATATCAGTGTGATGCTGGAGAGCAGGGTCTCCTACCATCTCCCAGCAGTGATCCACAGGCCCTTGGTGGTCTGTGTCCCACTCCAATGTGCCCAGTAGAAGGCCAAGGCTCTTTGGGCAGGTCACTGAAACTCCTTGGAAAGAATGGTGGGGCCTACAAAGAGATGGGCAGGATCAGTCCACTGAAATTCTGTGATGGGCTTGGACATGGCTGCAACAGCCACATCCTGCACATTTGTTTCAGGGTTTGGGTCAGACTCATCCAGACAAAAAAAGTAAAATATGTAGACTGTTATGCTGTTTGCAAACAGGCCCTGCTTTTTTTTTTTTGCTTTTTTTTTTGCTCTTTTTTTTTTTTTTTTTTTTCCTGTGAATGGATTCATTCACCGTCCTCTTGAAAGAGCAATTTTAGCCAATGACTGGTTCACAAACGCTGCCTCCCGGCTTCTCTCTGTGGCTCTGCCTCTCTGATTGGGCTCCCAGTGCCACATGATGCTGTCCCTTCTCCTTGACAAGGGTCTGACACTTTTAGGCAGAACACCGAACAGCTAACGCTGAAGAGCAGCCATGCAGCCATGTCCTTGGGATGTTGCTGCTGTTAATGC
This sequence comes from Lonchura striata, assembly GCF_050655825.1. Taxonomy (NCBI): domain Eukaryota; kingdom Metazoa; phylum Chordata; class Aves; order Passeriformes; family Estrildidae; genus Lonchura; species Lonchura striata. Next base: position 16,120,113 of record NC_140716.1, on the reverse strand, counting down.
TTGGTTTTAATTACAGAGGGGGAGGGGAGGCTCGTGCACGGCTTTTGCAGATGAGCCAGCAGCTCTTCTGACACCTCTGGAGTGTCAGTGAGTAAAAGCCTTACACTCCCTCATGGAGAGGGGTCAGGGTCCTGCCCTGCCAAGCAGAATCTGGGCACATGGTTGGGTTTGCTATACATGGACACAGCAAAGGAGAACTGCACGGGAGTGGAAAGGAATCCTGGGTGCTGCACATAGAAAGCAGAACCCCCACACTTGTATCCAGTAGCCATGAGGAGATGGTGAGAGGAGCCCAACTCTGCCCACCCTGCAGGGCACACATGTGGTCAGCACAGGATCACTGAGGTTGGAAAAGACCTCTGAGATCATTGAGCACAGTGCACCCTGGCACTATTAACCTCAGCAGTGTGGCTTGATTTTCACTGAGGTGATGAATGAGGAGCTGGGGGTGCCTGAGGAAGTGAGTCCAACTCAACTGGAGGTCCTGACCAGCAGCAGTCAGCAGGATGAGCTCACTAGGGACCTGCTGCTAGACCAAGCAGGGTGTGCAGAGAGACTGGCTTTCCCTGATAGCTCCTGGTAGCCATCATAGGCTGCAAAGGCAATTGACAATAAATGCTTGGCCTGGAGGAGGAGATGAACACAATTTTGCATGTTGAGAAAAAGTTTAGCCTGGGCTTCAATGGTTAAGGAACACAATTACTACCTCCAGTCCACTCGTCTGCCTTTCTAGGAATGATGAGTGATGGGCCTAGGTCATCACCTGGGCCTAAGTCAGATATCTCAAGAGTTGGCACTGAACATCTGTGAGCTCTGGCCCCATAAATCTGAGTTACCCTGGCAGAGCCAGCATGCTGACAGAGACTGCATTCCTGGACACTGACCTTAGTTGAGGAGACATGAGCTAAACGGGGAAAGACAGGGCAGAAAATGGGGATGAAATAAGCTTTGCCAGTAAGACAAAGAGTTAACCTGCTGCTGATGTCAAAATCAAACTGGGATGTGAAAGAGGAATGGAAAGGTGACTTTTATCCCATCAAGTCAAATGTCAGGAGCCATCCTGAACTCACTCTCTCTTCCAAGAGAATCAGGATAATCTAAATCTGGTATTCACGCATGGGAAAGCAATTCACCAAGTGATAGAAGGGCCTGGACATGCGGAAGGATACAAGACCTCTGCAGACCTGAGAGAGGGGCTCTTTGCTTCAGTCAGGCTTTGTAGGGACTACAAGGAAGAGATCCAGCTGTGATCCAGCCAAGGGAGCTGCCCCTGAACAGCACATGGTGTCAGAGCAGGTGAGCTCTGGCCAGTGCTGGCTGTGGAGAAGAAAGCTGCCTTTGCTTTCTCATAATGCTGAGGGACATGTGCCTGCAGGGCACAAAACATCTATTGTGTCCTGTGGAACTTCCTTCATCATGTGTGCTCTGCCCTGCCTGAAGGAAGAAGTGGTTAAAGGGCTGATCCTCCCGATAACCACCTTCTGCTTAAGCGTGGGGACTCAGTGTGGGGAAGGGTCACTGCAAAGCATGGGGCTCACTGCAGTTCCACAGGGCATGGGCACGGTTCCCCTTCCAGCACCAGGTGAGTGGAGGAACAGCTGGGTGCCCAGGAGTGGGGGTGCACAGCCCTGTCAGTGAGTGCCCATGGCTGTGCATGGCTTTTGACAATGTAATGACAGGAGGGACCTGAGCTAGAGGATGGCACCCACTCTCAGTGCTCCAGCCCTTTTCCTGGGCCACGACCCCAGAATACACTGGGAAAGGCTGTGTTTTCAGAAGCTGGCACCTACCACATCTTGGGGTCCTGCTGGTTCTGCCTGTTCTACCCCTTTCCCCCTGCAGCTCATCCCTTAATCACAAGCAGCTTGGGGAGACAATGCAATAACCACACAGAAGAATCAGGCTTGTTCCCCTTTGTCTTACTCTCCTTTGAGGCTTGGTGGGTGAGCCGAGCCATCACGCCCATGGCCTGGCCATCACACGTCCAACTCACTGCCTCCCAGGGCAGCCAAGCTCCTCGGCATGAGGGCACTGTGCCACCAGCACCTGGTGACCGTGTTCCAGTGCCGTGGAGGGTTGGCAAAGCAGAACCAGGTGAGCTGGCATACAGGGCTGCCCTCTGTTCCACATCCCTGGCCTTCACTGAGCACCTTCGCTCTCAGCTCTCATGCTTTTCACAAGCCGTCATCTCAAGCGGGACCACTGAGCTCTCCCCAGAGATGGAGGCAGCCCCCTTCCTCCCTCTAGCACATGGCATGGAGGCTTTTAGGCTGGTTTTTGCTGAGTTCACACAAATCTCGCCTTCCTCTTTCCCAGCCCCCCCCTTCCCTGTGCAACTGAACTCAGCCATTGAGCCCAGCGAATGGTTTATTTCCCAGGTTAGCACAAAGCAGGGGTCTCTGTGTGCCCCTGGAACCAGCAGAACAAAACGCACAAAGATGTTAGAGGGCCATTTGTAACCAAATCCCAACACACCAGATACTGTTGGGATTATGTCAGAAATATTTTCCCAGAATGCCTTCCCCCCATGCTCCCTCCTACAGATGTTTGGCCCCACACCACAGATGTTGTTCCTCTTGCAAAATGAGCTTTCCCCTTTCTCTCTGAAATGCCCCTGATGTTTTGCACATTGTCTTCGCTGAAGTCTCCTTTTCACCCTGCCCTCTGCATCTCCCCCTTCCCTGATCCCTCACTGACAAATGGGTGAAAAGACCAACCTGCCTCCTCAAATGGGGATGAGGGGATGGCTGCAGGGCTCTGCAGGGATGTGGGCTATGGGATGTCACTGTCCCTCTTGCCTTGTCCCCACCATGCCCATCTCAACTACTCTCTCCCTGTTTCAGTTTCAGTCTGTGACCTCCAGGCTCTGTAGGCCTGTTTCACGGGACTTGCTGGACCTCAGGGGCCTCAGACAATGATGGAGGGATACAAGCCAGACCCCTTGGAGGGTCCTGGTGCCTTCCCATGGGCTTGGTGTCATGCTGCTTTCCTGTGCTGCGTGCTAAGCTGGAGGGGGGCAGGGTTTCCTTGCTGCTCCACAACTGCCTTGGGGGAGAACATCTCCTCACTGGCCAGGGCCCTTTGGCAGCAGTTTGTTCCTCAGGGATGCCAGGCACGTTTCGGGCACGTTTCAGACACGTTTCATTCACCAGCAGAAATGGCCAGACTTTCCCCTCCAGCACCAGCAGCCCACGCAGAACACGCAGGGGAATGGCCTGGCAGCCTGTCAGAGCCGTGCTCCAAGCCCTGTGACTGACCGACAGACAGATCTCAGTCGGCAGCGGGCTCACGCTGCCAGTGCCCTCGCTTTCCTGTGCCGGGCTCCTCCCCAGCCCTGTCGGAGCCCCCCCCGTGTGCAGCCGTCCCGTTCCTGCCTTGCCCTGGCTCCGTGAGCTCCGGTGGCAGTGCGGGACCGGCCTGGCACCAGCGCACGAGCCGCGGGCACGGCACGGCACGGCACGGCACGGCACGGCACGGCACGGCACGGCACGGCACGGCACGGCACCGCGGGCTCTGCCGCCCTCCGCACACGCCCAGCGGCGCTGCGGGCAGGGATGCCGCAGCCGGGGCTCCGTCGCGGCAGCAAGTCGGGGCGCGGGGCTCGTCTCCATCCTTCTCTCCTTTGCTACTAGCGGCAGCCGAGAAAAAACATTTGTTCCGCCACACGCGAGGCTGCCAAGTTGTGTCAGGCGCTTTGATGGCCGGGGCAATAACCTCGACCGCTTCCTCTGCCAGCGGGAGAGCCGAATCCAAGAGCCGCAGAGCGCGGAATCTCCCAAGGACTTCAGGTGACACCTCCAGTCCGGGACATCGCAGCTCTTTCATGCGTTACGAGACTTTTCTCTCCCGTGGATGTTTTTCTCTCTCCTCAAGAGGTTATAGTTGTACACGTAAAAAAATCCCAGAGCGGAATCTCGGAGAGACAGAAACCGGAGGAGCTGTCCTGACTTTTGGGGCATCTCGTGATTTACAACAGCGTAGCCCAGGCAAAGCCCTTTACTCAGCACCTGCTCTGAGTAAGAATCCGAATTTCTGCCGGTCTCCCAGAGAGCTGGAGTGCAGCATGGGGATTTTCTTCAAAGATAAGAGTTTATTGCTAAAAATGTTTTGATCAGTGATAGCTCATATTTACATTGATATGTTTTAAAAGGAATATTCAAGTAAACATTTCCAATAGTTTCTGGCATAATCTCTAGCTTTTTTTTTTTTTTCCTATACACAAACGTTAAAAATAAATAAACTGTACACAGAAAATTTCCTTTAACATCTCTACACGACTATATGTATTCCCACACAACAAAACAATTCCACTCATTCATAGATTTGTACTTTCCTTTAAAATTTCCTTCTTAATTAATTGTTCTAAACTTTAAAAAAAAAAACACTAGAGAGCTTGGCAAATTAGTTCAAACATCAGTGACAAGGTCTGAAGAAGATAAAAAAAATACAGCACAGAGAAACAACCATTCGGGGATGCTGTGGTTCTTGTTCTTTTTTTACACCCTCTGCCTCTTTTCTCCTTTTGATAAAAACATCTTTACAAGAAATTTCTGCCCTTCCCTTCGGCCGGGAAGTGCTTGGGTTCTGTGGGGATGGGTTTAAAATGTGGTCCTATGTCTTTAAAATAATAATAATAACAATAATAATTATAATAATAATAAAAAACAGCTGCAATTTCCCCCCCTTTTCCTTTAAAATCTCTCTATTTACACGGCTGGTAGTTTTTTTTTTCCTTTTTTAAAAGTTTTTTTTTAATTTTCCTTTTGTTAGAAGGCTATATACGTATAAAAATAGACATCTGATTGTAGTGCTTTACTGTGCCTTTGGCCTGCCCTGCAGTTCCTGGGTTTGCTTCCCCCCGTTTTGAATAAAATAACATTAACAGAAGTCCAAGAGAAAAAAAATTAACATCAAAAAATCAAACAACAACAACAAACAAAAAAAAAAACCCGAACAAAAGCCCCCTAAAAATTATCAAAAAAAACCCAAAACAAACCAAAACAAAACTCCAAAGGGGTTCATCTTCTCCCACTTCGCTCTGGGGGGTGGGAAAAAAAAAAAAAACCCTCCCAAAAATATTATCTTATCCCAAAAAAACACCACCCCATCCAAAAAAAAAAAAAACAACAACAACCCGAAAAACCTCCCTCCCCCCCCCCCCCCCCACTAAAGTGATCCGGAGGAGGAGGGCGGCAGTGCAAGGGGCCGGGGAGGCTTAGCAGGAGCACTTGCACTCGGAGATGAGCGGGTACTGCACGGGGATCCAGGTGCAGTACTTCTGACTGGACCAGCCCTGGCAGTGCCAGCGCAGGAAGGTCTTGGTGACCGACTTGACGGGCTTGCAGAACATGCCCTCGGGCAGCGAGCAGGACTTCTCGGCCAGGCAGTTGCCCTCCTTGATGTAGCGCGGCCAGAAGCGCACCCCCAGGTCCTTCCAGGCGTAGAAGACGGGGCAGTGGGTGTGCGCCCACAGCCACTGCAGCACCTTCCGCCGCGCCTTCTTGCCCAGCCGCAGGCGCGGGCCCCGGGGCGGCCCCAGCTCCAGCCGCCGCAGCTCGGCCGGCAGCGCCGCCCGCCCCCGCCCCGCCGCCGCCGCGGCGCCCGAGGCGTTGGCCGGCCCCGGCACGGCCACGGCCATAAAGCCGGGGTCGAAATGGCTGCCCAGCTTCTTCCTCAGCGTCCTCTCGTCCAGGTCCTGCTCCTTGGGGTCGTACTCAGGGTCCGGGTGCTCCACGATGTCCTTGACGGGCAGGTTGTCGCTGGGCGAGGGTCGCAGGCGCAGGAAGGGCTGCCCGCCCGCCGGCAGCCCCAGGCAGAGGCAGAGCAGCAGCGCCCGGATCGCCGTCATGCTCCGGGCGGGCCCCGGCGCTGCTCCCGGCGGCCTCGGCTCCTAGCGCTGCCCGGCGGCGCCCGCCGGCTCCCGGGGGCTCATAAATAGGCAGAGGCACCAGTGTCCGGCGGGGCCCGTTACTTTAAATAGCCCGGCCAGGGTTGTGTGACAGCCGCATCTGAGGCTCGCCCCGCGCCCGCGGCCGCTGGCTCCCGGGGCTCCCCGCCGGGCCGGCTCCAGCCGCGGTCGGCAGCGCCGGGGGGTCCGAGCCTCCCCCGCGGGGGAGGGCAGGGCACGGCGGCGACCGAGCCTTCCTCCTCCTCCTCTGCCGCCGCTCTCGCTCCCCCCCCAAAATTCACAGCGGACTCGTCTCCATCGCCATGGTGACAGCTGGGCCGAGCCCCACGACAGCTCGTCTAGACGATGTGACAGGGTTTGGCGTGAGACCGGAGCCCGAGAATAAAACCCTCCTTTATAGCCGGGCGCGCCGGGCGAGGGGGCGGGAGGAGGGTCACGGCGCCGGGGCGCTCGGGCGGCCCCTGCGCGGGCACGGCCGGGGCACGGGGCTCAGGCGGCGGCGGGCGGCGGCGGCAGCGCCCGCGGCCCGGCCGGGTTCCTCCTCATAGCGAGCGGCGGGGGCGGCCCGCGGGCCCCCGAGGCATCCTCGGCGTGATGGGGATGGGGACCCGGAGGGTGTCCCCGGCACCGGCGAGGCGGGGCGTCCCGGTTCCCTGGCGGCTCCTCGGCGGGGACGGGCAAGGGCAGGCTCGGCCGTCGCTCAGCAGCCCCGGCGACCCATCCTGCTGCCGCTGCTGCTGCCGCTGCTGCTGCCGCTGCTGCGGGGACCCGGTCGTCCCCACCGCGCTCAACGCATCCAGCCGCGGCTCCGCTCCGTGCCCTGCGCTGCCTGCTCGGCTCGGAGCGGTGCGGTGCAGCCCGGCCCGGCTCGGCTCGGTGTCGCCCGGTGTCACGATGTCCCGCCCGCCGCCGCCTCCCGCCCGCCGCGCTCTGCCGCGCCGCCGCTGCCGCCCAAGTTAAATACGCGCCCGGCGCGCGGCCGCCCCGCCCCTCTGTCACTTTCACCGCGCGCTGAGTGACAGCCGGGTCCTGCCGCCACCCCCGAGCCGCCCACCTCCCTCCGGAGCCGCGTCCCACCTGCGGTCCCGGACCCGGGCTCGGCGGGAGCCGTCACCCCAGCAGCTCCGATGGCCGCGGAGCAGCGGGGCACTGCGCGGACCTCGGGCTAGCGGGACCCTCACTCTTCCTCTGCCTTCCACAGCTACTTTGCAGTCCCATGTTTGTTTCTCCACAAGAGCCCAGCCGCCATCAAACCACCTTTCCAGCTTTACGCAGAGCTTTAGTAGAATAGGGTGCCATGTCCTTAGAACCCCTCTGGGACAACACACCAGAGTGGGAGCACTCCAGCATCAGCATCTCAGCACCCTCTGCAAGGAAGCCTGCAGCGTTCCAGGAGCATCGCTCTCACTCGGGAGAAAGCCTCCCTACATCCCTCAGTGCAACATGGTGTGATAACCAGCCAGGTTAAAGCACTGGCTGTTCTTTCACCTCCTTCTCAGCTTCTCAGCTGCGTGGGGCTACATCTTTTTTTGGAGAAGAGTTGGACCCACAGCCTTTGAGGCACAGAGACTGCCAGCCTGGTGTGTGTCAACAGTGCAAAACCCCAAACCCTCCTCACCTCCTTTACCTCCACATTGCTGAGCACTGAGCTCACTCTTGAACCATATCCAGAAATTGGACACACAGCTGGTTCCTCCAGGCTGGCAGTGTGTAAGAGCATTCCTGCCCATGCCAGTCACTCTCTCCCAAAGCCATGAGGTAACCAGTTACCCACTGGAGCCAAGGCAGGGTGCAGAGTGAGGTGGATCATGGGGCCAGTTTCTCACCACAGTGTGTTTCTGACCTAGCAGAGCGAGGGATTGCTGCAACAGGTCATTCCAGAGCATCCCTCAGGCATATGCTTGGGGTTGTACAGAGCTGGCTTCACTTACTAGACTAAGTAACAGCATGTCTCCAGGCTTCTATCTCTTCATCATCCCAGAAATGCCAAATGTTGGGTTCAGACACGAAACATAAACAAATCCCCCTAAAGCACGGAGGCTGGACATCCAGCCCTGAGTCTCAATAGAGTCAAAGCATCTGCTGAACACTGGGGAGACAGATCCGCTGCACCAGTGCGGGAACTGATCCCAGTGCATCCCAGTAATAGGATCCTGTGTGCGGGAGTTTAAATCTATCTAACCTTTCTTCCATCACTCTCTATTTCTACTTTCATGATCCCAGTTTGGTTTGCTGAACTTGGAGCTTTTCTTCATGCATACTCTGCAATTGGACCTATGAAACTGTACCATTTCCTAGCTTTTTCAGCATTAGTTCTCAACAATTTGCAAAAGAGATGGCTTTTACTATCCCCTGAAGCTGAGTATTATCAGTGAATGTTCTCATAGTTTATTTTCTGATCCCGATGCACATGGAGTGCTTGAAGTGAAGGCAACCTGAATGTGCAAGATGTGCTCTGCCATCGCTCACTGCTGGATGGGAAAATGCAGCACTCTCAGCAGTGGCAGAACCAAAGCAAACACAGAAATGAGAAGCAGCTCAGAGTAGAGACATCCAAGAGTCAGGAAGGGGGCAATTACTCAGCAAGATGTACTGATGCCTGAGTAAATCTTGGTGGGGTGATTAACATCTGACTATAATTGTAATAATAAAATCTGACATGTATACAGCATTTTTCATCCTGAAGGATTGCAAAGCACTCAAGTAACTTAACTCCTTTAACTGACTCCTGGACTTTATAAACATGATTCTTAATCATCGTGCCCAAGGTGAAGATGTCTTTGCTCTGGCCACTCTCACCTTGCTTCGACAGGTCCCCCATGGGAGAGGAGAGGCTCTCCAGGGTGGGCTGGAGAAGATTTCCCCTTCTGGAGGCAAAGTTCCTTGAAAATGGTGCTTGGCATGTTCCAGGGGTAGCAAGGGGGAAAGCACCAGTATCTCCAGGGGGCTTGGAAGACAGCAGTAGGCTAACTGGTCTGCTCTTGTGCGATAGCAACAGTCACTGTCAGGCATTTCACTTGGTCTTCTTCTGAGGTTCCCAAAGGGGAAAGGGGAAATGAAGACAAGCCCTTAGGGAGGAAATTTAAAGCTACATTCTGCCTGCAAAGTCCACCATGAGAGCCAAAGGCTCCTTCTTCCCTTCCCTTCCCTTCCCTTCCCTTCCCTTCCCTTCCCTTCCCTTCCCACGTGGCACCTGATCTCGGGGTAGGAAGCCTTCCAGCCTACTAGCTCCAGTGCTTCCTCCCTCTGCTGCCCGTCTCTCGGCAGGGCAGAGGGGAGCGGTTCGGCCACAGGTCGGGACCCCTCATCACCTAGAGCAGCCGATAAAGCAATCCACACCAACGAGTTGTGACAAAAGAAGAAGGGAAGGACTCTCGCTTGCATCTCCCAGTAGCTTTATTCCACCCCACCATGACCCGAGAGGGGAGAGAGCAGATGACACACAGCAGCACTCCAAGAGAGGCAGAGGCAAAGAGCCAAGAGCAACGGAGTGCCGTGACTTACAAAGGTGGGGCAGTCTCCAGGGCGGGAGAGAGCCTAACAACCAATCAGGCTAACTTAAAGAAAGAGCATTTGGTGGGACTACATTAGCATGAGACCAATAGAGAGGTGGAGGGGATGAGAGCATGCTGAGACAACCAGTGCGGATTCAGGGATTACATAACTGATAGGGAAGGTTCTAGCACAAGGGGTAGGAATTACAATGATGGCTAGGGAGTAGAGGCAGGGTTACAGAGACTGACGTGGAAGGGACTGGAAAAGGGGGTAGGTACATGAGTGGATGGATAGGAGAAGGGGAGGGTAGAACATGAGGTTAAACCATTTTGAAAAGGAAGTAGGGGTACATAGCAATAAATTACTGCAAACATTCAGAATCAGATTCTATAACAACCTAAGAAAACATATCTTCAAAACACACTACCACAATTCCCCCTTTTTTGTTTCATTTTTTGTGATGGGGTTTGGTGTGATGATAGGTTCTTTAAACTCGGGTCTCTTCCCACCACTGCCGAGATGGGGAAGATCCTTGGCTAGTAGATGTTTTTATTAAAAATCTTTTTATGAGACTAATAGGAACGGAAATTAATAAAATAACTTGAACGATCAAACAAATATCTTTCACGAAAGACAACACCCTTCCAGACAGACCCCATCCTTCAAAGACATTTTGAACCCAGTCTCCTATACTTTCTTTCATCTAGTGCATAAGATCTTTCATCTTGTTGATTAAGGCGTGGACACTTTGGCTTCAGTTGGTAATATTAAAGCTTCACAATCCCCCAAACTCTTGGCACCCATGCCTGTGTGCCAAGAGAAAAAAAATCTATGGCCACTCTGTTTTATTTTATGCCATGCCTGCTTCCTTCTCTGCTAGGAGGTCACTGAGCACTGTAGAAGTTAAGTTCGCCTGTTTTGCAACGTAGCACTTGAGGTAGCCTAATTTCCTGAGTGCTTTGGCTGAAACCACCGATGGTAAAAAGACAGAGACCGCAGCCCTTGCTGGAAGAGCCCAATGCTGAATTTCTTAATCACAATGTTCATCCAGTTCTATGATTCTGCGCTTACACTTTTGGATTGCCAAATCATTTAATTTGGATTGCTAATTTAAAATTTGTTTCTGATTGGGTGAAAACAGGGACAGCTGCCCGATGGTATATGGACCTCCTATTAGATGAGAGGACCCCCTGCCCAGGCCCTCTGCCCACAAATCAAAAACATACCCTTTGGGAGTTTCAGGGGGATCTGATTTTTGCTTGATGGTATGTTCAGGTGCCTGATTGACTTGCACCAGTTGGCTGCCTGAAACTCCTTTTTATGTATCTTAACTGAGATGTAGGACTCCAGGTAATATGAAGGTTTGAAAATAAACTGAATGCAAAAAAGGGCAATCGAAGACCCAAGTAAATCAAATTCTGTGGGCTTTTTGTCTAGTTCAGGCAAATTTGATGGCCGTTTTCTCCATAAAACTAGAGGGTTGGTAATGTGAACACAACGATGACAAACAAGGGGAGGATCCTGATTAATGTTATTAAGAGGGCCCTGAGCTCAGATGGAAATTGATCTATAGAAAAAGGGATCCCCCCCAGGCATGTTGACATGGGGTCATCCGCTGAGGCCATAGATAAACACAGGTGGTCACGTTGCAGTGCATGAGCACGGATTACCCAAACATTCTGTCTGGGTTGAGGGGCAATCCACACCTTGAGGAGATGGGGCATCGACAGCAACAGGGGCCATGCGAGTATTCGTTTCCACATATTGTCCAGAATAAAGTAACTTAAATATAAAAGAGAGAAAACACATTAGGAAAACTCAACACCAATTTTCATCAGGGGGTAAAGAAAGAAAATATGAAATTTCTGAATTCTCATCTTTCTTCATTCTTTTATTATTTGAGGCTATAGTGATGTTGGCTGGATCGTCTACTGGTGGCAAGGTGGTTGTATGGCAGTGTGTACTCTTGGACGGTATATACGGTTTCACCCACTTCCATGGGGATCCACTTTGGGCCTGAGGGAGTGGATACACATGTGTGCCCATGCCCCCAGGTGATCAATTCATGGGTCCCTCTGGTTTCTTGGGACTCAGGATCTTTAATTAGAACAGGTGGTCTTTCCTTAAACTCTAGGATACTGTTGTGACTGAAATGTCTCAACACCGGCAGGTTAAGAGTTTCAAAGGAGCAATTCAGGAAATTCATTGTGAAAAGCACTTTTGAAAGCCTTAAGTGAGGGGATGTTATCATGGCATCAGCTCTCTGGTGTTTGAGGGTCCACTTCAGGTTCTGATAGGTCCTTTCTATTATTGCCTGGCCAGTGGGGAGGGAATTGGTAGTCCAGTTTGATGTTCAATTCCCCAGTTCAGCAGGAAATTGCTGAAGGCCCTGGAGATATAGGCTGGCCCATTGCCAGTTTTTATGACCTTTCGGATCTCTAATATGGAAAAGGCCTGCACTAGGTGTTTCTGCATATCCTTGGCCTTCTCCCCTGTGTGGGCTGAGGCATATACTGTGCCAGAAAAGGTATCCATGGTGACATGCATGTACCTGAGCTTGCCAGACTGGGGTATATGGGTGATGTCAGTTTGCCAGATTTCATAGCTGCAGAGTTCTCTGGGGTTAACTCCTGCCCCCAGCGATGGTAAAGTGGACCCCTGGCACTGAAGACATGTGGCCACAATTGCCTTGCCTTGGTCACACTTTAGGTGGAATTGGCAGACCAGACCAGGCACATTCTGATGAAATTGCTAATGGCTGATTTTGGCCTAATGGAAGGTATTCCCTTGGCCAGCCAGCTGTAGTGGCGTGGCCAGGGCATCATCTCTGCAGTTGCCCTGGAAGGTCAGAGTGTGATCTCACATGCATCACGTGAAATGGCTGCTCTCAGTGGGAAACCAGCTGTACTAATCTCGCGAGCAACCTGTATATCACCAGCTTTGAGACTTCTCTGAGTACCACATGCTCAGCCCTAAACACTGCCCTGGCCACATAAGCCGAATCAGTTATGATGTTAATGGATTCAGGAAATCTCTCAAAGGCTCTGATGACAGCATCCAACTTAGCTACTTGAGGGGAGCCCTCAATGGTCTTGATATCGGTCTCCCATTGCTGAGTCTGGGGGTCCTTCCAAGTCATTATTGACTTGTGGGAATTCCTGAATACACAAGTGAAAATGGTCAGGGCCTTAAGGGGCTTATGACTTTGAATATCTTTTGGAATCAGATGGAATTCACAATTAAACAAGTTGTGGCCTGGTTGATGTATCGATAATTTCCTGGGGTAGCTGTCCAGGGCAAATTGGAGGTTCTCATTCTCCCTTAACAGATGTTCTAAAGTCTCATCCATTAATTTTCTGGTGGACAGCTGAATTGGTACATGGATAGATGAGAATTCACACCCTGCAAGCAACTACATGTTTGTCCTGGCCTTACATATCAGCTGGGCCATTCAACTCCTGCGTGATACTCTTGGACAATTTATGGCAAAGGAACACCCACTTTATGATCAAGAGGGGGTCCCTCTGACCTCTGTCCCATCGAAAGGTTAGCCAATATAAGTGTGGCAACTTTCCTAAGATGATAAAACAGAAAAGGAGCTCTGGCCGGCAGCATTGGGCTTGCCGGCTTTCCAGTGCCAATTGGATCCTTTCTAATGTGGCCCAAGCCTCCTGGGTTTATGTTCTTGGAGCATCCATCTCCTCCCTGCCTTTTAACAAGTCGAGAAGAGGAGACAGATCCCACTCACCTAGTTCAAGGACCCACACAGTTGTTGGAGATTCCGCAGGGTCTTGGGCTCATCTTTGATCACCAGCTGCTGAGGCGTTATAGTGCGGTTGGTGATCTCAAGACCTAAATATCTCCAGGGCGGTAGTCTCTGCACTTTTTCATGGTTTAACTCAAATCCTGCTCCCGACAAGGCAATAACAGCTTCATCGAGAACCTGTGTGAATGTGTTGTCATTAGGGATGCATATATCATGATAGATGATGCCCTCCCCTGCTCTAGCACACTCTGGGGACAAGACTGGCGACGTCCCATTGGCAGATGGAAGGTGAGTTCTTCATCCCCTGAGGAAGAACACACCAATAGTAATGCCGCGTGGGAGCTTCTCAGCTGATGGAGAGAACTGCGAGGGCAAAAAGTGGCGCATTGGCCTGGTGCAAGGGAACTTGGAAAAAGCAACTCTTGATGTCTGTGACTGCCAATTGCCAGTTTTGTAGGAGCATCAATGGGGATGGCATCCCTGGTTGAAGAGATCCCATGTCCTCTATGACATTGTTAATTTTTTTCAAATCGTGGAGGAGGGGCCATTTGTCCTTCTCCGGCTTTCTGATAACAAACACCGGGGTGTTCTAAGGGCTGTTAGTCTCTAAGTTGTTAGTCTCTTTGTCTAACTGCTCTTCCATGAGTTGATTGAGCACACTTAATTTCTGTTTACTCAGCAGCCACTGATCTACCCAGACAGGTGTATCAGTCAGCCAATTTAATTTCTGAGTAGGGCACTCTTTTTCAGTGACTGCAATCAAAAACCCTGGGAAATCTTTGGTATCTCCAGTCTGACTCCTAGTGGGACATGCAGTCTCTCCCCCACAGGGTAAATTTGGAATTCAACACAAAGGGGCATATATTTGCCATTTGCCCACTGGACCCTGTAATTTGCACAATGTTCCTTGACTGTTTTGCCAATTGTGTGCCCCCTACACCTTGGACCTTGCAACCCACATCTTGCAACTCCCATTATGATGGCCACTTGTGCAGTGGAATGACAGTCATGTTCGCCCCTGTGTCCATCATCCTCTGAATTGGATTTTGCGCCCCTTGCTTTTAAGTCTACAGAGGGCTTCTCCTCTCCCACCAGTTTGGTATAATAAACGGAAAAGGTCCATGTAGTCCCATAATAACTGTGGCATTGGAATGGCCTGGAAGATGACCTGGCCCTTGTGAGACAGAGTGAAAATTGGAAATCCATTTGGATTTAGGTGAAACGTGACACTTTGAGCTTGCTAGTATAAGTAAAATATGCTGTTTAGTCTGGTAACTTTGCAACACTAATAAAACTGGCCCAGCTGAACAGAAAGATAAGTGATAAGAAAGACTCCTCGGACCTTGAAACAGACAGGGCAGAGTAACCCAGGAGTTCTTTCTGTACTTTCTGACAAAAACTGAGTACAGGTGTAACTAGCTGTAGGCGTAATTCGAATTCAGCAGAATGAATATGCACAAACCTATTGTAAAATTCTATGCATATGTAAATTAGTTAAGGGTAATAAAAAAGGATTGGGAGTCCTCAGGGGCATGCATGTCCTTTGAAGGGGAATGATTCCCCACATGCATCCAGCACTGTAATAAACATACCGTCCCTACAAATCTTTATAGGAATTGTGGGGTTTTGATATTTCATCCACGTTTCACTTGGGTAGGAAGAGGTGGGGGTCAACACAGCGCGCCATGAGAATGAGATGCTCTGGGGTAGGTGGTAGGACCCCAGGCACAATATCCATCTCAGAGGGTGTATGCTTTTTGTCCCCTATGACAAGGTACTCACAACCCTGCTGGCACAGAAACTGGACGTGCTCGCAGAGCCTGGTGCCCTGCTCCAGGTCCACATAGAGTTCTTTCCAGTCCAAGTCAGTAAAAGCCATAGTCTGGGTAAGGTGAAGCCGAAATGGATCAGTCACATCCTGTGTAGAAAAAAAACAGAGGGGCTGTTATACTGATATTCCTTACTGCCAACCACCCCATGCTCTGCCCCATTTTTGTCTTCACACAGAACAGGGTCGCACTCATGCACTAGTTTTTTTGTTTGTCCATGTTCTCCCTGCTTTCGTCCTCCCCCCTTTCTAGGCGGAACTGGGGGGGCCTTTTCCAGAAAGGGACAATCTCTGATTAAATGCCATTTTTGTTTTCAATGAAAACAAGTGTACAATCTTGGTGTCCATGGCAGAGTTACAGGTGATAGAACATGCACTGCAGCCATTGTCTTCTCTCTGAAGGTCACTTTCTTTGGTGTTTCTGCCTGCCTTAGTCTTGCCTTCCATGTGCATTCCTCCATGATTTGGTCCAATGAGGGTGGTGGAGCTGATGGGAGTCTGAGGATGATCCATCTGTAGTCCTCATTGGCATTTTCAGTTACAATTTCTAGGATGATCTCCTCACACATTTCAGGCTTTGGGATCTGACGCTCAATTCCTTCTCTGACCCTGTCCACAAAATCTAGAAATGTTTCATCCACTCTGCTTTAATGATACAAAACTGGGCAAGTAACTCTTGTTAGTAACATCTGAAACACCTTCTCAGCCATTTCTTTAACACTGTCTAAGATGGCCTTAGGGATTTTTTCAGCTTGCTTTCTGGCCAGCTCCCAGTTGTCTTCACCAACCAGATGCCTGATGGTAATTGGATTGCCATCTGCCTTGCTTGCCATCACCTTGCTATCCCAAAACCCCGGAAGGAGCTTGGCAAGTTGTCCTTTCCAGGCCTTCAGCCAAGGCTGATACTCTGATGGTGTGAGTAGGCTGGCGAATATTTCCTTTCTTTAGATCCCCAGGGACAACGGTATTTGCCAATAAAGTTGTTCTGAGAAGGCCTTTAAAATATTCACTGTTCCTGCTGACCTCCCTCTGGGTCTTGTATAGCTCTTTTATATTTTCGTAGGAGAAAGGCACTCCTTTAGGATGCCTCCCCCTACCATCATAGGTAACGGGAGCGGCAAAGACAACGTTGTCATTGTTTTACAACTCCTGGCTTCCCCTCTCATCACACCCAGCCCCCATGTCACCATGGGAACTGGAAGGAGGGGTGTGGGAAACCAGAAGTGGCTGGAGCTGACCAGGAAGCAGAGAGGTGGAGTTCAGGCCAAACTGGGAGGAAACACCAGGAGGGACAGGGATTGGCTGATGTAATTCAAGGGGAGGAGCAGTGGGAGGTACCAGGGTGGAGCCAAACTAATTGGGATGTAGGAAGAGGAGGAGTCATAAATTTGAGGAGTATCCAAGGACAGGATGGAGTGGGGGGAAAAGGGAGAAAAGGATTGTGGGAAGAAGAACCACAAGATGGGGGCCACACCACGTGGCATCTGCCATCTTGTGATCCTTGGACAGGGGTGGAAGAAATGCCATCTTGGAGAATGCCTAAGGACTTTTCTATGAGATCAAGGGACAAGGTACTAGGGACTAGGGAAGAGTCCCCGACAGTGTGGCCAGCACTGTCAGAGCAAAGAGGGTACCGGGAAGATCATGGGGAGCCAGGGAGACACTCTGCAATGCGTGGGCTGCCCTGTGTCTGCTGTGGACAGTTTGCTCCCCATGATCCACCCAGTGTGGAGAGTTGGGGATCAGGAGCAAAGGAAATATGAACAGGGCTTGCAGGAGAAACTGGGGAAGATTTAGTTTGACATTCTTTCATTTTCTCATCCGAGACGCTCAAGATGGATCTCATTTTAACAAAGAGATGAAAGAAATCATGTTCTGACTTATCTCCCTCTAACATACATTGGGGGAGCTTTGCTTCAACCTCAATCCAAAATTTTACCATTTTTACTTCAAGGGGGGGGTGACATTTGGAAAATGAAAGAAAATCCATCTAACAAATATTTTATGTGTCCCTTAGACACATGCATTCCCCCTCTCACCAGGGAACCTGCAACTTGGACATAGACTTCCTTTCCTGAGTAGACAACCTCGCACCCATCTTCAGAGGTAATCTACTTGGTTCCTTCCACCCACTCCTCAAGGCAGAATAGAAAAATAAAGAAAAAGGGCCCAAGGACCACCAGCGGTGGGGTGCTAATGCAGTGGGCTATATCTCCCCTTCACTGCGGGAATGCACCCACACCATACATCACCCAGAGTACCCCAGTCAGGTTTGTCCCAGCCATCGGGATACTCATGGGACCTGTGATCCTCAGAATGAAAATCCTTAGACAGGGTCCACAACCCGGAGAAGGGTCTCCTCAAGTCCACAAACCACACCACTTGCTGGAGAAGGTTGTCTTTCTCACCTCTGGGAGCCACAGCAACCACAAAGTGGAAGAGCACATCAGGAGTGCTTGGCAGTCCAAAGGACTTCATGACACTGACACATCCAGGGGACAGTCCTCTCGTGGGGTCTTGCCTTGCGGAGGACCCACACTGGGCACCAAAGCAACTGATCTCGGGGTAGGAAGCCTTCCAGCCTACTAGCTCCAGTGCTTCCTCCCTCTGCTGCCCGTCTCTCGGCAGGGCAGAGGGGAGCGGTTCGGCCACAGGTCGGGACCCCTCATCACCTAGAGCAGCTGATAAAGCAATCCACACCAACAAGTTGTGACAAAAGAAGAAGGGAAGGACTCTCGCTTGCATCTCCCAGTAGCTTTATTCCACCCCACCACGACCTGAGAGGGGAGAGAGCAGATGACACACAGCAGCACTCCAAGAGAGGCAGAGGCAAAGAGCCAAGAGCAACGGAGTGCCGTGACTTACAAAGGTGGGGCAGTCTCCAGGGCGGGAGAGAGCCTAACAACCAATCAGGCTAACTTAAAGAAAGAGCATTTGGTGGGACTACATTAGCATGAGACCAATAGAGAGGTGGAAGGGATGAGAGCATGCTGAGACAACCAGTGCGGATTCAGGGATTACATAACTGATAGGGAAGGTTCTAGCACAAGGGGTAGGAATTACAATGATGGCTAGGGAGTAGAGGCAGGGTTACAGAGACTGACATGGAAGGGACTGGAAAAGGGGGTAGGTACATGAGTGGATGGATAGGAGAAGGGGAGGGTAGAACATGAGGTTAAACCATTTTGAAAAGGAAGTAGGGGTACATAGCAATAAATTACTGCAAACATTCAGAATCAGATTCTATAACAACCTAAGAAAACATATCTTCAAAACACACTACCACACCCTTCCCTTCCCTTCCCTTCCCTTCCCTTCCCTTCCCTTCCCTTCCCTTCCCTTCCCTTCCCTTCCCTTCCCTTCCCTTCCCTTCCCTTCCCTTCCCTTCCCTTCCCTTCCCTTCCCTTCCCTTCCCTTCCCTTCCCTTCCCTCCCCTCCCCTCCCCTCCCCTCCCCTCCCCTCCCCATGGCTGCCTGCATGGACCAAGGCTGCGCAGTGCTGTGCTTTAACATTTGCTTTCCCTCTTACAGCTCCCTGTGGGCACACAGCCCAGTTTCCAGTCTAGCCCTTAATTAAAAGATTTCAAATTGGAAAGGTTATGTATGCCATATCAAAATAATTCTCTGTAAGAAGAAAGATGTGATGTTAAAGGCACTTTCTGAAAGGCTAAAATTGTTATCAGCTGCTTATTTTTGCTTCTTTTCCTTATCTGGCATCCCTTTTCCAGCTAAAAAAGACCTGGAAGATTTTGTGACAAGGTTAAAGAGCATTTTTAGTTCATGTTTGAAAATTTTTTAACTGAAAGGCTGTAAGCAGGTAAACACCCATGTACCAGGAAAGCATCAGTGACGATCTCTTACCAACAAAGTTTTTCATCTGACACAGTGTTTTATCTTTTAGCTTGTGTCAGACAGAACTAATTGAACTCAAAGCCAGTTGTAAAGATACTGAGCAAAACTGTGTTTGTTACAAAGTCATTCTTATTCCTTCAGCTGTAGGCAGAGAAGCTTCACATCCATACATCCACACCACGTGTGGTACAGGAAGCCCACACTTGGGAAGGTGAGACCAAGAGGAGAGAATTGAAGAGAGGGAGAGGAGAAGAGAAAAAGAGAAGAAGAAAAGAGAAGAGGAAAACAGATGAGGAGAACACAACTCCCAGACAAATGTATTTTGTCTCTTTTGGTTGTATTTATCATGCTGCTTTCTGTGTGTTTAATTTTTCCAGGATCTCTTTATGCTTGAGAAATAATGGTGATGGGCTGGAATGGCAAATATGAGGAAAGGCTTGGGTCTGACAAGACAAAAGCTCTAATTTTCACTTAAAGAACCAAAAAAAGCCCTCAATGGTGCATCAGGTTTTCATTAGAGATATGTTTATTTTCCAGTAGAAATACATTACTCTGCTCTCGTCAGTGAGTCTAAAGGAGCAGTTCTCAAAGTCTACCACAAGTGGCTGGCATGAGCAGCCTTGGCAGCCGCTCAGGGGCTGGCTGGCTCCTGCTGTCTGCTGCAAGCAGAACACATTCAGGGCCTGAGAGCAGCTGGCTGGCCCGAATCCTGGTGAAGGTGACAGGGACAGCAAAGGCCACACAGCCACCGGGGCCAACAAGCACTTGGCACCTCTGTGCAATGTGTCTTTAACTGGCCAAATTCTCCTGGGGAAAAAATATCACCGTAAGGGTCAGATGAATGGGACATGGATACACAGATACACAGAGTGTCCCTCATGTTCGTCACAGAGCTACTGAAGTTTATTTATGTAAGTAGTTCAATAATGGTTTTAATGAGGTTACTCACCAGCTCATGTGTTTCTTTTCAGGAGAATGGATGGGATGAGATATGGGATGGCAAGAAGGTGGTCCCAGTCACCTTCTGCTAAAATCTATGTAGGTCTTGGACCTGCCCTGTTCACCCCCACTGTCTGCTCCTCAGCCTTGGGCCACCAGCCTCAGCAACCCTGCCCAGCTGCCCAATGCTGCCCTTCCCCAGTGGGACCAGGAAGGAGTATTTGGCAAAGGTGTCCTCTGAAAGTCAAGCCAACAGTGTCACAGTGGAACCCTCCAACTGTGCCCGGGAGGTCAACACTCACCCTGCACTGAGTTCAGATGTTCCAAAAAGTTCATGGGGGAAAAAATTCACCCCTGATGCTCCAAGGAAGAGATTACTTGGAGGTGAAGGGATTAACCCTAATGCTAACCCTCAGAAATAAATTTTCTCTATCTCAAATAGGGTGGTTTTGCTATTCTTGACATCCTTTTTTTGCCCTTATCATGACATATTTTTCGATTTTTCAAGCTCATTGTGATTTTCTCCCT
This sequence comes from Lonchura striata, assembly GCF_050655825.1. Taxonomy (NCBI): domain Eukaryota; kingdom Metazoa; phylum Chordata; class Aves; order Passeriformes; family Estrildidae; genus Lonchura; species Lonchura striata. The sequence continues at coordinate 16,099,798 of NC_140716.1, read as the reverse complement.
CTTGGCATCATGATTTTGTGCCCCATCCCTCTCTGTGTCACCCCTTTCCAGTGATCACTGTCCCTGAAAATGTTCAAAAGACATATTAATATGGCGCCTGGGGACATGGTTTAGTGGTGATCTTAGCAGTGCTGGGGTAATGGTTAGACTTGATTATCTTAGGGGGCTTTTCCAACCTAATGGAATCTATGATTCTATCACCTGTGTCCAAACTTATTTCTTGCCATACACCAGGCCCAGTATCTCCCTGTTTTCTGTGGAGCTGTACCTTCCATTTCCCTTCAACTGCCTTGAGCTGGTCCTTCAGCATTTGCACTGTGATTCCTGCTTTCTGCCCTGGTTGTAGCACCGGCATCTACCATACCTGACAGCACTCACTTCAATGCCCCATTTCCCTGTTGTCCCTGAGGCTTCTAAAATTACTCTACCAGTTTCATTTAACAGTCAGCCAAATATTTGGCACACTTTTAGTAGTGCCTGATATTTTAAATGCTTTTTAAAAACCTGCCCTATCACCACTGCATGGGAAGAAGTCCAAGGTGATGGTTTCCTCCCTCCTCTCTTAGAGCTTGGAGTTGGTTACATCCAATTTACTATGGCCTACAGCCTGGACAACCGGGAGAGATGATGCCAGGGTGGTGGAGAAGGCTGCTCTGAGCTAAAGGTTGGGTTGCTCTCAACTCATTCCTAGTGATTACAATGTTTATCTAGCACCGGGCTGTATCAACCAGGCTGTTGCCTGCACACAGCATAGCAGGCAGGGAGCAGGAGGCTGTTCCCCTGCAGCCATCAGCAGGTTTGCTGCCATGGCACTGTGAATGTTCACACGCTTCGGTCGTCATGGTGCAGTGCTTGTGGCAAAGAGATCTCACCCTCCAACAAGGGAATCTGCAAAAGCAAAGTCCCTGATGCCACAGTTTGATCTTCCTGCCCTCCCTCAACCCAAAGCATCCACCACGTATCCTGGGGGTTTGGAAAAAGTTGGGATCTCAGGATGGATCCCTCTAAAACTTTGCAGGGTGAGTGAGCTCTCCTCTCTCAGGGGACCTGGAGGAACACTGCGAGTGCAGCGACCAGGAATGATCCCTGGACATCAGCCAACATTGAAAAACAACAACATGGAGCTCTAAAGTTTCTACCTGCTTGGCCTACATCTGTCACTACATGTGTTGACACAGAGCAATGCTGTCAACACCAGTTCAGGGCAGAGAGAACTGCTCAGGACAGCTATTTTTTGAAAATGTCCTGAATAAAGGGCTCCACCAAACCTTAGGGACACAGCTGGCCACTAAAGGTGGCCATGCTGGGGAGCACTCTGGCTCAGGGACTCCTGACACATGCCCAAATGTGTGCAAACCGAAGATAAATGACCAGCCCCAGGCCAACCTGGTGACACCAGGCTTTGAAAATTTGTGACCCTTTCCTTTCTGTTTGGACAAGACTTTTGCCACTCTGGAGTACAGGAAGACCTGGTGGCCAGTGTTGGGAGCTCTTGCCAGGCAGATGAATAAGGATCACAGAATCATTAAGGTTGGAAAAGACCTCTAAGGCAATTGAGTTTAACCATTAACCTGGCACTTCCAGGTCAACTGACAAGCCAGAGCCCTGGACAACACATCCAGCCATTGCCCAACTCAAATGGGAATCTATAAGGACTCTCCTCCAACAAGAGCTGGACCAAAGATCCAGCTACAGCCCACCCCCAGCCCACTTCCCATCCAAACAACCATCCCCCAGCAAATGCTGCTGGAGGACACAGCACTTTTTTATTGCTGCCTCTTCTTACCTGTCCTCAGTGCTGGCTGAAGCTCTCCCTCCTGCCGGACTCTGGCAGGTCGGTCCCAGTCTGCCCTCGATCTCTTCCTCAAACCACTGCTCCAGGCTCCCTCCTGAGTGCAGGCCCATGTCCCATCACAGGGATCCCATCCCAGCCAGCTTGAGGCCGAAGGAGCACCATCAGTGGTGCTCCCGAGGACACCAGGCTGTGGCTGCAACCAGTGTGGGATGGAGGGCAGGGCTGTGACTGACGTGTATTGGAGGGACCTCAGGATGCTCCAGCTCAGCTGACAGCAAGGACGGGACACACAGGGAACATCCAGAGATTCAATCACCTGCACTCAACCCTACTGCCCTTGCATCACCTACTGCACTGCTTCCCGGGACACCTCATGCTGAGGTTCCATGGCACCTGGGTGACCTGCCATGCTTCATCTGCCTCTGCAACTGCAGCTACCTCTGCCCCTCAGTCTGGCACCCCAAGTACAGCCCATCTTCCCCTGGCAAAAGAGCTGTGTCTTGGGAGTTGCACTGAAGGCAAATGTGCATAGGCAAATTTTTTACATCTTTTTTTTTTTCCTCACCAACTTTTTGTTAACCTTTAAGGAATTTTTTATCTTCTTTGATTTTTTTCTTCTTCAAATATTGCCCTGGTGGGTGGCCTCAAGAGGCAGAGAAGTGGTTCCATGACCATGCTGGGGTGCTGCCTATGGGACTGCCTTGCCAGCTGATATAGTGCGTGAGTTGTGCCCCTTGTTCCAGGGTATTGTGGGGTCTCAGAGCACCTTGCTCCAAGCTCACACACATGCACAACCTTTGCTGGGTCTTTCCTGTAGTACCATTCCAACCTACTCAGTAGCTTTGGGAAGCTACATCCCAGAGATTCTCCCAAGGTAAGGCATCTCCTCCTTCCAGCACTGCTCCCCTCAAATCATCAGAGGAGGGAAGCACTAGGAGGGTCTGACAGCTTAAATCACCAGGAATCAGGGAACCTCAATGACTTTGTGGAGCTGCGCCCAATGCCCACTAAACCAAAGTCTGTGGAGGCCAGAGCAATCTGAGGAGAGTGCATTCAGGGGTTAGTACTGCAAATCCTGGTGCCCCTCCTGTACAAGGGACAAAGGTCAGTTCTGGGGTACCTGAGCTTGCTTCCTCCTTTTTGTGTAGCTCCAGTAGAGACATTTCTCACTGCAGTGACATGGGTCCCTGCTCAGGAGAAGCTAATGGAAAGCAGCAGGAGATATGAGCTGACACAGGCTGGAAAACAGGATCCTATGTCAGCATGTGGCCTTGTGCTGTCCCTGAGGTCACTTTTCATAGAATCATGGAATCTCCTGAATGGGAAGAGACCCACAGGGATCACTGAGTCCAACTCCTGGCCGTGCATAGACACCCACACAATCCCACCCTGGGCATCCCTGAGATCATTGTCCAAGCACTCCTGGAGCTCTGGCAGCCTCGGGGCTGTGCCCATGCCCTGGGGAGCCTGGGCAGTGCCCAGCACCCTCTGGGGGAAGGAGCTTTCCTGGTATCCAGTCATGTCTCCCTCTGGTCCATTCCTTCTGCTCCGCAATGCCAGCAGAGCCAACTCCATGCTAGCAGCTGGAGGGAAAATTCCTTTTATGTTTAAATCCTAGGGAAGTTCACTGTGCCCCTGAGAGTGATTAGCACTGAAGCCACCTCATCCCTCAACAAAGCCCATCCCAAAGCCAGGAGAGGCAGAGCAGAGCTGCTGGTGTTCAGGAGATTCTCCTCATGGAAGATATTTCTTTTCACCCTTTTCACAGTCTAAGGAGGGAAACTGGTACCAACTCAGAGCATCCTCTGCAGCCCAGAGCTGGGGGATTACACCATCTCTGAGTAGCCTCCTACCTTTTGTTTTCTCCCACAGCCTTGTTCCTTGACAAGGAATGGGAATCTTGCCTGTTGCAGATGGTTGATCTGGAATTTTTTCCTTCAGACTGAAAATTCAATTTATTTCAGCTACAGGAGACACGGTTATACATTTCACAAAGATCATTCTAACTCAAGACACAGAGCAGCATCCCAGTTTTCCTGTGTGTAGGCTGGAAGGCCTGCTACCTGCTTCAAAATCTGTGGGAACAACAGCTTTCTATCTTTCCTTGGGCTTTGGTCAAATCCCTGGGGGAGTTTATATTGCACCCATGCAGCCTCCTCTCAGCTGTGTTTTGACACTCTATTTGTTTTCTCTTGATTCAGCTCCAGCTTTATGTGTTGTCATGGTTTAACCAGCACACTTGTTCGTGAGATGCTGTGGAGATGGAGGGAGATAAACACAGAGTCAGGTGACTCAGGGGCCTGGCAGGAAGGGAGCTGGCACAGCCAGGGAGTGAATGCCAAATCCTCCATAAATTCCTGTTTGAGAAATTCTGTCTGTGAACAATTCAATGTAATAACGTCATCTCTGACTGTTTCTAGCTGTGCCTCAGAGCCTGAGGAGCACAACGCCCGGAGGAGAGCAGCTGTTGTGGAGCAGGGGAAGGAGCATCTCAGCCAGAGCAGGCAGTGAGGGCTTGCAGCACCAGCAGCCAATCCCAGTGCCCACCAAGTGCTCCTCATCCCAACTTCTCCAGACAGGATGGTTGGGATGGGAGCTCCAGCTCCGCATTCAGGACCTGCTGACATGGCAGGGGTCAGGGCTGGGGCTGTACCTTGGGTGCTGCTGCCTGAGCTGGGATTTGTCAGCCTCCCCTGGGACAGCTGGCATGGCTCTCAAGGCCAGAACTTGAGAAGGCATTTACATTTTAGCCCAGATTTTCCCAGTTAATCGGGACCCTTCCGTCTGGTCGCTTGCTTATTTTTTTAAAGCAATGAGATTTCCCAAATCCAGGCGGCTCTAAGATTACACACAGGCAGAGACACCATCAGTCTCTGTCAGTCATTTGCTCTGGCTGGAAAGTTGGGGGCAAAGGAGTTCAATTGCAGAACCAGTGGAGCTGAGCCTGTCTCCGGCTCTTGGTGGTTGCCTGGAGCTGCTGCTCTGCCCTGTGACATCTCAATCCCCCTCAGCCCACGCAAATGGTTGCAAAAGAGGCTGATTTGCATCCAGAAGCTTGTGGGTCCTTGACATGGTCTTTGCCCTGATGGACATTTCAGAGGGCATCAGCAAAGAAGGAGCAGAGGGAGGGGATAACATGAAAAGGAACAACATCAAGCTGGGGAGAGCTGTGAAATGTCTGCTTCAATGTGAGAATAGGCTCTTCAGTGCCTTCCCGCTCAGGAGAGAAATCCCTTCTGTTCATACCACCCTGAATGGGCCTTCAGTGGGCTGTGGGTCTCCCAGGAGAAACAGTGCACTTTTTATGAAACACTGCATCATTTCCCTCAGAGCCCTCTGAGGGAGGGTCTCGCCTGGGGCAGAGAGGACAGTGGAAGGTGGCCAGAGGAGGGAAGCCCCAGCACTGGCTGGTTGCTGGTGATTTCCTTGGCAGACAGGGCTTCCTCTGCACCCCCTGTTTCAGCGAGCAGTGGGAGTGACTCTTGTGCAGCACCTGCACATGGAGCCAGCCACTGTAGGATGCCACGTGGGCCAGGACAGGTGCCCCAGGAGAGGGAATACAGGCAAGAGGCTCAAAGTGAATGGAGGAGGGACAACTGCACCTGCAGCTTTGAAACTGGACTTTCACTTGGCATCTGCATGGAGTCCCCAGCTCTGCTTCCCCAGCTGGTCAGGAACAGAGGAAACTCTCTCCTTAATTTGATCTAAATTCAGAATGATCCTTGATTGCCTGAATCTGCATTTGACAAAACAAACAAAAGATATAATAATTGTGTGAAAATTTTGATTCAGCACTGTCTAGACTTTCCTGCTCCAGCAGCTGGCCCCCTGCAGGGAATATCACTTGGAGAGTGGAGTTGAGAAAGGGGTATGAAAGGGGACCCCTTGCAGCATGTGGCATCCAAGGGCTTGGAAGGCATGGTGATGCAGACAGAGAGGATGTGAGTTCCTTCCTGGAGAAAAGTGAGGAAGGCAGCACTTGCTGCAGGAGCACACCCTGCCCTTCCCTTCATGCTGATACACAGCCCAGACCTGAAGCTGCTCCAGGTCACAGCAAGGGGTTGGCAGTTTTATTCCAGTGAGGAGTCATTTATTGACGTTCTGCACTGAAGGACATTCCTTGTTATTCAAGCCAACTTCCATTAACCAAGTCATACTTAGAGTCCTTATTCTCAGTGCTTTCAGACATCCACAGTCCTCATCCCATCCCTTCCTGGTCACCATCAGGGCTCCTGCTGTGTTCTTGCACTCTTGACTCCTGCACCAAGCCAGAAGCAATAGTAGCACAAGTAAGAGACAACATAAACCTGATGCTTGTTCCAATGCCAGGAGCACTGACTGGACTTGGCTAGGGACTGGCCTTGCTGTAGCTGGCTGGAGCCAGGCTTTGTGGGTTGTATTGAATAGGAAAATCTACTAAAATTAAGTGTATTATTCTGTAGCTCATCATCTTGTCTGTCTCATTTTGTAACTCTTCAGCTTAGCTGGAAAGGTTGGATGCTGGTTATTCAAGCAGCACTATTTGATGCTGGCATGTCCCCTTGGCTCCTGAGAGACCACAGTGAGATACACCAGCAGTGATGTTTACATCTGTGCTGTCACAGAGTCACTTCCAACCCAGACCAGCTTGGGTTGGAAGGAACCTTAAAACTCATCTTGTCCCATCCCCTGTCACGGACATGGACACCTTCCGCTATCCCAGGTTGCTCCAAGCCTGCATCCAACCTGATGAACACTTCCAGGAATGAGGCAGCCACAGCTTCTCTGATTCTCAGCTATCAGCAGTGGATCTCTTATGAATACATGCACTGTCTGGCTGTCCCAAAGCAACCACCTGGACCAGACTGTCAGCAATGGCAGAACAAGCCCTGAGGGTAAATATTGCTGCCCTCTTCCAGGCAGCCCTGCTCCAAGGAAACACGGCAGCTGGTACTCCAGGTTTTGCTGCTACAGCTCTGCTCAGCTCCAGCCCAGTCACAGCCCACCTGCCTGTCTTCTTTCAGTGATCTTGCTTTACCTCAAGGCCTCACTCCCGTGTCACACACCCACTGACTCTTTGCCTGAAGCTTCCCCTCTCCAACTGGTAACACAAGCTGCCCCAGGAACCTCAGTGCCCACAAACCCCTTAATTTCACACTCCTAGGCCCCATACAGGTCTCCCAGGTCCACTCCCTGCTACAGCAGGCTGGCAAGGAGTGTCACCCAGCCCAGACCCTCCATTTGCATTGGGCACAAGCATTCTGTTTGCTTTCAGCTTGAGGGAAGCTTCATGCCACTCCCAAGGGATTGGCATGAAGTTGTGTCAGGGGAGATTTAGGTTGGATACCAGGAAAAGGTTCTTCCCCCAGAGGGTGCTGGGCACTGCCCAGGCTCCCCAGGGAATGTGCACAACCCTGAGGCTGGCGGAGCTCCAGGAGTGTTTGCACAGCACTGCCAGGGATGCCCAGGGTGGGATTGTTGGGGTGTCTGGGCAGGGACAGGAGTTGGACTCATGATGCTCTTACCTCTCTAAGCCCCTAAACTATTAGGCTAGCTCAGAGATACGAGGCCTTGAGGGGAGGAACATCAGGAGATGGGCAAAGGTTCAAAAGAGGGTCAAACTCCAATGTGGTTGTCCAGCTCTTTATTCCATGAGGTCTGGGGGGGAAAAGAGAGGAGGAAAGAGCGCAAACAGGAAGGGTCATGGCCTTATCTAGGCTCTGGACAGGAAGGGCTCCTTGGCTCTCCACCAACCCCATCAGGGCAGGAAGGAGGGGACACTCTTATCTGATCAGAGTCACAGGGGTCCCTGGAAATGGAGAAAAGCACAGCCCGAGCACACTGTAACAGACTCAGTGATCCCTGTGGGTCCCTTTGAACTCTGGAGATTCGGTGATTCTGAAATTCCCCACGTGTCCCACCGAGGTCAACCCTGGCTGCCTGCCTCCAGAGACTCCTCCAGCTAAAAGGGTGCCAGTCACAGGAGTCCCAGCATTTTGCTGACTCATTTCCAGTGGAATCAGGAAGCTGGGGTTACAGGGAGAAGTTATGAATGAAAGGAGCTGGCGCTGGGTTCCACTCAGACCAAGGACATTATGATCCTACGCGACATGCAATTAAATTTTGGAGCTCATGGCTACAGGATGCCACACGGGCTAAAAATAAACGCGGCTTTGAAATGAGATTAGGCAAATTCAGCGAGGACAGGCTCGTGGTGGCTGTTACACACATACCACTCCTGGCTCAGGAAATTGCTAAGGCATCAATTGCTGGAAAATGGAAGGGTATCACAAAGGCAGATCTCCTGCTCTATCTGCCTGCAATTTGTCACATTCGCTGGCTGGGACAGACCTACCTTGGATGACCCAGCCCACACTGCTGCTCTCCCTCTGAAAAGGATGGCAGTTTTGGGGGTCCTGGCACTCTGCCTGATCCCATCTGTGTGCTCTCCTCCATTGCCTCAGAGTTGCCTCACCCAAACCTCTGAAACCAGGGCTCAAACCCCTCCTGTTGCACACAACCACCCAGAGATGTTGCTGCTGCTGCATCAAGGTGAGCAGTTTTTGGCCCTCTGTGCCCTGATAAATTCATAAGCCCATGAACCCTTTGGGCTTGTCCTATCTTTACACTCTGGGGAGCTCTTGGGATGGATGAGCACCAAGTGAAATCCTTGTCTGCCCCACTGGAGCTGGAACTGCTCTTCCCAAATCCCAGAAACAAAATCTCTGTCACTGCATGCATCTTACCAGAAGCCTTGGGGTGCTGCTGGTGCAGAATCAATCCTCGTGCTTTGTCAATGCCTGGCTGAGACCATATCCCATCCTGGCAGGCTCCCAGGGCAGGTGATCCAGACTTGCTGTGGGGCTGACAGCAGGGTTTTGGTCCCAGCAGTGGGAAGCCATCTCACATCACACCATGTGCCCCACCTTATGCCACTGCCCCTCTCCATCTTCACTGGGCTCAGTCTTTGCACACCCCAGGGATTTCTCCAGGCTCTCTCATCTCTCTTCCCTGGTACTCTGTCCTCTTTCCTACACTGCCAAGGTTTTTCAGGTCCACTGGACTGCAGTTACCAGTTTCAGGAATCTTGCTCTGCTGTCAGTTCTTTTGACTGGAGCCTCTACTCTTGATGCCTTCTTCTCTGTGTCCCTACAGCATCCTTTGGCCTGGATGGACAGACACACTGGAGCATGTTCAGGGAAGGGACCTGAGTAAGGGTCTGGTACACCAGGAGCACCTGAGGGAGCTGGGAAAGGGCTGAGCCTGGAGAAAAGGAGACTCGGGGGACCTTGTGGCTCTGCACAACTCCTGACAGGAGGAGACAGCCAGGGGAGGTCAGGCTCTGCTCCAGGGAACAGGGACAGGAGGAGAGGAAATGTTGTACCAAGGTAGATTTAGATTGAATAATAGGAAAAATTTCCTCAATGTAGGTGTGGCCAGGCATTGGAGCAGGCTGCCTAGGGGAGTGGTGGATTCAGAATTCCTGGAAGGGTTAAAAAAATTATGTGGATACGGGACTTAGGGACAGAGTCAGTGGTGGCCTTGGCAGTGGCGGGGTTAAGGGTTGGACTCCATGGTCTTAGAGGACTTTTCCAGCCTTAGTGATTCTGCAATTCCATGAAGGAATCCACAGCTGAGGCCCATGCTATCATGTCTTGCCAATGTATCCATCCTTCCATGATTCAGATCTGCTCTGGTGCCTCAGTCTCTTTTGCTTTTCTGGTTGTAGCCTGCAGCCTAAGCCCTGTGATTGTGCCTGTTGTCTGGTTTCGGATGCCGGGCAGGGAGCATGGAAATGCTGGGCTGGCTGTGGTGCCATGCATGTGGACTGGCTGGTGCAGGGATGGGGCACAGTGTGCAGCCTCCTCTTCCAGGAGTTTCCTTCATCCTCCCTGGCACAGGCATGAAGGGCTGGATTCTCTATGGAAGGCAAAGGATTAAAATTCTGATAAAGACTTTGAGTCTGGGATTTGTTTTTGGTTTTTGATAGATCATCAGGGGGAAAAAAGATAAAAAGTTAGTAAGACACTCTCTTGAGGAATTAGGCCCAATGCCTGGAGCAGCTGAAGAAGAAACCATGGGGAAAATACTATTTCTTTATAGAAAGCAGGAGAGGGGCCATGATCATGCTGAATCTGAATTTTTGCGGGTTATATTGTAGACATGAAATGTTGTTACCTGAAAGAGAGGGTGGTTAGAGAGGTGTGGCTTGAGAGTATTTGTGAAAAATCCAGTACTGAAGAAACTGAGAAAAGACACAAGTGATTGGATGGCCTCATGTGCTCACAGGCTTGTGCTCCAGTGATGCCCCGACAACTCTGCCTGAAAATAGTCAGCCTGAACACTGGGAGGACACAGCAGCTGCATGAAGGTGTTTGAAGCAGGAAGAGTGCAGGGGGTATAAACCAAGGAGCAGCACTGGCAACTTACAGTGAATCTGGGACTGGTTCCTGCTCCACAAATCTGGCTTGTACATGCCAGGTAGGTGGTCAAGCTTTAGGGACTGAGCTGAACACAGCTCAGCACATCAGCTGGCACTTGTCCTCCCTATCTCCTGCCCCAGAGACAGCACAGGCAGCCCAGACTCTGGGAAACTTTTAGCTGGAGGGAAGCAGGGCAGCTGGAGCAGTCAGTGACCTGTGACACAGAGCGATAGCAGAACATGCACAGCCATCCTTGGGTTCCCTGCTCTTCTCTTTGGAGCAAGGCTCAACCTTGTTTTGAGGTGGGAAAGGTAAGTCTGCAGCACACAAAAGACAAGCGAGCAATGCCAAAGCCGTCGTAAGAAAGCAGGTGCTGTGATGGAAGGCAACCCTGGGATGGGAGCAGGGCCATGCAGTTACAGCCACGGCTCAGACATCTCTGACTCTGGATGTTGCTGGGACAGGCGAGGATTACAGGGGCCTTGGTTGCACTCAGACCAGATGGAGGTCAGGAAAAGTGACTAATACTTTTTGTGCTTTTGCTTTTTCCCTTTCACTCTTCAGTTGCTCACTTTTTATTTTTCCCTTTTCAAAGGAGTAAAATTTAATTCACTTCTTAAAAACTCAAATTTTCTGTCTGCTCACCCCCTCTACAAAGGTTTCTACGACTCTGCTCACTCCTCTTCTGCCTCATCTCCATCCTGCCTTTCCCCATTACATGCTTCCCCCTCGTCCCCCCTCCCACCTCTCTATCCCTCTTCCTTTACCCACTCCAGGCCCGGCGTACCCGCCCCTGCCCCCTTCCCAGGCCCGGAGGTACAAATGATTAGATTTTCAGCCCAATTAAGACAGGCTGTCTCCTGGCTGGGACAGAAAAGATTGGCTCTGGAAGGTGGGAAACAAGCTTTGACAGGTCCTGGCGTCCCCAGCGCCCTCCGATGGCTCTGCCCGCTGGGCCCCTTTGTGCTGCTCCAGGAGCGGGACCGGGGCTCAGCTGGGGGCCGGGGTCTCCTCTGCCCCTCCTCTTCCAGCCCAGCAAAAAGAATAGCTAATTAAGAGGTCTAAACGCAGGCAAAGCTAATTCCCTATTCAGAGGTCTGAGGGGCAGCGGGGAGGGAGAGGAAGGCAGCCGGCAGTGAGCTGGGGAACGTGGCAGCATCTTCTGTAAGAGTGAGGAGCTGGGGCAGGGTTAACCCTCTCTTCTCTGCCCTCTGGGGCCATCAGCCGCTCCAGAGCCATCGTCCCGTGTCCCCCGTGTCCCCTGCAGCAGGGATCCACGAATGTTGCTGCTGCTGCCTTGGCCCAGGGTTGGCTCCATCCCAGACGGGCTCTGTGAGATCTACCACAGCTTTTCCACCCGTTTCTCTTCCTTACCACACACGGGCAGCATCAAAGGCCTTGCTGGTCCCCAGCATCACTGTGTCCCCCTCTGCTTCCCTGCACAGCTGCTCTGTCCCTGTCCCAGTCTGTGAGCCCCCTGATACCTGTTATGGTCCAAGCCTTGAGCCATAGGCTACCTCTCAAGGCAGCTAGGGACAGGCCTGAAAAGCTCAGCCACCTGCTTGTCGCTGGATCCTGGAATGCAGGGTTAGCCCCATGGCATCCTGCAGAAGCCCGGGGAGGCTGCTCCTCACCTGCCCAGCACAGGGGGCTCTGGGCAGGGCACGCTGCCCTTCCCTGCTTCTCACAGCCTAGCCTGAGCCTGGCACGAGACCCCTTACCTGGGGGCGAGGGGTTGAAGATTCCCTGGATGAGGAGACAGGAATTTTGGCCAGCCCAAAGGGATGCTGCTGGGATTTAATTCACTTTGGATAAACGGAACCATGTCCACCCAAGTGACACGAAGTGAAATGCAGCACTCCTGAGCACCTGTGCAGGGAATTCTATGAGTGTTCCTGCAGGCAGGATGCACAAACCATCCTGTCTCTCCAAAGTCAACTTCCCACCCAGCCCCAAGGCTGGACTGCTGAGCCATGACCAAGGCACAGTACTAGGCAAAACTGAGCACTGGTCCTGGGTGTGAAGGCATGGGGCACGGAGAGGAGCAGGATTTCTCATACTGTTTAAAAAACTCTTTCAGAAGTCTGTCCCTTTGGGGTTCCCGTGGGAGCTGAGCTTCCTGGAGACTCAGGTCCTCATTGCACTAAGAGTGTCCCCAAGGTGAGAGAGGAAATAGCACGTAGTGCTATTCCTGCCTGCAGTACCAGCTTCCTTCCCTCCCTCCCTCTGGAGGATTCACATACCCTAGGTATGAACATGTCTGGGTTCACATTTGAATGAGGACATCCCCATTCCAGGTATCCCTCTCCTCAGCCACCTGACCGCCCACTGCAGAGGCGAGACACTCACCAGCTATGGACCAGCAAAACCTTGCTCCATTCAGGACAGAACAATTCATGCCAAGAAGCTGGTTAGATATTCCCAAACTCCACCACTTTTTCCATCTCTGCCACGCATGGCACACTCAGAAGCCCCTGGCTCTCCTTGGGCATGGTGCAGTGAGGGACGCTGCTCCTGCAGCATGACTGAGTGCAGCACTGAGCTGCTGCTTCCCAGCTACTGCCTGGAGCCAGGATTGTGGACAGGCTCCTCCAGGTCACCACTGCTGCATGACACTGATGCCACCTGCATTGGATTGAGTCGCATGGGTGATGGCAGGTGATGAATGGGCAGCCCCAGTCCATCCCAGAGGTTTTCTGAGGAGAGATGGGGGTATCCAACAAAAACGAGCCTCCCAGAATGAATCACTGCCCTGTTGGGAGTGATGAATAGTGCCAGAGAGCAATCCAAAAGCTTTTTTCTGCCAGAGAGCTGGGAACATTCAAACTGTGGTTAGGAGGAGACTGGAATCTCCATAGCTTCTCAGCCCTGCTTGGAAGCAGCCATGGTCCATCTCCCTGGCTGTGGGTGTCCAGAGGAGCTGGAAGCGGCCACAGGCTTGTGCAGAAAGCATGGAGATTTGTCCCTAGTGCTCTTCACCATCTTATGACATGGTGGGAACAAGACTGTTCTCTGAGCAGCAGGCAGGGCTTCAGCAGCTCTTTCCATCACAAGCCTCCTCCCGCTTCCCAGCACCTTGAGCCTGCTGCAGACTTTGCTTCTTCTGAGCTTTACTCTACTTAGGAAGGGTTTTCCCCATGAGTTTCCAGTAAATTCCTGGAGTTTCTATTTAAAAAAGCTCAATGTGGTCTTGCCCTGCCTTCAAGTGAAGCATGGATTGCAATTTCACTTCTCCATTCTGAAAGAAGTGTCCAAGGCCAGGTTGGAAAGGGCTTGGAGCAACCTGGGATAGTGGAAGGTGTCCCTACCCTTGGCAGGGGGCTGGAAAGGCATGGTCTCTAAGGTCCCTTCCAGCACAAACCAGGACCCTGTGATGACTCTCTCATTCCATGGCCTGGGCAGTGTGGAGCCATCAGGTCTCACAACATTGTCCATCTCGGTTTCCTGTGCCAAGGGTTGGATTCATTGGCACCACCCCAGTCAATGTCCACGCTGGGTCCCACATGCTCACCAATGGTAAATCTCCTTCAGCCAAAGGCCTGAGACAGAGAGAGGGTTGTGAGAGGACACATAGGTCACGTCCTCTCAATTTTTCATTAAAACTGAATTATTTTCTTTAGAAGAAGTTTGAGGGAAAGCATAAAGAAAAATCTGGAGAATTTCCATGAGGTTTTATAATGTCATATTTTTCAAAGGGATTCCATGGAAAATATCAGCCTCCATATTGTGGAGAGCTGGGGGAGATGGTCCTCGGTGATGTTAGGTCTAGAAATCTTTGGGTGACTTGACCTAAAGCAGGGAAAGAAATTTAGAGAAGAAGCAGAAACACCAACCAACATCTCCAGCCCAAATTTACCCAGTCCAACCAGGGTGTCCAGGTGGCCAAGGTGAGCTGGGTATCCCATCCCTGGCCAAAGGGTGCATCTGCCAAAGGGGATCATGCAAGCTGGGCCAGTGGGAGGGGATGCTTGGGGCCCCTCAGGAGAACCAGCCCTCTTCCTGCTCAGGCTCTGTGGTGTGGCCATTTCCTTAGTCTGGGCCCCAATTAAAAGAGCCAAATGGAAATTGCCGGAGAGAAAGAGTGAAAGAAACAACATTTCCTGCCTGAGGAGATTAACTCTCCAAATTACATGTGAACAGAGGGGGAGGCAAAAGAGGAAAAGGAAACCCAGTTTCCACCCCAATAAAAGCCAGTTCATTTAATAAAGGAGGAGCAAGGAGGGGGAAGGTGGCTGAAAGAAAATGAGACTGGGGGGTGTGGAATTAGCCTTGTCAAACAAGGGGCTTTGCTGTCCCAGAACTACTTCTTTATTGTTCCAATTTTTCATGCTTACTTAGCTCTCAATGCTGCAGAAGACAACAGCTCATTATTGGGGGGCCGGGGGGGGGGACAGGACGGGATGGACACGGCTGTGGCGGTACTGAAAAATGGAAGGAAAATAAATTTTTTAAAAAGGAGCCCTGTCCCTGGGGCTTCAGCCTCTCCCCCTGTGCAGAGTTGCAGACATTGTGGCTGGGAGGAGTAGGGCATTGCCAAAATGGGAAAAAGAGTTTTCCACAACCTTTGGTACCAGCACTGGGACAGAAACAGCTGACCCTGAAATGCCATCTTATAGCCTGGTGAAGGGGAAGGAGGGGTGACTGAGGGTGACATAGGGGGCTCCCCCATCTTTTTAATACTCCTGAAGTCTTTCCCAGTGGCTACTGAGGGAAGAGGGACTGAAATGGGGCCAGGACAGGCAGGACTGTGGGGACAAAGCCCCCTCTGCCTTGTGGCCAGGCTGCTGAGCCCTTGCAGATCAGCCAGCCAAGGCACATCTGTGGCATCACTGTATACTAAACAACATCTGCTCTGACTGAAAAGCGACTTCCAGCCTCCTCCCCAGGCTCCTTGTTTGTTTTCTCCCCAGGACTTTCCTGATCAGATTGGCTTGGCTTACAAAGCCAAACTCACACCAGAAAGGCTATCAGGATGTTTGTGGGTAAGGTTATGCTCCATATTAGTGATGCTGCCTTATAAAGCCCTGTTTGCACAGGCTCACAACTCTCTGAAAAATGCTCTCTTTTAGGATCAGACACAGCTCTAAGAGGCAGGCAATACTGTGCAGCTGATGCTTTCCACCAAGTCACCTCCTACCCCCGATGAGATCAGCACTGGGGACAGGGCAAGCTGGAGCACCTGCAGGGGACTGGGCGGACATCGAAGCACCAGGGACAAGAGCAGTTGTTGCCAGGCTGGATAGTTTTCTGTGGTCCTTGGTAGAAACCCAGTAAACAAGGGTGCAGACTGACCTTCCAGGTAACAACCATTTGGAGATGCCAGCCCCAGAGGTAACAGCCGCAGGGGATCAGTTAGGGACACTCTTGACTCACAAGGAGTACTGATAGCTCCAGTCAGGACTTTCGTGGCACCTGCTATGGATGGAGGGATTACATTTTGTTTTCAAATGTTTTTTGATATTTGCTCTCCACAGTTTAATCCATCATATGATGCCCAAGTACTCCTATGCTGAAGCTGTTCATGGGCACCGAGAGCTAGCTGTGCTGTTGTTCCCAGTAAAATTTGTGGAAGGCTTCCACAGATGAAGATGTTGGACTTGGAGATAACTTGTACCCACATTCACATGCTACAGGTTGAGTTACCATTTCTAAGTGGAAGATGGTCAACCCTTCCAAAGCAGCAGCCTCTGCAAATGGATGTTCTCCAAGAATGAAGCCAAAACATTCCCCCATTCTCCAAGTCTCGTTGAGTTTTCCAGTTACTGGGTGCAGCTCCCATTTGGGAAGCTGGAAGTCTGGTGGGGTCCGTTCTGGAGGCAGGAGAAGTGAGGGTTCCTCAGGACACCCTTAAGATTCAGGGCATTTCCCCTTCACCAGGCATAGTCTGCTCAGGCACACAGTGCCACCAGCCAGAGAAGTCACAGAGGGGGCACATTGCTTTTGGTGCCCAGGGAGCCTTGGTAGCCCAAGAAGCTCCTGAGGCACTGGACCCAAATCCACTCTGGGTATGGCAGAGGGTGCACTCAAGCTGCAGTCATCCCTGTGTCCCTTTGCTCTGTGACGCTGGCTGCTTCATCCAGAGCGAGCCCTGCTCTCACAGCACTGTGATATGAATGCTGGAAGCTTCTCAACTATTCAGAAACAGCTCCTTTTCTCCAAAAAATTTGAGGCATACCTCACTTAAGAGAGCTGCATTCCATCCCTCCCACCATGGCAGTGGCCACATGTGGCAGCTTGGGCTGCAAGCCTGAAGAAAGCCCACCTGAAGGGGAGGCTGCAGCCCATATTTTATAGCCCTGCTGTCACTGCTCTTCTGGAAGTGTCTCAGGTCTTTTCAAGCTTGGGAATACATCCCAGCACCCTCCCAGACTTCTGCAGCTGCAAAACCTTTTTTTGAGACAGGAGATAGAGGATAAACTGGACAATGAAAGCCACAGCGCCATGTGCTGGAGTACCCTGGTGGCCTTTTGCACTGATCCCTGAGCCTGTTTGGCATGTGGCAGCAGCTGTGGGCAGGCTGACAGTCCATGGGATAGACAAAAACCAGTTAATATTGGAGCTGGAGTTTGACCTGGCAGAGATTGGTCTGGCCTCTCTCACCTGCCTGCAGCACGGCACAGAAGTGATGGGGGCAGGCTGGGCCCTTCTCAACCCTTGCACCCACTGCAGGGCAAGGGCTTTTGTGGGCAGCACTGTCCCTGTTGTCCCCCTGCCTGCCCTGCCTGCAGCCTTCACAGCCTGTGAGGATGTCCCAGTTCCTGGAGGACCCCACTGGGCTGGTGCTCGGCTTCTCCCAGCAGCAGGTGCTCAGTGGGACCAAAGCCCCTCTCAACCCCTCGTCAGGTGCTTATCAAGACCGGATGGATGGACAGAGAGCAGGAACCTAAAGACAGACTGACACCTTGCATCACTGCTCAAAACCTTGCAGGATGGTAATCTCAGCCTCTCCATAAAAAACTGCTTCTCTGAGCATTTTCCCATCCCTGCTCAAGTGTGAGCTCCAGAGATGCACATCCACCTGGGTCACAGTTTGTGTTAGTGCACAACTTCCTTGGGGACTAGCACCTTCTTTTCTTCACCCCTCACTTCTCTGCAGTCTCCTCCCTCATCTCTGCCTTCAAACAGTAAGGAACAAATTCCAGGGATTTTGCCTGGGGGCCCATGGAGCAGGGATGTGAGCTGGTCTCCATCTGACTGCGACTGAGTCTCTCCCCCTCACTGGAAATTGAAAGCAGAAGCTGTGGAGCGGTGACAAAAATCTGCATTACGTTATGGCAACTGGATTTCTTTTTTTTTTTTTTAAGATTTTATAATACATCGTTTTGAAACTCTGCCAGTGATCATCATCAAAGCGAGAGGAGCGCCTTGGAAAGAACAATGGTGGCGGAGGGTGGGGAGCAGGGTGCCTGGGTATTGATGTGTAATCCTTTTTAAAGCCGGTTCTAGAGACAGAATGGAAGAGGTTTTTTGTGTTTTCCTGAAGTGCAGATACAATTTAGCCTCATAAGGGCAGGCAGCAATGCCAGAGCTCTAGATTAGGGTGCTGGATTGCATTAGGGCTGTGGAGCAGTCAACCCCCCCACACTGCCTCTGGCCCCAGGAGGACAGGGAGTGGGCAGGGAGGGCAGGAAACACAGAAAGGTCTGAAACAGAAGCTCAGGAGAGACGGGAGGGGAGGGGAGATGGGGAGGGGAGGGGAGGGGAGCACAACTGCTGGAAGGGCCAGGGCTCTGGATCCTGCTGGGAATCATAACCCAGAGACATCATCAGCTCATAGGGCAGCAGCTTGTGTTCTGCCAGCAGAGTCTCTTGGGCTGGCACTGGCCACCCATCTGCCCCTCCAGCAAAGCCGAGCCAAGCTGGGGGAAGACTCCCACAGCCCCCAGTAGGCCTTGACATCAGCTCTTTGGCCTGTGTGCCCCCTTCTCTGATCAAGCAATCATTCCACTGCCCTAATTTCCTTGTTACAAGGCCTTCTTCTTCAAGCCAAGCAACACAAGGGACTTCTCCCAATCTCTGCCCACTAAACTCCTCTTGCTGCACAGAATGAGGGGAATGGCACAGCACAGCACATGTCCCAGTGACAGCAAATGCTGAGAAACCCCATTGCTTCAGAGAGATAATGTGTCGGGGGTGGTCAGGTGTTCCCCAGAGCCAGAGTCTCACTTACATTCTTCTGGCTTGAAAAAAGAAAAAAAAAAAGGCAAATGCCCAGAAATCATTCACAGTAATTTTCTCACAGAAGCCATATCAGAAGCACCTATCACTCAGTACAAACTCATGAGGATAAAGTTCATTATTTTGGCATTTTTGCAACATCAGATCACCAGTCGTGCCAGGTGTGGGACCTCATGAGAGATTGCTGACCAGGTGGGAAGAGCCCACAGTGCCATGGGACCATTCTGCATCACCCGCTGCTGTCTGGAGTCCAGTGACCTACAAAGCCCTGGCCCCACTTGTGCTGACCAAGACATACTCATCCAGGCTGCCAGACCTGGCTTATGCTTGATCTATTCCCAGCTGGATCTTCAGAGGCTGTTCCTTGTTGCTGCTGTGTTAAATCAGGCTGGAAGTTCTCCTATGTGCCAGGAGAGCCAGGCAGGGTGCCTCCTCTGTGCCAGCAGGGTCCAGCCCTAAGGCATCTCAGGCTCTCATGGTCTCACTTCTGAAGCACGAGTTCCCACACCTTCACAGTTTTGTGTAAGGACAGAAAAAATGCTTCCTTCCTCCAAGTGACTCACAGAAAATCCCTGTCCCCAGTGAGCCCACCGCCAAGCTCGGTGCTCCAGCTCACAGAGGGAGCTCAGCTATGTCCCACAGACAAAGATCTGCGAGCAGACCTCATCCTGTGCATGCCAGGATGGAGCAGAGCTGAGGGAGGCAAGCAAAGGGCTGCAGCAGGTCCAGGGCAATGGTTCAAAGCTTCTCAGAGTCTCAGGCCAGGCCTTCAGAAGATGACAAATCACCTAGGATCGCTGCTGCTCTGTGCCCACAGAGTGCGAGTGAGGCCACCAGTGGGAAACAGAGTTCACACAGTCCACTCTTGCCAGCATGTGAGATGTTCATCTAAGCATACTGTGGCTATAAATCACAGAGTCATGGCACTGTAAAGACTGGAAAAACCCTCTGGCATTGTTGAGTTCAACCATTTCCCCAGCACTGCCAAGGCCACCACAGACCCATATCCCCAAACGCCACATCTACACAGCTTCTAAATCCCTTCAGGGATGGGGACTCAACCACTGTCTGGGGCAGCTATGCCAGTGCCTGACCATTCTTTCTGGGAAGGAATTTCCTCGATATCCAATCGAAACCTTCCCTGGCACAGCTTGAGGCTGTTTCCTCTTGTCCAGTCCCTGTTCCCAGTAGCAGAGCCTGACTTCCTCCCAGATGTCCCCTCCTGTCAGGGAGTTGTGCAAGAGCCACAAGGTCCCCTGTGAGCCTCCTTTTCTTCAGGCTGAGCCCCTTTCCAGCTCCCTCAGCTGTTCCTTATCAGACTCGTGCTCCAGCCCCTTCACCAGGCCTGTTCCCTTCCCAGGACAATTCACACTAAGCCCGGATCACCCCCTCCTCACTCCACTCTCCAGTGCCACGTCCAGGTGCCCTCTGCCTTTTCCCTGGCAGATCACCTAACAGCAAGTGCTCAATTCCCTCACACCATGGAGAATTGCACTGCCCATCAGGAACCGTAAATCTTTAAACTCCAGCCCAGCTCATTAGAAGTGCCTGATGGCAGCAGTTCAGTGCTTCCCAGCTAAGGAGATAGCCTGCCAGCTAACGATGGGCTGATAATTACGTCCAGTCTTTCCCAAGATCAGCTTCCCCTACCAGTTAATCCCAATAGCAAATAATGCTGATTGACTTTGCCTTGGTCTGTAAATGCAGGACTGCTCTGTTCCAAGAACTCCCTGCTGTCCTCTAATGAGGGGTCCCACTGCACCCCGGGGTCTGCCTGGATGGGGGGTAGGTGCAAAATGTCTCAGTGAGGTGCAAGCTCCACTGGGGTTGGGCCACCCCCTCAGAAGGTGGCCGGAGGGGGTGCAGCCCCAGCTCACCGTGTGGGTGCAAAGTGTGAGTGTTTTGGGGTGGTCCAGGAAGGCAGACCAGGCTGGAAGATCAGAGAGCCCCCAGCTTGTGTCCTGCTCTCCATGGGGCAGCCTGGGTTTGTTGAGACAGCAAGCACCAATGGGAGAGACTGGGCAGAGGAGCAATTCAGCTGCTGCTACCCTGCCCTGCTCTTTCAGCACTGGACACCACTGAGCTGTGGAGGCAGGAGAGGCAGGAGAGGGGTGTTTTGGGGCTCATTGCCAGGCCAGTGTGTCCCAGGCAGAGTGGTACGCCAGGGCCGATTGCCAAGGAAAGATCCAGAAAAAAAAACCCCATAGAATCACAGAATATCCTGATTCGGAACAGACCCACCCTGTGCCTGAGAGCATTGTCCACACAGGGAGCTCTGGCAGCCTCGGGGCTGTGCCCATTCCCTGGGGAGCCTGGGCAGTGCCAGCACCCTTGGGGGGAAGGAGCTCTTCCTAATATCCAACCTAACCCTGCCCTGGCAGAGGTCCAGCCATCCCCTCAGGTCCTGTCCCTGGTCATAGAGCAGAGATTGGAGCTGGCCTGTGCTACTCCTCAGGAGGGAGCTCTGATTGCCCCATCCCAGAGCTGAGCTGCACACACGGTCACAGCTGGGGACCTCACCTCAAGATCTCTAGGCCTCCCATCCCTGGGGCATGAAAGAGATTCCTTCCTTGAGCTCCCCAATATTCTTCCTCCTGCCAGGCAGGGATGCCCGCTGCCTCCAAGTGGTGAATGGCACATGCTGAGCATTTCCAGCACTGTGCAAGGTGCAGATGTCCTGCCTGCCTGGCAGAGAGCTGTCACTCCTCAGGGGGAACATCCCACCACTGTTTCTACCACCACACGTCAGAGAGTCCATGGCACCGAGACCCTCTGGCCATGGGGCTGCATGGCCAGGGAGCGCAGAGGATGTGGGCACTTGGCCAGACTTTGCCTTTTCCTTTTCCTGGGCCTTCTCCTTGCATGGCTGTGCAGGAAAACTGCTTCAGCAAGGGCCTCAAAACCCACTCTGGTCTGAGTCACTGCAGAATGGGTACATTTTCTGGAACTCTCTTTGGGATGCTTGCCCACGTGGCAAGCCTTGCTCGATCCCCTGTTGGGATGATATGGAAGTATTTCTGGCTTCCTACTCCTGGGGTGAGCCTGAGTGGCCCTGTCATGCTTGCTTTGAGCAGTTGCCTGCCCTTGGCATGAGCTTCTGAGAGAGACCACTGGGGTGGAAATGTGGAGAGGTGTCCTCAGCTCGCCCTCGTGCCCACAGGAGATGGCCTTGGTGATTATTGTTAAGCCCATCATTATATTGAGAGCATTATGTGTTCATGGCTTAGTATCAAAGGGAGTTTTGACCCAAAGACAGCCAAAGCCTTAGTCCATCTTCCTGCCTCTAGTGATGATGCTGTGGCAAGTCAGGTGGGGAAAATGGGGAAAGGTACCAGCAGTGATAGCAGGTCTTTAAGGATGGTCCCAGATAACCACAGCAAGAACAGGAATCCCTTTGCATTTGTGATTTCAAACCACTTTGCTTTTCAGCTTTTCATCCATCCCTTCCTGTGCATCCATCTTAACAACAGAGCCCTGGGCTCTTGCCCACAGCAGATCCCAGCACCGCTGTCCTGCCCCGTGCTTTGGGCATAGGGACAGTATCCTGAGACACTGTGTGTGCTCTGTCCCCATTAGGCACAGCACAGCCCTACAGCTAGCAGGGTGGGTACAAGGGGGGCATTTGGCTCTGCCCTGTTAGTCGGGGCCCTTCACCACCCAGCATCTTCTGGAGGCAGACAGCACCAGCCACGTCTCTGGCTCCAGCCTTGGTGACAAATGTTCTCCTGGAGACACCTTCCACATTTTTATCAGACAGGGTGAGGACAAGAGTGCCTCCCACTATGGCCAGAGATGTGCTGTGCAAAGCCCCAGGGCCAAACACAGAGGAGATCCCTGGTTTCCTTGAAAGGTTGTCCCTCTCCTTGGGGTTGGGGAGCACAGAAGAGGAGTGCTGTGACCGTTCTTGCCACCAGCTGGCTGCGGCTAGCTCCTCCAGGGTGGGAGCCTGCAGGGGCACCAGGAAGCCCAGTTCCATCCCCTCCTCATTCTCTTTGCCCCAAATTAGGGCTGGTTGGTATCACTGGGTGCTCTGCTCTCAGGGGAATGGTCCCTGCCCCAACACCTTCCAGGAGGAATGCAGGCACTGCATGGGGTGTTGATGTCTCTCCAGGGGAGATGTTCAGCTCATGTTCAGGGGGCTGATGGGCCCATCCTGGCCAGCTTCTCCCTGTGAGCTGTAAGAACCAGACATTAAAAGCCACTTTGCCTGTGCCTTGCAGGTGCCTTGCTGGTCCCACGGCTGTCACCAAGGTGTCAGGAGGCATCATGTCAGCACACAGCGCTTTCCTCCTGCCTGTGGGGCAGAGAGTACTTGCTGCCATCCAGCTTCGGGATCCAGCCTTCTCTCTCTCAGTCTGGGAAGGTGCCAGTGTGCTGTCTGTGGGATCCAAGCAGGATGGCCACCTCCTCCCTTCCACCCTCGGATAATTCGGCGGCTCTCACGTCTCTGTCCCTGTGTGCCTGGGATGGTTCCCAGCCCTAGCTGCCTCCTGCCTCCTTCTCCGCGGGTGCTGCGATGGACGGTGCTGAGGAGGGGCCGAGCACACCCCCACGCCCTTACACACTCGTTTCCGAAAGGATCGGGCTCTCTTTAATGAAAAGTAACAGATGGGTATAGCTGGCAAGTGCGGGCTTCCAGGGCGGGGGCGTTAATGATGTCTTTAAACATTGTGAGCGTGTCTGTCTCTCACTCGTGTCCCTTCTGCTGTGCAGTGGGGACGCCTCTCCCCAGGCCGGTGCCTTGGGAAGAGCCCTCTCGCCAGCGGGGCAGGTCAGGGAGATGAAAGCATGCCTGCGAGCCCAGCTCCCGCCTCCTAGGAGACGGACATCGCCTCCCAGCCCGGGGACAATGCCGGGGCCTGCTTCCCCCGCCTCGTCTCTAGGTGATGTCACATCGATCAGAGCAGCCGTACCGAGGGGAGGGGAACAAACACGCACCCACACAAAGGAGCCTGCTTTGAAGTCCCGCGAAGGAGCGTGCCTGCGGCCCCGGCCCGCCCGAGCTCCCGGCCGGGCCGCGGCGCGAGTGACGGCGCCGGGCAGCGCGGCCTGCGAGCCCGCCTCGGCACCCACCGCGGGCCGGCTCACACAGCGCCCACCGCGGGCCCGCCTCGGCACCCACCGCGGGCCGGATCACAGGGCACCCACCGCGGCCCCGCCTCGGCACCCACCGCGGGCCGGCTCACAGGGCACCCACCGCGGGCCGGCTCACTCGGCACCCACCGCGGGCCGGCTCACAGGGCACCCACCGCGGGCCGGCTCACTCGGCACCCACCGCGGCCCCGCCTCGGCACCCACCGCGGGCCGGCTCACAGGGCACCCACCGCGGCCCCGCCTCGGCACCCACCGCGGGCCGGCTCACAGGGCACCCACCGCGGGCCGGCTCACTCGGCACCCACCGCGGCCCCGCCTCGGCACCCACCGCGGGCCGGCTCACACAGCGCCCACCGCGGGCCGGCTCACAGGGCACCCACCGCGGGCCGGCTCACAGGGCACCCACCGCGGGCCGGCTCACTCGGCACCCACCGCGGGCCGGCTCACAGGGCACCCACCGCGGGCCGGCTCACAGGGCACCCACCGCGGGCCGGCTCACAGGGCACCCACCGCGGGCCGGCTCACTCGGCACCCACCGCGGGCCGGATCACTCGGCGCCCACCGCGGGCCGGCTCGCAGGGCACCCACCGCGGGCCGGCTCACTCGGCACCCACCGCGGGCCGGCTCGCACAGCGGCTCTGCAGCTCCTTTGCCCGCGGCTGTGAAAGCCGAGCCGGCCTTTCCGTGGCCCGAGGGATGTTCGGGCACCCTCCGCATAACCGCACCAGCCATACTGGGTTTTGGGAGCTGCTCTGGACTGGCAGGCAGTGGTGCTAGCAGCAGTGACAGGGATTCGCTTGACCACCTAGAAACAGGGCTCCAGTTTTAGGCTGTAATTAACCACTGTTGGGTTTTGTGCATTTCTTTCCTGATGAGCCAGGAATGAAATTTTATCATTTATAATATTTTCCACAACTGGTAGGCCTGGGAGATTATCCAATGAAAACGGAAAGGGTTGTTGCATCACAGAATTGCAGAATCTCAGACTGACAGAACGGTTCAGGTTGGAAGGGTCCACAGTGGCTCATTTGGTCCCACCTCCCTGCTCAAGCACGGTTATCCCAGAGCACAGAATTGTGTCCAGATGGTTCTGCACTATCTACAGTGAGGGAGAGTCCAGCCCTCTCTGGGCAGCCTCTTCAGTGCTTGGTCAGTGCACAGGAAAGTTCTTCCTCATGTTCTGGTGAAACTTCCCGTGCATCAGTTTCTGCCTTTGCCTCTTGTGCCATTGCTGGGCCCCTGGAGCAGAGCCTGGTCCCTGCTCGGAGCCCTCCCTGCAGACAGGAACAGACAGGGATAAGGGCCCCTCTCAGCCATCTCTTCTTGAAGCTGAACAGTTCCAGCTCGTCCAGCCCTTCCTTGTAAGAGCATCACATGGCACCAGGAGCTGGGAATTTGGTGGAAGGCATCACTATGTGTGCTGCCTGTGCTGACTACTGTCATAACCAAGCCTGGTGTGCAATCAGCCTTCAGCAACTTGTGAAGAATATGGGAATATTAAAATGCTATGGACTATATGTATCAGTGACTGGCTTTTCCACCAAATTTTCTCCATGGCTGTGCAGAGCAGCAGTTCCCACCCACAAAAGAACATCACCCATCACCCTATAACAATTTGCCTTGCGCTCGCTTCAAGCGAACATTGCTGCACTGGTGGCAGTACTGGAGTCACCAAGATCCTTCCAGCTGACTATTGCAAGAGGAGAAATACTTTAAATCCCCATGAGGCAGCTTGGGCCAGATCACTTGGTGCCCCAAAGCAGTGAGATGAGCTGTGATACCTCAGAAAGCTGAGCAGAAGAGCAGTGAGGAGCTGCTCATGCCTGCAAGAGGAGCACGTGGAGCAGGGGCAGTGACTGCAGGCTGGATAAGCTCTCGTGCATCGAGAGCCGTGTCCTCGGTGCAGTCCAGTGCTGGTGGGATGGACAGTGTTTCCTATTGACTTCAACGCCCATCTCAGAGGCTGCACTTCCTCCTCAGAGAATAACTCACTGATTAGTATAATTTTCACTCATTTTACACACCCACTAAATGCCACATCGGTGCCAACCATCCTGGTTTTCAACCTCCACCCATGGCATAACTTCTGGCCTTGGTCACATCATAGCTGAATGAAGCAAAAGAAACTAATGGCTCCAATTTTTAAAAAGTGAGTAATTGTTTTCAGCATCTTCTTTTTAATTAAAAAATTAGGGATCAGCCCAAAAACACACAAGGAGAATGCAATTTTTAGAGAGAGCGGCACACTTGTCATCTGGAAAAATGAGACAGAAAGCAGCTAAAAATAGCATTCTCCTGAAGTTTGAAAATCTGTGCCCATTTGTGCTGGTTTTCTTCTGCTCCAGTCACACGTAAAGTCATCAAAACCTTTTCCTCCACTCCTCTGTGTGGGCACCAGTTTAACCACAGAGCCTCTCTGCAAAAGCTGGCTGCACAGTTTGTTTGCAGTGTTAAACACCCAAGAAAGTGGCGGCAGTATTTCTGAAGAAAGTCCTGGTCTGGCCTGTGTTGTTGCAGAGGTGCTTGCAGACCCTTACAACCTGGGCGATGCTGCAGCATCTCCTGCCATGGGTAGGATGATCATGCCAGGACCTGGTCCTGGCAGTGCCAAGCCAGCACCCGACCCACGGTGATCTGGAAACATCCCTGCTCTTCCAAACCACCCCAGACAAAGAACATGCCTCGGCAGCAGCTGGGCTGAGCATGCCTTGGGAACACAGGTGTGGTGGTGCCCCCAGCTTGCCCATGCTGCCATCCTTGATGCATGAGACAGGAGGGTGCAGCACTCGGGCTGCAGCTCTTTCTCTCTGCACTCACAGTGTTGATAGATGTGCCCATGTGGCACAGCACACTTTACATTGGTAGACCATCTTCCAGAGCATCTCCACCTTTATAAAAGGACCCCCTTTGAAACCCAACCTGGAATTCTTTGCAGACAATGAAATGGAGTCCCATCTTTTTTGTGTTGGGTCTGCTGCCTCACATCTGGAGGAGATGAGACACCAAGTACAGAACCAAACCATCCAAAGGAACACACCAACACTACTATGCATACCTGTGGCCTTAGAGGATAGGAAGGAAGAGAAAAGACAGAAAGAATAATCAAAAATTCAAGCAAAAGTTCTAGGACATCTGAAAAGGAAGGAGATAAAAGTTTCAAGTACCCTCACATCTTTTTCCTGTCAGAGTTTCTCTACTCCTGGTAGAGCTCCTCCTGTGATAACAATACAGAGCATAATTGCTCCTATACACTGGCAAACACCCACTAACCCACTGGCAGGAAGTCTCTGGGCTTTAATTTTCCACCCAGCAGGTACATTTCTTTGGCATCTTGGATGCTAAGCATTCTTGAGGCAACATGGTGAAAACACACTTAGCTCACAAATGGGGGATGTTTTGGGGCTGCAGCGCTACTCCCTTTTGAGGACTTCTCCTCCCCTCTTTGTAACCCAGACTGCACCACAAAACAGCAGATGCTGGCGCTGCTGCAATTTATTTTAATTCCAACCCTCTTTTTTTTTTTTTTTTTTTTTTTTTTTTTTTTTTTTTTTGCGTGTGTCTGGGTAAATTTAGTTCCCATAAAAGTGAAGGACTGTCAACACCAGCTTTGGAGCCAACCATACTGTCGGCAGCTGTTGTGCGGGCTGTGCACACAAAGCCCCTGACTGCACCTCAGGCTGTTCCCCCCAGGTCCCCCCAGCCCTGCAGCAGCTCCAGCTCGTGACCCCTCGGCTCAGTCCCGTGGCCTGAAGTCCCTCCTCAGCTCAGATCACACAGCCCCTGCCTCACTCCCCCCAGCCACCCCATCCCAAGCCTGGCTTGATCCCTCCTGATTCCCACTCATCCCCACAGCAAGGCTGCTCCTTCCAAGCTCCCTGTCCTCTCCCATTTCCCACAACCTTCCAAGGGTACAGCCAGCAAGAGATGCCATCCCTTTGGCCAAGGCAATGCTCCAAGAGCAGTTGGGGAGGGACAGGACATGGGACTGCTGAGGGAGCTCTCCTTGCACAGGGATTTCACCAAGGGAGCTGAACATGGCCCAGATGGGATGGCCGTGTGGGAGGGTCCTGCAGCACTCTCCATTCCCACCCCTCTGCCTGGATCATTCCCTGTGCATCCCTTGGCTCCCTCTGGGCACCAGAGGAAGCTCAGTGGGGGTTTCCTCCACCTGGGTCTCTGCCATCATGGGGTTCCTATGTGCAACCTGCTGCAGGCAGAACTGAGGAGCTCTGTAGACAGCAGCCCTTTGACAATTGCTCTTCCACCAGCAAAATTATTTTCCTGGAGTTTCCTGTGATATGGTGTCCAGAGACATTTGGAAGGAACACATCCCCTGCGCCTGGGCCAGCCCAGCCTGTCACCACCTGATACCTCAGAGCACAGAGTAGCAGCTCTTGGGCTTGGGGGTTACAGAATTTCTGCTCCCCAAGTAGCACCACCTCCAGGGTCCCATGGAAGCAAATTGCTTGTTATTCAGATGCTGAGGAATCCCATCCCCACTGTGGGCAACCCAAGGGGAACCTAAGGGATGAGGTTCCTCATCCACTTCCCCACAGCTCCAGGATGACAAGGGGATATGTTCTTCTCCCCTGAATCATGAGCTGGCTCTTCAAAACCGGAGGCAACACTCTATTTTCAAACTGCTCTTCAAATGGAGGAGTTTGGAATTGACATCAGATAAGTTGTGTGTGTTGATGGACTTTTGCTGGTTCCTCCCTGTGCAGAAGACCCCTCATCACAGCACTGCTATCACTGCCCACACATCCTACTGAATCCCTCTTCCCCTGGGGCTCCAGTTCCTCTGACTGCCCCTTGGCCTTGCTCACCCATGACATCACACCACTTCATCCCTCCTATGCAGCTCCTGGCCCTGCCTGGGTGTCCTGATCTTGGCTGGGGTCACGCCACAACACCAGGGCTGCAGGTCCTGCAGAAGAGCCTGCACCGGTCTGGACACCTGGGTTTCCTCCATGCATGGAAACCAAGTTGTCCAAGGCAAGGGATCCTAGTTGGGGGCTCTTCTACAGATGGCAGACTGAAGGTTCAGCAGAGAGTTGAAATTTCTTGGGGTATGGCCAGAGGGACTCTGAGACCCCAGTGAGCAGCACGACCCTTGCTTGTGGACTCATACCAGCAAGCACTGAGCATCCAAGCCTGCTCTGCACCTCACATCCCTTCTCAAGCTCCTAAATGCATCTGGCAGGAGGCACCCAAGTCTGTCTCAGGGTCTGCTGTGTGGGTGAGGAGAGGAGAGTGGCCACTCTCAGGGTCTGCTGTGTTGGTGAGGAATCCCGAGGCTGGAGCAGGTCCCTGGCACTGCAGGAGCTTTGTCCTTCCAGTACACTGTAGTCTCACGAGGACATGGTCTGCTGGCCTCCAGTCCCTCTAAGCTGTTCATGGGCTGTTCTGGCCAAGGACTCATCCTGCTCCTGATCCACTGGGAGTCCAACTGCTCAGACAGCCAGGCTGAGCCCCATCACCCTCTCCTGCTCTGCTGCACAGCTGGACCCTTCTCCATCCAGCACCTCCAGCCACCCACACAACCTCCTGAAGGCTCTCCATGACTTTGGCTGTGACACCCACCCCCCCAGTCCCTCTTCTCAGGGAACAAGGGGTGATTCAGGAGCTGGGGGCAGCCTGGGAGTATGGCCAGGTGCCATGTTTGCCAGGGACCAGCACAACTTTACCTTTCTTGGAGAAGGTGGCTGAGAAGCGGTTAACACTTTGGTACTGGATTGATTTCTCCTGGAAGGAAGTGTCCTCACACAGAAAAAATGCAGAAATAACAGTGTTGGGGTGGGTGGGGTTTTTTTTGTTTGTTTGTTTTGTTTTTGTTTTTTTAAATAACTATTAATTTTTTTTTTCCAGCCATCTGTGTCATTTGCAGCTGATGAGAGGGGGGACAATGCTGGATGCGGGGAATCATTTGGGTTTGGGACCAGTACTGCATTTACAGTGTATAAGACAAGGGAGGACATCTGTCCCCAGCTGAGTATTATGCACAGATCCAGTATTTTAGCATTGTGCTCACATCCAGTGCTATCATTACAGATGCACAAAGCAGAGATGGTAATGCACAATACTGTGTTCCCTCCTCCTTGCTGTCTACCTTGTCTGCACTGGCCATACCTCCTGCTACCCATGGTCCTGTTATTCCCAGATACCTGAGTGCTTTTCAGCCTTCTCCAGCCTTCTCCCATCCCTTTTCCTGCCCAAGGATGCTTTGGGGAAGCTGCAGGCAGGAGCCAAAGGTTGGTCCTTCACACCTCTCCAAAGCTAGCCATGGAGATCACCTTCCTGGGCTGCATGAGGGTCTCCAAGCCTGATTCAGGGACAGGCCTCAAAGGCTGGACTCATTCCTCATCTAGATAAAATGTGATAACAGGCAGTGTCCTGCCAAGGGCTAGATATGTGTTGTGCTGCAGCTCATCTCTTTGGTGAGCCTGGCCCCTGGCTGTGCTCCCTGATAGCAGCAAAAGGATATTTTTGTCAAAGCCCTGTGTCAAACACACCAGGCTTGTCTGCAGAAGAGCATCTGGGTGCTCTGCTGTTGTTTCCACAGGGATAACTCAAGCTGGAGCAGAGCAGCAGAGCCACTGGCTTGGGAATGGCTGCTGGGAGCATCCCTGGGGAGCTTGTGGAGGGCAGGAGGCTGGTCGTGCCAAGAGCTAGCCCTGCCAGGATGATGGAAATGTTGTACTGAGCCTTTAGCTAGGATGTCCTCAGGCACAGTCCTGTCACTCGGACAATGGACCCTCATTAGCCCTGTCACACGCCTGGGGGTCCCTTGGGTGGGTCTGACTGTGGCCAGTGTGTCTTTGCCAAGAGCTTCACAACTAAGCCTTTAGCCTGAATCCAACTTTCACCTTCAGCATGTCCCTCCCTTGCCTTTCCAGGTTATTTCTTATGGAGCAATCACCCATGCGGTATTTCCAATCCTGCCAAAAGAGGTCATTTGAATTGTTAGTGAATATTCTAATGAAGAGTGATACTGCTCTGTTGGCTTGAGTGAGACAGGATGTGTTTGTGTGCAATGAGTGCAACATGTGAAGGCTTTGATAAAATATCAACCACAGGAATTTGGCTCTGTTGGAGAGGTCCCAGGTTCCCTGCTCCTGCCCTTGACTTTGGAGGTGGAGAGGAAAGGAGCAGGTAAAAGATGAACCAGAGGAGAGAAAAGAGGGAATTGGAGGAGCAGAACAGCCCATATTAATTTTATTATCTACATATAAATGCGAAGGTTTGCACATGCCAACTGGAGGTTTACATGCCAGGTTTGTGGCCAGGAGGAGAGGCACTGATGACAGGACAGAGAGGGCTACCAGGAGAACCTGCTCTGAGAGGAGAGAAGTGAGCATGTGCCCCACTGCTCCATACAAGCTGCTCAGGCAATTAGTCCCCCTTGCCTTGGGACACTGGAGCAGAGAGGCAGCAGATTAGTGGCTGTGTCCTGTGATTTACAATACATCTGATAGTTCTAGCCCATTAATAAAGCATGCAGTTGGCCATGAAAGGCACATCTGCCTATTTTAAAGGCTATAATAATGGATAAAGCTCTGACACATGGATTTCTGTAAGAAAACTAGCACTGTAAATAGCATTCCAAAATTATGTATTCGATCAAATTCAACGGGACAGTTATTGTATGCTAATTAAATACTACTGAACTATTTGACGTTTGGATGGTGAATAGAGACACAATTTCAGAAATGCACAGTCTCTCAGAACACCCACAGACTCCCAAGACTTTACTGCTGTTCCCAGCCTGAAATCCATTCTGATAATGGGCTGCAGGCAGGACAGGGATTCACAGTTTAAGTGACCTGTCTATAAGGAGCTCTGGCAACATGGGACCTGGTTCAGTGGCGGACTTGGCAGTGCTGGGTTGAAGTTTGGACTTGATCTAAGAGGGCTTTTCCTATCTTAGCACTTCTATGGTTCTCTGAACACAGATGTAATTCACTGTCCAGTTGGGTAATGATGGTGAACAAAGATTACTCATCCTGTCTCCTGGAATCAGACGAGGCCAGAGCCAAACCTGCTCCACTGCTGCTCTTTGTCCCTGGAGAGTAAAGCTCCACATGCTCCTCACTGATGACTCTTCACCCTTCCTGATAAGATTTCCTGACCACACTGCTTTATGAGACTTCCTTCACTTAAATTCACCTGGGTCTGTTGGTCTGTCTTGTGCCCTCCATGCGGTGCAGACCCATTTCTGTGTGGGTTACGAACCAGCAAAGGCATGTCCGGTGTTTGCAATGGAAAGAGAAGCTGCATGAAAGAAACAGGTCTTGTGCCAGCTCTAAACTGACCTGCTCCAGGCTTGAGGTGCTCCCTGGCAGGGATGGAGAAGCTAGGGGATTTCCAGGAGTGATGTCATGCTCCATGATCCCACGGGAGACCCTTGTCCAAAGTCCTGGGCTGTAGCACATCACCTCTCACCCACCTCCTGCCGGTGGGGTTTCCTCCCCTTCCTCCTCCCCATCCCTTTCCAGAAACAGCCACACCAGAAGCTGATGAAGCAGAGACAGACAGAGAGACCTACAAATCTTCACTGATGCCTCACATTATAGTCCAATACATGAGATCTGAAGAGGATCTCGGTCCACCCAGTCCCTTGGTCTGGGAGCTTTCGCATGACCCAAGACTGCCAAGCTCTCTGCACCAGAGCTGGGTATTGATAAAGCCTGTGGACACTTTCAAGTCTGCTAAAAAAGTGTTCCAAGGTGACAGATCTTGAGCAACACACAGAGCTGAGTGCTGCTCTGCTCTCCACGCCCTTCGCTGCTACAAGGGAAAAGCAGCCACTATCAGTGATAGCTGGATCCAATTTATTAAGCGCTTCGAGGAGACATTCATCAGGCAGGGAGATAAATAATCTTCAGATGGAACAATTAAATTTAATTGCCTGAAGATTATTTGTCTCCTTCCCTGATGATTGTCTCCGCTGAGCGCCTTATAAATTGGATCCAGCTATCAGCAATATTAAAGGCACTTCCCCTCAGGACTGGCCCAGCTGCCCAGACCAAAACATTGGGCTCAGAATGAACTTTCACTGTTACAGACTGTCACTGTTACCAAAACTGAGGCTGCCTCAAGACTCATGGGTGTTTTTTCCTTGCAGTTAGACAGGGTTGTGCTCAAGGTTTTTTCTGGCTCCTGGTGGTACATCCTGAACTCAATAGAACTGCTTCAACTCTGGTGGCCCTGTGGCAGTGATGTCCTACTTGGCAAAGGCTTGAGGAGGGATGTGGTGAGGCCCAAGGTGGATCACGCAAGGTTTCAGTGTACTGGATTTTTTGTGGCTGCACAAATGAGGAACTGAAGTTGTGGGGTCCATAGCACACTATGGAGCAGCGATGGCATTTTGTGCTGGCCATGCTTGTGCTGGGCATGAGAGAAATGGTGACAGAGACACATCTCAGCCTGACGAGACCTTCAGGATGTGTGGGCTCACTAATGCCTGCCCAGCCAGTCTGCCAGCTTGAGGGCCAGCACACCGCAGAAGCACGGCTTTTCTATGTAGATCGAGCCAGGGTAGCCACCTTATTCTTGTTACTCCAGGCCAGGACCAAAGCTGGAACCTCTTCAACAACCCAGGAGCCATCAACTCCCTCCTCTGTATATGTCTGAAGTCTGGAAAATATCTTAAATATGGGAGAGGAAAGGGAGGGGTTTGATCCTCAGCTGGTGTAAATCAACGGTGCTCCATTGACGTTGTTGGACGATTACTGAGACTTATGTCCTCTGACCCCAAAAATTTCTAGGGAGGGAGGTAATGACTGCAGAGCATTCCAGTGTTGCAAGAGATCTTCCTTCAGCCTGGCTTCAGAGGCTCCAGGGGCTGGGAAGCACAGGGATAAGTGTCTGGGTGAAAGAAAGGGTGAAGGAAAGCCCCAAGGTACCCAGCTGAGTAGTACCAGCTGGAAGGCAAGCTGGAATCCAGAGAGGCTGGGCTGTATGGACCATACACCATGGGGGCATCTCATCCTCCTGCACCTTTCTGAGTGTGGATGGCTCTGAATATGAACACCATGGTGTTCTCAGCCCCTTCTGGGCAGTGGTGGAGTCTAACGCTTCTGGTCCAGCCCCACTGGTGCCCACCCTGCCCCCAGGGTACCCCAGATCAGCCAATGGCTCACCCCACATCATCTACCCTGCCTACCTTGGGAAAGGTTTCGGCTGTTGGCAATTGCCAAGAGCCACAGTAACACCCTCCACTCCAACACTGCCAATCCCCTGACAGATGATCTGTGTCCAGGCATCCCCAAGCAAGAGGCAGCATTTGGAGGTACAGGCTGAGCGCCAGCGCTGTGCTCCTTCCTGCAAGCAGCACCAAAAAGACCCTGGAATCAACATGTTTACTGACAGACTCCTGCACTGTTGGCCTGTTTTTCTAAGGAAATGAAGCTTGTGCAATCACATTGTCTGGGGGTGTCTGTTCCTAATAACTTCTCAGTCCACTAGCCAATTCCAATCCAATCTGTCGGATGGGGAAAGGTCTCAAAATATTGCATACTGTCCAGTCTCCCTGCAGTGTGCTGGGTGGCAAAATGGGGGGCAGGAAACTTGGACCAGGTGAGGAATAGGAACACCTTCAACACAAAGTCATGGAGAAAAGCAGCAGGGTCACAGTCGGTGGCCAGTAGGCAGCCCCAGCCCTGTTGGGAAGAGGACCTCTCCAGCTGTGGCCAGAGCCGGATGCGCACCCTCAGCTGAGAGAAAATGCATATTGGGAAGGACAGATGGAGCTCCGGCTCCTTCGCACTCATCTGGGCAGAGAGGACTGAGTCTGCACAAGCCAGAACGCCTGGGGCTGAGCACTGAACTGCCTCCAGCTCCTCAAAGTGCCGGGCCTGAGGGTCCTCAACTGGGAGGCAAGCGCTCCCAGTGGGCAGAAGTCCCCCTTCCACTGGGGATGGACATTTCCAGGACCGGGCCCCTGGCCAAGCAGAGCAGGACCTGCAGCTGCCGGGCGTCACACTGTGTCTTGCTGCAGTCTGGACAGGATCTGGACAGCAGTGCCTTGTTTCTTTTTTGGACACTGGTTTAATTTGGTGAAGGCATTCAATGGCCCACATGGTCTTTCCAGTTCAGCCCTGCCAGTAACATGAGCTTAACAGAGCTGGAGAGGACTATTTTTTAAAGTGCCTATACAAACATGATTTGTTTTGTAATAACTCTTCTTCTGTTCTGTTTTGAAGGGGATGATGGCTCTGGGATCTGAGGAGCTCTGAGACAGCTCAGAGCAGCTCAAATTCCTTCCCACGTGCTTTCAATTAACATCTTCATTAAACACCCTTTCAAAGCCACTTCCAGCCAGAGCATGACAGCGCAACAGAGCTTGGCTTTGTGAAGTCACCCAGAATTGATGACAAATCAAAAAGGGCTTGGTTTGTCCTGTACCAGCTACACGTGCAAATGGGAGATAGCTGCCAACGGAGGGAGTGAGTGTCCCTGCTCAGCTCCTCATCACCCTCCAGACCCAATAACAGTACCCAAGCCATGGGGGAACCTGCTGCCTGTGCACTTGCTGGGAGAGGAATTGGCTGCAGTGGCAGACCTCCCCTGGCCTGGCAGCCTGCTCCCAGGCCATACCCCTGATCCCACCAGTGCCAAGGGCAGCTCTCCAGCAAACTTCAATGAGACCTGGCCTTCAGTTAACCCAGCAGAGCAGGAAGGTTGGGAAAGCCATCTGGAAGGAAACATCACTACAAAATTGTCCAGATTGGTGTTTCTTAGAGACTCTCCATTGTATCTTCTCCCTCTAATTTATTTTAACTGTGGGCATCCAGGAATCCCAGCCCCCAGCAGTGTACAAACTGCCTGTCTGCATCATCATGAGCAGCCTTGTGTCCTCAGGGGTGACCAGAAGGGACCACAGCCTTATGCTAGCAGAATTCCATCTCTGCTTGAATGGCAGTAATGGCACTAGCTGGCTCTGAGCCAGCCAATCCCACATCCCAGACTTGGTACAAATATTTGTATTTCAGCCTGGGGCAAAAAGCTATGTTTCCATTTTCAGTCAAATCAATGAAACCAGGGATTGAAATCCCTGTGAGAGCTTGGGTGCACCAATAATCCATGCTGAGTGCTCAGCCTAGAGTGCTGATCCCACCACAGGCTCTTCCCCTTTGTTAGGCATCAAGAAATCTGAACCCCCTGGTGAAAGCTGGCAGCACTGGGTCCCACCATGCAGGCCCATCCACCTCTCCCCATCCTCCCTCCTGGTGAGTGCACTGGGCACCACCACCTCACCAGGGGTTTCTCACTTGGTGCTTGCAACAGCCAGGGGATAAATTGGGAATGGCCAGGGGTTGTCTGCCAGCCTGGGAGTGAAATCCACAGTCATGTTTTACAAGGATAACTGTGGGACCTTGGAATATTTTTCCTCCCTTTGTTCTGTGCCCAAACACATATGGTATTTGGGGATGTTCTAAATGTCACCCAAGGGATCTATTCTTTAAAGATACTATAAAATCATGGAACTACAGATTGATTGGTTCCATGATTTTATGGTATCTTGGTTGGGTTGGAAGGGACATTAAAACTCATTTTGTTCCACACCCTGCCACAGGCAGGGACACCTTCCACTATCCCAGGTGGGATAGCTTTGTGCAACCCAGCCTTGGGCATTTCCAAGGATGGGGCGGCCACTACTTCTGTGGGCCCCCTGTGCTAGGGCCTCACCATAGATCCAGATACATGGATCTATAATCAGCAGCTCATTACCCCATAACCTTTAAGATAAATTTAGCAGACTTTCGCACCTGGTTCCAGTTTGATGATGACATTGCAGGGCAAACCTCTACAAGAGTGACAATCCAGCATGGACTTCATCTCTGCTGTGCTCTTGTACAGAAACCTCCACCCTCCACCTGCTGAGCTTTGCATCAGTGGATGGCACCAGGCCAGATTTATTCTTTGTACAGATCATTTACTGAGTGTGCTGCTCATAAAGGAGCAGGAACAGCAGTGGGAGTAAGGAATATCAGAGCACTTGGGGCCATAACACCTCCCAGTACTCTGTCCCACCACAGCACTTGCATGTAAACAACAGCACACTCTCCAGGACACTTCACCTTTCTCTGCCTCCTTCTCCATGCAGTGTGGCCAAATGATCAGTGGGATGGATTTCCATGACCTGGCATCCAGTGCATTTGTTTTCCAATGTTGAGGCATTCTTGGAAACCAGCTGTGTTAAGGGAAACCACCAGGAGTCACGTTAACTGATGCCAGCATGGTGACAGGTCCTGTTCAGCTGCAGGCAGGAGCCATGACATTGGTTTGCAGAATGCTCTGCTGTGGTTTGGCTGTGGCTGGCTCCACACAGGGCTTTGGTGGAGAGAGGAATGTGGCTGGCTTCAGAGCAATGTGCACAGAATGTGGCTGGGTCCAGAGCTATTTCTTCCACAGCAAACAGCACCTTGATGGAGGAGCTGCTGTGATCCGTAGCAGGCCAGGCAGCCAGGTATAACCTGAGATGTCCTGGGGGATGAGACAAGTGGAAGGTGGGGAAACTGGTGAATGAGAGGCCGGACATGTGCTCACAGCCCAGAAAGTCAGGTGTGTCCTGGGCTGCATCTTCAGCTCTACAGAGCTGCCTCCAAATCTGGGATCCTTGCCATAAGAAGGGCATGGAACTGCTGGGACAACTCCAGAGGAGGCCACAGAGATGCTATGAAGGCTGGAGCTCCTCTTCTCTGGAGTCAGGGTAGGAGAGCTGGGGGGCATTCACATAGAGAAGGCTCTGGGGAGACCTCAGAGCCCCTTCCATGGTTTAAAGCAGGTCCAGAAAAGCTGGAGAGGGATTTGGGACAAGGAATGGAGGGACAGAACAAGGGATAGGATATTGGGAAGGAATTGTTCCCTGGGAGGGTGGGGAGGCCCTAGCACAGGGTGCCCAGAGAAACTGTGGCTGCCCCTGGATCCCTGCAAGCATCCATGGTCAGGATGGACGGGGCTTGGAGCAACTGGAAATAGTGGGAGGTGTCCCTGCCCATGGCAGGGTGTGGAAGGAAGTGATCTTGCAGGTTCCTTCCAGCCCAAACCATTCTGTGAGTCTGTGAAGTTGAGGACTGCAGTCTATCCATTTAAAAACTATCAAAGAAAGAAGAGTAGAGTCATATTCTGTTACTATCTTCATGTGCAGATCAAAGTAAACTACTTCAAGACAAGTACATTTGCATCTTCAAATGTTCTTTGAAGCCTGAGACAGCAAAGTGCACACTCAGCTTTGAGCATGTGGTTTATGATCTTAAACTTAGGCTTGAGTGAATACTGGTATAAAAACATTGTCTTAACACATTATATGTTGGGTTTTTCTTTTTTCTTCCCACCAAAAAATGCGATTTTATACATAGTGTAAATGTTAATAAAGGATTTTTGGTTTCGTCAGAAGGTGTCTTCCAAAATTCTTGAGTTAAAATAAACTTGTAGATAGTCACTGGTTTGTTTCTGTGTTTTGGTTTTTCAATGAAAGTGAGTTTTGTTAAAAAAACACTCTGGTTTGCTTCTCCTTTTTAAGTGCAAATAAAATAAAATAATGCACTACTGCTTCCTCATGAATTTGTATCTTTGTATTCTCAGTTCCTGTTTTCACATTTTAGAAGAGGTCTTCCTTGTGTCCCAGGAATTTTCTTGGGATGGAAACAGCTGTTTCCTTCCTGGTCGGTACATGGGTTTGGAGAACCTCAAGCCAAAAAATCCTAGACACACCAAAGTCATGTGAAGCTTTCCGATGGTGCTAGTGTTACCCGGACTCTCATTTCCTCCAGACCAAGTGTCTTTGTGGTTGAGAAATTGCAGTCTTTCTCTAAGATCCGTGCTGTCCAGCCCAGTTCCACATGGGAAGTGGTTTTACCCACAGCACACAGAGCAGGCCAGTGTGGTTTCCCAGGGAAGACTGGGATCCTGAGCAAAGGTTCCTGGACACAAGCCCCAGGCCAAAGGGGTTTTGCTCAGCAGAGCTGCATCTTTTGTGGGCATCCGGGCAGGGGATGAAAAGTCTGGGCACCCTGCAGCCCCTTGATTCACCAGCATGAATCCCATCAGACCACCTTGCAATTATACAGCAAAGCTATTCATAAGCTCCATGAGTAAACAGTCCCTGGCACTGCACATGGTGGCACAAAGTTCCTACAGATGATAGAGAGCTAATTAACTTAGTAATTGCATGTGCTGTGACAGCCCTGGAACTTCCGCGCTGTTTTGGATGGCTGGGATGGGTCTTACTCATGTTCTCACCTCCTGTTTGAGGGGAGAAATTCTTTCACTGCCTTCAATGGGGCAGGCTCAGAGCATCTCATCTCTGTGGCCATTGCAGCAGCTCTGCAGCCATTCCCTATAACCAGAACTAAGGAGAGAAGAAGTGTCCCAGGTAAAAAAAACCAACAAAACAAAACAAAACAAAACCCACCAAAAACCAAAAAACTCCTCAAAAGAAACAAACAAACTGAAAAAAAAAACCCAAACGAAAAAAAAAAAAAAAAAAAAAAACTGTCCAAGACACCAACTAAACAAAATACTCCCCTATCTCAGACTCAGAAAACAAACTTTGGGAACCACAAACCTGAATTCATGTCTGATAAACTGAGCAACTCCTTTTGGTGGGAGAAAAGCAAATAAAATACTTCAGAATTGATGCCAATAGGCTCCTGAGTTTGGATAGAAAATTCAATGTCACAATTTGGGTTTATTTCTATGAATTCATATGATGTGAGCAGAATACCACTGAGCACGGCTCATTTGGCAACAGAAATTAATACATTCTCATTAATCTGCATGGAAGTACTCTGGTTTTCCCCCTCTGTGATTCTGACCCTGGGCCTGAAGGGAGAAGACCCGTTTGTCCACCCGGACAGGTTCATACTTTGCTTCACTGTGCCTAGGAGCAAAACCCAATACATTGATTTACATCATTGTGACGTTAGTGATGAAATGACAATGACAAAGAGACAAAAAAATCCTCCAAAAGTTCAAATTGTTCTGCAGCATTATCTCTTGGTGCTCTACAGCACCTGAAGAGTAGAGTGTCAGCTGCCTCCAAGGGAAGCTGGGAAATGTGTGCCTCTGTGGGGTCCACTGCTGCCCTCAAACCCTGCTTCTTCCCACCTCCCAGATGAGCACTGCTCATACCCACCCCAGCCTGGATGGGATTTTTAAGGACACACATCTCCAGGATATAGGATTGTCCAGAGAGAGTTGGTACCAAACTCAGGGATGGTGTGCAGGCTGCTGGAGTGGTGTCAGTGTGTCCAGTGGGAGCCAGGCAGGGACAGTGCCTCTGTGCTGGGGCACTGCTGGGACCACAACCCAGTCCTGGGGTCAGTTCTGGGCCCCTCATGACAGGAAGGACACAGAGGGGATGGGGCATGTCTGGGGAGGGGAGCAGAACTGGGGAAGGGTCTGGAGCACCAGGAGCAGCTGAGGGGGCTCAGGATGGAGGAGAGAACATGGCCTCAAGTTGCAGCAAGGGAGTTTCAGATTGGACATTGGAAAAATTTCCTCATGGAAAGAGTGGTCGGGCACTGGCACAGGCTGCCCAGGGAAGTGGCAGAGTCATTTCCCTTGGAGAGATTTAAAAACCATGTAGATGTGGCACCTGGGAGCATGGCTTAGTGGTGGCTTGGCAGTGCTGGATTTAATGGTTGGACTCCATGACTTTAGAGCAATTTTCCAACCTGGATGAGTCCCTGATTCTATGGTACCAGTGCAGAGGGGCTAGCAAGCACCAAAGGTGCTCACCTGGGTTCAGGTGGGTGCGTGGCACAAAGGTGGGGTGCACGTATGGTACAAGGGTGTTTGTGCCTGGATTCTGGCAGTGCCCCTGTCTGGTAGTGCTGGGGACATGGGGCTGCAGGGACAGTAGTGCCTGTGGCACGTGACACAGCTCTGTGCAGGTACAGTGTCCCAGCCCTCCAGGACTCTCACCTGCTTTGCTCATTAAATACTGGAGAAAAGAGATCTTACAAAGCTTCCATGGCAGGAGACAGCAGGGCTGAGCTCAGGTGCTTTGGGGATTCTCCTCCCTAGCCTGTGCCACGGTGCACATGCCACAGCGAGTGCCAGATCCCTGTGGAGAAAACCCCTTCACCAACCCTCTGCACCAGTGCAAGGAGACTTACAGGCTCTGAATCCTGGTGCTGCCAGGGCTTAGTGCCCTGCTGCCCCTCACCCAACACCTCTTCACATTACCTTAAAGAGCCACCACAGCCCCAGCACTGAGATGGCAGCCTTAAAAACTGCCACAGACAGAGCCTGCTGCCTTCTGTTCCCAGCCCTTGACTGTGGGGAAAGGCAGAAGAGTGTCTGAAGGCTCAACAACCTATTCAGAAAGAAAACATTGGTATGTACCCATGAAACCATTGAGGGAGAAGGAAAATATGAAAAGAGATAACCACCTTGCAAGTGCCATTCTTCAAGAATGCTGTGCAGTAGGAGCCACAGAGAGGATGAAGGGTCTGGAGCACCTCCTTATGAGGAGAGACTGAGGGGGCTGTGCCTGGTCAGTCTGGAGAAGAGAAGACTGAGAGGGGATCCCATCAGCCCATACAAATATCTCCAAGGCAGGTGCCAAGAAGATGGTGCCAGAGTCTTTTTAGTGGAGCTCAGCAACAGGAGAAGGAATAATGACCATAAACAAAAAGACATGAAGTTCCATCTCAACATTAGGAAGAAGTTCTTTCCAAGGATGGTGGCAGAGCACTGGAACAGATGCCCAGGGAGGGTGTGGAGTTTCCCCTCTCTCAAGACATTCAAAACCCATCTGGACACATTCCTATGTCACCTGCTCCAAGTGACCCTGCCTGGGCAAGGGTTTGGACTGCATGATCTCCAGAGGTCACTCTCAACCTCAAATCTTTTGTCATTCTGTGAGGAGTGTGTTGCATCAGGACATCACACATCCCCGTGTCCATGGCTGTGGGGCTTCCCAATAAAAAGCTGTGCAACTCCTACTCTTCCCACTTTGCATTCAGCTCTGCTCCTACCCAGGCCCTGGCTCCTTCTCTCTTCCTCTCCCAGGCGAGGAGAGGAGGTCCCACAGTGTTCCCTGCAGCCAAGTGATCCAAGCTGCTCTGTGGCCAGAGCAGCTCCTGCAGAGAAGCTTTGCACAGCCAGCGGGACCCTTCCACAGACAGAGCTCTGCACCGGGGCTGGGCAGCAGCTCCAGCTGCAGACATTGTCCCAGGCCCACCTCAGAGAGCAGCACGGGGCTTTGGGTCATGGCTCCGTCTCTCTTGATGGAACTGGGCTTCTACGAAGGGAGAACAAATTCTTAAGGCAAGGGGAGGACTTTTTCCCTTCTGGGGTCAAATAAAAGGGCATCAGGAGTTGCACGGCTCCATGCTGAGGAGCATCAGGGACACACATGTAGCTTTCTGTACATAGCCTTGATCTAACACTGAATTCACTCTGTGACTTCCAAAAAGGCACTTAGTTTTCTACCAGTTGTGCCTTCCCTCTGCCTTGCCTTAGGCTCTGAGCATCAATAGGTGACACATGCAAAGGGAAGGGCCACCCTGCAGCTCCTGCTTCTTTGGGATGTTAATGCCTGTGGATGCCCAACAATGGCAAACGCCATGGGAACCTCTGCACTCACCAACCCACTTTTTCCTTGACCTGGGAGAGTGGGGTTTGTTTTAACTTGAGGCAGAAGACAAGCAAAGGAGAGA
Source organism: Lonchura striata (assembly GCF_050655825.1). Lineage (NCBI taxonomy): Eukaryota > Metazoa > Chordata > Aves > Passeriformes > Estrildidae > Lonchura > Lonchura striata. The sequence goes on along the minus strand of NC_140716.1, from coordinate 16,057,655 downwards.
GGAGATGGGAGAAGCGCCTTTTAAAAAGTTCCTTTGTCGCTCGCCTCCACATCCCATGGTGGTGCCTGCACTGACGTCAATGTGGTGCTGGTTGATTTGCACCAGCTGAGGGGCTGGCGCAGGATCCTCCCCTCCACAGTGGCTCTGACGTGGGGCAGGAAGGGTTCATGCTGGGATATATTCCTGCCCGTGCCACACTGGTGGCCACAAGGCGAGGAATGAGGAACCTCTGCAGAGTGACAGACGACTCTTATGGCTGCCCATGGAGCCCCTCCTGCACCCTGGCACCCAGTGACAGGGGCTGCTGCCCAGCCCTGACCCCTCCATGCCAAGGGAAGGACAGTGAGGTGGCTGCTGCAGGGACATCAGCATCAGGAGCCTCGCCTTGCCAAGGGGTGCCAGACTGGCACCTTCTTCACAGTGTTTGTGCCAGCTGTGACACAGCTGTGAGCTCTCGCTGCCATCCCTGCTCATCTGCAGGTGTTCTTCCCTCAGTGGAGGCTGCAGGACTTGACCTAGGCATCAGCCCTACAGCTCTGGGGTTTCACCAGCCCATGGAGCTGATGCCTTGGCATGCCCAAGTTTATCTTGCTGCCTTACAGTGCAACAAATCCCAGAAGAGCATTTCTGACTAGTACTTTGCTCCCACGCATGTGATTTGTGTTAATGTAACACCGAACAGCATGGAAAGCATCCCACCAAACACTCCTGGGAAAGAGGAGCCCAGCCCTTGGAATCAGAGCTGGTCTGGGAGATGGATGATGGAATGCTATGCACCCAGCCACAAGAAGGACAAGTGATATGCAGTCAGCAGCAGTCGTCTTTACTATGGACCACAGGAGATCAGAAAAGTAACCATGTTAACAGGAGACCTAGTGGCTAACAAAATGTCATGCTGTAGGACGTACTAGAGAAAGAGAAGCACAATCACCAGAACAAAACAGCACCCAGAGGGACAGGGAAGCCCAGGGGGTTGCAGGAGATGCCCTATAGCAAATCTCTAGTGTGGTATTGACACATCTATGAGTGCAGGGGGCTGGCTGCATGGGTTCCTTTAGTCTTGGACACAAGTCAAAGCGTCTTCACTTTTACCCAATTCCAGTGGCTCTAGCACAATGATTATTGACTTTTTTTCAGAATAAAAATACTAATATAATTTTTTTCCAAGAACTTTGTGCAAGAATCATTTCTCCAGGTGCAGTGAAAGGAGGGCAGATAGGAAAACACCCTTCCCAGGGTTGTCCTTATGGCTCCTGCCCTCTCCTCACTGACACCACAGCCCTCCCTAGCAATCTTCAGTGGTTTTGCCTTCAGTGAATCCCAAACAAGGTTTTCCAGAAAAAAATGAGAAAAAAAAAGTATTGCTGCTTCTTCTTGTAATATTTTTCCCTCTCTCTCTCTCTCTCTCTCTCTCTCTCCCCCATTTCTCCTTAAAAATGTTTACTTTCAAAAATTCCATTCCTGCAGAGAGTCCTGAGCTCTGAGGTCTCTGGACTCCACCCTCCTCTTCTCCAGTCAGAAAAACTGAGTCTCGATGTCTCTTTGGTTAAAAAAAAAAATTAAAAAATAGCACAAACAAATAACACACAACCCAGTATGATCCCATTCCACCCTGTGGATGCCTGATGAGAGGGTGTCTGTGGAAGAAGGAAGCATCAGAGACGAGCTGTCTGCTCACTGGAAGCCGAGGTCTCCGCTCCATCCCGCCGGCTCTCCTCCTCTCATACGGTGGTCGCTGGCCCATACTGGAGCACCAGAGGGGATGTCTCCTTGATGCGGACGTAGAACCGCCCCTCGGGCTGGCTGGTGTGGAGGGACAGAGGCAAGAAGTCATCGGGGAGCCACCGCTCGCTCTCGTTGGCAGCGAACACCAGTCCGAAGTGCTCCAGCTGCTCCTCGCCATAGCAGACAGCAGCCAAGCTGCCCAGCACGTCCCGCGAGATGTCATTCATCTCCAGCACCACCAGCTTCACCACCTCCCTGGCAGGCGTCTGGCTGGTGATGTGCAGCTGTGGAGAGAGAGATGGGAGAGATGGAGAGATGGGAGAGATGGATGGCAGGCGGGAGGAATGAGGAGGAGCAGGGCCTGGAGGCAGCAAACGGCGTGGAGGAATGGTGAGGGTGCAGGAACAGCTGCCCAGTGGTGCCCGTGAGCAGGTGGCAGCAGCCTGGCACAGAGACATGGGCACACTATGCCCAGGGAATGCCCAAGGGGTGCCCTAGCATGCCAGGGCCCAAACTTATGCACTGCTCTCCTGCCTCCACTCCTGTCTCCAAGCCCTTGCCACTCAGCCCTTGCACGTGTCACCTACAGCTCTGCTGAGGCTGCCCCACTATCTCATCACCTGCAGCTGGAGAGGGACAGTCTCTGCCCTGCTCCTGGTACCATGGAGGGATCTGTGTGAAGTCCCTCTTGTGAGCAGGGTCCAGACTCTCAAACCAGCTGGACCACAACAGCTCTGCCAAACTACAACTGAAACCTCTTTGGAACAGGGCGATAAATTTCATCCGTGCACAAGCTTGGGGTTCTCCCACCAACAGCTACCCTTGCCCTCTGCTTCCCTGGGGACAGCCCGGTGAATCCCCAATCCTGTCAAAAAAATGAGCTCATCAGGACCCCGGTTGCTAACGCCAGGAGCCACTGCTTGGCTTCAAAGGCCCAAAGGCAGGACATCCATCCTCGCCCAGGGAAGGTAACATTTCCTTTGGCACATCTGTGAGGGTTTGTGGAGCGCCAGGAGTGCTGCCTTGGCAGGGTGGTCCCAGCCCTGGGCCCATGTGAACACTGCCAGCCCTGAACAGCTGTGGCAGGGCTCAGCTGATTTACACCAGCCAAGGAGCCATGCCTTTGAACTCGCCTTTCTTTGAGAACATCGTAAAATGGACAAGCAGGTGTGTCCAAAGCTTTGCAACTTCAAAAGCCACATGGGCAGCCCGCCAAGAACCTGAGGGCTCCGCTTCAGTTCCACAGAAATCTATGGGCATTCCTCAAATAGAAAATAATCTGGTGAGGCACAGTTGTCTCTGCTAGGATGTCCTGGCTGGGTGCAGAGACACTGGCTATCAAACCTCCCCAGCAATAAACCAATCAGCCTGTTGGCACTGTTCTTCCTCTGCCATTACTTGGGGGTTGCTTTCAACCCATACCAGTCCATGATTTAATGATTTTCTGCTCCATCATCCTCAGTCCTGGGCACCAGGAATGTCTTGGAAAGGTAATTTCAACAGGGGAAGGATCTCCATGGCTGAGACCAAAGGAGGCCACAAAGCCAGAGGGGGACTTGCCCAAGATGCGCGTCCTGGGGGATGCTCCTCTATGGGGGAGCCCACCTGGAGCAGGTGTGAGTGATCAGAGCTGGTGGGGTCAGCTCTTGGCAGCAAAGCCCCCATGGAGAGAAGTCAGGTCACACAGCTGCTCCAGCATAGTCTGAAGGAGCATGGAAGGAGCTCTGCCTGTTGTCCCAACTGGAATTGGAGTGGGTTCTGCCACTGGAGTTGCCACAGGCTGGAGACAAAAGGCTCCTGCTCTCACCTCCCTAATGGGGAAGGCTGGAGCAGAGACCGCACACCTGGGAAGAGGAGGCTGTAGGAGGAGCATGCGCAGGGCAGGGGTGACAGCTGAATTTTGGCCTGGAAGGATGATATGTTTGAACACCAGGACATGGCAAGGGTGTGGCAAGGACACCATCTTAAACAATGGATTCAGTTATTACATCAGCAGCTCAGATATATCAAGGAAGATTTGGATTTCTGCTAATACACTCATCTACTATTTTGGTTTTTTCCCACTATTAGAACAGTCAGGTTTTTCTTCTCTCTTTATTTTAAACAAAAACAAAAACAAAAACAAACCAAAAAACCAAAACAAAAACCAAACAAAACAACAAAAACAAAAAACAAACAAACAAGAAAACCAAAAACAAAACAAAAAAAAAACCAAACCAAAAAAAAAAAAAAAAACCCAACCAAACAAAAAAAAAACCAACAAAAAAGTGTCCTTTCCTCTGCCTGCCCACTCTGGGTGACACCAACCTACTGTCACCTGCTGAACCACAGACCAAGAGCTGAACTTCAGCCCCACTGCCGTGTCCCCAGAATTCACTATGTGTGGCCCTGGCTCACTCCTTCTGCAGCAGTAGCCATTGTTCCTGCAGAGACACCCTGTCCTACCAGCAGCCTCATCTACAGCATGGACAGAGGGAGTCAGGGCAGGAGTGCTGCGGGTCTCCAGGGGAACCTCACCCCTGGGACGGCGGAGGATGGGGAGGGCAGTGCCAGGCGTGGAACACATGAGCCCTGCTGTCTCTGTCCCCATCCCGCCAGCCCTGTCCCTCTGGGCACAGCAGAGCCGTTGCGCCACCCATGACAGGCTCTGGTACCTTGACACTGGTCTCTTTGGAGAGTCCCGTTTCGTACTGAGGGCAGACCCTCAAGGTGACAGAGCCCGGCTTCTTCCCTTGCTCGGCCAAGCCCCCAGGCTGCTCTGGCTGCTGCTCTGTCAAGTCCTGAGTCCACTCATCCGAGCGCGTCCGGCAGATGGGCTCAGAGCCCTGTCCTCCCCGGCAGCCCTCGGGGCTGGGTGTCAAGCCGGTCCCCAGCCTGAGCTGGCTGCAGAGGCCCGTGGTCCTGCTCTCGACCGGGGAGCTGTCCACGGAGCCAGGGCAGGACTTTCTCGGACCGGGGCAGTGGGGCTTGGGGAAGTCCAGGCTGCTGGTCCGAACGCAGTACGCCTGTCGCTTCTCTGTGATGCGCAGCAGCTCGATCTGCCGGCTGGGCAGGACAAAGTCACTGTCATAGAGCTTGGGCGGTGGCCGGGGCTCCTCAGGTGGTGGCGGCACTGGGGCTGGGGTCTTGAGCTCGTGGCTCTGCAGGACGTCCGGGGCACTGTCCCGCAGGGTGCGGGCCACCCTCCGGCTGCAGCACTCAGGCCCCGAGGTGGAGTACACCAGGTCGAGCTCCTTCGGGCTCTGCGCCCGGCTGGAGTCGTAGTCGCTGTCAGTGGCCAGGAACACCTCTGAGGAGCCTTCCTCATCCGACAGGCCGTGGGAGTCTGCAAGGGGGGAGAGAAGCAACGAGTGGCTCAGCCTGAGTGTGCATAACCCCCGCGGAGATGGAATCCAGGGAAGCCTCTGAGTTTTGTCCCCTTGTCACACAGCAGAGTGGCGCTCGCCACGGAACAGGCAGGGCAGGTCCCGCCCCGGCTGAGGCCGACTGCCCTGCACACACCCGGCTCCAGCCCCCCGACCCACTGAGCACGGCAGCCATGAGCCCACAGGCAGGAGCCCGGCACGGCCGCGTCCTCACCAGAGTTGAGCTTGCGGCTGGTCTCTGGTGAGAGCGCTGGGGATGGAAGGTAGTCAATGTGGGATGAGGAGGATCGGGTTTTCTCCTTCACTGTCCCCCCGGCCTCGCTGAGGAAGCCACTGAGAGAGATCCCACAGGAGGGCTGCTTGTAGCGGGCATGCTGCAGGACATCCATGATCCAGCGCATCTCTCGCCAGATCTCCTCCATTTGCTGCCAACAGAGGAAATGGAGGAGCCCTTTCACACAGCAAACGACAGCAACAAGAAAATCCCATGGCAAAACATGGAGTCTGTACACAAACATCTCTCCAGAGCTCTGGGGGAATCCCCGGGCTGGGAAATGCAAAGGAAGTGCTCTCAGGCAGAAGGAGGACACAGCTGCTGGTTCAGCAGGGGTGCTGGGGACAGGGGTAGTGTGGGATGCTCTCTTGCAAGTCCATCCTAAAATGCACATGCAGGCCTATTTCTAGCAAGGAGGGCATGTGCTCTTTGGGTCTCTCCTTGGGATTTTTAACGTGATCATTGCAGTAAGAAGTTGCTCAATAAAGCAACTGCAGCCTGGAGAAGAGGAGGCTCTAGGGACACCTCAGAGCCTGAAGGAGCTCCAGGAAGAGCTGGAGAGGGACTTCAGACAAGGGATGGAGGGATGGGACAAGGGCCTGGATGGACAGGACAAGGGCCTGGAGTAACAGGACAAGGGTGAATGGCTTCCCACTGCCAGAGGACAGGGTTAGATGGGAAACTGGAAAGGAATTCTTGGCTGTGAGAGTGCTGAGGCCCTAGCACAGTGTGCCCAGAGAAGCTGTGCCTGCTCCTGGATCCCTGGCAGTGCCCAAGGCCAGGTTGGACACGGCTTGGAGCAACCTGGGACAGTGGAAGGTGGAACTGGATGAGATTTAATGTCTGTTCCAACCCAAACCATTCTATGAATCTATGAAAGACCAGCCTACTGCTGCCCATCAGCCAGATCAGAGAAATCCCCTGGGGCCACCAAGACCAGCGAACAGCCTGAATGCAGATGCTGCTGCCTGAGTCCTGGCAGGTTAGGGGCACTGTGGAGCCTGGCTCCCACCCCATACCTGGATGTAGTCCTGAACCTGCTGGTGCCTCTGCTTGGCGGTGGAGAGCTCGGCATCGGAGAAAGCCTCCCTGAGGCTCTGCTGGGAGAGGAGCGACTCCAGTTCCAGCAGGGCAGACACTTGGCAGTACTGTGTGATGAACTCCCGGTTGTATGTGAAGAAGTGGACTGGGAGAGGAAACAAGAGGGGAGGGGATGAAAAACATTAGGTCCCATGCCCTACATCCTCCTCCATATCACCCAAGATGAGGAGGCAACACTGTCCATTAGTACACCTGGACAGCCCTCAGTACATCCCTCCATCCCTGCTCCCCAGGGACTGAGGGAAGTCTAGGCACACCACTGCCCAGCCCAGCTCTCAGGAGGCCTCAGAGGACAGCAGGACCAGCAGAGTTGAGTTTTGGCATCCCTTCTCCTCACCCAGCTCGAAGATCTGCAGCGGCAGTGTGAGGAAGCCAGAGCGAGGGGTATAGGGGTTGTTCTGGCCTGGAGCAGTGCAGACATCATCTGATGGAGGCAGCAGCAGCAGGAAGGAGACCTGATCCCCAAAGTCCAGCACCTCTTGGCTGTACAGACGGAAGTCTTTGGCCTGCAAGAAGACAGTGCAGGTAACAGCTGCACACATCACCTGGTGGGGCCTCTGTCCAGTCCTCCTGCACAGATTAGTCCTCAGGGATCACCTGTAGCCAGGGGACACTGCAGCTTCAGCACACAACCAGAGCCCCCTTGCTTCTGGCATAATCTGCTTAATCTCATCACTTCTTCTCTAATTTTTCCTAAAATTTTTGAAACTTCTGGTCAAAGTCACCATGACAGGGTGTCAAAAACGTACCACCAGTAATGGCTCAGTGATGAGCAGGGAGGTGCCCTCCCAGCTACCCAGGCAGAAGCACATACCTGTCATTGGGGCTGCTGGGTTGTTTCCCAGCAGATACTTGGCATGGTGGAAGAAGGTTTCTCCCCATGCAGTCTGGCCCCAGGGGCTGAAGCTCCAGCCCAGCACTGGCCAGGGACCAACCTGCTTTGGAGGGGCAGAGTTGGGCTGGTCTCGTGCTGCCCAGGACCAAACCACCGGCAGGAGTAAACCCAGATTTGCTGTCGTTGCTTTGGAGTACAGCGTGGGAAGGACAAACAGCTCCTGTGGACACTGTCCCTGGGCAGGGCAGACTCGCCACTCACCTTCTGTCTGCACAGCACTAAAATCTGGGTGCTCCAGCCCCACCAGGAGGGCCAGCCATGCAGTTCCCCACCCACTGCAACCACCAGCACTGTGCTCACAGCCCCATCCCCTCCCTCTGCCCAGACCTTGACTCCAGCCTCTACCTCTTGAAATGGGATGTTCACCAGGGTCATCAGCTCCTTGATGGCCACTTGGAGCTCCTGAAACAAGGGGTTCTGGGACCTGTCAGTCTCTGGCTCTGTGGGAGCAGCCTCCTCCACGCTGGCCATCTTTTGCAGCCACTCCCACTCCTCCCTGCAGAAGGCCAGAGACAGACAGGTGAAGGAAGGAGCAGTTTGTGTGGACGTGGACACAATTTCTCTGAGAGCTGTTTTTGCTTGGCTGTTCCTGTCCCAGACACTGCAGCATCCCCAGAGGTATGGGAGAGGTGGAGGTAGACAGGGAACTTGGTTTGCTCTAGGCTGAATCAGACTCACAGAATGTACTGAGCTGGATGGGACCCACACGGATTGTCAAGTTCAGCCCTGACCCCTCACAGGACACCCTAACAACCCTACCCTGTGCCTGAGAGCACTGCATGGCAAGGCTAAGAGGGAGTATTACACTGCTGCTGAAGCAGGAGGTGATAGGTGCTGTTAGCCCGGATGGGACAGAGCAGCCTGACTGCCCTGGCTGAGCAGCCTTGCAAATCCCACCTGGAGATGTTGGGGTTGGAGCGAATCTTGACATGGCACAGGATGTTGGGGAGCTGCTCTGGCACCAGCACTCGGATCTGATCCACGGCACTGCACAGCTTCAAGTAGCCCAGGTAGAGGCCCTGGGAGAGGGCATGGCTGCTCCGCTGGTGATAAGCCAGCTTGTCCTGGGAACAAAGGCACTGCTGGATTGAGCAAGTCCTCACAGCAAGGCTGATGCTGTAGCACAGCCAGTCCAGCTGGAGAAGGGGAGCAGCACAGGAAGACAACCCGGTGCTGCCAGGTTTCATCTGGCACCAACTTGATGCCTCCTCTTGAAACAACAGGAGTTTTGGAGGCTGGCTGGGCTTTGCTTCCCCTCTGCTGTGAGCTTCCCAGGCCGAGGGGGAGCAGGGAGCACTGGTGTTTCCCAGGGGAGCCCAGTGCTGTCCTCGCCCCAGCACGCACCTGGAGGGAGATGAGCAGCGTGTCCAGAGCAGTGGGCTCCTCGGGGGAGGACACGGACTTCCGGCTGGTCTGCAGCTTGCAGATGGGGACCCAGCGGACGCTCTCGAAGGTCTGGTTGGTCTTCACCTCCTTCAGGGTGACGATGAGGATGTTGCCCTGTTTGTCTTTGATGGGCTCAAAGAAGACCTGCCCCAGGTCCTGGATGCCCAGCAGCCCCTGGGCAACAGGGTAGGAAGGCAGGAGAAAGCAGAGGGTCAGGGGATATCCCGGAGGCATGGTGGGTCTGGGCAGCTGGGATGTGCCTGCAGCTGCCTGCTGGAAACCAGTCTGCCCAGAAAAACACCCTGATGGTCCCCAGCCCCTCTGCAGGAGACTGCCATGACACCTGACACCTCACTGTCCCACGGCTGGAGTCCTGCCAGGGAGGATGAGGCAGGGACACACAGTCATGACAGTCATGGCCAGCAGATCCTGGGTTTATCCCGACTGTGGTACATCTGCATGCTGCTCCCAAGGGAGCTCAGCTCCCAGCATCCCACTTAAAGTGTTTGTTCCCTGCCCAGGCTGACCCTCACCTGCATCTGTGAGATAGCCAGCAGCATTTTGAAGCGTGTCTGCAGGATGCAGGAGCAGGAGGACTGGGACACAGTGACACACTGCCGCAGCCACAGGATCTCGTCCCACATACATGACACCTGCACACACCAAGGAGTGTCACCGCTGCTGCAGCTGGGTCACACCAGGCTTTTGCGGAAATTGTTTGCCTCTCTGAGTTGGGTTAGGAATGTGCATGGGCATGCAGCACCTCTCAGCAGGGTTGCAAATAAATCCCCGTGCCACAGGCACTGAGATGCCTCCAGAGTCTGTAGCCAAGGGCAGCCCTGAGCCAAGTCCACTCAGACATCCATCTTCATCTAGGACTGAAACCTTGAGTTTGAATACAAGTTGGCCAAGGTCGGGAGGGAGAAGAAAGCACTCTCCATCAGTAGATAAGGATCATCCAGCAAATTATTTTGGCCCTGAGATGCCCACAGGCACTTTCCTTAAGTCTGCTGACATCAGAGGAGCTGCCAGCAGCTCCCTGTGCATCCTACAGCAGAGGCAGAGGTGCCATGGCAGGATGCTGAGGGGAAGCAATTCAACAGCCACTGACATCCCTGTAGAGATGCAGTGCCCACCCACCCCAGCACACAGCCTGCCCAGTGTGGCTCTGGTCTGTCACTCATCTTTGGGCTTCTAGAGGTTGGGATGAAATGCCATTCCCTGGAAGTTACCTGGTCCATGCTGAACCCCAGCAAGAAGCAAGTCCACGGGCTGCTGGCACTGCCAAGCCCCAGTGTCTGGACTGGAGAGGCAGAAGTATTGCCTGATGCCTGCCTGGGTCACCTTGGTACTCCTGGCCCTCTGCCTAAACACAGGGTCCTTCAGCCACCCACCTTGGTGAGCCACAGGAAATCCTGCATGAGCAGGCAGGAGTAGGTGTCATCAATCTCCACCACGGGGATCTGATCTTCGTGGGTTACCAGGATGTTGTCGTCCTTGTAGAAGATGGCTGTCAGGTAGAGGCCCCTGCATGGGAGGGAAGACAGACTTCATTGCCACCCCCAGCTGCCAGCTCCATCTCCCAAAGGGTCTCTTTCCTGAGAGAAGAGGAGATGCTCTGCCCCAGGTCCCCACTTCTCTCCAACAGCCTGTGGCAGAAGAGGCTTGTGGCTGGTACGGGAGCAGGAGCAGGAACCCAGCGTGTCCCAATAGATACCACGGCCCATGACCCTGCAGCACATGGGACAGAGATGGGCCAGACTGTGCAGGGGACACTCTGGGTCTGGACAACTTGGAGTGCCAGGTGAGCCCCAGAGGTGATGCAGGGATCTGGGCACCAGCACATCTTGGCCAGTCCAAATGGAGACACCAAGAGAACCTCTGATCTCTGGGCCATGGGACTCCTCTCCACTGACACCACAGCTCACTCCCAGTGCAGACCCTGCTCAGGGCACCCCCAGCCCCCAGTGTGCAGGCACAGCTCTCAGGATGGGCAGCTCTGCAGCCCTGCTGGGACAGGGGCTCTCCCCAACCCCATGCACCAGCTCTCACCGCTTCAGTGTCTTGAGAAACTTGCTGCCAGGGTGGAAGAGGTGTTTGAGGCTCTTGGAGACTGAATGCTTTCTGCTCTGGGGCTGGTTCTTGCAGGGCTCTGTGGAGCAGAGAGCAAAGGATGCTGCAGCAGGAGATGAAGAGCTGATACCAACTCATTGGGAAGGCTGAGATCCCCACTGCCTGAGCACTGGCAGTGGGGTCTCCACTGCCTGAGGTGTCTCCCTGCTCTCCTCATCCATGGCACAGATCTATTCCTGTACCACCCAGCTCTGTGGATCACACCACAACCGTGGGGACTCAGCTGCCCCTGCCTCAGCCTCCCTGGAGCACTGTGCTGTGGGCTCACCGTGGCAAATGCAGTGCTGGTGGACGGTCTTCACCTGGCCCAGGAGATGGTCCAGAGCTTCAGCCTGTCCCCTCCGCCGTGGCGCCCTGCCGTCGTACTCCCGCCAGTCTGTGGGGACAAACCAGCATCACCCTGGCACCCCTTTGCCTGGGCCAAAAGGGGTTCCCATCCCCTCCTCCCACATCATCTGGTGTCCCCCCCCATGCCACAGCATGGCAGCAGGTGTGGGTGCTGGGCACTTCTGGGTGTGCTGGGAGATCCCCAGCTTTGTGCCACTCTTCCCAGGAACCCCCAGCTCTGCACAGCACCCCGTGGCCACTGGCCTCCTCACAGCATGGCAGGGACACACCAGGGGGAAGGAACAAGGTCTGTCTGTTTCTGCTACACTTCACTGGCCTTAAAAAATAAAATTCTTTCCAGTGTCTTCCTCCAGGTCTTCCCCAGTTACTCCAGATGAGTGCTGGAAGCTGGGCTTACCTCGACAAACACATAAATAAACTCCCATCAGCTCCACCCGCTGTGGGCCAGCAGCAGGACCATGAGCAGGGCTGGGGACCTGCTGGCTCTTCTCCCTCAACTTTATATTAATTGCTTTAAACACCCCATGTCCTGCCCACTGCTGTTTTCCATGGAAAGTTCAGCTCTGTTAACTTTGGCTAGAACTTGCCACTATTTTTAGTAGCTTTAAAAACACCCAGGGAGGTACTTGACTATATTCTGCTGGGCCAGGGAGGGATCTCTACTGAAGGGAGAAATATTACTGGTAATAAAAATAAATAAACCCCACTCCTGTCTGATTCACTTCAGCTACACTCAATTGATGCCACCTAGATCTTGGTCACAGGGAATGTGACCTGTGTGAGGCGGCAAACGGGCTTTAAAGTGGGTGCAAATATGACAGGGACAAGACCAAGCCATGGCAGTAGACTGCTGTGCCCTTGCTATGTGCATTCCTAGACATGCAAATGGATTTTTGGTGATTTCAGTGCTCTGTGGACATGCAGCCAGAGCTGTGCATGGTGCTGCACATCTCTGACCCATTACTGTTGACCTCCACCTGTTCCCAATGCCCTCACTGCTCCCTGGGTGCCTTCAGCATGGTGGGATAGGAATGGGCTTCCATGGCCTTGGGACAAGCTCAGCCTCTCAAGGGGCTGTTCCTTACTCGTTTACAGCATCAGTCCCATGGGACACCACACAGGCACCTGTTTTGGGACTGGTGACATGTGGCAGAGACATTTCTGGAGCCCCCTTAGTCCTGAACTTCACCTTTGGGCTGCTCTTTCCAGCTCAGTCCACCTGGCCCTTCTTCACCCAGCACCCCAGGGTGCCTTGTATGACATTGGATGGCTGTTTCCTGACACTTTTCCTGGGGCCAGCATGGGGAGGAGAGTGCTAACAGCCCAGAGCTGGTCTCTTCTGGGGCTCGTGACCCCCATCCTAGCTCCATGCTAGGGAATGCAAGTCTTTGGGCCTGGGCTGGATGGGAGAGACCATGTGGTGGTACAGAGTGGGAGGCCACTGCCCCCCAGGACCACTCTGAGTCCTGGCTCTTTGCCACCTAATAGCTTTCTCCATGGAATGAGCTGATCCAGGTGGCCTGAAATGGCTCAGCCTTTCCCAGGCAGCAAGGGTAATTCCAGGCTGAAAACTCACTCTTTGACAAAGCACTTGTTGGCTGAAGGCAGCATCCCAGAACCCCGGGCACAGCCTTCCCGCCTGGCCCGAGACTCCAAATTCTGCCTCTGCCCCTGGGTCCACTCCCTCCCATCCCAGCAGTGAGAGGGACCCCTGGATGGCACAGGGAGCTGTCCTGTCCCCCCAGCCCTGTGCTGGCTGCCGTGGGAGTGTTCCCAGGGGTACTCACTGGAAGGGATGGCGAAGGGGGGCATGGAGGCTTGTGGGGGACCCCAGCCCTTCATGTTGTAGGCAGACACGCGGACGTGGTACGCCGTGCCCTGCAAGGAGAGCAGCACACTCAGCATGGCACCACCTCTTCCAGCTTGGCGGGTGAGGCAAGGAGGATTCCCCCAGCCCACTGCTCCAGTACACCACGAGAGCACTCAGCTAGGAGCCCACAGCCTGGGTCACTGGCTCTCACCTCCCCTCCTGTACAAAGTCCTTGTTGTGAGGCACTAGAGAATCCCCGTGGCCCTGCTGGGTGGGTTTGGGGCACACAGAGGAAGGACTGGACATTGCAAATGCCCCTTGCCAAAGCTGCTCCAGCCTGAAAGACTCAGTGATTGTGTGGACTGGGGTGCTGGCGATCCCCTGGGACATATAAGGTTCCAGCCCCGTGGCCCTGCTGGGTGGGTTTGGGGCACACAGAGGAAGGACTGGACATTGCAAATGCCCCTTGCCAAAGCTGCTCCAGCCTGAAAGACTCAGTGATTGTGTGGACTGGGGTGCTGGCGATCCCCTGGGACATATAAGGTTCCAGCCCCTGGAGACAGGGATCTGGCCCAGCACTGTCAAAGGCTTGTAGCACAGTGACAGTGATTAAAGTCTCTGATCAAAGCCCAGTCAAGCTGACAGATGTTGCCAGGCCTCCAGGCACTCATGAAGGCAACAGGACCTATGGAGCAGCTCTGAGAGCGTGATTGATGGGCTTGGAGCAGTTCCTTGCAGCGATGCTGCTCCAGGCACCGCCTGAGTCCCTCCCACCACACTGAGGGCAGCTCCCACCCCGACAGCACTCCTGGGCTTGGAACTGCTGCTGGGCCTAAGCCCCTCTCACCTCACCAAGGGGGTCCTCTGCTCCTCAAATCAGTGCTCCCTGCCTGCCTACCCCTGCTAAGGGTGACCCCATTTATCCCAGCATCTGCCCGTGCCCCCATCCTGAGCTCCATCCCACCGCAGTCCCTGTGTCCCTGGTGCCGGCCCAGACATGGCTCTTATGGTTCTCAGGGAGATAAAACAGCAAGGGTCCACGGTCCCACCAGCCATGACCTTGCCGAGCTCCCAAAGATGAAGATGGAGCTGGTTCCTCCTTCGGTGGCATCAGGGCTGGGGCGAGGGGTTGGACTGTGCAGGTGGCAGAGGACTGAGCCACTGATTTACTGCCCAGGAAGAGCCTGGGTGGAGACAGGAGTGGGGAGGGGGACGGAGGACAAGTCAGGCATGAGGTGAATGGGCCTGTTGTGCCTGTCACTGCCGAGTCCCTGGCACCCTGTCAGGGAGCTTCCCCACTGTCAGTGGCTCCAGCCATGGGCGGACAAACAGATGCTTCTCCCAGCCCCACACTCTTGGCTCTGCCCAGGCTCTGCCCATGGCATACAGCATGGCACAATCCTCTTGTTCCTGCTCAGAACGATCATAGAAACAAAGAATCATTAAGGCTGGAAAAGGTGTCTAGGATCACTGAGTCCAACCATTGCCAAGGCCATCACTAAACCATGTCCCAAACTACCAAATACAAGTCTTTGGAACATTTCCAGGGATAATGACTCCACCACTGCCCTGGGCAGCCTGATCCCCTCCTCATGTGCTGCAGTATGGCCTGTGGCTTTTCCCAGCTGTGGGCTCTCCCTGCTGAGCCCTGCCTGCTGTGGGCACCCCGGCACTCACGGACACCAGCCCCTGGATGGTGAAGTGCAGGTCCTTCAGCTTGTCGATCACGGCTTCTCCCAGCAGTGGTGAGAAGGTGGGGGAGCAGCTCCACTCCACTGCAAGCAGAAAGACCCCAAGGTGCATGAGACCCTGGAGTGGGGACAGGCCACCAGGGCTGGGGCAGCATGTCACAGACAGCAGCTGCAGGGGGATGGCAGACAGCACAGGAGATGGAGGCAGCGGAGTGCAGGCATGGAAAAGGTGATTCATAGTGGGGAGAAGGTCATGAGGAGGTCATGGGGAGCTGCTGTCGTCACCAAGCCACATAAGATGGGGTCAGCACCTTTAATTGGTGGGTCAGAAGTGGGGGATGGAATAAATTATTCCAGAAGCCAAAAAGATATAGTTTAAGTGGGTGAGGTGTGCATAACAATGAAGTATTCCCAGTGTGCAGGATGAGGGGGGCAGTCGACAAGTGACACTCCGAATTTTCCCTTGGTGCAGGATGATGTTTGGTCTAGCTCAGAGCATTTGGATGGTGGCTAGGCTGTCCAGCAGCCATGGCTTCCTCTGTCCTTCAGTATAAAAGTGGCCTCACTGGGGCTTGGCAGCACTGCCCATGGCTCTGTTGTGTTGATATGGGGTGCAAGGCACCTGCTGTGGCTGTGTGACCCTGCCCTGCTGCAGGGATCGTCATCCTTACCTTTGTACTTGGTGACAACAGCTGAGTTGACGCTCAGGGGCTCCCAGAAGGTCACCTGCAATGAGGAGCTGCTGGCCACAGAGAGGTGGACGCTGCTGGGGGCATCTGGCACTCCTGGGGACAGAGAGTGCAGGGACTGCTACAGCAATGACGGTCACTCTGAACCTCTCCGTGTCCCTCTTGGGCCTCTCTCCGGTCCCAGGGGCATGTTCCCTGATGGAACATATTCTCCCCTCCATGCACCCACACTGCAAGTTCTGGCCACAGGGTGCAGGCGATGGGTGCTGGTGCCCCGCACAGCCCCACTCCTTCCCCTGGAGCAGGGACAGCCCCCCAGCCCTCCGGTGGTCACTCACGGGCATGCTCAAACCCTGCCTTCATGCGCTTGTAAAGCCGGAATCGCCACTCCCAGGCCTTGAGCTGCTTCTCCTTCTCGGAGCAGTCAGCATTGGGCGCCTCGTTCACCACCTGTGCCATCAGCTCGTTGACACGTTGCTCCGCTTCCCGCACCAGCGTGGAGAGGTGCAGTGAGCGGCTTTCCAGGCTCACAACTGTGGGAAGGTGCACACAGCCACGGGCCCAGGAGGAAAGGGAGGAGAAGGTGGTTAGGGCAGGCTCTGCCACTGCTGGCAATGAATCCCCACCCTGAGACCCCATCCTCCTCTCCATGTCCTGGTCCTGGGGTCTGCCTGAGTGTGCGGTTCCCCTCGAGCCCTGCTGCAGCCTGCATCTGTCTCCCAGAGCCCAGTGATCACCGCCCCACCTGCATGCAATGCCTGGGGTGCTCCACTGCATCATGCTGGAGACACAGGCGATGGGCACAGCACGACTCCTGTCCCAACTTACAGTGTGGACTCTCCTTCGCTCCCGCCTGCAGCAGGGCCCTGGCGATGGGAGCGTTGTTGGTCATGATGGCGATGTCGAGGGGCAGGAGCCCCTCGCTGTTGGGAGTGTTGAGGTCCAGCTCCTCAGGGCTGTAGTGTTTCAGCATCTCCTGCACCCTGTCAAGATCCTGCAGTTCCACAGCCTCAAAGAGTGCAGCATTGCTCTGGAACTGGGTGAAAGGAGAAATGCAGCTGGGCTGAGCATGGGGCACCCTCCTCCATCCCACCACATACCCTGGACCCTCACTAGCACCCCATGAACCCAATTAGGGAGAGGGTGCCCTCATTCCAGGGGCTTAGGAGCATCAGCTCTTTGCAGACAAATCTGGATGATGCCAAGCAAACACCTGGACCATCTCCAACTGAACTTCCTACAGCTTCACTTAACACAATCTTGTGCTCCCACCCAGGTTCCAGCACCACCCACACAGGGACCCTCTGTCCCCATCTGGATGGAACCAGAAGTCACTGACCAGGTAGGACTTGCGGAGCTTCTCCTTCTCGCCCCGTCCCACCAGGCTGCCCTCGTCGAAGGAGGTGTAGTTGACACGGAATTTCCCGGACAGGTTTCGATAGAGCCTCTTGGCTGCATTTGGTGAGGAAGGGCCTGGTGGCTTCCTGGCCTGTGCCAGCTGCAGGTCCCGCATCTGCTGCGTCATTTTAGGGGAGGATGACCTGGGAAAAAGCCAGGAGGGAAATGAGGCATGGAGGATGTGCCAGAAAGGCAGAGGCACATCTGTATTGTCAGGACCAAGACAGGAATCAGAGAGCCAGAGCACTCCCAAGCAGTACCAATGTGAGTGGCTGCAAGGTGAATGCCAGTGACAGCAATGCTCTCACCCATCTGTTTTCAGCTGTGGCAGATCTATTCCTCCTCCTCACCACTGCTGCTGGCCCTGCAGGGGTGCCAAGGGGCTCCTATGATCCCTGCAGGTAAGAGATTTCCTTCCAGACACAAGCTGGGATGTCCAAAGCAACCTCAGGCTGCTCAGCTCTACAACTGGTCTGGATGCATCCCACAAGGGCAATGTCTCCACACACCCAGTCTCCACCATCCAGCTCCTACAGAGATGGGCTTCCCCATCCAGGGATGCCCAGTCCCCTCAGCAGCGGAGGCTGCAGGGCCCGGCAGCCCCCAGACTTGTGCTGGGTGATTGGTGTCTGTCACCATTGGCCTGGGATAGCCTCCTGTACCCTCTCCACACCCACCCTTCTACAAGAA
The DNA here is from genome assembly GCF_050655825.1 of Lonchura striata. Lineage (NCBI taxonomy): Eukaryota > Metazoa > Chordata > Aves > Passeriformes > Estrildidae > Lonchura > Lonchura striata. The sequence continues at coordinate 16,040,150 of NC_140716.1, read as the reverse complement.
CCCGTGTCTTGCACTTCCCACCATCCCTCAGCCCTTTCTGGTACATGGCTTTTCTCAGAGTTGTTATTCCAGCAAAGGGCACTCTCTGGAAGTGGGAGCAGGGAACATTAAGGGCCATTTCTAAGGGCATCCAGACAATGCCAGGTCCTGACAGGGACCAGTGACCCCAGTCTTCCGCTCACCAAGAGATCCAGGCTTCACAGCTGCTCCTTACCTTTTCCATCCATTAACCTACAAAATCTTTTCTCCTCTCTGACTATAGAATCACAGACTGGTGTGGGTTGGAAGAGAACTTGAAGACCTGCCACTGGGACATGATTTTCGTTCTTATTTTCAAGATCTACCAGTCACAAGGAATGCTAGAGTCTTTTCTGGGGACCTCCAGAGTGGGAGCTGTTCCTCTCCCTGCAGTCAGGACCCTCCTGTCTCCATCAAGACCTCATCTCACCAGTCAAAATCCCCTGCTTTGGCATGAGTGCGGCCCTGTTGCTGTGTGGGGCTTTTACCCATGAGTCATCCCCTATGGCATGGAGGGTTTCCACTGCGTCAAACATCTGATCCCCTTCTTGCAGGAGCTCTGGCACAGTTCCCAGAGAGGAGCATCAGGTCTTAGGAGCATTTAGCATTACACTTAACAGAGTTTCTCTCAGCTTTGACCCCATCCCCCGGTGTATATGGTCAGATATTTAGGGGCAAAGTCTTCCTCCTCTTGCTTTATTGGTTAAATATCAAGAGTGATAAAAGCATGGCATTTGGCTGAAGGTCATGCCAGAACACCCCAGTGAGGCTGTGCCTGCAGTAAGGATGTTTATAAAGCCATCATCGTGAGACAGGATATTAATAACCCCTTGCTCTGCACTTTGTCGTCCTCATTTCAGATGAGGCACAGGGGGCTGCAGAAGGACTTTAATGATTTTACCTTTTACTACTGTGATATTTAGGAGTGGAAAATGCTGGGAAGGTTGTCTCCTGGCAATCATTCATCTCATCAGTTTCAGACTGTGGAGTTAGAGGTCTCCAGTGTGGCCCAGCCACAGTGTCAAGTTGCTGCCCTGGATTGCTCCAGAAATGGACATTATCTGAACACAGGGCTTCATGGATCAGACACTGAGCACCAGTCACACCAACCAAAGGCCTATTTGCAAAAGCAGACAGGTGTTTTGTCACTTCAGGTGGCAAAACACTCCTGAGCAGTCACGTGGGAGTGGGTGAGTTTTGAGCAGCAGAGTCCTACTGGTTCTGATGGGGAGGAAGGGATCAGCATCCAGGAGTGTGTCACTATGGTGGGAGAGATCTGCACAATGCACGGAAGGGCTGAAAAACCAGTCTTACAGTCTCCAGGACCTGCCTGGCTCTGGACACAGTGTCCTCAGCCTGGGCACACCATATGTCATCACGGACAGGGAGCAGCTCACACACAGCACACACAGCCTCTGCAGAGGGCCGGGCACAGAAGTGGAGCAGCAGCACAGCTCTGCTGTCACTGGTGCACAGAGATGAGAGAAAAGCCACCTGTACCTGAGCAGGCAGAGCTGTTCTGGCAGGAGGAGACCGAAAGGCAGGTTCTGATCCTCAGGAGAAGCCTGAGATGCAAAGCACTGCCTGGCGTATTTAGGAAAGAGAACTGACTTGAGAGGTTCTCCAGCAAAACCTTGTCCTTTCTCTTGTGTTTAAGAGTTCCCTGCTGCCCAAGTTCTCTCTCCTCTCCACTTCCAGCTGCTGCTCAGAGGTGAAGGTGGCTCTTCCAGCAGGCTCATCAACAAGGTGTGGAAATTCCACTCCAGCTCCCCTTCTTCAAAGGAGGCAACAATGCTGTCCCACACAGAATGCTCTTCCCTCTGTGGAAGCTGGAGCAGACCCTGTTGGAACAGATCCCTGCTCCATTCGTGCCTGCAGAATCATGGTTTAAAATGGAGTGGTGCTTTGGAGAGAAAGTAATTTGTTCTGCCAATTAAAATACACAGCAAATGACCCAGTGTAGGCAGACTGCACAGCTGGGAGGAAGCTCTCTCAGAGATGGCAGAAACAGAGGCAGAGAGAAATTTCTCACTGTTTTCCCTCCTCTGATTTGCTTTTAATGAGAAGTAAAGAGATGGAAATTATTCAGTGCTCAGGAGTAAACATCTATGTACATTAAACCAGGTGCCCCCAAGAAAAAAAGGTTTCCTGCCCTGTGGTTATGAATCATCTGGACTCAGTGAGATGATCTTGATTTATCTACAGCTAAACTTTGCCCTGGAGCAACTGATAGCTGAAAACAATGCCTGCAGATGTCCTGACCTCAGGGGCTGACCAGCCAACACCAGCTCACCCATGGCAAAGCCCCATCCTGCAGGGAGGTGTGGAAGGAGATCCCACCTTCTCTGTCTGAAGAGTCTCAGTGCAGCCAAACTAAATTTATCCCAGCCACAATTGGTTCGTGTTGCTAATTATTGTCCTACAGTCTGCAAGCAGACTTTGCCTGCTTTGCCCACCCTAGCAGTTCAGCTCTCTGGCCATGGAGGATGTGTTTGTGACCATCAGGGAGGTGATGTGGACATCGGATTTGCAGTGCCAGAAACCCACACACCATCAAACTCCATCTCTCCATAGAAGAGGCTGAGGTTCTGTGGAAGGATGAGCTGGGGCTGGTCACATCCCTCTGAGGTCAGTTCTGGGCCTCTCATAGAAAGAAAAACCTTGAGGGACTGGAGCGTGTCCAGAGAAGGGAACAGAGCTGGGGAGGGTCAGGAGCACCAGGAGGGGCTGAGGGAGCTGGGAAAGGGGCTCAGCCTGGAGAAGAGGAGACTCGATTGAGAGGGACCTCATGGCTGTGCACAACTCCTGACAGGAGGGGACATCCAGGCTCTGCTCCCAGGGGAAACAGCCTCAGGTTGTGCCAGGAGAGGTTTGGATGGGATATCAGGAAAACTTTTTTCCTGGAAAAAAAAGGAAATGGCACAGCTGCAGAGGGCAGTGGTGGAGTCACCATCCCTTGAGGGGCTTAAGAGTTTTGTAGATGTGGCATTTGGGGACATTGTTTAGTGGTGGCCTTGACAGTGCTGGGTTAATTGTTGGATTTGATGAACTTAAAGTTTTTTTCCAACCTTAGTGATTCTAACTATGATTCTGTCTCAGGAAACCAATGCAATAGAGGTGGTTTTCTTTTTTTAAAAAAGCACATGAGGATGGATGATCATAAGGCATTTTCATTTTTTCCCTTCCTCCACCATCGAACACAAACAAATCGACTGGGTAGTTTACAATGTGGTTTATGGATATTCTGAATGTTAAGGTTTGCAACACTGCAGATCCTGGCCTAGTAAAAAGTGTTAATAATTGTTGCAATTCCTTGATTTTAAGTGTGTTTTGTGGAAGGGTGTAGCCCCTCCGAGTCTCCAGCTGAGAAGCAGTCCCTGACAGAGCTGCTGTGCCCCAGGACAGAGCTCAGAGCCCAGGTGGGCTGGACAGCTCTGCCCACTCCGAGCCCAGTGGGTACCTGGCCAGGGAATGACCACCCTGCCCACAGGTCACCAGGCCAGACATAAGGAAGAAACTTTTTATCATGAGGGTGGGGAGGCCCTGGCACAGGGTGCCCAGAGCAGCTGTGGCTGCCCTTGGATCCCTGGCAGAGTCCAAGACCAGGCTGGATGGGCTTGGAGAAACCTGGGACAGTGGAAGGTGTCCCTGGCCATGGCAGGGGGTGGGATGAGATAAACAGTATTTAAGGTTCCTTCCAACCCAGAGGAGTTCATGAATCTATGATGTGGCTGGTGGGGACCATGGTGCCATCCCACAGACCGGCCAGCACCAGGAGCCTGGCTATGAACAGCTCATGTGCCAGCAGTGCTGCTGCTGGGGCAGGGACCTTCCAGCCACACCCTGAGCCTCCGGGTCCCTGCGACCCCCAGGCTGGCTGTGGGAAGGAAAAGCTCCCCTGCCTGCCCAAGTGAAGGCTCCAGGCACAGCAGCTGACATGAGCTCAGCTCTACACTCCAGCGCCTGGGGTCAGTGTGGGTGGCTGTCACTCCAGGGAGCTGCTCCACCATTCCCAGCCTGCTGCAGCAAACAAGGAAGCAGCAGGGCTCCGTGCACAAGAAAAAGGGAGCCTGAAGGAAGGGGCATGAAAGGTGCTGATGGCTTTCAAAGGACAAGGGTTGGTATTGGGACCAGAAGAGGGACTGGGCCCTTGCAGTTTGCTGAAGCCTCACAGTCACTTGGATGTCAGTAGAGCGTTAGCACAAGATGCCAGGGATACTCTCCTGAACCATGCTCCAATTCGGTTCAGAGAGGCATCCAAGGATGGAACAGGTAAAGGACAGCAGCAGCCTAAAATCCAGTTATCAGGGAGAGACAACCCAATGCAGGGAGCTCACAGCAAGAGGTGACCAGCACCAAGTGTGGGCAGCAGGGAAAGGGAGCAAATCTGCCCCTCTGCCCCACTCAGGCGAGACCCCATCTGCAGAGTTGCCTCCAGATCTGGGCCCCCAGCATAGAAAAATGAGTCCAGAGAGGCTACAGAGATGCTTCAAAGACTGGAGCCCCTCTGCTCTGGAGCTGGGCTGGGAGAGCTGGGGGTGCTCACCTGGAATAGGCTTCAGGGAGAGCTCAGAGCCCCTGCCAGGGCCTAAATGGACTCCAGGAGAGCTGGAGACGGACTGGGGACAAGGGATGGAGGGACAGGGGGGAAGGGTGAATGCCTCCCACTGCCAGAGGGCAGGGATGGATGGGATATTGGGAAGGAATTGTTCCCTGGCAGGGTGGGCAGGCCCTGGCACAGGGTGCCCAGAGAAGCTGTGGCTCTTCCTGGATCCCTGCCAGTGCCAAGGCCAGGTTGGATGGGGCTTGGAGCAGCCTGGGATAGTGGAAGGTGTCCCTGCCTGTGTCAGGGGGTGGAACTGGATGATCTTTAAGGTCCCTTCCAACCTGAGCTCTTCCACGGCTGTATGATCCTATGAGATCAAGTGGGAAGATCAACAGAGAGGTATTTCCTGAGAGAAAAATCTGAGTGTGAGAGGTCTCTCCACACCTGAGCACACTTGGTCTGACCCACGTCCAGGGCTGTGCTCACTCCTGTGCAGCAGGAATTCACAACTATGGCCATGGACAGTTGGACACCAACACAGCAGAGACCAACACTCAGAGCAGCTCCCCCACAGCCATGGGGACAGGAACAAGAGGTGCCACGTCTGGCATGAAGAGGAGCTGCTGATGTGTTTGCATTTTCCACTCCTTTTTCCCAAGCATAAGCAATTTTTCATGACTGGCAAAATAGAAGCTGGATTAAAAATGGAACATGAGTAGGGGAACCCTTCCAAAGAGTGGGATTTCATAACCCACCAAAAAGCACGCTCAGAACTAGGACCAAATGCCATGATCAGCATCCCTGCAAGGCAGCAGCGCTCATGGAGCAGCAGGCACAGCAGTTACCCACCCTGGGCTGTACAGACCACTGAGGCATTTAGGTGCTGTGCAGTGACCTGGCCACGCAGACACAGAGCAAAACACTCCTGCTCCATGGAAACATCTGTGTGCCTAGAAAATGCACTTGCCTATTGAAAACAGGGTCCAGGGAAAGGCACCAAAGCAGACTTTGTTTGTTTGTTTGTTTGTGTTTCATCCAGCTTTTCTCTTTTCTCCCCACTTGGCAAACCTGCTGGGTTTTGTTTTGAGTGGAGCTGAAGTGAGCATGCCTCTTTTGTTTAGCAATAACAACTAACTTATATAGATGGTCTCCTACCACGATATTTTTGTTGGAGCTCCAGAAGCCCAGTGCTGCTATAGCCCAATGCCTAGAGGAATTCAGCATGGTGTCAGGCCCCTGGGTCAGTGCAGAACTTCCTGAGCACAATGGCAGCACATTGTCCCTGCTGTCCCCAGGCCGGGCACACTGCGGTGTGCCTGTGCTGCCCAAGGAGCTCATGGCCCGTGGCAGCAGGGAACACCCCCATGGACACACAGCCCACCCTGGCGCAGCAGGGCTCTGGAGGGGAAAGCTGACACCCAGCAGCTCAGTACCCAAATGAAAAGTGCATCCTGGGTGACATCTGCAATACCCAGCAGTGCCTAGCACTCTGCACCTTTCCAGGAGATGAAGAGCAGCATTCCCCCTTGGAGCACTTTTCCTCTGAGCATTCCCGCTGTGCCATCCAGGCTGCTCCCCAGATCAGAAGGTTTTTTGCATCTCTCGAGGAACACTTGCACTGGGATCACATGGCAGGGACACCCCCCTCACCTCCAGGGCTGGTCCTCACTCAGCTGTGGCAGAAGGGACTCACACAGGCTGGACACATGAGATCCCACACCACAGAGCCAGCTGGGGGTCAGCAGTGTCCTCCTAAGGCACAGCCATGTCCTTTGGCACAGCATGAAAGAGCTTGCCCAAATGTCTCATCCCCATTTAAATCACAGGCTGAATTTAGGAAAGATGGAGACTTCAGGACTCCGAGAGAGGTCTGGAGCCAACCAAGTAGATCACTTGCTGACAGTGTCCCATAAAACACCCCAGTGCTGCAGGCCCAGCAGTGCCTTTGGGAGGAAGGGAGTGGAGACGCTTGAGCAAACTCTGCTGCAACACAATAATGCTGCTGCTCCTTGCTTTTCTTTATTTTTTAAATTAGACCTCCTGATCACTGCTTAAAAGTGAGACCAGAAGGATCTTGTGGTTCAATGGCCATTAAAATGTAGCCCAAATCAGACTTCCATTTGCAGTGTGCCTGTGACATCTGCCATCAGGGTCAGGACTGGTGTCAGGCAGGGCTGACATCACAAAGTGCTACTGCCCCAGCGTGCCATGCAGGGCACCCTCCTGCACACACACCTCACGCAGCACTGCCAGGGCATAGGGCACATCTCCCTGGGGACTGTGCTGAGGGACATGGCACAACGTCCCTGCCAAGGCAGGTGATGCTGCCAACACCAGCAGCCTTACATAAGCAACACCTTGGGCTGCAGTGAACGGGGCACTAGTGGGCACAGCCTGGCTCCAGACACCCCAAACCATCCCTTGAGGGAGGAAATTCAACATTTCAGAGGCTCACACAGTCTCCATTCACAGATCTGGGTCAGGAAGCTTCTACACCTTGCCCAGTTCTGCTGATTTTACTGTTTTCACAAGGATTTACCCAGCAGAGCTGCTGTGTGTCCTGCCCAGATGTTCCTACCTAGAAAATCCACAGAAAACCCACTTTTCTGTTTTCTATGCTGCCAAACTTTTGCGGGGATGGAGCCGAGTGGGTCTGTGCATTACAGATTGAGGACATCTCTGACTGGACGGGTTCGGGAGCTGCTGCTTGGGCTGCAGCATCCCTGTGTGACTCGCACATGTCCCTGGGGCGCTCCCGGTGCCAAAGGCCGCCGGTCCCTCCCCACCGGCAGGCACGGGGGACGCCTCAGCCCTGGGCTCCCATCTCCCGGCCAGCGCGAACCTTCCTCGCTGCCTCGCCACAAAGCCAGCCTTTAATTGCTGCTTGACATTAAGTATCTGAGCAAGGGAAGTCTTGGGTAAATGTTCTTGCTATGGGAACACACAGTGCTGAGTCTCTTTAATTACATTGTTTTTGTTTGGCTTTTTTTATGAGTTGCGCTGCGGCTTGCCCTCCCTGACAGGCCGGCGAGGCTCACGCTAAATATGGCCGGGTTTAAAGCCCGCCGTGAAACCCGAGCCGCGGCACCAGACTGGCTGGACGCGGGGCAAGCCAGGGTTACGCGGGACGCGCATTCCAGCCGCCGCTCCGGCCCGCGCTGCCCCCGCCCCGCTCACACGCCCGAGCCTCTCCCAGAACGACCACCACGCTTCAAACCACCGCTGCGTCTTCCTCTTCCTTGCCCTGTGAAACCCTCCTGCGAACAGCCCAACCCTGGGCCCCAGGCTGCCCCGTTTCTGTCGTGCTCATCACTTCCACACTGGCCCACATCTCCGCGGTACCCATCGAGCCCGTCTCCATCACAGCTGTCACTTCCTGTGCTCTCCCCATCCCAAACTGTCGCGCTCCACACCTGCTCAGCCCACCTCCAAACTGCCCCTCGGGGCCAAAGAGCCTTCTTCCCACTGGCCACACTGCTTTCATCTTCTTCTGCCCTCCTTGTTATTTTAAAGGCATTCCAGAGGATGCTGTCAGGCTTGGATGTGGTTTGGTTGGGTTGTTTGTTTTCATACTGGAGGTTTTATGATCGCATTGGGAACAAGCCCTAATTGAGCTGCAATTTGAATTGCAGTCCGTGGGTATTTGTTTCATTTTTGGAAGGGCTCAAATGGCTCTGCAGCTTAGGCTGGAGAAGGCATTTGGTTTTAACTGGAACCTGATGGAGACAGGACAGAGCAGGACAACTGCCCTGAGTCATGATTAAAGTTCCTGGGGAAGTGCAGTGTGGTCAGCCTGGTGCCAGGTACTCACGACACAACAGGCGGTGCTGGTTGTGATCACAGCCCTGTGACCACCCAAAAACCCTGGCACTGTCAGGGAGGAGGCAGACACAGCCAGAACTCTGGTGCCAAGAGCCAAGCGCACAGCCCTGGGGCCTGGCTCAGTGGGAGCTTGCAGCCACCCTGCAATTCCCTGTCCCCTGCAAACTTCTTTTTCCTGTGAAGTCCTGCCCCTGCAAATCCTTGTCCCCTGCAAACCTCTGTCCCCTGCAAACCCCTGTCCCCTGAAAAATGCTGTCCCCTGACAGCCCATGTTCTGCAAATATCTGTGCCCAGCAAATCCCTGCGCTCTGTAAACCCCTGGTCCCTGCAAACCTCTGCAGGGGTTTGTGGCTTGTGCTTGCCTGGCCCCCTAAAGCAAGAGAGCTCAGCACCCCAGAGGGAGCTCAGCACCACCGCTGGTTGGTCCTTGGGGAGTCAGGAGCTGCCCCAGACCAGAGCTGCTCATGGGAACAGGCAGCAAGAAGGGGCAGCACCTAAATGTCAGTGCCCCGGCTGCCCTTCGTGGGAACTGCGCAGTGCCACTTTCCAGTGACTGTGTCCCACACCCACTGGCAGAACTAGTGTTCAGCCCCATACCCAAATGTGCCTGATGCTTCCAGCACCAGCAACGAGCCAGACCTTTGCAGGTAGGGATGGGCAGACAGAGGGACCAGAGAGCACCTGCTCTGCTCCATTCCCATCCTGCCAGGATCTGAGAAGCCCAGATGCTGGAGCAGATCAGCAGAGCTCTAGGAGACACCTCCAAGCCACTAACACCATCCTAATTAAAGCAGACTTCCACATGGGGAAGCAGATGAGCCGTGGGGACTTGCTGCCCCTCTGTCAGGAGGAAACCCTATCCCAGGCTGGCCTGCCAGGAACAAGCAACACTCCTGCCACAGCTGCATGTATGCAAACCCTGCTCCGGGGGATCAAATGCAGGAGCTGAGTCATACGATGATTGAAATCAAAGATCGCTGAAGGCAAAATAAGGGAGAAAAAGTATCCCTGTGGGTTCTCAGAAGCCCACTTTGGATCCAACAAGAGCAGGAGGTAGATGCTCAGCATGGAGATGCCAAGGGCACAGCTGGCATGCTGGGAAGAGTGAGAAGGGATGTAAAGTCATACTCATCCAAGCCTGTCCCCTTCTTTGGGTCCTGACGCACACTTTTGGAGAGGGAGCAGGGCAGGGGGCTGGCAGAGCCCATGGAGCCAGAGGCTGTTCTAATGAGAGAAGGAAGGGGGCTGGGATGACAGCGTCCCTGCTGCTCTGAGGGCTGCTGCCATGTACCTGCACCCCACTAAAGAGCCCAGGACCTTCCAGGAGCCAGGAATAAGCACTCATCTGCCTGTGCCCAAGATAGCTTGAGCTTATACCAGAGGATGTCATGTGTTTTGTCATGCCTCACGCCAGTGTAGTGTTCCAGTGTCTCCTCACTCCCCTGACACAACCAGGGCTCTCCCCCAGGTGTGGTCTCTCCACATCACTGTGCCTTTCCCAGCATGGTGGGGTCCACACGCAGACTCCCCACTACAGTTCCAAGGTTGGGTCAGCTCCTGGTTCTGCTGGAACAGGGTTCCAGGGAGCCTCATCCCCATGCCTTGCCCTGGGGCTGAGGCTGGCCTGGCATGAGACCTGCAGACTCATCCCAGCAGTGGGAGGCAATCCATTTGCACCAGACCTGCAGAGAACCAAATCCTTTAACCTCCTGCGCCACCTGGTGCCACCAGGAAGGACGTGCCAGCGGGATGTGCCTCCCGGCGGAAACCACATCCTCTCCAGAACCATCAAATGGTAGAAAAATGTCCCAAGAAGGTCTTCTGGAGGTCCCCTGAGCTCACTTCTCCATGCCTATGGCTGGGCTTCATCCTCAGCCACCTGTGTCCCACATGTACTTCCCAGTCCTCCAGTTCATAACTGGGATGTTCCTTCATGGAAACCCACCTCCATTCCACTGTCCCACCCAAGACATCCAGCCAGATGGGACCAAAACTAGGCTGAAGACTTCCAGAGCTGCACCCAAAGGGGTTACAAAAGGGAGCCCACAGCCACTGATCTCAGTGGGGAGGAGGAGACATTGGCCAAGTCACAATGGAAGAGCAGACAAATGCACACACCCAGCTCCAGAGCTGTCCCAGCTGGTAAATGTTACTGGAGTCACAAACACGCTTCCCGCTGGAAGGCACACAGCAGGAGGCAGCCAGCAGTGCTGGGCACACTGGCCACTGCCCACGGACTGTCCCTGGCATGGCTACCAACAACAGCCACCTCCACTGGGTTCTCCTTGGACCAGCATGTCCCAGCCTGGCAAACCCCTTGCCTGGCACAGCTTGCTCTAGATCTGCTCCCTGCCCAGCACCCACTGGGACTTTCTCTGACCACCCCACCACCTTGCCCTGGGGCTGGTCTCATGCCAGCACCACCCAACTCATGAGCAACACCAGAGGGGCTGGGTCACTGCCACCCAACTACCACAGCATTTCCATGGAGTCAGGGTCTAAAGCCTGCAGTCCAAGAGGAGAAGCCAATTTTTTCCACCATTTTGCTAGAAAACATCCTACAAGTGCCCGAGCACTCTTGTAACTGCACTAACTGGGGACAGTAACCAACAGTGGGATCTCCTTCCAGCTGGGGCTTGCCTGCTCCCTCATCAGACCAGGGTTTTCCCAGCCCATGTGTCATTCCTCCCTCTGCAAGAAAGCCCTGAGATACCATCAGGTAGAGAAACCCCAGATGAAGAAAATTGAGTCTGTGGAGAAAGTTACAAAGCCAAATAAATGGGACAGCAATTAGAAAAAGTTTCCACTCAAATATAAAAGAACAACTTTGAAAACCATAGCAATCATCAGTTCAAACCTCCAGCTACCAGGACCTGCTCAGCCCGGACTTGATGGCCTTGAAGGTCCTTCCTGGCCGTAATGGTTCTGGGGTTCTGTCCTTCCATGCGTGGCTGTGACGCTGCTGAGCTCACCCATGGGGCAGGCAGGTCTACACACACCTTTTCCCAGGTCTGGCATGACAGGAGCATTTCTTCAGCTTGTCGTCCCCTCACCTGGCACAGCCCAGGCTGTCCTGAGCTCTGCTGCTTCTCTCTGCTGAGGGTGAGAGGCAGGTGATACCCACAGCCAGTGTCACACATGGGAAACGGGGACTAAGACAACGTTGTCTTGGGTAAACTGCTTTTGAGACTTGTTAATTGGAAACGGCTCCTTCAGCCACTTGTCTGGGCAAGGAGGTGTCCCCAGAGAAAAGGACAGCAGGACACAGAGTGGCCGGAGTCCCTTTGCAAAAGGGGGAAAGCAGCTGGCCCCCAAAGAGCTCCTCAGGCATGCCCAGCCATGCTTTCCAGTGGCTAACCATTTGACCAAATCCATGCTGACTTCTAGCAGGAATGCATCATCCCTGCCAAATTTCAAGTCTCTTTTTCAAAGAGTGGAGACACCAGAAGCTCTCAAACAAAGAGACAGCAGAAAAAAATAAATAAATTGGCAAAGCTAACATTTTCCCCCAAACTTCTGCTGAAAATAGGGAAAAATAGAGGGGAAAAAAAGGAGAAAGTTCAGCCTGAGGCAGAAAAACATGTAATAATCCAGCCCAAACAGTTAAAGCCTGGCAAAGGTAAGAGCAAACAAACTTCCACTGGGAAGTGCTGTATGGCCCTTCCAAGGGGAAGCTGTGGTCCCCTCCTCATCCCTCCATGCAGCTCACAGGGATGACTTCCCTGCAGCTCAAAAGAGCAAGAGTGGCAGGGGCCAGTGGCTGTAGGTGGCCCTGGAGATGGGAGGTGTGGGGGGCAAGAGGAGACAGCACCTCCAAGATCTCCCAAAGCCCTTGGGACATGCCTGCTCACACAGTTACACCAAGCAGGACCTTTGAGCCACACACAGCCAGCTTGAGCCCCTCCATCACCAAGAGGCTGGGAAACATCTCCAGAGTTGGTGGCCCCAACACATGGTGAGTGCTGCTGCCTCCTTCCTCCCCCTCTTCATCCCCTGAGCAGTGAGGTGAGGGGATATCCTCATGCTCCTCATACACCCAGCTCTCCCCATCATGCTCCTCACCCCATTTTTCACTTGTGCTGCAAGTTTCAGCACCAGGATGCTCACAAATCTGAAAAACCCCACTGTGCCCTGCCACGTGCTCACCCAGGATGCCACAGCTTGTCCCCATGTTCACACGGGTGGCTCATGCTGCAGTCACACCTTCCCATCACTGACCCAACAAGTTCTAAGCCCTGAGGGCCTCCCTGGCTCCACTACCCCGATTTTTCTGTGGTCTGAATGCAGACAAGGGAGGTAGCAAGAGTGATCTCCAGGTAAAGTGTGGGAGCATCATGAGGAGGGGGATTTAACTCTCTCACAGACCACCTGGGTGACCCTAAGCATGCCACTAAAACCCTGGTGCAGCAATGGGATGCACACCATCCCCTGGGACCAGGGAGAGCAAAAGTTACAGCAGCACAGTCCCAGTGTAACACGGGAAGAGGTCCATCTGTTTCCACACAGGTCACAAGTCCAACCCCTGGCCCTGCACAGACACCCCAACAATCCCACCCTGGGCATCCCTGAGAGCATTGTCCAAGCACTCCTGGAGCTCTGGCAGCCTCAGGGCTGTGCCTGTTGCCTGAGGAGTCTGGGCAGTGCCAGCAACCTTCTGAGGGAAGAACCTTTTTGAGGCATCCAGCCTGACCCTGTCCTGGCACTGCTCCAGCTGTTCTGTGGGCCTGTCCCCGGTCACAGAGAGCAGAGATTGAAGCTGTCCTTGTGCTTCAGAAGGATGAGGTGATTGTGCTGGTGCATGAGGAAGGCAGCCTTGGGTCTCTGTACAGTGCAGGATCCTGATTCTGACCTGCTGGCATCATCAGGAAAGAAAATGGCCAAAGAAACTTTGAGTTCATGTCAAGTTCACCCGAGTTGAGCTGTGCTCCATAAGCAAAATTTTCCTGCCTGACACAAGCCTTCCAGAGTTCATGACCAGGGCAGAGCAGGGCCAGGACTGCACTGCGAGGATGGGATTGCTTGGCAGAATCCTTCTTCCACTTGCAAAGAAATCAGGCAGGATTCCACCGGGAATTCCACCTCCTGGCTCATGGAGCTCCAGGACTGTGCTCACCACTGAGGTTCCTCAGGCCCCAGCTGGACAGCACCAGTACACCAGGCACAGGGAAAGCAGGAGCACTGACCAAATAACACAGCAGCTTATCTGTGTCCAGAAGCAGCCTTCTTGCTCCCCAGGATTTGGCCCAGTGCTTTGCAGGATTTCAGGGCACAGGAAACCCGGTCCAGGTCCCCTGCCCATACAGACCCATGGGCACAGCAGGACTTGGCTCTGGAGCCCAGCTTGGGCAGGGAGGATGGAGCAGGAGGATGGGGCACAGGCAGGGACAAGGCACACGTCAGAACCTGCACAGCAAACCCTGGCCTTGGCTCAGTCCCACTTCCCAAGGAGATGCGGAGGCCGAGCGGCCCCTCCCGGGACCACAATCCAGCCCAGCCTCACCAGGTGCCTCTGCCCCTGGGGCTGGTCCCTGGCAGGGGACAGCAGGGCCTGATCCCCCAGGAGCCTCTGATGGGTCACTCCGTCAGGACTTGTGCTCTCTGACACAGAGGGTGATGGCTCCAGCACACAGGGGGAGTGAGCAGCCTACGACTCCAGGCCCTGGCTCACAGTGACATCTTTAAACCCAAAAGAATTTTGGCTAAGATTATACCTGACTGGATCTCCCTAGATTACCTCTGCTCCTGTCACTGCCTCTGACCACAGTCACTGTGCCTCCTCCTCCCCAGTAAAGATGCTCAGGAATGAGGGCACTGGGGATGAAAAAGGGACACTTTTTTTAGAACGTGCTTCCTGGGCAGAAGTTTCTCTGGACCACTTCCAGTACAGAAACCTTGACCTTGGTGCTCTTAGCTACAGTGCCAGCACAAGCTGATATACAAAGACTACCAGGAGAACTTGACCTGCCAGCCTGGAGCTTAGAGCAAGCCCACAAGTCAGCCATGGGTCTGGGGCACAGCCAGCACGAGACCCAGATGCCAGGAGTCCTAGAGCAGCTCCTCCACCAGCAGCTCTCATAGAATCAGAGGATCCTGGAATGGTTTGGGTTGGAAAGGAGCTAAAAGATCATCTTGTTCCAGTGCCTCTTTATGGGCAGGAATGGCAAAGTGCCTGAAAAAGGAGGTCAACATTTCCAAGCACCTTTTAAAGAGTGAGAAGCTGAGGGACAAGGAGGGCCAGCTCTTGTCCTCTGCTGCTCAGTGAGTCAGGAGAAGCCACAGGTACCACAGGTGGATGAAGCTCAGAAGCTCTTGTGGGTCAGTTTGGGTTCTGAACTTAAATGTGGAATCTGGAGGTGGAGAGGAGAAGCAAGACCAGGGGAAGAGGTCAGTAACCATGGTGCCAGGTCATCCTGCAGTCCCTGCCTTCTCAGGGGCCTCAACAACCCCACATTCGGAAACCTGCAGGGTTTGTGTGGAGACCACAGCTCAACAAGCCAGAGTCCCACCCAAGGTGATGGTGGCTCCTTTTGGGGCAGCAGGCCAGAGCCCACCCTGATAACACCAAGAAGAGATGTTCCTCACAGCTCTGCTCATCTCAGCAGCTGTTCTGTGGCCATGCTTAACAAACCTTACGTAATGTCGTATGTTCATTTTTCAAAGCTCATAAAATCCAATTTTTTACTGCAAATCAAGAATGCAACACAAGAAAAATGTAGACTTGTTGGAGATATTCCAGAGGAGGCCATGAAGATGATCCAAGGGGTGAAACCCCTCTGCCCAAGAGACAGACTGAGAAAGCTGGAGAAGACTCCTGGGAGACCTCAGAGCCCCTTCTAGTGCCTAAAGGGAGCCTGCAGGAAGGCTGCAGAGGCAATTTTTGGAAGGGCAGGCAGTAATAGCACAAGGGGGAATGGCTTGAGGCTGAAGGAGGGCAAATTTAGATAGGGTATTGGAAAGAATTTCTTTCCTGCAAGGGAAGTGAGGCCCTGGCACAGGTTGCCCACAGAAGCTGTGGCTGCCCCTGGATCCCTGGCAGTGTCCAAGGTCAGGCTGGACAGGGCTGGGAGCAGCCTGGGATGGTGGAAGGTGTCCCTGCCCATGGCGGGGGGTTGGAATGAGGTGATTATGAAGGTCCCTTCCAACTGAATCATTCCATGATTCTATGATTGAAAGCTAAGGAGAGCTCAGACCTCTCCAGTGCAGGAGTAGGCAAAACAAAGCCCACTCCATGATTTGTGACTGTATGAAACCATTAGTAAACCTGCCCTGAACACAGGCAGGAGATTTGTCTTCCAGTTACTGCCTGATGAGCCCTGGCAGGCCCTGTTAGGACACTTCTTGGATGGAAACCAGACTCTGAACAGACCTGGAGGGGGCTCAGATGAACCTCTGCACCGTGGGCAGGGTGAAGACCACATGCAAGTTCTCAGGGTGACACTGGTAGCTGCTGCCAAGTGTCCAGTTCCACCTTGGACACAGCCAGGCATGATCCTTGCCTTTTCCTGGCCTAAACTCTATCAGATCTGCACTATCTGGCACTGCCTACATGGAAAATTTGCCTCCACATTGCCCAACAGTTCCTTGTGGCAGAAGATCTTCATCCCTGTCTGAGTTTCCCTGTTACCAGAAAAATAAAGGCAACAAAGGAGAAGTGAGACAGGGAAAGGAATGTCCCTGGGGTGGAAACTGCTGGGGTAGATGGATGAGTAGTTTAATTTTGAGGAGAAAGGGAGGAAATGTGGAAGTCAGGAGTGGAAGGGAACATAACTTCCCTCTCTGACCTCCACCAGGCACAAGGTTTGGCAGATGTTGAGGCCACTTGGGCACACAATTTCCCTGAAAAGCATCCAGCCCACACAGGAAGGGTGAGTACAAGGGATGGGGAAGAGTTAGTGTGCAATAAGACTCCATCAGAGGTGGAAAGAGGTCCCAGCACATCCAAGGACATGGTCCTCCCTGTCCCAGTGTCCTGGGCTGGGGCTGACTCCTCCCTCCCATTTGGCCTCCCCACAGAGCACTGCCCATCCTGCCAGCATCCAAGCCAGTAGATCCAATGTCAACCTGGCACTGGGAGATACTCTCCAGGAAGATAAACAGGAGGTGTCTGAAGCCCTGGCAGGCAGAATTGTCTCTGCCAGAGGAAACTAAGACCAGAGGAAACCTGCCCAACAGTGACCACCACTGCTCAAGGGACAAAGAAGCATTACAAGTACTGGAATACCTTGGAAGTGCCAGCTGTCAGGATTATCTGGATATGTTCATGTGTTTCCTGACTCAATGTCTCCAGAAACATCAGCAGCAGGACCAGTGATCCCTTCTGCTCCCAGAGATGGAGGGAGCCTGGCATTCCAGAACTGGAATGTGCTGCTGCCCTTGCTGGAGCTGCTCTAGACATGCAATTCCTCCACACTGCCCTTCCCTAAGTCCAAACTGGCTCATGGAGAAGAGGTTCATGGCTGGAGATCTGAAGACCTGACCAGTAGTAGGAAACCAGGACTATTATGGATATTCCCATTAAAAGAAACATACTTTTGTGTGTTGAATAAGGGAACTGAGAGAGCAAAGACCAGTGCACTGGGACAATGTAGTGATGAATAAGGGGTAATGGCTTCAGACCAAAAGGTTTATGCTGGATATTGGGAAGGAATTGTTCCCTGTGAGGGTGGGCAGCCCTGGCACAGGATGCCCAGAGCAGCTGTGGCTGCCCCTGGACCCCTGGCAGTGTCCGAGGTCAGGTTGGACGGGGCTTGGAGCAGCCTGGGACAGTGGGAGGTGTTCCTGCCTGGACAGGGGGTGGAATGAGATGGTCTTTAAGGTCTCTTCCAACCCAAACCATGCTGGGATTCCACAGGAATACCAGGTGGTGTGGAACCACTTGACTTGCACTGAGATTTAGATACCCAGGAGGCTTGCCTTTCATACCAAGGATTGTGACATCTCTGCAATTCCCCTAGTATTTCCATGGGGATTGGGCTGCCTGCTGTGGAAATCCACTGGCACCTTCCAGGCAGAGGCACATTCATGGAGAAGAGCCAATGGAGATTCTGCAGGATAAGGAGCATCCTCCACACTCTTCAGCAGGGACCAAGGCATCCATCCTGCTTTGCAGATCCTGGCCACAGAAAATGGCAGAGGGATGATGACAATAAAAGAAAACAAATCAGGCAATTGGGCTATTTGAGCGAAATTAAAGTGTGCTGAGGGTAATGGACTGAGAAATAATCTTATTGGAGGTATCAGCTACCAGCAGAGGGAAGCGGCCAGAGCACCAAATCAGCACAATATTTTATATTTGTCTTTTAAATGTTATTTGTGCTCTCAGAGAGGAAGGGATCTGGCTGAGGGCTCTGGTCCCAGACAGGGAGAACCTGGACATCAGTCTTCTCTGAACATTTTACTTCTGCTGCTTCCCCAGAGGAGGCAATTTCTCCCACTGCAATGACATGAGAAACAAATAGAGAAGAGAGTGCTGGACCTGCTGGAGCCTGTGGCAGCACAGAGAGGCTCCAGGCCTTGCTCTGCTCCCAAGCCTCATTGTAATCACAAGCTGAGCCGAAAAGAGGAGGAAAACTGGGCTCCCAGAGGCCTGTGGCACCAGGAGGGGAGGCACAAGATCTCTCCTTTCCCATCTGCACCCATCTGTAGGTGAGGATAATCCTGGCTCCCTGGTGGCAGCATGAGGCAGCAGGAGTGGAGCTGCAGGGACCGTGGCTCCTCTGCCTTTTGGTAAGGACTGGCTGCAGCACCATGCCAGTCCCACCAGGACCAGCAGTTGCCCTCCAGCCTCTGCCTGCCTGCAGGAAACTCAGAAAATGAGGATAAAAAGTGATTGTTCTTAAGTAAATTATTCCTTTGCAATGCTTTCCTGAGGTAAATCTGACTTTCAGAGATGTTTGGAGGGCTCGCTCCTCCCCAGCCCCATCAGGATGTCCCTCATAGTCACTGTTAAATCGTTGTGCCTCCCACTCTGGGGAGGGGGATGTAAACCCCTGCACCCCCAGTACATCCAGAGGCACTGACCACGGCCATTCTCAGGATGCTAGGGACACAATCAAGCTCTTAAACCACATTGTCCCATGTGCAGTTCAACAGCAGGAACTCTGGGGCTCCCTAGCCAGCATCCACCTCACTCCCAGAGAGGTCAGGTGGGGAATGGCACACCAGGCCAGCCAGCAGAGCCCCTGACACTCGAGTGTCTATGCAGACAGAGTCCTCCTTGTTCGCCGAGGCTGTGGCTTCTCTTAACCATTTTTATTGCCTCTAAACCAACTCTGCAGCGTCCTGCTGATGGCAGCGTCCATCTGCCACACCGGGGAAGCTCTGGCTGCACAGAGCCCTGGGCGAGGGGCCCTGCCTCCCCGGAGCCCGGGCACCCCAGCAGAGCCCAGTGCAGTGTGGAAGTCCAGCTCCCATCCGGCTAATTCAATAAGTCACAGACACCATGACTTCATAAGGCACAGAGGCTCCACAGCTATTAGGGGAATTGGGAGCAGGGGGAGGAGGAGTTGAAATGGAGAAGGGATGGAGACGGGGAGGGTGGAGAGGGGGAAGCTAAGACAAGCAGCAGAACAAAACATCCCATAAATCATGAGGAGCTGCTGAAATACCAGAACAAATGACCCCATAGCTTGGCCATTGTTCCTGAGTGAGGGCTTAAAGCGCTCCCAGTTGAGACAAAGCGCCTCGCGTTTCGTTTCAGCACCGCGCTGGCCCGGCCGGACCTGGGCTGAGCTGGGGCTGTGTCACCCCAGACCTGTGCTGAGTGTCACCCCAGACCTGTGCTGAGTGTCACCCCAGACCTGGGCTGAGCTGGGGCTGTGTCACCCCAGACCTGTGCTGAGTGTCACCCCAGACCTGTGCTGAGCTGGGGCTGTGTGTCACCCCAGACCTGTGCTGAGTGTCACCCCAGACCTGTGCTGAGTGTCACCCCAGACCTGGGCTGAGCTGGAGCTGTGTCACCCCAGACCTGTGCTGAGTGTCACCCCAGACCTGTGCTGAGCTGGGCCGTGTGTCACCTCGGAGCCAGCTGGCACTGCGGGATGGGGGTGGTGACCCTCTCCGAGGTTGGCTCCCCCACAGAAAGCGCTGCCAACGTGGTGCCCACAGCTCAGCCTACCCAAAGCATCTCCTTGCTCCCACATGCCCCCACAGCTCCCAAGCTCTCACATTCCTTCCCTTCCACTGCAAGACTCAGGGCCTCATTTCCCTTGTTTTTCCTCACTCAGGCTAAGAGCTTCCTGGCCTGGGAAAAGAAAGAGCTCCAAGACTTTTCTGGAGTGTAACTGCTCGAGTAGGGCTGTGAAACCAGGAGGAACTCAGAGCCCACCATCTTCATGGTGCTGCTACTCTTTGCCTCCCAAAAAGTTGATGACAACTCACTTTGTGCTGGCTGACTTGGCAAAGGGACAAATGTCACACAGAGAGTCCTGGGGACAGACCCAGATGACTGTGGACAGCTGTGGGAACAGCACCAGGCTCTCAGGGAGCTGTGCAATAGCAGCACTCCCATGCGCTGGATCAGGAATGATGGGATGGATCAGTCTGCAGCTCAGCACTTCCTCCAAGCCCTGCAACTCCACCAGGCCCATGGCACTGGGTGCCAGGAGGAGAGGACCCTGTGGATGGGGACAAGTCACCTGGCTGCTTGCCCACAGCAACAACAGCACCAATGCTGGAGGCACTTCCACAGCAGGGATTCCATACCCAGCCATACAGGGAGAACCTCTGCAGCACTCGAGACCACTCAGAGGCAAAACATTACACTTTAAATAACTTCCATGAAAACAGTTCCCTTAATAAACTTCTTTACAACCAAACCCGAAGCACAAGGCAGAGTGCAGCAGCAGTCATGTGCCACCTCCACCACTCAGATGGTGCCAGCGAGGTTCCCATGTCTGGTGTCTCCCGCTCACTTGGCACCTTCCACCCAGGCCTGTGTGGTCTGCTCGGTGGCCACTGGGCAGGCAGCTCCCTGAGCATCCCATTCTGGCAGCGAGGAGCTGGGAGGCAGCGCCAAGCCAAGGGTCAGGCAGGAACACGAGCTGCAGGCAGGGCTGAGCCTGTCACCAAGAACCGACACGCTGCTGCCAGCACGGCTCAGCCTCGGAGTGGGCAGCCAAGGAGCAGAACCCAGATAACGCATGGGGGGAGACAGGAATGTGCTGCATTTTTCCTGGCACCACGGGAATAGGCTATTCCAACCACGGATCACAGGGAGGCTGTCTGACAGGGAGAATGCGAGGAGCCTGGAGAGAAAAAGCAGTAAATAAGCAATGAAGAAGAAAACAGAGGGAAATCAGTGTGAACAAGTGGCGAGTATGGGAAAAGGAGTGTTGGGGGAAAGTAAACCCAGGAACAAACAGAAGAAGGAAAACCAGAGCTAGAGCTAGAACAAAAAAGGAAGGGACAAAAGGATTTCAGAAGGACAAACCAGCTGAAACTCCCAGTGAACAATGGAGCTGAGAGGATGCGAGAGGGAACAGAGGCTCCCAGCTCTGCTCACACAAGAGTAAACAAGGGATCGCAGCCCTTCCATTGGATTAAGCCTCACTTAAGAGGGAAGATAAATGTGGACCATAAGTCAGGTAACAAGCACTGGAGGAGAGAAGGCCTCTACTCACTCTAAGTGGGGAGAACAGGGATTCTTGGAGTTTTGGCATTGCTATAGGACAGTGTGAGGCCTCCATGGGAATCACCAGCTTTCACCTTCTTCGCCCCAACAGCAGAATGTGGTGGGCTTCAAGTCAAGTGTGCTTTAGTAGCCTTGTGCTGTTTAGGCTTGGGAGCTAGATTAGGACCAGAGACCACAGAAAGCAGAGCTTCAATAAACAAAATCCCAAATCCTCCCTTGCCTAAGTTACTTTTGCCTCATTTGGAGCATAAGCTGCCTTGGTGACCCAGCACACAACATCCAGCAAAGAGGAAAAGGAAATCAGCAAACCTGGGCAAAACCAGACATATGCAGCCCCCAGGTTTCTCCCAAAGACTGGGAAAGCTCGGCTCCAGCACCTCTGAGCAGCAGGACACCAGCACAGGGAGCCATGGGCTGAGGTGATCCAGCATATTCACAGGCCCGAACACTGGGGACTTTGTGGCACTGGCTTTAAAAAAAATACCCTAAAAAAGGCCTAATAATGAAGTATTTATTTCAGCAAACAACGTATGAATGAAAGAAGTGTTTTCTCAATACTTCACTTTTTCTCTGCCTTCTCTCCCTTCCCCCTAGCAATTTTGTTTTTAATAAGTGGAACTAACAGGGCTTTGCTTGCTGCTGGCCGGGCTGGAGAGCAGGGCTGTGCTCTGCTGGCCTGGTGCAGCACAGGAGCATGTGCCACGGGAGCAGAGCTGCCTTGTGCCTGGGGGAGCACGGCCCATCAGCGTGGCCACTGAGCCAGGGAGATGTGCTCTGATGGACACACGCTCCGGGAGACCCGCCTTGGGAGCATCCCTGGGCTTGGCAGCAGCACGGGACATCCAGCCCCTCACTCACTGTGGCAGCAAGGAACTGCACCTCCTGGCCCAGGGCTCACTGGGGATGGGCCAAGTGGAGGTGAAGACATCTGTGCCCTGTCCTACCTGGCTGTGCTCAGTGCAGGAACAGTGTTAGGCTCCGTGCAGCTCCTTCTCTTCTACCTCAGCTCCATCCACCCCTACCTGAGCATCTGAGTAATTTGGAACACTGTAAAATTGGCTCAGCTTGCCCTGTGTGGGGATGGGTTGTGCTGACAATGCTTTGGTAGGAATTTCAAGCAGCAAACTTAAATCCCTTCCCTAGACTGACACCCAGCTTTTCAAAGCAAAGAGCACAGATGATGTCATGCTTTTCTACCTCCTCCTTGGCAACAGGAGACAGCAGGTTGAGAAGCTGTCCTTTGCCTTCAAGCCTTGGGGTCAAGATGGGTGGGACTCTGAGAAGCTGCTGATTTGGGAAAACATGGTCCATTGCTTTTCCATGCCGTTCCTACCCATGAGGGATGAGCTGAACCCATCACACACAGTGTGGGTGTTCACCTCTGTGCAGAGGCAGGTGAAAAGATGCAGTGGTAACCCTGGGTTGTAAATACAGACAGATTTGATGCGGGTAGTTATTTGCTCTGAAAGACAAATTAGGCATATGTAGATTTGCCAAGATATGAGCCAAGTTTCCCATCAGCCAGAGCACTGAGGAGCAGCCTCACCTGCAGCCCAGGATTGTTTGAAGTGGCTAACTGAGGGTGCTGATCCTGCTGTGATGGGCAGAGATCCCTGGTGATGTACAGGAAACACAGAGAAAAGTTGTTTCACACCAAGAAAAAGGCCAAGATATCCCTTAGCAGGTCATGGCTGCAGAGAAGGCTGGAAAAATCTCCAAATGCCTCTCTGAGGACCTGTGCACCTGAGATGGACGAGAGCAGGGGAGCAGGCAGGGGGCAGGGTCCTCATCCCACTGCCACCCTTCATCATTGCGACCCTCTGGGGTGACCCCTCCTCTGTGTCCTGCCAGCCCCTGAGCTCCAGCAGCCTGACCCACCTGATCCTGGCTGCTAGGATGATGTCTGATCCAGCCCAAGATGTCTCCAAGGCATGGATAAAAGCCCTGTACAGGGTGAGAGTCCTGCCTGGCTGTGCCTGTGTCCCTGCAGAATGGGGACATCAAGGCCTCGCAGCCCCGAGCTGCAGCATGATGGCACATGGCAAACCAAAGGCACAGGCAGCCCCTCCTCACCAGAGCTCCTTCCCAGGCTGCTTCACAGAATCCCTCTAAAAGAGCATCGTCTACCACTGCTGCGAGTCCTTGCTGCACAAGGTGGTTTGCCAAATGCAAGACAGATGGCTTCCCCCAGGAAAACACTAGGGAGTGGGGGAAAATGTACCACAAATATCCCCCGACAGGGCTAAACTGGGACCCAGGGGCTTCAAAGACACATTTAGAGAGGAAAGAGATTGGCTGGCTTCTCGTGCTTCTTTGTTCTCAATAAAGACAAACTGATTGTTTTTAATGAGCTCTTTGTTGTTTCCCTATTTGCTACATTACAAATTCACATATTTGTCTCTTTGGGAGATTGAGAGTAATTGCAGACCAGGTTTTCTCATGACATCCTCTTAGCAAAGTGAAGAAAGTTGTGTAAGTGGAGAAGAAAGTAGTCTGTCCCCAAATATCCTGAATTCTTTGATTCATTAATACCTGGTGAGCTTTGATGCTAAAGGAACCTCACAGATAAAGGAAGCCTTTGAGGAGGGTTCCACACCCTCACACTGAAGTGTTAGAACACACAATAAATGCCAGAAAGATCTCCAAAAAAAGCAGGGAAATGGAAAACCAAATTCAACATTCTTGCAATTTCTAAGCATTTTTCATTTTTCTTTTTCTTGGTTATTTTTTTTTTTAAGTTTTACCCTCCTTTATCCATCTAAGGAAGCAGAAAGCAATGCAATTTCCAGCTCTTTTAAATATCCTTAGCAGGTCACCTCCAATGCTGGGATGGCTGGCTGTGATCTGCTTCCAAGACTGTTTCATCAGAGCTCAGAAGCCCAGGATGAATGACTCCCTGCCTGAGTGGGGACAGCTCTCTGAGACCTGTGCTCACACCAGGGGCCCCAGGCAGTGCAGCAGGAGGGAGCACTGCACCCTCTGGGCCCTGGGGCTGCCCTGCAGGGCTGGCACAGCCCGAGAAGGGAAGGGAAGGGAAGGGAAGGGAAGGGAAGGGAAGGGAAGGGAAGGGAAGGGAAGGGAAGGGAAGGGAAGGGAAGGGAAGGGAAGGGAAGGGAAGGGAAGGGAAGGGAAGGGAAGGGAAGGGAAGGGAAGGGAAGGGAAGGGAAGGGAAGGGAAGGGAAGGGAAGGGAAGGGAAGGGAAGGGAAGGGGGCAGTGGTGGGGGTTGTCAGAGGCTGTGTGCTCATGTGCCCCAGCTCAGCAGACAATGCCATTACCCACACGAGCCCTGGCAGATCTTCAGCTGCGGGATGGTTCTCGTTTGATACCTTGGGGGAGCCTCTGCAGCAGGTGGAGGGGTTTGTGTGTCCATGGGTTGCTGTCCCATAGGACATCGCTTCAACCAAGGCAGCAGCGGGAAAGGGGGACAGGAGGGCGACTGGAGAGGCAGAAGCTTCTTCCCTCAGTCCTGTCCTGCAGCTCTTACCATTCAATGCTCAGAGACCTGGGCCGGAAGGCAGACAGCTCGGCCGAGCCATACTCAGCTTTCCTTCTCTTCTCCTGCTTCTGCTTCACCGACAAGCGGTGGGCAAACCTAGCGAGGCTGCTCTCCGACCTGGGGAGGGGAGAGGAAAGGTGTTAATGGCACCGCAGCCCTGGCCCGGGGCACAGCTGGGGCACAGCGTCAGGACCTGCTCAGTGCTGAAAGGAGGGGGCTCCCAGCGGGCAGAGGCACCAGCCCTGCGGGTGGGAAGTGGAGGAGCAGCAGCAAGTTTGGTATTGCTCAGCAGGCCAGGACCAGCACTGGTCCACGTTAGCCAAACTGGAGCTGCAGTCTGGCAGGCTGAGAGAGCCAGGTCCTGCTCCCTGTGCAGCAAAATCACCTCCCCAGGCTGTGCATTCCTCCCGAAACTCCAACAGGCGACAGCCAGGGGCATGGAAATGGAGAGAACCAATGCAGACTGAATCAAAGGCCACACGCTCCTTCAGAGAGACCCTGGAGCCCCTGTCGCCTCCCAAGCACCAGAACAGCTTCCCTGAGGAGGACTGACATGGAAATCAGCCCACATCGGAGAGGTTTTGGAGACAGAAAGAGAAATGTGTGGGGGAAATGGATTCCACTGAAGGACCCATCTGTGCTGACAAAGCCCCTTCCCACCAGGTGGGTGCTCCAGCCCCTGGGGCCTGGGAAAAGCACATCAGCAGGTTCCAGCGTGCTGCACATTCATGGAACCTGGCCCTGTCCAGGGAGAGTGGCTGGCACACGGCACACCTGCCCTGCCTCCAAGCCCAGTGGCTCACCAGCTGAGACGGGCTGAGGAGGCGCCTGCCCCGCAGAGACCCTCAGCCCTCTGCTCCCTCTGGCACACGGAGCCCCCAGAGCCCCCCGTGCTAAGGGTGGCACCCCCAGCCCAGGCTGGACACAGCAGCACAGCCTGTCCCTGCTGCCAACGCGGGAGCAAGGCAGGACACGTCTGGGGAGCTGAGACACCCAGACTTGGGCACACGACCAGGCACTGGGGCTGTGTGCCAGCCCTGCCACACACCGGCACAGCCACTGCCTCCTGTCCTCCTGTAATGTGCCAGCACAACCTGTTCCCACCACTTGGGCAGCCCCGGGCTGGGCAGGGAAAGGGACAGGAGAGATTTGGCAGAGGTCCCAGGGGATGAAGGACAGAGTTGAAGCTACACACACTGCTAAAGCAAATCCTCTCCTCTCCCTCTCCCTCTCCCTCTCCCTCTCCCTCTCCCTCTCCCTCTCCCTCTCCCTCTCCCTCTCCCTCTCCCTCTTCCTCTCCCTCTCCCTCTCCTCCAACCAAACAAAATAACCTCCAAAGAAAGAGAAAAAGAGAAGCTATTTCTCTGAACTGAGAGCTCCCTGCCTTTCCTCACAGTAATTAGGCCAGCCCCGACCAGCTAACAGTTTTTTCCCTGATACATTTTAAACACAGACATCTTCAATTCATTAACTGGTTACTGATTTATTTTTCAGCTTATGAATTGCTGTTGCTGGAGATCGGGTGGAGACAGCTTTCTGGAGAGGGCTCTTGTCTCTCCAGTCCCCGCCGGCAAAGAGCTGTTCAGACCTTCCAGGGCAATTCTTTACATTCTTGACAAAAAATCCTACTTTGATGTAAAGAATGAGGTTTGCCTTAAAAGAAACCCAACAAGAAACCCAAACCCTAACTTTCCCCCGCTCATAGCCAGAGAAAGAGGCAATGAAGAGCAGTGATCCTGGTGCTCATAGAGCAGAGCCCAGCACCAACACCATCCCCACCACCTAACTCTACTTTGATCTGGTGTCAAAGCTCAGCTGGAATGAAGAAGATCCCATTTAGGGAGGAGTGAGAGGTGGGCACTGACAGCCAACGCTCTGCAGCAGCCCCAGGCACGGTGTGGATACCAGGATGAGCAGGGCTGACCCAGGAATGGGGCTGGGCAGTGGGAACAAGTGCTGCTGGTTCCCTACAGCACCTCCTCAGTGGAATTTGGCTGTTCCTGCCCCTTCCCACCTGCCCAGGAGGAGCTCATGCCACCCTGCAGGGATGAGGGCTCCAGCCCCAGCTGAAAGGATGCTGGCAGTGTTAATCTCCTGAGATCTGGGATCTGCCTGCAGAATCCTGCCCTGTCTGCTGTGCTGACCCAACCTCCACCACACTCCCTGCACCATTACAGCCACCCCTCCAAACTGGTCCTCAGCAAGGATGAGGTGTTGGGAAATCCCAGATATCTGGGAACTCCCAAATACCCTGCACAGATGCAAGAAGGCAGCAGCCCCTGTCACAAGTGCCTTTGTGGTGCTTGTACATGGCCCTTGCAGCAACTACCACGGGAACAACTCCACACCCAGGAGCTTTACCTGGATGAATCCACCTGCCCAAGCACAGCAGGAGCAGCCACTGCGTGGCTCAGATTGGATAAAACCAACAGCATCTGTCAAGAAGAGCTGGTGGGCAAAAACAGAGCAATGTGCCACAGGTCATCAGTGTTAGGGATGAAGGACAGTTAATCCTGGGGGAAGGGTGGGCTGGTGGGGCTGGAGAAGCCCCCTGGGTGTTCAGGAACATGTGGCATTGTAGTGAGTCCCCAGTCATGGCATCAAGGGGAAGGCACAGGGAGACAGGGAATGGATGCTCTCCAGCCCAGGGCAGGTGCTGCCCAGATCTGCCTGTTGAAGGACAGACAAGCTAGTCCATGTACAAGTCAGAAGCTGACCAAGAACCTTGGGGTGCTGATTTCACCCCCCAGATTTGCTGGCCACCACCTCCAGCTGCTACAACACAGGTAAAGGAATGGTTGTGACAGCTCTGACAGCCCAACACCTCCCCACTGGGAGCTGTCAGCAACTCATCCAGCCATGAACCAGCCTCCCTCCCCTCTGCCAGACCCCAACGCTTCAGCAGAAGCATCACTAATTAGAAGCCAGGAGCACATTACAGATCATCTGGCGATTTATACAGAGCTGCTTTACATAAACCGTGCTGCAGAAGGGGAATGAATCATACCTGCTCTGCCAAGGCCCTGCTGGTGGGTCAGCTCCTCCCAGCTCCTGTGCTGAGCTGCCCCGGTCCCCTGGGGTCAGAGTGCTCCCAGGGCCAGGATGGTGTGCCCAGGGCTGGGATGCTCCCACAGCACTGGGGACTGTGCCAGGTCTGGGCTCTGTGGGTGGCAGTGGGGGTGAGCCTCCAGCACAGAGAGGGAGATGCTGTGGAGACCCCAGCGTTACTTCTCAAGCGCTTTCCAAACATTAAATAGATGTCCCTGTCCCTTAATAAGGATAAGTGTTAGGAATCTTATGGTAGAAGCAAGAACACTGAGGCAGGGAGAGGACATGCAGGTAAGACAGACTACCTGTGGTTGTCAGCATCCTTCCCCTTGTGCGCTTATCTGATGGGCAAGATTTCCGTGCCTTCCCCATCAGGACTACACACTCGAGCCCACGAGTGCTGGTTTGGGGAACAGGCAGCCCCAGGTGCCACTGTCAGCCTGAGCCAGCTTCATTCCAGCCATGGGATGGGGACAAGGCCAGCACTGCTGCCCCAGCCCTGCACAGCGCTGCTCGGGGCTCATCCAGGCAAGGTCCGGGCTCACCTGCCCAGCGCTCGCTCAGAGGCAGCACCTTGCAGCAGCTCAGCACTGGAGCAGCAGGGCTGACACAGCAGACACAGCTGGCACCTCCGAGGCAGTCCCCACACCCCAAGGGGACACGTGGGAAAAGCCATCAACTGGAGCGTCAACCGCAGCACCGGGAAGAATTGTCTCCTAACAACCAGAGAAGGTTGTTCAGCTACTGTGCTGTATCATAAATCACACCTCTATGACTTTGCCATCTGTCAACCAGATTACACGTGTTCAGAGTCCCATGTCAGCATTTAAGTCAGAACACTGCATCTTTTCCCAGAAATAATTATCAGTGCTGAAGGCTCTTGCAGCAATATCTGTCCTCAGCCCTTCTCTCCAAAGCTCTGGACAGAAGAGAGCTGGCATTCCCAGAGGGCAGGACCACTGTTGGCACAGCGATGCACAGTCTCCATGCGACACGTCCCCCCTAAGCCCACTGCTTCAGGCACAGGGAGGGGCAAACTCCCCCCTGGCATCAGCCATGGCACCCAGCACCCTGAACAGAGCTGGCAGGGCCGGGCAGAGGCTGCTGCTAAAGGGAGACAAGAGCAGTGCTGTCCCCAGCCTGGTGAGGGCTGAGAGCCCGGGAGTGTCCAACCAGGATGAGCAGAGTGCCCAGAGCAGCAGCTGGACACCAGCCTGACCAAAGGAGAAGAGTCCAGCTAAGCACAGGGCACAGCTCCCAGTGCCCCAGTGTGCTGTGTGACGTGAGCCTGTACCCATCTCTTCACCCCACAGGTTTTGTGGGAGCCCGACCCCACAGGGGTGACTGCCAAAGCCCTCAGCCTGCCCAGACAGTAGGAAGGCAGGCAGAACACAGACACAGAGGGCTGGCAGCCTGTCCCCATCCTGCCTGTGCCTCCAGCAGCTTGCTGAGCTGGCACCGGACACGGCACCCCGGCACACAAATCCCTCAGCTGCCCTGGGATGAGGACAAGGGACTGAAGTGCTGTCCTCCACCCCCTCGCTGGCCAGGCAGGCGGATGAGCAGTGACATTTCCCAAAGCTCAGAACAGAAATACTCGGGCACTGGATCCATCCTCCAGCTTCACCCGCCACACACAGGCGTGGATCCGGCCGGGGGTTCGTAATCACCACCGCATTCCCCACACCACAACTGGGAAGTGATGACAAGCAAAATCCTGATCCCTCGGCTCCACATCCCTCCCTCCCCTGTGGTGATCTGCTAAAAGCCTTTTGGCAGCTTGCAGCCGCCGGGGTGAGCGTGTGCCCGCAGGAGCCCGGGTGCCTCAGCGCTTGCTGGCACAGCAGCACTGTGCCATGGCTGGAGCTGCAGGGACACCAGGGGCCATGCAGGCACAGCTGCACCGAGTGAGCCAGCCACTGGCACAGGATGACCAGCACCAGCAACACCTCTGCTCCACCGCGCACCCAGCCAAAGCCCTCACCACCACATGCATACCAGCCATCCATCCCACAAGACAGAACATCCAGGCAGGAAAAGCTCCCACTTGTTGCACACTCCTTAGCCTGAGACTCAGGAGCCAGCACGTGCCTGTGGCTCTGAACTAACCCAGATGTGGGCAGGCAGCTCCCAGCCTCTTCCATCAGCACTGGCAACAGTCCTGGGATGAGCCGTGGGCTGCCGGCAGCCCAGTCAAACAAGCAGTGTTTCAGCTGGTCCTCCCTCCTTGGGGAGCAGCCCCTGCACAAACAGCTCCAAGCTGGGCTTCTCCCCCGGCGCCGCTGCAGCCGGTCTGGGGAAGGTGGCTGAGCCCAGGGTGAGCAGTGCTGCGAGCACGCAGCCCTGCACTCCCTGCGCTGTGGGGCTTGGCTGCTGTCAGTAGCTTATTTGCACAGGTACAGTCAGGATAAAATAGAAGGAAAATAACCAAAGCTGGAAAGGCTCTTCCCAAGCAGGGAGCAGTCTTTTGGGAGAGAGAGGGTTTGGAAACCCTCGTGGCCAGGAACACACAGTCAGCCTCTAGGCAAGTGCTGGCTGCGCACGCTGCTCTGGCAAGCCCCACTCACCGGTGGCATGCTTCCCACTGACCACGGTCCCAGTCATGAGAGTGTCTCCAAAGCAGCAGCCAGGGCCAGGACCCCAGTGAGCCGTGCCCAGCTGTGCCCTGCAGGGACAGGGACAGATGCCCGCGAGCCACGCAAGCGATGCTCACTCACCTGCGCAGCCTCTGCTCCCTTTGCTCCTGGTGCTCGGCTCACCCGCTGCCAGAGCAGCAGCTCATGCCAGGGCGTCTCTTCGGGAGAGTCCCTGTCCCCTCTATGCACACTCCCATCCTGAGCGGGGTCCCTGCTCCCATCCGCGTCGCCCGACCTCCTCAGCTGCCACCTCCGCTTCCCTCACCCATCACCTCAGGTTTCTCATTTGCTCTGTGCTTGCCTCCTTTTTTCTTTTATTTTTTTTTCCTCCCAATCTTGTTTCTATAGAAACGAGATTAGCAGAGGGGGAAATAAAACAGCCCCATGTGACTCAGATTCCGACACTGAAGAATCTCCTGGTTGCGCTCGCCGTGGCTTTACATAACCAGGAGCCTGTGCGTGCTCAGATGGGGGTCCCGGGCTGGGACGAGAGACACAGGGCCCAGCCAAAGACAACCAGGCTCAGGTGAGCGGGATCAGGCTCAGGTGAGGAGTACCAGGCTCAGCTGTGGAGGGATTACCAGGCAGAAGGCAGCGAAGCCTCACCTCCACTTGCTTGGGGTTTGCTGTGACACCCCTGGTGCAATTACATGTCCACAAATCCTGCTGGCACCCCCATGAGCCCCTCTCACCCTGCATGGCCCTGCCTCACTATCTGTTCCCATTGAAAAGGGGAGAAAACAGAGGTAGGGATGCTGAAAACTACTCTGAGTCCCACCAAAACCTCTTGGGTCTGTAGGTGAGCTTTGGAGGAGGAAGCCTCAAGACTCCCCATGCTGCCAGGCTGTCCTGCCCCTGCCCTCAGCACTTGGGAAAGTGTTTTGGCCCACCGGTCTCCAACCTTCATGGACTCATGGGTGACCATGCAGGCAGTCTGGTGAGCTGCAGGCAGGCACATATTCCACTCTGCTGACATTCCTTCTCCTCAATCTCCCAAATCTGTGAGAAGCGCCCATGACTGGGGCACACAAACCATGGACTGAGCTCTTCCATCACTCTTTGGGGACCGACACAGAACACTGCCCACAAGGACCTCTCAAGCCCAAACCTTAACTCCCAGTGAGCTGGGAAGTGCTGAGGATCCTGCCTGAGAACCCCCATGTGTTTCCTTAGCTTGGGGACAGATGCTGATTGCACATGACCAGTGCTGCCTGCCAGGGTCACCCACCCAGGGCTTCTGCTGATGAACTCCCTTGTCTGTATGGCACTCTGCTCTCCTGCTGCATCTCTGGAAGCTCAACCCCCACTCCCCAGCTACTGCCCAGGACTGAAAAAGAGGCAGCATGCCCTTTTACTTGGGTACTTTTTACAGTGATAGGACAAGGAGAAACTATTTTGAAGTAAAAGAGGGAAGATTTAGAGTAGATGTTTTGGAAGAAATTCTTTGCTTATAGTGTGGTGAGACCCTACACAGGGTGCCCACAGAAGCTGTGGCTGTCGCTGGATCCCTGGAAGTGTCCAAGGTCAGGCTGGATGGGGCTTGGAGCA
The DNA here is from genome assembly GCF_050655825.1 of Lonchura striata. NCBI lineage: Eukaryota > Metazoa > Chordata > Aves > Passeriformes > Estrildidae > Lonchura > Lonchura striata. Next base: position 16,008,404 of record NC_140716.1, on the reverse strand, counting down.
GTCTGGGATACTGGGAGGTGTCCCTGCCCGTGGAAGAGAGTTGGAACAAGATTATCATGAAGGTCCCCTCCATCCCAAACCATTCCATGATTTCTAGGATTCTATGAAATGGCAGTCTAGGATGATGTCCTGCCAGAACACAGCAGTGAGGTGTCTTCCCCATGGAATGGCACAGGAGCTCAGCTGGGCTAGCAAGGCAGCAGAGCATCTCAGGAGGTTTGCCCAAAGGATGGGCATTGGCTTATCCAGATCCTCCAAGTCCCTGGTTTTCCTTTGGGATTTCAGTGTCCCACTTCTCAGGCTGACTCAGCCATGATTAGCTGGTGAGCTCTGCTGCTATGACAGCCCCAGGCCTGCCTGCAGGATATGACATTAGGAAACCTCTCCCCCCTAGGGCACTCTGGTGTTCACGGGGGTCTCAGTTCCCTCCCTGACAAGCTCAGGACAGATCAGACAGAATGTCAGAGCAACTGTGAGCAGCCATACTGAGAGCAAGTGATGAATTCAGGCATATCCACTTAACCAAACTTTTCCATGAGTTATCCCAGAGGGCTGGGGATCTGATGTTCAGGTTGGGTGGTGCTGCAGAGGAGACAAAGGCTCATGCAGTGCTGAGGGCATGAGCTCTGTGAGGGCCCTGGCTCACCCACCTGCTGAGGACACAGCTGCATACCCAAGCCACCCTGTCTGGTGGGACAGAGCTGGGGATGCCTGTTCTGACCCAGTGAGGAGGTGCTCAAGGGCAGGACAGCTGGGCAGCAGCCTGAGGCTTCCCAAGGCCAGGGAGAGGGGCCCCGGGGATGCTGCAGATGACAGAACTTGCATGAGAGGGTAAAGAATGAATGTAGGGGGCTCATCAAAAGGGAACAAGAAGAGATGTCTGACAGCCCTGGGATATGAGGCTGCAGCTCCAGACAAGTTGATCCCAGACCCTGAACCATTCCTCCCCCTGACACAGCTCACCTCAACAGAAGCCATTGTTTTGATTACCCTAAAACAGTAAAGAAAAGATGAGTCAAAGTGCAACCCCCTGAAAACCACAGCCCAGGGCAGCCCCTTTCATTGGCCCAACACAGCTGTGGTCACTGGGTAGTTAGCGAAGGGATTTTTATAACAACAAAAGTCTCAGTGGTCACTGACATTTGCAGATCTTGGGGGCCATAATCAGTGCTTAAAGCCTTTCAGTGAGTGCTGCTGTGCCAAGCCTGACTCTTCACAAGCTGAGCAGATGCAGGCACCAGGACTGATGCTAGGCTGGATTCCCTAGAAAGGACCAAGCTGGACTCTGCAGGTCCTGGCTCTGCAGCCAGAAGCCAGGCAGAGCAGACAGGATTCTCTATTTAAAGTATGCTAACAAGGTCACAGAAACGTCTGCCAGCAAAAGGACTTGGATACCTTGATCTAATTATAGCTGGCATTATCAGGCTGCATTACAATTAGCAAGTCAGTGGCCAGTCTCTATTTCTGGTCTGCAACACGAGGCAGGCTGGTATTCCAAGGAAGAAGGAGAAAGAAAGCAGGGGGAGCAGGACGGAGATACCTCACAGTGTGTTTAAATAAGCAGCACAGCTGCTTCCGAGTGCTGTGGACAGGCAAGTTTTATTTGGAGGGTGTTTATATGGAAAGAAAGGAGAGAAACACAACCCATCCCTTCAGCACAGCCTTCGGCAGTCACCTGCGAGCAGCTCCTGACCCCGTGCCCGCTCCTTCCCCACGATGGTGAGGGCTGGCTGCACCCTCCAGGTGAGCTCGGGGTCCCACCAGACCTCTGGGCTCCTGTGCCTCAGAGCAGAACCCCAGCCCAGCTTTTCATGGAATTGTTAAGGTTGGAAAAGTCCTCTCAGATCATGCAATCCAACCAATGCCAAGGTAACCACTGAGCCATGTCCCCAGGTGACGTATCCACACAATTTTTGAATCCTTCTGGGACAGTGATTCCACCCCTGCCCTGGGGCAGCCTCTTCCAATGCCTGAGCACCCTTCTGTTTCTTCCAGTGGAGAAATCTTTAACATCCAAACTTTTCTAAGCTATTTAAAAGCCAAATTGAAGCAGCATCCAGGAAGGAACCCAACCACATGTCCTATTTGAACCCCACAAAGCCTATTCCCACTGGCCCGTCCAGTGTCCAGCACCAGACCAGTCACTTAAGGACAGCTGGCAGCAGCCAGAATCCCTGGAAATGGCTGGCATTTTTAGAACATCTTTTTGTTTTCTTTGAAAACCAGAGCTTTTTCAAAATTAGAGCATTTGATGAAAAGTATATGATGCTAATCCAAGCAGAAGGAACCATCTGATGAGTCCCAAATTAAAATGTTCCTTTGTTTTGGCTTTCAAACATTGCATTTTTATATTAATGAACACTCAGAATGGAAGGTAAATTTGCATGTCCTTCCCCTAAAAAATCTCTCTCAAAACAGTAATTTTACTCATTTGCATTTTGACAATAACAACTGTCCCCTCTCTGACCAACATCTGTGCTGTGACAGCGATGCTGGGCACATGTGCCACGGCCTGCTGAGTCATCCTGCACCCCAGCATGACTGCCACTGGGGAGACTGGACCTGCATCAGTATCATCCCCCTGAGCAGACATCCTCCAGCTGGAAACCCACCCTCCACAGCAAGCATCCCAAGGGTGGACACAGCAAGGAGGCAACAGGATGTGCTGCTGAGAGCCCAGGAGTACAAATGTGGTCTGAAAAGGGGCTACAGGACCTTGTAAGAGGTGGGATCCTGGAGACAATGTGAGACGATCAGGAAGATTCCTCTCTCTCCAGACTGTAAGGAACATTTAAGCTGGGCTCTGCACACCCGTGCCACTGTCACATTAAGATCCCGTTGTTGCCCTTTGGCATTGTAAAACAGCTGAAAAGAAGAGAAGGGTTTGGGGGTGCTGCTGGCTGAGAGCTGGACATGCCCCGGCCATGTGCCCCCAGACCCCCCTGGCTGGACTGGGCAGCAGGGGCAGGGGGATTCTGCCCCTCAGGTGAGACCCCACCTGCAGAGCTGCTCCAGCCCTGGAGTCCCAACCCAGGAATGACATGGATCTGCTGCAGCGAATCCAGAGGAGCTCACAGAGATACTCTGTGGGGGCTGGAGCCCCTCTGCTCTGGGCCAGGCTGGCAGAGCTGGGGGTGCTCCCCTTGAGAGGAGAATATCCAGGGAGAGCTCAGAGCCCTGCCAGGGCCTAAAGGGGCTCCAGGAGAGCTGGAGAGGGACTGGGGACAAGGGATGAAGGGACAGGACACAGGGAATGGCTCCCACTGCCAGAGGGCAGGGATGGATGGGATATTGGGAATTAGGAATTGTTCCCTGTGAGGGTGGGCAGGCCCTGGCACAGGTGCCCAGAGCAGCTGTGGCTGCCCCTGGATCCCTGGCAGTGCCCAAGGCCAGGCTGGATGGGGTTTGGAGCAGCCTGGGACAGTGGAAGGTGTCCCTGCCCATGGCAGGGGGTGGAACTGGACAGTCTTTAAGGTCCTTTTCAATGCAAACCGTTCCATGATCCTATGATTGTATGCAACCAAAGATCTTTTTCTGACTCCCAAGCATGAACCAGATCATTAACAAGAACCATTTCATGACTGGCACATACCGGTGTGCTTCACTCTCAAAATTAACAGTCTACTTTAAACCCAAAAATCCATCCATTTACAGACAACAAATAAATAAAACCTACAAAATAACATGGTCAAAAATTCCTTTCCTTGGGCAAAATTCCCATCACTTGCTTGTTTTTAAGAATCCTGTGATGTCCCTCTGTGATTGTTTTTAATGAAGATATCTATCACTCCTTCCTGAGCAGCAGGACGGAGCACTTGGGCTCTTCTAAGCAGGCTGTGTGAGCATGATGGATTGTCCATGTGCCAAGTCAGAGGAACGTGCAGACTTGCTCTTGTCTTGCCAGGAGGCAGATTTTAAGAATTCCCCTACTACCAATTACAGCTTTTATCCTAATTAAAAAGATAGCAGGGCAAATAAAGAAAAGGATGAAATCCAACTAATGTTTTTGTTCACATTCCCTCAGCAACGATGGGTGAGGAGGTTCCTGAGGGGCTCAGTCCTCCTGGGACCTTCACCTCCCTCCACTCCTGCCAGCTGAGCCCACGCATGGAGAGGCGGCACCATGCAGTGCTGGCAGTCCCGCTGTGCCGAGCCGTGCCGTGCCGTGCTGAGCCGTGCCATGCCCAGCTGTGCCGAGCCGTGCCGAGCTGTGCTGAGCCATGCCATGCCCGGCTGTGCCGAGCCGTGCCGTGCCATGCCCAGCTGTGCCGAGCTGTGCCGAGCTGCGCTGAGCCGTGCCATGCCCGGCTGTGTCGAGCCGTGCCATGCCATGCCCGGCTGTGCCATGCCCAGCTGTGCCGAGCCGTGCCGAGCTGTGCTGAGCCACGCCAAGCCGTGCCGTGCAATGCTGAGCCGTGCTGAGCCGTGCCATGCTGTGCCATGCTGTGCCATGTCAAGCTGTGCCATGCCGTGCCGTGCCATACCGAGCCGTGCTGAGCCATGCTGAGCCGTGCTGAGCCGTGCCATGTCAAGCTGTGCCATGCCGTGCCGTGCCATACCGAGCCGTGCTGAGCCATGCTGAGCCGTGCTGAGCCGTGCCATACCTAGCCGTGCTAAGCCATGCTGAGCCGTGCTGAGCCGTGCTGAGCTGTGCCATACCTAGCCGTGCTAAGCCATGCTGAGCCGTGCTGAGCCATGCTGAGCCGTGCCTTGCCGTGCCTTGCCGAGCCATGCTGAGCCGTGCTGAGCCGTGCTGAGCCGTGCTGAGCCATGCTGAGCCATGCTGAGCCGTGCCACGCCGAGCTGTGCTGAGCTGTGCTGTGCCGTGCTGAGCCGTGCTGAGCCGTGCTGAGCCATGCTGAGCCATGCTGAGCCGTGCCACGCCGAGCTGTGCTGAGCTGTGCTGTGCCGTGCCTTGCCGTGTCGAGCCATGCCATGCCGAGATGTGCCGAGCCGTGCCGAGCCGTGCCATTCCAAGCCGTGCCGAGCCGTGCCAAGCCGTGCCGAGCCGCGCCGTGCCGTGCCATGCCAAGCCGTGCCGAGCCGCGCCGTGCCATGCCAAGCCGTGCCCAGCCAACCCAGCCTGTGCCTGCAGCCTGCAGCCTGCCCTCCCTGTGCAGGGACAGAGCCCCGGGGGACGTGCCATTGTTTAGTCTGCGCGCAGCCCTGGCGCTGAGCCGCCTCCTGTTTTCCATGGCCCCGCGTCCCACGCTGCGCGCAGGAATGGAAAAGCTTGTTATTCTGGGCTGCTGGGCGGTCGGGCCCTTCCAGGAGCGGGGAGCAGGGATGTGGTTAGGGCGAGCCTCCATGGATCAGATCCTGGCTGGCACCCATCTCCTCCAGACCACACCGCCAGGACAGGCAGGTGACAGGAGACGGCTGTGCCGGCACACGGATGCGCTCGTGTGTCCAAGTGTGCCTGCAGGGGCCTGGAGGGAGGGTGAAGGATGGGAGAAGGGTGGCAGAGAACAAGCCCAGACCCCAGAGGCACCAGACAGCTGCTCATAAATGAACCCCTCAGCATCCCACTGGCCTCAGTGCTCAGGAACGGTACCAGGCAGGGCCAGGACACGTCCCTTTGAGTGATGGAGCACTGGAACAGGCTGCCCAGGGGGGCTGGGGAGTCTCCTTCCCCAAATATGTCAAAAACACATCTGGGCACAACCCTGTGTAAGCTGCTGTAGGTGACACTGTGCTTTAGCAGGGGTTGGACAAGATGATCTCCAGAGATGTCTTCCAACCCCAACCATTCCCTGATCCCATGGGACACACAGCCTGACCCATGGTTCTGCTGCCTCTGCACCATCTGGGTAGCTGGGGGTTCTGATGACCCCCAAGGGTACCCAGTACCTCTCTGTTTCACTCACAAAGCTCCTCAAACTGGTAAAGAGCTATCAAAGAAGTTAAGACCTATTAAATTCAAACCTATGGAGGGTCCTGGGCAACCAAAGAGAAAAAGAAGAATGGCAAAATACCACAAGTCTGATTATGAGATTAACACTGGTGCTCACCAGCACCAAACAGGAAAAACTCACTGAAGGACTTTAATGGTCAGAAGAACATGACCATAAAATGCCACCACGTTACCATAGCCCTGTTCTGCCCTCTGTGGTTCCTCTCCTGCAGAGAGTAAGTGATTATTAGGGACAGCTGGGCCCACACCACAGAACCCACTTCACTGCCAGCACCTCCTGGTCCCAGGATGGCCTGCAGGAAGATGCAGGGCTGCAGGGGCACCTGTGGAACTTATGCCTTGGCCCCTAGGTGGATCTGGCTGGGGGTGAAGACCCTCCAGGCTGCAGCTCCAACCACATCTGTCCATCCCAAACAAAAACGTCCCTCTCTGGCTTTTCCTTAGGATTTGTGTCAGAAATAAACCCCAGTCTCCTGAGCTCATTGCACTGGTGCAGGAATCTGCATCTTTTTCTCTTTCCTGTGTCCCAGTTCTTCCCAGTTCAGTTCAGTTCCCTCCCCACCTTGCCCAAGGCACTTCAATATTCATGGGGACGCAGGACGCTGTTTAGCAGCCCTTGAAATAATGGGGACCAGGAAAATGGGAAACACATCCCTACAGGCAAACCATGGCTTCTTCAAACTTCCTCCTAGCCCAAAATTTCCCTTGAAAAGACATGACAGGGAGTTACAAAGGTCCCTCTTGCAAGGAGGGGGAAAATGCAGGAGAGAAAAGCCCTTGGCGCGCCTTCTGCGCAGCCGGCTCCGGCTCCCACGGCTGCCACGGAGGTTTGAGGGACTTGAAGGGATTTGCGATGCAATAAAAACATTCCTGCTTGCAAAGCATGAAACCCCAAAAGTTTATGGGAAACCACTGTCTTCGGGATGTCTGCATATCTTCAGGCATCCTGGGAGCTGTAGTTCAAAGAAACCGAGAAAAAGCAAGCAGCCGATAATGATGGTTTCTGGGTGGAGGTTGTGTGACTATTGGCTCCTGCATGAAAGCCTGAATTTCTGGGATGCTGAGCCCATTTCTGCAGCCAAGTGAGAGGAGAGCTCCTTGGCACTTGGGGTAGGAGGGACTCCAGCTCCACAGCGAGGGAGAGTGAGAGGCACCCAGAGAAGGCAACCCAAAAACCAGGTGCTGATGACTGGGAAGAGGGATGCACTGCAGCAGAGGCCAAGAGGGAGAGGCCAAAGCCATTTCCAGGGCTGGGAACCTGGCTGGAGCATGGCCTCACCTGTGAGCTAAAATCTCTGTGCCTCAGTTTCCCCATAAGCTCTTATTATCCCCCTATTCCCAAGGGCTACAAGGATTGGCCTTTGCTGTTTGAACACCCATGGGGAGCTGAACTCTTCAGAAGGCAGCTGTTCACACTGCACCAGCAGCATTAAATCACCTCCAGGCCCATTTCCTCTGAGCCCATGAAGGACAGCTGTGCCAGCCAGGCTACTGAAAGGCACTTAATTCTGACAAGAGACACCCTGCATGCAAGAGTCACCTCCCAGCAGGAGAACCCGTGGCATGTGATGTGACACCCTCCAGATGATGCACTGCCCATCAGCAGAACTGCCACACCTGAAATGCCCTGGGGTGCAGGGGGCAGTGGTGAAGGGACAGAGATGTGAGAGGCTGTGCATCATCCTAGACTGAGCGTGGAATGATGAAAGAGATACTTTCATTTCCAGCCAAGGAATTTTGCAGCAAAGACCATAATCTGGGTGAAGTCAGCACTGGAAACATGAGCCAGGCAGGTGAGCTTCTCGCTACCTGCTTTGTATTGTGGGCTTGGGCTCCACAGGCCAGAGCACAGGACTGCCCCGTGGCTGTGCAAGGCCCTGTGTGACACGGGACAACACCTGCCCACCAGCACACCGTGACACAGAACCGCGGGGACAAACCCACAGCATCAGACCTGGCATCAGCCGACACAACCAACCCCAGCATGGTGTTCTCTGCTGGCTGCTATCGGCCTGAAGGCCTCAGAAGCGGCTTCTGACACTTGGAAAGCAAAGATAAACCACAGAAGAATTTGTCCTTTCGGAAGACCTGTAGCCCTGAAGAACAAAGAAGAGGTGGAGCATTCACACTGGCAGTAGCAGCATGGATTATTCCGTGGATGGTCTCCAGCTGTGGCATCGTCCCACTCCAGAGCAGAATATCTTGCACATTGTTGCCAAAACCACACGTTGGTGCTTGCCAAACATTGTCCATGGGGTGGGAACACCACACAAGGCAGGTCCCCAGGACACAACACTCTTCACACCTCACTGCTACTGGCCTTTGAACTCCTCAGCACCACTCTGGTGTGATGAGGCAGCAGGTCCACATGACCTGCAGCTGAGAGCCAAGTTTCTGGAGGTTCTGCAGACAGACACCTTGGTTTTGCAGAGCTGAGCTCTCTGCTCTGGAGAAGAGTGGCTAGAATGTTTCTGGGCCAGCAGTGCCTTCACAGGTAGTGGAAAGGGCACCCTGAAATGGTAAAGGCCAGGGCACATAAGCTGAAGACCTACCAAGATTTAGGACATCATGCTGGTGCCTCTTGCTTCCTTTTCCTTGACTGCCATACTCACACAGCAATCCTGATTTCTCCTGGAACTAAATCCAGATTGACTAAAACCATGCAGTGGACACAACCAGCACCGTCTTCTGAGGCTCCCAAACTCCAGGAAATACCCACAGGCATGGGCCAAGCGTCTGGGGTGAATGCCAGCACCTGCTCCACCTCTCCCAGGGCAGGAGGTCTGCACTGTGGCCTTGCAATGGTTGTCCCTGCTCATTTCAAACCTCAGTTTAGAGCCCTTGTTCTGTACCTCAGAGATGATAAAGCCCAGCTGAGGAAGATGGTGGAGGCTTCAGCAGCAGTGCAGATGCTCAGAAACCAGGACTACCTCCCAGCCAAGCCCAGCCAAAGCACAGCATGTGCCTCTTGCACTGCAGGTTTTCTCCTGCACTGCCCAACCCTGACAGAGCATTTTCATGGCACCACAAGCCTCAGGAATGGACATCTTCAAAGCAAAACCTCAGGGAGAGAAGGGTGGAGCAGGAAGCTGCTGTTACAGGCCATTTCTGAAAGGCAAAGCAACCATCTGGGTTCAGAGCATCTCTCAGCAGCTGGGGGATCACACAGGCACTGCCATGAGACAGGTTGGCTCAATGCCCCCAACAGGTACTCTGGGCCTTCTGCACTCATTTGCCTTTGAATTAACACTGGTCTTCAGATCTGACTGACAATGCTGACATCTGGCTATGATACCAGGAGTCATTCCCAAAGCTCCTGTACCTTTTTTCCAGAAGATCCAAAGCAGTAATGGGTTATTAACCAGGGAGACAGCGAGCACAGGGAAGGAACGTGCTGTTCTTTGACAGGAACTGTGCTAATGAACGTTTTAAAATTAAAGATCAGGAAAACCTCAATGACAACTTCTGCCCTAGAAAAGCTGCCATTCAACTCCAAGGAAAACAGCCAAGAATGGAGAAAGCTCACTGTGGATTCTGGGTCCACATTTCACAGCTTTCACCTCCAGCACCAGGTTACTCCATAAGCAGAGTCCGGCTGTAGCCTCATCACAGAGGTATCCCAAGGCCCTCTGATAATTCTGGGTATGATTTCAGCCAGCCACCACCCGATCCTGATGGAAAGCAGTTAGGTGATAGCTGAACCAGGACTTTGCAAGCAACTAAGAGCACCATGCAGACACAGATTCCTATCCTGGGAACGAGTGGTCCTGGTGTCCTCTCTTCTCACACCTCCTTGGAGCTGGTTAATCCACAGAGAAGAGGAGGAGCTGCCACACCATGATGTTTGTGGCCTTACAAGTGTCTTTCAGGTTTGCTTGAATGGTTTGCTTGAAAACTTGAGTCGTTTTCAGGCTTGATCTCCTTGGCCACTGAAGGGACTGCTTTAACAGGAGCAAGTCCAATGAAACACTTCAACATGTGCTCATCTCCCAGGTAAGAGCAGCCTGTGGAGATCAGTGCTCCAGAAAAACATTTTCTTGGATGTGATGGAGATGCCACCACCAAAGCCCTACCTGAGTAAGACCTCCCAGGGCTGCTTCTCCCCAAGAAAAACAGAAAACCTATACTGAGTATCAGCCTATGCTTTAGGCATTTAAAAACAAGCGTAATTCACTCCACTCTAAAAAAATAACAACAATCCTGGAAAAAACAGAGCACAAACTGTACCTTCACACGTGCCCCACCAAGCATCAACCCAGGGTGAGCAGAAGCAGCTGAGTCCAAAGAGAGTCACATTTTCTAGGGAACATTAATGCAGCCCTGGAGCTGGTGGTGACAGGTGAGCTCCGGGCTCCTGGCTGTGCTGGGCTCAGTGGGAGCTGGGGCTGGAGCCCCACGGGACAGATGCTCTAAATTAGGAATGAAAACATTGCCCCCCTGCTCAGCAGAAGGCTACACTCAAAGGGAGCCCTTGTCTGGGACAGGCAGCGGGCAAAGCGAGGCGATAACAACAGCCCTGCCAGAGTCCAAAATATACCCGCAACTTGTTTTGAATTACTTTGTGCTGGGCTTTAAAATATGCTGAAAATTTTCCATCCAGCCTGGCTGTGGAGCTGCAGGAGGAGCCTGGGATTTGTTTCCACGTACAGTGATGCTGATCTGAATTTCTCCCCATGGGCAGTGAAAAGAGAGAACTCTCGGGGAGGGCAGTGCTGAGAGGAGCAAGGGGACAAGGAGACATCCAGGGTGCTCTGGTGGTGATTTTGGGTGGGGACTGCACAGTAGCCACACCAGTGGCTGTAGGGGGGACTGATGCTCCTTCCCATCACTGGGAAGCACCCCATGGACACATCAAGCTGAGTTAAACCACAGAGGGAGATCTGCTCCCTGAGTGAGCAGCACAGCCCCTGCCAGTGCTGGAACCTCTTGCTTGTGGCTCAAATCAAGGCAGCTCCATTACAAACAAACCTGTGGGAGGGAGAGGCAAAGAAAGAATCCCTCGAGGAATCTGCAAGGCACTGGAGGAGCTAAAAATAAGCACCACCACCAAATCAATCTAGAAACAGAAAGCTAAAATCCCTAATAATAGAGGGTTGCCAGGTGGAGGAGGGATGTGCCTGGCATCCTATGCCCTGGCTCTGCCCATCAAGGATCCTGCAGAAAGTGGGGGCACAGGAATGTGGGACTGGGGGGGCATTGCTGCCTCTGCCTCCAACACACACCAGCTCCCATACAGGGAAGTGTGGCATTGTTTCCCTGTTGTTTCTTACCTTTATGGTTTCATATTGTCTCTCAAGTTGGGCCAGCTTCTCCAAGGAACCAAGGTGTTTCAGCCAAACTGCCCAATCCCTCCTCCACTCCATTCCAAGCTCTAGAAATGGAGCCAAATCTTGTGTCCATTCCAGTTCTGGTCACCATCTTTCCCACATCCCTCTGGTAAGATCAGTCTGATCTTAGGACTCATCTCTGTATCTATCAGTGCTATCACCCCAGAGGCCTCCAAGGATGCATATCTCAATCCAAGCCTTACGCCCCTGAACATGTGCTATCACAGACAGAAACCTCAGAGTGCAGATCACCATGGCCTCACAACTGTAAAGTAACAGAAACACTCTTGGAAAGTGGATAAAAGGCTCTGGACGGCAACTCAATTGTAATGTGACATTCAAATGTGAATTTTAGGACTTCACAGGATTGGAAAAATCTGTCCTGTATGTGGTAAGTCAGCAGAGTGGAGGAGCCCTGTGTTTGTTTACCAGGCACACAAGAGAATTGCCTCCTGCCAGAAGGTCCCAGCACAGGGCCAGAGAGCTGCTCCTGTCCTCCGCATCCCCAAGGCCAGCAGGCAAGAATGCATCCCAAGGGGGACTGGGAGAACCCCCGTGCTCATGCCATGCCCACCCCCCAGGCTGCCATCTACACATGGTGACACGCACACAGCCAAGCAGAGATGTGCCGTGGGGGGCTGCACCCACCCCTGTCTGACCCCACCCCAGCCACGGCACAGCCCCCCTGGATCCGAAGGGTGGAACTGGGGGGACATGAGGCAAGGACAGGCCACCCAGGAGCGGGGACAAGAGCTGGGCAGGAGGAGGTAATTCGATGTGCTGCCCTTGCCTCCCCCAGCACAGCTCAGCTCAGGTAACGAGCACTGCAGGAAAGGGGACGCTGCTCTCCTGACACGATACACGCTGCTAATCCCACGGCTTCATCTGTCACTTCATCTGTCACTTTATCTGTCACTTTATCTGTCACTTCCTCGGCGGCTGCGGGCCCCAGCCCCATCCTGCCTGGCTCCCGGGTGCCGCACGACCCCGGCCCGCCGGGCTCTGCTCCCGGCCTGCCTCCGGCTCCCCCACCCCGCTCCCCGCTCCCTCCTCTGCCGCAGGAACTCCAGGAGGGCAAAAAGGGTGTTGGCAGGGTGTTTGTTAAATCAGAGCTGGGAATGAGTGGGAGCCTCACCAGGCAGTGCTCCCAACGCTCCTGCACAAACCACTTCCCTGGGCTGGGAGGGGAGAACAGGACCCGCGTGGGGCTGGGGACCCGCCCGTGGGGTCGGTGCTGACACAGGGCAGCCCTGCGAGGCTGCAGCAGGTTTAGCGCTGGGCAAGGAACTGTGGAAGCACAGGAGCAAAATCCCAGTGGCCACCAGCCCCGCCTGGCCGCTCCCTGCAGGGAGCTCCACATCCCTCACATCCCCAACCTGCAGGGTCCAGCAGCTGACCCTGACATTCTCGTCCAGCAGCTCCTCTCTGGTGTGAAGCAAGAGCCCTGGACATGCCTGCAGGGATCTACCCAGGGACACAGACCCCAGCGCCAACTCTCTGCCCAGGAGCCCCAGAGCAGATAACCTGCACTGTGCAAGTGCTGGGGCATGCAGCTCGGCAATAGCCCAGCTCTCCAGCTCAGGAATGTCCAAATAAATACAGAAATACATAAAAAGGCCATAAATAAGGTTGCCTGAGATGGCTGTTTGTCTCCCGCCTGGCCAGGACCCCTGCTCCCCCGCTGCTGTTTGCCTTGGCAGATGACAGCTGGGTAATTTGTTTCCATTGCAATGAAGTCCCAATTAACTGGAATAAACTTTTTACACTAAGTGTGTTTGTTTAACAAACTGGCTCTTTCAGAGCCTCACCGAGACCTGATTGATGCATTTGAGGGGAGTGGAAACACGCTGGGTGCTTGGACATTAAAGCAGCAGTGTCTGAGCAGGCTGGGCTGAAAGGGCTCTCTCTGTGTCTGGGAAATCAAAACTGACACCTCAGATGTCTGGACTGGGATAGGGATTTCAGCGTGGCCTTTGTGTACAAATATTGACAGTTTCTCATTCGCTGTGGCTGACACCCCCCTCCGGTGTCCCTGCGGGGCTGGAGATCGCCCAGGGCCACGCTCTGCTCTGCTGGGAGAAGGTGGGATCCATCACTGCTAGGATGCATGGGGTTCCTCCTGGGAACAGCACTGCGGGCTCCAGCCAGCCATCCAAATCCCAAAGAAAGGTGGGATTGACTCCATAGGGCACTCTCAATGAAGCAGAGCCCGTGTCTGCTGAAGCAGCCACGTTCTTCCTCCTCTGAGATCGGCTTCATGGCTCATGAAGCCATTGATGCACAGCAGCAAGACCAAGGTGGTGAGAGACCAGTCTGAGATGGCTAGAAACTGGTTGGGAGTCTGAGTCTGGTTTCTGGTTCACACCAGAGCTTTCAGCAAAACACTCCAGCTGAGGGGAGGTGAGAGAACAGAAGAAATGTGATAAAAGCCCAGAAGCAGAGTCCTCAGAATCATTCAGTGAGGATGGATATGGCAAAGCCAAGTGGACAAACAGCACAGGAGGGGTCTGGCACAACTGGGAGCCAAGGCAGGCAGTGAAGATGCAATGCAGGCAGAGGAACTGTCTGGACACACCTGGAGACAGAAGCTCTCGTGCTGTGCTTCCTTTGGGAACATCACTGCTGGGAGCACCCTCGGGACAAGCAAAAGGAAGCCCCACATCTGCCAGATGGTGGCCTAGGATGCAGAGGGACAAAAGAGGAACACTGTGGGGAAAAGATGACCCAACCACCCCTGTCCAAAGGCAGGCACCAAGCACCACTGCTGGCCCTGCTGGGATGTCCCACGAGGAGGGAAAAGCCATGGCACAGCTCCATGGCAGAGCCCACGCCAGGACCAACCCCACCCTGGAGCTGTGTTCCAGCTGCCTGGTGAGACACTGCATGGGTAATAAGCACTTCTGGAAAACAAAGCACTTCTGACATCCAAGGGGACAAGGAAAGCAGCTGAGCTTTCTCTCCCTGGGTGCTTTTACCTTCCTACCTCAAACTGCGAAGGAAAACCTCCAACAAACCCCACTTGAGAACTGTCAGCTCCAGAGGGTTCTTGAAGCATTCGCTGGGAAGGCTTTTCTATTTCAAATCTAAAAATTGGAATCTGCAGGTCCCAGAGCTCCTTTCTTCTGGTTCTCCAGCCCATTTTCTCAAAGCAACAAACACATTTCCATCTAGTGTGGGGCAAGGTAGTGTTTTCTTGTGGCTTGGGGTTGAGCAGATCTCCCACAATCCATCAGTAAAATGCTCCAAAGTCTGCCTGAAGTCAGCCTGCCAGGGCTGTCTACAGCTTGAGTCAGTCAAGTCTTTAATTTAGGTGTAAATACCATTATTCATTGTTCCAGGCCCTGGCACAGGGTGCTCAGAGAAGCTGTGACTGCACCTGGACACCTGGCAGTGTCCAAGGCCAGGTTGGATGGGACTTGGAGCAGCCTGGGACAGTGGAAGGTGTCCCTGCCTGTGGCAGCAGCTGGAACGAGATGAGCTTTAAGGTCCCTTCCAACCCAAACCATTCTGGGATTCCATGATTCTTCAGTGATTATTATTAGCTCCTATATTCGGGATGTGTTGAAGCCACCAGAGGCAGCACTGATGGCAGAGCTCTGCACTGTCTGCCCAGGCTCCCTGTGCAGTCCATGGGGAGATAAGAATTAATTTTCCCATCAATTAGATGAAATGCTGGTCATGATGCCCTTTCACATGATATCCTAAGCCTGAAGAGACAAATAAGCACCTTCATCCCTTCCCACTGCACAGCCACCACACTACCCTAAATGCTGTGTCTGCCAATGCCAGAAGCCTGCAGGAAAGCTGAAATCCTTGGATCACCCTCCACGCAGAGCTCTGTCAGGATGCAGGAAAGACAGTGCATTTCCTCCTTTAACACCCTTAGTCACACTTTTCCCTGAGCAAATTAGCACTACTCCCATGTCTCCCTGCAGTCTGCCAAGCACAGTCCAGTCCTGCCTGATTACCCCTCCCAGAGGAAGAGCTCTGGGATCCAGCTGATTGCTCACACAACCTGTGACATCCCTGGAAGTGTTCCAGGAATGGGGTTTGGAGATACCTGGGACAGTGGAAGGCATCTCTGCCCATGGCACAGGGGTAGAACTAGATGATCTTTAAGGTCCCTTCCAACCCAAACCCTTGTGTGATTCTCCAGTGCTGCAGCCCACCTGTCAATCTGGCAGGTGGGAGCATGGAGAGAAAATACCACAATGGCATTGGAATAAAAACCGAGATTAATCTGTGGCTGTTCCAAGAAAGTGTATCAGAGCCCTGCTTGTGCTGTGCTGAGGGCAAAGCTCTTGAGATTATGTGAGGCAGCATGGTGGAGAACGGAGAATGAGGAAAGGGAAATTTTCTCTCCTGAGCAGAAACTGAAAGCGCTCAACACACCTGGAGCTGCTACACTGCTGAACGTGATCACAGTGCCTGCGTGGGAGGGTGGCAGGGAGTGAAGAGGAGGGCACTGCACACTTACAGTACACACCATTATACGTTTTTCTTTGGAATTACAGACCTTTTAGCAGTGGATGCTTGAATAAACACATATTTACCTTCTCACCAAGAACTGGGGCGAGGCACAGCACATCATACCTAAGCCAGCTGCAGGAGCTCACCTAAATGCACGTTCCCAATGGATAAGAAATAATGTGTTAGCACACTGGGAGACTTGCAGAGCCAGCAGTAAAATCATGGAATCATGGGAGGATTTGGTTTCCATCTAGCTCCAACCTCCTGCCATGGAGTGCAGAATTCAGTGGTCAATACAAATGAAATATTACAATATATAGGAAAATTATTAGGGAAACTAAGGAAAGGGAAAATGTGTGGCTGGACATGGAAAATCTGATATTGGGAACCAAACAAAGGCTGGCAATAGGTCTGGTTTTAAGGATCACTGGGGCTACTTAAAAGCAGAGTCTGTAAGAGTGCTCAAATGATACAGAAAACACAGTCCATATTTATTTTGTGTTTGGGGAAAAAATGTGAGTAAACTAATTCCTAGGAGAGATGAAGCTCTCATTAGCATCCATGTGTATCAAATGTGGCCAAAGAGCACCAAGCAGCCAGCACAACCAACACATACCCAAAAGCTGGGGAGAGGTTTTTGGGCTCTGCTGCTTGTTTTGAGCCAAGTCCAGGCTACCACATCCAGATGGAAATGGCTCCTTCCCCCCAACATTCCCACCCAGCAGTAAGGGTGACCTAGTTACCAACCAAACAGTCAGCCTGATATAGGACCCAGAAGGCAGGGCTCATCTGGAATTAAATTAAGAACTAATTAAAGGATGTAAGTTCTAATTAAAGTCAGTCAGTGTATCTTGGTGGAAGAGATCTTGTCAAATGAGCCTGATGTCACTCAGTAATGAACACTCACTTGCAGGAAAGGCCTTGTGCACATCCTGGCTGCGCAGGCAGAGCTCTCAGTGCTCCTTGACATTCTCATTTCAGAAGATGGGGCTGTGCAGCCCAAATCAAGCACTTTAAATAGATTTAGAGCCGGCTGACAGGTCTCACACAGGAGGTGTCAATGGGGAATCGTTAGTGAGGCTCCACAGGGAACAAACCAGTCGATATTTCCATTGATGATCACGATGGAAATACAAAATCCTCACTCAAAAAATTAGCGGATGACAGGAAGATTGATGGAATGGTAAATATTGATGAGGAGAGCGGGAAATGCCTGGTAATGCTGAGCCCATTCAAACACTGTACATGATAATGCAGCCCAGCCCAGGATAACAGAGCTTTGGAGAGGGATTTCAGGCCGTAGTTTTGAACAGGGACTGGATCCCAGACAAGAGGGAGCCTCCAGAAAGGGTCAGGGGTCACCACGGGTGAGCAGCCCAACACAAGGCTCTAATGTGATGCTGTGATGAAAAAAGCTGATGAGGTTCTTGGGGGAGAGCAGGAGAGCTGCACATATTGCACTGCTGGGACTGCCACTGCCACTCCTGCAATTAAGGTGTCCATGTTTAAAGGGGACACTAAAACAGTACAGCCTGGAGGGATGAGTCACAAAATTGATCTGACGGCTGGAGAAAATACCATGCTGCAAAAGATTTGAGCTATATTGAGTTTATTGATAAAAATCTGCCACCCACCAAAAACCAGAGTGGTGCCAACTGCTTTTATCAGCAAGACGTGCCAGGAGGCAGGGACTGGGAAGTGGAGCCCAGCAAATTCTAGCAAGTTTTGAGTCAGGATTAGATACATCTCAGGGACACTCAGAGAATTACATAACTCTCAAAAGGCAACCAAAACCTCTACAGGAGCATGTGGGCAATTCATATCCCTGCAACACATGGGAGGCCACAGGAGTGATGTAATAGACCTAAACCCACCCAAATGGATCCCATCAGACAACTGCAGCTCCAGGGCTGACTCCTGCTGTGCACAGGATGAAGGCTCAGGAGGGCTGTTTAATGGCTTTAAACTGACAGAGCAGGTTTGGAGTAAATGCTATGAAGGAATTGTTCTCTGTGAGGGTGGACAGGCCCTGGCACAGGGTGCCCAGAGCAGCTGTGGCTGCCCCTGGATCCCTGGAAGTGTCCAAGGCCAGGTTGGGCGGGGCTTGGAGCAGCCTGGGACAGTGGAAGGTGTCCCTACCATAGCAGGGAGTGGGACTGTATGAGTTTTCAAGTTCCTTCCAACCCAAACCTTTCTGGGATCCCATGAGACATCCTGGCCTTGGAGCCATGAGGTGCTGGGGTGGCACTGAGCTCCTCAAAACAGAAGTTCTGAGCTACAAGTCCAACCTCTGAAGAGTTCCCATCAAGTCTTGTGCCAGAAGCAAAGCATGAGGGAAGGGAACCCTCTGTCTTGGAGAAAGCCCAGCAGGGATTGCTGGCTAAGCAGGTCAGGAAACTCCTCTCCCCACTTCTCCCTTTTGGACCCGGCTGTCTTTGGGATGGCTGCCGTGGGTGGCAGCGGCACCTCCCATGGCTAAAGCATCTCTGCGTTGACTCACTGCAGCAAACATTTTGCTCTCTTGCTTAGGGGAGAAAATAGGCTCGGTTATTTGTTAAAAATGCCCATCTTCCTACGCTCAATTCCCTTTCCATGATTAATGCCAGGCACTGCAATCGTGGCAGGGCTGCAGCTGGTGATTAGGTGGCTCCCATGCCAGCCTGGATGCTGAGCTGGCAGCACTGTCCTCCCAGCACCAGAGAGGAAGGCAGCCCCGGGCCCTGAGCAGCAGGGCAGGCAGATACCATCCTCATGTCCCCACCAGTGCCCAGGCACGCAGGGACCATGCCCACTCTGCTCCCTCCTTCTGGAAAAAGCAGCAAGGAGAGAGACTCCCATGGCGAGCAAGGAGTCTTGTGCTGCCCAGAGGCTCTGCAGGGGTGCAAGGGCTGAGCCCCAGTCCCTGCTGGCATCTCACAGGGACAGAATCCCCTCAGGGAAGGGCACAGTGCAGGGGACACCTGCCCTTCAGCTGGGACAACAGGAAGCACGACAGAAGACTTGTGAGTCCTTGTGTGGCAGTGCTGGAGACCCGGGATCAGGTCCAGGCAGGTTTTTAATTGGAATGGAATTGAAATTTCAGGGGAGACACAATCCAACCCTTCTTTGGTGTAAAGAAAGGGGCTGGGGGACCATGCAAAAAGCCCTGCAAGTTTCTATGACAACTGCCACTTTAAGAGCCTACACTGCAACCTCACTTAACACATTAAAAGCTGCGGAGAAACAATGAAACCCTAAACTTTATTTTATACCAGGTGCAGGAGGGCTGTTCCCAGGAAGAGCAGGCACAGGGCTTGGGGTTGGTCCAGGGCTCCCATGGCCTGTGCATCCAGTGCAGGGTGAAATGAGTTCAGCCACCCCAGCAACACCTCCTGCTGTCCCCTGGGCTCCAGGGACCACTAAAACCAAATCCTTGTTCAAACTTTCCTGGGCCAACATATTTAATTCTGGTATCAAGGGTCCTGATACCATGTTGAAAAACCATAGATCCAGAATAGTTTGGGTTGGAAGGGACCTTGGAAAGGATCTCATTCCTACCTCCTGCCATGGGCAGGGACACCTTCCACTATCCCAGGTGTCTCTAAGCCTTGAACACTTCCAGGGATCCAGGGGCAGCCACAGCTGCTCTGGGCACCCTGTGCCAGGCCTGCCCACCCTCTCAAGGAAGAACTTCTCCCCTGTACCAAATTTAAATCTCTTGTCTTTTACTTTAAAACTATTCCCCTTTGTCCTATCACTCTCTGTCCATGTAAACAAGACATTCTCCCTCTCTTTAATAAGCTCCTTTAAGTACTGTAAGACCGAAATGAGGTGCCACTGAAGCTTTCTCTTCTCCAGGCTGTCCCAGACTGCCTCCAGAACAAAGGGTCTAGCCCTGGAAGCATCTTCGTGGCCTCCTCTGGACCCATTCTGTGTGCAGAGCATCCCACCATGATCCTCCAGGCCCAGTGGGCACAGGAGCCCAGGGCAGGCACTGTCTCCCAAGGAGCGATGAAAAAGAAAATGAGTAAGAGCAGTGCTCATCCAGACTTCAGCAGAAGCATGGTTTCAGCAGGACCTCCCAGGCACATAATGCAGTGCTGCCCTGCCAGGCTGCAGCGGGAGGGGACCAGAGGACAGCCAGGCCTTTCGCAGGGGGCCCTGCCCTCAGCCCCAGGTACAAACTGGTACCAGTTTCCAGCTTCCCAAGCAAACAGCAATGTTAGCCTGGGCAGGGAGCCCAGAGGCCACAGTGCAAAGCAGCAGGGTGATGGCTCCTCCATGCCTGAGCTCCTGTCGGATCCCTGCCAGCACCACTCCTCCTTGGGGCCCTGCCCCAACTCCCTCCACAGCCCAAAGGAACAGCCTGGATCTGCCTGTTCTGAGCTGGCAGGAGATCAGCTGAACTCCTGCACCCACGGCAAAGGTCCAGAGCGACCCTGTGCCATGCCATGAGATACCCCTCAGTTCCTTCCCACTCCTGCTAATCCCCAGCTCCCTGCTGCTCCCCACTGCTCATTCCTGCTTCTCCTAACTCCCTGCTCCCAGGCTGCTCAGTCAGCTCTGCTTTCCATTCCCAGACTGGCATTTGTTGAATGACTACATTTCTCCAAAGTGCCTTTCCAGGATTCCCTTCCTTTCTCTGCACTCCAAAGTATTAAACCCCTCCACCTGCCTGCAGCTCAGACTGAATCCACTTGCCAAACTCCAGGGGGAATATTTTCTAAGTTTGCTTTACAGTTTCAATGGCTCAGCCCCACTACCGGGATACCTCAAACCAGCACCAGAATCTTCCTTAAATATGTTGTGTGTAAAGATCAGTCCTCAACTCTCCAGAGATCGGCCTTCGCTAGGATTTGGGGTTGGAAGTGAGGACACTGTGTTCATTACCCCTTCTGGAGGGCTACACTCCCCTTCAGCTTCCAACCTGCACCTGCCCAAAGGGCACCCACCCCACAGACACCAACATTTCTCTTCCCCCCTCCAGAGCTCTGCCATCCCACTGCCACCAGAGATGTTGGTGATGGTACTTCATCCTTTCCTACAACCAAAGCTGGGAGCATCCTCCAAATCTGTGCAGGTGGTTTTGGGACAGTTTCTTGCATCACTGAGTATCCCAATGAGTATCCTTTATGGAGAGGTGGTCTTGGCACTGTTTCTCCTTCCCCACAGCTCCCTGGTGTCACTGGCACCATCTCTTTCTCCCCACTTCCCATGTGTGTCCTCCTGGCTCTGCTCAGCACTTGGAACCTGAGCTCCCAGCTGAACAACTCTCAGCCACCACAGAAGTCAAACACTGCTTATATGTGTGTGATTATCATCATTACTATAGCAATAATGTCTGAGGGAAGGAGGCACTGAAATGAAAACCTGGCTTAGGAACACATCACGCTTATTATGATGGTCCTTAATGCTTCCAAAATGTAAATACTGATTTCTAGAGCCTTAAAACCACTAACATTTTATGAGATAATGATTCAGCAAGGAAACACTTTCATCTAAGTGCTGGCATGGCAAGATTGGAGTCTGGGAGATGAAATGTTCTGCTGTAAGGGCCAGGTGACAAAGAATTAGCTGTGGAGACAGCTCCACGTAATGACTTTGAGGCAAACAAACAGGAGCTGCTGCTTTCTGGGAGGTGGTTTCAAAGGTTCCTCGCGTGTTTGCACATCTGAGGCTGGAGGACAGAGGGCGGGGGCAGCCTTTAATCCGAGATGGAGACAGAGCCATGAGGTGCCTGCCCAAAAGGGCTGTGGGACCCTGCTGCTGCAGGGCAGGCTGCGAGCCAGCCGGTCTCTTCTGCACGGCCACCATCCCAGGGGCTGGGAGGGGATCACTGAGAGCATCTTGTCACCACAGCTGCGTCTCTCCTGACACCTCAGAGTGCCTTGCAGATATTCCCTGCTCCCCAGTGACGGCTCCCTGACAGCTGAGAATCACGAGGGGGATGAGGGCAGCTCCCACTGCAAAGCAGTGACACTTTATTAAGCCCAGGCATTTCAGTCTGCATTTGCTAGGGGGTTTATGAGTGTCATTACTACCAACATTTCTTTCTGCTTTAAAGAAAATGAGCTCCTGACGCTGAAGAGCAAATATGTGCCAGGGCAATTAGCAAACACACCAGACAACCTCAGTTCCTGTCAAGAGACTTCCACCCAGCCCTCCCAGGAGAGTTATCACCTCCTGTCCCAGGAAAGCCTATTCCTGTCTTACAGCATGGTGTCCTTGCCCCTGGGTCCTCAGCCAGTGGCTCCTTGCTGCCTTGACAGAGAAGTCAGGGCCCTGTGTTAGAAATTTGGAAGTATCTCTGGAAGCCTGGATAGTCTGACAGCATTACAGCTGTATCAGCACCTTCCAAAAGTGGTGTGGCAAAGGAGTGAGCAGCTCAGGGGCTGGACTGATACCACCCCACATTTCTTCCCCAATCCCTACCAACTCTGCTCAGATCCCAGACAGAGCAGAGTTGCAGCCAGGGCTGCACCAGGGGAGGCATGGGCCCAGACTGCATCAGATGAGAGTTGTTAGGTCAGGATAAACCATTCTGACATCTGAGCACAATAATTTGGAAATACAGGAAGGCACCTGTACCTGTTCATGTGGATGGCTGGAGCAGTCAATTCAGGTGAGGATACCTGTGCAGATGTTGACTAACAACTGGACTTGTGGACACTCCCAACATGCCAGGTTCCTCTCTCAGGTATTTCAGCCACAGGAGCTCTTTATGTACCAGTGCTGGTCCTTCCTTGGTGGTCTCTACCCCTTTCAGTTCTCAGCTGATGTAACTTTACCTAAGATTAATGCTTCAGCATTCTTGACTCGGGCTGCATCCCTCCATTTACCATGGAAGAGGGAACATTACCTCCCAGACTAAAAATCAGGAGACCCAGCTCCTGACATGGGCCAGCTCTTACAGGAATATCCACAGGTACCATCACTGAAGCCCTTGCAAGCAGAAGGGCACCTCCCAGAGCAGGCAGCAGCTCCACCAGCTCCATTCTGGGCACCTCTGACTTCCTATAGCCAAGAGCCACCTGCACTTCACCTCCCTGTGTGCTTTCCACTGCACCTTGAGGCAATCAGTGGGAGATCAGTACCTCGTGGATGGACTGGGAAGAGGGAAGGGCCATCAGAGGCTGATGAGCAAGGGTGAACATGTCTCCATGCCCTTGATCAGCACTGGCATGTTCCAGGAGCTCAGGAAACACCCACCTGCTGGCTAAGACACACTGATGGGAGCTGTGAGGTGAGGACACATTTCCATTGCTGAAGGGAAGAGGCAAAACAGGAAGGGAGTCACTCCAGGAGACACAAGGAAATTCAAAAGATGGAATATCTCATGTCCATAGAGGAAGAGGGCACCCTGTTAGAGAAAGCTGAACATGGCAGGAACAGAGAAGGAGTCACTCCCAGGACAAGCAGTGACAAAACTCACTGCTGAGATTTCTGGCATGTGTGTCTTCTTCTTCTGCTTTCAGGACCAACATCTGCTGTGGGAGAGCCCCAAAGCCTGACACAAGAGCAGGGTGGCTCTGACCCTGCTCCCACAGCTCAGGCCTTTGGTGGCAGATGAGCCAGGGCCCCAGAAGCCAGAAAAGGAAAAGCAGAAGCACAGTCAAGTTTGCTCTGACACATGGAAGCTGCAGGACCAGCTACACACTGCCAGATTTCTCTCAGCTCACCACCCTCACTGCACAGATGTGTCCAGGAACCCCCACAGCTGGGCTCAGCTCTTCCCATGCTCTGGCTGCTTGCCACCGCCTTGCCCAGGGCTCAGGGAACTGTGAATCTGGGCTGTGGAGCTGCTGCAGAGGAGCTGAGCTGTCTCAAGTCCTCAGCAGGTCCATCCAACCTCTGGCATTTTTAGCAACCTTTCTCTGCTGAGGAAGATAATCTCCAATCCTGCTAGAAACTGAAGGGCTCCATAGAGAGCATCTGGTCCAGCCAACAGGCACAGTGTGGCATCAGCTGGTGGATCAAAAAGCCAGATGGGATGGGGGCAGTGGTACACAGGCCACATCAGGCCACAAACATATCCATCACAACCCCAAAACAGCCACTGAGGAGTGTAAATGGGCTGGGCATTAACCAAAGTCATAGTGTTAGGACCAGGCACATCACAGCTGCTCAGCCAAACCATGGAGGTCCCGTGGCCTCATGGCACAGAGAAACAAACTCCCATGAAACATCCTGTATCTACAAGAGCACCTGCACCCCCCCTCTGACCCAGCAGCTCCACATCTTCAGCGAGATGGGAAGCCCATGTTCTCCCATTCAAGGTAGAGAAACATTCCTAATTTCTCAGAAGAGATTAGTTATAAGTGCAGCACCACAAATTATGGCTACCAACTGCAAAAACAATAGGAAATCTGAATAGTAAGAGCTCTTAAAAGATTTCCTCCAAATCTCCTACTTCAAGCCTCCCCAAAGCTTCAGCTGGAACTGAGACATGGGACATGCTTCAATCTGTTCTAAACCTGCTTATCAGACTCTTCACAAACACAGCACTACATTCAGGAGCACCAAAATCTTGGACAGCTGTTGGGAGATGTCACAAAAACACAACCGTGAGCTCTTTGCCAAATGTGTATTCACATTGTTGTGGCATCCACAATGACTCCATAACCTCCTGTGATATTCCTCTGATCTCCCAGAAAGCCATGCAGGATTAAGCAGATACTCTGTATTTCCAAAAGTCTTTATCTGCCTGAGGTCTTGGAAAGCTGATGAGCCACACTGCCTTGGGGTGAACAGGCAGAGGAGCTCCCTCAAATCAGACTTTCAGTACAGACCTAGAAACCAGCACCGTGTTTTAAAAACTCTTGGTGGCATAAAGAGGAATCAGCAGACAACTGGACAGCACATACACAGCCCACACTTGCTTTCCCAGGATGGACAGCGAGCAGGCAGATCTGTACAACATTCCCTGACACAGCCTGCCACCCCTGGACCTGCTCCCTCTGAGGCCAAGCCTGACTTGGAACAAGAATTCTGCCACGCTGCTTGCACTGCTGGGATGTAGCACTGCAGGAATGCTTGGGAAAGCAGCAAAGGGTGAGCAAGAGCACAGGGACAGTGAGCTTTGGAGGAGAAATCCTCACCCAATTCCTTCTGAATTGTCCAAAGCCATGCTCCCCGGACAATCCTGCCCATCAGAGCACTGTCCCACAACTTCAAATCCACCTATGTTGTTTGGTTTGTTTATTTTTTCAGAAGGAAGGTGATAACCTGAAGATTTGCACTTCCCCAAGCAAAGCAGGAGCAACACAAGGTCCCACAGGTGACATGCTCAGCAGCACAACACATAACACAGTGCCAGGGCAGAACCCAACCTCCCAGCAGGACTTTTGGCTCGGTTTGCCATTATCCAAATGATGATGGGAATAAACCTGTCCATTCAGCAAGCACATGGAAGGTGCCATGCTGTGGCGAGGCTCTGTAACCTAATCCACACACCAAGTAGCCAACTGCTTGTGTTGGTGGAGTGGTTTGCAGCAACTTTCTCAGGTCCATAGCTCTAAAACCCCCTCGCCCTCCTCTCCCCCTGCAGCTCACAGAGCTGCACCAAGCACAGGGGTGAAGACAATGGGCACCAGCGTGGAAACACAGCTGCAGGAGATGCACTGCGAGTTCCGCCCGCTGTGACACGCAGCGAAACCCTTTGATTCTCCAAGGCAGCTCAGCTGTGTAAACCAGGAGCAGAGGGAGCCAGAGGTGGGAAAGGTCAGCAGCGCACCCCCCTCTCCCGGCTCTGTCCCCCAGGCTCAGTCAAGCTGTCATGGTTCCTTCTGACCTGATGGAAGGATTTGCATATGCCCTGAAGCCATCATGACTGACAGCCCTTCCACTGTTATCCTCAGTTTTGTAATTGCAGCAGCTATTCTTGTACACTGAAATGTCTAATCTTAGCAAGCCATGGAGCTGCTGGGTAACACGGACCAGCCGGGAATTTCCATGCAATTACTCACCACTGCTATTGGCACTTACTTTGGCTGGTAAAAGTCCTTCTTGTCTGCTGACCCCAGGCTCTACAAGACACAAAAGACAGATGTATTTATTTTTTTAACCATTTGCCAAGCAAGTATCGCTGATGAGGATGTGTGAGGAAGCACTGAAAGGCAGTGTCTGTCATTTTTCTGCCCGATGGGTCTTAATGGACTGGCTAGACAGGACAGCTTGGCCCTCCAGCCATAGGCAGTGCCCACAGCACCAAAGATGCAAAAATAGGGAGTTAAACTAGAGGTGAGAGGATGCATTAGATCCGAATGCAATGTACTCAGGCATGTTTGTGTCTTCTGCAGAAATGTGGCACCTTGTGTCAGGAGGGGACTCTCGTCCTGTCAAGTCCACCCAGCTGAAAAGAGGACAAAGTGCAGGTTTGGTGGAGGGGCTGAGCCACCACCACTGCAAAGACCCTCTGGCAGGTATGGGGCTGAGCCCAAGACCCACAGCTCCTGCCAGGAGCAGGACAACAAAATTCTTCTGCCAAGGAAACCACATCAGGCCTCAAGCACATGCAAAACTGGGAAGCAGTGACAGCCCTGATGCTTGGTCAGGTTCCTGTCCCTCCACCCCCAGCATGATGGAGTGTAAGTCTGAGAGCACCCCAGCTGGGCTGTGCCATGGTCCCCTGTGAGACCCCAGGGAGTCCAAGTCTCCCCATGGGGCCCCTGGGCACTGCACAGACCCCACCTGAGGTGCATGGCCAGGTGTGTGCATGGCACACACAGGGTGTGTGTGCAGCTCCTCACACCATGAGGATGGGGCCATGTACCCCGCACACATCCCAGTCTCTCCCCCAGCACACCTTGTCCCAGAGGCACCCACAACAGGGACTGGCCCCCAGCCCTGCTCTGAGGCCCCAGTACATGGCCCGAGCTCCCTGAGCACACAATGGCACCTGCACCGAGGGATGCGCAGGGCAGGCCGTGCCCAGCGCAGGGGACACTCACGGCAGGTGGCACCGGGACAGACAGACACACACCCACCAGACTTTGGTGTCACCAAAGCTGCTGCACCGCCACAGCCCTCTCCTCCTGCTCCTTGTCCTCCTCATTCTGGGGATCATCCTTGTCTGTGCACCCTGTGGGGCAGAGGGCAGGGAGCAGCAGCACAGGGTGGCCCCACACTGTCCCTATGCCCGTGTGTCGGTGCGTGCAGCTCGCTGTTGTGGTTTTGCTCTGTGGTTGCCAGGCAATGGTGAGCTCCAACTCGAAACAGCGGGAGCAGCGGGGCTGAATGCTAATCAGGCCCACAAGAGCAATCCCAAAGCTTCTCCTTGCCAGCCAAAGCCAAAGAGAGCTCCCACTAAACCCAGCAGGGAGAGGAGGACCCCAGCTTTTAAGCAGGCAGGGATCCACTGTCACCAAAATGTAACCAAAAGGGAGCTCTGGACACACCAGCAAGATGGGGATGTGGTTCTGTGTGGGTGACCCTTTCCATGGCACGGAGATGTTGGTTGGTCACCGGCGCAGGGGGGAGGCTGCAGCCACCCCACGGCACAGGGTACGACAGGCTGCGTGTGTGACACCCTGGTGCTCAGCCCCGGGCACAGAGCTCTGCGGGGAGAGCTGGGAGCACACAGCTTCCATTTGGGGTGAGAAGCTCATTGGGAATGGCTGGAGCTGTGCCAGGGCAGAGTCAGGCTGGAGATCAGGAAAGGTTCTTCCCCCAGAGGGTGCTGGGCACCGCCCAGGCTTCCCGGGGAATGGGCACAGCCCCAAGGCTGCCAGAGCTCCAGGAGTGCTTGGACACTGTTCTCAGGGATACACAGGGTGGGATTGTTGGGCTGTGCTGGGTAGGGCCAGGGGTTGGACTGGATGATCCTTGTGCATCCCTTCCAACTCAGGAGATTTTGTGGTTCTGTGGTTCTAAGATGTCACCTGCCCTGGTGCTGACTATCAACATGCAAGAGCTCTGAGCAGCTCTGCCAGGTGGAGATGGGGACAGCCCCTGGCTGTCCCTGCTGCTCCTCTGACCCCACAGCAGCAAGGAGCTGCACCAAAGCCCCACGAATAAATGGCCAGACACCAAACTGGGCTGATCCAACACTGGCACAACCTGCCCAGATACGTGGTGGATTCTCCATCTTTGGAGACATCCAAGACCCACTGGACATGGACCTGGGTGTCCAGGATAATCCAGACTAGGTGATCCTGCATTGAGCAGGGGGTTGGGCTGAGAGATCTCCAGGATATCCCCAGATCTCCCAAACCACTCCGTGCATTCCTGAGGTAGGAGAAAAATGAGCACAGCAGTAACTGCTCAGAGTGAGTGATGGGACCTGAGCAATGGGAGCTGTCCTGCAAGCCCAGAGCACACTCAGGAACAGCTCCACTCCTTCCAGCACAGCATTCCCATACGATATTTCCTTACTTCCTTAAACTTTCAGACAAAACCCAAAGTGGTACTTCCCGAACTATGGATCACTTTCAACGAAATTCATGAGCCATGACAAATTCAGTTCTTTCTGCTCTCTGTGCAAATGGGGATCATGGAGAACTGCTGATATTTAAGGACAAATCACCCTCAAACAGTGTTATCAATGCCACTGAAACAACATATGGATAACCTGCACCTCACACAGCCAGACCCTCCTCCCAGCCACAGCAGAGGTCCATAGGAAAAGCTCCCATCAATGCCATAGCCAGTGGAAAACTGAGATCTTAGATATCTGGGATAAAACAATGAGGAACTAACTTTGAAGAGAGATTTAAAAACCCCACCAATAAACTG
The DNA here is from genome assembly GCF_050655825.1 of Lonchura striata. Taxonomy (NCBI): domain Eukaryota; kingdom Metazoa; phylum Chordata; class Aves; order Passeriformes; family Estrildidae; genus Lonchura; species Lonchura striata. Next base: position 15,979,982 of record NC_140716.1, on the reverse strand, counting down.
GGCAGTGATTACAGCAATGATGAGCCAAAATTACTAATTTTAATGCTCATGAAGAAAATAACAAATAAGGAGGAAAAGCAGAATTTCAGCAACATGTCCAAGGAATTGGGCCTGGAGCAAGACCAGGAGCTTTTAATCAGCTGGTGGCTGTACCACCATCCCAAAGTCTGCCCTTGAGCCATTTCTTCCCACTTTGTATCTCAGTTTCCCCATATTGCTCAGGCACAGCCCTTTGCCTTCTTACACTCTTTCCAGAAGAGAACAGGACCATGCCCAATAGGCAGACAGAGTTGCACCAGTCAATCCCACCATGCTGAATTTCTCTTTCCTAAGCAAACACAAAACCAAGGTAGCCACAGATCCAGAAAGCTCTGGGAGAGTGTCCAGGAAAGCCCAGTAACCTCCAGTGAATGGAGCAGAGCTTGCTGGAGGCCTTTCCAAGGGCAGGGACATCACAACATCCTGGTAGGAGCTGAAGCACTGAGAGAGCTCAGAGCCCTGCCTGGGAAGATTCTCCTCACTGGGGGATTGGTGATGGTCTGAAGAGGTTAATGAGGGATCACACAGGGAATGGGGGAGGCTGTGGGCCGGAGTGGCCACTGTAGTGTCACACACAAAGGGACAGCAGCAGCAGGACGGGGACAGTGCCACCAGTGCCACCTCGGTCCCACTGAGAATCGCAGTCTCAGCCACATCCACAAGAGGGGAAGATAAGGGAAAAGGGGTCGAGGGAAGGGTGGGACGTAAAGAAGAGAGGTCAAGAAAAGGGAACACACATCCTGGATCTTAGGAAAAATGTCCTGTCACTGGGCTTGAGCAGTTTCAACACCTCCAAGTGGGAGACATAGAGCAGGTTTTACAGCACTCACTAAACAAACCAGTGTAGATGGGACAGGTCCTGACCTTACTGGGAACTGGGACTGGCTTTTCTTTTCCTGTCTGTTCCTGAAGCCTGGTAACTGAAAGAGGCAGAGGAGCAAAAGGTGACCTGGTGTTTCCCTGTGCCTTCTGGGAGGAAGGATCAATTCCTCCTGGACTGAGAGGGGCTCCGCAGGCTTCTACAAATGCAAATAGACAGTGAAAGCTCAAATGCCAGCCTGTGTGCATGCTCTCCTCCTGGATGGTCTCCAGACTTCTGGAGGAGTGACTGCTCATGGTTCCTGTGCATCAAGGCAGAGAGATGCAACTGTAGTGTGGCTCAGCTCCCAAAACAATCTGGGAGCCTCACAGACTCCCAGCCACCTCCTGCTGCTGCTCAGGGTGCTGGGAGCCCTCAACTATCCTGACAGAGGGAGAGAAACATCACCCAGCTCCGAGTCCCTGTGAGCCCCACACTGCAGCGTGAGTCACCCTCCGGCAGGACCCACTGCTGCTCCTCACTTGCTCACTTCACCGATGACTCAGGGCTGAGGAAGCACAGTTTAAGTCCCTTAATTAAATAATCTTTATCAGCTTGTCTTTCTAAAACAAACACCTTGAGGAGGCCTGCACCCATCTCCACCCTTTCATCCTGAGACACCAAGGCGAGGGACTGTGGGCATGGGCACAGAGGCACCTGTGGGGGCAGGAGCAGCCCCTGCTGCCTTGGCACATGGCACTGGGCAGGGCAGCCACCAAAACCTCCCAGAACAGGTGCTCCATCCCTCCAGTGCCCCAGTAGGGCCAGGAGAGGAAGGTGGGATACAAGGGTGCTGTCCCAGATGATGAATGCCCCATCCCTGGAAATCTCCAAGGCCAGGTTGGATGGGGCTTGGAGAAAGCAGGGATACTGAAAGGTGCCCATGGCAAGGGGTGGGACAGGATGAGCTTTAAAGTCCTTTCCAACCCAAACCACTCCTTGATTCTATGAATCTGGGCCAACAGGAATGCTTGAATTTGCTCGTTCAATTTCACATTTAAGGCACTAACTAAATAATTTTGTGAGTTACACAGTGTAGGTAAGAGAGCGGCCCAGATTCCCTAGGCCAGCTCATCTCCAGAGCCAGCCCTGCTGGTCCCCAGTCAGAATTAGCACAAGATGCTGCACACAGAAATGATGAGTGACTTAAAGGAGTGTGCTCAATTTCAAAATTCAGCCATGCTAGGAAGATTACAGACCTGGGGTTGGAAACAAGGATGTTCATGGAGGGGCTAAGACAGAGGTATTGTTTTATTTATTTCTTCCTGCCAGCAGACATCAATCCTGTTGTACTTTTTCCTCCTGTAGTGTTGCCAAGCATAATCTTGGCTCATCTTTTTTTCTAGGCAGCGTCCCCGCGAGAACAAAGTTATTAGCAAGGCTGAAGAAGCCTCATGCAATTATTTAGCAACTACACCAAAATAATCCCCAAAGACCAGTGGCTGCTCACAGGTGGCAGCTTTCTAAGTCATTCCAATAAAATCTGGCTCAGTAACTCCCAGCATAATCAATGCCCACACAAACAAAGGAGAGGAAAACTGAGGGATGACCGATTTTTCCATGCTAGAAGAGGACTCTGCAAAACAAACTCACAAGCCATTGCTGGCTGCGGGCTGTGCTGCCACACTGCCACTGTCACCTGCTCACCTGCCGGGACCTCAGCATCCCTGAGCTGCACTTGGAGCAGGGCTGGACAGACTCCAGGGGGATTTGGGCACAGGCAGGAGGTGCTTGGCCCCCAGGGCAGGGCAGGGTTTGGGGACCATAGCTGCACAGCCTGTCGCCCCAGCCCCTCCTGGCTGGGTCTGCCCCCAGGCACAGCCATTGCCCAGGTTCTGTGTATCTGCAACATGCTGCAGTTATGAGTAATCAGGAGGTGATGCCTGACTGTCAGAAGGGGAATAAAATTCAAAGCCTGGGATATGAGTGGTTGTTTGGGGGGAGGAGGAGGAGGAGGAGGAAGGAGATGGCAGCCCCCACCTCAGCTCACAGCATCCCCCCAAGCAAGTGCTGGAGCAGGGCCAGGCTGGGTACTCCATGGACCCCATCTCCCTCCAGCCCTCTGGCAGGGGCTGGCTGAGGAGCCAAAGGTTTCTGGGAATGCTTCCTTCCTTCTGAGATGGGCAGCACCCATCCCACCTGCCTCCAACACTGCACCCCTCAAACAGCCCCAGCACTGCCAGGACCCCGAGCTAATATAGCCCCAGGCAGCCCCAAAACATCAGCTGAGGGCAGATGAACCTTAAAATCCTAAAACTTGAATTTCAGGCTGGATGAACCAGATCACTGAGCTGAAAATCACAGAGGTAACTCCTGCCTCCAGTGTGGGTGCCAGCCTGGAGAGAGCTCCAGGCCACCAAGCTGGGGGCAGCCCAGATTCCCAAAGGCCATCCTGGATGGAGAGCAGATGCTGCCTGTGTGCTGAAGTGTGGAGCACAGGAATGGAGAACTGGGGTGTCTTAATAAAGCACGGATGACCCAGCAAAATGAATCTGGTGGCAGTGGAAGGGTCAGGTGGGGCAGGCAGTGCTGCCCAGATGAAAATGGCTGGCGCAAGGAAAGGAGGGAAGAGGACACAACCCCTGGCAATTACAGAAGGGTCTTTGTCGGGGGATGGTATTTTGGCAAGGCCAAAGCACCCATGGGACCACAGGGAGGGGTGTGAGCCCTCAGCCCCAGCCTCTCACCATCGTGACCCTTCCTCTTCCTGCAAAGGATCTGAGGAGAGGGTGGCGTTCCCCCCCAGACCTGACCCAGCTGGGGAGGATGCCAATGGCTCCAGCACGTTCATTCTTCCACAGCTACCTCATCCCAGCCAGCTCACAGAGGGAGCCTGACCTGGCTCTCACACTCGCCTGCAGACAGGCCTGACCCCATGCGTGTGCCCGGGGGAGTGATGCACGTCCAAGTTGGGCTCTGAGTCCAGCAGAAGGTGAAAAACAAGCTGGAAACCAGAGAAAAGGGGGTTTGCACCACTGAGGGGGGAAGGAAAGACAAACATGGCTATGCACACATGGTACACTGAAGCAATCCAGAGAACAGAACCAAGGCCCTGCAGCCACCCCCGGCAGAGCAGCAAACCCCACACTCGGGAGCTTGTGGTGACCTCCAGGCTCCTGCCCGAGACACCACAGACCCAGCAGGAACAGGGGACTGGTCTGGGTCTGGGTCTGTGTCTCCCTGATGGCACAGCCTCACTCAGACCCCAGCCCCTCACAATGCCAGGATGTGTGAGCAGGTGAGCACCACCCTGCTCCAGCTCAGAGGGTCAGTGGACATTCTGGTTGCTCACCCACCCTCACCTCAGGAGGGGAGGCCTCCTTGGTGTTTTTCTAGGGCCTGAAATACAAACATAAACCCGGTTCTTTGGAAAATGGGGTGACCAGCAGAAGGTGGTGGGGCACTGCCCAGGCTTCCCAGGGAATGGACATGGCCCCAAGGCTGCCAGAGCTCCAAGGAGCGTTTGGACAATGATCTCAGGGATGTACAGGGTGGGATTGTTGGGGGATCTGTGCAGGCACAGGAGTTGGACTTGGGTCCAGGTTTTAGGTTCAACTTGTGTCCAATCCCTCTGGGGCCATTTCCAGGGTATTCCACGATTCTGTGATCTCCACCCAGCCTCTCCCTGAGCCCCAGGGCAGTGATGGAATGGGCTCTCTGGGACAGCAGCCACATCACCAGCCCCTCACTCCAAAGCATATCTCTGCAGCTCAGCCTGGCCCTGCCAGAAGGTTTTACACTCTTCAGGCCAGGCCAACCACAACAATGTCAAATTTCCCAACATCATTAATTCTGCTTCCTCTTCCTTCTCCTCCAGCTCAGAGCTCACCCCTAGAGGTGCCCCGCACAGTGGAGCAGGATCTGTGTTGAAGCAAGAGAAAGGAGCCAGGCCCTGGTTCCACATGCCACGCTAGCATGGCTCCAGGGACCCCCACCCCCCACCATCTCCCTCCCTCAGCAATTACATCCACAAAACTGGGCTGGCTGCAGCACAGACCCTCACTGTGACTTGGGGTTCCTTGTAGCTGTGAAGGGAGGACCAACTCCATCCCAGCCTGCCTTCCTGCGTGAGGAAAAGCGAGTCTACTCGTGAGCATCTGCCAGAACTCATTAAACAAGTCCATTTGCACTCCCTCCTTGCCTTCCCACCCCTTGCAGCATCTCCCCAGCTCTGCTTTCCCCAGCTGAGCCTCTTCCCAGCCACGCTCCCTGTGCCAAGGGGAGCTCACCCGCAAACCCCTCGCAGCTCACACCACGCTAAGGCTGACCCAAGATTCAAAGCATTTCTTTACTGAGAGCTCATCCAGGAAACTTTGTTTTCTCCACTCCCATTGTACTGCTGCATGCCTGTAGGAATTCATTCATGCACAGACGGCCACGCAGGCACGCACGGGCTCTGTGCTGGAGTGTCCCTGTGGAAGGAGCTCCCGGAGCCCTGCCGGGGCCGCCACAGCCAGACCCTGCACTTGCTGCTTCCGCGAATGTAAGAACTTGTCACATTGCTGGCAAAACCACGGGAGCTTGTAAAGCTGTGCCACAGCCTGCCAGCTCCACAGCACCCAGGCATGCACGGGCCTGGGCACCTTGGCTCCGTGCTGTCATTCACCCAGCCCCTGGGTGCCAGGGAGGGTGCCAGGCGTGCCCGGGGAGCTGCAGGCACGGGGCTGCAGCCACCCATGGCCATACCACTGGTGAGCTGCACACCTCCCTGCTCCACCTTATTTTTCCTTCTTTTTCACGATTAGAGCCTGCAAACTATTACAGCAGCTTCGAGCACACTGGGAAGGAGCTGTGCTTGGGCTTAAGTGTTTGCAGGATCAGGGCTGAGCTGTGGAGTTGAATCGCTGCTATTTATAGCAGGAAGCCCTGAGCACAGCACGTGCTGGAGGGGAGCGTGGCCGGGCCCGTGTTCCTGCTAAAACCTGGTGGGTTTTTTATTTTGCCTCATTTTGGGGATATCAGCTGCCTGCTCTCATAATTGCATTCATGTGCTGCCTGGTATTTACAAATGGTTTTGTTGTTTTTTAATCTTTGGGCACACCAGGTCATAAAATCCCAGACTGGTTTGGGTTGGAAGAGACCTTAAAGCTCATCCTATTCCATCCGCTGCCATGGACAGGGACACCTTCTATTAGACCAGATTGCTCCAAGCCCCATCTACCCTGGCCTTGAACACTTCTATCCTTCTACATGTTTATACTGGTTTATAGGTGAAGTTCTATCTTTCATTACTGGTTAAAAAAATAAAAAAGCAGGAAAAGAAGTTAGATCCGAGTAGTAAGCTCGCAGCTCCCAGGACCTGCAGCTGCTTAATCACACCCTGTCCTATCACACCCTGCCCTGCAGCGTGCACTTCACAGCGGCCCTGCGTGCCCGCAGCCTGGCTGGATGGCAGCAGCCTGACAGCAGCTCTGCCTGCCAGCCCAGCTAATTATAGTGTGGGGAGCCAAGGAAGGTGCCCTGCCTGCCCTCCTCTTCCCTCCCTTTCCCTTCCCCTCCCTGCTCCCGTCACTGCAGCCTCTGAGGAAGAGGACACAGGGCTGAAGCTCAGGTGGGGGAAGCCCCTTCCCTGAGGCTCCCAGGGGGACCAGTGAGCAGTACAAGGATGGGAGTCCCCAGGAGACTGTGTCAGGGGATGTCCAAGGGCCCTGACCCCCCCCGGGGTACCTGGGCAGGGAGCAGGCCATACCCCCACCATGACCTGACCCCACTGCAGAGCCAGGCTGTTGGTCCTATGCCATCCCTGCTGTCCTTCCAGCCACCCCACCTCTCCTTGGACGGAGCTCTGCTTCTCCCTTGTCTGTCCCACTGCCTTCATACACCCCGAGCACTGGGTCTGGGCGAACCCTTCAGTCTGCCTGGAAAACCAAATTCACAGGAATGCCCTCTCCTCTGGCAGCCTCAGCTCCTTGAGAGGGACAAGGCACAGATGTAAGAGGACCACAGTGGGATGTCCCACCTCCACTGCCTGGGGTCTGCTGCCCCACAGGGGAGCCTAGGCATCACAGACCCCCCAGCAGGCAGCAATGCTGTCATCTCAATGAGCAAGACCAGGACCAACAAAGTATACATCCTCAGGAAGTGTCCTCTGTCATCAAACCACTCCTGGGGTAACACACATGGAAAATGGGGAGGATCCGAGCAGAGCAGGGATCCAGGGGACCTGGCTAGTCACCCACCACAAGTTCTAAACAACCACAGCACACATGAGACCTGCAGGGATGTGAACAGAACCCAGCCCTTGCATGAGACACAGAAGTCCACAGGACTGGAATGGGTTGGAAGTGACCTTAAATCTCATCTCATCTCATTCCACCCCCTGCCATGGGGACACCTTCCACTATCCCAGGCTGCTCCAAGTCCTGTCCTACCTGGTCTAGAACACTTCCAGGGATCCAGAGGCAACCACATCTTCTCTGGACAACAACATCCATCCAGAGTTCGAAACACCACTGGAGAGAAGTTCTGTCATGCTCCTGGCCCTGGAAGTGGCTCCCCAAAGTCACACAACATCTGATTCAATCAGTGTAAATGTGAATCCCCGCTCCCAGGAATGTGGCTGCCACCACAAAATGACCTTAACTGCTCCTAGCTCCTGGGGTGCTGCCTCAGCTTTATCTCAAGGCAACAGGAGCTAAAATATGGTTTGGCCAGGACAGGGACAGATGTGACTCAGAGGGAGCACCTGAGCTCCATATAGAGCAAATCCACTGCTTAGACACAGCAGGAACCATTTTACTACCTGGGTAACACTGAGCACCCTTTGCCACCATCACTGGCCCAAGGTAACTCCTCCAGGCCTAAAAATTCACTTTTATTCTCAAGTTAAAAGTGTTTGTTTGTTTGTTTGTTTGTTTGTTTGTTTAAATAGGGCTTGTAACATATCAACTGACCCATTTTGGAGCAGCAAGCTCTCTGAAATTCATATGAAGCTGTGGCTGCCTCATCCCTGGAAGTGCCAGATTGAATGGGGCTTGGAGCAACCTCGGATCATGGAAGGTATCCCTGCCCATGGCAGAGGGTGGAATGAGATGAGTTCCAAAGTCCCTTCAAGACCAGTCCCTTCCATTCCAAACCACTACATGATTCTAGGATAATATGCCACAGGTTTTTGAGAGCATCACCAATGTAAGCAGAGAAAAATCTACAATAACTTTGTCTATTTTGGTTACAGGTGAAGCTTTAAGAAGAAAGAGCCCCTGGAGCTTTGCACATTTCTCTTGGAACAGCCTTTCCTGAGGGATGGAGGCACTGGTTCAGTCCTGGCCACCCATTTCTCATCCAGACAGGAGGCAAGAAGGAGCCAGGGGATGAGGATACCCCTCCATCCCCCCAAAGCACACAGCTTCCCACAAAGCCACCCCATCTGGCAGTATGGTGGGGACAATGATGACCTTGCTATGTCCCCAAGTCCACCTTCTTAAGTGGAAAGGGACCAGGACAGCCAGTCCCTCACTGCTCCCACAACTGCATCCGTGCCCTGAGCATTTACACAGGCTCCAGCCAGCCAACCACCACCAAATATTCAGGAATCAAACTCCATAAAGGACGCACAAGACACACTACAGAATAAATTGAGTACATTAGAAAAAGCTCAGAGAAGAAAAATAGATTTTTGGAACGTGTTCTCAATCTCATTAATTGGGAAGACAGCCTTGGAGGGGGAAAAAAATGATTATATCCTCCCCAAACCATTATCCGCTCTTCAGAGTGTATCATATGAAAACAGTTATATAAAAGAATAAATTATATTTGGAATGGCAAGAACCCCAGAATAAAGCTAGGAACTCTGATGTTCCCATATAAAGATAGGAGACAGTTATCTGTTCCAAATTTTCCAGTTTTCTGCTGCGCCAATTCAAATTCACTACATACCAGCATGGCCATATAAAAGGGACTCCACCCATGTGAGCTTGGAAAGAGCAGTAATCCCCCAAACTATCAATTTAATGTATGGGGATAGAAAATGAGAGAAGAATGTACTCCCAGAAGGAGCGCTCTGTTAACGACATGGCACAGGGCTCCAGAACGTGCACACAGGAATATCATCTGCAGGGACTTTGCGTTGTGAGATCCGAGCTGAAATCGAGATTTCTGCACGCAGACACCACCGATGCTGCAAATTAAATGCCCGGTTCCAGATCCACTGTGAACTGTATTTTTGTTTTATTTTCTACTATTTGCTCAGTGTCACGTTTCTTGCCCGGCACTAGGAAATCAACTCTTCCTTGGGGGTTTTTAAATTGATCTTCAGCACATATGCCCAGGCTCTCCTGAACAGCAGAGGAGTGAGGATGCCTCAGGCCAGGGCTAGCACCAGGCAGAGTGCTCTCAGCCTGACTCCTGTCTGGGGAACCCCTACATGGGCAGCCTCAAGCTTCCCCTTATCCTGCACTGGATCTGAGGTGGATAAAAATCCTCCTTTTTCCTGGATTTCTGCAGATGCAACACAACACTGGGAATGCTGTAAGCATGGGCACATGGCACTGGTGTGGGCCGAGGCACAGCAGCAAGGGGCTGGTGACACAAACATGGGAGGCAGGATATGACCCTGAATCTGTCCACACACTCCCGAGCCCCCAGGAATGTGCTGTCATGTCTGAAACCACAAAACAAGCTGGTTCCTCACCTGAACTACACAAACAATACACAAAGTGCAGGTGGTATCTTTCCAAGTTTTCTTTCCTGTTTGGAATCCCTGCACCGAAGACCCAGCTCCATATTCCTCCCACCAGACCTGTGGAGCCACTGTTCACAGCAGGAGATGAGCAGACAGGAAGGATGGCTAGGAGATGGAAATTGGGCCAGGAGATGAAAATGAGCCCATCTTTCATCAGTTTTTAAACCAGTCAAGGGCTAGGGACAGAGACCCCTTGTCACTGACTGGTCTGAAGCTTCCAGGTCCCCCTCCCTGGAAGTGTTCATGGCCAGGTTGTACAGGGCTTGGAGAAACCTGGTATGGTGGACAGTGTCCCTGCCCATGGCAGGGGGTTGGTACAACATAAGCTTTAAGTTTCCTTCCAACCCAAACCATTCCACGATTCTATGAAGAAGCAGCGTGAAGAAGAAATTATTTTCTCCAGCTCTACCAATCTAATAAAAATCCTTATAAAATAAAAACTAAAAAATAAGAACCTTCTAGAAAGCACCTCTTCTCATGCCCTGAAACCCTGATGAGGACCAGCTGCTCCACGTCCAAGCTCCCCCTGCACCACTGGCACTGCGCGGCGCTGGCGCCGGAGCCGGCAGCACCCTGGGAAGGAGCTGGCAGCCAACAGTGAGCCCTGTCCAAGCCATCAGGATGGATATGCAGATAAACCAGGTCAGAGAAGTGTTTCCATCCTGGCCAGACAGTGACTAAGAGACGGCATTAATTTGTTACTCAGCCCAAGTTTAACTTTTCAGACCAAGAAGAGCCAAATGGTCGTTCCAAGTGAAAAAATACTGCAGGATGCATTCCTTTGCCCTGTCCCAGGAATACTCAGGGATTCATGATTTCAAGATGGAGTTGACAGCTCTTTCATATATCACTAAGAATAACAAACCAACCTTTCTGTTTTTCTTTTCATTCCCCAAATGCTATTTACTGGTCACAAGAAGCCACACGTCATGTTCACATAGTGCTCTGGGAAGGTGGGGCTGGACGAGCTCCACATGCTCTTAGTGCAGCACATCAAACAACCACAGACAACACAAAGCTGTTTTATTGGCACTCCTGCTGTCAGCACAGAGAATCAAGTGTGTATGAGGGAGCATCCACCTTCCACCCCTTTCTGGACTCAATGTGAAAGCTCCTGGGAGTTTACCAAGGGTGTGAGACTGAGAACACAACTGAAAAACCCTTTGGAACTTGAAAGCCTATCTAAATTTACTCAGAATTTGATAACCTGCTACAGCACTTGTGTCTGTTGCATTGCCTGGTTTGGACAGTCCCCACATCACACAGGTCCAGGGCAGCACCTCTGCGCCAGGGTGCAGGGAGAGACCCGCATGCCCAAGTGAGGGGACAGCAACTCAGTGTCTCACCAGTGACCCCAGTGACCCCAACACCACACAGAGGGATGGGTATCACCAGAACCCCTCACACAACAGCTTTTTTAAAAAAATTTGCTTTTAGGGCCTTCAGAAAATGGTGTTTTCAATGACTGGGCTCAGAGACTTGTCCAACATCATGCCAAGATGGTGGCAATTGTGCCCAGGGAGAGGGACCCCCAGTCCCACTGGTTCCCTCCTGTCCCTGGGCTGAAGCTGCAGGGTGTGAGGCAGTACAGGGTCCCTAGGGTGCCTCACACCACTACAAAGTATTTGCTCCTGCAGGCAGAGGGGCTTTGATGCTGTCAGCCTGGCCAAGTGCAGCACAGCAGAGCTCTAAACAAACACTGCCACAGTGCTCACATCCAACTGCGTCCGCAGATAGAGCAGAAGGGATGCCCGTGATGTGATACAACCTCAGTAAATCCTGCCAGAGAGCTCAGACCACATCATACCCACATCTTGTTTTATAACACCATGTACTGTCTCACACTAGGTAAGGTCAGAGCTGTGCAGAGCTTTCAGCCCCAGCAACCTTCTTCTGAAAAATTCCCAACCAGCTCTGCCAAGGGGCCATGATCTACAGATCCAAATCAACATCCTTGGGGCCCCCCAGCACAAGAGCTGGTACCACACTCTGCAGTCTGGCCCCTTTGGAACCCAAACAGCGACTTCTCCACCACCACTCAGGACCTGAGAACCATTTTTAGTCCATAGCCAAACAAGCCTAAGGAATGCCTGGGGACAGTCCACAGAGACCCAGCCCCACGAAGCACCTTGGTGGCAGCATGCTGTCACTTAAGGACAGCACGGTAACAGTTCTCATGCCTCCTGGATGTGGAAACCAGGAGACAGGACCCACCTGGTCTCCAGTGAAACCCCAGCTAGCTCCAGCTGAGCCGAGTTGCTGTAGCAGGGCAGCCCAGCCCAGCACCCCCGGGCGAGGCCAGAGCTCTCTTACCCTGCAGCAGGGCAGCAGAGGCCAGCTGGAAGGGCTGTGCTGCAATGCAGCGGCCACGGGAGGTGGGTGACACATCCTGCGTGCAAAAGGCACATCTCCAACCAGCTGGGGCTTTCAGGACTGGGCAGGGCTCCTGCTCTTCTCTGTGCCACCCACAGCCCTTCCCTGTGGCACCTGCTCTTGGTCCCACCCTGCAGCTTCTGCCATCTCCTCACGCTCGCCCCATCCCACTGGCTCCTGCCCAGCTCCAGCTCGGAGGGCATGGGAACCCTCCAGAGCTGGGGTAAGGATTGGACCAAACTCACACCCCACTGAGCCGCAGCTCAGAGCCACGGCAGCTCAGGGCTGGCCGCTGCAATGCCACTGGAGAGGTCCCTCCTCTGATGTGTCCCTCGTCAGGCACAGCCCCTCCTCTGGCACATTCTCCCACACACAGGGGTCTGGGCAGAGCTCACCTCTGCACTCCACAGGGCAGCAGTCCTCCAGGATGCTTGCTGAGCCCAGCTGGCCTTCCCCACAGCCAGAAACACAAAGTCTCTGTGAACCTCGTGAAAAAACCAACCGCCTTGAATGCATTTTAGCTTTTTCCCAGTAAATCTCCTTGGTACCCCCTAGTCTGATGTGAAATCACTCACCATCTCTACAGTACTCAGAGCTGCACAGAGGTCCCTGTTTCTTCCCTATCTTGTCTTCTTGTCTCTCTATCTCTGTTTCTTCGTTCTCGTCGTCTTCTTCTATCTTCTCTCCTTGTCTTCCTCCTCTCCCTGCTGGGTGGCCAGGCTCTCCCTGCCAGTAGGGCAGCAGCCTATTCCAAGATTCCCATCCGGCCGCCCACAGCCTCTCCCAACAATTACAGGCTCTGCAGCTGTCCCAGGTAAGCAGCAATGACAGACCTCGAGGCAACTTCATGGAAATGTCTGTTCAGAGGCAAGGCTACCTGTCCTGCCAACTCCTGCTTGGAAAGGAGCATCCTGCACACCCCGGCAGCATGACAACCCCAAACAACTGGATGGAGGGAAATGAAATTACACCAACCTGTCCCTAGAAAACGAGGGTACAAGTATTTCCTAGGGTCCCTGAATCCTTTCAGTGTCCCCGTCCCCAGTTCCATGGCTTCTTCCCAGCACAGACAGGTCTGTGGGGTTGGAGTGCCCACCCCAAAAGCTTGCACAAGCCCAGCATGTTCAAAGACAAAGTGATCCTTTAATGCTGCATCCACATCCAAAGGTTATTGGTGAAAACCCACGGGACAATCTTTGGTGAAATGTGGGTGCTGGGGCACCAAGCAGTGCAGGGCAGGGCCCTGGGCAGTGGCAGCAGAAGCCTCAGCCCCTGGGCTCAGGGTGCAGCTGCTCCCTGAAGAGGCACAGCCAGGCAGTGGGGCACAGATGTGATGGGCTGTGGCTCTCACCACACACTCACTTCATCTCTGACTTCCTGGGTGTGATCATAATGAAAGTCCAGAACCCCCACCAAAGGGCAAAGCTGGGAATTCCCAACTGCAGCAGACACCAAGCCCATGCTGCTGACACAAGGTACAGCAAACTTACAGCTCCTCTCACCACAAACCCCTCCATACTCACCAAGCAACAAATGACATTGTTCCCCCTGTCCCATCCCTCAGGAGCCACTGAAGGCATCATTCCCCTTGCCTTATCCCTATGTGACTCCCAGCCCTGCCCAGCAGCACCGGCCCTGCCAGATTTAACACTCAGCACACACTCGCCCCAGCTTCCCTGTGCTTTGAAAACAGCAGCCTCTGACATCAGGAGGGGCTCGTGCTCTCAACAGGGTCCCATGTTTCCCTCTCCACACTCTGTCCATAAAAACCCTCACACTTTCCTGCTAAGCAGGACAACCAGGACCCTCAGTCCTGTCTACCCACTGTCCATAGGCAGCAGCAGCAGCACTGCAAGGAGCTCCCTGGTCACTTCCTGCTGGTCTGCTTGTGTATTTTAGGGACATGTGGCAGATGGGCACATCAGGGAGAATGCAGGAGCCCCTGGTCAATCACAACCTTGTGCCAAGTGAGCAGCACCCAAATCTTGCTGACCACAGGTGTCGAAAGTGACTTAGAAATAAATATGAGCATAGATCTTTGGGAAGGGCAAGGAGGAAAAAGGTTGAGGAAGAACTGACTGAACTGGGATAAAGAAACTCTTGCATCCAGACCACATTTCTCTCCAGAAGGAGTCAAAACCTTAACAAGAGTTTGTGTTAAAGCCTCTGATCTTCACTGGGGTTTCACCCCTGGGCACTACATGTTCACATAGCCAGAGACAGCCAAAGTCCAAATTCAACTTTAATCCAAATGACATTAAAAAGATACTCCAGGGATTAAGTGACTTGACAAGCTCCAGGCACACCCAGGGATAGAAAAGTAATGGTGTGTGTCACAATAGGGCCCTCCTGGAACTCACCCCATGTGCCTCAGTTTACCCAGTCATTATGGGCAGGTGTGGTACTGCCCTGCTCCTGCAGGGCAGGAGGAGGTCAGGTGCATATCACAGAATCACAGAATCATGGAACCATGGAATCATGGAATCATGAAATGGTTTGGGTTGGAAGGAACATTAAAACCCAACTCATCCCACCCCTCCCATCCTCCCATCCATCCCACAACTTCCACTGTCCCAGGCTGCTCCAAGCCCTGTCCAGCCTGGCCTTGGGCACTGCCAGGGATCCAGGGGCAGCCACAGCTGCTCTGGGCACCTGTGCCAGGGCCTGCCCACACTGCCAGGGAACAATTCCTTCCCAATATCCCATCTAATCCTACTCTCTCTCAGTTCAAAGCCATTCCCCTGTGTGCTATCACTACATGCCCTTGCAAATACATATAAATATATATATATATATATATATATATATATATATATACACACACACTCCTACCCACACATATTATATACATATTTTTATTTTATGTTTAATAGTGCTGTTCCCAGGACTGCTCCCATGAGGAGCACAGCCCCATACTGCTTTGGCTGGGGGTCGGGATGAATAAGCAAGTGGAGGGAGGAAAGCCACGGCCCTGGGGGGTCTGCCTGCAATCAGGCAGCATTTCAGCAGTGGTGAGGGAAGAAATTAAAGAAATAAATCGTATTTTGTTCGTGCTTAGTGAACACTCACTAGAGAGTCATGATGAAACCACACATATGCTTTTCCAGGCAGGAGACAGCAGTGCTTTGAATCACAGGCTGGTCCCAGGGCGGCACAGAGATGTGGGTACTCACAGCAGGAACAGGATGGATGCTGACAGGGAAGGAGGTGTCAGAGCACAGGGAGCTCTGGCTGGGGATGTGGGGTGAAGAATGGATTTGCTATGCCTGAAAAGCTGGGCTGAGGTGGACGCTGGGAGAGGAACTCAGGGAGGAGAGGGGAGGTACAGCCTGAGCCCTCAGCTGGCACAAAAGGGCTAGCAGAAAACCCCCTTCACAGGAAAGACCCTGCCCAATGCCATCATGGCACTGCTGGGACTGGGGATCACCTGCTCCCCTACTTGTCCCCAGCCTTGGGAATCAGCTGGCCAGGAGCAGCACCTTGGGATTCCCAGCAGCAGCAAAGTGGGCATGGTGCCTGCTACAAAAAATGAACTGGGAGAGCCAGTTCTGGGGCAAAACAGCCATTTTTGAAGAGGAGGGGAGAAAAGAAAATAATTTTTTTAAAAAAAAGGAAAGGGAAAAACAAAACCACTGTGTAGGAGATGAAGGGAATGGGGGAGAAAAGTTGAAAAGAAATCCCTGGGGAATTGTGGAGAAGAAGAAAGAGCATAGACACGCCAGGCGAGCTGGAGTGAGAGCCAGGGAGCAGGAAGCGCCTAACTAGGATGGAGACAGAGATACTACAGAACCCTGGTGACGTCATGCCGGAGTCGCAGCGGTTTCCAAAACAACTCCAACTCCAGAGCCCAGAGAGGGAGTGAGGAGTGCAGGAGAAGTGGAAACGAGATGGGGCTCGGCGCTCAGAGGGAGCTGGAACAGGAGCTGGAGGCGTCTGTGGAGCCGAGTCTGCTCCCAGCTCCCCGTCGGTTTGCTCTGGCGGGACGGGCTCTGGGGAGCCGGCAGCCACGGAGACAGAGGTTATTGTAGAGCCAGGCAGCATCAGAAAGGAAATTCCTGAGGGTGTTTTCCTAATTGACACGTACAATGAAGTTACAGTCCCCCAAAGCCCCTTGCAGTAAGGAGGTAAATGCTGGATGCTCCCAGAAGCAGAGCCAAGGAGTGAGCAACAGCAGAGCCGGCGACCCAGAGGAAATAAATCTGCACTAAATGGGAACCACACACAGAGAGTTGTCCCGATGGCAGCAGGCGGCTCTGCCCCAGCCTGTTCGGATTAGATGGTTTTATGGTTGTGCTGGCCTTGGGGAGCCTGGCCAAGGCGGCTGGGTCGGCTCAGGGCTCTGTGAGGAGGGTGGAGAACAAAGTGAGAAGGCAGAGTGAACCCCCAGGGTCAGGCTGCGGTGCCCTTTGTCCAGGGCTTGCAATGTGGGGATGCCCCCTATGTCCCCAGCCCATCCCGCAGCTGCTGGGTGGGACTGGCAGTCCCAGCACCCACCCTATGGATAAGGAATGGTGGCACAACAGCCATGGTGACTTTTCCTGTCTCCCAACCTCAGGTATTTTCCTGCCAGAGGCTGCAGGAATTCCTGCAGGTTCTCCACTGCCAGCCTGGCCAGAGCCAAGCCCAAGGCAGCACCTGGGTGCTCCCACACCTTTGCTCTCACAGTTTCACCTCCTGCCAGGCTGGAGCCTGCCCGTTCTCATAGGCTGTGCTGCTTGATAATTGGCACAGCCGTGAGTGTCCTGGGGCTGGGGCTGATGCTGGAGTTCTGCTATCCTGCAGCAATCCAGGCCTGGATCCTGCTGGGACACAAGGATCCCCATTCTGTAACACTGCTGCACTTGTGATGAACCTGCTTGGTCTCAGAACTGTCCAATTGTCCTTGGCTTCTGCCAAGGGATGCAGCACACAGGGAACAATGCCAAACACACTGGTCAGGGGATGGGTGTCAGGGCACACCTGCAGGCTGGTGGAGGGGTCCTGGGTAGGAAAAGGACCCAAGAGGGGTGAGCAGGGCACAGTCACCTCTCTGCCTCCAAACCTGTGACAAGCGGCAGGAAGGCACAGGCTGCACAAAGCAGGTTTGGCCATGAGCCCACCTTGCAAACCACTCAGGGAGATCCAAGGGAAGGCAGCGAGACTCCCGAGCTGGCGAGAAAGACAATTGTTAGCATGGAATTGCCAAGAGATGTCCTCAGTGGCGGCACAGCCACGTCCCCTCTGCACACACTGGATGGCTCAGAGCCGGCAGCACGGGGAGCAGGCTGGTCACAGCAACAGCCCCTGCCTGTCACCCTCCCCTGGGCCCCTTCCCCGCTCCCTGGTTAAATCCCACCACGGCTGCTTTCCTGCCCGGGGGCGAGGAGAGCCTGACTCACACACTAGCAGAGATTAATAAGCGAGCAGAGGAGCCGGGCTCATCCTCTGAGGCGGCAGCTGAATCACCAGGCTCCAGCTGCCTCGCGCATTGTTCCAGCGCTGAGTCAGTGCTGCTGCGCAGGGAACAACGGCGGCGAGCACAACTTGTGGCCTGTGAAATGCAGTAGCACGGAGAAATCAAAAAAGAAGTGTTGCTGTAAGCAAGCTAATAGGGCTACCCACGGAGTCCCAAAAAAGCAGTGCTCTGGTCTCCAGCCTCCCCTCCAGAAATCCAAACCCACAGCCTCTCACAGGGGCACTGGGCTTGGCATCAGCAGCTTTCTTTCTGCTTAAAAGCTGCCACCTCTGTATTTATCATTTTTTATGTTCAACCTTAGCTGGATGATGTGGTCTGGTTGTTCCTCCCACCCCAGCTGGGCTGCACGTGCGCTGCACACAGATATCCCAAGCCCTTCCCATCCCTGGCAGTGCCCAAGGCCAGGTTGGACAGGGCTTGGGAGCAACCTGGGATAGTGGAATGAGATAAGCTTTAAGGTCTTCCCAACCCAAACCTATGCTACTCCCACAGCTCCCAAACTCACAGTCCTGGTCTAGCACTTCCTCCAAAAGTACAAGATGGGATTTTGAAAGATGAGGAAAACATTAATTCCTGGAGAAACTGCTGTCTCAGAGCAAGTGACAACCACCCTTCTCAAACTCTCCAGATCATCCTTAGTTGCCAGGCTGCAGGGTTCTCCATCTCTCCCAGGTAAAGAGAAAGTCCCACTCCAGCCAGGTGTGCCAGTCCCTTTTTGCGACCCCAGAACAGCTCCTGCCATACAGCAGTGTGAACAGCCACCACTTCCTGGGCCTTGCAAAATCATATTTCACCTCAAAATAAAGCAAAATCCTTCTGCACTCAACATCCTGCTTCCCGAGGCTGGGAGGGAGTGTCTCAGATCCTCTCAGGGTCCTTGTCGACCCACAAGCCACACACTTGGCAATCTGGAAAGTACTTTGCTGATACACAGGAGACAAAAACTTTAAGAAACAAGGGACTAGAACCTGGATTCATGGAGCAGAGAGATAGGAATCAGCTTGAGAAACAGGGTCAGCTGCTGGTCTATCCTTAAACACAGCCCTGAATTACAAACATCACTGTGCCCGAAGTGCCTCTTCCTGATCATATCACCCCCAGACAAGCCTCAACCTTCCCTGACACCAGCTAATGACTGGGCTTTGAAGGTGCTGCACAGCAGCAAGTTCTGCAGGTTAACAGGAACATGTGGCAGTGCTGCATCTCCTTCCTTCCTTCCAGCCTAGTGTAATGTCCTGCCCTAGAGAAAGACCAAGCACACAAAGGAGTGCCCAGGAGTCACAATGCCATCCCAAGCCACCAACCTCCCAGTGCAGCTCTGGGAGCCTCTGCATCCCAGATGGATGGTCCCAGCCCTGAGTGCTGCCAGCAGCCCCTCCACCCCCCATGCCCTACTCTGGGCTGACTGCAGTGGTGGTGGTGCTGGGCAGGTCCCACACAAATACAATGTGAAACCTCCTTGTCCATGATCCAGACTAGAGTCATCCAATCTCCAACCACCCCAATCTCAATGAACCATCAACCTGAAATAAAACAAAATCCGCTCAAAATCCCAGGGAGCACCAGGTTGCCTCTGTTTGCTCTTACAAGGATCTAATTCAGGTCTAATAGGACAGTTATTATGATATATTAAATGAGTGGCAATTGATTATTAAGAGCTTATTCATTGGACCTGGGCAGATGGGTAATCAGATACCTGCCTATTACATAGCTGTGAAACCACTCTGAATATGCTTCTAATGACCAAGTGATATTTACTTAACATTCAATATCCATCACTAGGAAAGGTCTCTCTAGATTTAATAAGCCTCTGTTATTTTATGCTTAATTAAATACCATCCACTATTAAAAACATATTTAACTGAGGTCAAAACCAGTAAAAACTGTATCTTATAACATAGCTGTTAAACCTCAAATATCTTCTTAATGATTAATTGGGATTTAGCACACGATCGTTGTCCTACTGAGAGCGGATGGAAAGCGGAAGCTCAACAATTCAGGGACCAAAGTGCTTTGCTTCTGCAAACAATTCTGCTGGTTAGATGGTTTGGCTAATAAAAATAAAACAGAGCAGTGGAAGCCTCAGTTCCTACATCACCCAACTTTGGAAAATTCAGAATACAGCACAGTCACTTGCACAGTGCCCAGCAACTCACACAGCCACGCAGGGAGGCAGGACCATCATCCTCCTCCCAGAGATCTGTGTGCCACGGGTGCTTTCCTGTGGGTCAGCACATCAACAGGACCTTTCCAGAGCTGCTCTGCTCCAGCTTCAAGGCAGAAGCTCTGGAGCAGCATGCTGGGGGACTCCTAATGGGACATTTCCAGTAGGGATTACAAATGCCATCCTTTCTGCTCTGGCTGGCCAGCTGGGGCAGTTCAGTGGTCCATCACACTGACCAGTTTCCTCAATGGAAACAACAGTGCCTGGAAGAAGCTGGAGACAGATTTCATAGAATCATGTAGTAATTTGGGTTGGAAGAACCTTAAATAGGTCCTTAACAGGACTCATCCTATTCCAATCCCCTCCTACAGGCCAGGACCCCTTCCTTAGACCAGGTTACTCCAAGCCTCATCCAACCTGACCGAGGCCACTTCCAGGAATGGGGCAGCCACATCTTCTCCAAGCAACCTCTTTGCCACAATGGTCCAAAACCTCAGTGTTAGAAACAAAGAGATGCTGTCACACCAAGGGACCAGTGAGCTCCCAGAACCAAGGGCCCTGGAAGCACAAGTCCTGCAGCAGCAGCACATTAAGGACAGATGTTTCTGTCACTGCCCTGCACAAGTGTCCTCCACACCCTCCACTACAGGCAGCTGTGAACACACTCAGCACCACAAATCACATGCTTCCTTCACCTCAGCACAGGGACAGCTGATGGAGGGAAAGAGGCTCTAGGCAAGGGGGAATAAGTTTGGACAGGGAGCAGGGAGAAGTCCAAAGCATGTCAGCACTTGGGAAAAAGCCATTCCACCTCAGTGACCTCGGCAAGAAGATTTATTTTTATTGGTTTTGTTTTGAAAGACCTTGAAAGCAAAATCTGATACTAGCAAAGTATTAAATATAGCAGCGCAGACCCACATGGATTGCACAAGAAAACAATTTCAGAATAGAAACAGTAAGAATGTCTACAAACACTGAGAAAAATACCAAGAGACTGAAGCCAAGAGGGTCCTTTCTTTCTGTTGTTCCCCTTGCAGCCTCAGGCACACTGGGGAAATCGGGGTTAGACCGTGGGCTGCGTGCTTCAGTCCTGGGGAATGAGTCAAGAGCCTGGAACATGTGCTCAGCACCAGGCACAGCCAGGGTAGCCCTGGGCTATGAGCTCATGAGCTTCCTTGGAGGGATCCTGGTGGGTCAGACCCGGGCTTGTGGCGCTCCAGGAAGAGCCACAGAAGGAGCATCCCAAGGGAACTGCTGGACAGGCTTGGAGACAACCAAAGCTCTTCCCCAAAGTCATGTCCCAAGAGTGAATCATCCTCCTGCCATGAATGACATACCAAAGGGATAAGAAAACATTCCCAGTGTCTGACAAGACACTGAGTTATGTGTGAGGGGAGTTCTAAATATCCACATGGAAAAGATGTTTTTTGGAGGAAAATCTCAATGCTATTCAGTGTTTCCAAAACCAGGAGTCTCTGGTAGTCACAGAATCCCAGGATGGTTTGTGTTGCAAAGGACCTTAAAGCTCATCTCATTCCACCTCCTGCCATGGGCAGAGATACCTTCCACTATCCCTTTTTGCTCCAGGCCCGTGTCCAACTTGGGCTCAGACACCTCCAGGGATGGGGCAGTCACAGCTGCTCTGGGGGAGAAGAACAAATCTTTGTTTAGTTTTTCTTCACCAGAGAAGTCCGAGAGCGTCCAAGCACCAGAGATCCAAGAACTTCAACCAGAGGGAAGCAGTTCAGAGCAGACTTGGGCAGCTGGCCCTGCAGGCCAGGTAGCGGCTGCCTCCACAGAGGCTCCATGGAGAGGACACTCATGGAGTAACCTTGTCATCAAAAATACTCTACCACCCCCCAAATTTGAGGACCAGGAGGAAAGTCCAGCTGGATTTCATTTCCTTCCTCAAGCACTGCTGTGTCTGTATTTGTACATATACAAATACACAAACTACCTCCTCACCTTCAGCACCTCCCTCCCATGCAGGAGCCCCAGCACCAGGGCAGGCAGGCCCAGGAGATATCATCTGGGCTGCTTCAAAGCCACACAGCTGATTAAGGAAATAGCAGAGGTGCCTGTCTGGGGGATATGGTGATTAAGGATGTCTCCATCTCCAATCAGCCCTGGAGACTTTGCTGGAATATTGACTAGTGGCCCACAATGTCATGGGAGCAGCTCCACACCTGATTGTCCTATCTCATTCTGGAGAAGTCAGAGGATGTGAAGAGTCAGGAGGAAGCCTCTGGAGGTGGCTCCCTCATCCAGTGGAAGAGAGCAAGACATCTGCTCCAACACATCTGTCTCCACTGGACAGGGCTGAACTTTTCTCTTTCCTCTCATTCAGACAGAAACCACTGCTCATTCAGAGTGAGTTAATCTCACTTTTGATCAACTCTTCACAAGAGCCTTACAACCTACAACTGAATTTTGGTATCTACAAATGACTCCCACGAGTAGGACAGGCCTCAGGAGCTGCTCCAGCAGGAACACAAGGGTTGCCTGCTTCAAATATTCTCTTTGTATCCTTGCAACCCCAAGGAGAAGAGGAAGAAGGAAAGAAGCACTTCTTCCACCAATCCAATCCTCCAGCTGAGGCTCCAGACCACATCCTGTTGAGTTTGAGTGTTTCTAGGACAAACTTCAGAGCTGTACAGAGGAGGGCCCAGGTGGGCATAATGGATGCATGAGATAAGGACACAGAGGTGGGCTGTCAGAGCCTCCACAGAGGTCCCATTTTGTTCCATAATAACCAGGACGCTCCTTGCTCAAAGCTGAGGTGGGGTTGGCCAAGCCCTCCATGGAGTCAGACAACTAAACACACACAGGGCTCACAACAGAGCCAAATCTCACTTCTGCTTCTGCTGGATGTTTCTTCACCAGGCCCATCTTCCTCTCCATTCCTGGAGCAGAGGCATCTTCTCCAGTCCATGGCAATACGGGGGTATCCAAATGTGTTCTTCTCCTGCTTCACAACCCACCCCACAAGTCAACAGCGCTCTGGTGATGCCCATTTCCCTCCATCAGCTGAGAAGGCACTCCAGACACCCAGCACAGACACCACTACATCTCTATTTGAACAGGCAAATCCCATCTCTCCCCTTCTTAATACCTCAGTTTACCCCATGGCAGAAGCAAACCAGCCTGAGAGTGCCATCCCACCCCAACCCCAGCAACACAGTGAGGCTTAATTCATCCCTGCAAAGTCCCCAAGGTCTCTCCTCCACCACCACATAAACCCCAAGCTGGTGTTTGTTTGACCCCAGTGTGCAGATGGAGGCAGGCACCCAAACCCACAGCCCTACAGCCCTCGCACAGCCCCACTGCCCTCCCACAGCCCCACTGCCCTCCCACTGCCCCACTGCCCTCCCACAGCCCCACTGCCCTCCCACTGCCCCACTGCCCTCCCACAGCCCCACTGCCCTCCCACTGCCCCACTGCCCTCCCACTGCCCTCCCACAGCCCCACTGCCCTCCCACTGCCCCACTGCCCTCCCACAGCCCCACTGCCCTCACACTGCCCTCTCACACTGCCCCACTGCCCTCCCACTGCCCCACTGCCCTCCCACTGCCCCACTGCCCTCCCACTGCCCCACTGCCCTCCCACTGCCCCACTGCCCTTCCACTGCCCCACTGCCCTCCCACTGCCCTCTCACACTGCCCCACTGCCCTTCCACTGCCCCACTGCCCTCCCACTGCCCTCCCACTGCCCCACTGCCCTTCCACTGCCCCACTGCCCTTCCACTGCCCTCTCACACTGCCCCACTGCCCTCCCACTGCCCCACCAGCCCCTCAAGGGTCAGCACATGGATCGGCTGCTGTGAAACAACTTCCTTCTTTCTTTTTGCTGGAGTTAACTGGGTTTAGACTGGGATTTCAGTTACATTTGTGGGCAGCCTTTCTGGAGACACCCACCCGCCTGATGCTGGAGAGAGAGCTCTGAAACCATGGGCACTTCATGTGTGTTTGGATTCCAATCCTGCCGTGGTTCAAAATCCTGGGAAAATGAATCTATGTTGCTGAGGTAAAAGTTTTTGGTTTGGAAGTGTTAGACTGGAAGTAACTGGCCATCCAGCCAAGCTGCTGGAAGTTTGGTCTCCCTCCTTTTGCTCTCCCACACTACCCTGAGCAGGAGTTTGCAAGGACCAAAATGATGTGCATGGCCTCCAGGACATCTGGGGGCTTGCAGGCCAGGGAAGCACAGGCACACACGGAGCCTGCCCTCTGCCAAAACCCGACACCGCTCTGGAATGTAGGAACTGCAAACGATACTTTAATTCCACAGTCACTCAACAGTAGCTCCGGCCTTGGGAAATACTGGGAAAGCACATGCTCAGGAGCAATGAAACTGAGCACATCCAGCCCCAGCCTAATCCATGGGCTGGAAACCATGCTATCTTTATCAGAACTTCCCAGCCCGGCCAGTCCCCCTACATGCCTGCCCTTGAATCAGCAAGAAATGCCGTGAGGCATGGGCCAGGCCCAGAGCCACAGCTCAGCTCATCTCAGCTCCCTGTCGGTGCCACGGGAAGGGACAATGGCAGTGGGGACACTGCCCACAGTGCCATCCTCAGTGGCCACAGAGCTGTCCTGCCACACCTTACCTCAGTGGCCAAAAGGCCCTCTCATCCAGCCTGGGCGCTGCAAATGTCACCACTGTCGTCCCCACCCAGGACACTTACATGTTGAGTTCTTTTGTCCAGGTGCCCCTCTCCCCACAGGGACCCTCCCAGAGCACACCCCAAGCCCCCAGGCACAGGGTCCCTGCACTAAGTCCTGCTGCTTCGACAGGTCAGTGCTGCAGGAGCTGTGTCCCCTGTCCCACGGCAGACGTGCTCAGACACAGCTCCTAAGGAGCCAAGACAACCTGTAAGACTTGGCCCCCAAGTGCTCTGCTCCCCCAGGAGCCCACGGCTTCTGTACTCTCATCCTGCTCTGCACCTTCAGCCTCCCCTGCAGGGGGATGTGCATCACCAGCAGATCCGTGGGGACCACATGGTGGGGAAGGGTCAGGACAGACCCACAGAAACAAAGGTCAGAGGATATGGTAAACTCAGAAGAGCCACATAAGGAACTCAGCAACGGCCACAGTTGGATTTATTACCAGGAGGGAGGATGTGAACTTGAGGAGAGTTTGCAGCTAAGGTTTAGCAGCTCTCAGTGCTCAGGCAATGACGCTGGAGAGGAGAGCTCAGCACGTCGGGATGAAGGCTGTTCTCGCCTTTCAGGAACTTCCTGCTCTGGTTTCAGCTCTTTCTTTCTTCCTTCCTTCCTTCCTTCCTTCCTTCCTCTCAAGCTGTCCCCTCTGAAGTGGATGGTTTTGGAGACCAAAGGATAAAACAATTTGCTTCTCTGCTCCTGAAAAGGGGCTTTCAGCTCTCTGTTGTCATACTCCAAAAGCTCTCAGTGGCAAAAGGGGTGGGATTGGGCATTCCCAGGGCAAGTGCCACATCCCACAGCTCAGGAGACTTTCCTGAGCCTCTGCCGGTGCTTCCACCTCCCTGCTCCTCTCACCCACCATGGGCAGCAGCAGCTGGGGTCCTGTTCCTGTCTGCAAACTCCTATTGCCCTCCAGCAATGCACTGCACAGTGAGAGCTGTCCCACAGGTTACTGCTGTCACCTGACATGTCACACCATGTACTGTGTGTGACACAGCCCAGACCTGCACACGAGGTCCCTCTCCACATCACAGCCTCTCTGGATGGAGACACAAGGTACCTGCGTGTCAGCACAAAAATTTGGTGCTTCTCCTGCCCTGGGTCCCACAGTGACCTTAAAACCTCACCTGCCCCAGAGGTGTGCCATAGGTGATCCACATTGGATTAAGGTCATCACGATGGAAAAAATCTACAGTACTTAGTGTAAAACCCTCCTCTAACCTCTGGCACTGAACCAGCTCAAGGCTCTGCATGGTGAACACCAGAGCAGGGCTCTGGACTAGGGACAACTATTGCTCCCCCCAGTGTCTCTGTGTTCAGACACACTCCAGAAAAAGAGGTTTCTTGTTATGTCCTTTGTCAAATACTGGTTCTTCAACAGAAAAGACAAAGTGGGATATCTAAGGCTCTGTATGAGCTGTCATGGTAGCTGCAAGTAGCTGGTCTCTGAGAATACCGTAAAATCACAGAATGACAGAATGTTGTGAGTGGGAAAAGATTTACAAGGGTCATCCAGTCCAGCTCTCAGCCCTGCACAGACACCGCAGCAATCCACCCTGGGCATCCCTGAGATCATTGTCCAAGCACTCCTGGAGCTCTGGCAGCCTCGGAGCTGTGCCCATTCCCTGGGGAGCCTGGGCAGTGCCCAGCACCTTCTGAGGGAAGAATCTTTCCTTGATATTCAACCTAAACCTGCCCTGGATCAGCTCCAACCATTCCTGGCTCCTGTCCCTGTGACAAAGCAGAGATTGGAGCTGGCCCTCGGGATGAAGCTGTAGCCACTGATGAGATCTGACCTCAGTCCCTTCCAGCTGAACAGACCAAGTGCCCTCAGGCCTTTGTTTGCTCAGGTGAGGTCCCTGCACCATGGGGACAACACCCAAAGGTGAAGGTTCCCATGCCCTGTGGCACCAGTGTCCACCTATACCATCTCCAAGGGTTCTGACTAGTACAAGCTCTGGCTTGGTCAGGGAGCTTGGCATCGGGTGTCCAGGAGCACAACCATCACTGCAGGAACCACTGACTCCAAGGTGGTTCTTTGGGAGGCTCAGATGCCACACACATCCACTGGAGAACATCTCTGCCTGAGTGCTCCCCCATGTAGCTCTAGTTTCCTTGGGAGGTTCGGCCCTCACAACCACGAACCAAAAGAGAGCCCTGGCTATTTTGGGGTGTATGTCACATCAGGCAGTGGGGAGAGCACTGCTCTCCCAGTGCCACCTGCACTGGTTTCTCCTCCCAGAGCCCCACTTGCCACCTGCAGTGAGCAGCCCCCACCCTGCCTGCACGCTGCCACTTCCCAGCACAGAGCTCCTGCAGGCCAGGACTGGGCTTTGTGCTCTGTCTCAGCAAGGCAGGGAGGGAGAAGCCCCTTGTGCCGCCTCGCCAGAGCACCATGCCGTGCCTGGAACAGGGTAACCCGAGCTGTGGCTTCCCAACATTCCTTGTGGCTCTAGCTCCCCAGCCAAAACAAAACCAACATTTTCCTTTTTTTTTTTTTTTAATTCCCTCTTCTCCTTGAGGCCAAACAGGAGAAGGGGGTACCGCACAGCACTTAGCCAAAGTTGCTTTGTCTGGAAAGCAGCTATTCCTATTTCCAGGCGTGTTCCTGCAGCCCCATGCCCACAGCAGCCCTTGGGTAAGCAGGGCACGTGAGGTGACACTGTGGGATGGCACCTGGGAGCGATGCTGTGGCACCAGGGCACACAGCGATCGCACAGCGACGCTGGCTGCTCCCAGCTCATGGAAATCACTGCTGCTCCTGGAGGAGCTGGGGAAGCACTGCCAGGTTCCACAGACAGTGAGCCAGGGTGTCCCTCTTCAGAAACCTCCCTGAGAACAGCAAGTGAGAGGAAGGGCCATGCAGCTCCAGGGATAACACCAGCCATGTTCAGGTGTCTCCACAGCCACAGCAGGAGCTGCGGGGCTTCCCGAGGAATGTGAACAAAGACCTGGAGGCTGTCCCCTACACAGTGTGAGCACAGCAAGCATGGCCCAGTTAGAAAGGAGGGAAACACACCTCAAGGCTGCAGAGTGGACAGAGATTCATCCAATATTCTGAGCTGGAAGGGACCCACAGGGATTATTGAGTCCAGTTCTTAAGTAAATGGCCCACATGGGGATCGAAGTGAGCCCAGTTTGTGCCACTCTGATGAGCCAGTGGCATCCCCATCTGTCACCTTCACAGAGGCTCCTGCTATCCACACCACCCACAGCAGGGCTAGTAGCCACGGGACAGTGTCAGGAGGGCACAGCTTCTCTGCTGTCACCAAGCATCCAAATCCACCATACCATGCCATCCCACTCTGCTACAGAGCACAATGAAATGCAACTGGAAGGCAGGCTCACTCTCCAAAACACTGGGGCACAGGGACATGCTGAGCCCTGTCCCCAAGCAGCAAAAGTAGCAGGGAGCAGTGAGGAGCCCCAGCTGCCAGGGATGGCTGAGGTTTACCTTGGCTGGCTGCCCAACACCCCCCAAACTGGTCTCTTGCTTCCCCTCCTGAACAGCAGCCCCAGAGCTGCAAATCCCAAACAGCTCTGAGCTGGCTTGGAAAGCTGCATGGTTTGCTAAAGCAAAGCTCAAAGCCCACAAGCCCATGGTGTTAAGGGACCATGCAAAGGTGCCAGCCCGGAGCAGGCAAAGGGACAGTGCTGGGCTGTCCCAAGCAGAGGAAGTGCTGCACAGTGTGGGCACATCAGTCCATTGTGCCAAGGGACTCTGGGGACAGCAGGAGAGGAGTGTAAGCACACTGCCCTCACCATAACACATCTTTTTCAGGCTCACACACAGTGGACAGAGCTGTGAAATTTAACTTTGATCACCCCAGGGCAACCCTGGCACTGTTGCTCTGCAGCTGAGTGTGAGCAGAGTGAGAATGGGGTGAGAGCGGGGTGAGCAGGGGAGGGGCTGCCAGCCTGGGTATCCTGCTGCCCGGGTGTCTGCTGCAAACACTGAAGCTGAAATTCTCTGCTGGCATTAGAGATGCAGATTTAACAATTATAACAGCTAGAGCAGTGGGTCAAGCCCCATCGTATGAAGTTTAACAAGGCTCAGTGCCAGGTCCTGTACTAGGGTCACCACAACTCCCTGGAGCTCCAGGCTTGGGGCAGGGTGGCTGGAAAGTGCCCAGCAGAAAAGGCCCTGGGGGTGCTGGTGACAGCAGCTGAACCTGAGCCCAGGTGTGCCCAGGTGGTCAAGAAGGTCAGTGGCACCTGTCCAGGATCAGCCATGGTGTGGCCACAGGCCCAGGGCAGTGACCATAGCCTGTGCTGGGCACTGCTGAGGCACCTCCAGTCCTGGGGTCAGTTCTGGCTCCCTGTGACAGAAAACACTGAGGAGCTCGAGCAGGGTCAGAGAAGGGAATGGAGCTGGGAAGGGGCTGGAGCACCAGGAGGGCCTGAGGGAGCTGGGAAAGGGGCTCAGCCTGGAGAAAAGGAGGCTCAGGGGGACCTTGTGGCTCTGCACAACTCCTGACAGGAGGGGACAGCCAGGGGAACAGGGCTGCTTCCAGGGAACAGGAGCAGAACAAGAGGAAACAGCCTCAACTTACACCAGGAGAGGTTCAGATTGGTTACTGGGAAAATTTCTTTAGAGTAAGGGAGGTCAGGCACCAGCTCAGGCTGCCCAGGGCAGTGGTGGAGTTCCTGACCCTTGAAGGATTTAAAGGCTATGTGGATGTGGCAGTTGAAGCTTGGCAGCGCTGGGTTAATTGTTGGACTTGAATATCTTAAAGGTCTTTTCCAAACTTAGTAATTCTGTGAGTCTATAATTCTGTGCTGAATGGCTAACAAAGCAACTGCTGCCTCCATGATGGGAAAAAAATACATTAATCAAGGAATGGGAAAAAGGAAATGCTCTCCTGGTGAGCAGGAAATGTCACCAAGGACAGGGCAGGACCGCTGTGAGGTGGGAAATGGTCCCAGATGGGCTGGTACAACCAAGAAGCAGAGGCACTTCCCATGTGGGGAACATCCTCTCTGGAATTGCTAAAAGCTGCTCCTCAGTCACCAGGACAGGGAAAAAATCAGAGATGTGCCAAATTTAACAGCAAGCAATGCCTTGTCAGTTAACGTGACTTAATTGGTAAATTCCTAACTAATTCAAAAGTTCTGTGCTAAAATGTGCCACACTCTGCCACCCTCAGCCAGGCTACCATCAGATGGGGAGGGACCAGGCTCCCATCATTCTTGTCCCTGTGCCTGGGGCATAGGGAACAACCTTGGGACGAGAGATGCCCCAGGGCTGGGTTTGAATATCCACAGCGCTGCCCATGGGACCGCAGCTCCTCTGCAGAGGCTCCCACAGCGAGCTGCAGCCTAGGGAAAGAGTTAACGCTGCCCCCGTTTCTGACAGTGTTATTCAATACATTATTGACGTTGAAAAGTCGTCACATTACAAGCCAGCAGTCCACGAGTATTAGGGGTAAAAGAGACGCACGCAGAGACACACAGAGCGTGGGGCCGTGGGCCCCTCTGAGCTACGGTTACGTTACCGCACACAAACTCCTTTCCCAGACTCGTTTTCTTCCCCCATTTGGGGCGAAACCGACTCGTCTGTTATTTGCATTTAATGCCACAGTGAATCCCTAAATCCAGCTCAGGGAATGGATTACTGAGGGGGGAGGGATGGCTGGACTGGGTATTTTCTCAGGCTTCAGCAGTTCTGATTTTCTATGAAATGAGGAGTGGGACAGTGGTGCCGGGGGCTGCAGTCTCCTCATGGCTGCTTGGCCAAGCCTGTGTTCCCAGACTGGATGGATCTCCCCAGCTGTGCTGGCCTCAGAGCCTCTCCCAGCAGAGCCCACATGCTCTGCCCAGCACATCCTGGCCCTGCTGCCCAGCACATCCCTGCTGGCTCTGAGTACTGAGATTCCCATGGAGCCAGGGCTGGCAGCTGTCTGTGCCAATTCACAGAATCCTACAATGGAAGGGACCTTAAAGCCCATCTTGTTCCAGCCCCTGCCATGGGCAGGGACATATCCCACTGCCCCAGGTTGCTCCACGACCTGTCCAACCCAGTCTGGAACACTTCCAGGGATAGAGCAGGCACAGCTTCTCTGGATGTCCTCTGCCAGGGCCTCCCCACCCTCCCAGGGAACAATTCCTTCCCAATATCCCATCTATCCCTGCCCTCTGCCAGTGGGAAGCCATTCCCCCTTGGTCTTTCCCTCCAGCTCCTTGTCCCAAGTCCCTCTGCAGCTCTCCTGGAGCCCTTTTAAGCATTGGAAGGACCTCTAAGATGTCCCCAGAGCCTTCTCCAGGTGAACACCCTCAGATCTCCTGGCCTGACTCCAGAGCAGAGGGCCTCCAGCTCTCGGAGCATTCTTGTGACCCTTGCAACCATTAATTGCTGAACAGCAACATCACTATGTTTCACAGGAACAGCTGTATTTCATTCCCTGTCTCTCCCTCCAGCCCACACCTCATACTTGACTCCAGACCCCATGATGGTGATGGTGCTTCTCTGAGAAGGTCAAGTCCAGCAGCAGGAAAGGAATATTTAAAAATAATTCAGGGAGTGTCATTGATCTGGCCAGTACTGAGGAGAGGAATCCCACAGTGGTACAGACTTTGGTCTGCCACGAGGCCAGAGCATCCCGAGGGCTTCAGGCTCCAGCCTTGGGCATCTCCACCGTATCAAGCCTACGGAAGCCCAAAATTACACCTTGTCCCTCTGCCCACCCCAGGTGAGCTAGGAAGGTCATGAGGCCCCACGTGATGGCAGGTAGTGCCCAGCAGATGCTGCTGCCAGCACCTGGCACACCACGGGGTCGGCCATGCACGGGGCAGAGGAGGCTGGACGGGCACGGGGAGCTCGCCAGGCATGATCCCTCTCTGCTCGTATTTTATTTCATCTCCTGATGGGTGAAATGTGTCCTTAATTTGTTCAGAAAGAAAAAGAGAGTGAGCTGCATTCTCACACCCCTAACGAAGACAACACGCAAAGCGCTTTCAAAGCCGGCGCCACACATACGACGTGCTGCCTTGTTCTAATTAACGATGTCTTTTCTCATTAGCCACGGCCGTGCGTGCTCCAGGCCACGCTGCCTCTCAGGCGAGGGCCCCACAATGGCCACTGCTGCCCAGCAGCACCAGCTGAGCGCTCCTGGCCCGGGGCTGAGTGGTTCCTCTGGGCTCCAAGGCCAAGCAGGGGCAAAGCAGCACATCCAAGCCCTTCCCAGACTATCCGTCCCCAGAGGGCTGTTTCTGGCTTCGCCGGCGTTTGGGAGAGAGGGGTGCATCTGGTTTTAATCTCACCCCTCGCAGTAGCTGTCACCATGCGTTTGCTGTCAGGGTAAAAGATGCCTTCAAACATCCCTGTGCCAAAGCAGCAGACATTGAAACCACAGGCCACAGCAAAGCCCCAATGCCCAGGGCTACCCTGGGCTCTTCCCTTGGCCTAGTGGGCAAGGCAGGGGCTATCATGCCATGCCATTGCTCACGGGGTGGGCACAGTGAGCACAGGAGCCCGGGGATGTGGCCCTGGGGAGCACACACCTCCCTTTCAGCCGGCTGCAGTCCCTGGGGACCCACGGCAGCACCCTGGGCTGGGAGCACCATGCCAGGCCAGGCACTGCAACCCCCCAGGGCTGCTTGCCTGACCTGGAGCACACTCCAGCTGAGAGTCTGTGCTCCAGTTGCCTCTTCCCTTCTCACAAAAAACACAGGGAACCACAAGAACCACAAGAACGCCTCTTGTCCACAGCACAGAGCCTGCCTCTCTGAAGGGCAGGGCACGCTGCTGGGGGACTGGCCACACCACTCACTCTGCCCAGGCTCCTGGAGAGCCGCCAGCCTTTGGAAGCAGCTGTCACATAAAAGCAAACACTGAGAGCCATTGCACTGACAGCGGAGCAGCCCTGACACCCGCTCAGCTCTGACGCTGCTCCATCCTGGTTCAGTCCAATGGTTCCCCTCACAGCTCCTCCTGCATGCCAGGAGCCTCCTCCTCCTTGGGATCACGATGCTGTGACATCACCCTGCCATGCCACCGTGACAGCAGTGACATCACAGCTCACAGAGGCAGGCAATCTACCCCCTTCCCAAGCATGGGGAGAAGGGGAGAAAGCAGGGGAAAAGGCAC
Source organism: Lonchura striata (assembly GCF_050655825.1). Taxonomy (NCBI): domain Eukaryota; kingdom Metazoa; phylum Chordata; class Aves; order Passeriformes; family Estrildidae; genus Lonchura; species Lonchura striata. Next base: position 15,947,668 of record NC_140716.1, on the reverse strand, counting down.
AGGATGGTGTGGACATCACAGAATCATGGAATCATTATGGTTGGAAAAGCCATCTAAGATCATTGAGTCCTACCACTAACCAAGGACTGCCAGTGCCCCACTGGACTTTGTCCCCAAATGCCATATCCATGTGTTTTTTGAACACTTCCAGGGATGCTGACTCCACCAGTGATGTCAGCAGAGGCTGGAGCAGAGAAGCACCCATGTTGTCCAAGCAGGAACTGACCTCACCCCATCCCCAGGCCATGTGGTCATCCCACTGAAGGAACATGCAAGGAAAGGGGTTGGAAGCAATCTTGGAAGTCAGGTAAGCATTCCCCAGCTGCACTTGGGAATGCCAGCCAACACCAGTGTAGGAAAATCTGCTCCCCTTGCCATGTCCTGGATGTCCTGGCAGGCACAACTCCTCCTGCACTACGCCCACCTGGAGGAGAGGCCAGCTCCAAAACATCTCCAGCCCCATGGGCCATGTCCTGTTCCACACCAAGGGGCTCCAAGGGCATCCGCATCTCAGGGACATGCCACCCCTGAGACTGGCTGGGATTTCATCCTCCAAATGGGGCAACAACCCAAGAAAGCCCAACAGCATCACTGGAATTTCTCAGATGGGCTGAATCAGAAGCAGGACAAACAAGGTCAGTAAATGCCAATTGGCAAATACAGAGCCTGGCTCTCATGAAATGCTCTTATGGATATGCATCCCAGTAATCAAGATAAAAAGTGCAACAGGACAGGATTAATTGCATTTCATGGACTGATGTGTCCCCTCTCTTTCTCAGTCACTGAGAAATGAGCCCTTCCCCCAGGCTGCCACCCTCACAGCAAGCCTGGGAATGGCTGATGGGCTGGGAAGCAGCTCCCGGCTAGTTGCAGTGTCCTGGCAAAGTTGGTAGCAAAGGGCTCCAAAGCACAAAACCCCTGACCTAGCTGGTTCCTCTGCCTGGGCAGAGCAGCTGGAGTGGGGCAGGGGGAATGTACAACCCCAAGCTCCTGATGCTGCTACATGGATACTTCTGCACCTGGGGACGGAGCACTGCCAGTGCTGGCACGTCCCACTCCCTTAGCAGCTGGAGTCACACAGGGCAAGGAGAGGTCACACTGCCAGGTCCCACCTCCAACTCCCAGGATGAGCCTCAGATCTCAGTGGGCATTGGATCTGGAAATAGTGCTGGCAATCCTGATAGAAAAACTGAGCCGAGGCAGCACCTGCCCTGAGCTGCCACGGCAGAGGTGGCCAGAGGGAGGGTGTGAGTGCCACCACTCTGGAGCTGGACTCCCAGAGACTTCCATTTTGCCTTTGGGTTTGCCGCCTCACCCATAAGCCAGAAGAGTTTTATGGATCTCAGAAATGACTGGCACAGCCCCAGTGGTCGGGAACAAGTCTCTGCGAGCTGTGTCCCTGCCGAGCCTGCAGACACGGAGGCTTGGAGGTGCCAACTGCCCCCAGTCCCGCTTAATAAGGTGTTAACTCCCGGCCTAATTGCCACCACTTAATATGTCAACACCCTTCACCTCACTGCTGCTGAACTAGAAGGTTTGAACCAGCACAGCTCAGCGCACACTCACATGTTTGATCCTCGGCTGTGTTTTCTTTCCACCTCGCTCCCTTCCATCGCTCCCGGGTGGGGGCACAGAGTATCCCCATCTCACCAAGTCCCTCTCCCCAAGCAGGGGAGCACCTCCCCTCCAACCATTCATGTTCAGCTCTCCCTCCTTCTCCATGCACCGACAAAGGGAACTTCACTTCCAGCATCCTAACTTTGCACAGGGAAATAAAAAAGGCAGGAAATTAAAAAGGTTCTTATAACAACAGTAACAGAGCTGCAATGCAGAGCTAGGATGTATATAAAATATGTTCTAAAATAACATGCCAGCCCAGCCCCTCCTCAGAAGGGCAGGACACGCCAGTGCTGGTATCCACACAGCGCAGGATCAGCGCAGAAGGCAGCGCACACGTTTGCCATGAGCACAGATGTGTCCTTCCATTTTTTTCTAAGATTTTCCCAAATTTGGCCATTACCATGTTTTATGTCTATTCACGTCACTCCATCTTTTGCTTTTTAAGGCACAGAAGATGGAAAAACAATAAAATCAGCCTCTGAGTTTAGTCCTCTGCCCCATTCACAGACAGTTTCAGCAATTTATTTGAGGCTGATGTCATAAATGCCTCTTGCTCACATCCTAACTGGCAGCACAGAACTCTCCAGAAAAGGGCAATTAATGCATTATTTTTTCTTTTAAAAGGCTACTTCCTAAGGCATGCAAAGCAGCTCTTCCCTGCTGTAGTGGGATACAGCTCCTATCCTTGCAGAGGTAAGTAGGAGGGAGGGAATGGGCTCGGGATTGTGAGACCCAGCACCAATATTTACACTTGCAGAGTATCTGCCCAACCTCCTGAGGCTCAGCCAACACCTTCAGCTTTCAGCAGAGCAGAAAATTCACCTGGTCTCCAGCTGATCCAGCCTCCCCACAGTTCTCTTTTCAAGCACTCCTCTGCAGAGTCCCAAAGGATGAGACTATTCCATCCTGGTATCGCAGGCCCCTGGACTCAGCGTGGAAACCCATTTTGGGTGATCAGGCTCTTTCCTCACCCACCTCACTCCCTGACTTGGAACCAGGGAAATCTAAGCAGTGGTATCTCCTCATCATGACCTCCATGGTCTCCCTGCCTGACCCTGGCTTAGAAGGTTACTCCAAGGCTTGCAGAATTGTCTGTGCTATGGACTGGCAGCAAATTCACACCCTGAAGTTACAGGGCAGAGCTTCCATGCAGATATTCCCTCAAAGCTGGGCTGACCTTGGGAGGCAGAGGAACGGGCTCCAGCCATGTCTGCAATGATGCTAATGAGATAGACACTGATCTACATGCGTTGGCTTCACCCTTTGGAGACACACCTGGGCTCTCTCAGGACTCTCCCTTGGATGGGTGGAGGTGAGGGGCCGCAACCCTGGCTGTCACAGCAAGCTGTGGCCTGGGACACAGCTCAGCCTGGTGCCAGCCCTGAGCCTCTCAACTGCACATGGACACACACCAAACCTAGAAGAGGTAATTTTCTGCAAATTACGTCTGTCTTGGTTCTCCCACCCCTTCCTCACCAGGGAAAGAGCCAAGAGCTGAGCAAGTCAAAGAGCGTCCTTTGCCAGGGGTACCCAACAGCCACGTGCAGACACCCCAAAACCTGGCAGACCCTCTCATGGCCGGGGTGGAATGGTTGAGATGACCTGACCCTCCCATTACACCCTTGCGGGGCTGGTCCCATCACTGACCCACCCACTTATCCTTCAGAGACTGAAGGATAAACAGAGGGCCAAGTCTCTTGGTCGAACACAGCCTGTCTCCTTCCTCAGCTGTCCACCTTCCCTGAGGTCCTCCCATGAATGAGGAAACAGAGACGAAGGGACAGGGGGGAAATACCCTGCTCCAGACTCTGGTTTTCTGCCAGGACATCCCACTGGAGCAGAGCAAGGGTTCTGATGGATGTGATGGTTCATCTCCAGCCTGATCCACACACCAGCAAGGGGACAGGAGCTCTCCAAGAATCCCACACAGCAATGGTCCCAGCCAAGTTACAGCAGCATCACAAATTAAAGCTCAACTTGAAATAAGGAAGGGGATGAAGAACCTGCAATGTGGTCAATGCCGTGGGGGAGAGAAGGGAGGGATTGGAGAAAATCAAAGAAGAGGAATGGGGAAGGCCAGCTCTGGGAAAGCAAAAGCCAGACAGTCAAGGGATTTCGCTCCATCACCAGCGTTGGAGCCACGGCTCTGAGCGCTCAGTGGCGATGTGAACAGCGAAACCTGATCGGCTGTTAACCCAGGAATGCATGGAAATGGCAACTGCACATAACTCCAGGGAATCCGCCAGCGGTGCCCCAGCACCCGGAATCACACGGATAACCCGCGCGCCTTGCGCATGAGCTCATCCTGGGGATAATGCTCTCACATGAGCCCAGCCAGCAGGAATTCACTGCACGCTCAGGGGATGGGGGGGCTCAGGGGGATCCCCTTCTCCCCCTGCTCCTTTCCCTTGCCCTCCTGCCACCATCCCACGTTTCCCACGGATCCGCGCTGCACCCTGGGAGTGTGCGGGTGCCAAAGCCCTGCGAGCTGTGCCTGGTGCTGCAGCCTCCCCACGCAGCGCTGCAGAGGGACTGGGGAGAAACCCCACAGAATACTATGGAGTCAGGGGGAAAGTAAAGGAGGGGAGAGGCATCTGTGCTCCCACATTTCTAACCTGCTTCTTTCTATTCCTCCAGCCTGCTGGGATAGGGAATGAGAATGTCTTCCCTGTTTCACCAATATCCCGGCTGCTGGTGGTGCTTGATGTACCCAGCAGGGCCCAGCAGCCCTGAGAGGAATCGTGCTCCAGCCCTGGGAGCACACTGGTCACCATAAGGTGTTGTACCATTCCTCATGGCACTACCATCCATGCAGCTCCTCTCCTTGCCTCTGCCTTCCCATTTCACCATAGTCAGCCTTGTGGAAAGAAGCTGGAATCTATGGAGGTCCCCTCCCCCTGGGAACCAGCAACCCAACACAGCTTTCTTCTCGCAAGCAGCAAATGACCCACAGAAGAACCATAAATAATATTTGCTTATTCTGTTCCTCCCTCTCCCAAAAGCATCAGCCCAGAACTTGCTCTCTGCTGAAAGGGATGGTAAAAGTCCCACAGAGCAGGAGCTGGACTTGATCTTTGGTGGAGGATTAGCTGTGCTCCACAGGGCAGACATCCAGGTGGACTGGGAAGCCAGCTTGCTCACAGAGGACACGTCTGTCACCGCTCAGGCACTGACACCTCCTGCCCATGGTGGCTTTTCTGGAAACCACCTGCAAGTGAAAGCCTGCCCCTTTCCACACCTCAAGGTGTCTCATCCAGAAGGCAGCTTCCCTGTATCCATCTCCTGGTGGGAACCAAGGAGAGATAAAGCCACCACAGGTGGAGGAAGAGCTCAGACCTGCAAAGCAGGAATTCAAGCTGCATTGCATGTGGCACAGGGACTGCTGCAAACCAGGGAGCTCCAAGGGCCATTGGGTTAGGGGGACCAGATTCATCTCCTCAAACAGCACCCCAGCATGTCCTGAGGGCTGGGCTGCATCCTGCTGGGATGAGATTCCTTCAGAGCATGGCAGGGGTGCCTTGCAGGGAGCACAGCATTCATGCCCAAGGTCAGGTAATCGGAATTTTGGAAGCCATTCCAGGTTTTTTTGAACTACCTCCAGAGAAGCAGGATTTTCTACCTTTGAACTGAATGATCCAATCTTTCCACAACCAAATCCCTCCCTCTCCAGTGTCTAATCTCTGGAGCTTCTGATGTCACTCACCCTGGAAATGTCAGGGCAGGAACAAAATGAGCCAGCCCAAAAAGAGCCCAGCCAAGACAAAATGCAGGCAGGGTACAAGAGTTTGGGTCCATAACCTGTCCTCCTCTGGCTGGACAGCCCCCCAAAGAGTACTGGAAATGCAATTTAATGTGCCTGCAGAAGGATACTTTACACCTGGGCAGCTCAGTTGAAAGAGGTGCCACACTGGGCTGTGGGTCTCTTGGAGATTCCCCCTCCCCATATTCCCCTGGAGCTTCCACCTCCTCCTCCAGGCAGGGCTCTCCCCTCCCATGGGGCAGCATCACCCAGGAGCTGGCTCAGGACCCAGGGGTGGGAAGAGAGCTAGCAGTGGGAGAAGGGACTAAGGCTCAGACTGCAAAAGGAACACGAACGTGCAAAATTAGGCCAAGAAAATGGAAAGCTGAGAGGTAACACAACAGTGGGGCAAAAATCCCAGCAGGAGAGAGACACGGCAGAGGTCACAGCCAGCCTGCCCTGGGGAAGGGGGTAGGAGCAGTGCAGACTGGGGGTAGCTTTTGGTTTTGACCCCTTCCAGTCCTGCAGACCACCCCAGAGCTGGATGTCTGCTCGATCACCAGTGCACGGAACATGGAGCAACAGGAGACGAGTGTTCCTGTCCCAGGAGTTCCCAACGCTCCCCAAAACATTGCCCACACCGTGTCACCGCCAGCCAACTGAGATTTTCCCCAAAGCCGGCCAAGAGCCCTGAGCAAAGCGTCGGCATGTGAGACAGCACCGGCTCTGCGAGGAGGATGCTCGGAGCCGCGGGTACGGCCAGCGGCGGCTCGGCAGGGACACGGCACCAGGCAGCACCCTGGGAGATCCCTTGAGAGCCCAAAGATCCCAACAGGTCTCCAAGCAATTTCCAAGTCAAACAGCAGAGCCGTGCCAGCCCTTTCCCTGCGTGCCAGGCGATGCGGCAGTCCGGGGCCAGGCGCCGGCAGAGCTACCGGAGCCTCCCGGGCCACCGGAGCCTCCCGGGCCGGGCTGCAGCGAGAGGCAGGAGGAGGAGGAGGAGGAGGAGGAGGAGGAGGAGGAGGAGGAGGAGGAGGAGGAGGAGGAGGCCGAGGGCTCGCGGAGGACTCGCTGTTCCAGCGCGACATCTAAAGGCTCCACAGGCGGCTGCACGGGAGGATTTCCCCGCCGCATCCCCGCTCCCGGCGCATCCCAGCGGCCGCAGGCACCGCTGCTGGAGCTCCGGGCTCGGAGGACACAGACGCGGGGCTGGGATTAAAATCCCGCAGGGACTGCACAGAACTCGCCGATACCAGCACGGATTTTCAGCCCCAGAGGGGACGAGGCTGGGGGGCTGCGGGGATGCAATAACATCTCCTTGCCAGCTCTTTACCTTCCCCAGGGGCTGCAGAAACAGCAGCTCTGCCCCTTGCAGACACATCCAAGCCTGGCCCGAGTATCCCAGAGCTCAGGGATGAAGGTGCAGGACACTTTGGAAGGTGACGAGCAGGGCTCAGGCTGCAGGAACAGAGCGGGGGCTGCCTTTTATCCTCTACAGAGCCGTGGGCTGGTGCCACACCCTCAATTCAGGCAAGGAACAAAACTACTACTGAAAAGGAAAATAGGCAAGATGGAAAGGTGCAGAGCACAGCAGGTGTGGGCACAGAGCCATGAGCAGCCCCCACATCCAAAGCTTCTGACTCTGCCTGCCCTGCCCTCCCCTGCTTCCCATCACTGTCTGACACCTGATAAATGCCTTGTGGCAAAGTCCTGCGAGGAACTTCACAGGTATCAAACCACTACGCTGTTCAAGATATTCCTTTGAAACCTACAGTTTATTATTCTCGAGAGTTTTTGTTGTGCTTCTTCTATACCAGCCCAAAATACTCCTCAGGAGGTGCAAAATTCTTTCCTGAATTCCAAACAAAGGTTTATTCCTAACAAATTACAGTCATTGTTGTGAAGCAGCTGAGAGACTGCAGTGCAAGGGCCTCACCCAGCTAAATCACTGGGGTAATCACAAATGGGGATCCCCATTTGCCCCACTCGGAGCAGAACATTTTTCTATTAATGGGAACAGGACTTTTGGAGCAGCCACAGATGTAGGGAGCAGAGTAGTGGTACCATTTGGCTTGGTACCACTCCCAAATCCCTGCAGGTGATGAGTTGGCTGCAGACAGAGCTCTGACACCAGACTCCAGCCAGAAAACACCCATGGGTGCTGCCAGTCCTAAAACAGCTGAGGGATGGAACACCTCTCCTATGGGAGAAGGTTGATGGGACTTGGAGCAACCTGCTCTGGTGGGAGGTGTCCCTGCCCATGGCAGGGGGGTGGCATGAGATGATCTTGAAGGTCCCTTTCAATCCAAAGCATTCTGGGGGTCTGTGAATACCCTTCCCTTGGCTTCCCATCCAGCCCTTCTCTGACCCACCTCAGCACAAATCTGCTCTTGTAGGAGGGTCCCAAGTGCTTCAGAAAGTTATCTTGTCACTCTCAGTACCTTTTCTTTGGCCAAAGCTCCTCGTGAGCTCTCCTGCAGCCCCTTTAGGAACTGGAAGAGGCTCTAAGGTCTCACCAGAGATTTCTCTTCTCCAGGCTGAATAACTTTAATTAGAGGGGGAGAGAGACCCAGGAGCCAATGGAGGCCACCAATTACCCCGGCTAATTCCCTCAGGGAAGTCGGGGTGGTGGGAGTGGGAAGGGGGGCAGGGACCCCTCACCCCCTCTGCAGCTTTCCCAGGCAGCGTGGGGAGTAGGGCAGTTCTGCTCCCCTGCCAGCAGTCTCCTGTTTCCAAACACCTCACTCTCATCTGCCAGGGTTGCATCAGCTCCTGCACTCGTATTTAGAACCAGGCTTTAAAACCTGATATTCCATTTCCAGGAGCTCAGTGGGGGTGAGCTGAATCCTCAGGGCCCCCAGCCAAGCAGCTGCTGCCAGCGTGATCCCTCTTCCCTTCACATCCTGCTCAGAAAAGCTCCCCACCGTCAACCTGGTGCCACGGCTTACTGGCATGGGCTCCTTAATTAGCTGAGCGAGGCAAGAGGCAGGCTCTCATTAAAGGGAGAGCTAATTGAGCCTGGGCAGGGGACGGGGAGCTCGGTGGTGTTTGACACAGCGCTGGTTAATTGAACTGAGTGCAAGCTCAGGCACATTGCTCCCTCCCCTTCCCAGCAAGTCTCATCACTGGCCTGAGGCTTCTGGGATTAAAATTACTCCCACCAGCCATTTTTAAATGGATGGATGGGTGGGAAGGGGTTGAGTGAGAGAAGGAGGGGAGTCCCTCTCCATCCTGAGCACAGTCTCCCTCAGCACAGCCTCTCCTTGCCAGAGATACTGTGGGCTGAGAGGAGCTGCAGGTCCTTCTCCAGGGCTGCTTCTCTGCTCCTTCCCCAAGCCAGAGGGAGGGAGATCCCAGCTCCAGCCACCACGGCTCCAGGACTCACCCTGAGGCCAACTCACAGCAGGCTAGTGACAGCAGGACTGACCCTGCCATGTCCCTGCCACGGCTCGGGGACCTGTGCTCCCTGCAGCAGGAAGCTTCCAGCTGCTTTAGGTTATAAATAAAGAATAACCTGATGAGAACAGCTATCTCCTGGCACAGGGATCAGTCACACACCTATTAAGTGTACAAAGCTACCTCTCAGATTAACAGCAATCCATAAACCCTGGCATCAGGAGCAGATTTGGAGCTTGGCTGGGACCCATCGCCCAGTCTGCTTCCATGTACCATCTAATTCCACATCTATTTGGCCTTGGCTACCTTTTGTGGAGAATTGTAGACACAAATCTGGCAGAAACAACATAAAAAGGGGAACTCAAGCCTGGGACTCTTAAATTAATCCTCTCTCAGCCCCAGCTGCACTGTATGTGTCTGCAGAGCCCAACCATCTTCTGTGAGCCCAAAACTGCTTCCGTGGAAAAGGAAAATAGCATTTAGTAGCCTGAAAGAGGCAGTAAAAAGAAAAATTGGCTATTATTTGAAATGTGCTTCGGGAACCTCTGCTGAAAATTATTTGGGAAACACAAAACAAGCCTGAAATTATCCAGGCTCCTGGCTGGGTACTGCAGCACTGCTCCAACCCCACCCTGAGCACTGAGGACCAGCTCATTTTGGAGGGTATTTCGGACAGGAGGGGTGGGTGTCCAGCAGGCAGCAGCATATTTCCCTGATTTTACTTCCAGAGCAGCTGTCTGACCCTGTCCCATTCCTGGGCAGCCCCTTGCAGCACAGCACAAGGCCCTGGCTGGGAAGAGCCTCCACACAGGGAAAACACTGCACAGCTCCAGCCCCAGTGCTGTGGGGACATCCCAGCCCCCCAGGACTCACAGCTGCTGCAGGGACAACCCCGACCCTCCTGGCTGCAGGTGTTCCCTGTGGAGCAAAACCATCGCCTGCTTTCATAAAGGCCCAGACAGAGGGAGGGGAGGAATTTCCTGGTGTCCAGCATGGGTTTGAAAGCACTTATCTACAGGAGGAGAGTTCCCCTCCATAATCAGCTCTCTGTCATCCTGTCCCCCTTCATTTTGGGACTCCCAGCAGCTGCTGTTTGGGGTGGAACAGGCTGGAACCACCAGACATTCCATAACATTCAAGGCAGGGATGTGATCCCATTTTGGAGAAGGTAGCAGTTACTGTCTGATAACCCCGGAGAAGAATCTGAGCAGATGCTCAGTGAAGATGAAAAATAAATGCAAAACTCAGTCCTGCAGCAGACTGGTGCTTGAGACCCTGCTGAAACCCATCCTTCCCTGATGGGAAGCTGTTTCAGACAAAGCTTTTTCTGGCACCCACAGAGCAGGAGAAAGTATGGGGGTGTCCCAGCAATCACGACAAACTGTTTGGAGCTGAAAATCCATTTGCCTGCAACAGGGAGGCCAGGCAGGGCTTAACTCTGATCCACCTCATTACCCCCACACAGCATCCCCAGCAGGGAGGCAGCCTGTGTAAGAAGGGACAAAGGAGTGCCTGCAGACCCCCCCAGGCAGTGACAGTCCCTGAGCCTCAGCCCTGTCACTGGGGAGAGAGCAGAGCATCCTCAGGAGCCTTTTCCTGACCACCTTCTCCTCTGGGAAGCAAGGATAAACCTATACCCAGATCATAACATCTGTCATGGCGGGGGTGAGTTGAAAGGGACCTTCAAGATCATCTGGTTCCAACCCCATTGCAGGGACACCTTCCACTAGACCAGGTTGTTCATGGCCTTGGGCACTGCCAGGGCTCCAGGGGCAGCCACAGCTGCTCTGGGCACCCTGTGCCAGGGCCTGCCCACCCTCCCAGGGAACAATTCCTGCCCAATATCCCATCCATCCCTGCCCTCTGGCAGTGAGAAGCCATTCCCTGTGTCCTGTGACTCCAGGCTCTTGTCCAAAGTCCCTTCCAGCTCTCTTGGAGCCCCTTTAGGTACCTGAGGGCTGTGCTCATAATTTCTACTTCAGTCTGGAATTATTTTATCTGCTCTATCCAATGACTCCACTCTTGCTGTGCCACAACTGGGGAACACTTGAGCCATACATGGCAAGAGGGGAGGGATTCCATCCCCAGACCTGTGTGGGTTTGCTGAGCACATCCCAACCCTGCTTCAGAGCTGCCTCCTCTGCCAAGGAGCACAAGCACTCTCTGCCTCCCCCCTTGCTGCCAGCTTGGAGCTGGCTCAGCTGAAAGGCACTGCAGCACTACAAACCATGAGTGTGATTGAAGTTGGAAGGATTTAAAAAGCACCCATCGTTATCAGTTTTAATATTGTGAGATAAGCCTTGTACCTCAAAAGCTGAGCAGAAGAGATCCTGGTGCCAGAGGCAGGGAGGTGCTGTCTTAGATCCTTATTTACAACAGCAAGATGCTTCCAAATGATACCACCACCAAATGTTGGTCATTATTCTGCAGCTACCCAGCAGTCAAGTTCTGTGTGTGCAGAACTGGTAAGGAGCCATTATTTCCATTCCCATTTCCCCCTTGTCGGAGGCAGGCAAGGCAGGCTGACACCCAGGGGCAGCAAGCAGAGCACAGCTAAGCACACGCTGCTTTCACACACCAGACTTGAGTTGTCTGGATAAATTTGGTCCTCTACCTTCACAGCAAGCTGGTTTTGGGTATCCCCACACATTGTGGTTAGCACTGGGCAATCCAGCAGCTGAGATTTGGATGGGAATTCCAGGCTGAATTAAACCCATTAATCACTCTAACCCCAAATCTTGGGAAGCTGCAGGGCACAGCAGCAGGATGTGCAGCATCTGCACTCAGACATCTGCATGCTCCTTTTAACAGGGAAATGGGATTTTTTTCTCACCCAGCTGTTGTGTGACGGGAATACGTGGGAGCACCCTGGGAAAGGTGTGTGCCTGGTTTCCAGCTGATCCAAGCAACCCAGATCCAGGAGAGCCAGGAGGATGAGGGATCTTCCTGCACTTTCCATTGACCAGCAAAGTGGAAACAGAATCACAGAATCCCAGACTGGTTTGGGTTGGAGGGACCTTAAAGCTCATCTCATTCTACCTCCTACCATGAGCAGGGACACCTTTCACGTTGCCTCAAATCCTGTCCACCCTAGCCTTGAACACGTCCAGAGATGGGACACAGAAACTGCCTTGCTGCCATTGCTGCTTGTCACAGGCAGGAACAGCAACAAGGCTTGTGACGCTTTCAGTTTGATTGTAATTAAGAGCAAGAGCTACTGCAACAAAACAAATTGCAGAGCAAATCACCTGCATGAGCAATGAGGGCCCAGGCAGAGTCATCCCCACATGTGGGGAGGGGTGTGGTGGCAGCCCTGCAGGGCTCAGCAGGTTGAGGGTGGCCAGGTGATGTGCCTAAATTAAAATCTGGTTCTCACCGGGTGGAATGCCAAAGAAATGCAGGGCCTGGCAATCCCAGCTTGCCTGAGCTGCTGTATCTCAGCCACAGGAGCCAAGGAATCTTCAGGGTGGCCACTCATTCTTGCCCACAGACTACTCCTGCCCAAATGCAGATAATGGTTAACAGCCAGGGTGCCCCAAGGGCCTTGACAAGTCCAAAACCACACCAAAAATCCCAGGGATGCAAAAAGGATGCTATGAAACAGGTAGATCCAGAGCAGACCTTGTGACCCACCAGGAAAGAGGCAACTCAAGCACAGAGCCTGCAGCTCATGCTCGCATTCCCAAAAAACTGCTCCCTGCTTGTCCCACAGATGAGCCAGCTGTGTAAAGCAGAGTCTGTTTTGCAGAAGACATGCACCTGAGAAAGGAATAAGGGCATGAAAATCCCCAGGGGTTGAGAGGGAGACATTTGCTGTTGATGGAGGTGCCTGGTAATGCCCAGCTCTTGGCTGGGGGAAGGAGGCAGAAAGTGCTTGGGCTGTGGTGAGAAGAGCCTGCAGGAGCTCCCTCCAACCCAGCCACCAAAAGCAGTGAAACCCAGCATGAAAATGGCAGAGAAGCCCATAAATACAGAAAATACCCTTGCAGTCAGGACTGGACAGAGCACAGGTGGGAGCCACAGTCTATGCCAGCCAGTGGCTCTCTATCCCTCACAGACAAGGAGCACCACGAGACATCAGAGCACATCCCAGGATGAAAGGAGAAGCCCTCAGGTGGATTCTGGCAGTTGGCCCAACAGCCAGGTGAGAGACATCTGCTCTGAGCAAGGAGGCTGCCCCGCTACCTGCCGCTCCCAGAAATCTCTGGATGAGCACAGGTGGTTTAAAATTCCACCTCTCCTCAGGTAAAGCTTTCTGATCTTGAGAACACCCAACAAACCCAGAGTCAGTGTACACCTTGCTCAGCTGGATGAGGCAGCACTGACCCCAAGGGTCCAGCCCCATCCAGGTCAGAGCACACCAGGAGTGCTGGGACCACAGGGTCACTGTATGTCCTGCAGCAACGGAGCAGCTGAAGGGAGAAACCTTTTTCCTGTGCCTTTGGAAACAAGAATCCACCATTTTCCAGGACTTTGGTAAAAAGCTTTGGACCAGGAAACACACAGGAGTGTGAGCACCTGCCTGGCTGAAGGACAACCCACCTGCTGAACTTTCCCACAGGTGAGATGTCTTTTAACCACCTCCACCTTCACTCCTGGCTTAATCCTGGGCAATGGAGCACCTAAAAACCACAAAGATTCCTAAGAACCACCAGATGCAACATCCCAATTGGAACGAGATACTGAGTAAGAGGAAAAATCTGATTCTTTGCATCTTTCTTAAAGACATAAAGAACTTAATTTTAGGACTAAAGATACTTTTAACAATTATGACTGTTCAGTCCTTAAATCTAGAAACAAAATAAAACAATCTACTGGGTTTTTCTCAGTTATTGAAGAGAAAAAAAAAAAGGCAAAGGAAAAAAGCAGAGGCAAAAATCCATGTTTCTAGTGTAAAAGTGCAAGCACACATGAACCAACACACAGATAATTACAGCCTCTGACCAGATTAGTGACCTGCACAAATGTGCAAGTGCAGCCCCCACCGCTGTGTGCATGGCAGAGCACAAAGTTTGGGGGTTCTCTTGTCATGCCAGAGGCACAAATTCATGGATCTCTTCCTATGGAGGCAGAACTGCAGTAATTGATTTCTTCCCTGCTCCTTGATCAGCACTTGTGCCATCAGGGAGATCTGCTCCGGAGGGAGCCAACCTTCCTGCTTGTCACTGCCACATTCCCAGAAATGATGGGGAGTAAAAAACCACTCAGCTCATTTCATAGGCACATTAGTAACAAACTCCTGTCCCAAGGAGACTGGGAACAGAGCCCCACAGGGTTCTTTTTAAAGCACAGCCTGCCCCGGGTGCGCCTGCTCAGGACTGCTGTTCCAAGAGCGCTGGAGTAGCCATGGAGGACACACCAGCTCCCTCCACCCCAGGCAGGTGGGAAGGGAATGAGATCATCTGGTCTTTCACCACTCTGGGGAACAAAGCCTTCGTCTCCACATACCCAAGAGAGAGCTCTGTAGTGCAACAGCAGCACCTTCTGCAGGATGACAATGCCAGTCCCTGGGCTCCCCAGCAAGGACAGACACCTTCCCATAAAGTCACAATGAGTTTGGGCAGTTTTTGCTCTCCTTTGCACCTCCAGCTCTTTGCTCCATGCTCCCAAGCTCCTGGCCAAAGGCGAGCAGCCCTGAGAGCTCGGGTGGGATCTGCAGATCCCAAGTCCTGTCCATTGCCTTTGCTCCCTGGAATGTTCTGTCAGCTGGAAAGCCTGAGCAGCCAGAACACTCCAGATCTGCTCCAGCAGGAGCAGTCCATGCCTCTCCAGCAGCATTCCTGCTCCCTTCCAAGGCAAGAGGCAACAGCAGGTCCCGTCTGAGGAGGCCAGCAGGATGCAGTAGATATCCTGGAGCCATCCATGTACTTCCATGCAGCCTTTAGATGCTTGTGTGTTTCCATTGGTGGCCTGGGTCTCTCCTGCACCTCAAGGAGGTGGGACCATGTCTGAAGTAGAGAAGTCCCTGCTCCAGCTGCCCCTCAGCACTGCTCCCTGCTCAGCTGTGTCCAGCACAGCTGTGGGTGGTGATGAGACCAGAGCCAACCTGTGACATATTTTCCAGCCGGCCAGACCTCGCCTGAGAACCTTCTCTCCCATGACACTGGATATTCTGAAGTGTTTTGAAGGTGATGCTTGCAAAGCTCTGTGGTTCACAGCTTTCTGTTGAAGCAGATGCTGGTGAGGCTGCTGCCAGCCCGGGGCAGCTCTTCCAACTTGCTCCCAAGCCTCAGTGGGAAGTGCTGGATGTAGCAAGGGCCAGGAACTGGGGGGATGTCATGGCAGGACCATCACTCCCCTGTGAGAAGCAGGGCACACTTGCAGGTCATGGCCAAGTTCAAGCAGGAGTCCGGATAATGAGTAAGTGGGTGGGATAGGGCATCTCTGAGATCATGCTGGGACACCAAGCACAGCCAGGGCAGGATCAGGCCTGGAGCTACTGTGCAGGTCCACAGAGATGAGGGCAGAGTCACTGAGAATCAGCCCACAATTTACAGATGGAGCCAGAGGCTGAGCAGGGCACATCTAAAGGCCAGATCTCCTACAACGGCAGGACCCATTCAGCACAATCCATGCAGCATCCCTGCCCCCAGCCCAGCAAAGAGCCTGTGGGTTGGCTCCAAGGACACCTCAGAGACTGCTGGATCTTGGGATAATGCTCTCTGCCACGTCAGGGGCTGCTTCTCCTACCAGATGAACATCTGGGGCCTGATGCTGCCCCTTGTGCACAGCCACATTTCTCCAGCACAACACTCCTGCGTGGCTGGGGCTGCCCAGCCTCCTGCCCCTTGGCATTAGCTCTGCCCACTCCAGAGCTGAAGGACCCACTCAGTGCAGCATTCAGTGACTCTAAGCAGCTGCACTGCCAGATCCCAGGGCACAGACTGCTTCCAAGGCCAACCAGCCTCGCTGCTGGCAGGCTGGGACTGTGCTGATTCTATGAGATCTGACTGCAGCGCTCAGGAGCAGCTCTGCAGCAAACAGGAGATGCAGATGTTCTTCTGCTCCACAGCATTCCCAGCCCAAGGCAGACAGACGCAGGCTCGGGAGAGCCTAAAGTTTACAGGGCTGAGCAGCAGTTACAGTTCTTATCTGAAAGGTACTGATGCCAAGAGAAACGTTGACATTGGCTTCCAGGAGCTACTGGGGAAAAGCCTCTGCCCACCCTGCCAAGGCTTTGGAGCAAAGAGGGATGATCTGTGTAAGCAGCAGGGTAAGGCCAGCCCATTGCATGATCCAGGCTCAGCTGCCTAGAGGGGGAGATGCTTGAAAACACATCAATGGTGTGAACAGCCAGGCCCTAGGGAAGCAAGGAACAGTCACTTTCAAAGGTGACTCCATGGGGCTCTTGGGGGCTTTGGAGGCCATGGCAACCTCCTCATCCATAGGCTCCTGAGGTAACCTGTGCCTTGACCTCAGAACAAGGTGATCCTGCTTAGGCTGAGCTTGCTGTCCTTGAGCTGGGCCCTGACCACAGTGCTCCCAGCCCTTGTCTGGCAGCCACCCACGGCAAACAATGGCCCTGCACTGCCCAGGGGAACCGGCCCTGGCAATTGCCACGCTCTGCTCTGATGGACCCCAGGAGATCACAGAATCCCAGGATGCTTTTGTAGGAGGGAACCTTAAAGCTCATCTCTTTCCACCCCCTGCCAGCAGGGACACCTTCCACTATCCCAGGCTGCGGCAAGCCCCATCCAACCTGGCCTTGGACACTGCCAGGGATGGCATAGCACACAATAACTTGTGCCAGGCCCTCCCCACCCTCATAGGGAGGAATTTACTCCTAACATCTGGTCTAAAGTGCTCCTGCTTCAGCTTAAAGCCATTCCCCCTTGTCCTGATAGTGTACCTTAAAGCAAGATTTTACAGCAAGGTCCCACTGGGGGTCAAGGAAGGCAGGTGACAATCTCCACTATGAAGAAGATTAGCAGTGGGACAAAGAGTTTGACTCAGAAGATCATCTGGTGGCATGGTGGGTAAAACATCCTCTAAAGTTTTGCATTAAGCCTGGTCCTAACACTGTACTGAGCTTCCGTCCTGAGGGGTGTCCTAGCGGAAAAAAGACTTTGCAGAGGGCAGAGCAAGATCAACTAGAGAATCCCTGCAGGCAGAAAAGCCAAGTCCTGGTTTGGTTTGGATCATACTCCTGCTCCAGCATTGCTCCACCCAAGAAAAGTGTGCAGCAGCTCCAGGCTGGACATGAGGACAGCCGGGCAGCTGCCAGAGGCTTGGCATGGGAGTGTGGAGACAACTCTGCAGCCCTCAGCAGCCAAGTGGCTGCCCAGGGCCACCAGCAGAGCTGGCCTGAGCTGGCATGTCTCCTGCAGGCATCACCCTGCTGCCTCCTCCCTGCACACCCCAGGACTGTGGGCAACAATCTCCCCACATCCCAGGGCTGTTCCCTCCCAGGGGTGTGCCCTCCCTCCCCATTTTCCCAAATCTCATTGCTCTCCCAGGCTTCAGTGGGCAGTCATGGGATGTTTGGGGGCCATGGTGGGGTGAAGCAGAGCCTGGCTGAGCCCTGGGCTGCCCTGCAGGCACTAGGGATGTGCCTGTCCCCAGCTCCACCATTGCCCACCTGAACACCAGTAGGCAGAAAGGAGCCAGAGCCCAGAAGCCAAGGTTCATTTTGCCCACCCTCTGTTGCAGCTGCCCAACTGGGAGCTAGTGGGAATTCCCTCTGGATACCCAGGGGCTCATCCATACCCAGCTGGAAACCAAAAAGGGATATGTCCTGTCTTCAGGTAGCACTGGGCATGAGCACAGGCACCAACAACAGCTCGAGAGCATTGTCGAAGGAAGGGGGCTGCCCCTTCCTCAGGTCCAGGGGGGAAGACAGGAAGGGGAGGGAGAGCAAAAAGGGCTTTGCAGCCTCCTCCAGGATCCCAGCAGCTCAGAGGAGTGGGAGCAGCAGAGCTCAAGCCCAGAGTAACACCCTGCTCTCTGGGCAGGAAGGACAAGTGAGGTGGTGTGTTGGTGAGCCTGGAGATACAGCCATGTGTGCCATGGGGATCATAGCCAGGTGTGGCGGGACACACAGCCACCTGGAGATGACTTCATCACAAACCCACCACTTGGCATCACACCATGAGCTAAATGATCAGGTATTGGAAGTGCCAAACCAAGAGCTGGTAATAAGGGCTTTAGCCAAGAAGAAACGGGGTGGGGAATTGGTGTGAGCACTGGGACTCATCCCATGCACGGGAGAGAAACTAAAGAACCCTTTTGTCTGTATCCTGCTGGCAGAAAAACCACAACAGATCTCAATAATAAAGAACCCCCTGTCACCATTTGAAAAGGTTCAATCCCTGCAGCTCAAGCACTACCACAGACAAGCTGCCCCCTAGGAGAGGCCAGAGCCTCCCTCAGTGGAGGTGCTCCCCACAGAAATGGCCATGTCTTACCTCTTCTCCCAGACTTCCCCACCCATGTATCCCAAAGCAACAGAAGATTTAAGGCAGAGAGGTTTCTGCATTTCAAGGGTGTTCTACCACCTCCCACCATGCCAAGTTCTACTGGAGAAAAAAAAACATACCACCAGATCCTTTAAAAAAGTGCCAGGTTGGCACACTGGAAACGGGGATTTTGCTCAGGTGTGCGTAAGAGGAGTGAAGGTACCTATTCCCTTGTCCATTTACACAGCATCTGCCTACCTGCCCAATGATGTGCAAACCAGAGAGCATCCTTCAGCAGGAGATGGGCCCTGGAACCCCCTGTGGCATGGGTAGCTAGCTCAGTGACAAGGACACTGAGGTTTTTAAGCTGAGCAGCAGGTACTGCCACGAGCCACCATGGACCACAGGCCAGACACACTGCATGCAGAGCGACCCCGCAGCTCACACACTTCTATTTCCTCAGAAAACTTTGGAGCTGGAAGGCAGTTGCTGAGGTTGAAGTGTTTAAAATTCCACCTGGGAGGAGGCTGGGGAGGCAGCTCGGGAGAAGGGACATCGCTCCCGAGCGTAAATGAGAGCCAATGTTTGAGCCTGGAGGGGGAGCGCCACACGGGAGGCATCCCTGGGCCCCCCTTCCCCTCATCAAAACCTTCTGGGTGGGCTCTGCTCACTGCCTGCCTTCCAAGGAAAGTTCAGGTCCGCGCTGGGCGAGGCACGGAGAGCTGCAGGATTTACAGAGCTGCTGACAGGCAGCCCCAGGGTGACCTGGGCTGTGCACCCGGCGTGACCAAGCCTGGGGGTGCAGCAGCACCAGCGTGGGGGCAGCCCTGGGAGCTGGCCCCAATAAACACATCGGGTTCTCCTGGGGGCTCATGCACAGTAACCACTAAATACACACCCAACGGAAAGTGTGGAGTGATTTATTTTTGTTATTGTTGGTCTGACGTCCTGCCGGTGCTGCTGAGTCCTAGGGACTGCCTGAGCACACACCAGGCACTATCACAGAAGCGTCATAAAGCAAATATTAGCAGGGCCTGCACTGGAGGTGACGTGGGCCCACCGCAGCTGAGCACAGCCACCACACAGCGGGAGCCACCGCAGAGGGTGACATAATCCTGCACATTCTCCAGCAGCCCAGCCACCATCCACTAGGGTGGAGGAGGAGGAAGGCCATGGCACGATCCTGCCTTGGGAAGATGCCAAGGTGCAACAGACTCGGCTGCATCAGACTCCTGGCCACCATGCATGAGGCAGGAGAAAAATGCCCCCTGGAGAAGGGGTCTGAGCTGTCTGGTTTTTCCCTGGAGCCCATGTCTGCTAGCAAAATGGAATTCCCTCATGAGCTCCCACCCAAGAGTTGTTAGCCTTTCATCATCCAGCATGCAGATGAATGTTATGAAAATCCCAAAGCCCCCATGGACTCTAGGCACCCAAACCACCCAAACGCAGGGGTGCATTTCTCTGGGACATGTTTCCAGAATAATTTAGTGCTGGAGGGGAGGGCACTGACACCAGCAGGATCCTCCCCATTTTCTCACAAGGGTGTTTCCCTGTGGTGACCACGACATTGTCCTGACTGTGTCCTCATCACCCTGTACGTGCCTGACAGTGACTGCAAAGTGCAGTGGCCTTTTGCCCCTGGGGTGGGCTTTGAAGGGTAGCAGTGACCAAGAGCCCTCTCTGCTCCTCACTCTCCCTGCTCTTTGCCCAGTAAAAATGCCCATCCATGGAGACATTGAGGAAAAGGACAGGAAGGTCCCACCAGGACAGGACAGGTTCACAGCAAAGCTCAAGCCAAGCTGAAGAGCTGCACTGGCTGCACGGGTGAGCAGTGGTGCAGGGCCATGAGTGCCTGAGTAGACCTGGAGGGTCAGAGCTCCCACGTCCCCGGGCAGTGGAGCAGCACCTGCATTGCCCCACAGCTCCCCTGGCCCCATGCAGGGAGACAGGGCAGCAGGTTTCTCACCAGAACAGCAAGGACAAGGTACCAAGCCAGTGCCACGCTTTGGGAAGCTTTGCCCTCTGAAACAATAATTTCCCCTGTACAGGCTGCTTCAGGTATGGAGCAGGATTCAGTGGATCCAAGCTCAAATTCAATGAAGTTTTGGTAAACCGTGGGGCAGGCTGGGCTTTAGGCAGCATCATACTGTGCAAGCTTGAGCCCTGCAGACACACAGGTCACAGCTCCTGAAATGTGCTGATGCCTGCAGCCCGAAGCCCTGGCACTGTGTAGATCCAGTGCCCATGGCGAGGGTCGGGGCAATCCCAAGCACAGGAACAGCCTGGGCAGAGAATGGATCAAGAGAAGCCCTGAGCAGCAGGACCTGGGGTACTGATGGGTAAGGAACTGGCCATGCCCCAGCTGTGTGCACCCAGAAACCCCCCCTGTGCTGGGCTGATGCCACAGCATGGGCACCAGGGGAGGGGGGATTCTGTCCAACTCAGGGGAGAGCCCACCTGCACAGTTGCTCCAGCCCTGGGCCCCCAGCACAGGCAAGGAAGTCCAGGGGAGTCCATGGAGATGCTCCAAGGATGCTCCTCTGCTCTGGAGTCAGGCTGAGAGAGCTGAAGGGGTTCACCTGGAGAAGAGAAGGGTCTGGGGGCACCTTAGAGCCCCTGCCAGGGCCTAAAGGGACTCCAGGAGAACTGGAGAGGGACTGAGGATGAGGGATGGAGGGATAGGACAAGGGGCAATGGCTTCCCACTGGCAGAGGGCAGGGATAGATGGGATATTGGAAGAAATTCTTCTCTGTGAGGATGGGCAGGGCCTGGCACAGGGTGCCCAGAGAAGCTGTGGCTGGCCCTGGATCCCTGCAAGTGTCCAAGGCCAGGCTGGACAGGGCTTGGAGCAACCTGGGATAGTGGAAGGTGTCCCTGCCCATGGTAGGGGCGTGGAACAAGATGGCCTTTAAGGTCCCTTCAAAGCCAAACCATCCCAGGATTCTGTGATGATTCTATGATAAGGTGTCACTTGGGGACATGGTTTAGTGGTGGCCTTGCAGTCCTGTATTTATGTATTTATTGATCTTAAAGGGCTTTTCCAACCTAAATGATTATAGGATCCTAGAACCACCACTTCAACCTAAATAATTATAGGATCCTAGAACCACCACTTCAAATGCCATCGCAAAGCTCACCCACCTGATTGTCTCCCTGCCCTCTCCCAACCCAGCTCAAGAGCCAGCTGCCTGCAGACAGAGCCTTACAAACTGCTTACTCAGTGCTGCTGACTGCTGTCATTTCCTCTCTCCTGGGAGAAGAGGGGTGCAGAGCTCAGTGCTTCCCCTTCCCATGGCCCCATCTCACCCCCACACATCCCAAAGCACATCCTGTCCTATTAAACTTGCCATGCTGCCCTCCTGGCTCTCCCTCCCTCAGCAGCTCCTGCACACCCACACTCACTCCATGCAAGAGTCAGGAGAGCTGAACAAGCTTCATCCACAGAAGGGAAAATTAAGACAATCAACTCTCCCTACAGATCATCTTTAAAGTTGGTTGGTTTTTTTTCAAGTTGTCCTTCTTTATTAGTCCCAGACAGAAATCCGAAACCCCCTTTTAAAAAAAACAGAGATACATAATGATTTTCAAAGCTGTGTCACATAATTAATGTCACGTTTATCTCTTCAGTTGTAGAGATAAAAAGAAACCATCTATCCATGTCCTCATTATTTTTTATTCTCCTTTTAAAGCTAGAGTTTAAATCCACGGGATGGGGTACTCTAAAGGAGGGGGAAGGTCTGGCTTTCCCTTTACCCCCCACAACAATGGTGATAGATTCTCCCTCCCCTCTCCCTGCTCCCTTTTCTCCATCCTTGCTGATCTGAGGGTAGAGTATCAATTAAGCAAATCCTGTGTAACTGTTTCTGTCCCTCCATCCTCTGTCCCACCACCCTAAGTTCAACAGAGACATTCCAGCAGCCAGGAGCTTTTCTCCCATTTTCCTGGGCCAAGCCAAGGGCCAATCTTTCAGGTCTCCTGTGACACACAGCCCGAGTCCCACAGCAATTTTAGTTTTTAAAAGCCTGGACATTTGCCATCATTAACACAGCTTTGATTGATCTCATGTTGCGTTTTGCTCCATTTAGGGACTCTCTCCCATTCAAATGACATTTAACACATCGGAGCGGGACCACCAGCGCTTTTCCCCACGGCTCCCATTCACAGCCCTCGCTCCCCTCTGCTCAGCGTTCCCCCTCCTGGACCAGACAAGGATGTGTTGGGCACAGCCTCACAACAAAGGCCCAAGAAGTGAGAAGGACCCTTTAAGATCTCTGATGGATGCAGATAATCTGGTTTTGATCAGTTTATGACAGCTCTGAAGATCACAGCTGGAGCTCTCGGGGCTTGCAGCGTGTTTTGTGTCCCACACATCCACACTCAGCTTTCACTGAGCCCCACGGAATCCCTCTGTCCCCAGCCCCTGTCGAGGACCCGTCACTGGGTGTGCCCCAAAAGCAGGGGCCGAATAACAGGGAGGTTCAAATGCAGCAATCACTGAATGAGTTGGGAAGAGAAAGGGCTGAGGGACCTTGGGAAGCACAGGAGAGCCAAGGCCTCACCAAGGACACCTCTCCCAAGAAAACCCCTCCTTTCCCACCCCCTCTGCAAGCACCCAAGCAGACTCTGCTGAGACTGGGGAGGTAGAATAGCCCAGTATTCTCCTCTCCCAGAATAGCCCAGAAAGCTGAATGGTATTTGGAAAACTCCAGGAACAGAGAGCATCACGACCTCCAGATCCCTGTATCCCACTCAGGGCAGCATAAACAACCTCCTCCACGCACTGCTGGTACCAGCAGCTGGTCACAGCACGTGGCAATTCTGCCACCAATGGCACTGGCAGAGGGAAGAACACCCCACCCCCTTCTCCACACTGTCCAGGACTCTGCCATATGTCCAGGACTCTGTCCACGTCCCTGTCATGTGCTTAAAAGAAACACATCAAAAAGAGCAACCTGCCCCACTCCTGGCACTCCAAGGAAACATTTCTGGTGGCAGATACCACAGCCTCAGATGGCAGCTCTGGCATGCCAGGCTGCAGCTGCTGCTTTCATCCCAGCTCACTCACCAGCAGGTCCGAGCCCTTTCATCCTGTGCCTTTATCTGAACCAGGTCAAGCAGCTGCCACACGCCCACACAGGCATAGAGGAGGACAGGTCACTGTCCCTTGGACCAAAGCAGTGCCCAGCTTGAGAAACACTCCTCTGCTGAGACAAACCAATCAGCACAAGCCATGGATAGCTGTCACTCAGCATTTCTGTGGCAGAAAAGTAGAGCATGAAAGGAAAACAAACCTGGAGCATCCTCTGGGCTGGGATCAGCTTGGGGAATGCAGCCCAGCACCCACCTTTTGCCAGGGGGGCATTGCCTGCCAAAATCCAGCTCATATTCCCACTTGCTGTGGATGAAGATGCTCACCTCTGAAACAGGGTCCTGGGGCAGCTCAGGAAGGGGCAGTGTGAAAACCAGGGAGAGCTTTCCTGTGTTGAGGCACCTGAGCACTGCCAGGCCCTGCAGCTGCAGCAAAGAAAATGAATCTGTTCCCCCTCTTCCAAAGGGGTGCCTTTCCTCCACAACCACTTGAGTGGTCAGCTAATCCCCTCTTCCTTCCAATCTCTCTTGAGAAAGGGGAAAGAAAAAGCAGGGCAGTCAAAGTGCCCCTTCACTTGTTCTTGCTGAGCACATGGAAACCAAGCAGTTGCCCTGGGTAAGGGATCTTCAACACAGCTCCCAGCAGGCCTAAGCATCAGCTCTTCCTTCTGCCCTGGAACATACACAGTTAGCCAGGGAAAAGCATTTTATGGAGGAATTCCAGCCCACAGAGCCACCAACAAACAAATTACAAACTGAAATTGTGGCTTGTCCACAAAATTGCTTCTAACCAAGCTGGTGAAGGGCAGGAAAAAAGCAGCACCACTGAGGGGAAAGTGTCCCCGTGCCTCGAGTGAGCTGCACATGCTCTGAGCATCCCGCGTGGGACATGCAGGGAGAGGCAAGAGTGCTCCCCAGCGTACAGACACAGGGCACATGGGAATAGAGGACTCTGCAGGGAGCTTGGAGCTGAGAGAGGGCCCAGCTGCATCCTTGTGCCCGCAGAGGGGCTGGGCTGCTGTGCCAGCTCTGCTCACAGAGCAGGGACTGAACCAGCTGGGAGGGGATGGGGCACTTCCGAGTTGCCAGCTCCCAACACCTGAGATAGAATCATGGAATGGTTTGGGTTGGAAAAGACCCCAAAACCTCATCTCACTCCCAACCCAGAGACACCTTCCACTAGCCCAGGGGGCTCCAAGCCCCATCCAGCCTGGCCTGGGACAATTCCAGGGATCCAGGGGCAGCCACAGCTCCTCTAGGCACCCTGTGCCAGGGTCTCAGCACCCTCACAGGAGAGGATTTCTTCCCTGTATCAAATCTATCCCTGCCCTCTGGCAGTTTAAAACCATTCTCCTTTGTGCTGTTGCTATCTGCCCACACAAAATTTTCTCTCCCTCGTGTTTATGAGCCCCTTTATGGTTCTGAAAGATGCAGTGACACAGGCACTAGAGAAGTGATGGGATCCCCTCCATGGGAGTTCCAAATGTGGGGTGCTCCTCCTACTCATCTCAAGCCCCTCTGCCCCTATCCTCCTCCTGCCCCATGGACTCCTGCTGTCTCAACCCCCCTTCTCCTTTCCATGTTCTCTTCCCACCTTTCCCCCAAACCTCTCCAGCTCCACCAGCAGAGCCCAGAGCCACGTACAGCAGGCGCTGCTCTTGCAGCCTGGTTTAGGCAAACAGCTGCTTGGCTTCACTCAGCAATTCTGGGCGTATTTCATCCCCTTTTGGGAGGAACCACGGGACATCCTGGCTCTCTGGGCTCTGGGTTGGGAAAGAGCTCTCCTGCCCCAGTGCCCAGGCGCTGCCCTCAGGTACCAGGGAAAGCCACCCCTTTCGTTTGGCAGTGGCACAAACAGCGGCACGGGGCAGGGGAAGCACAGGAGCAGACTGGCTCCAGGTCCAGGAATCTGCATTTCACCTGCTGGAAGCAACCCCACACTGCATCCCCTCACTGCGGGCAGCAGGCCCAGAGGGGGATTCTGTCCCTGTGTTCCATCTGGAGGGACCTCACCTGCAGAGCTGCTCCAGCTCTGGGGATCCCAGCACTGAAGGGAGGTGGAGCTGCTGGAGCGAGTCCAGAGGAGGTCATGAAGATCCTCCTAGGGCTGGAGCTCCTCTGCAGCCAAACTGGGAGAGCTCAGGGTGCTCACCTGGAGACAGCTCAGAGCCCATTCCAGGGCCTAAATGGGCTCCAGGAGAGCTGGAGAGAGACTGGGGACAAGAGATGGAGGGACAGGACACAGGGAATGGCTCCCACTGCCAGAGGGCAGGGCTGGATGGGATACTGGGAATTGGGAATTGTTCCTTGGCAGGGTGGGCAGGCCCTGGCACAGGGTGCCCAGAGCAGCTGTGGCTGCCCCTGGATCCCTGGCAGTGCCCAAGGCCAGGTTGGAAGGGCTTGGAGCAACCTGGGATAGTGGAAGGTGTTCCTGGACATGGCGGGGGTGGAATGAGAAATGGTCTTTAAGGTCCTTTCCAAAGCAAATCACTCCATGATTCCATGATCTCTTTAGTCCAGCTATGCTTCCTGTAGCCAAATCAGGTTTCCCTTTGGGCACTGTGAGCTGTGGCTCTCCTGATCCCATGGTCACAGTCAGGAGCAGAGCTGCCCCTGTCCCCTGGTGGCCACGGGCTCCCCCTGACCTGAATCTGCTCTGAGTCATGGCCACATCCCTTGCAAGGGGCCGTGGGAGCAGGACCAGCTCCCAGCAAACCAGCTCCTTCTTTACCAGCAAAGCAGGACACCAGAAGTCCCTTCCCCCTTTTTGGCTCTGTCTGAGCTATGGTGTCACCAGAGGCAGGCCCACCACTGGAGCCCACCCCCATCACAGATAAACCCTCCATCCACCTTAGGGAGAGGAGAGAGGCTCAGTGCCTGCTGTGGGCCCTGGAGGAATACATGCTCCACCATCCCATCCTCCCTTCACAGACCCCTCCCCATACAGGCCACTTTTCCCTGCTCTTGTCAGTGAGGTTATTTACACCCAAGGGTTTGCAGACACACCAGAGCCTCTGTGCAGGGACATCCCGCAGCAGCAACCCCTTTCTCTGTTTATTTATTTATAGGAATCTATTTTTGCAGGTAACACACCCCTGGAGACACAGCCACCCCGCTCACACACTCCTGGCTCACAGGAGCAGCTACATACACAGCTCCTCAGGAGGATGTTTAACTAAACCCACTCTGGACTCACACAGGGAACCACCTCCAGGCACCATGGGCTGCTGAGTAAACTTGGATCTTGAGCACCTGGAGACTTTGAGTCTGGACTCTCTGTGCATGAGGTCTTGGGCAAGATACTGAGCTCATGGTCCCCTGCAAGGAATGACAACATCTGGGCAGCTCAGAGTGGGGACAGGCTCCTGGCTGGTATTTGCCACAGCTATCCCTTGAAAAAACCCCTGAAGAAATCCTTTCTTTATCCTACCCTAGCTTGTGCAACTGCAACAGGGCATTTACTACCCATCATGCAGGATTACTCTCTCTGGGAAAACCCCAAAAACCAGATCAGACCACAGCAACTCTACCTTTCCTTGTTCTGGTTGCACCTACAGATCCATTTTCTCCACACAGAGCAGGGAGAAGCAGATGATGGCAGGAGATACAGCCAGGTTAAAACACAAAAAGCAGCAGCACTGGGCAAGTGAGACCCAGGAAGAGATGTCCCAGACACCACCTTGTGCAGGGACAAATTTTGTGGTTCTGCCCATGAAAAACTACATCTCTTCTACTTTTATAAGAGGAAAAACAGGGTCCTGATCCCAACAGGATATTTGGGAAGGCTCTAAAGTTGGGCACTTTGTTTCTTAGAGAAAAAAAACTAAAGTTTGGTGGGAGAGCAGCCTGTTCGCTTCACCAAGAAACACGTACTGAAGCCATCAAGATCTGTGCTTCCACAAATCCCTTCCAAGTCCCTGACCTGCTTACATGGACAGGGCCAGGATGCCAACCCATAAGCCCAGGAGGCACATGAGCCCCACGGCTGTGCTGCTGAGCCCTCTGGCTCACACAGGGCAGGGTCTTCTGCCCTCAGCAAGCCAGCCCTTTGCAGTGATGCTCTTCCAGCTGGGGAAGCTTTGTCAGTGTAAGGTTTTGGAGCAATCTGTCTAGAAGAAGGTGTCCCTGCCCATGGCACGGTGTGGAAGAGGATGGGTTTTAAGGTCCCTTCCAACCCGAAGCATCCTGGGATTGTGTCCCAAATATTGGCGTCTTCCTCCCAGCACAGGGATCAGCCCAGCTCTGGAAGGGGCTGGCAGAGGGGAGGTGCTCCTTGGAGGGCAGAAGGATGTGAAAAGAGAGAACAAGAAGAAAGGACCACCTGTTGCACAGACTGGGTTGGGGGTTAAACCCTTCCCTTTCTACCATTGTAGGAAAGGGCAAAAGGCCACAGGAAAGCTGACCATTGGGAATGTGATCAGGAGCCTCTGCCAGTGTGGAGAAGGTTGGTCTCAGCACGAGTGAAGACAGCAAGGGAAGAAACAGGCACAGAACAACTCCAAAGCCAAGGCAAGGGCTTCCACCAGCCACCCAGGGCTTCCAGAACCTCTCCCCCAGTGCAGCACAAGCCACTGGGAAACGCTTCCCCACCAGGGCTGGTCCCAGACCTGAGGCCCCAGCACCCACAGCCGCTGCTGGGGACCCCACTGAGCCCCACAGGTCCTCACACTTGTTCTCCTTCCCCAGTCCCACTACGAAGCTCCTTTGTTCCACTTCAGAGGACTGCAAAGCACATCCTCTATCCCTGGGCTCTGCTCTCCATCTGCATTAACTCAGGGAAGTTAACCAAGTCTCCATTCTTCCTCCCACTTCCACCCAATACACTTCGGCACAGCTACTCCACAGACAGGGAAAAAATAACCACAAATTCTGCTTTTTAACATTCCTGTACTAGAAATCCTACAATTCTAAAAGCAGAAGGAAGAGCACAGCACCTCCTGCTGCCACCAGCAAAGCCCCTGGGGCAGCTCAGGGACAGCATGACCCACCATCAGAAGCACGTAGGGCCACCCAAGCCCAGCAGCTGGGTCAGCACTGACATCTGCACCAGGTCACACATTGCTGCACTGGGAACTGTGCAGGGTTTAGCCTGAAAGATGAGTTGTGAGTCAAATTAATTAATTCATAATAAAGAAACCTGTGAAGGTGTGCAGATCACCACCATATCACACACTGCAGGCAAATATTGAAAAACAGTTTGTCAGGAATTCTGCAGCCTGAATTAAATTAGTTCACTTTAACAAATGCATTCAGTGCTGAATCAAGGACCCTTTGCAGCCCAGTAAAAAAATCAGTGTACCAGTGCTCAGCCACCACAGCAACCCCATGGCAGGCAGCTCCTGAGCAGCAGCGGGGCCATCCAGAGCCAATGAAACACATCCTGCTCACCCAGCTGAACACACGGCACTGAAGATTCCTGCACGGCTCCCAGTGCTTGGGTTGGACCATTCACAGCAGCCATGCAGGACTGCAGGGTGAGATCCAGAGGGTGGTCTTCTCCCACAGCCCATCCCAGGGATGCTGGCATGGATCCCGGCCCATCCTGCTCTGGCTGCTCATCCCCAGGGGCTCAGAGCTCTGACAGAGCAATCTCTCTCTCCAGAGATTCATCCTCTCTGAGAAGACAAAGGCCTGAGCTGAGTCTCACCACAGGGACAGGCTGTTCTGCCTTGGTGCCGCTCAGCATCTCCTCTACCCCCAGAGCAAAGCCAAAATCACAGAACTCCGGACTGGTTTGGACTGGAAGTGACCTTAAAACTGATCTCATTCCAAACTCCTGCCATGGGTAGAGACACCTTCCATAGACCCTGCTGCTCCAAGTCCCATCCAACCTGATTCCCACTGGCACAGAATGGGAAGGGACTGGGATACTGGGCACTTTGCACCCCTCCATGACGTTTGCACACCTCGGGGGTGGTTTTTGCTTTGCTTCTCCTGAAGCCATGCCCACATGCTATCCCATTGCTGCTCTCTTCTGGAAGTTTTCCCAAATTGTGACTAAATTCCACCTTTCCCAGTATCACCAAAATGAAGAACTGATGGTAGAGCTCTCAAGTGTGGCCACTACCATTCTTCATATTACTTGGAATGGAGGAATTTTCTTTAATTTGATCAACGATGCGTTCCCCACCTATTTTTCCATCTGAAAAGTGAGGCAGAGTTGACATGTCTCTGTTAAACTGTCCCATAGAAAATGCCCTGAGCTGCTGCTGCTGCCCAAAGCCCCACTGTGACTCACCTCCTCACATGCAACAACACTCCCTGCGTGGAGCCACCAGCCAGCTCCACTCCATGAGACCGTTCTGGTGGAACTGGTGACACAGCTCACTGTGTTTTTCTTGGAGGGAGAGCAGTGGGATATGTGGACATTACTGAATAAAAAATCATTGCTCCACATGAACAACAAGCTAGTCATCCAGAGGCGAAATATTTCCCCCAAAAAAAGCAGATAACTCTTTAGACACTTTTTGCTGTGTGCCTCTTCAAAGCCCATGGAAATGGGCTGGGCCTCAGCCTCCCCTGCAAATCAGGCCAACACAGGATCCTTGTGCAGCACAGCTCCCATGACAAAATCCTTCCAAGCACCAGGAGATATCATCAACACTGCAAAGTAATGAACGCCTTCAAAATGCCACTGGAAAAGGCAGGCACTTTTGCTGCCAAGCCCACCAAGAAGGGATGAAAGGAGAGCCCTGATGGCTGTAATTCACACCAGGCTGGACAAATGGAGGGCTGCATGTTACCAGTTCTCATCCCAGATACTCTGCATGGATGGGGCCAACCTCGGAGCCACACCGCTGATCACATGTGAATCCCAGAATGGTTTGCATTGGGAAAGACCCCAAAACTCATCTCACTCCAACCCTCTGCCATGTCCAGAGACACCTTCCACTATCCCAGGCTGCTCCAAGTCCCATCCAACCTGGCCTGGAACACTTCCAGGGATCCAGGGGCAGCCACAGCTTCTCTAAGCACCCTGTGCCAGGGTCTCCCCACCCTCACAACCAAGAACTTCTTCCAAGTATCTCATCTAAATCTCTCCTGTTCTCCTCTCTTAGTTTAAAACTGTTCCCTCCCACTTACAGAGGTGAAACCAGAATTCCTGGTAGTGGATGAGCCAGACTCGGGCAGAGCCATGCTCCGTAGTCCCCAGCCATGCAGGTCCCTACTGTGCCAAGCACCCCAGCCAGAGCAGGAACACCCTGTCCTGTCCCCCTTCCCCCAGGATGCCAGCCCAGCAAAGCCCTGCTCCCACTGCAGGGCCCTGGCGGGACTGTGAACTGCATGGAGGGACAACACCAAGGAACTCTCCCAAGCACTGACACCATTAAGAAGAAAAAATAAATAAAAATAAAACACAGTGTGTTCTCTGACCGCCCACTGGCTCACTCCTGCCATTCCTGGGCCTGGGCTGTGCAATCTGTCTCCCAGCTTGGCGCCCGGGCTTCCCTCAGAAATGCAAGTCTTTACCCAGGAATTCATGGCAGGAGAAATCAAGAAGAGAAAGGGGAGGGGTGGAAAAATAAAAACCACTTTTTGTATTTTATCCAAAGTGTTTTGCAGGTCTACTTCCCCTTGGCTCACTCACTCTGCTAGGTCTACCAGCATATTTTGGGTAACGAAATACACATTTGCTGGTCAGCCCTAATAGACCCAGAGGGACTGGGTTTCACGTGTGTTTGTTTTAAACTTAAGGGTGTTGTGAACTTTTTCCAAGAGTCTAGGCTGGGATGATAAGCCATGGCAGGCAGTGCCTAGTTAGTGGGTGGTTGTGGTGTTAATGTTTATCCCATAACTGAAGGAAGACGTGACAACATCAGCGAAGCAAACCACCACCACCACCACCACCCTTCCTCACAGGGACACACTGAACCTCTGCAGGGACCACCACACAGGAGGCATTTCATACAATCCTTGTGTACTGTGAGAAAAAGGGCAAGTTCATTAAAAAACCGAAAGCAGAGTTCAGAGTGAGAATCAGACCTTCTGGTCTCAGAGCCTTTCCAGCCACATCCTTCAAATGTCCATGTGGGACCTGCTAGAGTTAATCCAGAGGAGCCCACAGAGATGCTCCAAGGGCTGGAGCCCCTCTGCTCTGGGGCCAGGCTGGGAGAGCTGGGGGTGCTCAGCTGGAGAGGAGAAGCTCCAGGGAGAGCTCAGAGCCCTGCCAGGGCATAAAGGGGGGGCTATAAAAAGGAGTGAGAGAGACTTTCCATGTGAGTAGACAGACACAGGATCAAGGGGAATGGCTTCCACTGTCAGAGGGCAGGGATGAATGGGATATTGGGAAGGAATTGTTCCCTGGCAGGGTGGGCAGGCCCTGGCACAGGGTGCTTAAAGAAGCTGTGGCTGCCTCTGGATCCCTGGAAGTGTCCAAGGCCAGGTTGAACAGGATTTGGAGTGACCTGGGCGAGTGGAAGTTGTCCAGGGACAACTGGCAGGGGATGGGATGAGACAGGCTTTAAGGTCCCTTCTAACCCAAACCATTCTATAATTCTGTCTCAGATCCCAGCTGCACAGTGGACCATTCCTGTGGAGCCCATCCTGCCTCAGCCCTGCCAGGCTCAGAGGATGTGGCCCCATCCGTGCACTGTCAAACCCCCATGGGCAAAGTCTGTTTCCACCTCCAGGCAGTGTGCAGATCAGGAGTGGAGCTTACCTCCCAAAGCTACAGGGGAGATCTTCTCAGGGAAATGGATTTTGTGCTTAGAAAACTAAAGACACCTTAGTTTCCTTGAACAGCAGGATCAGGCATCCTGCCTGGAGCAGGCACCACGAATTCTGCAGAGCTGCAGATCAGCAACACCAGGAGCACAGAGTGAGGGCAGGGAAGCTCCAGCTGATGGGAAGGCAGCACTGACCAGCCATGGAGACCTGTGCCCTGGGGGAGCAGTGGGTGCAAGAGGGACAGGCTCATCTGTGCAAACCCCCCCTGCAGAAATGACAGTGTGATCTAAAATCACTGCACCAGTTTGGGAACATAAGGGGCTTGAAAAATACAGAAGAGGAAGGAAAAGGTTTCCTAGGGCACCAAGCATAAGGAAAGGCGAGGTAAAACACTGTAGGGAGATCTAGAGGCCACGTGCCTACATTTGGGAACACAACTGGAGACTGACTCCATCCCCATGACTTAGCCACCCGTCTGCACTGGGGTAACTGCCCAGGTGCTCAGCTCAATGACAGGGGAAGCCCTGTTACCCCCATGGCAGCCTCTTCCCTTCCCAGTCCCCTTCTGCTCCACACAGACTGACAGCAAGAGATGGAAAGGAACACAGTTCCCCATAAAATCTCCCAGCTGTGGGCAAGAATCAAAGCAATCAATGACACTCAATGCTTGCTGGATATGGAACATGGATGAGGAATGTGAGAGCTAATGTGGCCAGGCTGCTGCAGAGCCAGGGGGTCCCACTGGGACCTTGCGGTGGGCAGCAAGGAGTGAGCTGGTACAACCTCAGGACACAGACCCATACCAAAGCCACCTCTCACCTTCTGTGGTCACTTGACTGTAAAGCAGCTTCTTCTACCCACAACCTGCCTAAAACCCAACAGAGGTTGCCTTTGCTTCAAGATTTCAGAGACCATTTAGTAGACCAAGTCTGTGCAAAGCTGTAGTATCTGGGTGATACACTGCTAAAAGTAAAATGGGACCTGCGATTTCTCCCACAGCCATGCACATTTGTCACCTTAGATTTGCCAGTCAGTGGTTTCACTCTCAGATTTCTTGTGCAACACAGATCCAGGTTACTCCATGGAGAATCCCAGATTGTTCTCACATCTGAGCTCCCTTGGCACAGCAGGAGATGCAAAGCAGTGTTGTCCTGCACTCCAACAATCTCCATGTTTCCCTCTCCTGTCCTTTTTTTCCTTTTTTTATGTTATTATTTGGTTATTTGCAGAAGGACACACGCTCATCTAGGCAATCAGAAATCCTGAATGAATGGCTTAGAGTTTATCCCAGTTTTAAGCGCTAGAAGCTGACACAACCTTGTATTGCACAAGGTGCTCGGTGATACAGCTGATCTCCCTCAGCTTCATCTCTTGTTTGGATGAAAATTTGGAGGTGACTTACCACCAGTCCTCCCCCTGCACACAGTTTCTGCCAGGCTCATTTACAGAGAGGCTCTGGGAATAAGCAAATACATTATTTAAATCAAAGTATTTTACACCAACAGCACAATTCCAACTATTCCAACACCACACAAGGCTTGTCCGTGGCAGACAACATCCCTGCCAAATAAACCCTTTAAAGGTTCACTTATCACAGCTAGACGTGTCATAAACTTTCCTACATAGTTTATTATCCCCATAAATCTCTATAAAACTATTTTATCTCATCTGGGTTGGCAACAAAGCAAACTTTCCTCTGTTTATGGCTTCCCAAGCCAACCTCT
This sequence comes from Lonchura striata, assembly GCF_050655825.1. Taxonomy (NCBI): domain Eukaryota; kingdom Metazoa; phylum Chordata; class Aves; order Passeriformes; family Estrildidae; genus Lonchura; species Lonchura striata. Next base: position 15,914,039 of record NC_140716.1, on the reverse strand, counting down.
AAAAACAACATATGTGCTGCCTAAAAAGGGGGATGAAGATCTCAGCCCTGCCCAGCCTTCCCCACCACAGATCCTTCCAACTCTATACCACAGGCACCAGAAACACCCCACATGCTCCATGTGCTTCCCTCCAGGAACAGACCTACTATCAAATAACATTTCTCCTACTTCCTTATCTTCCAAATGTGCTATTTAAAGGGGGGAAGAAACCAGCTTGGAGGCTTACTCAACTCCCTCTTCCCAAATGTGTGCCCAGCATTTCATTCAAAGAGAATTTTTGTTTCTGGGAGCTTTGCAGCAACTTTGTCAAAAGCTTTTTATTGGGAAATGATGATGCTTTATGGTTTCATTTAAATCAGATGGGTAACTGTAAAACTGTAATCTGTTTGGCTTTCAATTAGAAAACACAGAAATAAAAGTACTTTCCACGCTGTCCTACCTACCACATGACTTCCAGCTTTTCCATGCAGCCATATCCATTTTTGCTTTAAAATCCTAAGATGGTTTGGGTTGGAAGGGACCTTAAAGTTCTTCCTTTCCACCCCTACCATGGGCAGGGACACCTCCCACTATCTCAGACTGCTCCAAGCCCTGTCCAGCCTAGCCTTGGACACCACTAACACCATAACCCAGTGTGTCTCTTTCCACCCAGCCCTGGTGCTCAGAACAACACTGTACCCCATATCTGTCACCCACCAGTGCCACAACAGCCTGTGCCAGCTATGTTAGAGCTGCCCATGCCCAGACCTTCAGGCACGACCACCAACCACCACCACCACAGTCAGAGCTCAGCCTGAGAGCTCCCAGACACCAGCATCCAACAGAGGGACCCACAGAAACCTCAATCCCCCACTGAGCCCTCCTCTCATGCTGGAATTCTTGGGGCTTCAACACTCCTCAGTGGAGCTTGGGAAAAACATTCAAAACCAAAACCATGGACTCACATCCTCTGCCTCCCCAGCCAGGCAGGTCCCACAGCCCTGGCAATGTGGTTCCTACACCACCCTCATGGCCTCGGGCCAGCGCCCACCCCGAGCTCCACCTGCCCTCTGCCACCACTCCCACACAAACCCTTCATGCCACGCCAGGAAAACGGAGCAACCGCCTCTATCACCGCCCTGGGAAGGGACCAGGAACCTGTGGAGAAGTCCCAGGCATCTCTGGGGTGTTTTTAATGAGCAAACAGCTCACACTCTCAGACTCCAGGAGGGTGAGGACCAGAAGCTGCAGTCATTTCAGAAACCTTTAGCATGAGCTGTGGGTGATTACTGGAAGAACCTCACCCTAAGGCACTGGCAGCATGGATGTAGGGTACAGATCCTGGGAATAAAAGGATGCAGAACTGCATGGTCATGGGAAAACAGGGGCCAGGGAGTGACCGACCACCCACACTGCCACCAGCAGCAGGGCCACCACTTCTGCTGCCTGTTAACTTCAGACACCAACAAAAAGGCAAAGCCATAACTGTAGCGTGTCAGACAGGAACACTGCTGATGCCACCCGTGTCCCAGTCCCCTGCTACTGCAGGGCACGTGCTGACCTCCAGCCACCACAGCCCCAAGCCGAGGTCCCGCAGGAGCCGGGCCACCTCCCCACTGGGTCACCCCGGCTCCTGCTCGCCAGCAGGCAGAGGTGAAGCGCCCAACACGGCAGATGGCAATTTCCATGGCAACACAGGGATGCCATGGCAGGGGATTAAGCTCCAGTGGGAGGGGAAGCGGGACCACGGGGAGGGAGCTTCATAAACAAGCACCCGACAGGGACGCTGAGCAGGAACGGAGGCCCACGGCAGCGATTTTCACGCCCATCTTCCCCTTTCAATTCTTCTCTAGCATGAAAGTCCCAATTTAAATGGCGGAATTTGACACCATTAGAAACTATCAGACCATTTAACACACTGCCCCTTCCTCGCACGTCACTGCACCCACGGCTGCCACAGGAATAAAGAGCACTGCAAGATCCAGACGTCTCCCAGCAGTCCCAGCATCAAAGTGCAGCAAATCTGCGTCACACAGAGACCCTTTGAAAGAGGATGAATGTGGAGTGCAGGGAGAAATGATTACTTTATTTGTAAAGACCATGTCTCTTGTCATTCTAATTCATCCCAAATCCTCCCGGCACTGGACAGCTGCAGGTTTAATCATGAATATACAAATCAGCAACACATGAACAACAAAGCCTCTCCAAATGCAACAGACAAGGCCCAGAATTCAGCTGGTTCAGGTCTGGTTCAGCTGCTGCTCTCCCTCCTTTGCACTGAAAGAAGAAGGGGATGGGTAAAGCCAGGACCTGCCACCTCCTCCTGCCACGACAGTGCCCCTCCCATTGAATCCCAGACATGGGAACTGCCTGCACCTCTCCCTACTGACAGAGTGGCCCAGCACTGAGCAGGAAGCAGCAGCTGCAAGAGGGGAGCAAAAGGAAGAGGAGAGGGAGAAGCGAGGATGGGGGACAAGGGCTGGAGGGAAGGAGAGGCTGGGGACAGAGAGGGGCTGGAGCTGCACAGGCACTCGGGCTGGAAAGGAAAAAACAGGGTTTAATCCCTGCAGAAGATGGGAATTGCTCACTTTGTGCAGCCTTGGCCGGGCAGAGCACAGGGCTGGCACCACAGGGTGGGGGTTCCCAGAGGGGCGTGCAGCCCGGGCAGGGGGTGCAAGGCCCCGGCAGGCACTGCTGCTGCTACACTCAACATCAAACACCAGCCCTGCTAAAGAGGGGCTCTGCAGGGACTGCTGCTGCCAAGCAGGCAACACCTGCCCATGCTGCCTCTCAGGTGTTTTATGCCTGCTCAGATGCTCCAAAGCTGCTGAGCAACCAGACATGGGGCAGGCGGTGGCACCCACCAGCCCAAAGCACTGCGTGCCACATGGGAAAGAGAGCTGGGAAGCAGGAGCTATCCTGAGCTTCCAGAGGGCTGCTGCACAGAAGGAATCTCATCAGGTCTACAGCTTCCTCAGAAGGAGCAGCTTCAATCTCTGCTCTCTCTGACCAGGGGCACAACCAGGGAATGGCTGGAGCTGTGCCAGGGCAGGTTTAGGTGGGATATCAGGAAAGGTTCTTCCCCCAGAAGGTGCTGGGCACTGCCCAGGCTTCCCAGGGAATGGGCACAGCCCCAAGGCTGCCAGAGCTCCAGGAGTGCTTGGACAATGATCTCAGGGATGCCCAGGGTGGGATTGTTGCGGGTCTGTGCACGGCCAGGAGCTGGACTGGATAATCCCTGTGGGTCCTTTCCAACTCAGGATATTTTATGATTCTGTGAAAAGGGCAGGGACTGAGTACAAGACAGGACTGAGCATCAGCCCAGCACAAACCTCATCTCTCCTGCTGCTGGGAGCTGTGCAGTGCTCACCAGCTCCCAGGCCCGCTTGCCAAAACTCAGCTCACATCATGAGGAATTTGCTTTCCGAGGGCCTGAGATCCTGCAGGACATTGTGTCAGAGATCTGGACTGAAGTCTCAGTTTCCAGCCCAATGTTATTTCTGCAGAATTACCTGCTTTAACTTCAACTACTCTGTGCAATTATTCATTTGGTCTGGAGTATCGCTTGCCTAGAAGTGATGGGGTGAGGGTGATGTGCTTCCAAAGTGCAAGCTTTAGAAATAAAAATAACCAAACCAGTCAGGGAATGAAGTGGTTTTTGAGCCTCCCAGAGCACACCCAGCCTCTCCTTTGGTCTGCCAGGCCGTGCTGGGCTGTGGGTGGGACATCAGGGTGGACAGACACGTGGACAGTCCCGGCAGCCTGGGAGACCAAAATCTGTGCCAAGGCATGGCTCCAGCAGTCAGTCCCAGCAACACCTTCCTGTGTTACAACAAACTGCTCCACATCAAGCTTCAAAATCACATGGTGCTCATATTCTCATGCAGTGGGAGAAACAAATCCATTTTGCTGCCCACTGCAGTGGAGCACTTGGATCCCAACAGAGCATCTGCATCCATCAGGCTCCAGAAGGGAGGGTCCCAGCTGCCCCACGCTGGGAAGGGCTCCATCCTCTTCTCTTGCACAGGGACCTTCTAGATCTTCACTGACAGGAGGGTGCAACCAGGTGAGGGTCAGACACTGCTCCCAGAGAACAAAGACGAGAGGAAATGGCCTCAAGTTGTGCCAGGGTAAATTCAGATTGAATACCAGGGATATGGAAAGAGTGGTCAGGCACTGACTCAGGCCATCCAGGGCAGTAGAAGAATCACCATCCCTGGGGGAATTTAAAAAATCTGTGGATGTGACACATGGGGACATGGGTTAGTGGTGAGTACAGTGGTGCTGGGTTAACAGTTGGACTTAGTGATCTTGGAGTTTTTTTCCAATCTTTATCATTCCATGATCCTCAAACACACGGAGGGAGAGAGGTGTTCCAGGGGGTTCACCTGAGCTCTCAAACTTGCAAACTCTCTGTATTCCCTTCTACAGACTCTCCCACAATATCTGATATCTCTCTGGGGATATTTGAGCTTTCCAAGACCCCCAGAGCACCATTCCCTCTCTCCAGCCCAGCTCCAGGGCCAGCCCACTCCTGACACCTCCTTGCCTCCCCTCCATGTCCACCACAGGACCACAAGACAAAGCTCCCTCCAAACTTTACATTAGGTTCCCAAGTCAAACCTGGGGCCACAAAACAACACCAAATGCAGAATGCTGACACAATAAAAATCACTGTACCTAAGAAAACAGGACAGTTCCTTATAATGGAAAGAATCAGACAGGAATAACCTCTCTTCGCTACCATCTCTCTGAACCCTCCATGATTCTGCAGCTCATCAGCCTTGGTCCTCTGGGCAGAAACACCTCATGGCAATGCCAGGACCCCCCTCTCTGCCATAACCCTCTCAGAAATCCCCACACCTGCAGGGTACCACAGGAGCCTGCTGTGGGACTGGAATTACCTGTGCTAACATCCTGCATGACAAATTCAGTGTCAAAATAAAGAGCATCAGAGATGCCCCACCAGCCAATCCCATCCATAAGTAAAATATCCGAGTTTCATCTCAGTAAAGCACTTGCTCCACATGTGGTAAGTCCTGAGCCCAAGCCCAACTGGGCTGTGACATCTGGGACAATTGTGACGTAAGCAGCATGAGCTGGGGATCCAAGGACAGGACATCCACGTCCCTGCAGTCACCACCAAAAGGAGACCTTAGAGCCCCTTCGAAGGGGCCTACAGGAAGGCTGGGGAAAGGCTTTGGATGAGGGCCTGGAGGGAAAGCACAAGGGGGAACAGCTTCCCACTGCCAGAGGGCAGGGATGGATGGGATATTGGGAATTAGGAATTGTTCCCTGACAGGGTGGGCAGGCCCTGGCACAGGGTGCCCAGAGCAGCTGTGGTTGCCCCTGGATCCCTGGAAGTGTCCAAGGCAAGACTGGATGGGGTTTGGAACAGCCTGGGCTAGTGGAAGGTGTCCCTGGACATGGCACAGTGGTGGAATGAGCTGTTAGGATCCTTTTCAACCCAATCCATTCTATCCATTCTGATTTAAAACCCCCACAATGGTTCACCTGGTGAATCCAAAGCCCAGTGAGCAGGAAAACAAAAATAATGATGCTTTCATGGATAAACACACCTCCAAGCCTGCAGGCAAACTTGTCCTGCAGCCTTTACAGCATGGGGTGTCTGGGCACTGGTGAGGGGCCCCCAGCCCAAGCCACAGCTGGGGCTCCCCAGGCAGCTGTGCACACCTGTGGGAAGGGTCACCTCTGCCACAAACCACAGCCTGGAGCTGTCAGGGCTGCACCCAAAGGAGCATTCACCACTGGGAAACACAGGCACGAACCCACAGTCCCCTGGAAAGGGTTTGTGACTTCTCAGGGATGGTCTCAAACCGAATTCTTGCTGGGAAAACCCCTCCCCGTGGGCACAGGCTCGGCCCCAGCCCTGCAATGCTGCACAGAATGGGCTGGCAGGAGGTAGGATGGGGACCCACAGCTGGCAGGAAGCAGCACCCTGAGCACCCACACAATCCATTTGCTGGATTTCACATTCCCTGCCTCCTCCACAGCCTCAACAAGGAAAGACAGGGAAACATTCACATTCCCTCCCAGGCATGAAGCCTCAGTGACCCTGGGAACAGCACCAGTGACAAACCTACTCCTGTGCCCACCTCTGCCCAATGTAACTCATCTGTCCCTGCAGCAAGAGAAAGGGGTGTTGTACCCCCCACCCTCCTTAAAAATTGCCTTTCTTTGAAAGAACATTCCTTGAACAAATGGCAGCAAATTCCAAGGCAGAGCTGCACAATGGACACTTCAGTCTGCCCAGGGGAGGAGAGACAGGACCTTTAATGCCTAAATAAATGCAATTTGCTCGTTAAGGGGGGGCTGGGGAAGGTTAGGCAGAGGGGAGCCCTGGTTATTCACTTCCCCCAATTAACATTCCAGCAGAGCTAGGAACAATAACTTTTTGGGAAGGGGGAGTGATGCCTGTGGGGCATGGGATAGTCCTGGAGAAAGGTCCAAGAGTGTGAGGGTGTCAGTCTGTGTGCGATGGGAACTGAGAAACAAAACCAAGACTAAATATGGTCTACCCTACGCAAAAAGAACCTGCAAAGTAAAACCATCACATCCCTGGACCAAGATTTGGCTTTGCTGCTGATCTAAATGGCTTTCTGTGGCCAAGGAGACCTGCACAGAACAAAAGTGGCTTGTCACGGTTTGAAAGAGGTCTCCAAATGCAGGATATTTTCCACCACCACTCTCTGACAGTAACTTGGTCATCTATTTCCTTGTCAGGATGAAAAAGCTGCCTTTCCTCAGCAAGGGCATTGACTTCTTCTGTGAAGACTTTGCAGCACCGTTGGTGGCTCTCATGGCTTCCCCAATGCTCTCCTAAGGGAAGTAACCAGGCTTTTGTTAGACCCACACGCAGAAAACAAGGAGAGTGAACCAAACCCAACTGTGGCTGGGATGGAAAAGCAGCAGAAGGATTCTGCAGGCCAAGCACTGCCCATCCTGCCAGCAGAGCCCCAGAATGCTCCCATGACAGCTCCCAAACACAGGACAAAGCCTGACCCCAGAGGAAGCCTTGCCTGCTGCTTCCTCAAGCACTGCAGGCCTGAGGGGAGCAGGCTCGCCCTGGTAAAGCTGGAAGGAGCTCTCCAGGAGTGACCAGGTCCATCCACACCCTGGGCACGTGTGCTGGGGCAAATCCATTTCACCACACTACAGTACCTGAGGGTTCCCATGAAAATCCATCTCCAACAGACAGATGGTGCAGCTCAGCACTCCCAGCCACCACCGTGAGCAAGAACAGGGTGCCCAGGAGTGTCACCCTGGCTGGACAAACAGACACCTCAGAGGGAGGACAGACGATCCCCAGAAGGAGCTCAGGCACCACAACCACAGAGCTCAGTTACACTGTATGTGGCTGCCAGGGTAGGTAAGGAAAACACTCTGATTTCTGAATGGGCCAGGAATTTAGCCCAGTTTGGCTGGTTCGTTGGACACCTCGAGGAGAATGTGCTCAGCTGACAGAGCTCTGGTCACGCCGTGTTCAGCTGCTCCAGCTCCAGGTGTCCTGTAGGACTCAGAGGAGGCACCTCCAGGGCTGCTCCTGTTATTTATTCACTCACAGCAACACTCAAGCTGAAGATTTGCAGCTCCCAGATGCCAAAGCAGCTTTGCTGATATACCAGGCAATGCATGATTACATCCAAAGGCTCTCTGGTGGCAATGCAGTCTCAGGAAGAAGATGAAGGATGGCAGAAGGGCTGTACCTTCCTAGGAAGGTGCCGACTCACAGGCTCCGTGCAGAAAGGTTAGGAAAGTTGGATCAGACCACCAGTATTGTCACAGAATTCCAGAATAGTTCAGGATGGAAGGACAACTGCAGGGGTCATTTGGTCCCACCTCCCTGCTCAAGCAGGGTCATCCCAGATCACACAGGATTCTGTCCAAGTGGGTTTTGAATAACCCCAACAAGGGAGACACAGATTCTCTGGGCAGCCTCTTCAGTGCTCTCTAAAAGCACGATGAACAAAACATCACCCTGAGGTTCTTGGTTAAAAGCACACAGAACCACAGAACAGCCAGAGCTGTGAGGGAAAGGCTGCATTCACCTGAAGCCCACTGAGACTCTCCAGGCACACCTCCTGCTTCCTGCCCAAATCCTTCCCATGGGATCAAAACAGAAAGGCTCCCAGAAAACTGTTGCCTTTGTTCCTTTTGGAGCATCACAAAGCTCAGTCTCAGTGCAAAGAACTTGGTGCCTTTTCACAGCAAGCAAAGGGCTGCAGTCAGAACAAATCCACTCCTAGGCCAGCACCAGGCACCAGGACTCTGTTTTCCCTACTTTTGGGGCAGCCAGTGCTCCACCCTACCACCCATTGTACAACATATTGCTGCAGAGCCAAAGCAGCAGATGGCACCAGGGGTACCTGGCAGCCACATGGAACAGTGAAGGGTCATCTGGACAAAGCCTGGATCATCAGCAGAGCTATGGGCTGCGTTTGCTGACAACTTTCAAGCCTGAAAGAGCAACCCACACACAAAGATGCAGAGGCTAATTATGGAAAGAGAATTACAACCCCCTCAAGAGGGGAAGCAGCACAAAGCCCAAGCAGGGTGGGCACGAGCTCCCTCCCAGCCCAGGTACCAGCGTGTGGCTCCTCCTCCCAGTACACCAGTTACTGCCAGGGCAGTAGGAGCTGAACCAGGGCCCAGGCATGGGTCCAGAAGGGACCTATTAATGTCTCTTGGAGCTTCCTGACATGGAGCTCCATCCCTGATCTGCTCCAGCAATCAGTTTCCTCCTCCTCTCCCCAGGGGGAACAGGGGCCTAGACAAGAGTGTCAAGACCCCAACACCCCAAGCTGAAACTGGGATCTTTCTAAGACCCCACCACCCCACAGGGGCACTGGGAACCTGTAAGGTCATTCCAGGACAGCTGTTTCATCCTGCTTTCCTCAAAGTGTCCAGAAGTGCTGAAACTTATCACAAGGCTGGACATTTCTTCTGTCACGAAATAGGGACATCCAGAGTTGAATGTTGTCATGCTGATAGCTGGACATCTCAGAAAAGCTCCTCTCTACCCTGAAAAGCCACCTCTGTAACAGCCAAAGAAATGGGGAAATTCTCTCCTACAAAAACACCATTCAGCCTTCCTGCTCCCCTCCCAGCTGCCCCTGGTGCCAGCCAGGTTCCCTTCTCCTGGGCTGCCCAGAGGCCTCAGCAAGGAGAGGCTCAGCAGGCCAGCAACAAACACAGCCCCTGCCTTTAAATGACCATCTAGAGCTCCACAGGCAAAGCATCCATCCCATCCCTCCTTCCCCTAGGGTGAGGGTCTGAGGGTCTCACAGAAACCCCTCTACCACCCCGCTGTGGCTGTTCTCAGTCTTCTGGTGGGGCTGGGCTCAGACTGCAGATATGACTACAGCAGCAGGAAGGAAGAAAACCAGCTTTACATGTGACATGTAAATAGTCAGTGCAGAGAGAGATTAATCCCCTTTTCTTTTCAGGAGATCAAGACCCAGTTATGCAAGTGGGGCACCTCCTCTGTGCAGCAGCCTGGGCACCCTCTGCCTCTGCAAGTGCTCCCTTACAGCGATAGGGCTCAGCTGCTGAACCTCACCAACTCACCATTAAAAAATAAAACACAAGTGAGATGAACAAAATGCTAATAGGAGCCCCCAGGTCAAACCGCCTCCGTGTCACCGGGGCCCTCCTCCTGCCAGCACATTCCTGTCACTAGTGAGGTCCCATCACTTCCTCCTCCCTCCTCAAATTGCTCCTGGTGATGCAAATCCACCGTCTTTGTTTCTATTCTTGGAGTAAAACCAGAACCAAAGTAAATAGCAGAACAGCTCTTGGGTTTCAGAAGCCTTTCTTTTTCCATCCTCCCCAAGTGCAACAAGGCTGTTGCTGCAGTCAAAGGGAGGTGACACCCGACCCCAGCCCCCAGCCTGTTCCCACCGGAAATGCTCCACTTAATCTCCAGCCTCAACATCCCCTTGGAGATCGATGCCAGCTCCCTGCTAAGCCCCAGCCTGCTGTGCTCCAGAGGAAGTGTCAGGCTCCTCTTGGAGAGGGAGAAAAGCTGTGGGGGCCTGCCAGGGACCCTGGGATGGCAGAGCTCTCTCCATTCCCAGTCTCCACCAAACTTTCCACTGTCAACCTTCTCCAAGGAGCTGAACCAGCTCCAGTGTGTGCCCCAACTCATGGAGCCCATGGGTTCCCATGTGCCACGGTGGGCACTGTGCAACGAAGGGGGAAAGGAAACGCGTGGCAACTCCAGTGGGTCCATCAGGTCTGCCCTGTACATGCCGGTGTCCCATGGAGCAGGGTGGCACTGTCCTGCCACATCCCACTGCCAAGGAACTACTGAACATCAGCTCTGCCACCGTGAGCCCCACGGGAGCTGCGGGGCAGGAGGGACAGGTCTGTGTCTGTGTGCCACAAAAAGCTATGTTCACATCGAGTTCTGTCTGTAACAACATCTCCATTGCCAGAGGGCAGGGATGGAGGGGATATTGGGAGGGAATTGTTCCCTGGGAGGGTGGACAGGCCCTGGCACAGGGTGCCCAGTGAAGTTGGGCTGATCCTAGACCCCTGGAAGGATCCAAGGCCAGGTTGGACAGGGCTTGGAGCAGCCTGGGCTATGGAAGGTGTCCCTGCCCGTGGCAGGGGTGGGATGGGATGAGCTTTAAGATCCATCCCAACTCAAACCAGCCTGGAATCCCCTGATGCAGAAGCTGAGAACTGAGAGCTCTGTAGCGAGGGCAGGGGCAGGTAGAATACAGCCCTGCAGCCAGGGGAGGAAGGCTGGAGCAGACTGCGGGGTGGCTGCGCCGAGCGCGGTGCTGCAGAGACCTCTTGCAGCGCTCTGCTGCTACTGCAGCCATGCTGCAGCACTGCCCAGCAGCTCCAGCTGCGCTTCCTCGTGGGACAACTGCCCTGGTGATTTACCCAGCACATCCCAGGCAGGCTGCACCTGGAGAGGCGCTGCAGCTGATGGCACCCAGCACACACAGAGTGCCACCTCCACACAGCCACTGCAGGTGTGCCCAGCCCTGCAGTTGAACCCACCTGAGTCTCTGTGAAGCCACAGCTGTGTCCTGTTCCCAAAGGGCTTATTCAGGCACAAGCACCTTCCTGCAGGGATGTGCTTGCAGGGAAAGTGCTCTGAAGGATTTAAACCTCAGTCTGTCAAAGCACTTTCTTCAGCGGCATGCTCCAATTGTGCAGGAAAGGCACATGGAGATGGCACCATTTGCTCACAAACCTGGGGCACCTGCCTGCCTCACAGCAAGAGACCCAAAGAGCTGCAGACTGTGGGTCTGAGCTGCAAGAGGACACATTGCAACAGCCAGATTTCATTTCTGAGATCTGGGAAACAACTGCAACAGGCTCAAGAGGAAGAGCAGAGGAACATATTTTCCAGGGAAACAAAAGGAAGGACTGCAGGTGGATTAAGAGGCCCCATGGGCAGCAGAGGATGGGATTTACGACACCTGGTCTAAGCAGTGACCCAGCTGGATCCAGGGACCTGCCATCACAAAGCCATTGTTACTGGCAAACCCCTGAGGAAAGGGAAATCAGGATGATAAAACCCACCAGAGTATGCACTTTAGGATTAACAGGAACAGCCCCAGCAGCCAGGACCTCTCTTGCTGGATGTCAAGGCTAGGAAGGGCCAGGGCAGCAGACATGTCACTGTCACCATCACAGCCAGCTGTTGGGAGGGGACAACCAGTCAAAGGCAAGTGAAGAAGCTGAAGCTTCCCCTCACACCAACCAGACACTGAACTGGGTTGTGCCAACAAAAACCCTCATGCTCAGCAGGTTGGAGCCAAAAGCATTTGATTTTCCACACAGCTAGACCATTGCTGACTGCAGCCCAAAGCATCCCCAGCCCACCCTGCACTGCCAAAAGCCCAGATAGGCCTGGAGTTCCAACCCTAAAAATCTTTCGAGTTTCACGTAAGGCTCCAGTCCTGCCACGGAGGAGGAATACTCCAGCTCACAAAGTAGTGTCTCACTTATTTTAAATCACTATGGTTATTTTCTTTTTTTCACACAAACTTCACAAACCAAAGGACACAGTGCACATTTTTGGTAAGTCTCACTGGTAGAAGCAAAGTAAAATTGGAAGTTGGCAAACAACTCTGCTCTTCTCCTCCGCCTCCCCTGCTGCTTGCTGAGCATCTGATGTTCCTTGTGCAGAAATATAAATGGTAACACATCAGAGACTGGAAACTTCAGAGAATCAAAGAATGGATTGGATTGGAAGGCCTGTTAAAACCCATCCCAACCCCCTGCCATGTCCAGGGACACCTTCCACTGTCCCAGGTTGCTCCAAGCCCCGTCCAGCCTGGCCTTGGACACTGCCAGGGATCCAGGGACAGCCACAGCTGCTCTGGGCACCCTGTGCCAGGGCCTGCCCACCCTCACAGGAAACAATTCCTAATTCCCAATATCCCATCCATCCCTGCCCTCTGGCAGTGGGAGCCATTCCCTGTGTCCTGTCCCTCCATCCCTTGTCCCCAGCCCCTCTCCAGCTCTCCTGGAGCCCCTTTAGGCCCTGGCAGGGCTCTGAGCTCTCCCTGGAGCTTCTCCTCTCCAGGTGAGCACCCCCAGCTCTCCCAGCCTGGCCCAGAGCAGAGGGGCTCCAGCCCTTGGGGATCTCCCTGGGCTCCCCTGGACTCTCTCCAGCAGCTCCAGGTCCTGCTGCTGTTGGCCCCAGGGCTGGAGCAGCTCTGCAGGTGGGGTCTCACCTGAGGGGGCAGAGGGGCAGAATCTCCCCCCTGCTGCCCATGCTGGGGTGTCAGCCGAGCCTTGGGGGCTTCTGGGTGCACATGGCCAGGGCAGGTCCAACCCTCATCCACCAACATCTCTAAGCCCCACTCAGGACTCCTCTTGATCCATTCCCTGCCCTATCTGTGCTTGTGTTTGGGATTGCCCCAACCTGGGTGGAGGATGTTTCACTGGGGGCTTGCTGAAGCTGCTGCTTGTTTCTGCCAGCCTGTGGGATGCACCACGCTCCACAGCACCGGCAGCCCTTGCCAGGGGGAGCCAGGCTCTCCTCCCCAGAGTGAAGCCAGCAGAGGGAGCAAACACTTCAGGTTTGCTGGGACAGTGTGATAGTTTCTCACTATGGTTGTTGTATTTTGAATCTAGAGGTTATGTCATGGGAGTTTGCATAAGTTATTTGGAAAGGTGGTGGAACCCTGGCTGCTGAGAATTTCAGCCTTCCTGTGCTGCCAGGCACTGACCCTCAGGAGAACTCTGCATTGACCTGAGGCCGTGGAGAAGCTTCCAAAATTGAATGATGGCACTGGGATTGTTGGTGTGGAGTTTGAATAGAAGTGTGTAATATTACCTGGTGGGAAACTCTGAGTTTAGGGCTATAAATACAGTAAGCAGGATGGAGGTTTTAGGGCAGAGGCTAGTCCTTCTTCTCCATGGGTTTGGGTGATTTTGTGTAATTGGATTAAAAAGTCCACATTGCAGGCATGGGTGGTTGGTTATTGGGTTAAAAGTAAAAATAATTTAGTTGTAATTTCTTAACTGGACAGTTTATCCTTAAAAGGTCTTGTAGAGAGAGAGATGGGGCTCTCTCTGTGAGAGATAAGAGATTTTAATTTGTTAGAGTGAAGTGCTGTAGAACTCAGGGTTTGTGAGACTGTAACATAGATAAGAACTAATAAACATCTGAGTCCCAACAAGAAATACCATCTCGCATTTTAACCCTGATCCTGGCAAAAAGAAGATAAAAATTCGACAGAAAGGCCCAGGTTAGGACCAAAGCCAGCCAGTATATTTTCTTGGAAAATGATATGTCAGTCCCATTAGTATCCCACCCTGCAACAACAGCATTGAAATCAAACCCAAAGTCTGGTCCTCAGCAACAAACCCCTCCTAGTTTCAAGCTCAGGATCCCACATTTTCTGTGTCAATTTTAGATTCCTGTGCCTTAAACCTTTCCAGCACTGGGCTTACCTCTCTCACAGCAAACAGGAGAGGCCTCACCCACCCCAGCTCATTCTGTCACAGCCGCCACAGCCTGTCCCAGCCTGGCTTTGACAAAGTGGGATGTCCCACACTGTCCCCAGCCCCACCAGAACCCCCTCTCTACTAGTATGGCCTGCTGCATGCCCCACAAACTGCTCCTCTGCTTCCTAATTCCTCCCACAGGAGACATCTCCCTTTGTGTGGGATGCTGAGAGCAGTCCCACAGCATGCTGTGCTCTTCCCAAGCCATCCCTGCTTTCCTACAGGCACCACAAAGCACCAGCTGGAACATCAGAAGCTGCTGCTGTAAATAAAACCAGAGAAATGAGCTGGGTACGTTTGGGTTTTGAGCTTTGCTGTGCCTGTTTACTCCCACACTAATTTGCAAAGTGGGGTGATTCACAGGGAGCCTCCTCTCAGCTCCCAGGGACTGCTCTCCAGGGAATGAGTCGCTCTCTGGCTCCAGCAACACGTTATTCATCGGGTTTGGGTTTTCTGTTGAGCACTCGGTGAACAACAGTCGGCAAGTGAGCAATGTGTAGAGGAGGGGCTGGGCACAGGAGAGATGCACAGCGCTCAAACATCACCTGCCTTTGCAATCCCCTCCCTCAGGCAGTCACTGCTCTGCTCGGGAGCTGAGGCAGCCTGTGTGGAGTCCAGGATGACTCTCATCGCTCTGCTCCACCTCCTCACCAAGCACAGCTGACCTGCCTCTCACATGGTCATTTTTTCAACCCAGAGCAGCTGTGGCTGCCCCACCCCTGGCAGTGTCCAAGTCCAGGTTGGACAGGGCTTGGAGCAACCTGGGCTAGTGGAAGGTGTCCCTGCTCATGGCAGGGGTGGGATGAGATCATTATTAGGGCTCTTTCCAAACCAAACTACCCTAGGATTCTATGATTCTATTTTTATATATGTATTTCTTTTTTATCACACTGAACTACAGACACATCCAGGAATCTTCTGTCTGCTTGCTGATCCTTTCTGAAATCAAGTATGGGAGTGCATGGCTCATAGTAGTCAGAACAGAACCCAATAAAATACAGCAAGGAGAGAGGTACCACCAGCACGGAGAGAGTGGGATTTCACTGGACCAGAGGGATCGTGGCAGAGTGACCTGACCTCCCTGTCACCATAAACATCACCCCAGAGCCTCTAGCACTGGCTGCACACAGAACACAACAGGCTACACCCAGCATGCTTGGGGAGGTCCCTGCACACTTAGGAATGAGACCAAGCCATTGGGATAATGCACAGATGGATTCTACCCAGGTCCTATCTTGTCTTCAGCTCACCTGGCACCCAAAACCCAGACCAGGATAATCACACCCCATGGACTGGTGCTGCTCTGGGGTGAGGCAGTTCCTGCACTCCTCAACATCACTGCAGCGACAACTGGGGACAGGAGGCATTTCTGGGTTGATCATTATTCATTGGAATAGGAAAACCTGGACAGGTACCTGTCAGCTAGTGCCAGCCCAGGTGCAGCCAGTGACTCCAGTGAGCACCACGTGTGACCAGGTCTCTGCCACACAGCGAGTTCCTCCCCTCACTGCCTCCCTTCCCAGGCTCTGCTATCCCAATCCACCTTTCTCTGTCACCATCGCTTTGTCAGGCAGGGATTTCCTCTGCTCAACTCATCTGTAGAACTCCCAAGGCAAACAGAGTCTAAATGTTTCCTGCAGGCCACAGACATTTCATATCAGAATCACTGCCTGGAAAAATATCATACACAAACAATAATAATTAAAAAATAAATTAGTGCATGAGAGTATAGAGTGAAATTAATTAGTGCAGAGGCAGGAAAGCAATACAACCTTGAGTCACCTACTTGAAACCTGCAGGAACCACAGCGAGCAGAAGTGCCAGGGTAGCTGGGGCAGCACCAGGGATGCCATGGCAATGCCAAGGGCTCTCCTCCACCTCCACTGCACAAACCAGGCAACTCCTCCACGATGCTCAGAGAGCAGCACATCATTTCAGAGCAGCAGAGGTGTCAGGGTAGAGACCTCAAAGCAAGCTGGGTCAGCATGTGAGACCCCGGGCACCCCTCCTCTTCAGAGGCAGCAGGGTCTGTGCCGTAACACCACAAAATGAGTGGGCAATGCCAGAACGATTGGCCTAGACACAGAGAACTTGAAATTCCCATGGGGAAAAGGGAAGAGGACAATTCCCTCAGAGCCCTGCTGCAATCTGCACTGACTGTCCCAGCAACCACCACAGAGGGTGACTCAGCCCTGGTGACCTCTTTTAATGCTCCATAAGGTTAATGCTGAGTTTAACAGGGTTAATTCTGCCTTTAATGACCAGTTTTCCAGTGAAGGCAAGGAGATCAGCACAGTCTGTAACTCAGCCATGTCTCGCTTCTCCTCCCGCCGCAAGGGACAGTGCAGAAGGTTCCATCCCTGCTCCTGCTCCCATCTCAGTAGCCAGCTGGGCACAAAACCAAAACAGTCCCTTGGGCCATCACCAAGTGACCCCAAACAACATGCCCAAGGTCTCAGAGCACAGTCCCAGCCTGGCCATGGTCACTGTCTCTTCACAGATGGAGTGACTGGGAGAAGGCAGGAGATCCGAGTGGGAGAAAGATGTCAAAAGCAATCAGCCGCTCCCCTGTCTCCGAGGCAGGAATGCTGACAGCACTACAGGCCTTGGACGAGTTAAAAAGAAAGGCTTATTAGAAAGAAAACTTGTTCTGACAATCACAAAAATTGGAATTAATTTAAAATTCAAATGATGCAAATTCCAGTAATCTGTACGTGCACATCCATCACACAGCAGAGTGGGACTGCAGACACATGTCACTAGTGACATGGCTGGAGAAATCCCACCCTCCCCAGTGCTCTGGGAGGAAGGCAGATGTGCTGGCCTCTGGCAGGCACAGAAGGAGAAGCTGCTCCGGGACAGTGGGGCCAGGCAGGATTTGCAGGTGCTCCTTCTGCACTGAAAGATACAGTCCTGGAAGCATCTATCATGTCATAGCCAGGGGAGTAGGGAAGCCAGATTTCAGTGTTTTCACATAAATTATAGCCAATTCTCCCTTGGACAAGCTCAGGTGCCTATCACCAGCACAAAACCCTTGTCAGGCAGCACCTAATCACATGGATGTGAGGTGGCCTCACACCACTGGATGCATGTGGGCAGCAGGTCTGCCCTGTCACCATCCACCCTGCCATGGGAGGGTCCCACCGAAAGACTCAAGAGCCTCTCCCTCTCTCAGCAATTCCCAAAATTCCATTTTTGGGGAAGTTTAAAACCAAGCCAAGCAGCTGCATCACACAGCAAAGGTGGCTCAGGCTGTCAGCATGGAAAGAGCAAAGCCAGAAATCAACATTACAGGCTGGGGAAGTGCAGCAGCCCAGAAAAATGAATCCAGCTTCTTCCTAAAAGGTGAGCCACTGACATGGCAAATGGTGCTCTCTCCTGCACTGCTGCGCCATGCATGAGGAGAGCAGATCCCACCTGGCAGCAATTCCTCCCCCAGCCAGGCTGGGCAGAGCCAGGGTCGTGGAGGGCCAGGGCACAACACCAGCCCAGAGGAAGCTGCAACACCTCCAGCAAGACGGAAACTAACCCAGCCTTGGGAGGATACAGAGCCCAGAACTGTTCTTGGAAATAATTTCCCCAGCTTGGCAGGATCTGTACTTTGAACTTACAAACCCAGCTCTGGGGCTGTGTCGGGAATGCTGGTCCTGTACTGGCCCAAGCCTCAGCCAAGAGCTGCCAGTTGACCTTCCTCCACCCTTTCTGCCTCTGCTGAAGGCCCTCTGGAAAACCTTTCCAAGTAGGACGAGCCTGCTTTTCTCAGCAGGTCTCACAAGGTCAAAGTCTATGGCTGAGTCTACAGCAACAACTTTTACACTGGAATGAGCCAGAAATGATTTAGCAAGGAAAAAAAAATCCACATCTCCACATTCTGCAAAAAACCTGCTCTGTTCCTTGACAAACAGACAGCTCTGTGGGTACACCAAGGAAAGCTAAAGGTTGCTAAAACCTGAGTAAGTCAAAGGCCAAATCAAACTGGCCACAGACAGCACAGGGAAGTGCTGGCATGGCACCAAGCAGGGAGGGACAAGGGGCTGCCCTACAGGAAGCACAGAACCCAGTTCTCTGCAGGTACCAGGACACAGTGCTTAAAACCCAAGTGCTTCCACGCCTTTTGTACCCAACTCTCCTGCAGCACAGAGGCTGTGGGGAACAGGTCCCACAGAGATACTGGAAAAACATCCCCAAAAGACAGTGGTCGCCAACATCTCAGTGCCCTCCTGTCCGTCCTGGGTGCAGCTTGGAGCCACAAATCCAAGCAGACAGAAAAAACAGAGAATTCCTTACCCCACAGCAGGGTCATCTCATCTTAAACATCTCCAGCATCTTTCAGCCACTCATCAGGTGCCACATCCTGCTTGTGCTCATCCCCATCCCTGAGGTGATGTTCTGCAGCAGTTCCCACAGAGAAGGTTCACTGGCAGTGCTGGGACCGTGAGCAGCCCCACGGACGCACCCACTGCTGCCCCCAACACGCTGTGAGGCCAGAGCTGCTCTCCTGGGGCAGAAGTGGTGGCTACATCCAACAATGCAAGCAGAAGCAGCGAGGGTGAGCCCACAGACCCACAGTGCCCAGCTGTGACACTGCCCAGGTGCACCAGCAGAAACCCCCAGTGTGTGTGACCCCCAGAGGGACCAGTCTGTCCTCTGGGGCAGAGGAAGTCCGTGCTCCAGGGTCCCAGCAGACACGTTTGTGCACAGCTTGGGGCAGGTGAGCTGTGCTGCCTCAACTCGTTCTCTGCTCCGTTCCCATTGTACCGGCTCGCTCAGCCATTGCCAATCAACACCGAGTGCTTCTCATCCCCGCAGCACCTGAGCCCTCATTACAACCCCGAGCCGCTAACGAGGCGGGGGAAGGACATCTGACCCCTGGAGTTCGGTGTCTCTGGGAAAGAGAAGAGGCAGAGCCCATGAAACATTGATCAGAGGCTCCCACAGCTGCAGTGCAGCCCTGGCACATCCCTGCTGCCCTGCCACCAGGAGCCCCCAAGGGCCAGGAAGGTCTGAGCTGCCCCAGGGACTCGGTGCTGGCTCTTTGTTGCCCCAGCCCCTTACTGCTGGCCCCCAACAAACATTTGGGAAGGTTAGTTCCTCACAGACAAAAATCTGAGGACAGGAAAACTCATTTCCTCCTTTCAGCCTTTGTTCCATGCTTTGGACAGCAGTGCTCAGGGTCCAGGCCCTCATGGCACGCATCCCCTGGCTGAGCAGCCACCGCCCCGAGCCCCTCGGGAGCCGGGGGGACAGGACCCCCAGGAGAGGGGCTCTGCCACACGCTGGGCAAAGCCGACCTGCCACCACCATCTGCTCCACCACTCTGGAGCAGCCTCTCTTTCTGTTGTTTTACTAATGCTGGGCACAAAAATAGCTCTGCAAGATGTCAGTGTTTTTGGGAAGCCGCGTGCGTGTGAGCGTGGGCGGCCAGAGGCCGATACTCACAAACTGCCGCCGCAGCTTGGTCCTGACGCGCTCGGCCTTGCTCTCAGCCGGGTGCACGGCGTAACCCAGGGAGCCCAGGTGATTGTCCACGGACAGGCTCTTCCTCATGTAGAAGGAGCGGGTGCGGAAGTAGCTGAACGGGGCGTCCTCCACGGCCGTGCCGAGCTGGGGGGCCCTGGGCGGCTCCGAGCAGTCATCCTCCAGCCGCCAGGCCTCCCCTGCGGAGGAGAAGGAGATGTGTCCCCATCAGAGCATGACCCACACATCCCTACCCCCCGAGCCAGCTCTGGGGATGCTCAGTGGGCATCCCTGGACCCCCTCTGGCCATCCCACAGCTGCGGGGTACAGATGCTGGGAACTTATTCAGACAGCAGGTCCCTCCCACAAATCCCCACGTACCCCTGCCCCGAGCAACAGCCCCTGCACTCAACCTGCCCGCCCCAGGTAGCCACAGTCCCCACCATCTCCTGGCAGGAATCAGTCAAATAGTTAGAATCGCAGAATGCTTTTTGTTGGAAGGAAGCTTAAAGCTCATCTCGTTCCAGCCTCCTGCCATGGGCAGGGACACCTTTCACTTCATCAGGTTGCTCCAAGCCCTGTCTAACCTGGCCTTGAAGTCTTGCTTTGTGAATGAGAAAAATGAGGCATCACAGGTGTTACAAACTACAAAAGGATTTACTGCCATCTCCTCCTGCAGAAAAACCAAAACCCTTTATGGCACAGCCAGGAGCAAATCAACAGCCCCATGAAGGACAGAAGCCAGACCTCCCTTCTCCACCTGCCTGTCACCAGCAGCAACAGGATGCAGCAGCGCAGGGCTGAGAGCCACAGGGACAAACCTCACTAACACTGCCACAGCGGTGACAGTGGCAGAGCACAGCTGGCACCATGCAGGGCTGGTGATCCCAGGGTAGGACTGGCCACATTTCATTGCAACAAAAGGGAAAAACAACAAAACAACAGGAGATGTTTCCAGCATATTACTGATGCGCTCTTTTCCGTTCGGCTGCTTTTTGTTGCCAATCTCCTCTTTACATCTGGAGCTTGCCCTGCCTCCTCCCCTCGGCCAAAATAACTGCTCAAGCCATGACAAACAATCAATAAAAGCCTCAATCTTGAAAGCCTTCTCAATTACTAGCCCAAAAGGGCATCTCACAGGACTGTCTCCAGGGGCTCTCCCCCTCCTGCAGCCTCTTACCAAGGCAACATCCTTCGCCTCTCATTTCTGAAAAAGCCAGCACCTTCGAGCATGAACAACCACGGTCCCAGTACACCAGGGCCAAGAAGCAAAACACTTCTGGGGTTTAAAGCAGATAATGGCCCTAAGCCCCAGTTCAGCAGCGCGGTCCAGTTTACCCAGCAAGGCTGTGGGGTTTACATGAAATACGGTGAGACACAGGCTGGACTACAAGCCACCAGAAGAGGAACCACCTATACACACTGCCAGAGGGCAGGATTAGACTGGACATTAAGAAGGAATTGTTCCTTGTGAGGATGGGCAGGCCCTGGCACAGGGTGCCCAGAGAAGCTGTGGCTGCCCCTGAATCCCTGGAAATGTCCAAAGCCAGGATGGACAGGGCTTGGAGCAATCTGGGATAGTGGGAGGTGTCTCTGCTCATGACGGAGGGTGGAACAAGATTATCTTGAAGGTCACTTCCAATCCAAACCCAAACCATTCCATGAAAGAGGCAACCCAGAGCACAGCACTCCAAGCATCATGTAGATTTTTCCTCCCCTACTTTCAATTTAATAAGCTGCTGCTGCTCCTCTCCAAATGTCACCTCACACAACACAGGAAGTGCTGTTTGAAAGCTGTGATTATTCCATGCACAAACACATCAATCGGAGGCAGATCCAGACTGCCACTGTGAGACAGCATCGCTCTGGGAGCGCAGCAGGGAACGCTGGCACAGGAGATGCAGGGAACCTGCAGGGAAATCACACATGAGGGGAGGAACACGCCCCAGTGCTCACCTGAGATGGCCCAGCCACTGCCTGTGCCATCCTGTGTCCTCAAGATTGTCCCCTCCTGGCCCCACAGTTCACCCTGACACAGCCCCCATTGCTCTGCTGCCCTAAGCAAGGAGGGCCAAGGCTGAATGAGGGAACGGATTCACCCGCTGTACCCATGCCTCTGTGCAGGGCACCTCACCCAAGGATGAGGAGTTGGGTTTCCAATCCTACAGAGCAGCTGGGTCACATCTGCTCTCACTAATCCCAGTTCCCCAAGGATTTTGTGGCTTTTGGTCTCATCTCTCATGTACAGGCACTGTATTCTCCAGCAGGAGCTGGCCTGCCCAAGGGGTGATCCTCACCAAACTGGGTTCTTCTTCCCTGCACACAGGGAGCCACCACAGGACCTTGACTACCCCAAAATGCTTTTCTACCTGCTGAAGGAACTTGTCCAGATTGCTACCAAAGAAATAAATCAACAGTCAAGCCCAGAACAGTCAGAAGGGGAAGATCAAGAAGTCAGAGAATACAGACTGACATGGGCAGGAAGGGAAATAAAACTCATCTTGTTCCAACCCCTGCTACAGGCAGGGATGTCACTAGATCAGGTTGCTCAGGGTCCCATCCAACCTGGGGAGGAAATGCCAGGAACAGAAGCAAGCCCACAGACTGGAGACAACAATCCTCATGCTCTTGTGTCTTGGAGCTTCTCACCCCTCTGCCACTCAGAGCTCTGCCCTCAACATCAGCACCTCTGTGAGATCTTCTGACCATCTCTTTGGGCTTGACAGTAACAATTCCTGCAAACCCTTTTTTTCTTTCTGAATTTGAGGTGTGGGGAGGACACACATCAAAGGATGGAGGGGACAGCAAGGATGGAGGGGACAGCAAGGATGGAGACCCAGAGGCTGGAGCCTCTCCAGCACATCCTCTACAAGTAGAAGACAAATTAATTCCAGGGTTCTGGTCTAAGCTCAAATCCAGCTGCTTCCCTGTGGATTCTTTATTTTCCTCCCATGGACACAATTCCCAGTAAACTCACCCCAACCATGCTACGAGTTAACTTCTTCCCAGACCCACAGCAGGGCATGGACCCAGCTCCAGAAGAGCTCTGCATGTTTTCTGACAGACAAGGGAGAGTGGAGGCAGGGAAGTGCTCCAGAGTTGTCTGCTCCTTCCAGGTGCAAGAGGAGGGAACTGCAAGGGACCAGGCATGTAAACCATGCAGGGAGTTTCTGTGCAGGCTGCAGCTGAGGGCTGCAGGTGGTCAAAGGCTGAGAAGCCCCTGCCTGCTGTAGAAGGAAGAGATGAGTAAGGAAAGGAAGGCCCTTCCTCAGTCCCACTCCTAAATCTTCACAGGGGAACAAGGGATGAGAAGCAACAGGCAGCTCACTGCTCTGTGCCACCAGCATGTGTGAGACCTCCTGGCAGAATGCAGTGTGACACCCAAGGGATAATGGCTTTGACAAGGCAGGCACTGTCCCTGTCAATCAAGCCCCATTTGTGCTTGTCTTCGTCTCTCTAGGGCTTGTAGCCATAAGGATTTGGGGTTAGTCCTGGAGCAGCTCCAGACAAGGAGCTGCATGATACAGGATGGAAAGGAAGAGCCCATAGCATGTCCCAGCTGACCACAGCACTGTTATGGGTGTCCTGCAGGGATAAAACAAATCTAGACCAGCAGGAAACCCAGACCTGCTGACTAGCCAGCTAGTTCCTGAGCTCATGGAATGAAGTGGAAGGTTGTTTTGAAGGGAAAGAAGGGATCTGGGAGGCTCAGCGGCCACAGGCTCAGCTCTTCTGCCCATCTTCAGGGCCCCAGATCCCCACCAGGCACCTTGGTGTCCTCACAAGGACCTGCAGAGGAGCTGTGGTGCCACAGCAAGAAAACCGCTGTGACCACCCGTCAAGTGCACATCCCTCCTCCAGTGCTGCCACACTGGAACCATGAGACACAAAGGAAAAGGCTGAGGAACATGTCCCAGTGGTCAGATGAGGATGTCACATCTCATCCATGCCAGCCATAATCACTTCTTTCATCTTGCTTGGTGATTCCTCTGCTCATGGCCCCCAAAACAGCAGTGAGCCAAGTGCAGTTCCTCCCCAGAGCTGTGAACTCTCCCTGAAGATGAGCTCATCACCTCTCCCAAGGACAGCCCTGCTCCTGCCATGTCCCTGTGCATGAGCCTCTTCCTGAGCTGGTTTTGGCCCTGTGTCCTCCCACCTTGAATGGGGACTGGTGGTACCTGCTCACAGAAAATTCTTCACTTCTTTAGGGAAAGGACCTTATCCGACAATGCCAGGATGGTTTGGGCTAGAAGAGACCTTAAAGCTCATCTCATTCCACCCCCTGCAATGGGCAGGAACACCTTCCACTATCCCAGGCTGCTCCAAGCCGGGTCTAACCTGGCCTTGGACACTTCCAGGAATCCAGGGACAGCCACAGCTTTCTGGGCAACCTGTTCCAACTTCTCTCCATCCTGATACCCAGCAGCCCAGCTCTTTTTCATAAATCCTTATGGGAATCCTGCATTCCTAGTCAGCATCCCAGGGACTGTTAACCTGCAGCACCACATGCTGCTCCATTCCCTTCGTGCTGTCCAGATGACCTACCTTGCCAGCAGTGCCTCTTTTTCTCCTCCAGGACATCATCCTGACATCCTTCATAAGTGAATAATTAGCAGTTCCTAATTGAGCCAGGAAAACAACGTGGGAGAATCTGGACTGATAACAACACACGCATTCATCCTGCTCTCCCTCTGTGGAGGAAGCCCTCCTGTCTCCAAGGATTCTTCTACTCCTTCTCCTCTTGGCATCCCCAGCCCCTTCAGCCATGAACAAAGTAAGATCTTAAACACTTCTGACGTGCACTCAGAGTTTCCGTGGCTCCTGCTGTGCAGGGAGGGCTGTGCACAGGGTTTGCTGCAGGACGGCTGTTTCATGGAGCACGAGCCTGTCTGCACTCCCAGGACAGGAGGTGTCTGCAGCAGAAGGTGAGGTGTTTGCAGTGGCTCTGACCCACATGGCAGCATCACCCCACGGTCTCACACCAGCGTCCCACTCCTTCAGCACCTCCAGCACAGCTCCCTGGAAGCACCAACAGAGCAAATGGGGACCTGTAGGTGTGCAAGGGAGCTCTGGACATCATGTTCTTCGTGGTGGAGGCTACACAGCCTTCCCACAGGTTTCCTCCCATTCCAAGACCCACTCTAACAATTTGATGGGCTGAAGGAAAGCCCATGGGTCCCACACATGGAAGCAGTGGCTGCTGCAGTGGTGCTGCAGAACACCCAGGAGCTCTGTCACAACAAGAGTGGCAGGACGGGCTCAGCAATGTGCAAAGATCTGCTCTGTGCACAACTTTTGGGAAAATTAGTAGTACCAGGAAATGAAATGCAGCTTGAAAAGCATCAAAATGAATCCAGGGTTTGGACAGCTACTCTGCTGAGCAACACAGGGTTCTGACTGTGAGAGAGATAATTTTAAAAATCCTATAAAAATAAAAAAAATCCAAAAGTGCTGTTTGAAGGGAGCTGTTTTATAAGGATTTTATTCAGCACTGCATTATCAGCCCTGGCTTCCAGGCTTTATCTTTGTTTCAGTGTTAATAATCCCCCTTCCCATCGCTTTTATAGTCCCAGTGTGATTCTGCTGGCACCAAAAGCACTGAAATTCTTTGGCCATCAGCGGCTTTGCCAACAAACTTGCTCAGACCAGCTGGCCCAACAATATTAGTATTTCATCAGGATCAGCATGAGAGTAGAAGAACATGATAAAAATCCTTAGGGCTGACCCAAAGGCCAAAACAGTGCTAGGCTGGGAGCATCTTCAAATCTCCAAGGTCAGGGCTGTAGGAAGAGCACAGCAATGATGCTCCTGCCACCACTCCCAGTGGAGACCAGCTGCAAGTGCCCTGAAGTGACACAGGAAAGAGGCACCTGGCACCTGTTGCATTGGCCGAGGAGGCCCCAGGGTGGTATCTCACCCCAGCACTCTCAGGCAGAAGACTCCAAGCGTCACCTCTACACCTCAGGTAGCTTCCAGCAACCAACTCTTCTTTTTCACCAGCATAATATGAAGGATTGGGAAGTTTAAGTATCAAGCTCAAAGACTCGACCAGGAGCAAAAACCCCAAAAGTTCACCAAGAAGGGCTGCTTTCAGAGCAGAATAAACTCCACATGGGCTGGAGTGGAATTTGTGCCCCTGGAGGAGCAGGAAGGCTTTGCTGGGATCCTGTAGGCACAGAGGGGTGGGTGCACTCACCGGCAGAAGGGACCGTGCAGCCTTTCTGGTGCTCAGAGGCCGAGTGCTTCTTGTAGGGCTTCTGCTCCGGCATCTCGTCCCTGTAGGCCGCGGGCTGGAGCGGGGGCAGGCGGCTCAGCACCGGCGACTGCGGGATGCTGGGCAGCGTGCGCGACTTGCCCAGGAGCGGCCGCTGCAGCTGCCTGTCCAGAGACCTGCGGGGACACAGCGCGGGCACGGCGCTCAGAGCCGGGATGGAGACAGACAGGGACAGGACACAGGACAGGGACAGGACACGGGACAGGGACAGGACATGGGACAGGAACAGGACATGGGACAGGGCGCTCAGAGCCGGGATGGACACGGGACAGGGACAGGACAAAGGACAGGGACAGGACACGGGACAGGGACAGGACATGGGACAGGGACAGGACATGGGACAGGGCGCTCAGAGCCGGGATGGAGACGGGACAGGGACAGGACAAAGGACAGGGACAGGACACGGGACAGGGACAGGACACGGGACAGGGACAGCACATGGGACAGGAACAGGACACGGGACAGGGACAGGACACGGGACAGGGACAGGACATGGGAAAGGAACAGGACATGGGACAGGGACAGGACACGGGACAGGGACAGGACACGGGACAGGGACAGCACATGGGAAAGGAACAGGACACGGGACAGGGACAGGACACGGGACACGGGACAGGACACGGGACAGGGACAGGACACGGGACAGGGACAGCACATGGGAAAGGAACAGGACACGGGACAGGGACAGGACACGGGACAGGGACAGGACACGGGACAGGGACAGGACATGGGACAGGAACAGGACACGGGACAGGGACAGGACACGGGACAGGGACAGGACATGGGACAGGGACAGGACATGGGACAGGAACAGGACACGGGACAGGGCGCTCAGAGCTGGGACAGGACAGGGGCGTTCAGAGCTGGGAAGGACACTCAGAGCTGGGACAGGACATGGGACAGGGCTTTCAGCGCTGGGACAGGACACAGGGCTTTCAGGAGGTGGGAGGGGTCACTCAGGCCAGGACCCCTCTGTGACACACACGCAGCTCATGGCTGAGCATAACTATGCCCTTTATGGAATCATGGACTTCTTCAAGTTGCAAAAGCCCTCTAGGATTAGCAAGTCCAGCCATTACCCCAGCATTAAACCATGTCCCTAAGTGCCACATCCACAGGTCTTTTCAACACTTCCAGAAACAGCGACTCCACCATTGCCCTGGGCAGCCTGTTCCATGAAGAAATTTTTCCCACAATCTAATCTAACCCTCCCCTAACAGCACAACTTGAGGCCCTTTCCCCTTGTCCTGTCCCTGTTCCTGGGAGCAGAGCCTGACACCCACCTGGCTGTCCCCTCCTGTCAGGAGTTGTGCAGAGCCACAAGGTCCCCCCTGAGCCTCCTTTTCTCCAGGCTGAGCCCCTTCCCAGCTCCTTCAGCCCCTCCTGGTGCTCCAGCCCCTTCCCAGCACTGTTCCCTTCCCTGGTCATGCCCCAGCCTCTCAGTGTCTGTCGTGAGGATCTCAGAACTGACCCCAGGACTGGAGGTGCCTCAGCAGTGCCCAGCACAGGGGATGGTCACTGCCCTGGGCCTGTGGCCACACCATGGGTGGTACAGACCAGGTGCCATTGGCCTCTTGCCCACCTGGCTCAGGACCACACTGCACTCTCTGTTAGCAAAACTGCTTCTGTGCCAGTGAAGCCTTCTCCCCTGGCCAGGTACTGTGACCAGGATTAGCACCTTGAGCTGCAAGGCACAACCAGCACAAAAAGAATTCAAGATCCCAGCCCACCTCAAAACTTCCAGATAATCTGAATTAACCAAATAAAGAAACCAGACAGTTCAAGACTGAAAGGATAAAAATTTCCTTTGAGACAGTGAAACCCCCATCAAACACCATCCACAGCACCAGAAAGGGATTTGAGGAAGAAAATAGGTCACTGGACAGGTGCTAGGGAAGGTCCAGACTCCAGAAAGCCAGACTCACACAGCCGATACTGCAGAAGTCCCCAGGGTGTCATGGAATCATGTAGAAACATATATTCAATGTCTCTGTGATGTCAAAACTCAACTGAGTTTGATGCTGGAGCTCCAATCTGCTGGGGTGCCCAGGACACAGCCCCATGTGTCAGTGTGACCACACACAGCCACACATCCCAAAGCCCAGAGGCAGCCCATGCCCACAGGGGCAGGGGAGCGTGGCCCCCTCCTCCTGCTCCAGCCCATCCCCACCTGGGGATGGCCCCCAGGTGCCCCTCCCCGGGGATGGCACCGGCCCCAGCGGTGCTCCAAGGAACCCAGGAATGCAACAAAAAGGAGCAGAGCCCAGCACTGTTGTGGGGTGTCCTGTGCTGAGGGCTCCCCAAGGCTGTCCCTTGTCCCCTGCTTTCACAGAACCAACAGCTGAGCCCAAAAGGGCTCCCCAGCACATCCCAAGGCTGTTCCAATATCACAGAACACTTTGGGTTGGAAAGGAGCTTAAAGATCATATTCCAATGCCCTGCCATAGCCAAATCTCAAAATGAACAGCACAGTTCATTCAAATTTCTATCTAGAACTCAATTCTTCACTGCTTATGCTCATTTATTCTTGTGCCAATATTAACCTTCATCTTAAATAATAATCCCCCCTCTACCGTGTTTTCTCCCATGATTAATTTCCATTAATGAAGTCCCAGCCCCTTTCTGCCTGCTTTTTCAAGGCTGATTAATGCAAATTCTTTCACTCTCCTCTCAGAAAATAAGCTTTCTTTTCCCTACGGATGTTTCCACACCCCTCACTGCCCTCCTTGTCCCTTGGACTCAGCTTTCTCCACCCATCCTGGAGCATCACAGAATCCCGGGATATTTTGGGTTGGAAGGAGCCTTAAAGCCCATCTCGTTCTACCTCCTGCCATGTCCAGGGACACCTCCCACTGTCCCAGGCTGCTCCAAGCCCTGTCCAACCTGGTATTGGGCACTGCCAGGGATCCAGGGGCAGCCACAGCTGCTCTGGGCACCTGTGCCAGGGCCTGCCCACCCTGCCAGGGAACAATTCCTGCCCAATATCCCATCCATCCCTGCCCTCTGGCAGTGGGAGCCATTCCCTGTGTCCTGTCCCTCCATCCCTTGTCCCCAGTCCCTCTCCAGCTCTCCTGGAGCCCCTTCAGGCCCTGGCAGGGCTCTGAGCTCAACCTGGAGCTTCTCCTCTCCAGGTGAGCATTCCCAGCTCTCCCAGCCTGGCCCAGAGCAGAGGGGCTCCAGCCCAGTGATCATGCAGACCTGAGCTCCTCCTGCAGACAGCAGGACAACTCTGCCTCCCTGCATGTTCCACCACTAAATTTTATCCTATTTCATGTTCCAGTGCTCAGGGTCACACAGGCAGGGTGTTGGTCTGTCATGGGATGTTTCTCACACCAGCCCTGCACTCCCACTCCGGACAGGGCAGCAGCTCCCAGCGGGGCCAGTCTGGTGTCACTCAGGAGAGCAGGCACAGGGCCAGAGCAGTGCCACCTCGCAGGGACAGTCACACCAGCCCTGGGGCACACGGCTGGGGCAGAGGGCAGGCCCAGGCAGCCCAGCCAGCCCCACACAGCACACCCCAGAGCAGGGCTGGCCAGCACATTTTGACATTAGGTCAGCAGTTTATTGGTATAAATCAATCCCATTCTCTCTCAGTTCCCAGATGCTGCTGCTCTGCTGCTCTCTGGGGCTGGGCAGGGACAGCACTGCCCCAGGCCTGGGGCAGCAGTGCCTCGGCTGGGCCAGGCGCTCAGCACTATCCTGCCCACCCCAGGCACCACTTCAGTGGGATCAGCATGGAAACAAGATGTGCCAAGAGATACAAAGCCAGAATTAGCTTCCCAAGCACTTTCCATTCCAGCAGAACATTTGTACATCTCATCGTAACATATTTCACTGGCACAAGGCAACAGGGAGAGAGCTTAACACATCGCTGTGCTGCATAAATGAGTTCAAAACATTCCTTTTTCTGTGCATGTAAATCCCAGGATACCTGTGTACAGCTCCATCACCTGCAGAACCCCATTAGCATTTTAGTGCTCCCGTTCCTTTTGTCCTCACAGGGCCACTCACAAGAGTCACATGGGGAAAAAAAAACAGAAAAATTCACTCTGTCAGAGAAGCAATTTTCAAGCTATGTATCTTCAGGCAGCAATTTATTTTGTCAGAAAAAGCAAAGCAACTAGAAACCTGTTTACCACTGAAATCTGAATTCAAATTCCCAAGCACAATTCAGCTCCATGGATTTACTATCCCACTTGTCATTGTTGAACCACAGCTGGCACTAAAGTACCACACAGATCCTCATTCATCCCCATCCCCCAGAATGGTGGGGAGGAGAATTGGGAAAAGGTGAAACCCATGAGTTGAGGTAATAATTGAAATACAGTTGTTGGTGGTGTTTATTATTATTATCATTATTATTGTTGTTGTTATTATTGTAATGAAAATGGAGATAAGAAAAAGAGAGAGAGGAATATAACCCCAGATAGACAAGTGGTGTCTAACAGTCTCTCACCAACCAAAAAGTCCAGCCTGCTCCTCAGCAGCAACAGGCCTCTCCCAGCCAACCTCCAGTTTCCATACTGGGTATGACATTCCATGGTCTGGAATATCCCTCCCAGTCTTTGTCACCTCCCCAGTGGCAGAGCATGAGAAATAGAAAGTCCTTGACTTAGGGAGAGCATTTCCCAACAACAGCCAAAGCAGCAGTGTGTTATCAACACTGTTCTCATCCTGAATCCAAAACACAGCCCTGGACCAGCTCTGGGAAGAAAATGAACTCTATGCCAGCCCAAGCCAGAGCTGGTCCACAGCTCCAGAGCCCTCAGCAGCCACTGCCAGGCAGGACCTGACAGCACCAGGAAGTCACATTGCATCTCCGTCTGCTTCCCAAGCAGGCGTCCCAGCTGGGTGCTATCAAAGATGCCACATCCCATTAGTAAAAATCCCTGATGGAGTGTAAAGCTCAATTAGAAAAGCCACAATCAACGCTTTACAGCCTATATTTAGCTGCTATTTGGCATTTGGGTAGGAAGGAGAGCACATAATCGAGTCATGACAGGGGTGGAAAAATCCTCCTGGCTGGGTGGGAGAGCTCAGGCAGGAGCCCAGTGACAGCTCTGTCACTCCAGCCCACAGGCAGATGGGGAAATGTGGGAACGTCGTCAGGTCCCTGCCCCAGCCCCAGGGACAGCTGTGGGCAGGATGACTGTGCCAGGCAGGGGGCAAGGCTGCTCCAGCACCTCCAGCCCAGCCACAGCCTGGCCACAGCCCCACACACCCAGCAGCACAGGAAGAAAAGCAGCAGAACTCATCTCCAAACCCGTGCTGTGTGCAGCACCTTCCCCATGGTGATGTCCTTCTGAAATCCAGGAAAGAGAGGGGAAGGGCTCAGATAAAGGGAAGGGAGGGAAAAAGAAAAGTTTAATGCAAATTAAAAGCCAACTCCTGCAGCCCTCTTGCAAGCTGGGAAGAAATTGCACACACCTCCATCCTCCCCTCCCAGCTCGTTTTTGTGTGGGAAAAGTTACTCTCCAGAGAGCACTTCCAGCCCAACCCAGAGTGTGGAGTCTGCAGCATCCCAGGGCAGGATGGAGGAGTCACCCCAGCAGCGCCAGCAGAACCCCAACAGCACCAGAGAGAGCAGCAGGAGGAGCAGGTGCCCTCACAATCCAAAAAATACCCCAATAAGCCTCACTGATTTATATGATTTGCCCAGGAGCCAAGCAAGGAAACCTCCAGCATGTGTCCTGGAAATGCCTGAGGATGGTGACCCTCCAGAGATGTCCCACTCCCGAGAACAGGGCAGCCTTCATCCTGCAACAGCACCCAGTCCCAGCACCTCTGACACAAAGCTGAGCAGCCACTGTGCTAATCCCTTCCCTGAGGCAGGAACACAGCAAGGAGAGGAGGTTAACCTGGGCAGGAAAATAAGGAGGGAAAGGGGCAGAGCAGCAGGACAGCTGCTAGTCCAGAGCTGTGGCTTGGTGACAGCCATATGCCCTGTGAGGAACATGTGAGGCCACTTCCAAGATCCAAGGGGGACAACATGTGTCCCAAAGAGCTCACAGCCCCAAAACTCAAACCAAAAATAGACAGAGTAGACAAAGGGCTGCCCCTCCTCCTGCAGCACTGCACAGCATCCCACAGGTAACTGGAGAGAGCTCATCTACCCCCTCAGTTAATTCATTCACTAAATTGACCGAGCAAAGGAAGTTGATAAAGCAGAAGGTTTGGGGAAGAACAGCTAAATGTGGTACAGGCTGAGAGGGTGGCAGGGACAGGGGCCAAGAGAGCCCAATTATTGCAGAGGAACAGGTCTCCCAGATCTTCCTAGCCTGTGGTTGCTCACTCACTTCCCAGCCTGCTCCTCCAAGGAGATGTAACTTAGCAACCTGACCTTAAAAACTCGGCAAGGGTTCCAGCTGGATTCAGGAAAATCAGAGATGTTACAAGGCAGGAGGAGCCATTACCCACCAAACACCCTCTCAAAGCGGGTGGGGTGTGTGCAGGGGGTGCACAGCCTGAGCCCCATGGCAATGCAAACAATGGCTGCAAAATGGAAACAAATCAGCAGAACACCCACATCCATTCCTGAAACAGCTTGTGGAGATGCAGCTGGGTGTGATAGGTACAGGGGGCAGGGATGGATGGGATACTGGGAAGAAATTCTTGGCTGTGAGGCTGGTGAGGTCCTGGCACTGGTTGCCCAGAGAAGCTGTGGCTGCCCCTGGATCTCTGGAAGTGTTCAAGGCCAGGCTGGACAGGGCTTGGAGCTACCTGGGACAGTGGGAGGTGTCCCTGCCCACGGCAGGGGGTGGGACTGGATGGGCTTTAAGGTTCCTTCCAGCCCAAACCCTTCTGGGATTGTGTGAGGTTTCCCCACGGGTCTCAGCTCCAGGGCACAGGATTCACCCTGTCCTGCCACGCTGTCCCTGCCCAGGGCAGACACGGAACTCGGAACTCGCTCCTGCAGGAAGCAGCTGGGACCACCCACCCAGGCTGGGCTGCAGCCAGGCCAGCCCAGCCCCCAAAGCAAGGCTTTGTGCCTCTGACCCCCGGGAATGCACAGTGCCCACTGGGTGTGAGCTCTGCTCTGAGCCATGGGGCTGAGCAGAGATTGGAGCAAGGATCTTCTCCATCCCCACCCCAACAGCAGCAGGAGACAAGCCAACATCTACCTGTAGCTGGTTTCTGCGAAGGGGCTCTGCAGGAGAAGGCAGAAGCAGGAGAGGGGTAGCACAGGAGGCTGTTGTGCATCAGAAACTCTTTCTGGACAGAAGCTCAAGGCAGCAGCCCCTGGGATGTGCTTCAGTCCAGTCCAACACCCAAAGCAGTGGCAGGACCCCATGGAGGGCAGGGAATGCAGTTTAAGGGGATCACACAGCAGTGATAAAGCCTAGGGAAGGAGTGTGAGAGGAAGAAGTCAACTGGTAACACAGAGTAGCCTTGGAAACCAAAGCCCGAGGATTTTGGCAGAGCGGAGCCTTCACAGGGCATCCTCACCTGTTCCAATCACCAGTTTGCTCTGCAAACCTTACCAGCTGTGAGCAAACCTGTGACTCACTGGCACTATTTCCAGTGACCCTGTGGCTGACAAAGCCAGAGAAAATCACTGAGAAATCTTCTCTTCACATTCAAAAAACACCCAAACAAAACACCTTCCTTTCTGGCTGGCTGGTGTACGTGTGTGAAGAGTGGAAAATGAGAGCTGAAACAGAGCATCTTTCATCTGACTGTGAGACAGTTTCAAAGCAAACCAAAACCTAGAACAGCATTCAGTGTGCAAGTTCAGAAAAGGAGAAAACCAACTATGTGAAGCTATAAAAATGCCTTCCAATGCTCAGCTGTGAACTGGTAAATACTATTATTTCCACCAGCTGCTTTCCAAAAGCGTCTTCACCTCTCTGACTTGCAGAGCATCTCTGCAGCAGGGCCATCACCCCAGCGCTGAACTAAACACCACTGACATCCAGGGAAAAAGTGCTGCTGTCCCTACAAGCTGCATTTTGATTTGGAGGGGTGTGGGAGGGCAGGACAGGCGGGCACACCTCTTGTGTTGAGGGCAGCACTCGGGAAGACATTTCAGAGCTGCCTGGAGGAGAATTCAGCACCGTTCCCTGCTATGAGCCCCCT
Organism: Lonchura striata; assembly: GCF_050655825.1. Taxonomy (NCBI): domain Eukaryota; kingdom Metazoa; phylum Chordata; class Aves; order Passeriformes; family Estrildidae; genus Lonchura; species Lonchura striata. Next base: position 15,880,252 of record NC_140716.1, on the reverse strand, counting down.
GTGCCTGAAGCCCAGCCCTGCTCCCAGCACCCAGGACATTGGGAGCCAAGTACCAAATGGCCCTGGAAAGGGCCAGATGCTGCCTGAAAAGCCCCGTTCTTGGGCGTGTGACAGCCAGTGTCACACCAGCCACTGCCCACAGCCTCTCTCCCCCCAGGCTTTCACCGAGTGCTGAAGAGCTGCAGCTGCTACTCACCCCTGGCACCATAACGCCATCCCGGCATGCCAAGCTGGGCAAAGCCATCCCCAGGGAAACAAGGTGAAAAAACACAAACCCTTCATGGCAGCACTCACTATGAGCTGTGGCTGTGTTTTGTAGCAACGCCTCCATTTCACCATTCACTGGAATCCAATTGCTGAACAGATAAGGAAATACATTGAAGCCAGACACTGCCATTCATTCATTCAGATGTATGTTGGTTTCTTTGTTAAAGGAATCTTTTTTTCCAGCTCTGTTGCAGGCAGTGAATGACATCCCCAGCCAGGGATGTCATCCACTTCCCAGCCCAGGAGCATCCCACAGGGCCCTTGCTGGTGGCCACCCTGCCCTCTCTGTCACCCTCTGGCCCTGTGGTGCCACCAGACCTCCCCCCCACATGCCGGAGTGAGAGGAGCCCTGTGCACACCCTGCCCTCCTGCTGCCCTGATCACACCGGGGCAGAGCAGGGACCAGGCGCTGCAGAAGGCTCTGGCAGAGCCAGCTCAGACCCGGAGCTGCACTTGCACAACAAAAAGTCCACAAAGACAAAAATTCCCTAGGGCCAGGGAAAGAAGCAGGAATATTCACAGTACATGAACATTTATCCTGCTCACTGAGTCCTCTCTGATAAATGGGGAGAGATGGCAGACAAAGGTGAAATTAATCCCAGCACAACAGTGGAGCAGATGAGCATCCTCCTGGCAGCTCCAGAGTGTGACCTGCATCCTCAGGGACCAATGTGGTGACTGTCTCAGGGTCCCTGTGCTTATAGCCAGGTTGTGCCATCCAAATGAAGCAGAGAGGATAGCCAAGGGCATCTGGGATGCTCCACAAGAGGCTCAGGGATCACTCTCCAGGTGGAGTAGCTCTGAGGTTTACAAAGAAGGCTGTTTGAGATGCAGAAGGAAGCTCCTTCCAGGCTGACAGTCAGCTCACGAGCAGGATGTGACCCCCAGGGACACAGCAGTGCCTGGCCAGCCCCAAAACAGGAGAGACACAGCAGAGCATGGCTGGGAACACAGCAGAGCATGGCTGGAACACAGCAGCAGGCAGAGGGAGTGGCCCCAGGACCAGCTCCCGGCTGAGAAGGACAGAGCCTCAGAGTCGCCCTGGCAGGAGCCAGGTGACCCAGTCACTGGTCACTCGAGGAGCCAGTCACTGGTCACTCTGGGGACCCAGTCACAGGTCACTCCGGGGACCCAGTCACAGGTCACTCCGGGGACCCAGTCACTGGTCACTCAAGGAGCCAGTCACAGGTCACTCCGGGGACCCAGTCACTGATCACTCCTGGGACCCAGTCACTGGTCACTCGGGGAGCCAGTCACTGGTCACTCTGGTGACCCAGTCACTGGTCACTCTGGTGACCCAGTCACTGGTCACTCGGGGAGCTGGTCACTGGTCACTCGAGGAGCCAGTCACTGGTCACTCTGGGGACCCAGTCACTGGTCACTCTGGTGACCCAGTCACTGGTCACTCGAGGAGCCAGTCACTGGTCACTCGGGTACCCGGTCACTGGTCACTCAGGTACCCAGTCACTGGTCACTCAGGTACCCAGTCACTGGTCACTCCAGTGACCCGGTCACTGGTCACTCGGGTACCCGGTCACTGGTCACTCAGGGACCCAGTCACTGGTCACTCCAGTGACCCGGTCACTGGTCACTCGGGTACCCGGTCACTGGTCACTCAGGGACCCAGTCACTGGTCACTCCAGTGACCCGGTCACTGGTCACTCAGGGAGCCAGTCACTGGTCACTCGGGTACCCGGTCACTGGTCACTCCAGTGACCCGGTCACTGGTCACTCGGGGAGCCGGTCACTGGTCACTCGGGTACCCGGTCACTGGTCACTCTGGTGACCCAGTCACTGGTCACTCTGGGAGCCGGTCACTGGTCACTCGGGGAACCAGTCACTGGTCACTCCAGTGACCCGGTCACTGGTCACTCGGGGAGCCGGTCACTGGTCACTCGGGGAGCCGGTCACTGGTCACTCCGGGCACCTGCCAAGGACACAGCAAACGCCTCCCACTCCCCAGCTTCACCAGACCGGGCCACAGACGCTGTGCCCCAGCTCCCGGCTTTCCTTCCGTGGTGTTTATGTATCTCCTGTCTCCTCTGAAACATTTCGAGACAAAACATAATGAAGCACAAGTAATGGATGACAAACATCCGGCTCCCGATGGTAAAATGTTGGCTAATTTACAAGATAAATGACGTAACTGCCTCCTGTGCATTTACAAGCACCTTTCAGGGAGGATGTGAAGGGGTTCAGCATCACAGTCACCTCCAGCAGCCACCTCCTGCCCTCCTCCCATCAACCCTGCATTCCCAAGAGAATCCCTGGGCAGAACTGGAGCCAAGATGCTCCTGCACCACAACCCCCCAGCTCCTGGTCCCGTTCCCAGTCTCATGACACAGGACTGCTCTCCCCTGTTGCTTCAAAATCCAAGTCACACGACAGAGGAGACAAAAAGCTGCTGAGATCATCTTGGAAAGGATACTGCTGCTCCTGACAACCACAGGGGAGATGCTTGAGGCCTGAATTTGATGTGCTCCAGCACAGGAAGACACTCCTGACAGCTGGTGGAGCTGCTTGGTTTGCTTGAAATCCTGTAATTTCTGCAGCATGACCAAGTTTTTCAGCACTGGAGGTAAACAGGGGCCAAGCTGATCCATCTCTGACTATTAATCCCTGGCAGAATAATTATTCATATATGTTTTGGTCAAAAAGCAGATTTATAAGCAATCATTGGCATGTTGTTGTTTTAAACCTCCTTGGGCACCGCCTTTCAACCAGAGCCTTAGGCTGGTTTCCATTTTCCTCTGAAGCACAAGAGGCAGTCACTACCATGGTCAGAGAGACAAGCTCATTGAACAGAAAAAAATTGTTATGTTCCCAGTGTATCACAGTAAAATTCCTTAAAAAGAGGGTTTTCAGTGCAAGAGTAATGGGGGCTGAGGGGAGCTGGGAGCAGAGCTCTGGCAAAACCCAGCAGCTGCTCGTGGCCAGGCTAATGGATTTTATCTGTCTTGTGAGGGGAAGAACAGGAGCAAACAGCCCCAAAACAGCCCAGAGGAAGCCCAGCCTGGGCAGCAGCACTTGGGGACAGGATTCCTCCAGGGCATAATCAGGGCTGGGTCCCAGGCAGCCCCAGGGCCCCACTGCACAGCAGGAACCGAGCCACAGGGCTGGGCTGGGGGCTGGCCATGGGCTGCAAGGAAGCAGAGCCCAAAAACTTCCTACTTCCAGACAAGAACCCTGGCAAAGCTTCAGCTGCCAGGCTGTATGGAGAATCACAGAATCATCAAGGTTGGAAAAGACCTCTAAGGTTATAAAATCCAACAACCAACCCAGCATCACCACCATTTTCCATGTGCCACATCCACACATTTTTCAATGCTTCCAGGGATAAGGACTCTGCCACTTCTGTGCACTGCTGCAGCTCAGCGCCCGCAGAGAAAAGCAGAGCCAGGTTCTGCCAGGGAAACACATCCCTGCTGCAGGAAAAACATCCCCTAAAATCTCAGCTGGAATAGCCTCCCAGTCTCCCAGTGAAGAACTTGTGCCTGGAAGTGTCCAAGGCCAGCTTGGATGGGATAGCGGAAGGTGTCCCTGCCCATGGGGTTGGAATGAGGTGAGCTGAAAGCTCCATTCCAGCCCAAACCATCCTGGGATTCTGTGATAAATGTTAGCTGTTTGTTCTTGAAGCAACATAAAAATGCATGGGAGCTTTCCAGTTTTTCTACAAACATTGTTTTGCAGCCAAAACATAGATGTACTAGGGACAGCCACACAAATCCTGCACCCAGGGCAGATAGCAGAGGGCCTGGGGTCCAAGCAGCCAACAGGAACAAATGCCAGATCCAGCGGCTTCCAAACACCCGTGGAAGCACATGGATGCTCCAGGCAGCAGCAGGGGCTGCCTCAGGTGGGGGATCTGCTCTGCTCCCCCCACACCAGGGGCTGCTACAGCCAGGGAACCAGGAGGAGCTGCTCGTTCCCATCTGCATTCTTTCCATCAAAAGACTGAAAAATGCAAAGTAAAGTTATCTTGCATTAATTTGTATAATTTCCAACTATTCCTACAGGAAAGAACACAGAATTTTTGTGGGGGGAAGAAACATTTTAATTTTTGAAGTAAGTATTCTAGTTTTTGTATTTGAAATATTCCCAACAGTAGTGTCCTTTTTTCCTTTCCTCTTTGAAATGCTTCTTCCTGGGTCCAGAGAAAATCTCTTTTGTTGCTCTATCCCCTTTCCCTTCCTCTCCAGCTCCCCCAGAGCTGGCTCAGCCCACCTCCTGCAGGACAGCATCACCCGGTGCTCTCCCTGGAGCAGCCCTCTCCTCCTAGGGGGGCTCTTCCCCCACCAAGGGGCTGTTTGAAGGACATAACCCACCCCAAACTCCCCTGCAGGAGGGGGCACTCACAGCTCTGGCACTTCCATCTTTCAGCTCAACGTGCTACAAGGACACCAAGCCTCTTCCCCTCGGCCCCCGGTGATGCCGATGCAGAGGGACATTTCCCAGGTGGTTTGGGGCAGGAAGCACACCACAGCTGCCCTGTGCTTGCCCATATCCCACCCCCACCTGGAGCACACAAAGCCACCCCTGCCACCAAGCCAGGACCTGGGCTGCCTAGTGTCCCCTTGCACCCTGGGGGCTCACAGGTGTCCCCCCTCTCCTCAGGGACTGCCCTGCACGGTCAGGAGCAGGCAGAGAAGGGCACCCAGGAACAACCCCATTGGGAATCTCCCCCATGCAGCCACCATTTCTCCCAGAAGCTGTTAACATTCCCACTGTTGTCTGGAATAACTGGGGATTGCTGGGGCTTGTGTTTCCTACCTGCGCCCCCACCCAGCTGTGACTCAGTGCCAAAACAGTGGGAATTAGGAACCCAACAGCCTTTCGAGCAAAGTGTGACTCACAGGCCAAGGCTTTCTGCTCCAGGAGCCAGCTCTGCAGTCACGCTCTGTCTGTGATTCCCCTTAATAATACCAGTTTCATTCCCTTCCTCCCACTACCCATCCAACTACCACTCCAAAATAAAGGGTGCCCATTCATCTTTTTCTGCCTAATTCTGCCTTCAAAGACGAGCTTCAGCTTGTGCAGAAACCAGGCAGCTCCCAAGCTCATCTCCCATCCCAAAGACTGGTTTTCAAAGGAAACTGGAAGCCAGGCAGAAAGGGAGAACAGCTGGTGCAAGCCTTGTCTTTACATAAAACATGATCCCAAACCCCAAAAAGATGACCCTGAGGGCTTGGATGTGCTTTTCAAGTCTGTCAGATCCAGGGGGCTTTCCCCACCAGCTCCCAGGCCACACATACATGCACTTTTATGGGACAGATCTTAAACATCCCTTTACACACAGCCACGGGAGCACGTTTTTGAGGAGCAGGAAGAGGCAGAGGCCCAGAGCATCCCTGGCTCTGTCCACATCATCTCCCCCTGCACCCTAACAGCACAGGAGAGGACAGAGCCACAGCCCAGAGCGAGACCAGGAGCTCTGTTAATGAGACTGCATTAGTGAGGGCTGGAACTGGAAATGCACCCAGGTGTCCCCCAGAGCACAGAAACAGAGAACCAGGGTAAGTCAAGGCTTGGTGGACAGGCCCCTTGCAATAACAACTTTGATGGGGAGACAGATTTTTTTCTCTGCGCTGCTCCCCAAGCCCCTTCCTGCCAGATCCCAGGCACGGTGCTGCAAACAGGAGGGAGAACAAAGCCAAAAGGCTTCTTTAGGTTTAATATACAAAACCCAGGCAGCTCAATCAAGCAACAAAAGCTAAATGTCATTTCCTCCCGTGGCACTGCCACTCTGCTCACCATTGTGCACGTCTGACAGCTTGTCATGGTTGTGAGACACCAGGGACACAGCCTGGGAGAGGCTGGCACAGAGGAGAGGGGAGGAAGGCTCAGTCCTGCAGCCACCACAGACACAGCATCAAGAGAGATGGGACACCTGGGTGAGCTAAAGGGCACAAGTGACCCCGCCAGGCACAACCACACAGGGCAGGTGGGAAACAGCACAGAACCATGGAATGGATTGGGTCGGGAGGGACCTTAAATCCCATCTCATCCCACTCCCTACCATGGGCAGGGGCACCTCCCACTATTCCAGGGTACTCCAAATCCTGTCCAGCCTGGCCTTGGACACTTCCAGGGATCCAGGGGCAGCCACAGCTTCTCTGGGCACCCTGTGCCAGGGCCTGCCCACCCTCACAGGAAACAATTCCATCCCAGTATCTAATCTAAATCTCCCCTCTTGTAGTTTAAAACCATTCCTCCTTGTCCTGTCACTGTCTACCCATGTAAAAAGTCACTCTCCCTCTTTTTATAAACCCCCTTTAGGCACTGGAAGGGGCTTTAAGGTCTTCTTAGAGCTTTCTCTTCTCCAGCTCTCAGCCTGTCTCCATGGCAGAGGGGCTCCCGTCATTCCAAACAAGCCTCACCCAAGAGGACACAGGCTGCCCTTAAAGACAGCCCCACACAGAGCTCTGCAGCCTCAGGCACCCCAAAACCTGTCGCCACATTCCAAACCTCCAGCTGAATGAGGCTGAAGTTTCCAGCTCCAGCTCCTGGAGCTCTTCCCCTCATTCTTGCCCAGCCAAGCTGCAAAAGTGCTTGGCTGCCTGTTCCAGCTAAGAGGATTAATGGGTGCTCAGCACCTCTGCGAAGCACGGGCTGAGTCACCAACACCAGATTTAGGACTTCCAGCACCAGCACTGCCCACTCCCATGCCCTGGCCACGGACATTGACTTGTTCATAGGTTACAATGATCAGTTGCAGCAAAAAATAGGAATCCATGCAGTCACACACATTTTCCTGCTGGCATCTCAGCAGGCAAGGGAGGTGTGAGCACTGGGAAGTTTGGAGTATAAGTGTCACAAACACTTTATTGACTAATTCCAAGTGGAAACTTTCCACTTAATCCAAAACACTTCCAAGTTCCTTGCTAGTTTTCTGCTTTAAAATGCAGATATCTTTCCATATGGACAATGTCATTTGGAAGCAGAAATGCTTTGTTCAAAATGCCAAAAACACAGTGGGAAAAATCAGTCAAACTCTCAGCCATGTAGGACAGCCCCTCAGAGCCACCCTTTGGGCATCTTTACGTGCCATCTTTGCCTGTCTCATGCTGTGTGCTGCTAACACAGGAGCTGTTCTCTCAGTGCAATTTCCCAGCCCCAGAACTTGCCAGGTCCTCCTGTCCCACACCACAATTGTGTGCCTGAACACAGACATGCTGTCAGAGCTGAGGAGATATTTTTAAGCACCCAAAAACAACTAAGCACAATCCTGCCAGGAAAACATTCCCCACTACCCCTCCCCACCTCAAAGCCCATCACACTGCACAGTGAAGACACGAACCAGGATATCAGCGTGGAACAGACCCTAAAGGAGAGGAGGTAACAGCTCCCCATGGCAAAAAGCAGCTCCTCGGTCCAGCTTCCCACAAGGCTTGGAACAGGCTCTGACCCTGGGAGCAAGAGAAACACCTGGACCCACCTCTACCCCACAGGAGTGCAAAGATGATCCCAAGCACCCCTTCTTCAGCTGGATAGCATCTAATGACATGGGCAAAAACAGGCCCAGCAAGTTAGAATTTTTATGTAATCGAATTCTTACATAACCTAATTTATTGCTAATTAACACCAACTTCCAGCTCAGGTACTGAGAGAAGAAAGGTAGCAGAACCCTGAAGGTGTCACCCTGCAGGCCCAGCACAGAAAAACTCCTCTCCTCCCCCTATCCCACACTGAGCTTCCCTGGCCACCCCAAGCCAGAGAAAATCTCCTCTCCTGGAGCCCACTGAGGACATAGGGTCTTCACCCTCAGGTTTTCGGGGTTGTCAGCTCTGCTGCCTCCAGGGCTGAAGGTGCCCCCAGGAGTAGAATGCAGGATCCAAACCCTGGCACAAATTTCCCCCTGTATTCCCCTATCCTGAATATCTTCTTTCCATAACTAGGCAGCAATCTCCTGAGGAGCTCATCAAAGCCCTTCTGTGGGGACCCTGTGGGGCTCTGGGGACCACAGAGAAGGGGAGAGGTCAAAGAGGGACCATCAACTTCCTGAAGCCAGAGAATGGATCTTTCTCAGAAGAGTCCTGGGCCAACAGTGGAAGCCTCTGAATCAGTCCCCAGGTCCCTGCCTAGAGGAGAAATTCCTCTCAGAAGCCACCTCTGGACAGGACTTGGGATTTTTAACGACTTTCAATTGGGATTTTTAATGATTTCTTTAAATGAATTAGTTACTGTTGCAGGTCACCTCTGTGGTGATAAAACTGGCCTTCTCCAATAGCTCGGCTTTCCTGTGTTGTACCCAGACTGAGAGCAGCTCCAAGAGTGTCCTTGACAACTTCTCCCACACCCATAACTCTGACTGCTGTCCTCCCAGAATCCATGCAGGCCCCCAGGGTCCCAGCCGAGTGCTCTGTCAGGCTGGCTCACTGCTGAGCAGCCCTGGCAGCAAACAGCAGCCTGGGAAGTGCCATCATGCTCCAGACAGTTCCAGCCTACCCTGGAGCCCCCCAGCTCTTTCACAGCGGGCAGGACTGCTCTCTCAGCCCACTGACAGCACAACAGGACAATACTGATGTTCTATTCCACTTTGCAAAAGCTGCAGGAACCCAAAATCAGTTGTCCAGACCTTTCAGTTTACACACAGCTCACTAAAAGAAGAGCTATTTAGTATAACTTTCCTTTGCCTTCCATTTCCCCTCCATTCCAGAGCAGAGCCTCTGTGCCTTTCCAGACAACACACAGAGCTGGGCACAAGCACTCAAGGCTGGCACCACAAGATAGCACAAAGAAGAACCCGCCAGAGCTCAGCAAGCACCTCTTGTGCTTCACCCACAGGCACCTGCACCCAGTTCTGCAGACAAATCCTCATCTCCCTGCCATGCCCTGGGCTCTCATCCCTCACGGAGCAGTCCTGCTCCAAGCCTGTCACCTGGAGTTTCTCCTTCATCCATCACTGCCTCTGCTAGACAGAAAAGAAGTTGCTGCAAATAAATCAGCTGCCTCACTGGGCTGGGCTTGGCTGGGGTGTTTACTCACACTGCCTGCCCCTGTCCCAGCACAGCTGCCCAGGGGACACCCTGATCCCCACCTTGCCACACCTCGTGCCTCCCAGCCCCAGGGACACCTGCCCAGGTGACTGACTCAATAACAGGAGGCAGCCGTGCCACAGCCCCTCCTGCAGCACAGGGCTCAGGCTGCAGGAGCCTCCAGCTGACACAATGCAGAGGGACAAACCAGGACACACTGTGCCACAGGTGAGAGCAGAGGCTGAAGAGTTCCTGCAAGCAGCACCTTTGCCCAAAAGCACCTTGAGTGAGATGATCTCCTGCTGGGCTCCACTTCTGTGCACAAGTCTGAGCTCACAAATTCTCAAGCCCAGCAGACTTACTCATCCCAGCTCACTCATGTTGCTTTATCTGGAGGCGTAGTTTAAAAATGCAGGAATATTATTTAAAACCATAACTGCACACCTGCTGATTTCTGTCAGGTCCTGTGAGAATGCGTGGGACCACTATATTTAGAATTTAATAACTCCAGTCAGTGGAAGCTCTCGACTGAGTACCTGCCTACATCTGTTCCCTGTGGTCCCAGGGGATTATGCAGCCTTGGGAACCGTGGTGGGAGCCTGGCTGCCCTGAGCAAGACCAGGGCAGGGCTGTGCTGAGGGCTGTTAGACATCAGTCACCCTGCTGAACCTGGGCTGCAGGACCTCTGGAACCTCCGTGCACGTGGAAATGTGGGAGCTGAGGATCTCATCTCCATGCTTCACTTGCCCACAACAGAGTGAAGAAAGGAAATAAAAGCAGAAAGCTGATCAGCAGAGCTGGAAGAAGCACCATCTACAGCAAGGGCAGGGCCAGACCTTGCAGCAGCAGCATTGTGTAGGTTTTTGGATCTCAGCCATGGAGATTTCCTGGGTTTTCTCAAGGTACAGACACTGGGGAGGCAGCAGGGGAACAGGCAGAAGCTCAAGTAGCTGGGTTGACAAGTGACACTGATTTCAAAGCATCCCACACTTCAATCACTTAGTTTTAGTTTCATAATCAACCGCAGCAATCAAGGGAATGGGCTCAGTATCCACAGGTGCACTCAAGGCCTGTCACTGTGGGGGTCAGGGACACCAGGAAATCTGTTCACACACTCTCATCCAGGCCAGAGGAGCTGCCCTGGAGCAGCTGCATGGCCCAGGAGGCAAAACAGGCAGAGCACAGCTCCCTGCAACTCGAGCTTGGCCACACCAGAGCAGCTGGGCACACACAGGATCTCTGCTTGTGGGCAGGGGGTCCATGAGCCCCACACAGCACTGAGCCCTGACGGGCAGTGGCCTTGTGGCCACATCTGCTGCAGAGTGAGCCACAGTCCTGCACAAGGGGACAACTCAGACACAGAATGGTTTGGGCTGAAGGGACCTTAAAGTTCATTCCGTTCCATTCTCTGCCATTGGCAGGGATGTCTTCCAGCAGAGCAGGCTGCTCAGAGTCCCACATCCACAGCCAGCATCCCCAGGAAAATTTGGTACGTGAGCTACAACCATCAATGCCACTTTTGTGTGGCTCACATCCCAGGGCTAGGAAGGCACCACAACATCTCCCACTGCAGAGGAAACCACCCAACTCACCCCACACGCCAAGGTTCAGGACAATAGCACCCTGTGCATGGGGGTGGCACCTCCTCCTCTCCCTCGGGCTAGGCACTGGCACACACTTGGCTGCACACAGCAAACCCCAGGCACGCCCTGCACCCAGCAGCACCTGGACAACAGACCTTCCTCACACCCAGCTCCACAGCAGCACAGCAAAAACCCGAGGGCAGAAACCAGGGTTTCTGTCTACAGCACCAAAAAAGAGCAGAACAAAGCTCCTGGCTCTGCCAGGAATGTTTCTGGAGAAACGAGTGAGCGGGGAAGAGGCGACTCCTCCCCAGCCACCGGGAAAAGAGGGGAGACAGCGGCGGCTGTGCGTGCCTCACTGTCTCAGCAGCAGCACAGCAGCAGCAGGAGGGGCTCCAACTTCATTTGAATCTGTAGATATTTTAAATACCTTTAGAGTAGAAAGTGCTCACCAGCCACGGAGGAAGGCAAGTGAACGCCTTGGTATTATTTTTTTGTCCTGTGTGTCCCTACGCAGACCTACACCCCACAGCAGGGAGGCACCAACTGCAGGTCGGCAGGAGATTTGGGGATGCACTGCTCAGGCTGAGCCCACAAAAATGGGGAAGAGCCCAGAGCAGCACTGAATACTAGCTCTGTCTTACATGCTGTACAAAACACCCAAGGAGAAGCCACCCAGGCACAGAGCAATTTTCTTAATTGCAGTAACTGTGTTTAGATGCAAAACAAGGACGTGTGCAACCCCCCTCACACAACTCTGAGCACTCACACGCTCCTAGAGAATTTCCAGTCAGCCCAAAAGCCACCTTCCCCATCCCCACTGTGATCCCCTCCCAGTCCATACCCCAGAGAAGCTGCCGATGAGCCGTGTGTCTGTCTGCCCAGAAGAGCTCCCCTCTTCACTGCCCAGAGCCTTCCAATGTGACAGGAGGCTCCATCAGCACCTCAGATTCCACTTCACCTGAGCAGCCACTTCTTGGTGCCCCTGCAGAGAGGCCTTTGCACGGGGCAGGTGGAGGGAAGGGTGATTTTGGTGTAATGACCTCAGTCCTCTCATGAGGGGACAGTGCAGTGGCACAGCAGAGAGCACCAGGCAGAGGAAGCAAGGCACAGGTGCATGTGGTCACCCATCAGATGCCCAAGATGTGCCACTGACACCTGGGACGTGCCCTGGGCAGTGAGACAGATGCCAGGTCACAGAGCCTGCCAGAGACATCCCACAGCGATGAGCTCTGCAGGAGCCCCACACGGGAACGGGGTGATGCTCCCAGAGCCCTTGGCTTGCTCCCAACCCCCTCCCAGCCCCCAGGGAGGTAAACACAGCAAAGCACCGAGGATTGCACATGCCATGCCCCAAGCACACACGGAGGCACCGGGACAGTCGGGTCGCTGCCACCCCGTACCTGCACTCGGCGACACTACAGCAACAGCTCCCGCTCCGCCGGCCCCAGCGCCTGGAGCGCAGCTCCGGCCTCGACTTCCTCAGGCTGAAATACTCCGTCAGCTTCCCAAACGAGGCCATGGCTCCCGCCGGTGTCCCTGCGTCCCTCTGCACACTCGTGCATGCTACACTCCAGCTGTGCCCGCTGCCCCGTGCGCTCCACCAGCCCTCGGCACTGGGAAAGAGCGGGGCCAGAGGGACCCGGCGCAGGCCAGGAGGAGTTCAGCCACCACAAGTTACTTGGACAGTCCACAGCGTGCTCCAGCCAGCCCTCAGATCTGGAGGGTGCTAAGTCCTATCTCCCTGAGCCAAACGATGGTCACAGCTCAGGACAGCCGGCGACTGCACATGTATTTCATGTGATGCTGCAGAGCTGAGTGAAGGAGGAAGAGGAAAAATTAAAAGCGTTCGCTGGAAAAGGTCCCTCGGTAGCACTGGCACAAGTCTGCGAGCCCCCACGGCGAGTGGCACTGGGCAGGTGCAGGAGCTGCCCTCTGAGTAGGTGACCCAGCGTGGCTGTGGTGGCCCTCGGATGAAGAAGGGGATGGGGTTTGATCTCAGAGGCGATGAGAAACCCCAAGAAATCAGCTGCTCAGATGAATTTCCAAAGGGTCTATTCTTACAGCGTGGAGAGGATCCCCGCTTGCTCTTCCCAAAGCTATTCAGAGTCCACCAGCCTTCCTCCCTCCCTGTTTTCCAGAGCAGAAGGCACACTCAGCTGCCAGCAGCACCAACCTACCATGACTTTCCAGCCTGTCACCAAACACCTGAGCCTAAGGAGAGGGACAGGCATTTAAAGCAAGCGAGGCTGATCCAGCTGGAGGTCACCTGTGAGCTCTGCTCCCCATGCTCCAGCACAAAGCCTTTCCAACAGCAGACAGCAGACACGGGGATGCTGTGAACCCGAAGGGAAATCCTCCTGCCAGCCCTCCCCTAGTCAGGAGCACTTGTCTGCATCCTCGGTGCCTGACGCCAGCTGGGCGGAGAAAAAACAAGGGCTTCAGAAAAAAACACCCAAATCTTGCTCCAGCCCCACAGAGCAAAGCCAGATCAAGTCAGTGAAGCTTATCCGGGGAAGGGGTGTCTGACGGTGACTCCCCACCATGACAAGAGAGGAAACAGCAAGGAAAACTGGTGGTAACTCAGCTGGCAGAGCCCCAGGCTCCCCGAACACCCTTTTATCCCTCCGGTGTGGATGCCATGTTAAAAAATAAACAACCTGCATGCACTGCTATTTCCCTGCTTAGAGCCATCCCCTGAAAGCAGCCCCCTCGCCACCAGGGACGGCCATCCACTGCCGAAAGCCCTTCCTGACCTCCGCTTCCCTCCCCCCTTATTTTCTTCCTTTTCCTGCGGACTCTGGCTCAGCTTTCCCCTCGGAATTAAATGCCTGAGCAGCTGGGTGCGCCCCGCGGAGCACGGCCCGGGGACAGCCGGGCAGCCGCCCCCGCCGGCAGAGTCACAGTGCCCGTCCCCTCGCCGCGTTTTTTGGGGATAATTTGTCTGCACCATCCCCACTCCCTGCTCCCGTTCCGGGCGCTGACGTTCATGCCGGCTAACAGAGCGAGCCGCCGCAGACCTGCACACAAAGCAGGGGGCAGGCGATGCTCGGAGGGGACCCCGCCAGCGCCTCCACCGGGCAGGCACTCGGTCCGCGGGCACCTTCTCCTCCCCGGCACACACGGGGAGGGAGAGCGGGGCTGCTCCCCTCTCGCAGCTGGGGAATACAGCCGCTCACGCACTGCTTCGCCGCAGCCGCCCCCCCGGCTCCCACCTGTCCCTGCGATCCGCCGATCCGCAGGGTCCGGAGCGCTGCCCGGCTCGCCGGGCTCGCAGAGCACCCGCCCGCTGCCTCCGCGCGGTTGCACCGCCACCGCTCTCATCTGCCATCGGCTCCCCGCCGCCGACCGCGGTGAAATGGAACACGCCAAAGAGGTCACAGGAGCCGGAGCGGAGGAGACGGGAGAGCAGAGGGGGCTGGCAGGAGGCAGCGGGAGGCAGCCGAGGGGGAGAGCAGAGGAGGGGAGACAGAAAAGGACAAACTCTTGTTTCCCTGCTATGGGAAAAGGCACAGCAGCGGCTCTCCCGGAGGAAACCGGGCTCAGGCACACACACCTTGGAGCGTGAGCAGGACAGCGGGCTCACCTGGCAGCGGTGATGTTACCTGCTCCTGGCTATGCCAAGGCAACAGGAGAGGGGGCTGGCAGGGCAGCAGGAAGAGTGCAGAGGAAGAGCGGCATTCATTTGAATCCCTCGCTTCCCCCCTTCCTCCCACCACCTGGGAGGGCAGAGGAGCAGCGACGCTGCCCCAGGGATCCTCCTTTGGCGTCTGCAAAGCACAACTGTCTGGGGACAAAAGGGCAATTTAGAAGACTGCACAAAAAAAAAAACAGCAGGAGGATTCGACAGACTGCTGGACACAAAATAGAAGGAGCAAGGCAGACTTCCCCAGCATTCCAGCTGCAGCCGGGGACACCACACATTCCTGCAGCTCCCTGCGGTGGGGGGCAGGTAGGAACCACAGCTCTTGGCAGGGAGTCAGCCTCCCTATAAAGTTGCAGAGCTCAGTCTGTGAGCCCAACAGTGCCAGCACTTGGCAAACAAACAAGAGGAAATGCCATCTTCACGAAACCTCTGGATAAGCTGGGGATGGTGACTTTGAAGGTACCAATGCCTGAAAGCTCAGACAACTCCATAAACCCCTCCACCTGTGCCCAAAAAGAGGATTCAAGCCCCTGGACCAGGCTGACTGGGACCCGTCTGGCTGACAGCACAACCAGTGCTGGCACAGAGGCAACACAAGCTCCCACATCATTCCTCTGAGTTACAGCCTCTGCTTTTGTGCTGGTGCCTTGGGGCAAGCGAAGGGCTGTGTCCTTTGCCCTAAGGACACGGAACTGCCCTCAGACCCTTCCTTGCTCAGAGTGGTCAGCCCTTCAAACAGGGCTGTCACACCAGCTGGCCCCCAGAGGAGCTCGGCAGCAGAGGCAATCTGCCAAGATGTTGCTGAACTCTCTAATTTCATATTTACAATCTGCTGTGCTGGGGTTTGCAGCCACACACTCAGCGATGCAACAGCTTCCCACTTCCACTTATCAGTGGAATTAAACACTTCATAAGCAAAACAGTGGTTTAATTTGCAGACGCATAAACTGATTTTTAAGAGGAGCTGTGGAGGAGATGTAAAAGCAGGAATCAGAACCGCACGATGCTGGGACTTGAGGGATGCTGAGCATGGCAGCACAGGTATCACCCAGCCCTGGCACAGGCATCTCACACAGGCTGCAGCATTTGGGAGGAGAAAATACCCACGAGTCAAACACAGCCTGGTTGTCTGGGTCATCTCACACATTCCTGTGTACATACTGCTTTAGGCCCTAGAGACCAACATTCCCCATTTCAGAACCCTCCAAACACAATGAAGCCATCACAGATATGGGAACCAGCACTGCTCCCAACCTGCAATCAACCACAATGCTTTTTCAGGCAGAAATCATCAGAGCAACATCCCAGCAGCTCAGACATCCTATGTGTGAACTCAGAAGCTTCTCTACCAGGTCTTGGGGTGTGCCAGCACAGTGGGATAAGCCACACAGCCCTGGAAGGTGGCCCTTGCACAATTCTTGCAGCCCCGGCCCCTATGCTCCTGAGCTCATTGTGAGCAAACCAGATCTGGTTACATCTCTGTGACTTCCCCAGGCAGTTTTTGCTCCAATTACACTTCTTCAATATGGATAGGCAGAAGCAGGCAAAGAGGAAAAGGAGGTTCCATTGAGCTGACAGCTGCTCCATCCACTCCTACAGTCCAAGAGGACCCTTCCTGTTTTTTCTCCAGGGCTCCAGTGCTCCAGTTTCCCTCCACACCTAGACTACTCAACATAAACTTTCCAGCCCTGGCTCTTCTGGGGTGCTGCATCTCTAAAAGCCACTCAGCAGCTGATGCAGAGCCCATCCTGTTCCTCCTTCAGCCATGCTTCCCATAGCTTATCCCTTCCCCAGGACAGCACGGGGGATGCTCACCAGTACCCAACCTCCCAGTGAGTGGGGGAAGCAATTAAAAGTTCAAGCCATTGTGGGAGCAGCAACCCCATCTCCACAAGCAAAACCTGGGCT
The DNA here is from genome assembly GCF_050655825.1 of Lonchura striata. Classification (NCBI taxonomy): domain Eukaryota; kingdom Metazoa; phylum Chordata; class Aves; order Passeriformes; family Estrildidae; genus Lonchura; species Lonchura striata. The sequence continues at coordinate 15,863,873 of NC_140716.1, read as the reverse complement.
GGTTTCAGGCTCCCTTTCCCTTTGTCCCTTTCCCAGGCTGGCTGATACCTGGAGAGCAGAACTCCAGCAACGCAGAGCATGGAGCCCAGCAGGATGCACAAGTGCAGTCCTAGACTGGAGGTGTGACACTGAAAAGTGACAAGAGCAGAACAGTCTAGAAAAGCTGCCAGGTGGGCCAAAGGAGGAGCTGGAGCCTGAGGAGCTCATCAGGGACAGAGCCAGAACAGGGGGCACTGCTGCCTGCTCATCCCAGGATGTCCTGTGGCAAAGAGGTCATTTCACCATGGGAGTTCTGTTTCCATCTATTGTCATCAGAGTCCCTTTCCCCACAAGGGAAAAATACCTGCAGAGATCCCCAAAACTGGGTGAGAGGAAGCTTCCTAATCCCCCAAGAACATCTGTGTCCTCAGGTCACGTGAAAGAGAATCTCTTATGATCCTTCTTTTAGTGCCAGCTGGGGAGGGACTGGCCTCTCAAGTTACCTGAAAGCACCATGGGGACCTCAAAGGACTTTGGGGCAGGGATTTTCCAAACTGCTGAAAACTGGACACTGTCACACACAGCTGATGTCACACATCAGCTCCCAGACAAATCTTTCAGCCAATTCAGAAGAATTATGATAAACTTTTTTTTATTTCATTCTGAGCATTAATCCTTGTGTTTAGGAAGTAAACTTCTTCCACCCTATTTTAAATATACCCACAGTGACTGAGGCCAAATTTTTCACTGCTGGTTAACCCAGCGCACAAGAGAATCATCAAATGTTTTGGGATAGTTATAAAAATAAAAATGTAATACGTTATTTCACAGAATGTTCAAAACCAATTAGCAACATGTGCATGTGAAGAAATATGTTAAATGCAAGTATGAACTGATTAAAGAAACAGATGCACAAGAGACATTGGAACAAACTGAGAGGAGCCCATGGAGATGCCCCAAGAGCTGGAGCCCCTCTGCTCTGGGTCAGGCTGGGAGAGCTGGGGGTGCTCACCTGGAGAGGAGAAGGCTCCAGAGAGAGCTCAGAGCCCTTCCAAGGCCTAAATGGGCTCCAGGAGAGCTGGAGAGGGACTTTGGAGTGACAGAACAAGAAGGAATGGCTGTCCATTGACCAAGGGCAGGATTAGATGGGATGTTGGCAAGAAATTCCTCTCTGTGAGGGTACATGAGTGGGCTTGGCAGTGCTGAGGTAACACTTGGACTCAATGACCTTGGAGGACTTTTCCAATCTAAATGTCTCCATCCAGAATTCATCAAAGCATTTCATCTTGATTCTAAATGTGCTTGTGCTCTGTGCAAACATGAGCCCACAGTGGTACAACACGCTGCAGGTCCTCTCTGGTGCCCAGTGCCCTGGAGAAACACCTTTGGAGGTTCCTGGAGCTAACTCCTGGGAACAGCATGGATCTGGGAGCGACACACTTGCTGGCAGAGCTGTGGGGCCCTCTGGGAAGTGCTACATCTCAATACAGCTGTAATAAAGTGCAGAGTGTGCAAGAGGCTCAATAATTTCAGTCTAAGCAGGCACTTTGCTGTAATTGCCAGCTCTATTACATTACTCACACACTTCCATGCCGGTACCTACCATGAGCCAACCACATCAATTTACTGATTTACCCAATGTATCACTTAGCACAACCACTCTAATTCCAGCAGCAAACCCAGATGTGTTGCTCAAATGAAGGTAAAATACCGTCATTCTCAAATTAAATTAAAATACCCTCCTTCTTGGAATAACGTAGAATCACATACGGAGACCATTTCACTACAAAGATGGGGAAGGGTCTCAGGGGGAAGCCATAGGAGGAGCAGCTGAGGGCACTTGGTTTGTTCAGCTGGAGGAGATGGAGCACAGAGCTCACCAGGGCTGCAGCTTGTCCTGAGGGGCAGCTGCAATCTCTGCCTTGTGACAGGGACAGGAACGGCTGGAGCTGTGCCAGGGCAGGTTTAGGCTGGATTTTAGTAAAAGGTTTTTCCCCAGAGGGTGCTGGGCACTGCCCAGGCTCCCCAGGGAATGGGCACAGCCCCGAGGCTGCCAGAGCTCCAGGAGTGCTTGGACAGTAATCTCAGGGATGCACAGGGTGGGATTGTTGGGGTGTCTGTGCAAGGCTGGGAGCTGGACTCGTGATCCTCGTGGGTCCTTCCTATGATTTTATGAAAATTCACCTTCCCAGAGAAGCACCCAGGAAGCAGAGATGGAATCACCACCAAATTCAGCATGGCAGCACAGACACAGCCCCAGCCCCCAGCCCAGAGATGCCGGTGCTGATGCAGTAACCCACCTGCAGCAGCTGATCAGCAGCTATTCCTTTTTGGAGCAGCATGGGATGTGCATGCTCCTGAAATCCAATTCCCTTTTTAAAGCCCCAGATGGAAACTGCCAGGTTATTTCATCCCACTTCAAAAGTTTCTCCCCACTGGCAGCACTGTGCAGTTAAATCATGGGCACACAGGGATAATTACCTCCCAAAAGCAGGGCTGTCCCTGCTGCTGCTCCCTGACAGCTGCATAAAAACCTGGCTCAGGCTTGCAGGGAAGAGATAAGGGCAGGGAAAAGCAGTCAGCAGCACAGGCAGTTGGAGGTCACAGAGGCCTTTAGACGCTTGCTAAGTGGAAAAAAAAAAAAGAGAGAAAATTGATTGATACCTCCTAAAAATAGTTTGTTGGGTTCAAAAGGACTGAAGAAAGTCTAAAACATCAACAGTGAGGTGATGAGAGTAAACACAGCCAAATGAGAAACAAAGGCAGGATAATTTGAGGACATTTGGAGCTGGCAGGGCTCTCTTAAGGGCAAGGGGTGCTGCCTCTGCTGAACCACTCCCCATTACAGCCCCATTGGCGCTGCCCTCACACTGCTTGAGATCCACCCAAAATTCATTTGATCCCCAGGGAATGATCTCAGCCCCAAGGCTGCCAGAGCTCCAGGAGTGTTTGGACAACTCTCTCAGGGATGCACAGGGTGGGACTGCTGGGGTGTCCGTGCAGGGCCAGGGGCTGGACTCAGGGATCCTTGTGGGTCCCATCCAAGTCAGGACATTCTGTAATCCTATGATTCTTTCAAATCAAAAGGGACAAAACCCCCTGATCCTGCCCAAGTGGGGCAAACTGGGACATGTATAATCCCCACTTACTCAAGCATCCTGGGAACAGACCCAGCTCACTGCACACCAGTTGTTTTTTTCCCTGAAAAACGAGCCCTGGCAAAACCCAAAGCAAAAATTGGAAAACTCATTAATATGATCAAGGGTTTCAGAAAATGGAAAGGAGAATAATTCATGCAATTAGAGCCCAGCAAACTTCATCAGTCTTCAGAAAAAAAAAATTATAATCAATATGGAGCAAGCAGTCTCCAGGCTTGGAGAACAGGGGACTGGATCGATGCAGTTGCCAACATCCACAGACAGCAGAGCTCCAAGGAGGAGCAGCCCTCTCCCACAACTGGCTCCTGACAATTGTGTCCCCCACCACCCCTGTCACACCCAGGGGGACTGTGACAAGGGTTTTGGGGCCAGGACTCGCAGTGCTGAGGCTGGGGAAAGACGAAGCAGGAAGGAGACAGAGGGGTTGTGCCCAGCTGCCAGCCCATGGGGCAAAGCCACCCCAGCCACATAATATTCACTGTGAGTTGTGCTGTCCCCACTCATCCTGGTCCTGTACACATTGTGGTGGCTGTTCAGTGAGCCCCTGCTGCTCCCTTCACCCCAGCCTTGTGCCCACAGCTTCCTAAACCACCTGTGACTGCCCATGGCTGCTGTGTCCCCCCATGGGACTCACCAGAGCTGGGAGAGAGCACCAGTGGCCACAGGCTGGAGGGGGATCAAAATTCAATTAACAGCCAGGCATAGAAGATCACCTCATACCAACAAAATGAGCTGGATGAACATCTGACCTCTCAGCACTTGGCATGGCCCGCTTGCAAGGGAACTATGGATAAATGACAGAAACCAGGAATCACAGAATGATTTGGGTTAGATGGGACCTTAAAGCCCATCTTGTTCCACCCCCTGCCATGGCAGGGACACCTTCCACTGTCCAAGGCTGCTCCAAGCCCTGTCCAGCCTGGCCTTGGGCACTGCCAGGGACCCAGGGGCAGCCACAGCTGCTCTGGGCACCCTGTGCCAGGGCTCACCACCCTCACAGGGAAAAATCTCTTCCTAATATGCAACAGTCTCTGTGGGAAATGACTCATCCACAAGCTCAAGCTTCCCTCGGAGTTGTATGAAGTCCTTCCACTGATCCCATGGCCACAGAGGTACAGTCCTGAGCACCTCTCCTTCCCAGAGCTTCATAACTCAAGCTCACCTGGACCTTGGAGCACTGGCAGCAGACCCAACCTGGCAGCTGGGGTTGGTGTAGTGGAGATGCTGTTCCAGGAAGGAGATGGTGCTTTGACCCCATGGAATCTGAATCCTCCCTGCTCCCCAAATAAGAACTGTATCCCTCAGGAAGCACTGGCCCAGAGGGGCACACACATCCTCAACAAGCACAGGATCCAACACCCGGCATCATTTCTACTTCCAACCTATTTCTTTTCACCTCTCAAGCAATAATTATCTCATTTCTGCATCAAGAGAATCTATTAAAATCTTACTTCTTTCCCAAACAATAGATTAACATAATCCTTTTACGCCACCGAGCTGGCCCTGCCTGTTGCAGTCAATGATTGCAAACTTTCAAGCCTGGAGTAAAATTTTAACTTTTCCTGTCAAAACTCTGAACAGCACAATCACTAGCTAGACAGGGATGTTGGATTTACACAGAATAAGGCTTTCCATTTAAATTAAGGCCAAAGATTTCCCCCACGTTATAGCAATTTAATTAAAACAAAGTCAAAACAAACCTCTACAACTTCAGAAACGCTAGTTGTGTAAAATTAAAACCTCCAGGACTGCCAGAGTACAGAGCCCAAATAGCACCCAAGGGAAAACAAATACTTTGACTTATTTTAGGAGAATAAGACAACTGACAAAGCAAATCACATCCAATCCTTCACAATATAGGTAAAATATTTAAAGCCCCATTGGGCAGGACAAAGACAATTACCCAGATGGTCAGTGCCACCAAAATGAGCAGTTGCATAGTGAGCTGCTCACCTGAAAGGAACTCTGCTGCCATCCAGCTCCAAGACACTGCTGTCCCTTCTCACACCCCACGTACAGGCAGCAGGGACAGAGCTCCTCTCATGGAGCTGCTTGGGGCACTCACATCAGCTCTGACAGCTCAGGGACCCCCACGGGTCTGGAAGCTGGTGGGATTAGCTGTGCATGGGGCAGCCATACACGGGGGTTCAGGGAGGCTCCTCCACTTTCCAGCATTAGCCCAGAGGAACCCAGCTGCTTCCAGGACTCTGCTCCACGTGCTCACGGTAAGCCAGGAGCACATGGCTCAAACCCAACACTACAGCCCTGTGTGGTGAGATGCTGCTGTGGACAAAGGATGCAGAGAAGGAGGGAGACCCTGCACCCATGTGCAGCATCAGCTCTTCTCACCTCCATTCCCACCTTTACCTCGCTGCTGCCTTCAAAGAGTGCTGCCCTGCTGACAGAGGGAGGTGTTTGTGCAGGCTGATGGGAACTGGCTGTGGGACAGGTCTGTGTCACACTGTGAAACTCACACCACCAGCAGAAAAGAGCAGAAATTAGTCAGCTCAGCTGATCTGCTGAGAACCAAAACACAACCCAGTCCAACCACACTGCCTCAGCACCGGAGTGAGCTGACTCATCCCACAGCAAGCACTGGACCTGACACAGGGGCAGGGGAAGGAGGGGACTCCTTCCAGGGCTGGGGGTTTGAACCTTGTCCCAGCACCCACTAGGGGATGAGCAATGTGAAGTTGTGCCCCGAAGAACTGTGGGGAGACAACACTCCAGCCCTTACAAAGCATCTTAGGATCCTGCCTGGATCACAGAGCCTGGACCACACCAGGAAAGACACTGTAACTTCTGCACATCCAGCACATTCAAACCCCAACATTTAAGTGCTAGCTGGCCAGAGGGTTTAGCCAAGCTGTTCTGCCAAACAGCTGGGGTCAAGGATCCACTGGGCTCCCACAAGAACTCAGTGCCCTTCCCCAAAGAGAGGGGGGCAACAGCTGTAAGGCAACACCTTTTACGAACACCCCACTGGGGTCTGCCAAGCTGTGCCAGGACACAGGGGTAGCAGAGCACACCTTGCCTGCAGTGTGGAGGAAGGAGGTGCAGCATCGCAGCCACGTCCCACAGCAGAAAACCCTCCAAACTTCCAGCCCCACGATGGTCAATGTGGTGAGAAAAATAACTCACAGCACATGCTCTGCACAGGCACTGCTAGGAAACAGCAACCACTGACAGGAGGGAAACACATTTTGCTTAAAAAAGAAAGTGACTTAGAAATGGAATTTTCTACATCAGTTACCAGGTGCCATGGGAGAGGAGATGGTGGAGCACAAGGCACTGAGGTCAGTGATTCTCCCTGTCAAATACCTAAAACCAGCATCACAAGCGTGTGACAGAACAGGCGACTTACTACACCTGCTCTCATCAGCATACAAACACACAGGTTGTCTTCAGCTAAAATGCCAAGGAACCCATCCCTTAGTATCCCCAAATGAGAAAAGAAGCTTGAAGTACACCAAAGATTTGCCCATCACATTGCTGTGCACCCTTGCACGAGCAGAGACACCGGCACACCTCAGTGCACAGGCAGGACCAGCACCACGGCACCTGCAGGGCTGGGCAGCTGCCCCGTCCCACGCAGCAGCCAAGACACCTCTGCCAGCACCTCGGGCAGCCCTGGGAGCTGTGCTTTGGCCTCCCAATTGCTGGAGAGCCCCATGGGCCAAGTCTGCCTCCTGCGGGCAGGGCTGCCAGGGGCAGGCAGAGCTGGCGTTGTGCAATCCCAGCAATTAACATCATTAACATCATTAACATTGGGATATGTCCCCTCCAATAGCCCCGCAGCAAAACTCGGGGTGCTGCCTTCCCTCCAGGCAGGGCTCAGGAAGATCTCTTGGGCTCCTTCCAGGGCTGGAGCCCCTCTGCTCTGGGCCAGGCTGGAGAGGAGAAGGCTCCAGGGAGAGCTCAGAGCCCCTGCCAGGGCATAAAGGGGCTCCAGGAGAGCTGGAGAGGGACTGGGGACAAGGGATGGAGGGACAGGACACAGGGAATGGCTCCCAGGGCCAGAGGGCAGGGATGGATGGGATATTGGGAAGGAATTGTTCCCTGGGAGGGTGGGCAGGCCCTGGCACAGGGTGCCCAGAGCAGCTGTGGCTGCCCCTGGATCCCTGGCAGTGCCCAAGGCCAGGCTGGATGGGGCTTGGAGCAGCCTGGGACAGTGGAACCCTGGAATGGGATGAGCTTTAGTATCCCTCCAACCCAAACCATCCTAGGATTCTACTTTCCTGCATGGTTATCTCAGGTGCCAACAGTTCCCCACTTTGTGCCAGGCTGGCTTGAGGGCACAGGAGATGCTTCCCCAGGTGTAAGACCTCAACAGAAAAAGAGGTGTTATGCGTAGTAGACGTAATTCGCGCCATTTCTACTATGATATATGTGATATTGAGTATTTATTGGAGTATTCATATTTGTATTAGAAGTCCCCCCCACCCTCGTAGGCAAAACCTGGTGTATGTTGAAACCCGATTTACAAGTAAAAGGATGTGGCTCTCTGGAGATGCCGTATCTGAAGCGATAGCCCAGGTGCTGATCATCGTGTGAACGACCCGAGATGGTTATCATGGAAATCCTCGGGCAGATATACGGGAATACAACTCCGGAGTCGTCAATTGTTCTACCTGTCTGTTCTACCTGTCGCCAAGAAAAGAAATCTCATCAAACTATGGGACTCTGAATCGAATAAAGGACTGATTGCCGGAAATCCTGGCCTCAGGGAGCATTTTCGCTATAAAAACCACTTGTACCAGAATGGTGGTGTGGGCATGGAGGAAAACCTTCCCCTGAGGCTGACTTTTCTGTTGCACACCCAGCACTGTTCTTTCCTTGTGGCTGGCTAGATAGAATCTGATTGCAAAATAAAATTCTTTTATTTATCGGCTGGATCAATTTTCATTTATAACAGGGGGGAAACAAGAAAAAGGAAAGAAAAAAAGAAGATTGCATCTTAGCCCAAGCTGTCTAGTGCTGAATGTCACTGCTTTGGTCCCCAGCTCCCTGGCAGCAGCTCTCTGCCCTTCTGTCACACCATGGTCTCATCCACTGTCAGACCCTCAAACCCACTTCAGCCTTCACTTCCAGTGGAAGGAGTCAGCACCTCTGTAAGCCCCCAAGCTACATCCACAAGTGTCAGCTGGGGCCTGGGACACACAGGGAAAACCCTCTCCCCCAAAGGCCTCAAGAGAAGTTCTAGAAAAAGAAGTCACAACCTTACCAAAATCAGGAGCCCTCACCCTTCTCTTCAGAGTTGTTTCAAATCACCTCAATCTGCCCACAGCAGCCCTTTGGCAACACACAGAAAGCAAAAGCTGAAGACAGGCAGCCACATTTCAAATGCACAAACTGATGGGTTCCCCAGAGCAGCCTCACATGGCTCATCTCCATGGGTTCCACCACAGCTCTACCCTCATCTTGGGGCCCACAGTATCCCCACAGGAAGCAGCAGTTTTGGGTTGTTCAGCAAACCCCTGGGGCTTCTTCACATCAGCTCCTGCAGAGCATGGACAGAGGAGGGCCACAAAGGGCAACCAGCACCTGTGAATGGGCAAGGTCACCCTGTCCTACCCTGCAGCATTCAGGTGCCAAAAACAGACTGGGACTGTTTCATTCCAATATCCTCCAGCTCTGTGCTGCTGGGCCATGGTTCCAACTCAGCTGTGTCTTCTCAGCTGTTCATTTTCCAGCCAAGCTTAGCTTTCCCCACCATGCAGTGAACCCCAGGCCCCGCTTGCTGTGGGGGCTACGGTAGGAGCAGGCACTGCAGTGGCACATGGCAACCCATGCCTTCAATGCCCTTGTTGGCCAGAGATTTGGCCACAAATGGGTGGGACCTAAAGAGGTCAGGGGATGATTTTCTGCTTGGTGCTCACAGCAGGGCTGGGAAGGTGTCTCTGCCTGCCTGGACAGGTGTTGGGATGCTGCTCAGAGCCACAGAGTGACCATGCAGGAATGCTGCTCGGCAGGACCAGCCTCCCCAGCCCTGCACCAGTGCATTATAGCAGGAATAATGCACCAGGGAAGCAGCCTCTTGTCCTGCAGGAGGGACAGTCATCAGGACAATGTGACCCACTTCCTCCCCAGCACAAACAGCTTGGCATCCTCGTGCCACCCCCAGGGATGCAGAGCAGGCAGGGCACAGATGCCTTATGGACAAATCCTCACCCACATCCAGGAGAACACTTTTTAAAAGTTCATTTCATGCATGGAGCAAGGAAAATTGCAAACAAGCAGTGAAGGTGGGAAATACCAGAGGACATCAGACAGGCCACACTGTCACTGCTGCCGGGCTGGTGCTGTCCCAGCCAGGCAGAGATGGGAGATGCCAGCAGAGCAGCCAGACCTGTGAACACTCATGGATGAATGCTCTTGGAACAGCACAAGCAGCCCCACAGGGCTCAGGAATAAGATGAAGTGATAATAGGGCAGCTCTGGCACTTGGAGCAGCTTTCCTACTACAGACACTCAGCCCAGAGCACGGGAGTGGCAGTGTCTGAGCCAGGTGTCACCCATGGGGCACACCTGCCACATTGGATGTCACTGCCTGGGAGGTTGTCATAGCTGAAATCCACCTGAATCGCCTCCAGATGTAGGCAGTGAGTCCAGCCCTGGAGGAGGATAAGGGCCAGGACTCCTCTGGTCCAGATTATGTCCTGGCATCCCAAGAACCCAGCAATGAGATCACAGAGAGGTGCTCAGAGCTAAGGCTTTTTCAAGGCACCATGATGCAAGTAAAAACAGATAAAATGAAAATTAAAAATAAATAAATACGATGCAAAGCATCTTTTTCATCCACGGAAAAGCCTCCTACAGAACTAAAGCTGCAGGAGTCAAGCTGTGCAATCCAAGCTTAAAAACCCTCCCTCCAGCCTCACAGCTCTGCTGACCAGTGATATCTAGGCTCCCCAGGGAACAGTCACAGGCCCAAGGCTGCAGAGCTCAGGGATGCACAGGATGGGATTGTTGGGGTGCCTGTGCAGGGCCAGGAGTTGGACTCCATGATCCTTTTTTCACCCTCTCAGGACATTCCATGATTCTATGATAAGTCTGAATATGTCCCAGCCATCCTCAGGCCCCTTTTCTTTGGGAAGCTGCATCTCCTGCTGAACTCGGCCTGATTTGCAGATGTGTCTTTATTACCTGCCCCCTTATTTGCAGAGGAACACATCAGATTAAGGTGCCTCCCTGGCACCAGCTTTGAGTCTTTGATTTACTCTTTCACGGGTCACTGTCTCTGTAAATGTCTATCAAAAGCAATTGCCAGCACAGTCAACAGCTGCACCTGTGGTTGTGCACAAAAAATGAATGAGGCTTTCCTCCCAAATTACTCCTGCCTCACAGAGAATGCTGTGAGGGCAGAAAGCAGGGGACAGGAAGGAAGAAAAGGTCTGAGCATGCAGTAAATGCAACATAAAAGTCAAATCAGCACAGGTAGAATGGGACAGCATGAGCTGGGTTAGCAGAGCCCTCCCTCTCTTCTGCCCAGGAGCAGGGCAGGCAGCACCAGGCTAAGCAAAATGTCACTTCATTTCCAAAAGTCATTTTATAAAAAAAGCTGCCAAAAAATTATGGTCAGCAACCCTGAAGCTCTTAAGAAATTGGGACAAGCAAGGATTTTTGAGCATGGAAATAAAAGAAATCACAAGCAGAAGCAACCTGCTGGAACATGGTTTTTGGTAGCAGCCCCGCAACAGCACATCCCAAATCCCACGCAGTTTATCTCACATTGTTCCAGCTGATGTGACCCAAGTACCCACAACACAGAGAGGATCCTGCTTCCCTGGTACAGAGTGGATGTGGCATTACAGCAAAAGACAGGGAGAAAGCAGAGGAGCAACAGGGCCCTTTGCCACCCCAAAGGCTCCAACTGCACCAGCTCCAGCTACTCCAGCCTCTTGGGTAACATCAGGACAGTGCAAGAGCTCCACAGCAAAGGCAGGGAGACTGACTCTTCTCCCTTAGCAGCTGGCTGGATTAAAGATTTAATGCAATGGGTCCCTTTGGAAAAATTTACACAGGCTATTAAGAAAGATGCGCCTTTCATCTGATGAAATCCAGCAAACATTGCAGCTATCCAGGCACCCCAGCGGCCCTGTGGAGCGAAGGAGAAGCTGCAGTTGCTCTCGTGAGCCCTTTCTGGATGCAGGAACCAATGGGTAAAGCAGCTTCTCCATTAGTAGCAAAGCAAATGTGCAGACACAGCCCTGCCAAGCCTACAGAGAGAGGCAGGCCTTGATTCCAAGGGAAGAAGCAAAGCAACGCTCACTGCTTCCCATTGGAATCCAGGGGCTCCTAAGGCTGCAGGAACAGGACAAACAGCCCCAGGCCAGGGGCAGGGAGCTTCAACACCTCACAGGGTCTTCTTTCCCAGAGAAGAGTGAATGACACGGCCATCCCCCTCCAGACCGTGACACTTTGGGATCCAAAGCACTTGCTGGTTCTGACAGCAGGCAGGAATTAACCCTGGCTCCCTCACCAGGACTGATGGGACCAGAGGAGCAGAGGCTGTCACAGCATCAGGAACATCATATGCTAAAAAATCTCATGGCTTTGGGGAGATAACCTAGTTTAGTACAGCATTATTGAGGGTGTAGCAAGTGCCACTTTCTAAGTGGCACAGACTACATTAAACTGGACTCCAACACCCCCTCACCTTCACAGTCAAGCCTGAGCAGTAAAACATTGGACTTGTCCAGGGGAAGCAGATACAGGGGAAGAGTTCACACAGCAGAGATCCCACTGGCATCCACAGAGCCCTTTCTGCAGAGCAAGCCCATCTCCCCAGCACAAGGCACCTGCAGATAATTTTCCCAGGGAACCAGAGCTGATGCCCTGGGCTCACTCAGATGCAGGGAGCATTTCCAGGTCCTGAGTGTGAGTTTCCAGGTCCAGCCACCTGTACATCTCACACTCTTTCCCGCTCTCTGGGCTTACAGCTGCCAAAGGGAACCTTTTGGCTTGGATGCTGTGCCAGGCTCCACTGCAGAGCTTTCAGGTGCTCCACTCCAGGTGCTTTCACAAGCACACAATGTCTGAAGGAAGGTTACACTCATGGATAACACTCCTTTGCAGTGGATCTCTGGTGCAGTTTGCTTCCCACAGGCTGCACACACCTGGAGAGAGATGCTTGAAGCAACAGCCCCCACCACCTTCACTGCTGTATAGTGCTTTGCTCCTTGGGAAGGCCATTCCACAGTCCCAGCCTGGCTCTGGAAACATCCCATGCAGCCAAGCACTACCCTGTGGTGTCATTCCCCGTGCCACAGGGCTGGGTTCCATTCCATAAACACAGCCTGTCCTTCACTCACTGCCCACAATTATCTTCATCCTCCAGATCCTCCCAGCTTCCTGCAGCGGGTGAAGCGGAGCCACTCATGTCCTCTCCCAACCCTTCCCCATTTCCTTCAAACCCCTCATGGTTCAGGAGCTTGTGTGAAAGCTCCTGCAGGACCCAGATGAAGGTGAACTTGCCGAAGGAAATAACAGCTAAAATTCAGTTACTCTGATCCAAGCAAGGATTCCCACAGATTTCCAAACTCCAACAGGGAGAGAAGTTGGAAAAACTGGAAAAGAGATGCCTGCAGACTGCCTGAGATGATGGCTTGGTGTGAAATGCCGACTCCTGCCATCAGCATGGGAGGCATGGGCAGGCTGCAGGGATGACAGCAGCTCCTTCCCCCTGTGTCCCAGCACTCACAAAGCTCATGGGGCTGCTGCAGGCAGAGCATTCCTCCCCTGCACCTTCTTCTGCTGTGAGCGCCAGAAGATCCAGCAGAGCAACCCTCTCCAGAGCCACGGTGCTGCCCCATGAAATCAGCTGGGTTTGGGGAGAGCCTCAGCACTTCAGCCCCAGAGCAGCCCCAGCAGCTGCACACCCCTTTCTCAGCTGCGTGTGTCAGCTTTGAACACTGCTGCTTCTGGCAGCTCCCTGCAGCCAAGGACAGAGCGCAAACGCATCCCCCTGCTCGGCTGGTGAGCAGCTATTTGCAGGTTACTAATAAATCATTCACTGTTTATTGCAGTCATTCTGCCAAAACACAAACAAAAAGCATTACAGTCACTATCAGCAAAGCTGCCTGTTCACACAGGTCAGGGAGACAGACGTTTTGGGTAGTGCCTTCTGAAAAGGGGGTTTGCAGAACCCTGGGTGGCCCGGGCTCCTCCAGCTGTGACAGCCCTACGATGGTGTCCAGGACAAACCCAGCCTCCTGCAAAGCCCCTGCACTGAGGAACAGACAGCAACACAATCACTCCTTGCAGAAGCTCTCCTGAGGAGCTCATGTTCTCTCCAGGCACTTTTTGGCAGGGCTGCAGGGAACCCAGCAGAGCTCTGGGTCTCTCCCTCACCTTTCCACAACTGCAGCAAAGGACCAAGCCCCCGAGTCAGTCCCCAGCACTGCAGATGGGCCCAAGGGCTGCTGACAGCCTCTTCACGCTGCTTCCTCCCAAAACACCACGGGAAAAGCACAGAAAGGAGCAAAACTGCCAACCTGCCATTACTTTGCTGTTAAACAGGGAACCCACTTTCATCAGCACATCAAGAACCTGTGGAGATCAAGGGAATAAATTCCCACACACACTCTCCAGGGCATGGAGCTATTTGCAACCTGAAAAACAGCTGCTGTCACTGCACATCTGAGGAATGATCCTGAGCACAACAATGTGGCTTTAAAGGAACAAGTACTACCCACACTGCAGCTTGTTGCATGCTCCCTCCAAAGTGTCTCTGGATAGACTGGGAAGCAGTTTGCAGGGAGGACCAGAACCACCCCACCCACAGAGACAGGGCCCAAGGATCCCCCAAACCCCAGCACTACCACCAGATCTGTGCTGACAGCCCCTCCCCAGGGGACTCCTGTGAAAGCCCTGGCCAAGGGGGAGGTGCCCACCCCAAACTGGGAGGCTGAGACAGGGCCTTGGGGACATCAGTCACAGGGACCTCCAGGGAGGAGGAACAGCAGCATGAGCTGAAATTGTGCCACCAAAGACCAGAATTAGGTTTTCTGCTAAACATAGTGAAAATCAATAAAAGGACCAGAGCAAGACACAACTACATCTTGATGTGCTCCCCAATAGGCACCTGCACAGCAGATGTGCCCTTAGGACACCTGGGGACAGATCAGCATCTGTCCCCAAGCCAGGAACCCTGAGCAGGTTGGCCGACAGTGCTAGGAATAGACATTACCCTCCCTCCCCATACTCTCTGAATAATTAATCCTCTAGAAATTAGTCAAGTCTTTAACTAAGCCAGCTCAGCAAATGTAGTAAGGAATTTCTAGGTCAGAACAAGGGAGGGGGGAAAAAAAGGAATAGAGCCTTATTGCTCTGCCTCCTGTTCATTCCCAAGGGATTAGCACCCTGCTCTGCCTCTTCCTGCCAGAGCCAGCACATTGTAGCAAGAGCTTAGATGGGAATCACACCTTGTCATCTGACATCTCTGACACCTCAGCTCCCTCTGACACCACCAGAGCACATCTCTGTGCAGAGCATCTCTCTCCATCTCATACAGCTCACTCCTAGCACCGAGAGGGAAGCACCCCATGACAATTATATTTGTTACATCCCTCCCGCTTCAATGCCTTTGATGTCTTAACCACTATCTTCTGCAGAGGCGTTTTCCCTCTCCCCAGAGCTGTAACCCAGGCAGAGCTCACAGCAGAAGCCCCAGGAGCACCAGATTTCATAGCACCAGGGAAAGAGCAGCCTCTGTGAAGCCTCTCTCAGCCCACCCTTGTGGGACCATCCATCGCTGTGCCCAGAAGCACAGAAGGCAGGCAGGTGACCGGGCACAAGGGACAGCAGCAACTCCCACAGGCTGCTGGAGGACAGATGCTCCTTCAGCAGGAGCTGCAGCCAATGCTCCAAAAGCATGAGGTCTGTCCTCCTCAGGAGACAACCCTTGTGAAAATGAAATAATTCTTCAAGAAGATGGAACTTCCAGGAGACAGATACAGATATTTGCCCACCGAAGAGAGTCTGATGCCGAGTGAAGAGAGCACGCAGAGATGGGGTGGAAGAAGGCAGTGGGATCAAGACATGGTGGAGGGTTGAGCACAGATGAGGGGTTCCAGTAGTGCATCCCAGTCCCACAAGTGCCAGAGCCATAGGAGCAGCAGTCCCTAGCCACCCTCTTGTGGCCCTAGCCCACGTACCATGGAGACATAAATCACTTCACCCCTGGGGACCCACCCTGCAACAGCTCCAGTCTCCTGCTACTCCCTCCTCTCCTCCCAGTTTCATCTGGAAATCAGGGGGGCTGCATGGGGGATCAGAGACAGGGGCAGTGTTTGCAGTTGCCCAGTTCTCAAGGAAAGAGTTCACCCTGAAACTCCACAGTGGGAGCATGGAAGAGGGGGCAGAGGGCTCTAGTGACAGCTGCCAGACCCCCCCGACCATCCCCACGCAGACAGGATGCAGGAAGGAAGCACAGAAGGACCGGACTCCTGCCAGGAGCCTGGGGCAGAGGAACCCACAGGAACCTGCTCTCACCTTTGCTCAGGCATTAAAACAACCCTGACCCCCATTCCCACAACCTCTGGGCAGCCAAGGAGGTGTTCACAGGCAGACCCAAAGAGGGCAGGAACCGGGCAAGGCTGGGCTGTGCCCACCTGCCATGTGCTGCTTTGTGCCTCCTCTTCTCACAGCAGTCACGAAGACCACGTTGTCCACAGGCAGCTCCTCTCAAGCTCTCCCTGACCACACACCTGCTTGTCTTGTCCTTCAGGTTAACCTGAAGGACGCTGCAGTCCATACTTGCACTTGGAGAACATACAGCACATATCCCCCAAGGCCCTGTGTGAATCCACATCCCCCAAGCCCCTGTCCCAACTCCAGCACCCCAGCTTGTCCCTGCACTATTCACAGGTTGGTTTATCTGCCTTTTCCTTCTGCAGTCTGAGACAGACATGGGCAAAGGGAGAACAGAGGGCGGGGATTCAGGGAGCAGCAATGCAGAGGGTTGGTCCCTACACCTGGTGGGGTAGACACTCTCCAAGGGGATCCATCCCTCTGTCCCGTGGCAGGAGCACTAAAACCTTGCTGGAATGGGGATATCCCATGTTCCTTTCTCTCACCCACACGGCAGCAGTGCAGATGGCAAATGCTGAGGTTGGTGCAATGCCACCTGAGCAGGACCACGTGCTCTTGGGATGAGCCCTCCTCCCTGCTCCGAGGGGGTGGCAGCCAGAGGACAGGTCCCTGCACGAGCAAGGGGACCATGGGGACAGACGGGGTCAGCACAGCAGCTCTGTGCTCCCAGGCAGTGCCTGGCTCTCGGGGGTGCTGGGGACCCAGAGCAGCAGCAAGGGGGGCCCCAGCACCCCCTGCCTGACCCCCGAGGGAGGCAGGGTGGCCATGGACAATGCCACATTGACAGCCACTCGCTCCAGCCCATCTGCAGCTCCGGGAGCCCGGGGCACACAAAGCCCCGCTGGGCCACGGCGAGCCTGCCAAGGCAGGGACACAGACCCGCCTTTGTGTCTGCAGAGGCAAAGTTAGCTTTGGGAGGAGATGGGGGAGAGCTCCACCACTGGACTGATGCTTTGGCTGCTTTTCACTTGGAGATGGCAACCCATGTGCAGCCAGCAGCAGAAGTGGCCAATACCCCCCTTGTCCTGCTGCCCCACTCATGAGACCAGGCAGGGGGCCCAGCACAGGTACCCACTCGTGCAAGGGCCTGGAGCACACAGAGGGGCCATGAGAGTACTCTCATAGCAACAGAAGACCAAGACAGGAGGGGTTTCATACAATCACAGAATGGCTTGGGTTTAAGTTTGGAGGGACCTTAAAGCCCATCCCATTCTACCCCTGCCATGGGCAGGGACATCTTCCCCTACCCCAGGTAGCTCCAAGCCCTGTCCAGCCTGGCCTTGAACACTTCCAGAGATCCAGGGGCAGCCACAGCTTCTCTGGGCAACCAGTGCCAGGACCTCACCAGCCTCACAGCCAAGAATTCCTTCCCAATATCCCATCTAACCCTGCCCTCTGGCAGAGGGCAGCCATTCCCTTTGTTCCATCACTCCAGGCCCTTGTACCCAGTCCCTCTCCAGCTCTCTTGTAGCCCCTCCTCTTGTATGATTTGACAATCCCAGCTTAAATCCCTTTATCATCCCTGTTTTTCTTTTGCCCATAGACTGGCAGAGAGCCAGGGGCTCCAAAGATTTCCTTCAGGGGACCAAAGAAAAGCAGGGCCTGTGCTCCTGCCCTTGGACCTGGCCCATCCTGTTCCTCCCCAGCACTTGCACTTCACATCCCTGCCAGCAATGATTTCCATATGCAGAAAAACAAATCCCCAAGGACAACGGGTTTTATCCCACTTCCTTCATTTCCCAGCTCTGGGATGAGAGCAGCTCTGCTGCCTGCAGTGAGCCAGCAGCCTGTCCTCACTGCTGCCCGTGTCACACAACAGCACTGCCTTCACCTCCACACCCTGGGGTCACTCAAGTGATCTCAGCATGGATCTCACAGGTGGGAACATTTAGCAGTGGTTGCTGATGCCTGCTGAACAGCCAGGACAGCTCAGCCAGCACATGCTTCCAAAGGCATCCTCCCTGAAAAGGCAAAGTCTCCCTGCAACTTAAAGCAAAAAACAACACCAAATATAAAGGGGAGCAGGAAAACTGCTTTCCCCACTCTGGAAGGTGATGTCATGGATGGAGATTAAACAGATGTGTTTAACCACTGCTGCAGTCAGACTGCCAGATGTGACAGTACCTGAATCTCACTCCTCAGGTCAGTAGTCTGACTGACCCTTTGCAGGATCCATCCCACCCCTCACCCCAGGACCTGTCACAGCAGCTGCTCCTGTGCTCTGGGCAGCCCAGAGTCTGTGTGCCAGCACACAGCCACCCACGCTCTGCCCCCCAGCCAGCCTGTGCCCCTGCAAGGGACAGAGACACAGAGACCCTGCCCAGCAGTGACCCCGGTGATCCCCACACACCAGCAGTGGTCAGGGACAGGTGAGTGACACCTGCGTCCTGCACAGGAGAGCAGTGCCATGCCCAGCACAGCTAAGCTTCCCACCCACACAGGGACACAAATCCCAGGGACCTCTGGTCCAGCACTATCCCACCCAGCAGCTTCAGTTCACCCCCTCTCTGATGCCTGAGCAATGAGCTCAGTTTAGAGAAATTTAATGGCCTTAACATGAAGGATGGAAGGTTTAGGTTGGATACTGGGAAGAAACTTCTCTGTGAGGGTGGGCAGGCCCTGGCACAGGGTACCCAGAGAAGCTGTGGCTGCCCCTGGATCCCTGGCAGTGTCCAAGGCACTTTTTGGCAGGGCTACAGGGAACCCAGCAGGGCTGTGGGTCCTGGTTGTGTCCGGGCTGGACAGGGCTTGGAGCAACCTGGGATAGTGGAAGGTGTCCATGCCCATGGCAGGGGCTGGAATGAGATGAATTTTACCATCCCTTCCAACCCAAACCATTTCAGATTCTATGATCTCAGCAGCCATAAGCCTGAGTCTCTGTGAGGAGACAAACCTCCCTTCCTTCTCTGACATTAAAGCAGGACGTGCTGCCCTCTTTTGGGATGATTATCAATCACTGGACTGACGAGAGATTGCATTAGCTAATGGATTACGTTAATTTCTTATTCAGCAGTAAAATGCAGATGTGTGAATAGGAACTATGGGCTTCTACATTCATATATCTTTTCTTCCCTCTATTTGGCACCAGCAGCAAAAATGTATTTGTGCTTCCTCCTGACTGCAGCAAACATGCACAGCTTGGCAAGAGTGCCCAACGCATTCGCTCACTGCCACGTGAGTGGCAATGCTGATGGTCATTTATTAATTACATGGCCCCGTGCTTGTTAGCCTGCAGCCTGGGGTGTTAGGAGAGGTAATGTGCCCTGTTCAGAAGCCAAGGCACAAGGACAAACTGCTGGGGACAGAGAAACCCTCCCCCAGGAGTGGGAACTGGTGAGGATCAGTCACACTATAGGGGAAAAAGCCCAGCTTTGTATCCAGGCTGTCCTTGGTCAGCCTGCACTCCAGAGAGCATGGAGGTGGGAAGGACAAGGGTTAAACGGGGTGAGACCATCAGCAGACACTGCTGTGGGCTGAAGGGGTTGCTGGGCTAGGGAACAGCTAATGCACAGGGAGCCTCAGCCAGTGGGAGCCACAGGCTCCCCTGAGGGGATGCTCACTGGGATCTTGTTAGCAAAATCTAGGGACTACAGGGAAGTGCCAAAAGCTGCCCAGACAGAAACCTTCAGCATCAAGTTTTCCTCCATTAGGGTAATAAAGGAAAAACTCACCCACTAGAAAGAGGCCTCTCAGTGCTTTTTGTGCACAACTGCTAAATTTTCCTCTGTTTCAGTTCATAACACCTGTGCTTTTAGCCCCCAAACCCTGACATGCCTGTCACTCACTGCCTGTTGCACACTGACCCTGTGACAGACAGAAAAAGGCAGCTGCCAGCTTTCAGCATCACTGAATTTCAGACTAATCTGAGCCTGGCTTCAGTCTCCACAGTGTAACTGCTGCTGCTCCAGCGTTTACGTTCAAAGCAAATTTGTGGGGGAAAAAACACAACTAAGACCATGATGTGCAAATCATTATTTTGCTTCACTAGAGCTGGACACTGATGCAAAAGGAATATTTGCATCACATCCTTAGTCATACCTGCTAATCAGGGCTCCTGCTCTCAGCCAGCCAGGACTGAAATTGAATTAATGCACACAACCAAGAGAACTGCTTCCCTCGCTCCTGGCCCAGCTGGGGCTGCTAAGGCAGCAGAAAGCATCCTCCAAAAATTACTTACCCTCAGAAAACCATATAAACTCTAGGCCATCATGTCCCTGCCCATCGCAAGGGGGTGGAATGAGATAATCTTCAGGGTCTTTCCTGTGATTCTATGGCAATTGACAGATGAAAGTCTGGAAACCCCATTTTCAGCCAGAATTATTTATCTGGTTGTAAATTGGAGGCTGCAACCTCAGCCAAGCAGTTATAGATCAAATCACTGTGTCTGACATGGAGAAAGGTGTCAGGGAAATTTTACTGCAACACAGCAAATAGGGTTTGCCCTTAAGCACTGGACAAATCTTCTGGTTCATTACCCAACGTGAAGAAACACTTGGACCAATTAGAGATTGGAAAGTCGAGGCTGCAGAGCAGCTCTCTGATTTACCTTAAACTGACCTGCAAAAGGAAACATTCCATCTGCCCCTCCTGGTCACCCTCCCCACGCAACACTGTAGTGCTCAGTAACATCCTGAGTGCAGGGCAGGGGTGGGCAGCTAATTACAGAACTGCTTTCCCCTCTCACTTTGTGAGCAACTCTCAGCCAAGGGGTGGCTCTCCCCTGGTTTGCCTGAAAAACTGAAACAAAGCTGAGGCATCCTTGGGCTCCCAAAGTACAGGGGAAGCATCAAATTTATGACAAAGAAGAAAGTCTGGAAGAAAACTTTTGCACACTCAAGTGATGCAGATTGCAGAAATTTAAAAGGCAAGATGCAGGCAAAAAGAGTGCAGCAAGTGGGATGAGTGTAACTGCCAAGGCCATCAAGGGCATCCTGACCAAGGAGGAGCCTCAGTCATCGCTTGCCAAAGGGAAGCTTGGTCATCATTTCTCTCCGTGGTGACTCTGTTCTTCCACCTGTGCTGCTCTTGCAGCCAGGGAGGAAGGTTTGCTGGAGCAGAGGGCAACACCGAAGGGAACTGGGCATTCTGTGATAGTCCCACACACCGACAGACACGTGGGGCCTGCGCTGCTGAGGGGCAAAATCATAGAACCATGGAATATCCTGAAATGGAAGGGACCCACAAAAATCAATTTCTGGCCCTGCACAGACACCCCAACAATCCCACCCTGTGCATCCCTGAGATCATTGTCCAAAACCTCCTGGAGCTCTGGCAGCCTTGGGGCCGTGCCCGTTCCCTGGGGAGCCTGGACAGTGCCCAGCACCCTCTGGGGGAAGAACCTTTCCCTGATCTCCAGCCTGACTCTGCCCTGGCACAGCTCCAGCCGTTCCTGTCCCTGTCACAAGGCAGAGATTGCAGCTGCCCCTCGGGAGGAGCTGCAGCCCTGATGAGCTGTGTACTCCATCTCCTCCAGCTGAACAAACCAAGTGCCCTCAGCTGCTCCTCCTATGGCTTCCCTCTGAGACCCTTCCCCATCCTCATATCCCTCCCCTTGGACACTCTCTAACAGTTATAGACCCTTCTGACATTGTGGTGCCCCAAAGTCCCGCAGCACTCGAGGTGAGGCTGCCCCAGGCAGGGACAATCCCTTCGCTCACCAGGCCATGCTTGGCCCAACGCACCCCAGACATGGCTGTCCCCCTGGCTGCCAGGGCACACTGGAACCAGCACATCCCTCTGCCTGCCCTGCCTGTCTCCAGACCCTGGCAGGGGCCTCAGAGACCCTGGCATGAAGTCAAAAACACCTGTAGCTTTGATTTTAGCCCATGAACAGAACTGCCAACTTTGTGTGAAGATTGACAGGTCACAAGAGTTTGAGTTAATGTAACACAGGGTAAAAGAGTAGAATTTTGGGGGTTTTTTAGAATGGGGTTCAGGAGACAAGCTGGAGGAATTTGGATGTGTCTTGTCCTTCTTCTTGTCCTCCATCTTCAATTGTGATGGTGACACTTATTGCTTAGAGTAGAGACACACTGTCTAACATAGGTGATGGGAATTGGGAATTAATCGTAAATAAAGCACACATAGTTCATATTATAAAATGTGAACACTGCCCTGGAGGGCAGACAGAATGCCATGGCTGACTTGCTAGACAGAGCTTAGCAGCTCAGAGAAAGAATGTTATAGATAAAATAAACAACCTTGAGAAGCAAAACCCACACATATGGACATCTTCGGCTGTGGGGCTGGGAGAAAAAGACTTTTTATGATCTCAGGGTCACCTTAACCACAAGTGTGCCCCAAGAAGGGCACACTGTGACTCACATTCAATTTGCCAGTGACCAGCAGCCCTAGGCCCTGAGGCAAGGAAGGAAGGTAGGGAAGAGCCAAAGCAGCTGGACATGTCCCTCAAATGGTGGCAGCCACAGGAACCAGCTTCACCTGGTGCTTCAGGAATGAAGATCACAGCATGGCAGAGGGTAGCGGGGGCCTCTGGAGATGCCCCAGTCCAAACCCTTCCCAGCAGGGCCAGCTACAGCTGCTCAGGACAGCGTCTGTCTGAGTTTTGAATATCTCCAAGGCTGAAGACTCCACAACCTCTCTGAGACTAGCCCAGTAAAACATAATTTTTTGATGTTTTAAGTGCAATTCCTGTGCTTTAGTTTGTGCTCTCTACCCTTGTCCTGGCACCAGCAGTCGGAGATGAGCCCACCTGAGGGCAAACCCCTTCACGTGGGCAGAGCTCACTGCCAGGATCTGACCAGAGCTAAAGACCAGATTCCTGTGGGTGCTGAGCACTTCAAAACCCACCTGTGGCAGCTGTGGATAGGGAACCACAGCACCCAGGGTGGGAAGGAGTGGCTCCCAGCCCTCGTCCCAAATCCATGCAAAACCAGGTTTTACCACAGCAACACGTCTCCTCCATAGCCAGGACAAGGCTGAATTGAAATTCTCATGGAATGGAAAGAAAATAAGTTTTTTGCCCTTAAAGGACAGACCTAAAAGGAGCTGTGATGGGATGCTGCTTCTTGTCTCCCCCAGAGCCTGTTTCAGCACCTCTGGCCATAGGTTTGATGTCCAGAACTTGTCCAGCTGGGGCCGAGAGGTTGAGGAAGCGACAAGAACCCACACTTCTGACTTTGGAGAAGCACCTGGGTATTCCCTCTGCAGAAAGGGTGCCTGGGCACAAACCCACCTTGAGAAAGGTTCCCTGTTGCTGTCACTGCAGGACAGAGCCAAAGAGCAGCAAAGTTCTGCTACCACAAAACCCTCCATTTTTCCAGTGCTGCCTCAGGACCTGGGAAACTGCTCTATCGGACAAAGTAAAACTGTCCAGATGTGCACAGGACCAAAAGGATGCTTGCTGCAGGTTTGGTGTCATGGTCTGGCAGCAGCTGCTTCCCAGAAGAGGATTTATTCCATACTCTGAGACATGAGCACTGACAGCCAGGGATGCAAACCCACAGCCCACACAAGATCCCTTAGAGGAACAGCCCCACCTGTCTTCTCTCACAAAAGAAGGCTGAGCTCATACAGGGCCCAGTCACCACATTTTTAGCCAAATCTTCTGCAGTATTTTCAGAGTGAGGATCACTGGCTTGGCTACATCAATGACTTTGACTTGTTTGCCTGAAATGGTCCCAGCCAAGCGAGCCAGGAAATGAACAACTTCAGCAGGTTCCTCCAAAAGACAGAAAACCCCCTTTTGCCAAGAGCAAATATAGACCATTCAGGAATTCCTGGGAGCTTGGGTTAGTTTTGTTTGTCTGGCCTTCCTTTGAATTCATAGTCACTGAAAGAGTTTTGTGCCCTTAACTATTACATGTGCCACCAGCTAAGCACTGAACAAGGAGGAAATGAGACTTACACAGTCACTGCTTGGACAGGAGGAGGGAGACACAAGCTATGCCAGCCTCTGCAGCCACCCAGATCCAGAGCAGCTGGCAGGAGCTGGCAAAGGGCAGGACTCTCAATCCCTGCCCACCCACCCCGCTGTAGGAAAGGAAAGCTTCACACCACACCAGGCATCAGGGGAGCCCTGTAGCCCACCACACCGGGAGCCCCCTGTCCTGGGCAGGGACAGCACTGATGCCACATGCACTGCACAGCCCTGCAGCCCCCAAAGGGGCTGCCCAAGCTGCCGAATTCCCCCAACCTTTCCAAGAGCAGGCACCTGGGAAAGATACAATGTGAAAACAAAATACAGAGAAATTTTCAGGCTCCATGTGGAATAAGAGCAATGCCTTAAACTCTCGCCACAGCCAGCTCAGGGTGGGGATCTGGCAGAGGACTGCTGCGACTTCTAAAGTTTCCCCCAGCTCAGGGAGGAAGCAGAGCTGCACTTGTCCACAGAAAGGGATACAGACACACTGCTTATAGGGCAATACAACACAAAATCTCCTCGATATTACAGCACAGGGGCAAGAGACCAGCCAGACAGTGCTGCACACTCAGCCTTTAAACCCCTTGGGCAGGGCTTTACTCCCCAGGCTGAGACCAAAGGGACCTTGGGTTGAGAAGGCTGCTGCTCTGCTGTGGGTTAGACCCTCCAAGAGCAGAGCAGGCAGCACTAGACCCACAGCACCAGCACAGGGGATGAGCCAGAATCCAAGAGCAATTAACTCACACTCCACAGGGGCAAAGGCCTTTGCAGGAGCTCAGTGGTGGGCACCAATAGCTGCCAGAGACTGCCTGGCACCCTCCAGCTCTGCCAGGCAGGGAGGACAGAGCCCTGCTCCTCTGCAGCCTGCCCTCCACGCTGCTGCCCATCAGGAACGGGGATTGCTGCACAGTCCATGTAAAACACTCACTCTGTTGGGATTGGCAAGCACTCAGGAACAAGCTACTCCCTTGCCTGCCAACTCGAGGGGATGGAGAAAACTCATGAAAGGCAAGACACAGTCTCTCTGGATGCAGAGCAAGGCAGGACAAGCCATCCCAGGCACCCAGCAGCCTGTTTGGATGGGGAGCTGTCAGCCACACCCTGGCAGATGCAGGCAGGGTGGGCTGTGTCACTATGTCCCCAAAGCAGCAGCAGCTCTTCCATTTCATTCCCAACCAGTAGCCAAGCCTCCTCCTGCCTGCAAAGGCAGACAGCCCTTTGCTTTCAGAGCTGGCTCCAGACATTGCAGACTCCAGCTGGAGCTGTGCAAGGGGACCAGACCATGAAGAGCAAGGACTGTGCCACACTATGACAGTCGCAGGATGCATGAAAGAGCCTTTGCTGCTTTTGTCACAAACACAAATTCTCTCTGTCCATGACCCAAGCCAAAGCTCTGGATAAGCTCTCCCCAGCACCATGGCAGGGCATGGCCCCCACAAGTGGTCCCAGCTGCTGCAAGGGGCACCTGCCCATTGCTCCAGCACCTGGCACACCAGGGCTGCCAGTGCCCAGGGTTTGCTTCATAATGGGTTCCTCTGCCACAGACACAGAACAGACATCATAGGCACAGAGAAAAATCCAACCCCCATGGAAAGCAAGCACCATAACTCACACGGCTCCAAACAAGGCACTGGGTGTCTCCCTGGGCACAGCCCAGCTCCCCGAGGAGCACATCATCTGGAGGAGTGGGCTAGGCTGTCTGCCTGATCAACACAGCCAGCACAGCCAGATCCTGGTCACCAGCACGGCAAGGAGAAGAACATTCCTCAGCTTTCAGCTTGGCTTTTCACGGCATCTCTTCTTGGTGGAAGAAGAAAAGGGGCATCACAGGAGCTGCCAGTGATTCCTGGCCAGGGCCAGCACAAGGAAGCTCACACAAACCTCATCGCCGTGCCCGCTGCCACACAGCCTGTGGCTCCTCGGAACAGCCCGGCCCCAGGGCACAGCAAAGGGGCAAGAGGAGCAGGGCAACCCCAGGGCACAGCAAAGGGGCAAGAGGAGCAGGGCAACCCCAGGGCACAGCAAAGGAGCAAGAGGAGCGGGGATACCCCACGGCACAGCAAAGGGGCAAGAGGAGCAGGGCAACCCCAGGGCACAGCAAAGGGGCAAGAGGAGTGGGGATACCCCACGGCACAGCAAAGGAGCAAGAGGAGCGGGGCTATGCCAGGGCACAGCAAAGGGGCAAGAGGAGCAGGGATACCCCAGGGCACAGCAAAGGGGCAAGAGGAGTGGGGCTATGCCAGGGCACAGCAAAGGGGCAAGAGGAGCGGGGCTACCCCGGGGCACAGCAAAGGGGCAAGAGGAGCGGGGATACCCCAGGGCACAGCAAAGGGGCAAGAGGAGTGGGGCTATGCCAGGGCACAGCAAAGGGGCAAGAGGAGCGGGGCAACCCCAGGGCACAGCAAAGGGGCAAGAGGAGCGGGGATACCCCAGGGCACAGCAAAGGGGCAAGAGGAGCAGGGCAACCCCAGGGCACAGCAAAGGGGCAAGAGGAGCGGGGATACCCCAGGGCACAGCAAAGGGGCAAGAGGAGCGGGGCTACCTCGGAGCACAGCAAAGGGGCAAGAGGAGCGGGGATACCCCAGGGCACAGCAAAGGGGCAAGAGGAGCGGGGCTACCTCGGAGCACAGCAAAGGAGCAAGAGGAGCGGGGCTACCTCGGAGCACAGCAAAGGGGCAAGAGGAGCAGGGCTACCCTGGGGCACAGCAAAGGGGCAAGAGGAGCGGGGATACCCCGGGGCACAGCAAAGGAGCAAGAGGAGCGGGGATACCCCAGGGCACAGCAAAGGGGCAAGAGGAGCGGGACTAGGCGCCCATCCTGCTGCGGAGTCGCAGGCCCAGCCAGCGCCTCTGCTCCAGCAGGGCCGGTCCGCCGGGAGGGCTGGCCCGATGGAGCGCTGTGGGAGCCGCCTCAGCCTCCCGCCCTCATCACACCAGCAGCACGCAGCAGAACTTCACTCGCTGATCCAGCAAACCGAGGAATCGGGAGCTCTCCCTCCAGCCAAGGCTGCTACAGACACGGCCTGGCACGGCCGCGCTGCCCCAGCACCCGCGGCCCCGCTCCCCACCAGACTCCAGCGTGTCAGCAAGCAAATCCTCTTTGCCTGTGGGCAAGAGAACTGGAGGGGGGAGGGAGAAAAAGCAAGAAACTCTTTGTCTCCAACCATCCCAGGCGGGCGCACGTGCAGCGTGAGCTTCCTGGCGAGGGCGGAGGGGGGTCTGGACTTGGGAGCCATCATTTCCGCCCGAGAGCCCTCCGCTCACTTATTGTCCTCTAAAAGTACAAGTAAACTCTGAAGAAGAGCTCTTTGTTTTTATTTCTGCTGTGTCAGAGAGATTTCTCTGACAGGAACAAGTTGTGGGGCCTCTGCCCAAACCTCGAGGAGCTTCCCCTGAGAGCAGAGCAGTGCTCAGGAGGCAGTGGGTGTCCCAGGACTGGCAGGGAAGGAAAGCTGTCCTCTCTTCCCTCCAACCTGCAGCTGCTCATCGTGGGAACTATAAATCCCAGAATGGTTTGGGTTGGAAGGGCTTTAAAGCTCATCTCATTCCCACCCCCTGCTAAGGGCAGGGACACCTTCCACTGTCCCAGGCTGCTCCAAGCCCCATCCAACCTGACCTCAGACAATTCCAGGGATCCAGGGGCAGCCACAGCTGCTCTGGGCACCCTGTGCCAGGGCCTCACCACCCTCATAGGTGAGAGTTTCTTCCCAATGTCCAATCTAACCCCACTCTGTGCCAGTTGGAAGCCATTACCCCTTGTCCTGTCACTCCATGCCCTTGTGATGGTGAAGATTACCTGCCCTGGAGTCCACCTGCACTGGGTAAACCATTTGCCCCTGTCTCAGCTCAGAGAGGAGGTCATTGCCCAAAGTGCAGAGTGCCACAACATTCCCCTTAATAAAGCAGCAAAGCACAAGGAAAGCCAGGAAAGCCATTTTAACACATAAAATACATATTTAAAAAATAAGATTGAGAAATGCATTTATATCTCTCTTCTTGACAGGCCCAGAGGCTGATGAGGCCAAGCCTGAGCCCTACACAGACATCACTGATTAAACACAAGCACAAACTTCCTCACCAGGCAGCTGCCCTAATCTAAGTATCTCACAGCTTTCCCAGTTGTTTGTTCAGCTTCTTCCTTTACCATGGAGCTGCTCTACAAAATTACAGGCTAATGAGACACACACACACAATGAGGTTTTTTTTTACATTTTAGGAAGTAAATCCAGCATTAATAGCCCAAAACCTCAGGTATTCTCCATTATTTGATAAAGGTGCTTATCTAAGCAAAACCCTGCAGGGACCAGCCTCATTACTCAGAGCAAAGGTCTTCCCCCACACCCTGATTAACAGTGTTTCTTTAAATTTACCAGCTCCAAAAAACCCCACCGATTAAAACAAAAAGATAAAAAAAGAGGAGACATTTGTTTTCTCCATTTGAGTGCTCAAATGTCTTCCCAAGGAAAGTGCCAGGGGACCTGTCACCAGGCTTCTCAGGACACCTGGGCCCTGGGGAATGGCACATGGAAAGAGCAGTGGTGCTCCTGGGAGACAGGAATCACCCATCCCAAAGGCAGGGGCAGCTCAGAGGGACAGGAGAAGACATGAGTGGAGCCATGACTGCCATGGTTCCCTCTGGAGCAGCTGAGAGCTCCCAGCCCTGTCCCGTGCTGGGACAGGACCTGGCTCCACCCTTCATGGGGACGGATATATTCAAAGATAATGGGTTTGACAGGGCCACAGCTCCAGAACAGCAGCTCATGATTGCAAACATCCTCCCCAGGGCCTGATTACCCCTGAGAGTAATGAATTGCAATAACCAGTGCTGGACCAGTACAGCAGCCCAGCCCTGTGCAATAAAGCACCCTGGGAACACACACACCAAAGTCTGCTGATAAAAATGCTGTTAATTCCCAAACCATGCACTTCTTGGCTGCCAAGTTACCCATTGTGTATGCCTGGGTGGTTTCTCTCCCAGTAGAGCCCTGACAGTGATCTGAGCCCGGGTGCAGCCTCCAGGACACTGCAGGATCCTCCTGCAGCTCAGCACAGCTGGAGGAAGGGGAGTCTTTCCTCTCCAAATACAACTCAGCCCCCCAAAAGCTCAACAGAACTCTACAGCTTCAGATGTAACAACTTATGAGTATCAGAGGATGAAAAAATGGTCATGACACCCATCATGTGTCAGGCAGGGACTCTGGGAGCTGGGCTGGCACTATCATCCTCCTCTCCCTGTGCCAGGCCCTACAGCACCATCCCGCTGCTTCAGATAACAAGCTCCAGCATGGAGGGAGAATTCAGCAGCGTAACCTCCCTCCAGTCTCTGCCAGCATTTTTCTGATCCAACAGCTGGGTCTGGCACAGGAGGTCTCATTCTCCTCAGCCATCCAACCTCTCCTTCTTCCTGTGGCTCTGTGAGGCTGCACATCAGCTCTAGTGACCTGTCACCATATCACACCATGCAAATAAAACCCAAATGAAATCCATGACCATATCACACCACACAAAACTCAAATCAAATCCATGAAGCAAGAAAAGAGAGAAAATGGTTTTGTTTCTTATTAGTTTACCTATGAGCCAGAATGACAAGTCACACCAATAAAATCTGTGGGCAAGAGACAGCAAGGATGTCCGACTGCTGAGCTTCCAGCATCCTCTGCTGCAGCGGGACAAACCCAGGACCCAGTAGGGCTGAGATCCAGGCAGGCCACGAGCCCTGCACAAGGGACACCTGGACAGCCACCTCACACCTTTGCCTGGCCTGGCACAGCACACCAAACCCCAAAACCTGAGAAGCAATGCCAGGCACAGCACCAGGGCCAAACTCAACAGCAGCCACGGAACGGTGGGGCTGGCACAGCCTGGATGTGCCTGTGCTGCTGGAAGTGCTGCCATCCTGGATGGGATGTGCTGGCAGACAGGGCCTGGCTAAGAGCTGGCAGGAGCAGAGTTGTTAACCAGGACATTTAAAGCACACTGTAACCAAAGAAAAGCCACGTCCCTGTTCAAAACTGACCAGCAGCAGTGTGAAAGAACACCCCTGTCCTTAAAGGGCCGAGCCATTACAGCCCTAAACTCTTTGGACACTCAGCTCACAGAGCTATCAAGATAAGCTGCAGTGCATTGTTAATACATGTTAATACATTGCACAGCTACAACTTTACAGGTGTATGGATTGATTTACTCCATGCACATCTCCTGGAATCCCAGAGAATGCTCATCAGCTCCCATCTCAATCTGACTTACAGCCCGGAGCTGATCCAGGCACAGAGGAACACTTCAGGCCTTAAGCATTCTGGTGGGAATGCCTCCAGCAGGAGCCATGGGGAGACTTTGGCTTTCCTCTAGTCATCTTAATTAATTTCAGTGTGCTTCCTGATGCTGGCACTGGAGGCAAAATCAACAGTAAGAACTTGCCAAGACTCTAAAGTACTGCCATGGCTCCCAGCAGCTGCCTGCAGCCAGGGCCATGCCAGGGAGCCCCCCAGGGTAGGGCTGGGTGCTGGCAGTGCACAGGCCATGTCCTGCCAGCCTGGCATCTCCCACAGCATCCAGCACCTCACCCTGAGCCTTCTCTGGACAAAGGGACAACCCCCAAACACCCAGGCACAGGCACTGCTCTGCTCTGGGGTGCACACACACATCTGGACTGGGAAAGCTTCACAACCACTCCACGCAAGGGGACCATGTCCCTTCAGCTGCTCTCCCACCCACCTCTCCTCATCCAGCTCCCCATGATGAGCCAAGAGCACAGGAACAGCCAGAGCTTCCACAGGACATCCACCACCCATGGCAGCTGTCCCCTCTGAGAGCACAGCCTATTCTCCACCCACAGGAGGGGAGGAGTGGAAGCCTCGGGAAGCACTGTACCCAAAGGCACTCCACCATCCACCCTTCACTGCCAGGACATGTTCAGCATTCCCTGAAAATATTAGGGAAGGCAAAAGCCAGTCCTCACCCCTGCTGTCCCTGGCATCAAGCTCGGTGCAGGCAGTGCAATGCACCCAGGAGGGGTAATTCCTGTCCAACTTATCACCTGGCCAGCTAACAGTGTTTCTGTGCAGGGACAGCCTCGGTTCAATTCAGGGAAGAAGGTAAAAGTGGTTTCCCACTTGCTGAGCCCCAGGCAGCCTGCCCAGCTCAGTGTTGCCCCTCTGTACACAGCCAAGGGAAAGCAGAGCAGGACTCCTGTCCCAAGGAAGTGGGGCAGAAAGGGGTGACATAACCTGCCCAAGCAAGCAGGGTCACTCTGCCTCTCCCAGGTGCCCTATCCACTGATCCTCATCAGCTCCAGCCATGCACAGGAGGGGCTGCATCAAGGAAAAGCAGGACAGCTGTCCCGGGTTTGGGCCCCAGCAGCTCCAGCTGCTCTTTGTCTGCCACCACAGCTCATTCCAACCTCTAAGGATCTCTCCTGGAGCGCACTCACCTGCTCCTCTTCTCTTGCAAGTCCACCTCCATGTGCTGCAAAGCCAAGCTGCACCAGTGCCCGTGCTTGGCTCCAAGGCTGGTCCCAGCACGCTGCCTGAGGGCGTGCCAGGAACAGAGACCTCACTGGGGCTCAGAGGGTGGAGGAAGAGCCCAGCAAACCAGGCACAGAGAGGGCTTTGACCCCCTCAGTTCTGCCAAATCGAACAGCACACCCCTGCTACAAGAGGAGGTCAGATTGCAGACCAAACCCCTTCAAACCCTTCAAATTTATAAGTTATTTCTAAGGCATGTACAAGGTACAATGCCACAGTTACAGACCAACCCACAGATCTAAGAAGAGCCTACTGCATTTTGCATCTCCACTGAAGTATTCCTAGAGAGACAGCAGTTACAAGAAGTTGCAAATCTCATTTGCACCATCATTAAAGGGAGGAAAAGGAGATTAAGAAGATATTATAAGATTAAGTACTGTCAGCCTCAAGCAAACCTCAAAATTAAGTCCTGAGGTAAGAATAATGAAGTAATTACCTCTCTGAAAAGCTTTTCTTTTACCCATGATGAGAACATTCCCACTCAGGACTGGGTGTGTTCAGTGGAAATGCTCTTTGATGCAGTCAGTGGTACCAAGGTAGGGCAGAGGCAAGCCCAATGCAAACCTTCCAAGGCCTCATGTTTTTGCATGGTGCTCACAGCTCCAGCTGCCATGTTTTCCCAGGTCAGGGAAGGGATTCTCATGTTCTCCTTTCTGATAGCTGCAGTTCCTGGAACCCTGCTGAATGCAGGCTCCCCAGCAGCAGCCTGCCCAGAGGCCCTGGGCAAGGGTAGGGAGAGTCACCAGTTAGTGATGAGACTTTTAGGCAAGTTATGTCATAAATGCAGCCAGGAATGTCTCTGCCTTGCGGGTAGATCCGTCCAGTGACCTTATTGAGTCACTGCCTGCTGACTCACTCACTTGGGCAGCCTGAGCTGAGTTGTAGGCAAGGAGATGTCATGGTGGCAAGGACTCAGTAACTGTCCCCTAACACAGGAGTCTTACAGGTTCTCCAGGATGGCAGGAGCTTGTTTGCAACAGCAATCAGCCCCCACTCTGCTCTTCTGCACTCATTCCCACCTCCTCATGCCACAGGCCATCATCACACAGGAAGGGGCTTAATCTGCTCTTGTGACAGGACAGCTTCCAGCAGAAGCGAGGGAAGTCGTCTCACTGTTCAACATGCCAAGGAGTCAAGTGGACAGGAGCAAAAGGCCCCAGTGCAGCACAAAGCAGAGAACTCGGAGCCAAAGCAGCAGCCAGCCCCCAGGCACCACCCCTGACCTGCTGCATGGCAGCCTGGGCTGCAGCTGCCACACAAGCCACATCTCCCTGGCACCTGCACCTGTGCTGCTCTGCCCTCCACAATCAGTGCCTCAGCAGGGGAGAGGGATGCAAGGCTGGGCCAGCTCCTTCCCCCTCACAAACACAAAGATCTCTTCACAGGAGCCATGTGAAAGGGTCAGTGTCAGTGCTTGCTCTGGGAGCAACACACAGGGTCAGTGCTCTAATATTAGAGCACAGATGATGACAGGGAAGCAGGGAAGGAACAATAAAAGAACCATATAAATAGCAGCATTGTCCTTACTGGGTTTCACGGGGCATCTGATGTCAAATAGGATCGTTCACTCAGAGATGAAGTCTCTAATTGATTCCCATCTGACAGTTTCTTATCCAGCACTTGTTCACCGGCCAAACAAGCTGAGTAAATATGCTTTGTTCTACCATTAAAGCCAGTGACAAATCATTGGCTTGCAACAAACCCAGTGTAAACAGCATCCTTCCTCCTGGGCCTGATCTCTCCTATTCCCCTGACGCCCTCCCACTGCTGCACTTGGATGCTCTGCCAGCCCCGGCTCTGGCATGGGGTAAAGACCTACGTGATGGGGACCAGCACACACTTGGCTTTGGGAAGAGAAGTTGTTCTCTCAAGGGGGTTTGGGCTCCAAAAGACCTTTGCAGATCTCAAGTGAAACCTGCTGCAGCCCAGAACATTCACTGAATAATGGAGACATACAATCCACAGCCTAGAAAAAAGAGTCCTTACAGGAGACAGACCCTGCTCTGAGTAGAGCCAATCTAGCCTGGCAGTGTCACAGACACATTTTATGGTCAAGCAGAGTTCAAGACAGACTGGGGATATTCTTGCCCTAGACACGTTTGTCCTGACCTTTGGAGTGTCCCCAGAAGATTTCAGCAACCCCAAAGACCATCAGTAACTGCCAGTTTTTCTGCTCTTCTTCTCCAAAGAGGCTGCTCAGGGAGAATATGGGAGCCTGGGTGCTCCATGGTCCATCCTCAGCATCCACAATTACGGGATGAGGTATGACAGTGGATATATCCCAGGTGAGTCCTTTTTGGATCCATCTATAGACCTGCTGGCCAAGAATATGCTTAGTGCCTTTCAAATGAGCCATCTGCCTCCCAAGCCTACTGCAGCACCAAGGTCCAGGCACTCATTACCTGCTTGGGGAAGCAGCACCTCCCTTCACCCTTTTTCCATCAACTACCCCTGAGTCTTGCCACCAACTCCTGGTTTTTGTATAGAGAGATGAAGCGAGTGACAGTTACACCTTCCTCTGACTCAGAGCCTTCATGATTTTGTAAGCCTGGAGCAGGTTTTCATTTCCATTTTCATTCAATCAATGCACATTTTATTTCACTCCCGTTTCCAGACTGCTGATGGAGCCCCCACACCAGTCCTGAGGTGTTACCACCACACACTTCTCTACCCTTAACACTCCAAAGGTGACACACAGCTGACCCTTTGCCTTCTATCACACAACTCCTTTCCAGCACCTGAAAGACCCTTCTTAGAAACACAGAGTTGTTAAGGTTGGAAAGGACCTTTAAGATCACCAAATCAAACCACTCACCCAGCACCACCACCATGTTCACCTTAGCTTTGTGTGCTGGAGCACCAGCAGCAAGAAACAGCTGAGCTGAATCCTGCAGGGGCACATGGGGCCAAGGGTGCTGCTCACCCAAGAGAGCACCGTTCCAGATGCATCCCACCACCCAGCCAGCACCTGCACCCATCAGCACACACCAGACTCCATGGTGGCACCTGAGGGAGTGGTAAACACATTGTACCTCCTGGTGTCCAGCTGCTGGCTGGAGCAGGCTCAGAGAGTCTCAATTCTCCCATGTGGGGGTGTGCAGCATCCTTCACTGCAAAGCTCCTGGCTCGCTCTCCTGCTGCTGTGACCAACAGCAAAGCCACAGTTTGGGCAAACAGCCACCACCCATCCCAACGAGAGAGAGCCCAGCAAACAAAACAAACTCTGCTGCCTCAGGTCGTGCCTGAGCATCGCTGTGGCAGCAGCTTCACCAGGAGGCTTTGCTTAAACACCCTGTGATCCCAGTGTAAGCTACATCTTTGCTTCTCGACATTTGCTAAACCCCAAAGTGCCCAGCTTGGAGGAAATCCAAAGAAAGGGAAAAAAACCTCAACATTTTTCAAACAGATGATTGCTGAGAGCTAGGGAGACCTTGTGGTTTTGTGAAGGGGCCACTCAAAGCATATATTGTTTTACAAACCCAGATGAGAACCACTACCAAAACAAAGAGTCTTTTTTCAATTTTGGCCCCAGTAAGGAGTAGGGATTGTGGGTGAGGGTAGAAATTTAGTGCATATATTTGCTATAAGGGCCAAAGTCCTACCTTAAAACGTGCATGCCAAGGGACGTATATGAAAACATATGACGAAGCAAAAGTATAAACTTCTACCTGAGCCCTATTCTATGATGTTTCCTAAATGCTGACCTTAGTGCTGAAGTTTGGAATTTTCCTAAGCAAAGCTGGAATCACACGTTCATCACAGGACTCCAGAGGAAGTGGCACTGAGAGCCCCAGCTCCAGCCCAGAGGGAAGGGATGACTCTAACCAAACAGGATGAACAGGACCCTGCACACAGAGGATATGTTTTCTTCCCAAATCCACTGACAAATGCTCTGGCCAGGGCACCCCCAGGTGGTGCCCAGACCCATGCCCTCAGCAAAACCTTATGAGAGAGTTCTACAGCCACCACTCTGAAGGTAGGCACAAGGCCATCCTGCAGGAGTGACTCCAGCCCCCTGCTCTGGAGGACTGCAATGCTCTGTTGCTTGAAAACATTGTTGTCATCATCTGGGAAACAAGACAAATAATATAATCACATGTTTTTGATATCTCTGTTTACAACTAAATTTCCAAGTCCTCCCAGAAAACATCTCTTGGGAACATTTCTGTAAGCATAGCTTAGCTGGAAAACCTTGGGCTCTGGCTCAGAGATTATAGCAAATCCATCTCACGTGGCTCACAGTGAATTGGGAACAAGTGACAGCTTGGGGCTCAGCTGAGAGCTCAAACAGGAGAAGGAGAGAGAAAGTGGGAACAACCTCAGATACACTTAGCTGGTCACAGACTCCTGGTTTAGCACATCCCGAGTTCATTTTTGTACACACATGGCAAGTATTCCCACTCAAAACCCACTCAAGTCTATGGCAAGACTTTCCCCCTCAACTCTGCTGCCACTGGACTTGGCCCCAGACAATCCCTCTGATTATGCCAAAACAAGTTACTCACACTTAAGCCCTTATTCCAGGATCAGACCTGCTGCAATTATCACTTCTGCAGGAGAATTCCTAGTTATGTTTGAATTTTAATGTCCCCACAAAAAGGAGAGTTTGTGATCCTTTAAGCAGTGTTCCCTGCTCAGGGTTTGAAGGATACTCTTCCCATTTCCAGTATGGGTGGAGGTAAGATTTACAATGTACTTAAGCTGTCCACTTCCCTGCCTTTAAGTGCCTGGGGTTTATGAATGATGCAGCACATGACTGCACCCCAAACCACCATCCCTCAGAACCCTCACAGCCTTGGAACTTCCCATCTCACCCCACCTGCCTGGGGTAGATATGGAAACATTTCTTCCAAGTTTCCAAAAGGTGGAATGGAAACACTACAGAGTTCACAGCAGCTGATGTGTCAGTCAGTGAACAGTGGCTGAAACCCAAAATCCTTGGGCTCCAATTTGAAGTGATCCTAGGGAGTTGGAAACAGCACCCTTACACCCATGGTGAGCCAGCACCTCACCTTCCCCTCCAGCCAACACTGTCAAGTATGGGCCTTTCTCCTGCACTGTCCATGACAGAGAAGAAAACTTGACTTCCAAACACCTTATACCATCCCTGCCCTAGGGAATGGGTCTCTCCTGTACCACCCTCTACATGGAGACATGCCTACTAACTCCTCTGTATTTCTACTCATCATTTCTCTCCAACCAGGCCCAAAGGATGGTCCAGAAGGACAGAAGTCTCTGCACAAGGTCCAAAAGTACTTGGGCTAAGCCATGGGATTTCAGTGGACTCAACACAGGGCTGCAGTCTCAGCCCCTGGACAAAGGGTTTAGAGGGTTTAGCCCATTGCCTGTGCCCACCTCCATCCTGGCCAGATCCTGGTGCCATGCAGATTGCAAGAGTCACAGGTGTGAGAGGTGTGAGGCACAGGACAGGCAGAGGTGACAGGGCCCTGCAATTCCCTGGCTGTGGAAGATCAGCCTTGCCCCTCTGCCAAGCAGTTCAGGATCTAAACCTGAAAAGCAGAGCAATAAAGGACCACATGTAACATGAAACCTCAAGTTTCACCGAGCTCTCTTCCCAGGGAACTGCAAATATTTGCAGTGTTTTATCCAATATCCCTCCATGTTTGCCCAGTGCCCAAAGTTAAATGAACAGGTCACATACACTTAAGATATAAAGATTTCATAAGACTTCAACACAAACACCAGCAAGGCACTGTTGCCACAGAGAAACAATTGGCATCCATGAGCAGCCAGGGACCCAGAGTGCCCACCTATCACTCCATGGCTGGAGGTCAGTGCACTTTCAGGAGGCAACATTTGCAGCAAACACCTCTGGGAGTCTCTTCCAAAACCTCCCCAAATCCCAGATGACAGCAAGTTCTTGAGCTTTTAGCACTGAATGATAACACAAGGGGTTGTGACCCTCATGTTCAGTTTGTGTGGCAGCACCCCAGAGCCAGGTCTGTATCTCCACACAGGCAGGCAATCCATCACCAACAGCAAAATCTATTCCCTCTACATGCTTCTTTTTCTGCTCTGTTTCTCCTACAAATGCTGCTGACCAATCCTAGTAGCCCAATTTCTAAGCTTTGGCTCCCTCTCCCCTACAGCCCGTTTTCAATCATGTGTTAAAAGGACAAGTAATGCAGAAACAAATCTGCACTAAAGGTCAGGCAGCTTCCCCCACCCTGCAAGGCTGAAGAAAAGCCCCTCTGGCTCCAGCAGAGCAGAGTCCCTGATCCAGCCCCAGCCATCTCTCCCTCCCCCACCTCAGGCCCAAAACAGCCAGGCAAGGCCAGGACCAGATGAGTTATGGCCAGCAACTGGGTGCTACCAGCCCTTGTCATAGCCACACTGAGAGATGTCACTCCAGAACATCACCATCACAATTCTGAAATTTTTCTGTTTTCCTGGACATTGTGAGCTCCCAAAACTGCTCAACAGCATCACACCAGCACTCTGTGCTGGTCCAGCCTCACCTTGAGTCCTGGGGGCAAGTTTTGGGTGCTGCAATATCAGAAACAGGAAAACATCCGAAAAAGGGACATGAGGATGGTGAAGCATCTGGAGGGGCCATAGGAGGAGCAGCTAAGGGCTTCTTCAGCCTGGAGGAGACTGAGGTCAGACTTCATCAGGGTCTGCAGCTTCCTCTCAAGGGGGTAGCTTCAATCTCTGCTCTCTGTGACCAGGGAGAGAACCCAGGGAATGGCTGGAGCTGGGCCAGGGCAGAGTCAGGCTGGATTTTGGGAAAGGTTTTTCCCCCAGAGGGTGCTGGGCACTGCCCAGGCTCCCCAGGGAATGGGCACAGCCCCGAGGCTGCCAGAGCTCCAGGAGTGCTTGGACAGCGCTGCCAGGGATGCTCAGGGTGGGATTGCTGGGGGGTCTGT
This sequence comes from Lonchura striata, assembly GCF_050655825.1. Classification (NCBI taxonomy): domain Eukaryota; kingdom Metazoa; phylum Chordata; class Aves; order Passeriformes; family Estrildidae; genus Lonchura; species Lonchura striata. The sequence continues at coordinate 15,825,851 of NC_140716.1, read as the reverse complement.
GCAGGGCTAGGAGCTGGACTCCAGGATCCAGGATTGGATGATGTGCCCAGTCCATCTAGAGTGCTTTGCTGAAGAAGCAACTGCTATGGCAGCCCCTTTCAGCATCTCTTTCCCCCTCCTGCAAGATCTCCTCTGCTACACGGGCAGCAGCCATCACTGTCATTTCAGAGACTGCTGCCAACCCTCCTGCTTCTCCAAACCCCCCTTGTGGGCTTAGGAAATAACAAGCTCACCCTTAAGGCCTGCTCTTCCCCCAGTAAATTTGCTCTTCCCAGACAGAAACCCCTCAGTCCCAGGTAACACAGCTGCTAGATAGAGGCAGAAAACAGGAAAGCTGGATGGTGACCATGGTGAAGCCCTTGCCAGTCTCTGCACTGTGAGATAAGGAGCTGGGAACAGCACGACCAAAGCTTCCCACCAGAGCAGGGGACTGCTGGGAGCGGGGCCATCAACATCAGTCTGGAAGGGCAGGCTTGGATCAGGATTCAGAGACACCCATGGGTCCCCACGTCTTGGGAGCACACAGGGAAAGGAAGCTCGGCTGTTTTCTCCCCCCTTCTCAGAAGATTTGGCTTCATCTGAAGTCAGCCTTGCAAGGTCAATGCTCTGGCAGGGACTGGGAAACTTCCAAGATGATGTCTGTTTTCATTTTGTAACACTGCAGGACTGGCTCAAATACTAAGTCCAGTTCTTCTCTGGGTACTCAGCCCCCCAAGTTGGGGACAAGAAGCAGAATGAAGACCCCATCAATTCCAAAAGAGGAAGAAGTCGGCAAAATGCTGCGGCACTCAGACACCCACAAGTTTCTGCAGATGCGTGGGATCCACCCAAGGGTGCTGAGGAAGGTGCTGGAAGAGCTCACTGAAGCACTTTCCACCACTTACCAGCAGTCCTGGCTCTCCCAGCTGCTTGGAGTGTGATGCCCATCCACAAGAAGGGTTGGAAGAAGAATCTGGGGAGCTGCAGGACTGCCAGTGTGACCTCGGTGCAGGGGAAGCTCATGGAGCAGATCACCTTGGGCAGACACACACGCTCAGGACAACCAGCAAATCAGGGCCAGCCAGCACAGGCTCATGAAAGGCAGGGCCTGCTTCTGTGACAGGGTGATCCCTTCAAGCTGATGGGTAAAAAAAGTGTGCAGATGTGTCTACCTGGACTTCAGTAAAGCCTTTGTTACCCACAGCATTCTCCTGAGGAACGTGGCTGTTCATGGCTTGGCCAGGGGCAATGTTTGCTGGCTGAAAAATGGGCTGGAAGGCTGGGCCCAGAGGTGTGGGGAACGAAGCTTCATCCAGCTGGCAGCCAGTCACTAGTGGCGCTCCCCACAGCTCAGTGATGGGGCCAGGTCTGTTCCAGATCTTTGATGAGCTGGGCAAGAGGGTTGAGGGCACCCTCAGATCACAGGTGATGCCAATTTGGGCAGGGTACTGATCTGCTGGAAGGCAAAAAGACTCTGCAGAGGGATCTGGACAGGCTGCATCCATGGGCCAATGCCCCTGCGTGAAGAGCCAACAAGACTCAGTGCCTGGTCCTGCACTTGGGTCACAACAACCCCATGGGATGCTCCAAGACTGGAACACAGTGGCTGGAACGTGCCCAGTGGGGAAGGCCTTGGGGGTGCTGCTCAAATGGTGCAGCTGAATGAGACAGGTGTGCCCAAGTGAGCAAGAAGGACTATAGTACCTGGCTTACACCAGCTCCATGTGGCCAGAGACCCAAGGCACTGACCATTCCCCTGCACTGGGCACTGCTGAGGCACCTCAGCTCCTGGGGTCATGCATGACCTGCCTGCACTCCCTGGGTCTTGCAGCAGGGAGCCTTACACAAGAAAAGACTGCCCAGGAAAGATGAAGCTCTGCTCAGACACAGCCACAAACCAAAATTACCACCTCCAAAGGCAAGCCCAAAGCCACAAGATGAGTTTTGTACCCAGAACTCCCTCCAAGATGAAATAACACAGTATTTGACACTAAACCTGTGGATCCTGCTGCACTTCCCCCTTGGAGTGGCAGCAGCAGAGCCCCCTCAGTGCACACCCACACACACAGACCAGACCAGCTTCACCACCCTTGTGGCTTGCGGTGTATTTGCACATTTTTATCATATCATGTATGCTTACCCAATTCATTTCACTGCAATGGGAGAAGAGCTGGAAAGCTATATTAAGCTGCAGAGGCAAGAGTGTTAAAAAAAGATCAAAGGTCCATCATTTAAAATTAATTAATTCAAGCTTGAACTATTAACATAAATTAAAAATTCAAACACACACAAGAATATACCCCTTCCCAAGTAATTTTCAAGAACCTCTAGTGCTGCAAGATAATGTAATGGCACATTCCATTAATTTGCAGGATGCACAGTGGTGGTTAACCTCCACTTAATTAGAACTAATTGTAATTTTGTGGGAATAGGGCAAGCACACATTGTAAGAGATCCTCTTGACATTACACCTCACAGGGAGGGAACAGAGCTCTTTATGCCACCTCTCCCCCTCTCCCTACACACACACATTATCCATCTGCAGCCTCCCATACAGGCTCAGCTGGAAGAGCAGAGGCATTTCACACAGGGCCACGGCCACCAAGGCAACAGACAAAAGAAAGCACAGGATTTCACTTCCACAGCATCCCTGCTATGGGCGAAGGAGAGCCACACGGACACTTAACAAACACCAGAGTCACTGCAGGAAGGGCTGCAGAGAGCTGAAGGACCAGACTGACATCGAGTGACATGCAAAGAGCACACAAAGTCATGGAGGAAAACTAGCACTGAACCCTGCTGGAGTTGTGCCACACGTTGCAAGGCGTGACATCTTGAGAGGATGTGGGAAGGCTCAGCCTTGGACGGCCCTTCCAAGCGCCCTGTGGAGTGGGGTGAAAGCCACTGCCCAGCTCCCTCGCACCCGACAAGGCTTGGAACCAAACCTGCATCTGCCAGGGCTCCAGGGCTGGCCAGGGTGGGAGCCCCTGGCTGTTCCACACACAGCCCTGCTGCTCTGCCTTCCAAGCTCGCTGCTTCCTGAGCACAAGGTACATCTTCTCAGGAGGAGCTTCACTGTGAGTCCTCACGCACCAAACCAGTCCTAGCCAGGAGCCAGCACCTGAGTCACAGCCTGGGAAGGCTCTTGGCACCATCGTGCACCCCCAGCTTCACCACCAGCCCTGCTTAAGCCTTCCCCCACTGGCTCTACCTCTTCCCCAGCCTGGCCCAGCTCCCAGAACAGCTCCATGCACACTTCTGGTCTAACCTATGCAAAAAAAACCACACTATGGGATGGCCTCCAGCTCCATTAACCCAAATTGATGCAAACCGTAATTCAAAGGGCATTCAAGAGATCAATCCTAATTTTTTTTTTTAATTTGCCTAAATCATCTTAAAATATTCCAATTCCTGTTCTACCTGAAGCTTCTCTGCAAGTGGAAGGATTCCAATTCCTGTTCTACCTGAAGCTTCTTTGCTAGCGGAAGGAATTGCTGTGGGGTCGTAAGGGCTGCACGTCTTCTCCCTGGGCCAATGCCACCCCTGCAGCCCCCAGGAGCCATGGGGACACCCACGCCTGCCTTCCCCAGGGACTAACAGCCACCTGAGACCCAAAGCACCAGCACAGCCTGTGTTCACAGGACACAGCTGGTTTCGCTCACACCCCGGGGAGGGAGGGGAAGGACCAGACCCTGGAAACCAGAGATCCCTCTCTGTGGCAGCTTTGTTAAAGCTGCCCACAGCAGGCGTTGGAATGACATAACCTTTAAGGTCCATTCCAACCCAAACCGGTCTGTGGTTCTGTGAAGGACTGACCTCCCCATGTGTGCCCTGCACGCAGCTGCCAGCCCAGGCACCGTGCCCTGCACACAGCATATGTGCCCCTTGGCTTTTTACGACCTCCAACCTGAACTCCTCACCCCCAGCACCGCTATCGATACCTCCTGCCACCAGCAAGCCAAGCAAAGCAGTGACTTCATCGCAGCTTCCTTCACCTAAATTGTCTCAGGAGACCCTGCTGCTGCTTTCCAGCAGGCGCAGCATCCTCCCCACACAGCTGCACACCCCCGCTTCCTTCCTCTGCACGGCCTCTGCTCACATCCACCCTCCCTCGGGCCAGGCTTTAACCTCCAGCTCGCCTGTGTGCTCCAGCACAGCCAAACCAGTCAGGGACTGGGACCCCTCCCGGGGTCCTCCTCTCCAGTGCCTCCACACACAGCCAGCAGCTTCCAGAGGCTCCTCTGGGTCAATGGGGCTGACCAAGAGCCAAGCTGAGCTCCTGGGAAAAGCAGGGCAGGATCCCCACCAGCTCAGGTTCAAGCCCACAAACAGGGAGCAGTAGCATCACCACCCTCTGCCCTGAGCTCAGAAACTTCTCTGAGGACCAGGCAGAGGCACATTTGCACTCAAATCCTTTTTTCCATCCCCCAAAAAACATGGGGTGGCATCAGCGTGCCAAGGTGGCGAAGCACAATCAGCCAGGGAAGGAAAATACAAAAACCTGAAAATATTTAGTAAAGAGATGCCCTGAATCCTTTCATTCTGGTTTTCTGTGAGGCACAGAAAAAATAAGAAAAAAACAGAAAAATAATTGTTTTAAAGCTTTTTGAAGCACCATATTGCTCAGTCAGCTCCACTAGACAGACACCCCCGAGCACCATCCCCAGCAAGCTGATGACATTCCTGAGGGTTCCTCTAGCCGTGGCCAGGGTCCAGCAAGTACAATTAAAGCAAATCTAGTTTAAAAACAATAGTACATTGCTTTCAGACTCATCTGGTCGCTTTTAGCAAGCCTGTGTTCCTAGTCCTAAACTAATCTATCAATTAAAGCAGCTCCATGGATTTTGAGGGACTTTAGATCAGCACACAAATGGTAACATCCACCTGTCCTCTCACAGGCCAGCACTGAAGGCCAAAACTATTCTTGAGATTGTGCTTTTTTCCTCAAACACCCCCCATATTTCAGCCAGGCTCTTTCACAGAGCCATGCAATAGCAGGAAGGGACCTTAAGGACCATCTCATTCCAGCCCCTGCCATGTCCAGGGACACCTCCCACTGTCCCAGGCTGCTCCAAGCCCTGTCCAGCCTGGCCTTGGGCACTGCCAGGGATCCAGGGGCAGCCACAGCTGCTCTGGGCACCCTGTGCCAGGGCCTGCCCACCCTCCCAGGGAACAATTCCTTCCCAATATCCCATCCAGCCCTGTCCTCTGGCAGTGGGAGCCATTCCCTGTGTCCTGTCCCTCCATCCCTTGTCCCCAGTCCCTCTCCAGCTCTCCTGGAGCCCCTTTAGGCCCTGGCAGGGCTCTGAGCTCTCCCTGGAGCTGTCTGTTCTCCAGACTGAGCATCCCCAGCTCTATCAGCACTTGGGATGCTCCTTAAGAGTGGAATGGGCACAGATTCAATCAACCCAAAACAGCATCATACGTGGTGTTTGTTACTTCATATTTTCTAAATTTTTAGGTTTGATAAGTTTGAACAGCTCTGATTCTCCCTTAATTGGTGCAATTGTTTTTAACCCTGCTCCTGGAACCACGTTGCCATGGCTACCCCACACAAGCCTGGGCGAGAGAGGTGTATTTTTAGAATTGCCAAAATATACATCTCTAACAGAGCTTTTCTGGACAGAGCTCTCCTTGTTCTGTGACACAGGAATTAAGGGCGTTCAATGGAATTAAAATGTGGGAAATTCAAAACAGATTAAGAGAGAGGCGCAGCCGGTGCATGGCTCGAGCCCCACGGCCAGGATGGTGCCTGGGGCAGGGCTGGGGCAGGGCTGGGGCTCAGCCTGCCAGGGCCACAGGACAGCGTGGGACAGCCGAGTGCTGCCGTGGATGGACACGGGCTCTGTGGGGCAGCAAGGCAGAGCTGCTCAGGGCCCATCTGCTGTGCCTTGGGAGAGCCCATGGGCCTGCTGAGAGCTCAGGGCTGGGGGACAGCCCAGCACAGGTGACATTGGTGTGGGCGTCAGCAGACCACCTGCCCAGGGCAATGTCTTTGAGACATTGTGGCACATGGCGGAGGTCCTGTGCTTGCAGATCCTGATCCTCATGGGATTTCAACAGCACAAGTATGTGCTGGAGGAACACCACAGTGGGACTCAAGCAAGTCAGGTGGCTTCTGGGGAGCACTGGTGACAGCTCCCTGACACAGGAGAGAGGGGACAGTGGGAAAAGACACTCTGCTGGGCCTCACTGCAAGTGAGGAAGAACTGGCCAGGGGTGTGAAGGCCTTGAGCCTTGGCCGCAGTGCCCACGAGGTGTGGGGGACACTGATGGGGCAGCAACCCAGCAAGGCCCCTGTGAGCTCCTGACAAGTGACACCTCGCTGGTCATGGCCGGGCAGACCCTAAGGTGCAGAGATCCAGTCCTCAGACTGCCCCAGCTCCAACACTCCTGGCACCCCTCCAAGAGAGTCACTGCCCAGCAGCAGCTCCCTCAGCTTCAGGGGAGAAAACACATCTGAGCTGAGCCAGAAGGAAATACGAGGAAGGAAATGGAAAGTATAGCAAAGATTAACACCATTTTCGCTGAAGTCAGCAAGTGGATTAAGGGGAGGGAAAGCTGGGGGCTCCAGCATAAACTTGTCCTTTAGCAGGAATGAACCACTTAAAAAGAAACTACTGAGCTGTGGTACTGTGAGCCTGACCCAGGTTCCTGCAAGGACCCATCAAGGACAAGGGCGAGCACAACCAGAAGGAGCCCACAGTGCCAGCAAGAGCCATTCCCTGCTCCAACTCCACAATGCTGCAGCTCTGCTGTCCCTGCACTGCACTCCCAGGCAGATGCTGGAGAGGAACCAAAGAACCTTTCACCTCCAGCATGGCTGGGATGGTTGAGCTCAGCCTGATTTTTGATCAGAAGCTGCACTCAGACTCAGTTCACAGGTGCAGGACTAGTGAGAGAGATCAAGGGCACAGCAGGTCCTGTGGTCTCAGCCCACCCTGAATGAGGCACAGGAGAAGGTCTCCATCACCACAGCTCTGCTCTTGCTGGGAAGCAGCTGTGCATTCAAAAACCACACACACAACCATCACACCTGTAAGGGAAGGCATGGCCTGCTGACAATCATTCCTCCTGAGCCAGGGCACCACCATAGTAGTGGCTCTCTCCCTGTCCATCCATTCTGGTGGCCACAGGCTGTCTTTTCAGGAACACACCAATGACATCAGGAAACACAAAACAAAAAATAAAGAGAAGATTCTAGAGATGCAAATACCCAGGAGTGAATCTTCTGGTTTACAGAACAGCTGTATTTGAGAGCTCCTGGGGTCTTGAAAATTTGCATAGACTAGAGAAAAGAATCATTCAGAGAGACATTTACATGCTCTAAGTCAAACAGGATCATAAACATGAAGACAACAGCAGAGTCCAAAGATGTTCCTGCTGCTAATGCCTCTCTGAATCCCCCTGAGGACACTCTTTCCACAGGAGCCATGCTATGGACCATGACTGTTCCTGGCTGAAGCTGGGCTCTGCCAGCATCACTCCAGGGGCACTGTGCAGCTGGAAAGATGCCCTCTCAAAAAAATCATCTGTACAATTCAAGAGTCAGAGCAGTCTGCCAGCAGCTCTAGTCATGCTGTCCCATCTCTTTCACAAGGACATGAGTAATTACTGAGCACTCTAGCTACTAAAACTGATTAGAGCAAAACAAACTAATTTTGTTGCAAGGCAATGCTGTGACCTCGTTAACGATGGTAGTAATGGGCTAACAATATTTTTCTCTTACACAGTGATGTCTTTCATTAGCGCTCAAGCCGTTCTGTAAAGGAGATTAGTACATTCCTATAAACTCATTTGCATAGGAGGAAACCCAAGCCAACACCCCCATATCCAGAGGCTGTTCCCTGGGAAGCAATCTGGATTGAGAGCATGGAGAAACATCACTCTGCAGCCAGGAACAATAACCCAGATGCAGGGCCGGTGTGGGGGCAGCCCTCTCTTCCCTGCCTCTTCAAAGCAGGCACCAGCTCAAGCTGCTACATCCCAGCCACGGCAGATCCCGGCCAGCCCTGCACAGCAGCGTTGCTCCTCCTCCATCAAAACCTACATCTCATCTCGTCTTTGTCAACTAAGAGAACAACTCCGGGCATCCAAACTGACTGTGAGGGTCACAGAGATTTGACACACTGCACACCACAGTTATTGACCTGCCTGTGTGTGAAGCTGATCAGCAGCTCCTTGAAGCTCTCACAGCCCCTGTGAGGCATTAGCCACTAAACAGAGCTACAGCTGTCCTCCAGTCAGGCTGGTGTCCTGCACAGACACTGGCACATCAGCAAGGATCCTCCCCAAGTACGTCCATGAAGAGCCACCTTTTCAAATTATGCTTTCCCCTTTGTGTACTTACAGACACACCAGGGACACTCAGCACATATCAGCTTCAGAGCAAGCTGCCCAGCGAGGGCATCTCTCCTCACGCCCGAGAAAGAGAACTCGGGGCTGTCAGGTTTCGGGGATAGAGCAGAGGGAACAGCCCCCGACTGACGCCCCGAGGGCTGGGACAAGGAGAGCGGCTGGATCCCAGCAGGAGGCAGACTGGGGAGCCGGCTGTGGCCCAGGAAAGGCTTAACCCCTCCTCACCCAGGATCAACTGCAGTCAGAGCCTGATTTAACCCGCCCGCTGCCAGTCACCTGCTCACAGCGCTGCGCTTCAGCACCCCAGGCACTACACAGCTCCCACTCCACGGCCAAGCCGAGATTTGCCCTGCACTTGGAACAGCAAGGACAAGAAGACCTCAAGATAGTGCTGCCACAAAACACCCCATCCCCAGCCTGCCTTTCCCCCTGCCCTGTAGCCAAAAGCCTCAGAGCACTTGCTAATCACTAATTAACAAGATCTTACAGCTCTGCTTTGGAGGAGCTCTGCTTTGGAGGATGGGGAAATAACTTCTCCCCATCTCAGAGATAAGGAAAAGCCCTGCACAAAATGAGATGATGCTCTTTGAGGTCCTCACAGGCTTGTCTGAAGTTCAGCAGCTCAATCCACCTGGCCTTGCAGGGCTTCGAGAGGCTTTGCACTCCCTGAGAGGTGATGGGGGTTTGTGACCATATGTGCCTTACAGTTCCCAGCCAAGGCTCACACACAAGTTAAATGCATTTAAAGAAAGGATTAGTCCACTTACCCCTCTGCACTGCTAGAAAGGGATGTTTGTGCAGCAGAACAGCAAAGAGGTCGGATCTAAGAAGCTCAGTCCCAGCCAGAGGGCAACCGCTCTGTTCCCACTGAGCTGGCACAGCACTGTGTGGCAGGGGGAGCTTCACGTGGAAGCAGAGCTCACATCCCAGGGACTTCTGGGCTCTCTTATGCAGGTCATACATTCTTAGCACTCCATGAAATATTAAAAGCAAGATAGGCGGCTGCCCTGCCCGATTCTTCCCACGTGCAGGCTCACATGTGCACGGGCAGCTCTCACAGCATCACTCAGGATGCTCCGAGAGGCAAATCACCCTCTGCCAGCTCTGTGCTGCAGACACCAGCACAGAGCACCTCGACGTGATGTCCCCAGGTGCCTCCTGTAAACAAACACGGACCAAAACTGGGTTAGACTGGTTACACATGCCCAGAACCAGGTTGGATACTGGCACCACAGTAACGTGCAGGCACACAAAGAACATTCATCAAAACGTTCTGTAACCATGGGGAAAATGGGTAAGTTCTTGGGACAAGCAGGTTTCTGCCTCTCTTTTGGAAGAAGGCTTATAAATGCTAACCCCAAATTACCCAGAACAGGGACAGCCCAGCACCACATCCCTGGCAAGCTGGAAAACAGCAAGGGGGGAGATGACAGCTCAGAGGCAGCATCCTTGCACACAGAGCAACACGGGAGCTGCCAAAACTCTGCTCAGCACAGCAGGATCAGACCCCAGTTGACACCACCGGTGGGAACAGCATCAGAGGAGCCCTGAAGAAGACCAAGCAGTTCTCAGCCTCCCTCATTTTAGCATTTGTTTTTTCCCTTCAAGTTACTTTTAAGTCACTGAAATCCCTGTATAAGTCTGGAAGCCCTTGTGCCTTAGTGTCTCTCCAGGAGCTTCCAAGTCATCAAAAGAAAACAATTCTACCAAATTCTCCCTGCTTCCCTTTTTAATTCCCTGTCATGCAGGCACCAAATCTCTGAGGCAGAGGAGCTCAGCCCAGGACCTGAGCCTTGTTTCACACTAAATTTGGTCTGCCAGACATCCAAAAAAAAAAAAAAAATCACATCAGTCATTCTGCTTCAGAGCTGGTTTCTCAGCATGGAAAATTACATTTCCTACATGTAGCTAATGCATGAAAAGCTTTGAAAGGTCAAAAAATGAAGCCATCAATTTATCACAAAAAGTAACTTCCTATTAAAGCTGCTGAAAGCCTGGGCTCCCCAGTGCAAACACTCCACCTAGAGCCAGCTGTGCCAGCCCTGCTTGTCCAGGACTGCCAGCACCAGTGGGTGACTTGGCAGTGCCACTACAGCCACCAAACATCAGCCACTGCTCTGAAGGGGACCCAAGCAGCCTTTTGGTGGGACAACCACCCCTGCTTGTGCAGGGAGTCTCGGCAGAGAGGACCCTCACTCCCTCAAAAAAAAAAAAAGAATCTGTGCTCTTGCATTGGCTTTCCTTTGGGCACCATCCCAGAGAGAGGTCACCCATGAGGTGATCCCAACCAGCAACATCCTGTCCCTTTGTCCTTAGGGACAACATGAGGCTGAGCAAAGCATGGGTGCAATGGCAAAGCATGAAAGCACTGGGATGACAGCAGAGCGCCCAGACACACTGCCAACACTTCCTTCCAGAAGGGAGAGGAGCAGGGGAGCCTGAGGACCCGAGCCACACAGGATCCTCTCCCACCCAGCAGCTGAAGGGGAGCAGTGACCACAGTAACTTGTTCCACCTGAGCAACAGCATCCAGCCCACCCATAACTCTGCCCAGGACAATTCAGTGCCACCGAAATGGTATTGTGTTCCCTGCTCTGTGTCCATCCTCCAGCTCTGTGGTTGTTCCCCACACCTTTTGGGATCCCCAAAAAACACCCAGCAATGCCAACCAAGGCAGGATTTGGTCCCCTTGCTCTCATTCTGGCCCAGTGACACACAGGACAAGTGTCTCACAGGTAACTGAGAGACTCCTGCAGCTGAGCAGGACAGGCATGGAATACTGGAATGCAGCGACAGGATCGTGGGGCTGCCCAGGGCCAGGAGCCACAGGGGTTGGTACTTGTCCCTTCCTGCCTTAGGGCTGCAGCAAACAGGCTGTGGCATTCCACAGAGCCTCAGCAGGACACAGCATCCCTCACCTGCCTCTGCTCACCACAAAGATGTCACTGAACATCTCCACTTTAAAGCTGGGAAAGCTGCCAACACGCATTTCTCCTTTTGGGACAGAAGCAGCCCCACAGGGAGCAGCTGCCTCAGCAGTGCTGCACCTGAGAGCAGCCAGGCCCTGCCAGCAGTGCCCCAAGGCTGTCCCCATGTCCTTGCCAGCTCCTGCTGCTAGGAGCCAGGACAGACAGGGCTCTTGGTTACACTCTGGATCAGCTTCCCCAGCAGTGACATCCTCTGCAGCTCTGGCTCCAGGCACCGCCTGCGGTTCCGCGGGCACTCTGCTGCTGGCTCCAGGCACACAGGCTCTGCCCCAGCCCTGCACTGCCCCCGTGCCATCCCCAGCACCAGCAGTGCTGCACATGGGTGGCAGGGACGGGAATTTCTGCAGCTGAGCTCTGTGCAAACACTGATCATCTGCCCTCTTACCTTAGACTGACAAAAAGGGTGTTTGCCCTTAAGTTATGACTCGCTGGAGGTAAAGGGCTAAGAATTGACATTCCCATTGCCATAATGACCACCATGCTGGAGAGGACATCTGACCCCTCTCTGACCATTGTTCTAATCATCCTGGAGGAGCACACAGGATGTTGTCACTGAGTTCTCTTCCAGATGGACACCCCAAGCTGCCCATGAACATCACAGCAGGTGTCACTAGAGAAAGTTGTGATAGCTGCTGGTGCTGCACAAGGATGGAGATGCCTCATCCCAATGAGGCTGCTCTCCAGAAAGAGACACCCAGGTGACACTGCTGTCTCTGCAAGGCTCTGGCTTTTTGGGGAACAACCTCACCAATAGCATTTGCCTTCCCTACACTGGGAAGGACCATCCGAGCCTGACACAGCTCCAGGGTGCAAACACGAATGGACTGTAGGTTCCCTGGGCTGGGAATCATTTAAACAACTGCTGTCAGCATAAAAACAGATGTGGATTTTCACTTAGCAGAAGGGGAGCAGGAAAGTCTCTACTCATCTAATTAATGAATGCCCAACTATTATGAGAAATATCAACTTTTCATAATTTTAGATGAGACAAGTCACTTTAAAAAAGATTTATCAGTCCAGCTTCACTGAGGTGAAAGCTGTAAAAGTCAACTTTCAGGTACCCAGGGACAGGCTGGGTTAGGAAATTTCCCACCTCTACTTCAGGGGAAAAAAACACCATTATTCAGCAAGTTCTGAACTTCTCAAAATGCAGGACAACTTCCAGGGACCACACGGGAGTTCTCAGTGCCACAATAAAATTAATTCAGGGAAATAAAGCAGAACAGCCAACCCCAGAGCACGATACCATTGGAGACAGCCCAGGCTTAAGGAGCACAAAGCAAATTTCCCTGGGTTTAAGTATTTTTGAGGTTACTGTTTTACAGATAAAATATTTTTGATAAAGAAGGAAGACAAATTGCCCCCTCCTTATTTCACTGCTGGAATTGCCAGTTGAGAGCAAAAACACTGCCCTTATGAAGAAGGTAACAAGGAAAAGTGAGCTCCTGAACAGCACACTGCATCATCCCCTTTTGGAGGGGAATACACAGGAAAGTTGAGCATGAGACTAACATAAACTGGTCCTTCACTTGCAGATATTCCAGTGGTGTACACATGCATCCAGCCAACCCAAGGACCAACTCCAACTTGCTCATCCCCACGTTGAAGCATCCTGCAAACTCCAGGCCTCAGGAATCAATGCCCAGCAGTCGCCTCCTCTGTATTTATTTCTATAAAACACACACAACCTGATGCTCATATTCAAGAGTAAACTGTTCAGGGAGCACATCCGCACATACTGTATTCTCAGGGAAGCAATTTCTGCTGGTTTGGCTGGCTGAACTTCAATCACCTGCACAAAAAATCTCCCTGTTCCCCCATTCTCAGACAAATCTGAAGAAATCCAGCTTTCACCAACCGAGGAGAAAAATCGAGGCTGCTCTACACAGTGACAATCTATGGCTGAAGGAGCCAGGACACCAGCCAGCAGGCTGGGAAGCCAACAGCCCGCTGCCAGCATCGCCGCTTCCCTGGAGATCGCAAATTCTACGGAACTCTCGGAACTAAAGGAGAAAAGCCCGAGTGATGGAATGAACCTGCCAGATGAGGAAGCCTCTGGGCAAACACCATGGAGCGGGATTAGTGCGGGACCCGCTGTTCAAAAGAGCAAATATCCTCCGAAACCAAGGCAGCAACAGAGACAACGAAATCGTCCTTTAAAGTGAAAGCCTGCTAAGGAAAAAAGGCGCTGGCGGCAGAGCAGCGCCGGCCCCCACCGCGCTGCAGGGCAGCACCGCCAGGCAGGCTCTATTCACGAGAAAGGACCGAAACCCAACAGCAAAACAGCATTGCAAGAGCATGAAGTAATCCCACCCCTGCAGTTCGTGTTTTCCTACCCAATTAGCTACTCCGAGTGTAAGAGGGAAAAGGGAAAGGAAAAAAAAAATTAAATGTGCTGCAAAGCCAGGAGATGTTTTGCAACTCCCGGGCTCCCGCAGCAGAGCCCTGCGCTCCCAACGGCCACGGGCGAGGCGGGGGGACCCACGAGGAAGGAAGGAAGGAAAGGAGGGGGAAAGGAAGAGAAGAGGGAAGAAGGGGGCCAAGCCCGCTCACTTGCTCCGCCGTCCCTCGGGCCCGTCCCGCAGCGCAGCCCCGCACGGCCGGGATGCGGGAGGGCAGCGGGCTCCAGCCGGGTCCCGGGGGAGGAAGCGGGCGATGGGGGCGGCCCCGGAGCCACCCCCGCCCAGCCCGCCCCGCCCCGGGATGGAGCTGCCCGGGATGGAGCTGCCCGGGCCCGGCCGGGGCCACGGCGGCGCTTACCGTGGCTCAGCCGGGATGGGAACGCGCTGTTCCGTGGCAGTTCGTTCCCGAGATGAACCAGACCGGCTTGAAATCACTGATTAGAGCGCTGGGAAAGAGCAGAGAGCAGCAAAGCCCCCCGAGCCTGCTGGAGGGCAGGGGAAGTGAAGTGCTCGGAGCTGCTCCGAACCGCGCTGGGCACGGGCACAGGGCGCTCCCCGCTGGAAATCGTCCTGTGGCTTTTCGTAGTTCTTAAGTGGTTCTAACCTCAGAGTCTGGAGACATCTGCTAGAGCAGGATGCTTGGAGAAAGTGAAATGCCGTCCCAGGCTGGATGTTAATTTTAAACCGTGCAAACCCACAGAGCTCGTGAACAGCGGCAGGATGCTGTGGGCTGCAGGCAGGACACACACTGCTCCTCAAGCTCACGTGTGAGGTCCCCTTGCATCAAAGCAGGCAGCCAGACCCGCGCTTTTGATGGCTCTGGGATTCCTGCTACCCTAAGAGAAACCAGAGGATCAAGGAGCAACGCTGCTTTGCCATCACTGCAAACTCCTCTTTGAGAGTGGCTGCTCCTGCCTGTGCTGCCTCCATCCCTGCTGATCATCTCATTTCCCCTCCACTGCTTGTCCTGCTTTCCACTGGCGATGCAGCTGGAGCCGGTAATGCTTCCCAGCCGGAGCCTGCAGCCCCAGCCCCTGCACCCCTCTGCCAGCTGCCTGGGGGCACCTGCAGCTCCAACCCACCTGTAGCCCCAACCCAGCCTGGCACACCACCCAAATGCACTGAGGCCGGGGAGTGCAGACAGCTCTGATGGGTTTAGGAAAGTGCTTTTGTGCACCCCTGTGTGCTGGGGCTGCACATCCCTGTGTGCCAGTCATGGGGATCAGCTCCATCACCTGCCCCAATGACAGACCCCTGCCACCACCATTTCTCTGCAGCTCAGTGCTGCAGTGCAGGACAGCAAGCTGCAGGTTCCTCTCTGTTCCGACTACGTTGCCCCAGACCTGTGCACAGCGATGCAAATTGAATCAGGGTCAGGGCATCTTTATGCAGACTCATCAGCCAGCCCAAAAATTGCTTTTGTCCATTCACTGGGGCTAGATAGGGTTTTCTCAGTGATGTCCAGCTGCATGGGCAGTGCAGGGTGGGCTGGAAACCATGGGAGGTTACAGACATAATGTCCCCCTGGTGTTAAGTCCAGAACACACTATATACACCTCTGTCAAATTCAGGCAGTCTGTATTTCCATGTCTTTTCCATTAGTATTTTGTGCACATCTACCTGCCATGCTGCAGAGCCATAGAGCATTTCATTTCAGTTTAAAAATTCTAAGAATATTCACACTGTGGTGATACTGTGGTATCAGCAGCCTCTGCTGCCAGCCCAAAGTTTATGTGACTGCCTCTCCTTAGCAAGATTTGGAGGTTAAGGCTTCTGAAATTTGCCAGGGGAGAGAGATGTGCTGATGGGCAGCCCAAGGAGCATCTGTGAAGCCCTGTGTTAGCATTAAGCTTTTTACTGGGAATAGCTGGGCCTCATCAGTCTGTCTCTGAAACAGCATCACCCTCTTTCTTCATGTTTGCCAAAACATAAGCACACAGAGTAAAACACACAAGTTAATTGGGGGGAAATATACTGTGGGATGAAGCAAGAGACACCCCAATGAAACAGTCTGCTAAGAATGGGAAATGCATTTTTCTTTGTGTGATTAGACAGAAAAAAGTCTTATGAAAGGCCCATGTCTGGTAGAGGACTTGTGGTATTGACTGAGCTTCCAAGCTAAAATGCTTCAGGCGTGCTCTGCATAAGGAAGGAAAAATGCTTTCCCTCTCAGTCAAGAGCACCTTGATGCAAAGCACCAGCACCAAGACAGGGCCGGTGGGGTGGAAGTGGCTCCTTACAGGGGCTCGGGCTGAGCAGCTACTCTGGGGAGGCTGAGCCTGAGCCTCCACAGTGCCCGAGTGCAGGTGCTGACCCAGATAGCAATTAGTGGTCACAGGGGTGAAGAGGAGGGCGCTGAAAGCCTTTTCTGGGAGCATTTCACACACCTGGGGACATGCTCTGTCCCTCTGGAGCAAAGTGCAGGTGCTGCTCCTCTGCAGAAACGCTGGTCCAGGTGCTCCTGATGCTGCACAGCTGTGAGGAGGAGGATGCCACGAGGGGAATGGTACTGGGAACTCCCAGCTGCCCACTCTGGAGGTCCAGAATGTGGATTTCCTGAAGGCCAAGCAATGCACAAGTCTCAAGACAAGTGAAAGGAAACAAGGAATGCCAATGGGCTTTTCAGCTTCATTGATTTTAGATTACATCAAATATTCCTACTCAATGAATATTCCTATTTAGCAGGAACACAGAGATGCTTTGAGGTCTGGTGACCCTCACCTACAAAGCCAGCCTGAGAGCTGGGCTGTTCAGCCTGGAGAAGAGAAGGTTCCAGGAGACCTTAAAGCCCCTTTCATTGCCTAAAGGGGCTCCAAGGCAGCTGGACAGGAACTTTGGACAAGGCACTGGAGTGCCAGGACAAGGGGGAATTACAGAGGACAGGATTAGATGGGGTACTGGGGAGGAATCTTTCCCTGTGAGGGTGGGGAGGCTCTAGCACAGAGTGCCCAGAGAATCTGTGCCTCCCTCTGGATCCCTGGCAGTGCCCAAGGCCAGGCAACCTGGGATGGTGCACAGGGTCCCTGCCCATGGCAGGAGCTGGAACTGTATGAACTTTTAGGTCTCTTCCAACCCAAACGATTCCACAATCCTGTGATTCACCACTCTGCCTTTGCAGGGAGTAAAAGCTGCTGCAAAGGACTGATACGGTGTCATGAGCATCCTTCTCCCTGCAGTCAGTGAGTGCCACTGCCCCCAGCCTGGCCAGTCATGGCTGGCTTCCCTTCCCTTCTCCTGTGCAGGCTAAAACCCTGTGGGAGCAGGTCAGACCCCAGGCAGTGAGGGCTCACCTGGCCATGTCTGACCTCAGATCAGAGCCAGCTGGGATGTAATGCTGGGGAGCCAGTTGAGGCAGCCCCCCTCAGAGCAGCAAGCTGGTCTGCAGTTGGGATTCTTCCGTTGTGTCAGGTTGCTGTCTCAGATTACTCCATGAGACTGAGAACCCTCACCTCATTGGTGTAACCCAGCTCATTCTGAGCTACTCTTCTATACCTTAAGAAATCTGAAGTCATTCGAGTAGAACCAATTCCACTGGACATCATTAATCTGTTTCCAAATGCTGGTGCAGCTTAATTGGCTTAAGTTATTGAATTGGTTTAATAAAACCAGCTTAATTGGCTTAATTTATTGAATTGGTTTAATAAAAACAGTTGATCTGGTTTAACTGGTATATAAAATAAATCTCGTTTGAATATATTATGTGTCTCAATTTTACAAGCCTCTGCAACACTCCTTCATCACACTATTTCTATTTTAGATTGATTCTCCAGACAGCTGGACAAAGTAGCTCATAACCTCCCTCCAGGCAGCTCTAAATCTGCCATAGAACAGTGGGTTACCAGGAAAATGAATTATAATTAACACTGAACATCTCTCATTTTCCAGTCCTCTACAAGCTTATGAAGAGCAATGATTCCAGGGTGGCAGGGCAGCCTCGTGGACAAGTCTTCTGGAGTGAGTCACTTTTCCAGAGTCAAGACACCAGCTGTGCTTTAAAGTCCCTGTCTGTGTGGTGAGTGAGGCTGACAACACCAACACTGGCACTGCACCCCTGAGGCCAAACCCTTATCTGGCAGTTCAGCTCCAAGGAACACGGTGCAGGTGCACTCTTGTTTATCCATCTTGCTTCAAACATGGTATTGGTTACCCTGGTCTGGGATTTGCAGATGGGACAATGACAAATCCCCCTGTTTAACACACCTGCTTCACTTCTGGGACACTTGCTAGGCCTTATTTTCTGCTTATCAGTGACTGCACCTTTCCTACAGTTTATAGGAAGGGCTCCTTCATATAAACTATGTTTATGTTTATGTGTCTATAAAGCATGAACCATGTTTCTGTTTATGTTGTCTATGGTTTGAGACCCAGCTACAAAACCTTGTCTGACTCCTCTCCTAATTCACAGGCTTCCAGTTCAGACACGGCTAACAAGCAGGATTTATAATGAAGGCAGCTCCTAATGAGCTGACACAAGATGCAGCATTGGATCATACTTGCTTTGAGAAACACTGATCAAAGCCCTGTGCTTGCTGGTTGGAGAGCATAATTAACAACAATTTCTAAAAAGTCAAGTTTGGGTTGATTAAAAATGCCATCTGACAGCTCAAGAGTGCTGCGCTGTCTCATGATCTGCTGTGCAGATACAGCACAAGCTCAGCATGGTGTCCCTCCTCCCCAGGCAGCAGAAGGGCTTTTGCTCCTTTCCCAGCAGGCTCAACCCCTTGGGTTTGCAGGGTGGTGGGTCTGCCCCAGGAGGGCTCTCGGGGCTACGGGACCATCCCTCTGGGGGCAGCAGGCGCTCAAGGTTGTTGTGCTGACCCACTTGCAGAGAGGTCTGGCACATGTGGTGCAGCTCCACATCTGGTGGGGATGGAGGGGACTGATGCCATGAGCAGCAAAGTGGAGGGCCTGCTCCAAGAAAGCAAACGGTCTTTATTGTTTTGGGAGATCCCTGCCTCAGAGGAAGAGAAATGAAAGGAATCAGAGCTGCTGAATCCTTTTCAATCTTCAATAACAACCAGGTCAAGACAGTTCTTTGGGCCTGAACTCTTGAGTTTCTTACCAGGACAGAGAATCCTAGGTTATGTCTAAGCCATTAGCTCCTGGGGTTTACTCCTGCCCCCGGCAACACACAGGCCCTTAATCCCCACTTCCTGGACTCCTGTTTCACCCTGAGATCCTCCTGTTTAACTCCTCAGCCATGTGAGGTCTAGAATACACCAACAGAGACATTTGACCAAAGAGCCCCCAACCACAGCCCGTGAAAAAAATTTCTGAGCACACCACTGACACCACCCATGCCTGTCAGGGAGAGGGAGCCACTGGAGAAAATAACAGGCACCTGAAAGAACCACTCTGTGCATCTGTTCTGCTTT
Organism: Lonchura striata; assembly: GCF_050655825.1. Lineage (NCBI taxonomy): Eukaryota > Metazoa > Chordata > Aves > Passeriformes > Estrildidae > Lonchura > Lonchura striata. The sequence continues at coordinate 15,806,750 of NC_140716.1, read as the reverse complement.
GGGAAAAGAGTCACAGCCTTGGCCAGTCCTCCTGCCTTCAGCTCCTGCTAAAGCTTATTTCACCTGACACAAGAAAATTCTGTATTCCCAGTTTCTAGTACTTCTCCTCACCCACTCTGTCCACACCCTGCTCCAGCTTGCAGGAGAGCAGAGTCTTTTGCCAGGTGATTTCATTGTCAGGGGAAGGTGTTCCCTACAAACCACATCACCACAGTCACAATTAGCTCCTTATCTGGAGCTTTTAAATCTGAATGGAGGCTATGGCCACTCAGCCCTTTGTAGTAAGGGAACAACTGCAGAACAACTTTGTCAGCTCAAATTAGAGATAAAAACTGAAAACAAAGGCAGTAAAACACCTTCCTGGTACCTTCTAGTGAGTGGCATCCCTGCCCATGGCAAGGCAGGGCTGGAACAAGATGAAATTTAAGGTCCTTTCCAAACTAAATCATCCTGTGATTGTATGATAAAGTACAGGAGGGTGTTTTGGGGGCATTGGGGTCTCTGAGACCTTCTCAGCCACCCTATCAGCAGCTCTGCACTGATTCCTGCACTCCCTTCACATTACAGGAGCTGGATCATACCCTTCTTCTCTCAGGCCAAAGCTGGGTTCAGCCCTAATCAAGATAAAAAAATAATTCACAGGAAATTCACCTTATATTTTTACAGATGGATGTGATGCAGATCCTGTGATGCTTTCTGAAAGGAGCTATCTGATTTATTATGATGGTAACAAAACCTCTTCAAAGTTGCTGTGGTCTTCCAGAGTGTTAGGCATGACCAAACTACCTGGGGAAATTAGGAGGTTATGGAAGAGGGTCTCCGTGGCTGGCCTATCTTTAAAAAGCTGATTTCTAAAAGCCATAGGTGCTGATTAGAACACAGCACCTCTGATGGCTCATAATCAGTCCTTGCTTCAAAGCACAGAGGAAAATTGAACAACTTTTTGTTTTTCCTTTGCAGGATGACCTGGCTCCCTGCTGGAAACCAACAACCACCTCTGCTGATGGGTGAGTTTGTGTTTCTGGGTCAGACAGAAACTCAAGCACTCGGTGGAGATGTTATCAGACTGTGGAACTGCTTAAGAGAGAGCTCCTGTTTTGGGCAGATGACATGGTATGGAAACAATGACCCTTCCTAGGTGCTCTAGGTGCCCACCACTAATATTTTTTTCCAGAGATGAGGCATTAAAATACTGATACAAGAAAGGAATTTTTATTTCTATGGCACCAAAAAGAGCAGATGGGGATTTTTTTTTTTCCTGTAAAAATCAGATAACTGGACCTGTCTCATAACATTGATTTTCTCCACAAGGATGAGAAGTGGAAGGTAATTTTAGTTCAAACATCACTAGTGAAGGAAAGGATGAGCAGATGTGAGTTAGAAACTGAGTGTGAGATACAAGTAGAAATCAGAAGCCTTTCTAGAGATGACATGCATGTGTTTTCTCATCAGGATTGCTGTGTATGAAAGACTTACTTGGTTTTAGCTGAATGCCCTCAGAAAGATGCAAAATGGACAGCTGGATTTGTAACTGAAAAACTACAACTTAAGTCTTAAATCAAGTTCAGGAGTAATGAAAAAGAGGTTTCCAGCATATGAAGACCTGCAGTAATTTTTGAATTCTAGAAGAGGAAGATGAAAGTGAATAAAGAAAAACAAGCTCAATTCTGAGCTTGATTGCTGCCCACAGGGAACAGGATGGAGCTCATCAAATGCTCTTACCTGTGCAATAGATGATGTGAGGGCCTGGAGCTGAAAGGTCTTGTCTGAGACCAGCAGCAAAGATAAAGATGATGCTAATCTGCATTGATTAATCAGCTTAATCTGGCAGTGATGTGTGCAGAAATTTAGATACCTTTCCTCCACCTGATGCAGTCTTCTCCATCATCAGCTTTCACATATAATTTGATTTAATCAGTTTTGTGCAGAAGACTGAGACACAGTGTCAAGTGCTGTAGTAAAATCTAAATATATTACTGCAATCTCTTCTAGCATCAGTCACCACACCCCAGACTCAGAGCTGACAATTTCTTTCTCATCTAACTCCTAATGTTTAACTAATGAGGGAAAATAATAAGAGACAGAAAGGAGAAGCAATCAATAAAGCCATGGCTTATTGTCCTTTCCTTGCCTCCAGCAGGGCCCTGTGGGCACTGATTGTGGATCTCTCTACATGGATAACAGGAGCATCCAGAGGTTTTTCTTTCTCAGTCTTTACTCCTTTTCAGTTAGCACTGAAGCAGATTTATTTGTACAGCTACTGCCAGCTCACTTCTCTCTTGTGCCTTTGCACCACATGGTTTTCCAAACTTCTGGACTTTCACCAGTTTTAATTTTCTGTACCGCAGGACCACCTCCACCAGGACCACACATGGTCCCATCTGGCCCTGCTCACACAGCACAGGCATCTGCTCCTTCAGCAGGCAGCTGGTACCGGGGCAGTAGCCAGAAGGAAAAGAGAAGCACTCCTGCTGCAGTGCCCAGTTTGACCAGTTGCTACCAGTGGGCAGAAAGGGGCCACAGGCTCATGTGAAGATGCCTGCAGAGCTGGCAGGGGCATTGGGGCAGTGCAGTGGTCAGGCTGTGCTCTGCTCCATCCCCTGCACAGACACCTCCCAGACAACCCTCACTGTGCTGGCCCACAATGTCCTGAGATGGAAAATCTAGGCCATGTCAAAGTTAAGGCTTGGTGTTCTCTTCTTCAGGTAGAAGGCAAACATTTGGGAATAGATGTAAATATGTTTGAGACTTGCTTTGCCTCTCTAAGGTATGCATGCCCCATGTTTGAACTTTCTCCAAGAAACAGCAAGCAGTGTTTTAGCTTTTATCCAGGAATATTATCATAGAAGACAAGAAAATACATTTGTTGCACATTTTATTAGCAATGCCAAGGGAAATAAAAAAATACTTGTCTTTGGCCCTTGCTCCTCTCCATCCTCCAAAGGGTTCAAACTTCCCCAGAGTTCAGATCTTTGCATTTCATTCCTGGTGGTGTTTGGTTTTTGTTCTTTTTTCCTTTGAGTTTTGCTAATAGCTTCTTTTTTTTTTCCATTTAACTCATGCAAACTTCAGTATCCACACCCTCCCGTGTAGATGATCACAGAGTTCACCCCCCATTCCCAGAAGCTGCACTTTCCAGGGAATTAATGGTGCTGTTCAAACACTCAGAGCATGAAACCAGCAGGCAAATCTCACAGCCACACTTGGTCCCAGGATTGTTTAAGGCCTTACATGAAGCCTCAGCAGGAGAAGCTGTGGTCAGTGGGTAGGACAATTCTTTGTCCCACTGGAACCCCATCTCCTTTTCATAACAGTCTGTCCTGTGAGTAGGCCAGAGAGAAAAAAATGAAAGATCCCTCAGGTTTCCATTTGGCTGCATTTTCCCAGACTGTAAATCAGGAAGCGAGAAGCCTGGAGGGCAAAACAGCACCATAAATACCTCTGTGCTATGGGTGATTCTGCAAACAACTGGGCAAGGCTGTTCCATAGTTCTAAAGTCCAGAGGGACATGATTTTCATTTGGAGTGAACTGAGACCTCAGCCTGGGCTCAGGATTTTGAAGATGTGTTAATGTGATGATCTGTGTTTTGTTCTGAATCCACGTTTGCTCCCTGTCCTCCTCCCTAATCCCCTCCCTTTCCCAGTTGCCAGTTTTCCCAAGCCCTTCCCTAACCTCCTCCCTTCCAAGCTGTCAATCCTCCCTATCCCTACCCCTTTCTCCAGAGAGTTCTGTGTCTGTCTTGTTGCCCTCGACACCCCATTTGTTACTTCGTATTATTCCCCCCATTTTCCCTGATAGGCTCATAAGTTGTTTACCCCACCTTATACTCCTCTCCTACCATATCCTCCTCGGTTCACTTTCCTACACCCCTACTCCTGAGCTGCTGTATAAAAACTTCTGTTCACCCCCTCAGTCCTGTCTGGGAGCCCAGGAATAAATCCGTGTTGTTGCAGCCCAAGCCCCGTGCCATGGCTGTGTGTCCCTGCTCTGTCCCTGCCGATAACTGGGACTGCAGCTCGCAGGGAACGGTCGCGGCCCCGCCGCAGCCGCCCCGCGCCCTACACGGATCCTTAACTCGTTCAGTCCCCAGGGGCGGTATTCATCTGCTGCTTTCCTGTGGTTTATGAACTCCTGGACTGGCTTTATGGGAACCTGCATATGTTAAATGCATCATTTTCTATAGAAACAAGGGAGGAAAGACCCCCTTGTTAGTGCAGCACGTCAAAGAACCCCACTGGCAGAGTAAGACAGCAAAGGCAGAACCCTGCCCACGGTGCTCACAGGGGCTAGTGATGAATTGCTGCAGATGTTTCCCAAACAGCCTGGCCAAATCTCCAGATTCACAGCCTTCCCTCTGCTCGGGTCTCACTCCACAGCCCAGCTTTCCTTGCTGAAACATCAAACCACGGTCCTCACCTCCTTCCCATACGGCCAGACATCTGAGAGCCGGCCCGGATTTGCGCAGCCCGGCCCGGGATGGCCGGCACCGCAGCCCGGGGCTTTGGCCGCTGCCGTGTGCGGGAATTCTTGTGGAACAGCGGCTCCTCCCGTCCTTGCCCTGCTCCAGCAGTGAAATCAGGACCTCTGGAGAAGGCTCATCCCATCAGCTCCTGTGTCCGGTGAGGGAGCTGCAGGCACGGCAGGGCTGCGCAGTGATGGAGGACAGGGAACCCAGCTGCGCTGCCGCACTGGGCGCTCCCCTAGCCCCAGTTCCCAACCCGACATGTGGCTTCCCACGTTTGGAAAGAACTCCCCTTTTCTTTTGGAGCTTCTCACCTGAGCTGCAGTCCTTTCCAACTTGGACATGTACTTTAGCACCATCTTGACAAGAATGAGGGACTCGTCTTTACAAACACACTGTGGATCTGCTGGTACATAAAGGTAGATACTCAGAGATAAAAGAAACAATGGGAAGGATTTCACTGATTGATAAATGGAACGAGAGATTTGTCTTTACAAACAAACTGTAGGTCTGCTGATAAATAAAACTGGATACTGAGAGATGAAAGAAACAATGGGAAGAACCATAAATTCCATAAGGAATTCCACTGAGTGACAACAAGGAAAAAACAACAGTGGGGGGTTATACATTTGAAGGTGGTCTTAGGAATTAGGCGTTTCAGGTATTGGGCGTTTCAGAAAGTCTGTACCTCTCAAGTACCTCAGCCAACAGGAAAAGAGAGAGGGATATGCAGCCAGGAAATTAGGATAAAAAGAAGGCTGTGTCCTCTAAAAATTAGAGACTCCAGGGGAATTCCCCATGGCCTCTTCCTTTATTTGAATAAAGTTATAGAAGTCCTCTGTCTATGTTTTGGATCTCTGGTGTTTGTGGATTCATTTTCCTGACAATCTGTTCCATGGTTTCACACCAGGAGACTTCCTTTGTCCTCCCTGGTTTGTTTCAAACAGGGCTGATCCTCTGTACCATTCAGGAAAAGGATGAGGATACAGACTACTTCCCAGTGAAAATGTCCCTGCTGCCAGCATTTTTCACCTAGGCAGCTGAAGCTGAAGCAGTAAAAGCTGAAGCAGGTTCTGCCAGGTGAGGTTTAGACTGGATATTAAAAAAACAATTCATCATTGTAAGAGTAGCCAGGCACTGGCACAGGCTGCCCAGGGCAGTGGTAGAGTCACCAGCCCAGGAGGTGTTCAAAAAACATGTAGATGTGGCACCTGGGGACGTGGTTTAGTGGTGGGTTAATGGTTGGACTTGTACGAAAAGTCACACTATGAAAAGCCAGGGTCCATAAAGGAGACAGAGGAGTCCTGGAACTTTATTTGAATAAAGGCAGAGTTCACCAGGGCACACACCCATGGGGTTTCCTCTCCCGAAGTTTCAGAGGGCACAGCCTCCTTTTATCCCAAACTCCCAGCCGCATTTTGGCCTCTTCCTTTTCCCATTGCTGAGGCACTAGTTAGGTACAGCCTTCCCGACCGCCTACCACATCTCTCCCTGTCATTTTACCCCAAAGTTTAGAAACTCAGCTCGTGCAGACCCACTTGTCTGTTTCAGGAGTTAAAGCTGTCTGGACTCTGTAACAAACCTGCTGCTTGTGATGCCTTGGGAAGGCTGACCTGGCACAGAGCTAAAGAGTAAAGTAGGGATTTATTAAAATACCTCAATGATCCACCTTGGGCAGCACAAGAGCCCAGCCAGGGCTACACCCAAGGTAAGCCAAAATGGTCACAAAACGCACAACCTGTCACAGGGTCTCTAACTTTTATAAGTCCTGCTCCATTTGCACCTTGGAGTCCAATTACAGCTCCAGCCCATGAAGCCACATCCTTCTTGTTTTTCTCTCTTCAGTCCATGTTTCTGCTCTTGGGCCTGAGATTTGGATCATTTGTCCTTGGTCCCCAGCTAGAGAAGGAATTGTTTTGTCTCCCTGCTCTGTGAAGAGAGCTTACTACCTGCTAATATGAAGCTCAGAAGTACACACTAAAGCAGTACAGAATCTGAAAAACACAAAAGCTAAAACCTGAGGCATCACTTGAAGCTGGTAGAGACATTAAGATGCATTTCAAAGATGTTAACACTCATCCCCTCACCCATGGAATTGTTTGTAAAAACATTAGCACACACCTTCCCTATCACAAGGAACTGTTACCTGTGACAGCGTCCTGCTGCCCTGGTGATGGTTGAATACCTGCTGGCCCAAGAGAAGCAGGTAATGAATTCCTTGTCCTGTTTTCCTTGCACACCCTTTCCTTTCCCTGTTAAACTGTCTTCATCTCAACCCATGAGGTCTCTCACTTTTACAGTGCTCTCCCTCATCCCACTGGGAAGGGGTGAGTGGGCAGTGTGGAGCTGAGTTGCTGGCTGGGTTTAAGCCATAACATGCCCATCTACATAGGGAGGATTTTCCTGTGTCAGTTCAGCAAAGAGCACTGATCCCCATGGGCAGTACACAGGAGGAGCACGGCTCATGGAATAATATAATACAGCAATAATATAGAAAGTTGGAGGAGGTGTATTAGTGATTAAGTTTATCTCCTGGTTTAATTTTTTTCTCTTCTTGTTGCTAAGTGACATCGACTCCAATTTTACCCCAGGGAATCCTACCATGATGGGTTATGGGCAACGGCTTTCAAAGAGCTTTAGGCACCCAGCAGGAGATCTCAGCTCCTGGAGAGTTATTTTTATTAGCTGACAGGTATTTGAGAGTTGGGTTCTCAGGAAAATAGAAATACAAATTGCAGAATATCACCTGGCACCTGTCAGCCTGAGCCATGAATGAGTGCTGACGTTGTAACTTCCATTACATCTCACCTGTGCAAGAGTCTCATGACTTCAGGCCCCAAAATAACTGGTGCCAGAGCTGTGTACCAGCAGCAATCCCTTGTACACCACACAAATATTTTAACCTGTCTTTTGTAACTAAATTTTTGCACGAGTTGAAATGTTACTTAGCATGGGTGCCAGGTTGAGGTACCCAGCATTTGCCCAGCAAGCAATGTCATGAAGAAGAAACACAGTTCCTCTGTTAGCTCAGAATTCGGGCTCTGGCACAAATGTCTCCTGTGCCAGCTGTGCCAAATCAGGTCTGTACCCGTACAGGGCCTGTTGCTACATGAACAGAATACAGCTCTTGGCTGCATTTACCCATTCCAGCACAAGCTGCTCTCAGTAAAAAGTGATACACACACCTGGGACTTTTTCCTCAACTGGCTTTGTCAGATGATCCACTGAAAACCCAACCACCCACAAGAGAAGGCAGGAGCTGATTTACCCAGCAGCTGCCCTGTTGTGAGACCCCTCAGAAGGTGAGGCAGCAGGAGCCCGTCATGGAGGTGTGGAGGGGAGTAGGGGAGGGAAGTAGGAGCAGCTGAGCTGTAATGGCCAGAGTTGGCACGTTTGAGCCCTGAGGGTCAGTAGAGGAATGGTTTTATCTCTGTCAGGAAGTTTCTGCTCTCCATCTGCCAATTATCACCTCACCCCAACGTCTCTGCCATGGTTTCACCCGTGGTTTAACCAGTGCTCGCTGCAGCTGGAAGGTGGATTGCTCCCCTGATTGCTGCCCCTCCTGATTTTGTGATGGCAGCAGCCCTTGCCTCACCTAAAACTTGAAGCCAACATGCAGATAGTCATCTGTCCTTCACAGCAAGGTGCAGCTTAACAGCAAAGTGCCTGCATTAAAACTTTCCTGTCTGTTGGGGGGAATTCTACTGCCTGCACAAATCCAGAGGCTCAGGAGGGGCACAGGCTTGATTCACCTCCTGTACAAAGGGATCCTTGGGTTTTGAGGATCATTTTTAGTACTGCCAAACCACAGAGACTTGATGGAAAAGGTAGCCGTGTCAGTAGTGCTGCTCCAGCAGGCTTCATGCCTCTGGTGACTTTCCTGGATTACAGCAGCCTGATCCCTTTTTTGGTCGTTTTTAATAGTTCAATGCCGACAGTATGCAGGTGCCTGAGGAGAGGTGTCACTCTCACGGCCCGGGCTGTGCTCCACCTGGAACAGCAGGTGATGCTGGAGGCTCCAGGAGTCCAGGGCTCCATCTCCTGGCCAGTCCCAGCTTGCAGGAATCCACCCACCCCTGGCACAGCTTTGGGCACCACAGTATCAGAAGGATCTAAAGCTACTGGAGAGCAAAGGAGGGACACGAGCATGCTGAAGCATCTCAAGGCAACTAGAGCTGTGTGAGGAGTGGCTGAGGGCACTCGGTTTGTTCAGCCTGAAGGAAACTGAGGGCAGAGCTCACCAGGGGCTGCAGCTTCATCCCAAGGGCCAGCTCTGATCTCTGCTCTGTGACCAGGGACTGAGGGAATGGCTGGAGCTGTGCCACGGCAGGTTTAGGCTGGATTTTAGGAAAAGTCTCTTCCCCCAGAGGGTGCTGGCACTGCCAAGGCTCCCCAGGGAACGGGCACGGCCCCAAGGCTGCCAGAGCTCCAGGAGTGCTTGGACAGCGCTGCCAGGGATGCCCAGGGTGGGATTGTTGGGGTGTCTGTGCAGGACCAGGAGCTGGAATCATGATCTTTTTGTGTGCCTTCTGATTCAGGATATTTAATCATTATAGAGATGCAGCTGTCTGAAAATGAGCTCTTCTGCTGCTGCTGCTGTGCTTCCCAGGGTCTCACAGCATTGCACCTTGTGACTTTGTTGATTAAACTATTTTCTGAGTGTCTGATATCCCCGTCAGCCCTGCTGATCCCAGGGATATCTGTCTGGGCTCTACCTTGCCTTATGCCTCAGAAGCATAACTGTTCAGTTCTGACAGTGAACTCACACTTTTCAACAAGTTTCAGGGCAGGAAGGGGTCAGCCTGTGCTAATTCGGCTATAAAGTCTACAGAGAGAGAAATAATTCTTTGTCTGTGCAGAAGTGCAAATTACAATTGGAAAAATGTTGAGTTTCTGGATGTGGAAACTCACGATGTGTGATGACTTATCTGATTTTTGTAACATTTTATATGGGGTTTTAAAGTCCTGTCTCGATGAATCACCTGAAATTCTCAACTTCTCTTTTTAAAAGTCTGTGGTCATGTCGCTGCAGAGAATCATGAGCATCTCAACCTCAAGATTCAGCCATTGAAGGCAAAGAACGACTTCTTTCCTATTTTCTAACTTTTTGCTAACTTTCATTCTGCTGTGCAAGGGGGAGGGCTGGATTCCTGCTCTCAGCTGCCTGAACAGACAGTGCCGAGTGCCAGCTACGGGCTCTTCTGGAGAACTGCAGTGCTCCGCAGCGAGAGCTGATCCCGACGGGATCCAGCAGCACTCGGAGTCCGCGCTACCAGCCCGGCAGCTCCCACAGCCGCAGCAAGGCAGATTCCCCATTTAAAATAAAATAAAATAAAATAAATTCTCTTTTCTGCCGGTGCAAAGCGCGGGCGGCGGCAGCGGCTTGGCGTGCGCGGCCGGAGGTGGGCAGGTGGCCGTGCCGCGGTCCCGGGCAGCGGGGCTGTGCGGAGCCGGGCTCTGTGTGCCCGGGGCGCTTCACTGCCGAGCCGAGGGGAACAAATCCCGACTGTGTCCTGGCCCCAGGAGAGGCCGGGCACCTCGGGCTGTGGGACGGGCCCGCCCAAGCCCCCTCAGAGGGGGTAGAAAGAGAGGGAAGCGCCGAAGGCAGCGGAGGGAAAAGCAGATTCCCCGTGCCCAGCGGGGCACGCCCGGCACCGTCCCGCCCCGCCGGGAAGCACAGCGAGCACAGGGACCCCGCCTCCCCGCCGCCCGCCCGGCCCCGGCGCCGCCGGAACGCCTCAGGCCCGAGGCCGCTCCCGCCTCCGCCGCGCCCCGCCGCGGGTCCTGGCAGGGCCGCGGGGAGCGCGGCCGGCGGCGGCGGGGCCACGGCCGGGCTGATGCTGCCCGCGGGCTGCGGTCCCCGGTGAGGGCAGGGGGCCGGGCCCACGGTGAGGGCAGGGGGCCGGGCCCACGGTGAGGGCAGGGGGCCGGGCCCCGCGGGCCGGGCCCGGTGCCGCGGGGCGCTGACCGCGCTGGGCCTTTGCAGGGCGGCGGCGGCGCTGAGGGCGGCGCTGGGCGAGGGCGCGGAGCGGCGGCGGGAGCTGGAGCGGCGGGCGGCGCGGAGCCGGGCGCTCCTGCGGCGCTGGTGAGTGCGGAGCCCGGGCGGGTGGCGGCCGGCCCGGCGCCCTCCTCCCGGGGCCTCCATCCCCGGCGGCCCGGCGGGAGGAAGGAGGCCCGGGCGCCGCTCCTGCAGACGTGTCCGCGGGCCAGGGGTGCTGGTGCTGTCCCGCTGCAGCAACGCTGGCTCCGTCGCTGTTTGTTCCCCCCAGGGATGATCAGGAAGAGGAGAGGCCACAGCCACAATCAGGCTCCAGTACTGAGCATGGTGAGTGCTTCCCTCGGTGCTACCTCTTGTCCCACCGGCCCCGGGCCTGTTGTGGTGTTAGGAGTAATTCCAATGCTCTGTATCCACCTAAATGCCCTCTCTGCCTTTTTCCTCCCTCTCTCCTCCTTGGGGTTAGCTTGGAATCGTGTCTCGCTAGCCAGTACTAAAGTGACTGCGGACCTGACCCAAAAGTGGGAATGTCCCTTGTTGAGGTTGACTCGAGAACTGTCCTCTTGTGGATCACATCCTACCTGAATCCTCTGTGCAGTGGCTTTTCCCACAGCTAAAAAATACTTGACTGTTGGTCATTAGGTCATTAGGTTTCGTTTCCTTCTGTGCTACCTGGAAGAGCAAGTTAGTGAAGAGTCAAATGGCAAACATCCAGGTTTAAGCCTTCTGACATGTTTTCTCTTCTTGCAGAAGACAGACCTTCACCCAAGGAGCTCGAGGAGCTGGAACTGCTGAACAGGGCCTTAGAGAAGGCACTGAAGGTCAGGAAAAGCATCTTGAAAACTCCATTAGAGACTCAGGGAGCTACAGAACAGAAATGGGCAGGTGAAGCGCATGCTCCCAAGAAAGCTGAAGAACAGCAGGTGCCTGTATCTGTTGAGGATGTTCCTGAGTGCAGGAATGTGAAAGCTGGAAGCAAAAATCCTTTGCTGTTGAAGAAGCCCTCTCCATACCAGTTAAGAGCCCCTTACAGGACTGACCCAGATGTGAAGAAACTGCAAAGGAAAGTCCCAGCCAGATGTGTTTCTCAAGGCCCCAGGACAGCTGGGAAGATTTCCTCAAAAGGGATGACTTCCAAACAAGGAAGGAGTCACAGGACAGCAGCTGGTGCCAGTGGCAGAGAAGTCTGTGCAGCAGCTGAACCCCAGGAGACACCTGGCTTGTCTGAATCTGCCCCAAATGAGCAGCAAAGCTTTTCTGGAGGGGCTTCAGCTGCAGGAAAGAATTCCATGGCTTCTAGCAAGCAGTTACTTGATGCAGGGAAGAAAAGTTCTGGTTTCCTAGCAGAGTCCAGCAAAAAGGAGGACACTGCAGGTGCATGGAGAAGGAGCATCACACCAAGGACAGGCACCCTGCAGGAAAAGGGGTAAGTGTGGGAGGTGGGCACCTCTCCTGTTCTGCTCCATACTCACAGGCATGTGTACAGATCCTGGTGGCTGTAGCTGCTCTGGGGGTCCCAGCCTAGCTTCATCCTCCTCACATCCCTCTCAAGAGGAAGGATCCTATACAGTTTAAAAGCCTTTATTGTGGTTGAGTAAGTGTTTTCTTTCTAAGGGCTTATTCTCGGATGGCTGGAACTTTGAAAGCCTTTCAATTAAGACTTTTGATGTTTCACAGTCCCCTGTGAGTGTTTTGGAAAGCTGTCTCTGTAGAGCTTTCTTAAGCCTTAGCTTTCCTCTGAGTGTCCTCTATTATAGCATATTGATTTTTTTTTAAAATTCTGTTTTTTACACAGTGATAATACATAATGCATGAATTTTTTCTCTCTTTAAACCATGTGCCCAGTGCTCTTTGAAGTGATGTCATCCCTGTTAACCTGTAACCTACTGCCCATGTAACTACACAAATCAGGACTGGCTAGAGTGCAGTTGTTTCAAGGGTTTGGTGCAGGAAGGATTATGAAGGGGATGTTTGGATTTCAGGAGAATCTCCACAGAGATTCTCTGTGGAAAAGTGCCAAAATAATACTTGGAAGATTGGCTTTGCATTCATGCCAGTCTATCTTGTTTAATTAATTTCTTCCTCTTTTGCTTTAACAAAACTCTGAAGCTCAATCTGCATCTGGAAAGTTTTGAGGAATATTTCTCTCAGCCACCACAGCCTAACTCTTGTGTTTGTGCAGGGAGGAAATGATCCCTTTTCACTGGCATTGGAAGGGTCCCAGGACACTTTAGTGACAGTTGCTGTAGGAACAGGGATCTGGATTCAAACATTTACTTAAATTCCCAGCTGTGGCCTTGCATTCCAAGTCTGCATGTGACTAACAACTGCCAACCCTCCTGTTTTTCTAGTAACAGTTTAGGGATTATTCTGCTTCAGGATTAAGAATCATAATCCCAGTGGAAGCTGGAATGTCCCTTTCCTATTTCTTTGAGTGTGATATGGTGCTAAACAAAGCTGCCTCGTCCAGCTAAGGTAGGGCAAGAGGGTATGGCAGACCAGTTTCCCTGGAGGTGTTGTTTCCATGTCTGTACTCTGCTGTGCCATGGTTTTGCTCCCAGCTGCCACCCTGGATGAACCTCTGATTGGTCCAGGATGCAGGAGCTCTCCCAGCTCAGCTCCATGATGCCTGTGGAGTCAAATGAGCAACTTAATCTTCCTTCCTTGAGGACAGTCTGAAGCCAGTGGTGGATCCAATCTCCAGAGTTACTGACATCTCCCATTGCAGCTAAATTAATTTCAGATTTTGACAAAGCACCATTTCCCTGTTGGAAGACATGGCTTGGTTAATTGCTTTCCAGCTGCCAGGATTGATTCTTCTCCTGTTTCACAGATGCCAGCTGAAGCTCCCCCTTCCCTACAGGAAAGCCTATTCCAGGAACTCCAGGTAAGACCATCTGACAAGTTAAGTCCAGAGTTACCCTCAGCTTCAAGGCTGTGAGGAGGGGTCAGGTGTGGCTGCTCTGTGTGCCCCAGGAGGCAGTGACCCCACAGGGCATGGGGCCTGAACTGGGAGCAGGAAGAGCTCCCATACTGCAAGGCTGCTGCTGAGGATGTGTTCTGTTACTGTCGCCAGTGGTGCTACTTTTGTTTTCTGAGTGCTAATTACTGTCAATCACTGAGTCATGAAGTTCCTGGAATGCTGTAATCGTGAGTTTAAGGGTGCAGCAGAAGTTTGGTGGTGCCACACACCTGTTGAAGTAGGACACCCCATGGGATGGGTGATTGAATACACGATCCAGTGTGAGTTTCACAAACCATCCCTGCCCTCCTTTGCAGCCTAGAAGCACCACAACTGTCTGTGTGTGTGAGGCTGGCTCCTGCTGCTGAACTCTTACACTAAACCAGCTAGTGTTACTGCAGGGATGGTGCAGGTGGTTGGGGCTTGTCTGTTCTAGTCCATTCTCCAGTCTTCTGGAGGAGTTTCCCATATTTCCTCTGAGAACTCTTGCCGTAATTCACCAGATTGCTCATTATGTGCTTTGTTCAAATATTAAGCATAAACTCTTTCTTAAATCTAATTGTAGCCCCTTGTGCTGCCCTCAAGAATTCCTCCTCCTCTTGGAAACTCATTTATCAGACACCAGTTTGTTAGTTGCCCTTCTGCAAGTTGTAAAGACTTTATACCCTTAATTTTCACTTCTAAATTGAGCCTTTTAGCATTCTAATCACTTTGGTGTATTTTTATACTTCTCACTATTGCTTTCAACTCAGTAACAGATTGAGAATAACCTCTGCACTAAAGATCCCTCATAGAGGATTTGCATCTTGCCTGGGAATTTTTATTCTTTCCTGTTCCATTAACCTTGCCACTTCTTTGCATAACATATTTCTGAGATCTGCAGATTCTAACATGATTTAAGACTCATTAGGCTACAGAGAAGACACATGCACACTCGAGCTAGGCAGGCACTGCAGAACTATTTTAAGCTTCCTCCTGATGGCTCTCGCTTACTGCAGCAGGTTTTGGGAGACAGTCCTTGATGAATGGATATCATGGGGACTGTGCATCCATGAGGATGTTGAATTCTGTGAGAGAAATGCATCTCTCCAGTAGTGCTGTTATTTGTGCAATGCTTTATCAAAAAACTGGTGGACTCTGGTGCGAAGTCTTGACCAGCTTCCTCATGATCCTGTCCTTAAACCTCTGCCTTGCATCCCTGACATGCTGCTGTCATTCTGCTTGCCAAACATACCACTTTGTCCCACTCAAAAAAATTATTAAAGAATAATCTCAGGGAAGTTTGGAATATGAAGTAGTTGGGTGAGAATTTGTCCTGTCTGCTCCTTTTTTTTTGTACACGTATACTAACAGAACAAATGTAAAGAAATGCAAATTACTTACTCCTAAGAAAGGAAGAGAAGATTTATTGTTTCCTATGGGATATAAACACAGGCAGGACAATACAACAGAATGAGGGATGTGCTGCGAGTTCACATTCTGCTTATGGAAATGTGCTGTCTGTGTTCTGATCCTTCCCCTCAAAACAAGAGGAGAGAGTAACAGGTGCTTTGCAGTGTCTGATGCTTTCTGCAGGGTGTCCTTGTTGATCTGATAGCAGCCGTGGGAATGAGTTGGGAATGGCTGGTAAATAACCTGTGAGAGAGGAGGGGGGAGACACTTGTAATTAAAGCACTACTATGCCACACTGGTGTGTCACAGCTCAGCGTGAGCACCGTCTGGTACAAAGGAGCATAACTTCCACCTCCTGCCTCTTTGGAATTTCAGGGCATGGGAGAGATGTCGCCTGTGCCAAACAAGTGCAGATGCAGCAGCTGCAAGGACCCGTTTTATAGAGAGAATCCAGACAACCGTATCCTTTCCTAGCAGGCACAGGGTGCAATGCTCTGCAGTGAGCTCCAAGCTGCAGAGAGTTATGCCCCCAATAACAGCAGTTCCACTTGGGTCTCTGAGCAATGGGGTTTTTCACAGTAGAGCTGTTGAGCACTTACAAAACTTCTGATCCAGCCAAATGTGGTCACAAGGCAAGCATGCCCTACACAGCTGTGCTATGCTGTCCTCACCTTCCCCCTGCAGTGCCACTGCCCTCTGCCCTGATTCCAGCTGGCCTGGGGCTCAGGATTCTGTGGAACCTTCCTTAAGCTGCTGCTCTTTGAGTTCTCCTCCCTGAAGCTGACTCCCAGTCCTGCAGAGATAGAGGAGGAATTAAGGGGCCTCCAGGATGTCCCCTCCCGTCTGAGGCAGTATGTGGAAGCTGAGACTGCAGGTAAGGAGGGGAAAAGGGCATTGGGAGGGCAGAAGGCAGAATAAGGGTTATTTGGGCTCCAGTTCCATGTGTTTTGTGTTCTTGGCATGTGCTGGACACAAGAGATAGTGTCCCTTGCACCAAGAATGACACAAGAACAGACAAGAGATGCAGCGTGAAAAGGAAGAAAAGAAGGCTTTAATGGAAAGGAAGCTTCAGTTTAAGT
Source organism: Lonchura striata (assembly GCF_050655825.1). Taxonomy (NCBI): domain Eukaryota; kingdom Metazoa; phylum Chordata; class Aves; order Passeriformes; family Estrildidae; genus Lonchura; species Lonchura striata. The sequence goes on along the minus strand of NC_140716.1, from coordinate 15,790,859 downwards.
AGGCCGATACGATACATTCTATTTGATTGGTTAGTTAATGACATCTTCCTCACACACCGTCCTTGAGAGGAACAGAAAAGCAAGGTGGAAAAAGACCACCTGCAGATTGTTTAGACTAACAAGTGATCACATTCCTACAACTCCCTAAAAATTCTCACAAGCCACTGTGAGAAACAGTTTCAGTTTCTCTCTCCCTGACCAGGCCGGCATCCACAGCACAGGAACACTCTTCCTGAAGGTTCCAGTGTTCACACCTTTTCTCTGCTTTTATTTTAGACCCTTCCACTCTGCAAGGAGAGTATGAAAGCCTTCTGACCTTGGAAGGTGTGCAAACCACAGTGTCCCAGTGTCTGCAGAAGCTGCAGCTGCTCCGAGAAGGTGAGACAGTCCCTGTGCTTGTGATCAGGTGTGGACGTGGCCCTTTGCCCCCTGTATGCAGGACACTGGACCAGGGTCATTTTTCTCCTGATTATGGTAATGGAGCACTTAATTTTCTGTTGGCAAATAAATCTGTGGTACCTGTGTGCCACCCCTCTGTGTTCAGGAGAGACTTGGAGCTTTGAACTGCAGTTGCAGTTCAAGAGGGCTGGGGAAGGGACAATTCAGGCCACAGCTTAGGGTGTCCTGATTGTGCCATGTGTGAGGAACTTACCCTGATTAATACAGTCTCTTTAGTCATTAGTTTCTGGGAACAGTAAGTAGATCATAAAGTCTGCAAGTACAGATTTAAGTTGTATGTTTTTGTCTCCTGCCTTTTCTTGTACCCTGGCAGCTCTGGAGTCCCAGCTGAGGCTGCACCCAGACTGCACTGGGGATGTGGGGAGCTGCTCTCCAGCCTGTGTCCCTGTCAGGGGACAGATGTGTGACAGTGCAGACATGCTGGCTGTGCCTCTCCTCTGTTACTCCAGTCTCCAGGAGCTCAGGGACCTGTTTGCCTTGAAGCTGCAAGTGTCAATGCTGCACCAAGAGATTGCCTTACAAAAGGTGAGTCTGGAGAAGTGTCAGTGCTCCCAGAGCAGGGAAGGAGAAGGACAACTGTGGGGCAGCAGCTGCTGTACAAGGTGTTGATGGGCAGCAGCAGAATGGCAAGTTCCTCCAGATGTTTCTGTGTTTATGCTTGTTTGCTTTGTTGGTGAATGGGACTTTTTTTCTTGTTGGTCTTGTTAGGGCCAGAGCAGAGGCTCTTACATGCCTGACACTCTCCTGATAAGATTTTATTTCCCTGTTCTGAAAGAAGTTGGCAGTGGAGAATGTTGTTGGTAATGCCCCTTTTGTCAGGCCTTTACAGCCCTATTAGGGCACCCACTCCCTCATTCCCTTCTGTGTGACTTCCAGCTGGTGAACTCCTCTGTTCTCTGTTGCTTTCCTTTCAAATCTCAAACCACTATTCTGCTAATCTTGCTTTTACCATTCTAAGAACAGGGTAGGAGGTGTCAACTTCTTCAGCAGCCCGAGCAGAGAGTTTGCCACACAGGGATTACTTGTTCTTCTCAGCCAGCAACAAAAGGCAGAGAAGATATGTGAAATCAAATCTACTCATTTGACCTATTCTTTGCCATTGACCTGAGTGATAGAGGCTCTGGAAAAGTAATTTTTTGTAAGCCAGAGAGGCATTATTAATAACTGTCTGTGACTGAAGACAGATTTCTACCTGACTTCAAATGGGATTTCAGCACTATAATCCTGAATTATCGATTATGAAGGGTTTGGGGTTTTTTTTGCCTGCCCAAAACAAAGTGGTGACCAAAGCCTGATTCCTGCTTCTCTGCTGGTTGACTCATTTCTTCTGTACATGTACCCAAATAGATGCTTTGTGCCATGTGAGCCCTGAGGGTCTGAAGCAGCTCTGTGTAGACTGTGCAGGATAAGTGAAATTCTTGGGACAGGTGAAGTAAGTGAGCATGGAGCAAGATAAATACCCCAGAAAAGGATGTACCTGTTTCCAGGCCAAGCCTGTCCACTCCCTTTCCATGGAGGAATGCCAAGTATCATAGAAATTCCTGGTAGCTCTTAGGTAGGTCTTTGATGGTGAAGATCTGTTTCTTCTTAGGTGTCAGGAGCAGAGCAGGGGGATGGAAGTGGAGCAGTGCAGCACTCCTTCATGTGCCAACTTTCCCCTTAGGAAGCTTTCATGTCTGTAGAAAGGGACTTCCCAGAGATGAACAGCTGTGTCCTGCTCCCTTGTACCTGCACAGAAATTTGTGTAGAGCAGGAGAGGGAGCCTCCTGCAGATACCCTGTACTCTATTCTGTTTGGGTCTTCCTCTGTATCCACCAGGGAACAGTCATGGAATCACAGACTAACTTGAGTTGGAAGAGACGCAGCTCCTGACCCTGCATAGACAGCCCAAGAATCCCACACCCTGTCTGAGACTGTTGTCCAAACACTCCTGGAGCTGTGGCAGCCTTTAGGGAGGTGGCTGATACATGCAGTTGTCCTCTCTCCTGGGCAGGCAGTGTGCAGCAGGCTGGGTGGGTTTTAGTGTGCAGGCTGCTCAGACTTCATAACCTCATACCAGATGAAAAAAGAAAAAAACAAAAATCCCAGGCAAAACGTGTGTCTGAGCATTAATTCAAGAGTGGGGCACCAAAGACCAATTTTTGTCCAGTGATTTGAAGTGACCTGTGCTTGAGTTGTCAGTCAGTCCTAATCCCAGAGCTGATACTGATGCTGCCCTGGTTTGACAGCATGGGCTGAGATTCCATCATAGGATTAACAAAGCAGCAGCCAGGCCAGGGAATGTTGGACAGCCTGAGCAGTCCCTGTAACCTGTTTGGGCTGGAGTTGGCCACTTACACCTTTGGCATAAGTGGGAGGTGATGGTAACAGTCCTGAGTGAGGGGTTGAACTTTACCCTTGGGTGAATGAGCACTTCACTGTGTGGCTGCAGAGGTCCTGAACCAGCACCAGCTTCAATTTCTTGCAGGGTGCTGATCTCATCCCAGTGCTGGGTCTTCCCTGCAGCAGGGCAGCTGCACTGCCACTTGACTCTGCTCTGGAAATGCTGGGTGGCTGCCTAGGTAGCTCATGAGCAGAAAATGAACCACTCTGCCTTTATTAAATCTGACAAAAGAAAGTATCCATCAATCAATTAGCTTGTTATTAGTCATACTGCTCTGATTAGATTTCACTTGTTATGCAGCCACTACAAGGAATACTGGAGTGCTGCTGGCTCTGGTGACAGTGTCTCCTTTGCTTCTGCCCAGGTGATGATGGCAGAGCTGCTGCCTGTCCTGGAGGCCAGGCCATTGCTGGAGGGCTCTGCAGGGCTGTTCCGGGCCATCCAAAGCCAGCTCTGTGAGGGGGGCCGGCGCTTCCCTGTGCTCGTGAGAGACGAGCTGCTGGACTGAGCTGGGGAGCCTCCTGCTAGTCCTGCACAGAGCCAGACAGCTCCAAACAATAAATCTTTTCTATGAACTTCTTTACTCTGCCTGTTTATTCAGCTAAATTCCAGGGGGTTGTTTCTGTTATGGGATTTTTTTACTGTTTGTTTTTTTTTTAATTCCTTTTGTATCAGGTGGACTGGAGCCCCTCTGCTCTGGGCCAGGCTGGGAGAGCTGGGGGTGCTCACCTGGAGAGGAGAAGCTCCAGGGAGAGCTCAGAGCCCCTGCCAGGGCCTGAGGGGGCTCCAGGAGAGCTGGAGAGTGACTGGGGACAAGGGATGGAGGGACAGGACACAGGGAATGGCTCCCACTGCCAGAGGGCAGGGATGGATGGGATATTGTGAAGGAATTGTTCCCTGTGAGGGTGGGCAGGCCCTGGCACAGGGTGCCCAGAGCAGCTGTGGCTGCCCCTGGATCCCTGGCAGTGCCCAAGGCCAGGTTGGACAGGGCTGGGAGCAGCCTGGGACAGTTGGGAGGTTTCCCTGTCCACGGCAGGGACTGGAATGAGGTGAGTTTTAAAGTCCCTTCCCACCCAATCCATTCTGTGTTTTAATGGCTGTGTATCACTTTCCTAACCTGAACTGAGCCCCCTCAGGACTTCAGAGACTGATTTTGGCTTTTCTTCCAAGGCTGTCTCTACCAAGCTCAGGACACCAGGCTCCTGGATGCAGACAGTGTAGCAGGGAGTAAAACACGGTTTATACTGATCAGCCGTAGGACCAGGGGTCACGGCCTCTCGGCATCCAGCGATCCCAGGAACCGAAGCTGCTGCTGCTGCCTGTCCCGCAGCGGCACGGAGGGGTCATGTAGCATCGACCGCCTGGGTGTGGTGCCGGCAGGGAGCCGGGGCGAGCGGGGCCTGCGCTCCCTCGGGCCGTGCGGCGGTACCGGGCGGGTCCCGCCGGGCCGTGCCCCGGTACCGGGCGGGTCCCGCTGGGCCGTGCCCGGTACCGGGCGGGTCCCGCTCCCTCGGGCCGTGTCCCGGTACCGGGCGGGTCCCGCCGGGCCGTGTCCCGGTACCGGGCGGGTCCCGCTCCTCCGGGCCGTGCCCCGGTACCGGGCGGGTCCCGCTCCTTCGGGCCGTGCCCCGGTACCGGGCGGGTCCCGCTCCCTCGGGCCGTGTCCCGGTACCGGGCGGGTCCCGCTCCTTCGGCCGTGCCCGGTACCGGGCGGGTCCCGCTCCCTCGGGCCGTGCCCCGGTACCGGGCGGGTCCCGCTCCTTCGGGCCGTGCCCCGGTACCGGGCGGGTCCCGCCGGGCCGTGCCCCGGTACCGGGCGGGTCCCGCTGCCGCCGGGCACCCGCGGCTGTCCGGCCCGGCCCCAGCCCTCCCGCAGCGGTTCCCACCTTGCCACTGCGGGAAAAGGGCGGCCGCCCTTTCTCTTTCGTTTCTGCGTGCAATCTCCAAATTCCCTGGTGTTCCGGTGACAGGTAAAGCTTCGGAGTGAAGCAGAAATCCTCTGCTTGTGAGTACTTTAAATTCCACTCAGGAAGTGTACCACGGCCTGGTACAGTTTGACCCAGACCATATCTCTAAGCTGGACTCTGCTTGCTTGTGTGTGTGTAATTTAGCTCTTAGCAATGCAAAGACATTCATTAGTTTTCCTTATCTTTTTTTCAAGGCCAGGTTGCTGCCTGGCTCTCCTGAATGTCTGGCTCTTTCTGACTCAAAATTCAATAAAAATCATTCATATGATAGGTAAAAAATAGCATCTCTGACTTTCCCTTAGTACTTTTGTCATAGAATCCCAGAATGGGTTGGGTTAGAAGGGGCCTCATCTCATCCCACCCCCTGCCATGGTCTGGACACATTCCACTAGACCAGGTTGCTCCAAGTCTTGTTCAGCCTGGCCTTGAACACTCCAAGGGAGCAGACACTGCCTCCTAAATTAGCGTGGTCATACACATGAACATGTCCAGCTTTGAATGGGAGAGCTGACGTTTGGTGTTGTTAATTAGGCTGCTGTTATGGATAACTTGCATCTGCAAGCATTGCATGAGTCATGGAGCATCTGCTGCTCATCACAGAGCAGACCAGTGTAAATTGGCAGCAACTTCAGCAGCACAGCAAGGATTGCAGATGTGGGAAAGGGCTGGGAAAAGGAGGCAGCCCACAAGAGAGGGTTCAAAGGGGTTGTTGCAAACTCAGAAGGTGAGCTGACCCTGTAGGAGTTGTGCAGAAGGGGTGCAGAATGTCAGGTAGCTGGGTCGTTCTCTGCCTCTGGGTGCAGTGTGGTTTTGTTTCTCTTCCTACACCACATTTTAAAATTTCAGAAATGTGTAAGACTTTAAATAATTTGAATGACTCATTCTTTCAAACCAGTCTTGTGCTGTAGGAGAGACAGATTCAATAGCAGTTGAACTCAGGGGCTGGGAGGCTTTGTTATAGAATGTGCCATTATTATTGGAAGAAAGTACATCCAGCTGAAATGAAGAAACAAAGACATAAGGTAGTGTTAAGTGTTTGATGCTAGGGGATAGAATTACAGAAATACAGGAAATGAGCAGTATTTTTGGAAAGTGATAGATGATCCCAGTGTTGTATAGACATGAGCTGAGAAAGCATAGTGAGGGCCAGGCAGGATTAGCAGGTCTTATTCCTTCTCTGTCTCCTGCAGTAGCATTTAAAGGTTTTTTGGTTTTCCCTACTGAAGGATGAGATCCTGAGGAGGAGGCAGGTTTTTTCTTTCAAGAATCTGTGACTTTAAGTATTTTCAACTGCTATGGTTTTTCTTTTTCCTTGGCTCTTTCCTGTCCTTCCTCTCTACAACTGCTTTATGGGCTGTGTTTGTTTTGCAAATGTGTTTGGTCAGTGGAGGGATAGCAGCAGTGCTGCTGTTAGTGCACACTGCAAAGAGCAGAGCCTCTTTGAGGGTTTCACATGCACCAGTTGTCTTTGGTTAGCATTAGAGAATACTAGAATCACAGACTGATTTGGCTTGGAAGGGATCTTAAATATCAATTAGTTCCCCCCTGCCACAGGCAGGGACACTTCCCAGTATCCCAGGTTGCTCCAAACCCTATCCAACCTGGCCTTGGACATTTCCAGGGCTCCAGGGGCAGCCCCAGCCTCAGCTGTGCTTAGTTCTGAAGCTCTGTTGAGCCTCCAAGGGGTTTATCCTGCACGTGTTACCAGATCTGTCACCAAGTGCTGCTGAAGCCCTTCCTCAGGAGGTGCCACATGGAGACACTCAACTCCGGAGCTTTAGGGGTGTTCCCCATCTAAAACAGAAATAACATTAGTCTTGGTAAGAGGGACGACACCAGCAGTGGTGTGGAGGAATGTCCTGCCTCTTCCAGTCCTTCTGAGGGGTTTGGCAGCATGTAAGTGGTGACAGAGCATGCCAGCCTGTGCCCTGCTGCTGTGACTGTCCATGGCACACTCCCAGCCCTGGGAAAAGGGCAGGAGGAGCTCCCTGGGCCAGGAGCACATGTTGGGGTTTGGAGAGGCAAACCCTGATGAGCCATAAGAGAATTTCATCAAAGAGCAGTTTAAGATGGTAAATGTTGAAGTGGGAGGAAAACTCCCAGCCCCCTCTGAAGATGACAAATTTGCTGTTGATGTTCTTCTCTAAATGAGCTTTCTGTGCACTCCAGAGAGCAGGTTACTTGATTAAAATTGTGTGTGAGTCAAACCCGAAGCATTAACACCTGATTCAGCAAGTTGTGCCAGTCTAGAGTTCTAGAAAGAGCACTGGTGCTGCAAAATTCTGGGACAGCGCTCTTGGATTTTAGGGGAGCTACTAGGGAGAAGCTGTATGTCCACACACATTTTTTAATTTTTAAATTCTTTTACCCAAATCATTCTCTCCCTGAGCTACAGAATTCAGTATGAGCTTGTGATTTCCAGCTGAAGCTTTGCTGAGAGATTTTGTCCGCTTCTGCTAAATCTGAAAGGAGTGGTTTTGGGTTCCACAAGCATGCAGAGCACACTGAGGATGCTGGATGTGGGAGCTGCAGGATGCAGAGGGCTCCTCCAGACTGTCCCAGGGTGTCTAATTATCAGCACACTGTAAGCAGAGAGTGGGAAATGCTTTAATAGCCTTATGAATGCCAGGAGAAGGAGCCAACAGGGATTTTTTTTGTGGGCAGGCAGCCAGTTCATGGCTGTGCATTTCCAGTCCTAAGTCCTGTCTCCATTGTGGAGTCACTAAGAGGCTGCAGCAGATGATGGATCTGACACCAGGGCTTGTCACTTGTTATCTGTAAAACACTTGCTCGTGAGCTTGGTTTTGTATGTCTGTGCTCTCTGCAGCAAGGCCTTTTGTTCTTGTGGATTATGGTTGATTTTTTTAAGCATGTTCACTGGGACTGGATCAGATGACATCTGGTTTCACCGGCAGCTTCCTAGTCCTCCTTCACATACACTAATAACAACCTCACAAAAGAAAAACCCTACCATTCACCATGCATATTGAGTACTATTTTTGCAACCACTAACCAGAAGAAAAGATCTATCATCCTGTGGAGAAAGAAGGGGTTTAGCATTTTAATCAAGAAAAATCTATGGCTTATTAATTAATCTGAGCTTAGTTAGACAGAAGAGGGCAAGAAGCAGCCTGCCCCATGTGCCAGGGAACAAAGAACTGGGAATGGGAGGGGGAAAAAATTAAAACGGGAGTTTTGAACTGTAATTTCACAAGGTGAAAGTTTACAGTAGTGGGTTAGTTAGGCACACAAATGAAGACGTTTGACTTATTTTTATCCAGAAAAGGAAAGATAACCAGTGGATCAGGAGTTTGGATAAGAAAAAGTAACTAGAAGCAAGATGTGAGTCAGTGGAGGAGCATGGCCTTGGAAAAAAGCTTGTCTGGAGAACTCCCCCCTGGTTTCTGAGAACACAAGCTCCCAGATGTGCTCAGGCTGCTGCTAGGTTTATCTTCAGTCCTTCCATGTTGTAGAGGGAAACAATTTGTCTGTCTCATTTGAGGTCCAGCTTGAAAGAAAGACTCCAGGAGGCCTAAGGTGCGTGTGCAGCTCAGCAGGACTCAGGTGGCACTGGGGGTACATTCCCTCTCAAGCAGCTCTGCAGCACCTCAGCTTCTTTCCCCTGTCCCAAAACCTGTGTGCCACAGCTGTTTGCTCAGCTGGCACAGCCTCGCAGCTTTGCGATTTGCAAATGTGTTTACTGAGGATCTCCCCCTTGGGGGTTTTGTTTTCCTGCTCCAGGCTCTGAAGTTCAGAACACACAGCAGTTTTCTCCTGAGCTGAAGCCTCTTGGAGGACGTGTTAGCATTAGACCTTGCTTTTGGAATTGTTGGGCAGCTGAGTGCTGTCATGCAAGGTGAAGGCATCTGCAGCTCTTGCTGCCTCCAGGAAGGGAGTTCTGGGTACCAACCAGGCATAGGAGAGAGCACAGGAATCAGAGAATCATTTAGGTTGAAAAGATCTTTAAGAACTTCTAGTCCAAATGTTCCCCCACTGCCAAGACCACCACTTCACCATGTCTACACATCTTTTAAATCCCCTCAGGGATGACTCAACAAAAAAAAAAACACCACCTTTAAAAACTTACTGAAACTATAAATAGTGCTTTAATTATAATATTGTGCTGACTGTGTAATGGGATAGAATTCAAATGGTTGGATACTGGATGCAGGGATGAATCAGACAGTATTTTTTGTATTTAAGCAAGCTTGGGCATATAAATTTAAACATAACCACATGTTTCTGTGACCATTCCAGGCTTACTTTTAGGGTCATTATGAAATTCAGTGTGTTTGCCAATATCCTTTCAATTATTTTTAGTCTTAAATACCTGATATTATCTCAGTTTTAAATGGTGTTTGTTGTTAAAATGGTTTTTAATGGTGTGTTATGCTGTTCTGGAGTCTTCTTGAGGGTGACAGAGCTCTTGGCAGAGATCCTGCTGTCCTTGCAAGAGCAAATTTACCAGATTTCATGGAGTTGTTTGACTGAACAAAGCATTAGTGATTTGAATCATGTGTGATTCCATCTCCCTTCCTCCTACCAGCAGGAGCACCACGGTGTCCATTCGTAGGGAGGAGTTCAGGGTCTTGCTTATGACAATGCAAACAGCATTATTTGGGCTTTGGGCTTTTAATTAGGTTGGAGTTTTTGTTTTGTTTTGTTGGTGGTTTTTTTTTTTTGTTTTGTTTTGTTGTTTTGGTTTTTTTTTCTTTTTAAGAACAAATTACAGTAAAATAGCTTATTTCTGTGTATTAGGTGCATTTCTTATCTGTGAGCCTTAAAACCACTATGCCTGGTGCACGAGTCACTGGGCTCCACTGGTGCCTGCCCAGCTCCCTGGGCAGCACTGGGAGTACCCACAGCTCCTTCTCCAAGAGCAGAAGAGAGTATCAACAAAGCTGCTGGGGATCTCTTCTCCCAGTTTCAGCCTTTCCTGTCTCTGGATCCCAGCAGCCTCCCAGCACTGCGTGTGCTGCGTGCCCGCTCTGCCCCGAGCTGGAGGTGGCAGCTCTGAGCCAGCTCAGCCCTGGTGCTGGGAAGGAGCGTGGCTGTGCCTGGGGTGATGCAATGATCCTTTTCCATCTGCTCCCATCCATCTCTGAATCCACAGGAAAGCATCCTCCTTGTGAGACACGTGAATCCCTCCTTGGGAGCCCCCTCCCTGGTCTGGAAGTTCCTCTGGAATGCTGTGCCTGGCGTTCTCCCCGTGCCCATGGCCCAGAGGGGCTCCCACTGAGTGTAAAGCCATGGGCCCAAAATAGCTCGGAGATGTCACCCAGCAACTTGTCTCTGTTGCCAAAGTCTTTGTTGGAGTGGATCAAGGTGACACTTGGCTGCTATTTTCAGCCCCACACTTCCTGATGGCTGTTAGTGCTTTATTCCCCTGCTTTGATTATTTATTTATTTCCCTTTTGCTGAATCATAGACCTGGAAAATACTTCTTAGGTCACTGAGGATCCAAGAATGTGCCTCCTGATTTATTTTCCTCCCTGTTTTCCAGCTTTACTTGGCACGAGGCAGCTTAAAATGGACTATGAGATGCCACCTGTGCTTCTTTAATGACACTTTCCTGCTGTGTTTCTTCCCTGCTCTTTATCTTAAAATTAATGGAGCTGCTCACAGTTTAACACTGGCTTTGCCAGGGTTTTTTTCCACACTCAGTTGTGGTTGTTGGTGCCATATTCACCTGCTCTCATTTCTCTGCAGCTCTTCATTCATGGTGGGGGACAATAAATTGTTATTCAGTACTTCCTATCCCAGTGGGAAATCTAATCTATCATGTGGCTTTTGCATGAACCGTACCAGATTTTCATCATGAAAAATGGTCAGGCACTAGCACAGGCTGTCCAGGGCAGTGGTGGAGTCACCATCCCCAGAGGGATTTTTAAAATGTGTGAATATGGCACCTGGGAACATGGTTTAGTGGTGACCACGGTGCTGCTGGGTTAGTGGCTGGAACTGATGATCTTCCAACCTTAACAATTCCGTGATTCTGTATTAGCCAAATAAAGGCAGAATTATTAATTTTCTCACAGAGACAAAGGAAAAGACCCTTGTGAGGATTTCTAAGTTATTACAAACTGCTGAGGTTTGTTGATTTTTCCAGTTTCTCTGTCAATGCCTGTGATCTGCTGGCATTTGATTTTTAACTGAGTGAGGGTCACTTGTTGAGAGCATAGTTCTCTGTGTGAGAAGGCTTCAGGGCTCCCAGTTTCTGGATTTCCACAACCTAGAACCCAGTTTTGAGCTCTGTGTCCCAAAAATGAGCAGTGAGGTGGGCACAAGTGAGTATTACTTCTTTGACTCATGCAGGGACATATGCGAATTGTCTAACAGTGGTTATCTTTGATTATCTTTGCCCACAGATGTTCCTGCAAGATATGTAGTTTTCTGTTCTTGTTTCCAGCCCCATTACCTTCTAGATCTGGATAAAATAAGGCATAATTCCTTCATATACAAAATTCCCCTCTGCAGTGGTTTAGCTCCAGGAGGGAGTGTGTTCACCCTGAGCACAGCAGGACCTGGAGCTGTAAGCAGAGCAGGTGGCACCACAAGGGGGTCTGTGCATCCTGGCCCTGCCTTCTTTGCTGGAGCACTTCCACGTGGTCTCAGAATTACTTTGGCTCTAGCATCTGCTTTGAGAAGGTGCTGTCAGTGTCTCTGGTCCATAATTATGGACTGAAGGTGCTGTCAGTGTCTCTGGTCACTCACATAATTATGGACTGTGGGACTCCTTCCTCCTGCCACAGCACTGGCCAGTGCTAGAGAACATGGATCTCCTCCTGCGCCTTGCTTATTCTGGGATTCCCTAGTGGTGCTCAGCATCATATTTGATTCTGGCCTTTCTTACTTCAAAACTGGAGAAATTAATCCATTTTAGAGGGATCCTGGCTTCCTCACCCTTCCTTTCTTCCTCATTCCCTTCTAGGAGTCTGGGTTTCTTTTTCAACCACCACCATTCTATCACCCACACAAGCCATTCACCTTCTCTGCTCTTTCCTGTTCCTCTTCTACAGGAATTTCCCCAGTGTTTCCTTCCTCCCTGCAGCTCTGTGCCAGGCTTTGGAGCCTCTCCTCCAGCCAAGGGCAGCAAGCCATGCTCTGGGCAGGGTTCTGGCAGCAGGCAGAGCTCCTGTGCCCCATCTGTCACCCCGAGGACACCTGGGGGTGTCTGTGTGTACAGGGAGTGTCATCCCTCTCTGCCCCTGCAAAGTGACTCATCCAGTGCCAGCTGCACTTTCATCTCCTGTGGGAAGACGGAGGAGGATTCACAAGTCTCTACTTCTGCTGTGAAAATTACACCCTAAGGTTGGTTACAGAAGGAGTGAGGAGGGAAGGAGGGAAGAATCCAGGCAGAGGAGCCTGTCAGCCCCACCAAGGGTGGAAGAGTCAGTGCCCAAAACTATGGACTCACCCATGCAGCCCATTGCACATTTGTGAGTTTATAGAAAACAACCCATAAAATCAGAAAAAGTTGCCTGAATTTGGCCTGTAAATGAAGAAGAGAAAATTCATCCAGCTGCCTTCCACACGAGTGTGAGAAATTTCCTGGTGGTGCCCCTGCCCCAGCCCTAGCCCTGTGCAGGGCTGTCCTGATCCTGCTTTGTCTTTCCAACCAGGAGCAAAGCCAGCATGGCTCTGTGACGTGCACCAGGCTCTGTGCAGGTGATTTCTTTTAAAGCATCTGTGGAGTTGAAGAGGTCCTTGGTTGGACATTGCTGCCCCTGCTGCTTGGAAACACTCTCAGGTGAGCGGTGGCAGTAGGAGCAGTTTGATACATGCACATTTCCTGCAGATGGGTGAGCACCCATGCTTTACCCCTGTGTTACTCCAAGCAGTGGTGGCTGTGAGGGTTGGTCCCAGGAGACACAGGGCTGCTACAGCAGGGTCACCTCAGTACTGCCGAGTCAAATACTCAAAGCCCTCATGCATCAGAGCTGAGACATGAAAATGGGAGTTTTTCTAACCAGTTGGGACTTGTTTTTCTCACCTATTGCTTTTTCAAGGCCAGTCATCGCTCTTCAGCACCACTTAGAAACAGATACAGCTGTCATTCCACAAATGCTGCCAGGTTTTGATGGAAGCCAAGAGTCCTTTCCAATCCTCTGAGTGCAGGCTGGAGGTGTGGGGATGCTGCAGGGGGTACAACCAGCACGGGGGGCTGGAGCTGTGTTTAGGGGTGGCACCACATCACCAGTTTCCTGAGAAAAAGTTAGGGAAGCGGCCCATCGCGAGGCTCATTCTTGGAGTATTTGCTTCCCACTGTCAGCAGCAGCTGAAATATTTCAGCTGATATTTTCCTCAAGGGTTCAGCTCGGGGTAAATTTAAGCCTTGTGGCAGCGTGCGCCGCGCGGGGCGGCTGCGGCGGGGCCGCGACCGTTCCCTGCGAGCTGCAGTCCCAGTTATCGGCAGGGACAGAGCAGGGACACACAGCCATGGCACGGGGCTTGGGCTGCAACAACACGGATTTATTCCTGGGCTCCCAGACAGGACTGAGGGGGTGAACAGAAGTTTTTATACAGCAGCTCAGGAGTAGGGGTGTAGGAAAGTGAACTGAGGAGGATATGGTAGGAGAGGAGTATAAGGTGGGGTAAACAACTTATGAGCCTATCAGGGAAAATGGGGGGAATAATACGAAGTAACAAATGGGGTGTCGAGGGCAACAAGACAGACACAGAACTCTCTGGAGAAAGGGGTAGGGATAGGGAGGATTGACAGCTTGGAAGGGAGGAGGTTAGGGAAGGGCTTGGGAAAAGTGGCAACTGGGAAAGGGAGGGGATTAGGGAGGACAGGGGGCAAACATGGATTCAAAGCAAAACACACAAACACACCACAACATCTCCCCGTTTCTTTTAGAAAAGAGAGGAGAGTTCTGGGGTTCAAAACAAATTAATGAATCTATTATATGACATATCATATACATAATCTATCATATAACATATTTTAGCATATGACAAATTATTACAGCAACATAAAAGAATTCAAAAATAATCAGGAAAAAATGAACTACTCATGACCATAACACATGAGGTAATGATCTTCTTTGCATAAGGAACAAAATATAAAATATACAAAGTCATTGTATATGGAATTAGGGTCAGGAGTAGGAACTACAGCAGAATTATCTTGAAGTAAGACTGGGCTTGAAGCATGAATCAGCGAGGAATCTGGAGGATCTGGATTTCTGGGGTTTCAAAGTGATTTTGGAGGTCACTCCTCCTGTAGGATGTGATCAGTGAATGGAGACGTGGTCTTGCTCATTTTATTTTATGTAACGGTGGGTATTAATTGGACAGAGTGACTCCTCCCTCTGTAATATATAACTTAACAAGCAGTTAATCTTGATACTTTTAAAGTATCAAGAATATAATGAACAATTTTTTAGTCAAGAAATTTAGTTGGAAACATGGGGAAATGGTTAAGCAAAAATCAACAAAGATCATGAAGTTTAAATAAGGTCTAAAGGTAAATTAATGAACTCTTTTTTCCAAAGCGTACTGTGAAAACTTTAGAATAATATGGAAATTAAAAGGAACACTTGGTAGGGTATAATTAAGGAAATGGATGGGGAACTTGGGCAGTCGCTCTTGAATAATTTTGTTCTTATATTAATTCAATTGTTTATTTTTATTTTTATTCGGATGATAGTAGTTTTTTTTTTTACTTTGGACAGTTTATTCCTATGTGACCTTTCCTTTTACAGGTGAAACAAAATTTTTACTTCGATGGGCAAACACTTGCCTCATGTCTCCTTTTTCTATACTTAAAACATGTTTTAAACTGTTATTTTTGGTTCGTTTTTCATTTATCTCAACTGTGGAAGCTTGTAGGTTAATGATCTGGAACGGTTTCCACAAAGGCTTCGAAGGGTCAAGGGCTTTGGGGAGTCTTCCAAAAATTAAATGCCAATTGAATTAGTCATTGATTCAGTTCATAAGAAGAAATCTGATTACTTTGGCGACTGCCACAAGTGTTATGGGGTATCGGTAAGGGGATGGACCTGGGCGCCACCATCCTAGGGAGAGACAAAATGGAGGATTCCAGGTCTGGGTTCCAGCTCCACCTTCCTCCGAAGGAGGTCCCTCTATAAAAGAGGGTGATCTCCCAAGAAGGAGGGTCCCCTGACGGGAGGCCCCATAGGCGATCGTCCCCCCAGAGGAGGAGCCAGAATAAGAAATGGGGATGGTCCAACCCCACCTTCCAACAAAGGGCACTGGCCTCCGACACACAATTCCTGTAGGGGCCTCTGCGGAAGGGTGGGGCTGGCAGGAACTTGGGGCCGGAGAAGAAGGGTCAAGGCAGGAAAGGGGGTTCCAAGCGGCGTGGCCAGTGCCACCTTGGAAAGGAGTGCCGGGTGCACTGCAGTTCCCTCGAGAGCTCTGAACAGTGTCCGGCGGGACGCTTGGGGTGCTGTGGCCAACACCATCCCCAAGGGAGGATAGGGTAGGGCTTTGGGAAGTCCAAGGGACAGAGGGTACAGGGAGCTTCACAGAAGCCACAGGGGAACCTACAGGGGAGGAGCTCGACGCCAGGGGCTTCTTGCATAATACTAGATTCTCCCCTATTCCTATAAACGTGTCATTGTTTGATGGAAAATTGCTGCCCTATTCTTGTCTTTTCTACTCTCTCAGCCCTCGTGGGATACCCCAGCCTTTGGGGGAGAGCCCAGCTTTGGGTAAGAGAGAGACTAGAAAAGCACCCTCCTGATAAGTGGAGGGTACCCTCAGGGGACGCCCCAACCTTTTGGGGAAGAGTGAGGATCCAAGGGAGTGACGGTGAAGATCCCTTCGGATCAGGATGGTGCCCTGTGGTCTCTGCAATCTTGGCCACCAGCTTGTGGAGACTAAACCCACTGGCCGGGAAAATCCCTGCTTCAGCTCATTTACCCCCAGAGCACGGGTGGAGGCGTTTCTGGCCATTCACCCTGGGGATCCAAGGGAGTGCCGGTGGTGATCCCCTCGGATCAGCTTCTTGTCAGGAGGTGCCGGTCCCGGAGTGGTTCTCCATAGGCAGTTCAGGTGCCAACTTCTGTGGTGGAATCACAATAAACTGGGGACGTTATCTTCTTTGGCTGGTCACTTCCAGGGACCTGGGTGTTCCTGCGCCACTGTCTGTCCCTGGTGCAAATGCCTTGCCCTGCAGGGATCTTGATGTTACCTCACCTCCTGTTCAGGGCCTTGGCTCAGCCTAATGTGAGCCATTCAACAAGCCTCTCTCCTCGTCCTGGGATAAATCCACTGCCTTGAGGCACCTGGTAGCCTGGGGTAGAGAGCACCAGCGAGGATGAGAGAGAGTCCTGGAGCCTCAGATCTTCTGCTCGGCTCCTCTTGGAATCCAAGACAGAGCTCGCTGATGTTCTTCATCATAGATGTTCTTTTCCCTTCTTCTTCAGTGAGGCGGGCGCCCCCACAGATTGGCCCATTTATTTTCAAAGACGAAGGTGGGAACCATCCTCTGCTCCCACTTGGAGCAGCGTGTGCCACGCGGGGCGGCTGCGGCGGGGCCGCGACCGTTCCCTGCGAGCTGCAGTCCCAGTTATCGGCAGGGACAGAGCAGGGACACACAGCCATGGCACGGGGCTTGGGCTGCAACAACACGGATTTATTCCTGGGCTCCCAGACAGGACTGAGGGGGTGAACAGAAGTTTTTATACAGCAGCTCAGGAGTAGGGGTGTAGGAAAGTGAACCGAGGAGGATATGGTAGGAGAGGAGTATAAGGTGGGGTAAACAACTTATGAGCCTATCAGGGAAAACGGGGGGAATAATACGAAGTAACAAATGGGGTGTCGAGGGCAACAAGACAGACACAGAACTCTCTGGAGAAAGGGGTAGGGATAGGGAGGATTGACAGCTTGGAAGGGAGGAGGTTAGGGAATGGCTTGGGAAAACTGGCAACTGGGAAAGGGAGGGGATTAGGGAGGAGGACAGGGAGCAAACATGGATTCAAGGCAAAACACGCCACAAGAAAGCCTGAACATTTTCAAGTTTGATATAGCTTCACAAAGCTGAAACTGGAGCTTGTGTTGGGAGGTATCAGCCTTCTGCCCTTGCTCAAAGAGCATTGACTCATGGAGTTCTGCTGCTTTTCCTGCCCTCTA
Organism: Lonchura striata; assembly: GCF_050655825.1. Taxonomy (NCBI): domain Eukaryota; kingdom Metazoa; phylum Chordata; class Aves; order Passeriformes; family Estrildidae; genus Lonchura; species Lonchura striata. The sequence continues at coordinate 15,773,948 of NC_140716.1, read as the reverse complement.
ATGAGCAATCAGGAGAGTAAATAACAAAACTCGGTTTGCAGAGCACCGTGTGCTGCAGAACACCATGTGTCTGCCTTAGCTGGAGTTACTTTTCCACTATAGCACTATTTTGTGCTATCTCTGTGCAGAGCCAGAGCCCCTGTGCACAGATCTCTGGTGTCTGAAGCTGCCTGCCTCTGGGCATACCATGGGAATTTTGGGAATTCAGCTGATACCTGATCAACTTCCACTTTTGTTATTTCCAAATGTTATTGAAGAAACTGGGAGCAAGAATGCCAGGAATCTTGCAGACACAACCCCTCTATTTTGGTGGTCACAGGTTGCACAAAGCTTTCCAGGCCAAACTGGAAGAGGGGCAAAGTCTGATCCAAACCAGCTTTATTCTTTCCCAGACTGGCATGACTTCCCTGGGGATGCTGTAGGCAAGAGCAGTGGCCACCGGAAAAGGGAGGCTAATACATCCCCTGTGCAGACTAATGCCTTAACCTCCCCTTTCTTGAGTCAGTCCCATCAGCTCCTCTGGTTCTCCATCTCAGCTTCCACAGAGCCTCCCTCTCACTGCCCAGCTCTGCTTCTCCTGCAGTGTGAATTTTCTTCCTTGTTTTTGGCTTCCTCTCAGTTGATGCAGACACACAGCTGGGCCCCATCAGCTCAGCGGAAGCTCTGACCTGGGAAAGGCTCCAGGTCTTCAGGTTTGCTCCAATAGCTCATTCCTTTCCTCTCCCCTTCAGGAAGACCAATTAAAAGATAAAAACAGTACAGGAGAAGCCAGAGATAGGAATTGCTTGTGCCCTCTCCAGTTTTGGTGCCTCTTTGATCCACTCATGGTAAAGATAGCACGAAAAGTTTTTGCCCTCAAAAAAAAGTCTCTGCTGATGTTCAGAGCTGGGCAGGATGATTTTGTGCTTAACTTTCTCCAGGCTGTGTCCCCCTCCTCCCTGCCCAGGAGCACTGGGTGGCATCACTGGGCTTTGCCACATTCTGCACGTGTGTGGTTCTGTGCTGGAGCAGTGCAGAGCCAACATCACCTACCTGTGCTCAATGCTGATGTTTAAAAATGGTTAATCTTGATGGTCAGGATGTGGGTGGGCACTGCAGGGAAAGGAAGCAGTGCCTGGGGGCCCTGGTGGGTACGGTGCAAGCCCCCGCAGCCCAGCCCTCCTTCCCGGGAGAGCTTCCTGTGGCTCTGCTGATCCCCTCCCGTTCTCAGCCTTTCAGCATCCTGGCCCCCTGGATCTCACCCTGCTGCTGCCCTGCCTGCTCAGCAACCATCTCGAATCCCAAATCTTGCCTCAGCTCCAGCCCCATTCCTGCCAGGTCCCGTGGTTGCTCAGCCTCTGTTCCCCCCAGCTGCCACCAGCATGACCAGTCCATGGGTTCCCAGTGATGCCCCCCCAAGCCTTGTGCCAGGGAACAAAGCTGGAGAGGGTGACACCGGGAGAAAAAGAACCTGGAGGGAGGTGATGGTGTTGGCATTGCCCGCGGAGGAGGCTCAGGGCTCGGGGGCGCGGCTGGAAGCCCCGCTGCCCGTTCCCTCGGGATCGCCCTGCTCCGGGGCTGCGGCAGGGCACGGGGCAGCCGGGACAGCGTCCCCGCCCCAGCGCTGCCTGGCCAGGGTCCGCGCTGGCCAAAACACACGCGAGCCGGACAAACACATGCCAGGAGCGATCCCGGCCGGGCTGCTCCCAGCCCCAAACAGTTAACAGCGGCGAGGCTGGGCCGGTCCTCCCACCGCCGTGAGATCACCGCTGCCGCCGCCAATCCCCGCTGCAATCCTCCTCCAGCCTCGCTCAGTCCGGCAGCGGAGGAGCCGGGAGCCAAAGCTGCGAGTGCGAGCGGCGGCGGCGAGAGCCCGGCCCGTCTGCACCGTGAGCAGCCGGACAAAGTGACCATGTAGGATCCGGATCTTCCCTCCATCGCCGGCACAGCGACTCTCGTCCGTCCAAGACGCGCCTTGCGCTGCTCCTTCCTGGGTTTTCTTGCCAACATGATGGGCTGCAAGTCCAACTCACTCACTTGCCTGCAGGGAGGTAAACCAGGGCTGCCGCTGGCCACAGCCACTGATTCCACGGCCACACTCAACAAACTGGCCCTGGCCACGGGCGGGACCGAGAAATCCTGGTACCGCTGCATCTTCCCCTTCGGCATCGTCTCCGTGGTCATCGGCGTCGCAGCGACGTGCATCACCTTCACCATCAATGGCCCCCAAATGGACATCGCTAAGGTGGTCTCGGTGGCCACCTTGATCTTCGGGGTGGGCCTGCTGGTGGCTGCCTATGTATGCTGGCGGGCCAAGCGGGAGCGGCAGCGCAAGCGGCAGCGCCAGGAGCCCGTCGCCCTGGAGCAGGGAGCCCTATGACCCGGGCTGGGTGCACAGGCTCAGCTCCACCCGGAGCCCCCTGCTCACACACCCCCCTCCGCCAGCAGACGGGTGACAGCACCGGCTTTGTCGCATCCGAGGAGGTCCGGACCCTGCCCGAGGTCAGCTTGCCGTCATTCTCCACCCCGCCCGCGCCAGCGTCCGGCCGTCCCCGCTCCCGGCATGGGGTAGGGGCAGTCCAGCCACGCGAGAAGCTCCCTCCTGTCTGCCTGCCTAGGACCAGCACGGAAAGAGCCCGGAGAGTGGCCAAGGAGGCGGCAGAGTGAGCAAGGAGCAAGTCACCAGACACCAGACCCGCCGTCCCTGCTGTGCACCGCCGGGGATCCGCAGGGAGCGCAGGGCGCTGCTCTGTGCCGGGGAAACCGAGGCAGCCCGGCAACCTCTGCTGGGTGTTGGACGAGTCCAGCATCACTTCTGTCCTCTTGCGGCTTTTCCCTGTGGCGAGGACCCGTGTGGCGCAGGACAGAAGGAGTTTAGGAGATTGCGTGCGGGGAGCAGCCGGGGAGCTGCGTGGCAGGATGAGCGTGGGGGTGCGGGACGCAGCGAACAGCGATGCGTGAGCAGGGCCGGCCTGGCAGGGAGCCCCGGGACAGCGACGGCGACAAGGGCAGGTCGGGAGCGGAGCCTGCCGAGGGGCAGCGGATCTTGGTAGCGGCAGGGGGGAAACGGGGAATGGGGGGCCCAGCCTCGAGCAGGCGGCTGCTCTTAGGGGGTTGCTGGTCGTGGAGGAGAAGTCGGGCTCTCTCCGTGCCCTCGCGGGTGACCCAGCCCGTGGTGCCCCGGGCTCGTGTGCCTGGGATGCCCAGGGATGGGGTGTTCGTGCTGTGAGCTCGCAGCAGCATCCCCCGACTGTGGGAGTCTGACAGCAATGCTGTTGTGGAGAAGGAGCTGGAGGTTCATCCAAAAGGAGCAAATACACTTTTAACAGTTTTTTTTCTTTTTTTTTTTTTTCTTTTTTTTTAAGAAGTCCATGCTCTCATCAAGTCATTACACTAAAAATGAGTGTGAGACCTGGGCACGGGAATCCTCTGTGGCTGCTCCTGTGCCCGGCCGCGGGGGCTGCGGCAGAGCCGGGCTGCTGCCCTGCCCCAGCTGGCCCCGCACCCGCAGGGCCTCCCAAAAGCATCGCCCCTGCTCGGGCCGTGCCGGAGCTGCAGAGGGCAGCTGGAGCCGTCCCCGCACCGCACAGCCCAGCCCAGCCCAGCCCGGCAGCCGAGCCGAGAGCGAGCGCAGCAAAGCCGAGCTTGTGCCTGGGGAGCCGGGCACTGCCGCCTGTGCCATGCCACACGCAGCCCTCCCTGCCCGCAGCTCTCATCCCCGTTGTCTTCATCGTTCTGTGGTGTTCCACAGCCCCGGGAGCTGCTGCTTGTCACAGCAGCCGTGCTCTGAGCCACCACTCTCAGGAGAGTGGGATACCAGGGCACCAGGGCTTGGAGTCCCAGCGCTACAAATCCAGGCTCAAATACCCACAGAGTTTGGAAAGCTTGGACACATTTTCAGCTTCAGATCTGATCAAAGCTTTACTTTTTGGGGGACAGCGTCCCAGAGCCCCGCTCTGTGGCAGGCGATGAGTTTAGCAGACATTGAGCCCAGACTATTCTTTGTAAGCCTGGTCATTGTTTTGAGGTGTTTAAATAGTTCGTGGTTTCAGCCTCTCAGGGTCAGCAAACCAGGGGTTAAAGCCACAGGAGCTCAATGGTGGGTGTGTGGTGTGAGGGATGCTCAGTGATAAGTTCATGTATTGAGGGTTTGAGGTGCCAGCTCAATTTTATTATTATTTTTTTTATTTAATTCTCCTTGCTATAATACTTTAGCAAACACATTTGTGGCTGCCTGTAAACCCCTCTGCTCTCACCTTGCCCATCACCACCACCAGGACCGGGAGTGCTGCTCCTAATCCTGCCCAGACTGATCTCACTTTTCAAGTGCTCAGCACTTCTTCCCCCCATTCCAAAGCAAACCCATCTAAACAGGATGTTGGGATGGGTGTCCAGGTGCACCTGGAAAGCCTTGGAGGCAGCCCAAAATGTCTTGCGTCAGGCCCTATTACATCTCACCCTTCTTTGATCTTGAAATCCAGTTCTCCAGAGCCAAATCATCTCTCCTGCTCCCAGTGAGCTCCCTCAAGGTGGCTCGCAGCAGGACCTGGAGCAGTGGAGCCCATCCCAGAGACAGTTTGGATGAGCTGGAATGCCAGTCCTGCACAGGCCAACATTTTGTTTAGTTTCTGTTAAAAGCTTTAAAGGATTTGAGTTCCACCATGAGAGACACAGCCACAACCACCCCTCCTCTGAGGGTTTACTTCCATGGAGAGACTCTGGCAGATCCCCCACGGACTGCACTGGGTGGGAGCAAGTCCTGGGGGATTTCAGCCCCTTACACAGCCCTGAGTGGGGGTTGTGGCTGCAAGAAGAGATGGCTGGAAAGTTACACCCAGGTCACAAAGAACTTGGAAGGAAGAAGATGAAAGGAGTCACATAGTCAGTCTGGACTCATAGAGCACCTGGGGATCCAGAATTTGCCACAAGCTGAAAGCAGTGGTTCTGTGTTTGCTGGCAAACAGTGCCATCATCGCACCCTCCTCCTCCTCAAGTGGCATCTGGTGCCACTGGTGGTATCACAGATGTGTGGGAGCTGCCTGGCCATAGCTGTTCCCTTCCCTGTGCAAGCTGGAGAGGCTCCAGAGGACACCCCACTGCAGCATCCCACCTGGGCATCCCACCTGGGCATCCCACCTGGGCATCCCAGCCAGCCTGCACACTGGCACTGCTCTGGGGTCCTGGGTGCACACTGCAGCAGTCACCTCTGCTCCAGGTGCCTCAGCCCCACCTCACAGCAGAGCCCAAGGGCAGCTGTCCTGCCCCAGCACTGTTTTGGGGAACGGGGCTCACTGGGAGCCTGTGAGTGGTGTCCAGACCCAGCAGCTGAGCTGGTGGCAGGGAGCTGTTGGTGCACAGACAGATCTGTCTGCCCCAGAGCAGGAAGGTGCCCTGGGGCTGCCTTACCACAGTCTGGGGCTTAGAGACACCTTTCACCCTTTCCAGGGGAACCAAAGCAAAAGTTAATAAACCTGTCAATCTCACTCAACCACCAGTTTGCATCTCCTTTGCCTGGAGCTGCAGCCAGGCCCAGCTGTGCTGCCTCACTGCCCAGAGACCTGCACCCTCCAGAGGCTTCCGTGCCCCTGGCAGGAGTTCATGAGGGAGGAAAGATGGCTCAAAGGCTGTGCAAGGCACCTTCCTCCCAAAGTCATGCTTCAAGATAACCTGCATTGCACCAACAGCCCCCATCAGGGGCTGCTCTTCCAGTGCAGGGAGAACATTCCCTAGGCTAGGGACACTCACCCCCTGTGAGAGCCTCCCCAAGGCTTTCTGCACATACCAACCCATCCCAGCAATGTATTCAGCTGCTGAGACAGCCCTGGGTGCTGTCTGACAGATCCACCCCAGTCCCCTTTCAACTCTGAACAGGATTCAAGGGAAAATGCAAGTTTTTTGGCACCAAAGGGAAGGGTTAAGAATTGTTGCTGTCAGATTGAGAGCAGTTGCAAAAGGGAAACATAAAAATAAAAATATGCATCCCTAAAATAAACCTGACATTCATTTCTTATCTTGGCTGACACGTGGGGCTGCTCCCACTGCCTGGGTTTGGCTGCTGAGGGTGGAGCTCCCACGGAGCCCAGCTGTCCTCGGGGTATCTCCAGTCCTCAGCAGGACCATGGGCACCCCCATTCCCACTTCTTTTATGAAGACTAAAGCCATAAGCCTTTCAGAAGAGCAGTGACAGAGGGACAGCTGGAGAGGGACTGTTTTTCCTGGCAGCTTCAGGATAGCAGCAGGGCTGTTGGAAGAATGGAGGCACCACGTCACATGGGGTGAGGTGGCTGGTGACAGGGGTGCCTGTAGGTCTCCTTGTGACAGGGACATTCCCTGCTCTGCCCTCTCTGCTCTCCCACTGCCATGGCTGGTGTGGCAGGGGAGGGCTTGCCCAGGGGACAGGATTTTGGGCATGCACCTGAGGTCACACACATCATCAGCTGCAGCTATGCCATGTTCCCAGGCGAGGGCAGGTGCTGGGGACCAGCTGTGGCCAGTGGAAGAAGTGACCCAAGCCCTGCACAATCCTGTGCTGTGCTGCACCTGGGCCCCCTAAAAACACGTGTTTCACCTTCCTACACAAGCCCATACAGGCTAAAAACCACACTTAGTTTTGCTGCTTTTCCAGGTGTCAGCTGAGTCTGGAAATTCCCGGGAAAGAGGAGCAAAGAGGCCCCGGACAGCTCAGAGCACTAGTGCAGGCCTCCTTACCCAGCCAGAAGCAGAGAAGATGGTGCAGCCTGGGACATCCATCCCTACCAAAAAATCACCATTCCCTGCACTTCAAAAACACATTCATGTGCCCAGGGATGTGTGGGAACAGCCAAGCCCAGCTACCTGGCTCCCCTCCAAAGCTGTCAGCAAAATAATGAGTAACTCTGAGACAGCTGGGCTGAATTCCTGGCTAATCAACTAATTTATTTACTCCTCTGATAGTTATTCGTTGTGCTGGGACACAAATGGAAATGTTAACAACTTTTTTCCCTATCTGTGCATGGAAAACTCTGTCTTCCCAAGGAGGGACAAGGGACAGGATGCCAGGCACAGGGTGGGCATTGGAAGCAGACCTTTGGGAATATAGAAATGACCAAAGACTGTCTTACCCAGCACTCCCTCCCAGGGGGTTGCTCTAATCTTGGTTTAGGAAGCTCAAAATGGACAATTTTGCAATATTTTTCCAAATAAATGCAAGTTTCCAATGGGCTGTGTGCATGCAGGACTTACTGTCACAGAAACATCCTTGCAGCTGCCCTGGGTCCCTGCTGCAGGGCTGTCCCAGCCAGCTCCAGCTCCTCCTGGGAGCTGTGAACAACTTTCAAAGCTGTCTCAAATGTGGCTATATCTCAAATTTGGTGTCCCCCCAGCAGACAGAGCTGCAGCATTTGGTGGTGCTCCAGCACCAAGTCAGATCCCCATCACTGCTGCAGGGGTAGGGAGGACACCTGGGGGTGAGAACAGACTGCGGGTGGAGGCCACTGCTCATCTCCAAGATGAGACCAGCAGGTCACACCTTCATCAGAGGTTCAGCTCCTCTCACCACTGCTTGCTTGAGCACTGAATTGGGTTTAGATCATCTTCTCCTGGGGGTTTACGTGGATTGAGGGTGATAAGGTTCGGAAGGATTTTGCAAATTGTTTAGTATAAAATGTATCACAGAGAGATGGGGGCTCAGTGCCACCACTGGTGGTGGCCAGAGGCCAAAGCTTGACAGGACACAGGGAATGGCTGCCCACTGTCAGAGCAGGGTTAGATGGGCTATTGGGAAGGAATTGTTCCCTGGGAGGGTGGGCAAGCCCTGGCACAGGGTGCCCAGAGCAGCTGTGGCTGCCCCTGGATCCCTGGAAATGTCCAAGGCCAGATCAGATGGGGATTGGAGCAACCTGGGATAGGGAAAGGTGTCCCTGCCCATGGCAGGGATGGGAATGAGATGAGTTTAAGGTCCCTTCCAAGCCAAACCATTCCATGAATCTCTGTGCCTGCATCTCTGCTCCCTTGGTCCACATTCCCAGTATTGTGACCCAGAACTGTCCCCAGGCTCTCATATGCTCCCACTGAAGTTTCTCAAGCAGTGCTGATCCCTCCCCAGAGCTCTGCTGGGGGCTGGCAGCTCTCTCCCTGTGTCATCACATGCAGGCTCAGTTCAGAGACCACTCCAGAGCCCTGGAAAAGGCCAGCTGTGCTCCCAGCTCAGGGCATCTCCTGCATCACCACGAAATTTATTAACCTTGTTTGTCACCATGACATCAGAGCACATCTGAACTGAACAGTTTATCCTTGCAAAACATAATGGCACTATGTGACATCTTCAGTGCCCAGGAGTAAAGCTCCGGTGACACTGCCTGGAGGTGCCCCAAATGGGCAGTAGAAACAATGGGTTTACCACAAGGCTGAAAAGAAAACCTTTATGCACGTTTTTGCTGGCTGCAAGGTTTTGGAGCAGTGTCTGGAGCCTCATCCATGAGCAGTCATCCTTGGTACAAGCAGCTGCCTGAAGATCATGAAATTCCAGAATGGTTTGGGTTGGAAGGGACCTTAAAACTCATCTCATTCCAACCCCTCCCATGGGACACCTTCCACTTGAGATGCTCCTGCTGTGGAGAAAACCAGGAGATATTTTCTTCCCCAGCCAGAATGGAACGGAGGAACAGAAACCCTGTGATTTGGTCCCATTGCCCACACAGAATTTTCCAAAGCTGAGGGCTGAGTTCAGCTTTCTGTGAGAGCAGCAGCTGGTGCCCAGGAGGCTCCGGCGGCCGTGCCCTGTGCAGGCAGGGTGGATGTCACTGTCCCTGGCACCGTGTCTCTGGAGCCGTGCTGAGCTGGCTGCCAGCTCGTGCCCGAGCCGGGGCTGGCATCAGGCGGGGAGGAGCACAGAGGCCCTGCCGTGCTCACACCTGCCAGGGACACCGTGGCACCAGCCCACGGGGACAAACCTCTCTGTCCTTCCGCGCGGGCACAGCCCTGGCGGCCTCGCCGCTGCGCGGAGCAGATGGGCTGGAGGGGCTGGTGGCACAGGCGGGCACAGGCGGCTCCTGCAGGCTGGGTCCTGCTGCCAGGGCAGGACGGGGAAAGGGCTGTGGAACCCTCCTCGCTTCCTCCCGGGAAAGGGCAGTGGGATGCAGGGCCTGCGGCCGAGGCACGGGCTCCCTGTCCTGGGTTTGGCTGGGATAGGGTTAATTTTCTTCCCAGAGCTGGTCCGGGGCTGTGTTTTGGATTCAGGATGAGGACGGTGTTGATAACACACCGCTGCTTTGGTTGTTGCTGGGAAATGCTCTAAGTCAAGGACTTTTCCATTTCCCATGCTCTGCCTGCCAGGAGGTGACAAGGACTGGGAGGGATCATGGCCAGGACAGCTGATCCCAACTGGCTAGAGGGATATTCCAGACCATGGAACATCATGCCCAGTATGGAAACTGGGAGGGTTGGCCAGGAGCCACTGCTGGGGACAGGCTGGGCATCATTCATGGGTGGGGAGCAGCTGTATCACTTGCCAGTCTTGGGCTTTATTCCTTTCTCCCTCCTTTTCATTGCTTTTTCCTCACTATTAGTACTTTTGTTATGTTTAATTTGATTTAATTATTAAACTGCTCTTAAATTATTACGTGTATCTTTTCTTTCTGGTTCTTCTCTCCCACAGGGGGAAGGGGAAGCGACTGAGCCAGATTTGTGCTGTTTCCTTGCTGGCTGGGGTTAAATCATGATCCTCCTCCATGGGCCTCTCTGCCCATTATGAAACACTGTTTTCATTCAAGAATGAGACCCATGGGCTCCATCATCTTTAAAAATCTCTCCCATGACCTTTCTGCCCATATCCTCATTTTTTTTTCCATGCTGGGTCTGTGTGTCAGTCAGCCACCTTGTCCTGACAGCCTCTGAGACCAGGGAGAAGCTGCCTATGGCTGTTCATTCCAGCAAGCACCAATTCCATTTAAAGCCCATCTAACAAATACAGGCTGTGCTGTGCCAAGGGAAATAAGAAAGCACAGCACTTCAGACACTCAGGATGCAGCTAAACCATCCATGGAATGCTAACTGCCTATCTTAAGACAAAATTCTGCTGGTTTTTTATTCAAAATGAAAATATGTTGGTGTCAGTGGCCAGTGGGCAGTGCTGAGGAGAGAGCCTTCCCCAGCTCAACTCCTACTCAGCAGGAGGAAGGAGAAGTTTTAATATGGGACTGAGATGTGACAGGACAAGAAACCTGCATGTTCCCCACTTCCATCCTTGGAATCAGGGAACAAGGGGCAGGACCAGAGGAAACAGCCTCAGGTTGCACCAGGAAAGGCTTGGACTGGATATTGGTATATCCTTCCTCACATGGATGGTCAGGCACTGGCACAGCTGCTCAGGGTAGTGGTGGAGTCCTCATCCCTGAAGATATTTAAAAGACACATGAATGTGGCAGCTGGGGACATGTTTTAGAGGTGGCCTTGGCAGCGTTGGGGCAATGGTTGGACTTGATAACCTCAAAGGGTTTTTCCATCCTAAATGATTCCATGACTCTCTGCACCCATCTGGCAAGATGTAAACCTCATTTTTCCTAAATCCATGCACAGGGAACTTGTGGAGATAGAAGAAAATGGCAGAAGGTATCATTCCCATTCACTGAACCCCAGGTACAAAGCAGCAGGATGTCACAAAGTGTGAAAAAGGCTGTCAATGCCATGGCATCAGCAAAGTAAAATGCCAGGGACAGTTCCAGGGCCAGGGCTTCCTGCCAGGCTAAAATCAGGTCCTGTGAGAGGTGCAGGCCATGGCAAGGCCTCCCCATCCCACCACGCCTACAGGGGCTGTTCCTGAACTCCCATCTCTGAATAGGAACTGAAATCTCACTTTCATATTTTAAAGGAAAAGTACATTCAGCCTGGAGAAGCCTGGAAAGGAAACTAAGGCAGAGCTTACTGGGGCTGCAGCTCCAATCTCTGGGACAGGGACAGGAATGGCTGGAGCTGTGCCAGGACAGGTTTAGGCTGGAGATCAGGAAAGGTTCTTCCCCCAGAGGTGCTGGGCACTGCCCAGGCTCCCCAGGAATGAGCACGGCCCCGAGGCTGCCAGAGCTCCAGGAGAGTTTGGACAATGATCTCAGGAATGCCCAGGGTGGGATTGTTGGGGTGTCTGTGCAGGGCCAGGAGCTGTCCTTGCAGCTGCCTTCCAACTCAGGTTGTTCTGTGATTCTGTGATTCTGTGATACATGAAGTCAAAAATGGGATCATTCTCCACTAAGCCGCCGCACAGGATCAAGCACACTTTGAAATACATTAAAAATCCAGGCAGACCCCCAGCTACTTAATGGCAACTAACTTGGAAATGATTAAAATGGAGGGTTAGATGGCCAGTGAGGATGTTTTGGAGAACTCTGTAGCCCCTGTTAGCCAGGAATAGGTTTGCATCCTTCTGGAAAAGGTGTCACGCAGTAGGACTGCAAAGGAAGCAGCGAGATCCTCCAGGAGAGCAGGAGGAAAAGGAACAGTGAAAGCTGTTCTAAGAGGAGGCAGCACAGCAGAGGGTGAAAAACACAAGCTATTTTCAGGCTCTGGAGAGGTGATAATAACTAGAGAGCCAGGAAAAATAATAATACCTGGAATAAAGAGAGACAATAATGAAATTCTGTTGAAACTGAAGTGTTTTTTTTCTCCCAGTGTCAGGGCTAGAGAGCTCTCACTGCAGATCTCACAGGTGAACATTCTCTGAGTGAGATCAAGGCAGCAATATTTCTTTAAAAACCCTTCTTTAAAAGCACTTCTTGGATTATAGTTATGAGTTTCCTAAGTCTCCATTTTCCACTGAAGAACATTATGCCCGTGAGTTCGTCCTTCTCTGCTGAGATGCCACGGAGGCTTTTGGAGGCATCTCCCAGTGGGTGCTGGCCCAGCCCCACACAGACAATGTTCCACCCCCCAACACAGCCCTGAGCATCCCTGGATCCTCACTGCCTCCAAAACCCAGCTCCCTGCAAGCAAAACCACTGCAGCTTTTTTACCAGAGAGGGGAACAGAGCTGGGGAGGGTCAGGAGCACCAGGAGGGGCTGAGGGAGCTGGGAAGGGGCTCAGCCTGGAGAAAAGGAGGCTCAGGGGGGACCTTGTGGCTCTTGCACAACTCCTGACAGGAGGGGACAGCCGGGTAAGGGCTGGGCTCTGCTCCCAGGAACAGGGACAGGACAAGGGGAAAGGGCCCCAAGCTGATCCAGGGGAGGTGTAGGTTGGATATTGGGAAAATCTTTTCACTAAAAGGGTGATCAGACACTGGCTCAGGCAAGCAGGGCAGGGGTGAATTCACCATCCCTGGAAGTGTTCAAAAGGCATCTGTGGACTTGGGGACATGGTTTAGTGGTGGTTTTGGCAGTGCTGAAGGAATGGTTGGACTCAGTGATCTTGGAGGTCCTTTCCAAATTTAATGATTCCATGATTCTGCAGCATTTTTAGGAATTTATCATTTCTGTGTCCTGTTCACAGCAAAATCATGGATTTATTCTGAGTCCATTGTCCTGAGGATGTTTTCCTGAAGAGCTGCCTAGCAGAAATCCCTTAGAGCTGGCTCAGGAACTTGATTTCCCACAGGGCACTCACCAATTGAGGTTTTTCCCTGGTTTTTCATTACACTGAGCTGTTACAATGACTCTTCCCAGGGCAACCAGCAGGCACTTTGGAGGAATAAAAGCACAACACATGCCAGGAAAATTCATCTCACCCATCCCATGGCTCCAGCTCAGGCCCTATGGGTCCATTTTTGCTGCCTGGTTTTATTTGCAGTATCTGCCTCTGCTGGGCTTAATAACAGCCCAATAAAGGCTGGATTTGCAGAACTCTCAGGCTGGAGCTGATGGCCTGTGGCAGTGCTCCTGCCTGGTGGAGCATTCCCATGGGATTTATTTTAAGCCTGTGTGCAAGACCATATGCTGGAATGTTTTCCCAGAGCTCAGAAGGATCTGAAATGGTGAGTTCTACACATTCTTAAGTGAATCCCTGAGTTGAGTCTGAAGTGGGTTAGTTCACAGCCTGCTACACCAGACCCAGATCCTGCTGGGATAAAGAGGACCAGAAATCATGTAAATCTGTTCTCCCTCACAGCAAGTGCTGGCTTTCAGCTTTAAAAAAATTAAATATTTAAAATGAGCATTTCCAAATTTTTATATCAAGATTTTCAGTTTGACTAAAAATTTTGGGCTATACTAGGTGAACAAACACAAATAATTAGAAATTCCACAGCAACAGCACATCCCATCCTTTCTGTCCATGTGTCCACCCCCTCCTAGAGAGCTGGGCTGCCTGGTGACACTGCTAATGGCACAAGTCATGTCATGTCACTGGTCACAGCATGTGTGGTCCCACAGGGATGTAGCGACCACAGGAATGGGGCACCAAGGGGGTAGAGCTAGGAGGACCTGACTGGAATTTCTAAATCCTGAATAAACATTACTGCACTTCTATTTTTGGTCTTTTGGTTTTGACCAAAAGTTCATAGACTCATAGAATCATGGAATGGTTTGGGTTGGAAGGGACCTTAGAGCTCATCTCATTTCACCCCTGCAAGGACACCTTCCACTGTCCCAGATTGCTCCAAGGCCTGTCCAACCTCATGACAGGGGAGTTGTTCCTGGATGATCTTTTAGGTTCTTCCAACCCAAATGATTCTGTGATTCTGATCTGTGATGGGTGGCACTTTTCCAGAAAGGATCTGTTGAATCTACCCATGGCTTTCTTGTGATTGAAGATATATTAAAGCTGTTAAATATAAGCATTTAATTTTTGGATGAGACCATATCAAGGTAGGACAGGATCACGAGGAGGAGTCAAGAGCCTCACCACTGTGATGAAATCCTGCATTTAAATCCACATCAGTGCAGGGCTCTGCTGGGCTGGGCTGGTTTATACTGTCCCCAGAATCTGCTGGGCTGAGGGGAAAGCTGGATGTGTTGAGCAGGAGTGCTTGGCCCTCTGCCTGCCTGGCTGCTACTGGCCATGGGCCTGTGGGGCTCTGCTGCCCGGGGTATGTGCAGTGCTTGTGGGAAATGTCAGGCATGGGATCCACGGGTTCCACTTCAGCAGCTCCCTAAAGCACCATGTGTGTCTCTGCTATCTGCCCTGGGCTCTGTGCCACACCCCAGGTGTCCCCTGGTGTCCCCAGGTGCCAGCTTTGCTGTCTCTTAGGGTGCAGTGTTCAGGCAGCTCAGTCTGTGTCTGCACGCACGTTTATCCTGTCCCTGCCTCTCCCAGCAAGCACTTCAGACTTAGCATGGAGCAGTTCTCAAGTTAAACCAACTACAAAATGTAAGAGCCAAGCACAGGAGCTAAACCCCAGCCTCTGAGGGTGTCTGCCAGGGGATTCTGATGCTTGAAGAGGCGTTTGAAGGTTTAATCCACTGAGGAAAGCTCAGATCTGGAGGCACACTCAGCTTCACTCCCCTGCCAATTGCTCTCCTGTGCCTTCTCCTCAGCCTGAGGCATTTTGCACTGAGAAAGAAATCAGAAAGTTGTACAATTTGCTGTTGGAAGTAGAAGTCCCACAACACCCCTGCACCTCCCCGTATCAAGGTGGGGGGTTCTGATGAAAATCCCCTCCTGCAATAACCCCTGGCAGGGAATGGAATGAATGGCCAGGTGTTAGCAGGCTGTTTTCATCAGTTCTCCATTTCACACCTTCCAGCCTCGCTGATGTTCCTCCTGCTCTCTCATTAGCCAAACAATCTTCTTACAACAGTCTTGCCTGTAGCTTGGCTGGCTCCTTTTTCTGCAGACCTTCACAGGAGCAGGAACAGCCTTCAGTGGCAGAATATACAGAAGGTGAATGTTTTTTCATAAAGGCCTTTTAGAACTGACCAGTGAAGAGCTCCCAGTGCTGGGGCATTGAACAGACTTAAATCCAATCTGTTTAGGCCAAATATGATAGTGCTTTTAAAGGAAATGGGAATTGTCATATTTACTGCAAGAACAAGAGAAAGTTAGTAACCTCATGCACAGACTGGATTTAAGAGGGCTCCTGACTGAAGGCTAAACCTTGTGCAGACCCTAACCTGGGTCTGAAGTGTCATCCACAGCATGAGACACAACCTGAGTTGGAAGGGACTCACAAGGATCATCCAGTCCAGCCCCTGGCCCTGCACAAACACCCCAATAACACCACCCTGGGCTCCCCTGAGATTGTCCAAGCACTCCTGGAGCTCTGGCAGCCTCGGGGCTCTGCCCATTCCCTGGGGAGCCTGGGCAGTGCCAGCACCCTCTGGGGGAAGAACCTTTTCCTGATGTCCCACCTAAACTTCCCCACTGACTCAAGTCCTGTTGCTGATCACCACAATCAGCTGGATCTGTTGGGCCTGGGTATGTTGGGGCATTTGTCTGGGGCTTCTGGACATGCAGAGGATGTTGCAAGAGTAACTCCAGTGGGGCATGCCTGGAAACCCCCGGAAGACACCTGGAAAACACCTGAGGGCTGAGGGACACAACCCTGCCATGTGCTGATGTGACACAGACAGTTGTCAGCTCATCCTCTAAGGAGGCATTAACCTTAATGTTTAGGGACAGTCTTAACTACAGAGGAAGCAGTTCTGAAAAGGTTAAGAAGGCACTGAACTCTATGACCAGCCTTCCAGGAGGAAATATAGGCTAAATTAAATAAATAAAAATGGAGTAATAAATCATGAACAGTGGAAATGAGGGACAGAAGAGCATGAAACAATTAACAGCCTCTGGCCTGTAAACAGGAGATAAGAATAGGGCAAAGAGATGGCATCAATCTGAAGGCTATTTCCAAAACATCACATCCCACAGGGCCTCAGACTGACACTCTGGGGAGAGCTGGCAATTTCAAGAGGTCGCCCCAGCAGCCCTCCCTGGGGTGTGAGGGCTGCCTGCCATGTGGGCAGCGAGCTGGGTGTCTGGAGAACGTGGGGCATTGTGTCCCTTGGCCTGGGGACTTCAGAGCTTATGTCATTGCACATGGGGACTCATTTTTATGTCCAGGCTGCTTCTGGACAGAGCCACTCATTCAAGGCCTCCTGGTGAGACTCTGATGGAAATACTTTCTGGACTTTTTGTTCCCTTTTTTTCTGGAGAACATCCCTGAACAGAGCCACAAACCGACTCCATTGTTCTCCAGACCTTTTCCCAGTGCTTGCCTTTCTTGCATCACCAATAGGTCATGGAGATGGGGACAGCTGGGGACAGATCAGGTTGCATGTGCTGATCAGAACCAAATCCTGGCTGTCTCCTGCTCCCTCTATCCACAGGCTGCACCTGCTGGTTGATTTGGATGGGAAGCTCTTGGGATGGGACCATCACCCTATTCTGTGGCTGCATCCTGAGCATTTCAGACCCACTCCTGGGAGATACATCAGCAACATTTCTTCTTTTGAGTACAATGATCCAGACCATCTCCTGTGGGTATATTAGCAGGAAGAGGCCACACAGTGTCAAAAATCCTATTCTTATTCAGTATTTTTCAGTAGGATTCTCACAGAGTTGGTCTGTTGGGACAGAAGCTCCCTGGAGGAGTCTCTGGGGCATTAATGCTCTACATCCTCACTTGCAGCCACAGGCACTGCAGCATTTTGGGGATACAGAGTAAAAATCCCTGGCTTGTTTGGGCACCCAAAGTGGCTCTCTCCAAGGCCACATTTTCTGCTCTTCAGGAAGCCTGGCTGAGATGCCACTGAGATCCCATCCAGAGAACACACCATGTGTGGCCAGAGAAACTGAGGCATGAGTAGGAAGGGTGCAAAATTACTTTGATATGAGGAAGAGGAGGATTGTGAAGGAGAAAGTGGTGGGAAAAAGGTATTTTCTCACTGAAGGGGTCAGAACAATGTCCAGGACAGAGTGCAGGAAAGCCCATCACATCCATCAGCATGTCCTTGCATGGCTGAAGAGTGACTCAGGAGGTGTCTCTGGGGAGACAGAAGGAGCAACCCAAAGCCCAAGGCAAAAATATCAACCTTTACAGTCAGGAGCTCCAAGAAAGCAGCTGCAAGAGCCCACGTGAACCTTTTTGTGAGGCTGGTGGTGCTCGTGACGGTGGCAGCATGTTCCCAGCCACAAAACCTCAAGGATATTCCAGCAGTGCTCTCCAGTATGTTGCTGTCCCTCACCCGGAGCAGCACAGACCCATCTGCAGATCTGAGCTGGGGAGGCAGGGAGGGCCGGGGCTTTCTCTTCCCCCGTCCCACACGCACACAGGCACAAGCCCAGGCTCAAGGGAGCCTGGACCTGTTTTGCTCCAGTGGCATTTGAACTGTGCCTCTCTGCCTGTGGCCTTTCAGCCTCGGCCGGCTGACAGGAGCTGCCAAGCTGCCTTGTTGTGACGCTGCTGCCACGGGGGTGGGTGACAGCCCTGACCCTGCGCCGGGGGTGGCAAAAACACCTCCCGAGGAGCGGCCGGGATCTCATTACAGCTCTGGCTAGAGCAGGGCACGGAGCGCTGAGTCACCGGCAGGTACGGGCAGAGATGAGTCACAGAACAGCCCCAGCAGCAGCCGGAGCCTGGCCCGGCCCGCGGCCCGGCGGCGGCAGCGCTCCGGGGGACTCGGTGTCCCGAGTGTGGCAGTGTCCTGAGTGTGGCAGTGCTGCGGGTGTGTCAGTGCTGCGGGTGTGTCACTGTTCTGGGTGTGTCAGTGCTCTGGGTGTGTCAGTTCTGTGGGTGTGTCAGTGCCGCAGGTGTGTCAGTGCTGTGGGTGTGTCAGTGCTGCGGGTGTGTCACTGTTCTGGGTGTGTCAGTACTGTGGGTGTGTCAGTGCTCTGGGTGTGTCAGTGCTGTGGGTGTGTAAGTGCTGTGGGTGTGTCAGTGCTCTGGGTGTGTCAGTGCTGTGGGTGTGTCAGTGCTCTGGGTGTGCCAGTGCTGTGGGTGTGTCAGTGTTCTGAGTGTGTCAGTGCCCTGGGTGTGTCAGTGCTGCAGGTGTGTCAGTGCTGTGGGTGTGTCAGCACTGTGGGTGTGTCAGTGCTGTGGGTGTGTCAGCGCTGTGGGTGTGTCAGTCCTGCGGGTGTGTCAGTGCTCTGGGTGTGTCAGTGCTGTGGGTGTGTCAGTGTTCTGAGTGTGTCAGTGCCCTGGGTGTGTCAGTGCTGCGGGTGTGTCAGTACTGTGGGTGTGTCAATGCTCTGGGTGTGTCAGTGCTGTGGGTGTGTCAGTGCTGCAGGTGTGTCAGTGCTCTGGGTGTGTCAGTGCTCTGGGTGTGTCAGCGCTGTGGGTGTGTCAATGATCTGGGTGTGTCAATGCTCTGGGTGTGTCAGTGCTGCAGGTGTGTCAGTGCTGTTGGTGTGTCAATGATCTGGGTGTGTCAATGCTCTGGGTGTGTCAGTGCTGTGGGTGTGTCAGTGCTGCGGGTGTGTCAGTGTTCTGAGTGTGTCAGTGCTGTTGGTGTGTCAGTGCTGTGGGTGTGTCAGTGCTGCGGGTGTGTCAGTGCTCTGGGTGTGTCAATGCTCTGGGTGTGTCAGTGCTGCAGGTGTGTCAGTGCTCTTGGTGTGTCAATGATCTGGGTGTGTCAATGCTCTGGGTGTGTCAGTGCTGTGGGTGTGTCAGTGCTGCAGGTGTGTCAGTGCTCTGGGTGTGTCAGTGCTCTGGGTGTGTCAGCGCTGTGGGTGTGTCAATGATCTGGGTGTGTCAATGCTCTGGGTGTGTCAGTGCTGCAGGTGTGTCAGTGCTGTTGGTGTGTCAATGATCTGGGTGTGTCAATGCTCTGGGTGTGTCAGCGCTGTGGGTGTGTCAGTGCTGTGGGTGTGTCAGTGTTCTGAGTGTGTCAGTGCCCTGGGTGTGTCAGTGCTGCGGGTGTGTCAGTACTGTGGGTGTGTCAATGCTCTGGGTGTGTCAGTGCTGTGGGTGTGTCAGTGCTGTTGGTGTGTCAATGATCTGGGTGTGTCAGTGCTGTTGGTGTGTCAATGATCTGGGTGTGTCAATGCTCTGGGTGTGTCAGTGCCCTGGGTGTGTCAGTGCTGCGGGTGTGTCAGTGTTCTGAGTGTGTCAGTGCTGTTGGTGTGTCAGTGCTGTGGGTGTGTCAGCGCTGTGGGTGTGTCAGTCCTGCGGGTGTGTCAGTGCTCTGGGTGTGTCAGTGCTGTGGGTGTGTCAGTGTTCTGAGTGTGTCAGTGCCCTGGGTGTGTCAGTGCTGCGGGTGTGTCAGTACTGTGGGTGTGTCAATGCTCTGGGTGTGTCAGTGCTGTGGGTGTGTCAGTGCTGCAGGTGTGTCAGTGCTCTGGGTGTGTCAGTGCTCTGGGTGTGTCAGCGCTGTGGGTGTGTCAATGATCTGGGTGTGTCAATGCTCTGGGTGTGTCAGCGCTGTGGGTGTGTCAGTGCTGTGGGTGTGTCAGTGTTCTGAGTGTGTCAGTGCCCTGGGTGTGTCAGTGCTGCGGGTGTGTCAGTACTGTGGGTGTGTCAATGCTCTGGGTGTGTCAGTGCTGTGGGTGTGTCAGTGCTGTTGGTGTGTCAATGATCTGGGTGTGTCAGTGCTGTTGGTGTGTCAATGATCTGGGTGTGTCAATGCTCTGGGTGTGTCAGTGCCCTGGGTGTGTCAGTGCTGCGGGTGTGTCAGTGTTCTGAGTGTGTCAGTGCTGTTGGTGTGTCAGTGCTGTGGGTGTGTCAGCGCTGTGGGTGTGTCAGTCCTGCGGGTGTGTCAGTGCTCTGGGTGTGTCAGTGCTGTGGGTGTGTCAGTGTTCTGAGTGTGTCAGTGCCCTGGGTGTGTCAGTGCTGCGGGTGTGTCAGTACTGTGGGTGTGTCAATGCTCTGGGTGTGTCAGTGCTGTGGGTGTGTCAGTGCTGCAGGTGTGTCAGTGCTCTGGGTGTGTCAGTGCTCTGGGTGTGTCAGCGCTGTGGGTGTGTCAATGATCTGGGTGTGTCAATGCTCTGGGTGTGTCAGTGCTGCAGGTGTGTCAGTGCTGCGGGTGTGTCAGTGTTCTGAGTGTGTCAGTGCTGTTGGTGTGTCAGTGCTGTGGGTGTGTCAGTGCTGCGGGTGTGTCAGTGCTCTGGGTGTGTCAGTGCTCTGGGTGTGCTAGAGCACTCCCCCGGTGCCAGCACTCCCGGCAGTGCCAGCTCTCCCGGCAGTGCCATCACTGTGGTCAGTGCCAGTGCTGTGGGCAGTGCCAGCTTTCCCAGCACTGTCCACATCCACTCTCACCGGTGCCCTCGCTGCTCCAGTCGCCCTTGCCAGGCTCTGGCACCGTCCTTGCAGTTCCTCTGCCCTGTGCCAGGGCGACACCGGGAACATCCCCCTGGCAGAGGTGGCTGCCCACACCTACCATGTGCACCGATGGCTTTAAGCTGAAATTCAGAGTAGGCTTAGGTTAGGTATTGGAGGGGATTCTGCCCTGTGAGGGTGGGGAGGCCCTGGCACAGGTGCCCAGAGAAGCTGTGGCTGCCCCTGGATCCCTGGCAGTGTCCAAGGCCAGACTGGACAGGACTTGGAGCAGCCTGGGACAGTGGAAGGTGTCCCTGGCATGGCAGAGGTAGAAAGGAGATGAGCTTTAAGGTCCCTTCCAACCTAAACTATTCTGTGATTCTATGGCTCTAAATCCATGTGAAAATGTAAACTGGCATCTGTTCCCCTCTCAAACTGCAAAGGCCTGAGCTCTCACCTGCATGAGGGACCCTTTCTCTCCCCTGGTTCATCCCCCTAGCTGCAATTCACCCCTTTCTCCCCAGCTGAACAGAAGAGGAGAAAAGGCTGTGAAGACATGTGTCCTTTAGGGTCCCTCAGCCTCAGAGCCAGTACCTCATCATAGAAGAAATGGAAAACTTTTACTTGAGAACTTGATAAAAGATCTTTTTCCCTTGTCAAGTACTGAGGGCAGCATGTCTGCAAGTAAAGATTCAGCTAGAGTGGCACTTCATGTTTCTGATTCTTGTTTTAATGCCTTGATTTTAATTGATGAAATCATATTCAGGGAAGAAACGTGCTCTCACCTGCATCAGGTGCCTGGCTGAAGAAGCTCTGCCACGCTGCCCAGACTGCAGAGGGTACCTTGTCCTCTGGCACTGCTCTGTGCCATGCTGGGAATAGACAGATGCTCTTTCATGCCAGTCTCTCCTGAAAGCTGTACTTCTACAAGATGTCATTTTGAAGATAAGCCAGACAAATTAAACAATAAACCTCTTGGAAAATTGAAGGAAAAGGGTAATTTAACACAGAGTTAATAAAGGTAATAAATAATCTGCTGAGTAGCTGGAGGACAGATATGGCCAGAGCTTTCACTTGAAATTTTCACATCCTTCTTTCCTCACCCGCCTTCTGTGAGCATTTCCCCTCTCTTGTGCCCTCATCCTCACACCCAAGCTGCTCAGGCCCTTCCCATTCTTCTGTGTACAGCAATCACCTCACTCAGCCCCAAAATACATGTGTGAGGGTGGGAGAAGCGTGGCAGCACACATTGCACAACAGCCCAGGCCTGGAAGCGAAGGATAAACTTGGGGTTGGCTTGAAAACAAGCTGGGTTGTGTGGGATGAGCCAGGCAAGCTGGAATTCAGATGTAATTTCCTCAGCTCTGGGTCTGTGAGCAAGCCCTTGTGGGTTTGCCTGCCATTTAGGAAGGCACACTCCTGGCCTGGCAGCACCAGCCAACACTGGACTGAGCAATGGTCTTGATCTTGGCTCAGCACCTCTGCCAGCAGCACCTTCTTGGCATCTTCATTTTTCCAGGAAACCTTGGAAGGGGGCCCAGCCTGCCAGACTGCTTTTTTGAATCGTAGTTTTTAAAAATGGCAGCAAATAGCCTCTCTGCATCCCATTCAGTGCACCCATGTGAGCCACTGCTGGCAGCCCAGAGCCCAGCTGGGTCAGGGCTGCAGGGCTGGAACAGCCCCATGGCCGGGGGAGCGGTGCATTGAAATGGGCATCCAGAGCCTGGCACCGGACTGTGCTGCTGATCTGTGACAGCACTGCACACAGCAGGGACCTCAGCTCCACCCGCCTCATCCTGGGGCGACACACTGCACAGGTGATGACACTGGGAAGACAAGCACCAGGTTGTACTGAGGTTGGTGAGGCCCTGGCACAGGTTGCCCAGAGAAGCTGTGGCTGCCCCATCCCTGGAAGTGTTCAAGGATGGGATTGGATGGGGCTGGGAGCAACCTGGGATAGTGAAAGATTTCAGACGGTAAAAAGAGGTGATCTTTAAGGTTCTTTCCAACCCAAACCTTTCTGTGGCTTTATGATTCTGTGAGTCTGTTTGGTGGTGGGAATGGGCTGGCCTTCCCCTGAAGAGCTGGTCTGGGGACAGCCAGCACCGGCATGCCCTGTGCACCCAGAGATGTCACCACGAGCAGCACTTGCTTGTGGTCTCTCTCTGTCACAGGGGTGTCATGTCCCACAGCCTGTACAGCCCCACAGACGTGCTGCCAACCACGTCAGCAGTGTGGAGAAGGGGTTTGTGGCCTTATGCCTGGGAATGTGTCCCCATGTCCATGTGGTGCTGAGGTCACAGGGTTGGGAACAGGGAGGCACCTGCAGCAGTGAGCCCCTTCCATCAGCACTGCTCCTCGCTGCCATGGCAAGGGTTTCAAGCACGTTGAGAGCCCTGCCCAGGACTAACAGCTCTGGACTCAGCAGCCTCAGCAGCACCAGCAATGCTCTGCTGCTCCCCAAGGAGTAATCCCCCTGTTCCTCCACCACCATCAAAGCTCTTCAGCTAAGGACAGGCCCGACTGAAGCTGCTCCCCACAGGGAGGGAAGGAGGTGCTGGCCATGAAAGCTTTAAGCTCATTAGCTGCCAGTGGAACAGTAATTAGGTTGATTTGTTCAGGAAGCACAGTGGGAGCAATCTTTCTTTCTCAGGCACCACCAACAGAGAAGGGAGAGCTCCCATCACCCCTCTGGTGCAGAATAAAGGAATAGTACTGAGGGAAAAAGAGCATGTTGAATACCAGCTGTGCCACGGAGATCTTCAGCAGGCTCCAGAGCCAGTGCCACATGGAAAGGGACAGGAGAGCAGGAGACAGTAAGGGGCTGGCCATGGGTGGTCCCCAGGTGATGCTGGGAGTGCAGGTGAGGAAGGAGGTGATGCAGTGGTTGAACCATCCTGAGTCAGGTTCACCTGCCCCAGATCTGCACTGCCTGTCCTGCGTGGGGTTTTACTCAGGGCTTCTGTTCTCACTCACAGTGCCATAAGTCATCCAACAGTGTGCCACAAGAGAGCCCCACTGCTGGAACAGTGGGCAGACGAGGGGGTTGCCGCATCACTGCCCTGGCTGAAGGTCCCAAAGGACCTTGATCCCCATTTTGCTCCTCCAGCCCTGCCCCACATGGCACCAGGCAAGCAGCAGCTTACTACTTCAGAGCAGGCAGCAACAGAGAATGGGGCACCCAGCACTGCTTTCTAGCAGGCATTAAATATTCTTTGAGCTTCCTCAAGTGGGACCACATCCCAAAACCCCTCCTCTGCAGTCCTCAAGGCTTCAAGGTGGGACCTGACCTCAAATCTCATTCTTCTCTCCAGGGAAGAACATTTTATCATATAATCATAGAGTAACAGAGTGGTTTGGGTTGGAAGGGACCTTTAAGATCACCTAGTCCAATCCCATGACATGGGTAGGGACACCTTCACTAAAACAGGTTGCTCCAAGTCCTGTGCAACCTGGCCTGGAACAGGGAAATTCAACAGATTATCAAAGAAAAACAGAGAGTGGCAATCTGACTCTGGTCTGTGTCTTTACTCCTAATCCCAAAAATCTGTGGGGTTTGAGACAGAGGAATGTTTCCTGCCCACAACTCCAGCAAAACTTCTCTCCTGCTCATGCATAAGCTCCTGCCTGAGCTGTGGCTGGCACAGCAGAGGCACCACGTGGGAGCCCCTGGTGCAAGTGCCATATGCCTTCTCCTGTGCCATCCTCCCTGTCCCCACAGGATATTCCTGGTACAGACTGTTTGCCTCCCCGCTCTGGGGGAGAACAACAGGGGCCCTGGACTGCGCAGAGATGTTGCGGGGCCTTTTCTGGAAGCTGTTAGTTGAAGGCTGTGAGGGAACATGGCGAGGTAATTGGAGAAGATGAGCCTAATCTTCTTTTTTTTGTTGTGAAAAGGGTGTGAAGAAGAGAAAAGGAGATGTACTGGTAAATTACCATCAGGGCTGCTATAGTAACACGGCTTTAAAGATTGCCTTGTTGGCCTCCTTGGGGCTATAGAAAGCTCTTCAGATTGTTCTGTAGTTTTCCACTCTCTCCTGGTTACAGGCTGGCCAGGGCTGCCTCGTGCCTGTCAACAGTGCCAGCCATGTACCCACCACCACCGTCACCCCAGCCATGCCAGCCCTGGCTAGAGGGAAGGTTCAGGATAAGGAAGGGACTCAGTCCCAGGTAAGTTAATTAAATTTCTCTCTTCAGGCTCACAGGGAGTTTCAGGAAAGCACCTTTACTCACTTATTACTTCTTTTTTGTCGCCCATTCATTACCCTGACTCATTTCCCTGTAGGGAGTCAGAGAGAGGCCCAAAACAAGGCAGCTGGTGCATCACAGGCTCCCAGTGCAGCACCAGACCTGGGAGGGTGGGGAGCAGAGTCTGAGGAGATGTGCAGCCAGAGCCTCCCCTGGCCTGCACAACTGCCTGACCTGAGCCTGGAACTGAGCCCTGTCCTGAGCCTGGAACCGAGCCTGGAACTGAGCCCTGTCCTGAGCCTGGAACTGAGCCCTGTCCTGAGCCCTGTCCTGAGCCTGGAACTGAGCCCAGTCCTGAGCCTGGAACTGAGCCTGGAACTGAGCCCTGTCCTGAGCCTGGAACCGAGCCTGGAACTGAGCCCTGTCCTGAGCCTGGAACTGAGCCCTGTCCTGAGCCCTGTCCTGAGCCTGGAACTGAGCCCTGTCCTGAACCCTGACCCTGACATCAGCCTGGACTTGAGCCCTGTGCTGAGCCCTTCCTGGGCCTGTCTGACCCCTTTGGCCCTACCAGCAGGTGCTGGGATGCACAGTCCCTACAAAGGGCTGAGTAAGCACAGAGCCATGTGGGATGTGAGTTTTTTTCCTCCAATCTCACATCAAGCTACCTTACATGTGGACCATTTCTATTTCTGAGCAGTTCCCCAGCCCTCATCCCTGCAGAACTGCTGCTTCCCTCTCCATCCTTGACAGCTGCCCTTGTTTCCAGCAAAGTCAGGCTCTGGGTCAGATGTGTTGCTTCAGAGTATTTACTGGACAAATAGGATTTAACAGGATTTTTGGCTCCAGGAACAACTCATGAACTCCTGCCCTCTCCTTCCACTCATATATGCATTTCATTTCTCTTCAACACCACCTTAACGTAGGTGGAGGCGTCTGCGTTTTATGCCTTTGTTTCTTTGGAATTCACTGAGATGGAGAAATGCTAATGTGCAATTTCTGCAGGAGGGAGAATGTATTGACAGCCAAACCCCTCAAAGGACCCCAGATTAATTTAGTAAAAACAAAGGGCTGTGTGAATTCTGATGTGAATTCAGTGAATTCTGCCATGAGTAATGGGAACTGAACAGTTGCGCTGGTCTGCGGTTTCACACATAGAAGAGTTTTCAGTAATTTCACTGCAGAAATAATTGGTCTTATTCTTTATTAAAATAGCACCTAAGGTGAAACTTAATTTCAGACGAGACATGTCCCTGCACTGAAGAACTCAGGGTCTTCTAGGTATGTTGCAATACATTGAAACTAAGCACAAGTGAATTAAAATTTGGCTCCCAGCACATGTGCCATGCAGTCCCTCAGGAGCAGGGAGCACCAACACTTGTTATCCCCTGGGCACACACAGGTTGCCCCAGCAAGGAGAGGAAAGCTCCTGCCTGCTGCAGGTGTAGATCTCAGCTGCAAGCAGCCTTGGACTGTCAGACACATCTGCTCCCCCGGAGATAACACCACCCCTCTGGGAGGCAGCCACTGCCCTCGGACCTGTGTGCTGCAACTGGAGAAACTCCTCTTTGCCACAGAGCTGACCTGGCTCCACTGCACGAGGAGGGAGCAGCTGTCCCAGGCTGCCACTCCTCGGAGCACAGAGCATGAGCAGCCAGACTCGTGGAAGGAGGACATTCCTAGTCTTACTAAAAAAACACTAATTATTTTTTTTCATGTTTAAATGAAAGAGTGCCCAGAAGGTTCTTCTCTTTCTGTTACAAAACTTTTCAGAGCTTACCAGGATGTAGCTGTTATTCATCTGTTTTCAGGCTTGTGAGCTAAAGAGTAAAGTTTTATTAACATCTCAGAGGAAAGGACTCAGCCTTGGGGTTCCATGCATATTTACATTTAATGCTAAACATGCAGGCATATTCCTCTTGACAATTCACTTAGTTTCTCCCTGACAAAAAGAATCTTCCCATCCTCTTGTTTTAGCATTGTGCAATAACCAGATGGAAAACAGCCCTTGGCTATGAGAGAGAGATCTGAAGATCTGACGTGGAAATTTTGCTCTCTAAGAAACTCTGCTTCTGGTTGCTAGCAGCTGGTGTTGGGTTCAATTTCTCCATGATGATAAGGCAGTAAATGTAAGGAACTTTCCTTTGGAGACAAAAGATGGCTTTAAAGCAGATGCTTTGCCTTTAGAACTGGACATGTGGAACTGGTTCCCATTTTTGCTGTAGATCCCACATGTGACTTATCCATAGCCTTAGCTTTTCATCTTGGCATCTCCTGCTGAAGCTCTGAGCACTAGGCCAGGGACTGCAGTGCCTTGTCAGAAGATGATTTAAAAGGCAGCCCTTGGATGCTGTGATAAGGTCAGGTGATGATTCATCCTAAATGGAAGCCATCCCTGTTTGGCAGCTGGCACAGCTGCTGCCCTTTGAAATGCACCTCTCCAACCTGTGCTCTCCTGGGAGACAGGACTGACACCAGAAGGCACAACCCTCAGTTGCAATTTGTAAAGCTTTTCAATTGGCTGGGAAAGGCTGAAAATAGCTCTCTAAAAGCTTCCCATTACTCCTGTCTCACTCTTCCCTGTTGTGTAAGGACAGCTGAATGTTTCTCTCCTAAGTGTGTCTTGCTGGCTCCCCCAAACTTCAGAGAAGTTCAGTATCAGAAGACTTTTAATCTGTGAGTCCTAACTTTGCCTGAAGTCTGGCAGAGTTGGAGACAGCTCCATCTGGGAGAGGGGAGGGATGGGGCTGCACACACAATGCTCTCCAGGGTAGGCTTGTAGCCGTTCAGGCTGTCTTGCTGCTCTGGAGGCTTCCTTCCTCCATGAAGCTCCAGCCTGACATCCAAATTCAACCATTTAATCTCCAATTCTTCAGGCTGTTGAGACAAAAAGCTTTAAATGTGGAATAGAATGTAAATAGATCCATCAGTATCTGTCTCCAGAATGCACAGGTGATGTGCCTCACAGTTTGTGACTAGGCAGAGTAAATTCAGATGCTGGGACAAGTGACTGACTCCAGTGCCCATTTGTTTATCCAAGCCCGTGCTGATTACAGCATGGAAAGAAGGCGAGGTGGGTGAGCTGGGGATGGCTTTTTTACCCTCTCAAATGTCACCTAAGGAAACTTAGAAACTTCAGTTGTGTCTAAAAAATATTATCACATAAGCCCACTGCACATCACAGGAGCTGTTGTATGTTATTCATCTTCATCTTGATGCCCACATTGTCAGTATTTGTTTTTTGTTTGTCACTTTTACTTGACGAGAAGATGTCAAGTTGGTATTTAATGTAGCCTTGAGAATGTTTGCTGAGTATTGTGCCATCACTTCAATGTTCATGGAGTGCTGGGCTGCAGAGCAGTGCTAGTGATCAGATGAGAGCAAATCCCAGCAGCAGAGGCACAAACTGCAGCTTCGTGCCTGATGTTTCTCACCACAAACTGCTTTGTGGGTAGCAAACTCAGGCTGGCCAGGCAGCACGGTACCCACAAGCAATCCCTCCTGAAACACAGAATATATCGAGTTCTCTAGGAAGTGCCCAAGGCCCTGCCCCTGCCCGAGTCACAGGTGTTGGTGCTGGATCTGGAGCTCCCGGTGGGATGGCTCAGCTGAATGCTTTTACTGGGGTTCTAACACTTGCCTGAATTGGATGCCAGATCTTAAGATGAAACAGCACAAATTTTGGCCCGAGATTAGATGAGAGATTCTCTGGGGGATCACAGAACTGCACTGGCAGGGCTCCGGTCCCGACACAGGATGACCCTGCCTCTGCTGGCAGAGGCTGTGCCCAAGGCTGTCCCCCTGCTGATGGAACTCAACAGAGAGGAGGCTCAGCCTGCCTGCAGTCATGCAGAGTTCCCTTGGAACATTCCCAGGAGGAGTCTGTTAATCCCATTGACCTGGCTTGATTTCAATCAACACAGGAACACTCTGCCTACGCAGGTTGTTCTGATACTGTTACTTGGCTGCAGCAGGGGTTCCCATCTTTTTTGATATTTTATATGTGTTTTGTAAATGCAGTATCACAGATGCCTTCTGCCTTGTTCCCAGTGTCCATCCTTGGCAATGCCCTGGCTTTTTTCCTCAATAACAGAATTGACTCTCTGTAGCCTTGGAGCCCCTGATGAAGACACACCTTCCAGCCGGATGCCAGCACAATGTCCCCAGGTGACTTAGTGCAAAGAGGAATTGCTAACCATCAGCCTTGTGGTGGTGCATGCACAGGTGCACCCAAAGTATGGTGGTGGCCCCATACCTTAGCAAAATGCGTGCACTTTTGGATGCCAAAATAGAAGATACAAAATGATTGGAGAGCATCCAAGGCAGGCCTATGAAGATGGTGAAGGACCTTAAGTGGAAGCCATCAGAGGACTGGCAGAGGGCTGTCTGTTCAGCTGGAGAAGACTGAGGGGAGACCTCCTTGTAGTCTGCAACTTCCTCATGAGGGGAAGAGGAAGGGCAGGCACTCTTCTCCTTGCCAGTGACCAATGACAGGACCTGAGGGAATGGCCTGAAGTTGTTTCAGGGGAGGTTTAGGTTGGATATGAGAAAAACCATCCTAGAGGGTGGCTGGGCAGCCTAGGGAACTGGTCACAGCACTCAGCCTGACAGAGGTCAAGGAGTGTTTGCACAACACCCCCAGGCTCACAGTGGGATTCTTAGGGCTGTCCTGAGCAGGGCCAGGAGTTGAACTTCAATGATCCTTGTGGGTACCTTCCTCCCCTTGTTCCATGGAAGCAGAGCCCAACCCCTGCCTGGCTGCACAAAAGGGCCTTCCTGGTTCCCATGGCAATACTGGGACACTGAGCTAAGCTAAGTACTGATATTGAAATGTTAATTAGCTAATTGCTCCTGGGGATCACCTACACCCCCCACCCACACTACCATTCTAGGACTGGGATGCAAAATAGAGAGACCAGTGGAATCGTAGGAGGGGGTTCTGGAGATGAAAACACCCCTAAATGGAAGGCTGGGCAGAGTGGAGGGGGCTGGATGGGTGAGCTGGTTGGGGAAAAGGGAACCACATCCCTGGTCTATGTCTGACCTGTCACCATAACCTGCAGGGGACCAGACTGAACTGGGCTGTGGGAAGCAGGAACAAAGGAGCAACTCTTCCTGGTGTTCCCAGGAGGGAAGGAGAGGGGACAGCTGCTGCTGGACTTCGGCAGCAGGCTCTGCACATCCCCTCACCCTTTGGCTAGCAGTGTGCCAGGAGGAAAGGAGAGAGGACTTCAGATTCAGACTGCACACCTCTTCACCTCCAGCTACCAGCGTGCCACGGAGACTCCAGGGACAGACTGTGCACAGACCTCAGGGACAGACTCTGCACAGACCTCAGGGACAGACTCTGCAGCCTTCTCCCCCTTCGGCTGCTGGGGAAGCTACAACAGCAGGGGTGAGCTCTGTGTTGAGCCCCCTGCCCAGCTGATCTTTTTAATAAAGAGCTGAACATTAAGAAAGGCATAAGCCCTGTTCATTTCATCAGGGAGTTGTGCAGAGCCAGAAGGTCCCACCTGAGCCTCCTTTTTTCCAGCCTGAGCCTCCGCAGCTCCCTCAGCCTCTCCACACAGGACATGAGCTCCACAGCCTTCCCCAGCTCCCTTCCCTTCACTGCACCAGCTCCAGCCCCTCAATGTCCCCCCACAACTGAGGGGCCCAGGACTGGACACCGCACTGGAGCTGTGCCCCCCCAGTGCCCAGCACAGAGCCACAAGCCCTGCCCTGCTCCTGCCAGCCACGCCATGGCTGACACAAGCCGGGGCCATTGGCCTGTTTGCCACCTGGGCACACCTGGCTCTGCTTCAGCCGCTGTCCACCCACCAGAAGCCCTGGGACCTTTCCTGCTGGAGCCTTCCCACACACTCTGCCCCAGCTGGGAGCTGCAGGGGCTTCTTGTGGCCAAAGGGCAGCACCCAGCAGGCCCTTGGGTCTCTGGAGCCTCCACCTGCTGCTCTCAGCCCTCTGTGGAGCCTTTCCACCCTCTGGCACCCCACACTCCCACCCCACCCAGTGTCCTCACCCATTTGCTCCTGAGACACTCCAAGCCCTCCTCCAGAGGCCCCAGTGAAGGTGCCTGGGCCCCGCTGCACCGACCCCCAGGGACACCAGCAGTGCCAGAGCAGACACCCACCGGCCGCAGCCCCAGTGCCCACCCTGCCTGTGCCCGCCCTGCCTGCGCCCAGCCCCGGCCGCTTCTGAGGCCAGGCCCGAGAGAACCTGGGTGAACCAGGGACAGGGGCCGTGTCCCAGGGCCTGGGGTAAGCTGGGGTCCCACCTTGGCCCTCCATGGCCCTGGACCAGCCCACAGGTTCTGCTCCGTTTCCAGGCTGCCCCAGGGCTCCCCTCAGGCCTTGCCAGACCCCCGGGCAGCCCCTGCATGGATTTGGCTGCTGAAGGCAGCAGCTCTTGCCTGGGCCCAGGGATGGCTCCTCTGGCTGTCTCTTGCAGTGCCTCTCGTCCCTCCTTGGCTCTTCAGGAGCTCGGGGAGCGATCCCAGGTCCCGTGTCCCCAGCAGCGGGGCTGGAGGCTCCAGTGGCTGCAGTGAGAGCTGCAGCAGCACCGGGAGCCGCAGCAGCACCGGGAGCTGCAGCAGCACCAGGAGCTGCAGCAGCACCGGGAGCTGCAGAAGCAGCAAGAGCTGCAGCAGCACCGGGAGCTGCAGCACCGGGAGAGCCCCTGGTTCCCGTGGTGCTGCCACCCTCAGCAGGCTCTGCCCGTCCTTCCCAGCCCACTTCTGCCTGGCCTCTGGGCACGGGATGGGCTGGGGACACTCACCAGCCACCGTGCTGGCCACAAAGGCTGTGATGTCACAGAACCATGGAATCAATTGGGGTGGAAGAGCCCTGTGAGATCACTGAGTCCAACTGGGACCCAGCTCCACCAGGGCAACCAGACAAGAGCCCTGAGTGCCACACCCAGGCTTTTCTTCAACACTTCCTTCTCCAGGCACTCCGCCATCCACCTGGGCAGCCCGTTCCAATACCTGGTCACCCTTTCTGGGAAGGAAGTTTTCCTTATGTTGACCCCAAATGTACCTTGGCAATCTTAAAATCCTTTTTTGCATCTGCGCTCTTGTCCTTGTGCATCTCTGAGCAGTCTGGCACAGACTTGTTGGTCACTTCCCTGTAGGCAGGAGAAGAGGCTGTGCCAATGAGTGCTGCTCAACTGTCAGGCCATTGAAGGCTGCTGCTTTCCTTATTATTTCTATATTTACATTAAAGAAGATAGCATCATTTCAGGAAAGAACTGTATCATGTAACAGTGTGTACAATAATAAATGTCAATAAATACACCAGAATAAAAACTAAGGTTGGAAAATAGAATATGATTTGTGACTGTCATAAGTACAGGGTTCTGGAAGAGCTTTTTAGTGAGCAGAGCCTCAAGTTGGAGCAGCATATGCAAGGAAGCTCTGTGATGTGATTAAATCTGTTCCCTTCATCTCAATGCCATCCATAGCCCTGCCAGTCTTCTTCCACGCCGGTCCTGCAATCTCCAAGATGCTGCTTAGCACTATCCCAACCTCTGTCCTAATTCCATGCATTCAAATGATCTTTCCTATCAGTTGTGAGCTCTGGAAATACAAGTTTGCTCTGAAATCAGAACAGTTCTCCTTTTCTGCTGGGTTTGCATGGCAAAAAGGGAGAAAAATTGGACAGAAGTTGAGCCCAGGAAGAAAGTGGGACGATGGGGGACTGGGGAAGGCTTTAAGATTTAGTTTAATTTCTCATTATCCTACTCTGATTTAATTGGTAATAAATTAAACTAATTTGAAAGGTTTGGTCTATTTTGCCTGTGACACTAATTGATGGGTGATCTCTCCCTGACCTTATCTGAACCCATGAGCGTGTCATTGTATTTGCTCTCCCCTGTCCATCTGAGGGGGACTGATGGCTTTGTTGGCACCTGGCTGCCAGTCAGGGCCAGCTCACCTCACCTCTGGGACTGCAAGATTTGAGCAAAGCAAGTGCTGAAGTGCAAGTCAGCAGCAACATCAATGAACCCGTCTGAGGTCAGATGAGGCAGGAGGAAGGTCTGCTGGCTCCTGAAACAGCTGTGCTGTGCACCTGAAGGTGCAGAGTGGTGCAGAGAGCCTGGAAACACCTAAATCTGATGGTTCTCCTCATGCAAACACACACACACAAACACCTTGTGTTCTAATGCAGAGAGGAGCTGTAGAGATCCAAGCAGTTGTTGCTCATGCTAAACATTTTCCTGGGAAGGAGGAGATAAAAACTGTTCTCCACAAATACAGGAGCAGGCAACCTTCTTGACAGTGAATAAAAAATCTGTAGTCAAAAAAATTACAATTAAAGCTTTTATTAAATTATAATTACCATCTTCTCTACATACACAGCCCCTGTGTGTTTCATAAAGGCTAATGGAGTGTAGTGCTGGGCTTGATGGATAAGCACGAGGGACTGGATAACTTCCTCACCCAATCTTAAGCTGATGACTTTAACACATTTTTTGGAACTTTATCTGTACTGGCTGTGGTTATGGAGAGACTGTTCAGTGAAGGAAAGCTGGTTCACAAAGTTACTGCTCCCTTTGAGTACTTAAACCAGACTCTGAAGCCCTGGATGTGAGGTTTGGTACTTTGGGTCTGTGTCATGCTCAAGGGAGGGCTCCTGGGAGACTGATGACTTCTGGCTTCTCTCACAGCCTGGGGTGGGTCACTTGTGGTTCCCCAGCACAGCCCAGAGTACTGTAAGAGGCCACAGCTTCTTCACCCACCTTGGTCACTGGCAAACCAAAGTTTCCAGAAATTTATTCTCTGGTTTCTCCACCTAGCCTGGGCCTATGACTGCCCTGAAAAGCCATATTTATTTTGTAATTACAGTCCAGGAGTTCTGCTGCCACATCCTCACGGGGGTCCTGCCAGTCCAGTGCCCACTCCAGAGCATTTGAAGCTTTCCTTCTTAACTTTTTGTTCTTCCACTGTTTCTTTCTTTCTTTTTTTTTTTTTTTTTTTTTTAATTTTCCTTCCCTGCAGTTTTCTTCTTGGAAATGGTTTCAGGTTGATATCTTGAAACCCCATCAGGAAAGCTTTATCCCTTGGAGACCTTCTCTGAGATCACCTGGATTCCTGGCATCTTTGCTCTTATCTCAATTTGGAGAAGTCCAAGTGAAGCTGACTAACCATCATTAGAGATGAAGAGCAGAAAATCAAACCATCAGTCTTCCACAAAGAGCGTACAGCAGCATGAAGAAGCCCATTAGAGGCAAAGTGGACCTGTCAGAGATTCAGTGTGAGGTGCCTCTTTAGCAGAAGAAACTCCCACACTTTAACTCTGCCTCTTCAGAGACAACTTAGTGTCATTTTCTGCGGGCGCCTCATAAAGCAATTAAAATAAATGTCTTCAGAATACAGTTTACTTCTCTCTCTGGGAATGTTTCCAGCTCACTCAGTTACAGCATTACCACAAAGAAAATGAAATTTGCTAATTATTGAGGACAGATACCAGCAGAGGGTAATAGTTTTACTGTGGATCTGCTGGAGCACTGGGGCAATGCCAGGAAGGCACATTCAGAGGTTTGGCCTGACTCTTTACCCTCCTGGTGCTACCAGGAAGGGTTCAGGATCGCAGAGAGGTGCAGCTGGGCTGGCTGGGAGCAGTACAGAGCTTTCCTAGTGTGCCACACCTGGTGTGGGCTGAGTCTTGTAGGCCTCGACACAGTGGGTGTGTGCCCCAATCCACAAGGAATAATACTAAAAATTGAGTTAGAGCTTATTTTCCTTCTCACTGTCTGTTCCTGTCTCCTCTTGCTGTCCTGCAGGCTGCCTCTTTTCCATCCTGTCCTCTCTTCTCCAGTCACTCCCTGTTTTCCAATGTCTTCCACCAACCGTTTGGCTTCTGCATCTGTGCTTATTGCTCTTCCTTCCTGCTGCAGACACACTCCCCTTCCTCCTCGCTGATGTCCTGGCTCGAGTTTGCCGGTGTTGGGTTGCAGATTCCTGGGACAGAGCCTGGCCCTTGCACCGTGCTTGGTGTATTCCTGGCAGTGACACACGCCTGGGCTGAGCCCACAGCAGCTCTTTGAACACATTCCCATGCTGGTCTCTTCCGATCTGCTTGTTCAAGCTTCTTCTGTTACACCCTCAGCCCACTTACAGAAATCACCGGTAATTTTATAGCTCATAAAGCCAGAAATGCAATTACAAGCATATCATAACTTCCTTTTCTCACACCAAGGCTCCTTGCAAATGTTTGGTTTCACAGGATGTTAAAAATTATCTCGATTCACAGCAGAAACTGGAAAATGTTATCTTCAAACTTGGTGTCTATGACTACCTGGACACAATTTTTTTGGATTTATCACATTGCCATGCAGTGCCAAGTGAGCACACGCTTCTGGCAGGAGCCAATTCACAGCGCTGGTGCAGAACCTGAAACATGAGGGGCCTCACACACAGCAACAACCACTCAGGGCTACTGTAATGCCAACAACAGAAATACAGCAGGGGTGTGATTTTGCAGGAGCAAAAATTTAACTTTAAATTTAACTTACACTAGACCAAGAAGAAAGGCAGTTCCACAGCTGAGTTACCAGCCTGTGGCTGCCTGCTGCAGATCTTATTTCCAACATCAAGGATGTCCCTTTTGCCTGAATTCACCCCACTTTATGCATTTGGAGCCTAAAAAATGGGGTCTGTCTTGGTGGTACACCCACACAGTGTGTGATCCACATACCAGACCCTTCATTGCTGGCTCCACCAGGACCAGTGGGCACCAAGACTCAGGTTAGGTTTAATTAAGGTCTGAATGTAGGCTGGGTGAGTGTTAGTTCTTCATTCTCATCACGGTCATCATGGAATAAAGTTAAAATTTCACTCACCTATTCAGCAGGGATTTGGGAGGTGGAAATTGGCCTCCTCCTGAGCCTTTGTGGCATCTGAACAGATGAGACTTGGTGTGGCTTGATCTGCTGGAGGGAGAGTGAGGACCAGTCAGTAAGTTCCTCAGTGTGATAGGATGCATGCACAGAAAATACACCCAAAGCCTACTTTCCCGAGTACAAACAAGCAGGATGACAGATTTCTTGCTTAGAAAATGCACATCTCCTTGCAGTGGCAGTACCTGACCCACAGGCAGTCTCCTGCAGGGCTCTGGCTCATGCAATCCATGCAGTCAGTGCCCCCCTTCCCCCTTGCTGTGCCCCTTCCCCAGCTTTGTCAGGCCGTGCAAGGAAAAGGCAGTTTTACAAGGCTGGCTTTCAAACAACCAGGGAGTTTTGGGACTTCTGCTCAGCCCTCTGTACATAGACTGTGCCTTCTGTGGTGGCCTCCACTGCTTTGTTTGTGGCAGAAAGGAGATGGAATAGCTCCTGCCATCTAACTTGAGTATCTTTACCACGTCATGAGATTTTGTCAGGATTGTGAGTGACATCTCAGCTGCACAGCTGAGTGGCTCAGGTGCTGCATCACCAGCACTACAAGCTAATCCCGTGACCAAGAACAGGCTGGAAAACCCAAAGCTGATTTGGGTGACTGACAAGCATCAACCAGATCTGCTGGCTGTGTTTTCTTCACAGATCAGTGTTCATCCACTCCTGAAGATAATAGCTGTTGAAGAAAGAATTGCTAAGAAGTTTCTCCTCCTTGGAGCTCTGCCTTCCCACCTGTTTGTGCCGGGGAGTGACAAAGGCCGGCTCTTGGAGAAGTGCTGCTGGAAGCAGGAGCTCATGCAAGCCCCCAGCACAGCCCCACCAGCCCTGGCACTGCTTGTATTTTAGAGAGGCTGTGCCAGGTAGGAGCTCCCACAAGTTCTCTGCTCCTGGCTGAGGTTTGCTCTGCTGCATCGATTCAGGCAGGGCAAATCCAGAGTTTCCTCTGTGAGCACAGCAGCTCCAAGCTGATGGAATCTAGGAGATGTTATTACAGCACAAAGGTCAGCTGTATAAAAGCTAAAAAGCCTCAAAGGCAGAAGAACATCACCTGCACCCATCCCATCACCTCGTGGGGTCCCACATCCTCACCAAAGGCTGCCCAGGTGTACACACCTTGTGTTTTGAATCTTCATGTGGGAAGCTCCACACTGATCCATTAGAGAAGACTAAGAAATATCCATTGAATACAGAATTAGTTCTTCTCTTCTGTCCTAGATTCTAGCCACTGCCATAGCTGGTACAGAGTCAGTGGTGCCTCTCATTTCAGGACACATTTTGCTTACACCTTCTCAGAGACGATTTGGGAAGCACACGGAAACAAAGGTAAGTGGGATGGAGAGAGAAAGGTTTTGTATTAATTCCAACTTTTTATGTTGTAATTAACCAACAGCAAAGAAACCGACAGTGTCCCACAGTGGCACAGACTTTTTGCTGCCTCGTGGAACACAGGGTGAGTTACAATTTCTCCCTCTGCTTACAGCTGTGTCTGAAAATTATTATATTCAAAATAACAAACAGATAATTCATCCCGAATTGAAAGAAAGACTAACAAAACAAAGCCCAAGCAATTGCAAATAATTTTGTCAGAGGTTGCCCAATTTGATTTTGCTACACAATCGTTAACTTCCCATTGCAAAAGAATTCATACGGGAAACTTTTTCCAGACTAATTCTTGAACCTTGCCCTTCTAATTAATCAGATAATGGTCTTATAGCTTGATTCTGTTTTCTGTTCTAGTTAAACTGTTTAGAAATGTGCTAATGATTCATTCTCATGCAATTAGATTCAGCAGCCAGAGTCTTTACTACATTTCTGCAAAGTTTGCTGTGTAGAGAAGCACAGTACAAAGAAAACAGTCATGGTTTCATAAAGAAAATCAATGGCATTTGGGAAAATACATTTGATGATCTGGACCTGTATTTAATGCATGTCATTAGGTATTTGCAAGAGACAAGTGACATGAGAGAAAGCAGCTTCTTTCAGTCTGCAGAGAGCTTAGAAGATACTCTTCCACCTTTCATATTCCACTTCTCTTTTATATTATGAATCCAAATCTCTAAAGATCTACCTTGTAAAATTGCCACTGAACTGTAACAGGAGACACCATGAAATTCTGGCGCTGCAAATCTCAGGGAAATGAATTTCCGTCATAGCTGTGCATAAATTTGTTCTTTACTGAAGCTGAGCCTGGGAAGTGACTGACGTCTTCATGCCGTGTGTGCGCAGGGCTTTGAGGCTTAGATTTCACAAGAAGTACAGATGCACCACTGGGAGCTCCTTGGAAGCTGCCTTGTTTACAGGGCTCAGCCTGGCGGGGCTGTGTTTAATCCAAGTCAGGTCATGGGAGATTGTGCTCCAGCCTTCTCATCACTGGCCAGACTCCATGCTGACAGATGCTACTGCAGAGAAAACCCTGCCTGTTGGAGAAGGGAGAGCACAGCATCTCTTCATGCAGTAGGACCTGGCCCAAGGTCAAGGCAAGAAGTTCATCAGAGGCCAGGGACCAAACCAGAGAGACACACTGGAGTGTGGCCTTGGCTGGGATGTGGCTCGTGCAGTGGCCCCAAGGACAGGAGCCTGAGCTTAAAGGCAGCTCTGAAGACACCACAAGGCTTCTCACTGCCCTGCCCTCACAGCACCCCAATCACAGATTTGGGATATGCACGCCCACACCAGAGCTGGCCTTGGATCCAGGCAGGTAAACCCTGAGGAAGTGAGGCAGCTCTGTTTGGAGACCTACATCCTGGAAAATGATCCATATGTTATGAAAGCCATGGGTGCAGGCCAGGAGGGAAGGCGCCATGGGCAGCTCCAGGGATCTTTACACATAGGCCACTCAGGCTCTGAGGGATCATGAGGTCCCCAGGGCTGGGGGTCTGCTGGCTGGAAATGCCACATTTTCTAATGTGTGGTACTTGGTCTTTATTAAATGGTTGCTTTATGACTATTAAGCTTTTCTGTGACTTCAGCTGGCCAGCAGTTGTGGTGTACACCCAGGAGTTTCTGTCACCCATTTGTTGCCTGTCCTTTGATAAGACTGGTAGGCAGGAGGCAGAAAACACTCAAGAACATTTGCAGCACCAGGTCTAAGGCTGGCAGAGATGGGTTTGCTGCGATAAATGAATACCAGTCCTGCTACTGAGCAGTCTGTGCTGGGATACAGGCAAGAAGAGAAACCTCCGATGTAAGGGTAGCCACGGACAGGGCTTTAAAGGGATTTTGTCTGTTGCAGGAAAGAGATTTAGTGTTGCTTGAGTTACAGAGAGTCAACAGTAACTCTACACAATTTCTCCTTCTGAGCCCTTTTTTCGGGTAGAGTGAAGGGAGGCTCACGCAGACATTGCAACACTGAGTCACGGCTGGAGAGGCTGGAATTGTAATGTCTCAACAGCTCATTCTTTTCCTCTGTTTTTAAACAGGAGCTTAGTTCTGTAGGAGGTCAGAGATGACAAGAGTCATGACGAAATTTCCCGATACCTCTACTACCCCAAAATTCACCTTGCACCCTTCACATGCTGAATGCATGTTTTCAAAGACTTACTCCTTGCAGTGCTTCGCAAGCTCTGCTTCTACCTAAGCAAAAACAGGCTTGCCAGGCATCTCAGTCATTGCAGCCTCCCTCCCTCCTTCCAACCTGAAACCTCTCATGCCTCAGCTCTTGTGTCTGGCCTCTGCAGAGACACAACCTCATGATGCTCAGCCCCACGTAAATGCCTTCTCCATCCCAGATTAAGGACTTCACCTGCATGGATTCTGCCTCTGTCTCCCCCACCTGCATCTCCTTTCACTTCCCAAGTCCTTGAGTTGCCTCCGACTTCACAAAATCTGCAAGATGTCTGTTTTACAGCTTTCTTCACTCAGCTTTAGCCTTCCAGAATTGCCAGCATTTATCTCACTGCATCAACTCTCCACCCATTTCAAATTCAATTGAAAGCACATTTTGTCCCTTGCCTGTGGTTCCTAAATTATATACACAGCTAATTTCAAAATATCAATTCAGAAACTTGGCAAGGTAATTATTAATAACACCTCTGTTCTTCTCTGGAGGAGAAATAATACTAGAAAAATGTGAAATGTGTACACAGTTGTCATTCTCACTCTCCTCTTTTGCAAACATTCTGTTCTTTACAGGAAATAAAAACAACCCTACACCCAGTATTAAGTGTAATTAGCATGGAACCATGGAACTGGGACAGTATTCCTTGACATGTCCCAGAACTTGGGGTGACACAGAATGCCACAGTCTGCCATGAATTAGTGCTTGGCTGTAAGGGTTCAGCAGCACAAGGGGGCTGAGCCTAAGGAGTGGTGCAGACCGAGAGCTGGAACCCAGCAGTTCCTTCAGTCACTTGTGTGGAGCTAATCATGGCAAACAGCTTCAGCTGGAATGATGTTATTCATTATTTGATTCCAAGATTTCACATGGGCTTCCCAAGGACCCAGAGCTGCTGGGAACCACTGAGCTGTGGTGTGGCCTGCAAGCACCATGCACAGAATCATGGAATGGTTTGGGTTGGAAGGGACCTTAAAGTTCATCCCATCCCATCCCATCCCATCCCATCCCATCCCATCCCATCCCATCCCATCCCATCCCATCCCATCCCATCCCATCCCATCCCATCCCATCCCATCCCATCCCATCCCATCCCATCTCTCTTGTAACCCCCTGTGCATACAGGAGTTAAGTACCTGGTTTTTACTTTCTAAGTTTTAATTTTCTACCTATAGCTATAAAACACACACCAACGTCCTGAAGACTTTTCCATTGCCCATAGTGCCACAGGATGTGCAGTGAAGAAGCTGCAGGGTCTATCCTGAAGTAAACCTAGTAGATGGGTGCTGTGTACATTGGGGAACTGAGCTTAGTGATCCAGGTGCCCTCTTTATCCCATGTTCCCACACCATCCCAACAGGAACCAGGGTTGTGCTTCCCTAACTGTGGGGAAAGAAAGCAAAAAGAAACTAAGTCTTTTGGAGGATGAGGTGGAAATAGAAAGATGCGGTGCCTCTAATTCCTGTGGTGGAGGGACAAAGTGAGGAGTTCCCAAGCAAGGGAGGATGCAAGAAGTCCTCAAGGGATGGGTTTATGCAAGAAGGGAAGTTGTGCTTTCAGCCTTGAAAGATAAGGAAGATCCAGCTCACAATCCCTTTGTTTTGAGAGGATAACATGTAAAAAGGCTATAGAGGTATCCAGGGGCTTTTCATTCTGAAGAATTTT
The DNA here is from genome assembly GCF_050655825.1 of Lonchura striata. NCBI lineage: Eukaryota > Metazoa > Chordata > Aves > Passeriformes > Estrildidae > Lonchura > Lonchura striata. The sequence continues at coordinate 15,733,589 of NC_140716.1, read as the reverse complement.
CCTGAAGTTGTGAGGCCAGTCCTTTTTAGTGGCATTTAAGGACCTGTAGGAAAGAAGTGCTCACACAGACAAGAGCCAATTTATTGCTTACCTTACCCAGCAGTGTCAGTGGCTTTGGCTATCATGGGCCCAACAGCTCCTTCCTGGCACCTCAGCCTCTAGGGTGCTGAGGATCTGCCTCAAGTAAACATGGCACAAAAAGATAAATAAATAAAAAAATAATTAATAAATTAAAAGTATAAACTGAATGTCTCATATCAGGAAGAGCTTGGAAGGAGAAAGTCTGGTAACATTGAGAGCCATTGGCTCCTTGCTATGATAGCCAGTGCTTCTCTGGCAGATAAATCTCTGCTTCCCCTCCCTGCCTCCTGGAATCCTGTCTCACAGTTACTCTGCTCCAGGTGCCTCACTCCCACAGAAGTGTGGGGTATTTAGGAAGTAGTACTTCTCAAATGTTTAAAGTTTGAGGTTTTAAAGAGAATCTGATATTGTTTAGAAGTTGGCCAAATTCTGTGTTCTCTGGCTGAGGAGGGGATAAGCTTCCACTTAAATGGAGTGAAAGTAAAAGCTGCCCTGCTGAGAGACCCCCAAAGTGAAGACATGGAACCAGCTAGGGGATGGGAAAGGCCTGGGCTGACAGTGAAGTCACTGAACCTCCAGAACTTACTTCAGAACCTTTGGGATTCACCTCAGAACCTCTGGAGAAGAGTCACTGCTCCACAGCTTTCCTGGGGATGCCCAAGCTGTGTCTGGCCATCACAGCTGGTGGGTTGGCACTGGACCTCAGCTGAGCCAAGGCACTGCTTTCACCCACTCCACCACAGCCACAAAGCGGTCAGGTCCTGTGGGCCATTAGGATTACTCCTCATGCTCCCTTTTCCATGGGTTTCCTGCAGCAGCACTGCACTTTCCCCACTCCCAGTCCCCCCTTGCTGAGCGTGCATTGTGCAGTGTGACGCTGGGTCCTGCAGTACCCCCAGGAGTCCTCCTGGGCCATCACCACCTCCCACACGGCTCCGGGGCTCTACCCTGTCACACACCCTGCCAGGACCAGGCCTTCACACGGGTCAAGCACACATCTGTGAGCTGGCTCAGGGTGCCACGTGCTGATTTCACCTTCTGGGCTGAGCCTTCAGTGGCAGGTGGCAGAGAGCACCAGCAGAACCCGCAGCCCTCTTTTTGGGAAAAAGAAACTTGCTGCATGACACTTCTGCTAAATGATTCATTCCTAAAAGCCATGTTCACCCTTGCCTCTTCCTTGGTGGAGCCAGCCTGGATTTTGGAAAGCACTGCATTAACATACTTCATGCAAATTGCCTGATCCCTGTTCATGTACTACTCATAGAAGGCAGTCAAATTACACACAGCAGCACTAAGCACGAAGAAGACTCGTGAAACTAGAGCTCCTCCTAAAATATCCGTGCAACCCTTTTGGGTTAAGAGTCATACCCTGAGATGTCCTGAAACTGGAAAAATGCCCCAAAACTCAAAGTTCTATGTCCCATCACATGCGTTTGATGCCACCTCGTGGTAGTTCCATTTCCTAATTTGCAAGGCAAAGGTTTCACTCGTGGCATGTTTGCTTCCTTCTGAGAGATAAACAGTTTGGAGAAAGGATGAAGATAGACAGATGTCCAGATCTTCACTGCTGATTTGCAGCTTCACAGTACTGTTAATAAATGTTAGTATGATTGTAAAATAGAGCGATTGCACATTATTCTGAAAGGATATGGCTGTGGCCATCACAGAATTTGCTGAGATGTCCTGACATGAAACTTTAGCCATAGTTGCTAAACTGGGACCTAAGACAAACACCTCTACCGAATTCACAATTAGATTTTCAAATTTGCAGGAGCTCTTTTCTCCCTTGAAGAGCAATTTCCCTCTCCAGCCCAGTTGTCATTACATTGTGCTAAGGGTGTAATAAAGAGCTGAATTATCTCACTCTTTAAAAAGGAGAACAGAAATTACTAGGACTGGTAGAAATATTTAAACCAAGAATTGACTCTTTCAAAAGAAAATTGTTCCTCCTCCCCTCTCATCACTCCAGCAGAGAGTGATTTACCAGGTGCATTCATGGAGCTTTTGAGCCTTTCATGCAGCAAATGGCCCAGATTGCTTTAGTTTGCCCTCTGATCTGCAGGAAAGACACCACTTTACAACTGTTAGAACACATTCTTGGGCCGTTCTAATATAAAACTCTCATGTTCATTGATTGAGTAATCACAGACCATGTACAAATTGTAATGAAGTTGCTCCCTGTTCCTCGCTTTTCCCCCAAGCCTCAGGCACCTGCAGGCCATGACAGCATCAAGTCAGGCCCTGCAGAAGTGCTGGATCCTGAAGGCAGCATAGCTGGGACATTGCTGCAGCTCACCTAATTATTATCAGGTTTCAGCTTGGCTGATTAACTTCTATGTAGCCCTTTTGTTTTTAGTTCTGGAACTATCTTGGACAGTGTTAATCTGGGCAAAAAACCTCTGCAAATCACACAGCTCTGCTGTGCAATGAGGCAGATATCATTTCACTGTCTATATAAATGAAATTACTTTTGCCATGGTGTGTAACTACATAGCCCTTTTGCAATGGTGTGTAACTACATAGCACTCCTATGTAGGCATTTTGTTTTCAGTTCTGGAACTATCTTGGACAGTGTTAATCTGGGCAAAAAACCTCTGCAAATCACAAAGCTCTGCTGTGCAATGAGGCAGATATCATTTCACTGTCTATATAAATGAAATTACTTTTGCAATGGTGTGTAACACAATCTCCAGCGTTCAGGTGCTTGTCTGAATCTTTTTCACCATACTGAACACTCCAAATGTCTAAATACAGCTTTTTGTAGAAGGGGTGCTGCATTGATCTTTGTTTATATCACTCTCAAAAATCTATTTGACTGAAATTCTTTATCTTTGCTCTTTCCTTAAAATCTGCACATTTGAATCTGATCACAATATACAAATTGAGTGGAAAAATAGGAGACATTTTCACACATGCCTGAAGAGGCTTTAAAGGCTGAATTGGCAGAGGCAGCAAGTGAGCAATGATGTGTGTAGCAATGAACATCTTTCTCACATGGATTTGTGAAAGTGGAGCTGATATTTCCTGGCTAAGAGATATTTTGAACAAATTTTCAGTTTTCCTAGGAGAATATTGCTGTTGGATGTCTTGCTTAGATTCCATGGTCTCAGGCCCTTGGATCTCTTCAGAAGAGGGATCAACACCTTGAGTGAAACTGGAGCTGGTAACAACTCTTGCCCCCAGAGAATCCCAGGTTTGGCAGAACCATGAGTAAGTGTTACACCTGTGATGAGTTGTGCTTAATCACAGCAATCAAGGCAAATAAAATGTCTTTGTTGTATTTACCTTCAGTTCCAGAGCTAGCAGAAGAGAAGGAAATGAGGAGCCATTTGGATTGAGGAGAAACACAACACTCTGCAGGCTCTTCAGTGGAGGAAAAGGCATATATAGGAAATCATTGAATCCCAGAATGGTTTGGGTTGAAGGGACCTTAAAGCTCATCCCATTTCATGGGTAGGGACACCTTCCACTATCCCAGGTGGCCCCAAGATCTCTTCAAGCTGGCCTTGAACACTGCCAGGGATGGGGCAGCCACAGCTGCTCTGGGCAACCTGTGCCAGGGCCTCTGTGGGTCTCAGATTCAGTCAAAGAAAGAAATGGAGAGTTTCTAGCCAGGCAAAAAGCCTGGGAAAATGCTGGGAAAGAATGTAAGTAATTCTTTATCTCTCTTGTTTTTCACATTGTTTATAGTTGAGTTCTATCACTGTGCGTCAAGCACTCTGCACCAATGGTGGTGGGTTGTTTTCACTTCAGAACCAATGGATTTGGTCCTTGGGAAGCTCTGCATAAAAGAGCGGTGTATTTTGAATAAATCAGAGTATTACTCTCAACAGCCTTCTGAGTCAGAGTCTCTTCATTCCCGTCCTGCCTCGACAGCGACGGGCCTCAGCACCCTTACAGGTGTGTGATAAGGACAGTGATAGGACAAGGCTTAAGAATGGCTTAAGGCCTTTCCCCGTTGTGAAAAGTCCCTCTCTAAACTGAAATCCAGCTCAAGACTTGGCAATACCAATTAAAACATGCACAAATCTGCCCTCTCCTCTGTAGTGACTGACTCTTCGATGTGTAGAGGCTTCCCAATTGGTGCAGGTGTGTTTAGGATGGCGTATCCCACCCAGCACCGGCTGCGCGTTGGTGAATGTGCAGGTCCCGCTCCTGCCCTGCCTGCCGCCTCTGAGCAGGGGTTACAAGGCACAGGCTCAGTGGAGTCAGATGGCTGTGTTCAGGTAACACAAGTCCCACTTCACACCCGTCAGCCTCTGCTCCGGCTTGTCTGTCAGTGATAAAACCACCTGGAGGTCCTGCCATCCTATTCAGGAAAGAACAAATCAGGCCAAGATGTACTGCTGCTGAGAATCTCACCTCCCACCTCCCAGTGCCCACTTAAGTTTTGGTTATTCCTGTCCCTCAAATATAACCCTCTCCATGCCCTGCCTTCCTCTTCTGCTGTCATGTTTGGGAAGAATGGGATCTACCTGAGATGACTCTGCACTGCAGATCACCCAAGGAGCTGGGATCTCTTGCTGGGATCTGAAATCTCTGTAGGCAGCTGATTATTCACATTTTGTTTGCTGGTTCAATTTATTTTTAGTTGACAGAAACAGCTGTGAGGGGGAGAAAAAATGAGGAACAGAAGCTGACAGCATGATTAACTTTTTAACTCAAAATTGCTTCTCAATTAAAAGAATCTAAATATTCCCTGTGCTCCTGGTGTCAGTTTGCCATGCTGGCAGCTGCTGCGCTCCCAGGAACATGACACAGTTTCACAGATGGAAGTGGAGGTGGGGCTGCACAGGAGAAAGACTGTCCACAGTTGCTCCTCCCTCAGGGGTCACCTCATGGGACTGGGGGACAGTGCAGGAGGTGAAAGGTCCAGCGTGGCCAGCGCTGTGGGGTGGGCTCAGAGAAGCCATCAGGCTACTCAAGCTCAGCCTCCCCAACCATAAAATGAGATCTCTATTGAGATTTCAAAGCTATTCCAACCCCTTGCAGGTGAAAGGGTGCGGGTGCAGAGAAGCATTCAGAAGTTCATGTTCTAACAATGAGAAGTGTTGGTAAAATCTTCAAACAAATCTCATACATGCTAGCAGGAAGAAACCTCAGCTCTGCCAGGACTGATGATGTTTATTCAAGGTACAATGCTGGGAAAGTTTCCAGCCACCAGTAATTGGGGTGCAGACATTTCCTGTTCTATAAAACAAGAGCTCCTCTTTTCACTGCTTTTAAGTCTTATGAGTCTTAAAATTCAGAAAAGTCTTCAGCCGAACTAACTCGATATCTGCTTTTCCCTACATTGTTTTGTTTGCCTGCCAGTCTTTTCAATACACCTCCTTGTCCCACTCTGCCCTTTGCCTTTCCTCTGAATCCCGTACTGAGGTTTGAACTTCGATTCCCAATTGTTTGCCTAATTCCCCCTCACCCCCACAGAAGGCCAGGAACAGAGGTGTGCTGGGAAGGGATGGGGCAAGGTTGCAGCTCAGGACATCAGAAACAGACTCTGTCCAGGCAGACCCTGGCTCCTTCCCCCAGCAGGAATCATGGAATGGTTCAGGCTGTAAAAGACCACAGTGGATCAAATGGTCCCACCTCCCTGCTCAAGAAGGGTCCCATGACATAGGATCGTGTCCAGGTGGGTTTTGATTATCTCCACCGAGGGAAAGTCCACCCCCTCTCTGGGGAGTCTCTTTAGTGCTCAGTCACATGCACAGAAAAGTTCTTTCTCATGTTCAGGTGGAATATCCTGTACTTTACTTTTTGCCCATTGCCTTTTGTGCTGGACCCCCCTCTTATGCTCTGACCTCTCCCTGCAGACACTGACAGATATAGATGAGGGCCACTCTCAGCTGTGTGTCCTCTTGAGGCCGAACAGCCCCAGCTCCCTCAGCCTTTCCTCAGCAGGGAGATGCTCCAGTCCCTTTATCACCTTCCCTCTGTGGACCTGCTGGAGCAGGTCCATAGGAAGCAATGGAGATGCTGCAAGAGCTGGAACCCTTTTGCTCTGGAGCCAGGCTGGGAGAGCTGGGAGTGTTCAGCCTGGAGAAGGCTCCAGGGAGACCTTAGAGCCCCTTCCAGTATTTAAGGGGCCTTCAAGACAATTGGAGAGGTATCTGGGACACAGGCCTGGAAAGAGAGGACAAGAGGGGATGGCTTCACACTGATAAGGTTAGCTTATTAGGAAGAAATTCTTGGCTGTCAAGATGAGCCCTGGCACAGGCTGCCCAGAAAAGCTGTGGCCACCCCATCTCTCCAAGTGTTCAAGTCCAGGCTGGACAGGGGTTGGAACAACCTGAGATAGTGGAAGGCATCCCTGCCCATGGCAGGGAGTGGAACTGGATGGTTCTTCAGGTCCCTTTCATTCTATGATTCTATACCCACTCCAGGATCTTCATGTCCATCCTGTCCTGAGGAGCCCAGAACTGGACACAGCATTCCAGATGAGCCTCAGCAGGGCTGAAGAGGTGGGCAGGACCCCATCCCGGACCTGCTGGCAGTGCCCTTCCCAGCCCGGGATCCCCCACCTTGGCCCCAGGACACAAGGCTGGTCAGGGACAGTTGTGACCCCCAGAGCCTTCTCTGCAGAGCTGCTGTCCGGCAGGTTACCCCAGGCCGGCCTGGGACACGCAACCACCTCCGCGATGCTTTAGCTCCAGCACGGACACCCTCAGGCGCTGCATGTTCAAGGTGGAAATCATTAGGCAGTAATAAGCCCCCACTGCTCCCCTCAACAGCTCCCTTGGCGAGGCAGCCTCGGCTAAGTGTAGGTGACTGTGAGCGACAAAGCACCAGCAGGGACGGCTGAGAGAGGAGAAGAGACTCCTGGTCCCCGGGGGGAGCCGGGGCCGCCGCCGTGCCCCACAGCCGCCGCCGGCCCGGCGTAACGAGACCGCGGGAGCGCAGCGGCAGCCCCGTGAGGGAAGCGCCGCGGCCCCGCCCCACTGCACCGCCCCGCACGACAGGGGGCGCCGTGCCGCCCGCGCATGCACTGCTGCGCCACAGGTTTGAACCGCCAACTGCCCCGATTCGAATTCGCATCCTCGCCGACCAATCACAGCGCGCGGGGCGGGAACGGCCCCGCCCCCATCGGCCTCCTGGCCAATGAGAGAGGCTGCTGTGTTTAAAACAAGTGCGCGCGGGCGGTGGGCGGGGTGGTGGCGCGGCGGGCGGGCCTGGCGGGAGGGGCTCCCGCCGCTCCCGGCGCCCACTGGGCGCGCCCGCGCCGCGAGCGGGGCGTGCCAGCCCCGCGGGCCCCGCCCGCCCGCGGCTCTCCGGTCCCTCCTACGCCCGGGCCGCTCTCTCGGAGCCGGGCAGGGCGCTGTGTCCGTCCGCGCGGTCCCCGCGGACACGCCACGATGAAGGCGGGCGGTGAGTGCGGCTCTGCCCGCGGCCTCCGCGGGTGCTGCTGTTTCCCGGGCCTTCCTGCGCTGAGGGGCGGCTCCAGAGCGGGTTCTGCCTGCCGGGCGCCTCCTGAGGGATCTGAGGGCGGGGGTTACCGGAATACTCCGAGCCTGGGCTAAAGGACCGGCGGTGGGCTTTGGGGCCGGGCCAACGGCTTCGCGCCCAAATTCAAACGCGGCGGGGGCGGCCCGGCCCGGTCCGGCCCGGCCCGGCCCGGTGGGTGCTCGGGACCGGCTCTGCCCGTGGGGTGCTCCCCGCCGGGGCCGTGCCTCAGCCCTTCCGCGACCACGGCGTCCGTGGCTGTGCCTGGCGGCTGTGCCTAAGCGCGCCTGCCCTCAAAGCCAAGGGGTCAAGATGTGTATTGCGCGTGGGATAACATCTCGGGCGTCTGTGAGTTTGCAGCGTGCGCAGGACTGTGCAGGAAGCCCCATTCAAGAGGCAGAGAAAGTGTTTTTTTACTGTAAGGATGCCTGAACTATGGTAATTGATTGGCCAGAGCAATTGTGGGATCCACATCCTTGGAGTTGCTCAAACCTACCTGGATGTGGTCCTGCCCCACTTGGCGGGACAGCTGAACTGGGTGACACCCAGAGTTCTCTCTTGCAGCCTAAACCGCTCTGGTTTCGTGAAGCAACATATTTGAAATCAACCTGTGCCACATACTGTCTATAGAAATGGAGTTTTCACTGAGTTGCTCATCTACACCCTGGTCCCTATTTGGATGCTCATATAGGCTGAACTGGCATCCCAGTTTGGGTGTCTATTTCATTTTCATGGCAATAATACTGCTGAGGATAGTACATTTTGTATACATATATATGTGTGTTTGTGTGTATTTCTATAAATATTGCACTGAAATAATATTCCAGAAGATATAGGCAATGGGTCTTCCATTAGCACCCCTGGTAGCAACTGCTTGGAAAGATAGGCTTGAGTAGGTTTGGTTGTCTTCCTAATATCTCTGGTTGTGTTCCAGAGACTGCTGTCAGTTGAGAAGGAAAAGTTGGGGCATGGGGGAGGTAAATGCATTGACAGTAGTGTCAGCTAAACTATTTGTTACTACTGAACAGGGACAGCTGAACTGTTTGCTGCTACTAAACACGGTCACAGGAGTCAGGGCTCAGAGGGGCTCTTGGTGAAGAGCACTTGAGCTTGAGCCACCCCTTCTGAGTCTCTTGGCTTCATTAACCAATTTGAACAAGCCCTTTCTGCTCTGTGGCATAATGAGGTATGAGCTATATATCCCTGGTTAATGTGTTTGCAGTGTCCTGCACTGCAGTGAAGAGGTGCTCAAGTGAACACCTGTGTATATATGTAATACTATGTAGTACCTTTTTGCCTTTATGCTCTCACTAACTGAGGTGTCCTGTGTTTCTCTTTTCCAGTGGTTCACTGTAGATGTTCCAGATGTTTTTCTTTCCCTTCAAAGAGAAGGGTAATAAAACGGCCTCGAGTCCTGACATTCTTGAACCTCCCCGAGGATGTTCTGTTTCACATCCTGAAGGGCCTCCCTGCTGCAGACATCCTCTCAGTCAGAGCTGTAAGTGCTGCAGCTTCCCCTCTGCCAGGCTCAGTGCTCAGCTCTGCCTCCAGGAGCCTGGACTGCACACAGAACAGGCTTCTCATGTCACAGAGCCTGAAGAAACCCAAAGAGTGCCTGCAAGGTTGAGATTTTTGCTGTCCCAGGGACTTTCATTTCTCACTGCTCAAGTTAAGAGTAGCAGCAGTATTTGACTGCTTTTTGTTCCTTTTCTGTGGTAATTGTCCTGCCAGATTACTGTGGCTGAACAAATGGGTTTGGTTTGGCATCTCTTGCCTTACTGGTTATGAGGCAGGCAACAAGTTAAACATAACTTGTGACGAATTAGTTACTTCTCTAAAATAAGATTGCAAAGACCTGTTTTTCTGTTGTTCCTTTTATTTTGTTAATCATTATTTTGTGTTCCCTCCCTGCAGGTGCACTCACATCTTAAATACCTTGTGGATAATCATTCCAGTGTTTGGGCACATGCAAGTTTCCAAGACCTGTGGCCATCTCCAAACCATCTGAGGATGTTTGAAAGGTAAGTGTCAAACATCAAATTTGTCTGGCCTTTTAGAAGAGGACGTTTGAAGGAAGATTAACTGTTCTAATCAGTCCTCAGTGTAATTGGGGGATCTGAGTTGTACAAAGAGGGGAAATATTTGCTTTGGGAATGAAAAAACATGTGATTTGAGATCTAAGCTACAGCTGATCACTGCTGTCTCTTTAACCAGAGCAGGGCCTATTGCATATACCAAAGTTGTCTTCACAGGCATTAATATTCCAGATTGGAATGTAATACATTCCTTAAAACCACTTTCTGGTGCTCCCATGTGAATGAACGTGTGGGGTCAGGGGTTCTAGAAAATAATCCTGTTTCTAAGTCTAAGTTGGCTTGGTCACTTCTTGTGCAAACCAGTGTATTGAAAAACAAGTGAATTTCAGTAACAAAGTTTGAAACAGCAACAATAAATCTGCTTTAAAAATATGAGGAACATCTTTTTATCCATCTGTTTTGAAGGGGATCCATTGGTGTCAGAGATTTCTTTAACATGTTTAAATGCCATGATAATGGTTTTGCTTCTGAGTGTCACTTCTTTTTGAGGCAGACCAGTATGTGCACGTCAGCTGGGGAGGGAGGAATACAAGGGCTTGATATTTTGATGGATGTCCTTGAGGGCACAAGGACCAAACTGGAGATTCTGGTGCTAGGAAGGATTTTAACCTCCAGCGCTTTCTCTGTCTGCCCTTCAGGGCTGCTGAAAGTGGTAACTTTGAAGCTGCTGTGAAGTTGAGCTTGGCATACCTGTACAATGAAGGCCGTAAGTGTGGGAGCTTGTCCTGGGGCTTTGGGGAACGTGGCATAGCACAAGGAAGTTTTACATTGCTCTGCTTAGGCACTGGCCACAAAGCTGCCATGTGTTCAGTGACGGGGCAGGATACAGCCTGGCAATTCAGGGTTAGGAGTTATCCACTGCAAACTTGTGAACTACTTTGGTAGTGGGATAAATGTATCAAAAGGACCTGACAAGTGACAGGAGGAGCCTCCTCACACAGGGTCCTGGCAGTTGGTATTTGCAGAATGAAGCCCCCAACTTAGGTTATGTCTTCCTAAAGCCTGACTGTACTAAGATTTTTCTTCTTTAGCAACTTCCATGATTTCTAAGGCTCTAAATGAGAGACAGTTCAACCTTTTCCTCATTGTTTCCTCTTGTCTGTCTTGGCCTGACTGAATGCCAAGCAGGCATTGTGAACAAACTCCACTTGATTCCTGGCTTTCTCTCTGGTTCAGTGTCCATCACGGGCCACGGACGTGCAGAAGTGAACGGAATAAAGGCATCTCACTACTTCAGCTTGGCAGAGCACCTGAATGTGTGTGCAGTCCCCTTTATCTGGCTGTTCATCCGTCCTCCCTGGTCCTTCTCTGGAAGCTGCTGTAAAGCTGTGGTCTATGAGAGTCTCAAGGCAGAGTGTCAGCTTGATAAGGTCAGGTTTCTTTCTGCCTTCTTCTTACTCTATGTCAGTAACTGCATCTTGCTACTTTGGAAAAAATACTTTTGTTTCCCTAGGGAGCCTCCTGTGCTCTTGTTGTTTCAATTACTGTGACTCAGTCATTTATTGAATTTATTGCCAAACAGCACATGATAGATCATGAGTGCTAGAGGCCTGAACTGTCTCTTTGGAGAGGTTCAGTGCTATCTCAGGGATAACAAAACATAGAGAAAAGCAAGGGGGAAGAGTGATTGAAAGATAAACCAAAATTGTAGTCTGAAATTACTAGCAAGAATTACTGTGGTTTAACAATACTTTATCTTGCTGCTTTCTTCAGGCTCAGAAAGGATCTATTCTCCACAGCTTGGCAAAGGTTTTGAATTTCTTCGAGGTGAGCAGTATTTCTGATGTGGTGGGTTTGGATTTGGATTTTTTTTCTGGTGATGCTAATGCTGTTTACTTTGATTAAAAACATAAATCAGCCAGATGCTTTTACTCCTCATGGGTCCCTGGAGTTTCTGTTCTCACGAGTTTAATTTACTGGTAGTTTAAAGGAACATTATTAACTTACTTTGTTGAATTGTACAAACGGTGAAATTAATTTTGGCTTAATCATGGGCTTGCAGTATGTTCAGCAAAACAAAAAATAAAATGAGAAGCCTTCAGTGGCAAGCAAGTCAAAAAGCATTTGTCTGGCTGAGGAAAAGCACTAACTGCCCTCAGAGCCTGCATCTGCAAATGGCAGCACTGAATGGATGGGGGAGCATTCCTCAGAGGCTGAAGGGCATTCCCAAGGGATGGATTCTGCTCTGTAGCTTTACCACAGTGTTCCATAGCTTCTGAAGTGTTGAGGCATCCAGTTGTCTGGACAGAAAGAATACCAATATATGCCTTTTCTTTTTAGGATGAAGGAAAAAAGAAAGAATCCCTTGAAATGCTTGAAGAATCATCAAAACAGGGTTGTTTAATCAGCTCCTACCTCCTCTGGGAAAACAACAGAAAAGCTGCTGTAAGTAGTAATTTTTTGTCTCCAAACAACTTTCACACTAACTTCTGGATCTCTGTTATCTTCAAGGAATATCCTCAGAAAGGAATTGCTGTTCCTCAGAGCTTACCTCCATCATAAACAAGGAGGGTGCTAAGAACTCACTGAAGTGAGCTCTGGTGTCTGCCTGGGTGTTTGAAATGAGGCTGCGAGCAGTTGTAGCCAAGGTGCCACAGAAGTTGCTTTACTCCAACACTGCTTAAGGCCTGGGCACTGCTGGCCAGTGATCCCAGGGCTCTGGGGAGCAGGAGGGGGAGGCTTCTGCCTTGTCATTAATAAATCTGCCAAAGCTGTCCCCTTGGAATCCTGAGTCAATGCTCTCGTTTCCTGTGAGACCTTGGGCAAGAACTGAAAAAAGGTTCTTAAAAAAAGTGGTGTCATGGTAAGGAACAGACTTGTTGCTGAAATAATAGATGTACCTCCAGGCAGTGTTTTTCTCTGGATACTGGTGCTACAATTCTTCTGTTTGTTGTGTAAAGGCTGTGGGTTTTTACACCTGTTTGTGTTCCTCTCTGTAGATGTCGGATCCTGGCAGATACCTCCAAAGTCTCAGGAAGCTACGAGACTACGCAGCCAAGGGCTGCTGGGAAGCACAGGTAAGACTTGAGTTTTCCCAGGAAAGCAGTCTTTATTTGGTCCTTTTTGTGCTGCCATTGTAAGTTTAAATTTCTCTTTTTAGAAGCAGGACCTGCTTCTCTTTTAGAAGCAGACAACACTGAGTGTTGTCTTTATGTGCATATCTGCATCTATTCTGCAGATTCTCTTCTTTGGGAAATTGCAGCACACTGTGGTAGAATAAAGATGCATCTTTTGATGAACTTAGAAGCCTGGCCCCAAATAATCTGTGTGCTCAACATTTAAACCAAACTAAGAACTACCAGTTCAAGTAGTTTACCATGTTCAGTGTTTTCAGCAGGAAAAACAGAGAACCGTCTTCTGCTGCCTTAGTTTGCATTTGGTAAAATAAGCATACTTTCTTTTGTATTCTCTCTACTACAGATAGCTTTAGCCAAAGCTTGTGGGACTGGAAACCAACTAGGATTAGAAGCAAAATCTTCCAGGGAAATGGTTTCTCAAATCTTTCAAGCTTCCCTTCCTATCAGCACGCAAAGCATCTTCACTGTGCAGAAAGGAATGAATGAAATAATGAGGTAGGAACTTGGATCCAGGAGTGAGGCCCCACAGAAGAAACTATTCCCTATTTCCCTGTACATCTCTACAATCCTTCTACATTTTCTCTAGGCAACCTGTGCCAGGGCCTCATGGCCCTCACAGGGAAGAATTTCTTCCCAATATCCCATCTAGCCCTGCCATCTGTCAGTATGAAGCCATTCTCCCTTGTCCTGTCACTTCAGGCCTTGTCCAAAGCCCCTGTTGACTTCCTTTTCCTGAATAAACACCCGCAGCAGTGTCATCTGCCCCTTAATCCTTACGGATGAGTTCTGTGTCCTTCCCTAGGCAGATCTCAATACATTCCAGTTGTTCTCTCACATGTAGGGCAGCTCCACCACTTCCCTTGCTGGCATTGCTTTCCTAAAAAAGTACATTACATCCATGGCAGCATTCCAGCCACCTGGGTGTCCCACTGTGGCTCTGTAATGGCAATAGGATCATGGCTCTGTGACCACACACACATCTCCAGTCCTGTTTATTAGCCACACTGTGTGTGTTGGTGTGCAGGGAGGGGATGGAGCAGGCAGATTTTTCAGGAGGGCTGCAGGGGAATCCAGTGCAGCCGCAACCCCACTTTAGGGAGCTGGCTCTACTCTTGGGAGGCATCTCAGGAACACTTGTCACTGCTCTGCTTGGCCTGGCTCATTCTCCGTTGGATGTCATGGTATGGGACACCATTTCCCAAGTTCTTCCTTAAGTCTCTCTTCCTGTTCTAGGTATATCCTGGTGGATTGGCTGGTGGAAGTGGCTACCATGAAGGACTTTTCTAGCCTGTGCCTTCACATGACAGTGGGATGTGTGGACCGTTATTTGACGCTGAGACCTGTGCCTCGTGCTCGGCTCCAGCTTTTGGGGATAGCCTGCATGGTCATTTGCACACGGTGAGGGTTCTGGCTGGTGAGCAGAGGTGATCATTAGGAACTTCCAAATTCTTTCCTGCAGCTCAAACTTCTTCCCCAACCCCATCCCTTGCATGTAATACTGGAAAGGCTCTTAAGACTTTCTTCTGATTTGACTGCTGTTTAACTGTGTTTACAAACACAGACTCTGTAAATGAGGCAGAAAAGGTAGTTCCTTGAAGCTTTTTTCCTTATTTAAACACATGGTCATAGTTGTGAAGTGCTCTAAATGTATTCCTTCAGCAACTGGAGTCTTTGACACCATGAGAAATCTGGAAAAGAGTAAGAGCAGCAGTGTTCCATAGCTGAGCTTGTGTACACTCAGATGAACTGCATGGTGTGGTGGAAGATTATCCTTCTGTGTTAATTTCCTTAATATCTTGAATCTAGGTGAGGCTTTATAGGTGAAGAATTAGGATCAGAGAATCACAGACTGGATTGGGTTAGAAGTGACCTTAAAGATCATATCATTCCACTTCCTGCCATGGACAGGGACACCTTCCACTATCCCAGGATGCTTCCAAGCCCTGTCCAGCCTGGCCCTGCACACTTCCAAGGATCCAGGGGCAGCCACAGCTGCTCTGGGCAACCTGTGACAAGGCCTCACCACTCTCACAGCCAAGAATTTATTTTGTATTAGGAAGAACATTCCAAATTAGGAATGTTCTAGTAGGTGGTTCCATCTTACAGGTGAAATAAAGAGCTGTAATTCTTTCTTTGCTGGTTTATCTAGGAAAATACTTTGTGAAGTTGTTTAACTCTTGTCATTGTGGGTGCAGTTATCTGCTGTAAGTGCACAAATCCCCTTTCTGCTGGAGCTAACTTTATATTAACATTACAGTTTCATCAGCAAAGAGATGCTGACGATACGGGAAGCTGTGTGGCTGACAGACAACTCCTACAAATATGAAGAGTTGGTCAGAATGATGGGTGAGATCATTTCTGCCTTAGAAGGAAAGATAAGGGTGAGTTTAGAAAGTGGATGAAATATTCCCGCCCCCGGCCCCCCTTGGGCTGCTCTTCAAGTCAGGCTGTAGCAGTTCCTGAGTTGGAGGTTTAGGTCAGTGTTCTCAAAAACTGTGGAGCCTGTGCATGTCTCAGAGCATGCAGATACAGACCCCTCTGCCTTCTGTAGAGATTAAAACTTGAGTTTTAAGAGGCCATTTATTCTATTACTGGAGAATGCAGTGATGTCAATGTAGTCATTAAACAAAAAAGCACCAAACAAACAAAACCCATCACCTGGAAACAGCTGTTCTAAAACACTTTCTCCTGGTCCTGTATTTCCAACCTCTGTTCTCCTTTCTGCACTAGATACCCACCATTTTGGACTACAAAGAAGTTCTGTCAAGCATTGTCATGCTGGAGAGAAGAACTCTTCACCTTTACAGCTTCATCTGTGAGCTGTCCCTCCTGAACACGAGCCTCAGTGTGTATTCCCCAGCCCAGCTGGCTGCTGCTGCACTGCTGCTGGCCAAGATGCTGCATGGGCAAGGTAACCAATCTTACCTCAAGCACAGAGTGCCAGTCTGCCTTGTCTTTCTAGGGAGACTTTTTGGGGGTTTTTGGGTGTTAGTTTGTCTTTAGACAAGATGTCCCAGTCACTTGGCTGGGGGAGGTGGAGACAAGGGTGGAGAAGAGGGGGACAGGTATAAGAAGTTAGAATGAAGAGCTAAGTTCAGTCTGTTTGGCTGTATTGGGCAACCCAGATGATCAGAAGGCTGGAACAGCTCTGCTATGAGGAAAGGCTGGGAGAATTGGGATTATTCAGCCTGGAGAAGAAAAGCTTCAGGGTGACCTAATTGTGGCCTTCCAGTATCTGAATGGAGCTGACAGGAGACATGGACAAGAGCCTATTTACAAGGGCCTAGAGAGACAGGACAAGGAGAAATGGCTTCCCACTGCCAGAGGACAGGGTTAGATGGGATATTGGGAAGGAATTTTTGAGGGTGGTGAGGCCCTGGCACAGGTTGTCCAGTGAAGCTTTGGCTGCCCCTGGATCCCTGGCAGTCTCCAAGGCCAGGTCAGATAAGGTTTGGAGCAAGCTGGGATAGTGGAAGGTGTCCCTGCCCATGGCAGTGAGTGGAATGAGATGGGCTTTGAAGTCCCTTCCAACTGAAACCATTCCATGGTTTTCTGATTCTGTTTTACCTCTTAATAGCAGTGATATACTAGAACATCAGCATCAGGCAAGCTTTGTATTTAAATGGTACTGAGGATTTCTATCATTAGGTATAAATGAGTTTGGCAGATAAAGCTATCCTTAAAGCCAGTTGTGAACTTGAATAAACTATGGACAGATATAAGCTTGCAAATAACATGATTGTTATCCTATTAAAAAAGAAAGCTGACAGCTACTGAGCTACTACACTTCATGAATATATAATTCAATATAGGAATATGTACTCTCTTCTCCAGCACACCCCTGGACCGCCCAGCTGTCTGAGTGCACTGGTTTCTCTCAAGAAGACCTCTTGCCCTGCATGCTGAGCCTCCACCAAAAGTGGTAATGGTTTTGGGACTCTTTGAGGGGATGCATGAGTACTTGGATTGCAGCTCTTGCAAATGTGCTGCACCTGTATGGTTAGCCCTTCCCAGCGAAGGAGGGGCCTTTGGTTAACTGCCTTCTTCCCTGCCTCAAAGCACTAAGGTCCAGTTCAGGGACAGCTGTTGTATTTCTGCCAGCTGGTCTGGCCCTGGGTCACAGAAATCAGGGACAGAAAAGGAATTAGATGCTCACATGTTTAGAAGCCACCAGGTGTTCTGATGAAGCTGCTGAAACACCAGCTCCGTTAGCACAGCACTGAGGGACAGAGGAAAATTACCTAATTTGGCAGGTTTTCTTAATACTGTTTCATATAATCCATTGTAAGATAGGGGTTTCAATCTTTCTTTTCAGCTTCCATGATGATGCCCCAAAGGATTACAGGCAGGTGTCCCTAATGGCAGTAAAGCAGCGGTTTGAAGATGAGCGCTATGAAGAAATCGGCAAAGAACAGGTGGGTGAGCTGTGGCTGCATCTGCTGCTGGCTGTCACCCAGAGCAGAGCTACTGCCCCATGACATGCTGAGTGAATAAAGTGGGAGTTTAAAAATTGAGTTGCAGGGACTCTTTAACTGATGTTTGAGTGCCTGTGGGAAGAACACACTGGGATAGATTTCTCCTAGAAAATAAATAGTGTCCTCCTGGCTATTTAGTTCTCATAAGAATCTCTTGGTCTAATTCTTAACAGGTGCTTTGATTTTTTTAAAATCTATTTAATATTTTAGGTTATGAGTTACAGCCAGCTCTGTTCATTGTTGGGTGTGAAACAGAAGGACCCAGAGCCCAGTCCCTTGCACAGGAATGTAGTGGAAATTCAGACTTTCCTCAGCTCTCCCTCTGGAAAGAGAGCTAAAAGGTGAGTGTAACTCATGGCTGTCAGCTGCTCTGAAGATCAGCCAGACCCTTTCCTCCTCTCTGGTACCCTGAGGTTTCATTCCTAAATAAAATTCATTTTCCTGTCACCATCTTGACATACCTGTTAAAAGAGCTGGAAAATACTTGGATTTTAACATGTGATTTCTGGGGTGTTTTACTACAGGAGAAGGGAAGACAGCATTCAGGATGACAGAGGCAGCTTTGTGACTACACCCACAGCAGAGCTGTCCTCCCAGGAAGAAAGTCTGCTGGACAACTTCCTTGACTGGAGTTTAGATTCCTGCTCTGGGTATGAAGGTGATCAGGAAAGCGAAGGCGAGCGAGAAGGAGATGGTGAGCAGTTTATTCTTATAAACAGCAGCCAAGAGGATTAAACCCCTCTTTTCATTTTTGCTTAAAACTGTTTCTCAGGCACCAGATGCCTAAACTTTCAGCTGAAGACCAGTTGGAAAAACTCTTCCCCTTCCCCCGTGGTTATAATTGTTAAACTCTCTCAGAGGTATCTATCTGTTCTTTCTCTGCACTGCTTCAGAACATGATGAGGGGTTTTGTATTTGCTCAGCATTTCAAAGTCAGGCTGTTTGCAGTGTACCAAATGTGATGAATGAGCCACTGTCTTAGAAACACTAATTAGATATTAGGTTTTGCTGACCCTGGGCCTGGCTGCTCATTTTCTAGCAGCTCTTAGTATCTATTCAAATAGTCTGAGGGAAGAAAAGACACTGTGTGAATAGAGGGTGAACCTAGTGCCCTGCCCTCCAGCTGTAAGCAGACAGAAGGTTGAATCTTGCTTGGCTTTTTTCTGCTTGACTCTGTGCTGAGTGCCTGCTTGGTTCTGGATGGGGACAAACTAAGGTTTCTCTTTTCCCATCCTGCAGTGACCAGCCCCAGTGGGATCCTGGATGTGACAGTGCTGTACTTGGACCCTGCAGAGCACTGTGGCCAGGACTCCAGTGATGAGGACAGCCTGCCTGGGGAGTGGGATGGCTCTGGGGCACCCCATGGGGAGGGGGAGCTGCCAGGGGCATATCTCACCCCAAGGAATCCCAACCCAGAGGGGAGCTCGGGCTACTCTTCTGTCAACACTGCCAGTCCTACATCTTCTGTTGAAGGCAGCCCTGAAGCTCCTCCCAAACCTACCTCAGCACTGCCCCATGGCAATTCCATGAACAGGGAGCTGTGCCAGCCCCACTACCTGCACAGGAGGCAAGTCAAGAGAAAAAACATGGCAGAACACACTGAAGAAAGGCTGAACTTGGCTTTCTTAAGTCTCTGATTTCTTCATGCTTTTAACTTTACCAGGATTCCCAGAAGCTGTATTTCTGTTGCAGTCATATAGGGATGACAGTGAATAATTGTAAATACCTCCAAAATATCTTCCCTTCAACCTTGTCTATCTTGTACATCTGGGCTATTTCCTCCATTCACAGCTGCCTTTTTACGTATCCCCTATTGCCTGATCCTCTGCTAAGGTTCTGTCTCTATGAAATTCATAGCCCAGTTTTATCATCTTAGTGATAGAAAAGAACTGTCCTGTCCCTTGCTTCCTCTGAGGCCTGGCACTATGAATGAAATGAATTGACATTTGTTCTCAAGTTTCTGAATGTAACACTATGCTTGAGTTCTTCCACTTGAAAGACCTATTTTGAGGTTGTGCTGCCTTTTACTCTGTCCAGGTCTCTCCCTCAGCTCCGTTCTTCTTGTCTATGGCATTTGCTGCACTGACACAAGGTTTTTATTGAAAAACCCCAGAGGTAAATGAAGGCTCACTGCAGGTCTGAGCTGCTCTCTCACCTACCTCTCACATGGTTTAAACTCCATTTGCCTCTTCTCTTGTTGCCATGTTTTCTTCACCTGAAAAATCCTTCTGTGCCTTAACACATAGGAATTGGAATACCAAGGTACAAGACTTAAAAAAGATGTCACTTGAAGCTAACACTGGACCTGGACTCCGGGACTGCTTAGAATTTACTGTGGCATTGGCAACAGTTCAGCTACACACAGTGTAGTGAGTGTTTATTGACTGGTTTTTTATAAAATTGTTTTGTTAGTAAAGATGAATCCTAGTCTTCCTTCCCCTCATTCTCTGGCCTGAGGCTTGGAGAACTGCTGGGATGAGGTCAGGGTTTACCTCTGAACTGAGTTCTGATGGTTAAGTTGCAGTGGCACTGCCTGAAGGCTATTCACACAAATCTCACAAGGGGCACAGGGCTCAAATTGCCCTCACAACCCTACAGCAGCTCCAGAAAGGCCTTGAATCTTCCAAATAACCAAGAGCAGCCTTGGGTACTTGTCCACAAAGTTTATTACAAAACCATGTACTGTCACTCATTCAAAAGAGAAAATCCCTGATTTAGTTTCCTGGCTTATGGTGGCTCCACTGCAGTTCTCCAGCTACTGCTTCCCCTGATCTGCCATGCAGGAGTCTTCACATTAATTTGGTACAACAGCAGCTCAAACTTCAGCACTGGCTCACATTAACATGGGAAGAAACACTTAAAAAAACCTTTCTCATTTTAAAACTGGTAAAAGTGAAAATATATCTGGGAAAGGCCTCACTGCAGAAAGCTCTGAACTCTTCCTTGATCTGAAAAAATAAAAGCAGAAAAGGGGGGATGAATCAGTTTAATTCCTTCCCAGGAGGAGGAAATTAGGTGTAGAGCTGGCTCTGTGCTCCTGCTGCTGGATGCAGGACCTTGGCTGATACAGCCCTGCACTAAAATCAGATCTGGCTTTGTATCAAGCCTCACTCTTTGAGGTGCCTCATGGCTAAAATAGCACCTGGGCACTCAAACCAGAACTACAGGCTGCTTTCTGAGAGAGAAAAGCAAAAACTACAGCCCAGAGTTTCAGATATAAAGAAAGAAAAAATTACTAGATGGCCTGAGTCTGCATTTTGTTATCACCTTCACAGCCCTGCAGCCCCTTCAGCATTTACTTTATTAACCCTTGTATTCCTTCACGGGCAAGTATTTCCAGAAAAACTTGAGAAAACACAGGCTAAGCCTGGCTTTGTAACACTGGACTGGTTTCAGTAGGGAATGACATGTCAGGAGGAGCAGATTGGTTTCAGCTGGAGAGATGTCACAACCCAGCCTGC
Source organism: Lonchura striata (assembly GCF_050655825.1). Taxonomy (NCBI): domain Eukaryota; kingdom Metazoa; phylum Chordata; class Aves; order Passeriformes; family Estrildidae; genus Lonchura; species Lonchura striata. Next base: position 15,712,962 of record NC_140716.1, on the reverse strand, counting down.
TCTGTCCTCACCAGCCTGTGGCAGCCCAGGTCACACAGAGGAGGTACCAGCACTCACCTCAGGGCACCACTCGGACATCAATGGAGTCGTAAGCTGAAGCTTTCATCTTTTCCAGTGGCTTCCCAAAGAGCTGCCGCAGGGCTGCGTAGTCAGGCTTCTCCTCGTACTCCAGTGCCAGCACCTGCTGCAGGTAGTTCTCCAGGGCATCTGCAAGGAAAGGGACTCATTGGAGCAGCACAAACTCCAGCTGCCAAGTGGCCATTTCAGGCTGCTTGTCCTGCAGCCAGCTCACCCATCCCCTCAGGCAGCTGCAGAGAGGAAAACCAAACCAAGGCTAATACAAAGCTCAAAGAATCACCAAATTATACAATAAAATAGAATCACCAACTGGTTTGGGTTGGAAGGGACCTTGAAGCCCATCTCCTTCCACCCCCTGAACACTTTTCAGACATGGGATAGTCACAGCTTCTCTGCACAACAATATGGGATGGGAAAGAGGGTGGTCATCATCACCACTGGAAGCTATCACAGACCAGCACACCAGCACAGAGAAAGTTCTGGCTTCAGGTACAGTCAATCTTCCATCCCCGCGTTGCATTGCCACTGAGAGCAAGCCCATACCTGGAATGGATCTCTGCCTGAAGCACAGTTGGAGAAGGCGTCTCACATCCTTTCTGTACCTGGAATAGTCAGCACAAAGTCCTGTCAGAAGGAGAAGCAATAGAGCAGGCTCCTGAGCACCTGGCTTTGACAACAGGGACAAAAAAAAAAAAAATCCTCAAAAGGCTGAATTCAGCTGGCCGTGTTGGGCATGAAGCAGAACTTGGGGTTCACCAAACACTGGGGCCAGGCTCAGCCTTTGTTGTGGGATTCACCACATCCCAACAGAGTGACCTGGGGATTTCAGTCACAAACCCCCCTCACTGCTTTCTGCTGAGCATTTTCCAGAAGAATAAATGATTTCTCCTACCTTTCTTTCTGTTCCACCACAGCTTTTACTTTGTCCAGCTCATCAGACCAAGGCAAAATGCCACAGAGCCATTTCAGAAGACAGTAGCCCAGAGATTCCAAGTCACTCCGTCGAGATGGTCCTGATGGGAAGTATGAGACATTCACATGTCACTCATGAAGGGGCAGAAGTAAAGAAATTCAGAAGCTTCATGAGGATGTTCTCTGGGGTATCAATACTCCTGGGAGGCTCCTAACATAGTTCAGGAATCACCTCCCAGCCTCTGGAGGAAGATTTCCTGAACACTGTGAAAGAGCAGTCACATCCCAACAAGGAGAAGGACAGAATTTGGCACAGGCTGCCCAGGACAGTGTGGAGCCTTCATCCCTGGAGGGATTTAGAAGTCATGTAGATGTGGCACTTGGAAATTTGGGTTAGTGATGACCTTGGCAGTGCTGGGTTTAAAGCTGGACTCAATGACCTTAAAGGTCTTTTCCAACAGTGATTCTATGATTTAAATACCTTTCCAGCTCCCATTACTTCAAGGTCAGAGCAGAGCCTGCTGCAAATCTGTTTTGGGCAGGGATCCAGTCTGCCTTGAAACAGATTCCTGCTAAGCCAGCATGAAGGGCCCTGTTTTCTATTCCCCACACGCCTGCAGCAGCCAAGGCTCCAGATGGAGCAGGAACATCTCTGCTGGAATCACTGAATGACCTGGCAAGTCCCAACACAGCAGCCATCAGGAGGCAGGAGTGAACAGCCCAAAGAGGAACCTCGTTCCTGGTGCATGTGAATGCCTGGAAAGCAGCAGTGCCAGCAGGCAGCCCGAGCTCCAGGGACCACCACCAGAGAAGCAGCCCCAGCATGTGTCACAAAGCCAGACCCACCTGTGCCCTTGTGGCTGTCCAGGCTGATGAACTCCACCGTGCCCTCGTGAGGGGTCCTGCTGCCCTCGCGCAGAGCCACGTGCTTCCCCCCGGGGCAGTAGCGGAACGCAAAGCCATAGCCAGCGAGGGTCACCTGCAGGGCAGCACAGAGCTGAATTCAGAGCAGCCCCCAGGGCTTCCCCACAGCCCCTGCTTGAGCACTGTCCAGCCTGCTCTGCTGCCTTGCCCAAGGCAGGGACCTGGAGGCTGTCTGATCCCAAGTCACAATCCCACCTCCAGTGCCCTTTCCTGGCAGCACTGCTCCTGCTCCCTACCTGTGTGAGGTCTGCTGGGTTCAAATAGATGTTCTCAGCTGTGATGTCCCCATGCGCATACTCATTCTCATGAATATACTCCAGGCAGTCTAGCTGGGAATAAACAGGGGAAGCATATCAGATCCATGCAGGCTCCTGCAGCACCCTGGCTATCACTGAGGTGGACCTTCCCCAGTTCCCTGCAGCCATGTGGATGAGCACTAAAAACAACACATCACAGCCTTCAAGTTCAAAGGTCAGGTTTTTCTTATTCTTATCCCAAATTCCTTCAAGGTGACACAGTGCTCAAAAGATGCTACTGAAGTTGACAGCAGGTTTAGAGACCCCACCCAAGCCCCTGAAGCAGTTTTAAAACACCTCTGGGAGATCCAGAAGGAAGTTAGAAGTCTTTTCTGAAAAAGTCCCTTGGGAAGGATTGGTTCTCCACATACCACGCGAATTGCAATCTGAAAAGCTGCCTTCTCCCTGAGCAGGTGCACGCCATCACTCAGGACTGACTGAAGAGATCGCCCCAAATCAGAGAACACCAAAAACCTGCAGGAGAAAAGGGCTTTGCACATTATAGTACCTACCTGGTTTGGAGGCCCTGCAAAAGACACTTGCCAGGTGATCCACTGGACCCCACTTCAACTCCAAGCTGACCTGGGCAAACACTTCCTTGACTTTTGATAAGTGAAAACTTCTTATAAAGGAGACAGGTGTGCTCATTGTGTGTTGCAGACATGCAGCCTGAATCTCCCCTTTGTGTTAAGTGTCAAGGTCCAAAATAAGGTGTTCCCTGGCCTGAAGGGCAGCAGCAGCAAAAGCTGTAACTTCACCAGCAACACAAGGACTGAAGGAAACAAAGCAATGAGAGGCAAACCATTTAAGACATGATAGGAGCAGTGCATAAGGTCAGGAGCCCAGGGGACAATGACAACAGGACAAGTGGATTGCAACTAGAGGAGAGGGAAAGCCAGAGATGCTCAGACAGCCCAAGAGCTCAGTCACCTCACCTGTAGCTGTCTGCATGCAGTCCAAAGCCAACACAGTTGGGGATGCCCAGCAGCGGCACAGAATGCCACTTCTTCCACTTCTCCACTACAACAGAAGAGGACAGTGCAGCATATGCTGCTGAGGAGCTCCAGGAGGAAGGAGTTAGGGATGCTCCTCCTCTGAAAGCCTGCACTGCGCCCTGGGAGCTGACAGTGGCCTCTCATCCTGACTCTGTCCCCAGAATTCCAGTCTGATGTGTGCACTGGCATGTCAATGAAAATACCACTGTAGAGCAAGAATGGAATAGGGAAAATTCTGGGAATACCAGAGCAGGCTATGGCATGGTATTGTTACAGGGCAGGGCAAAACAAGGAGAGGCAAGAGAGAGAGGGTGAGGGACAAGCAGACTTTTACACTTCTCCCAGAAGTGTAGATTTGACATAAACTATTCCATCCCCCCCACCTACATTCTCTGAGCAGCTTTGTTCTTGCTCAAGTTTTGGGATCAATGGAGTTTATACCAGAGAGCTGCTGCAGAAACACCCATGGAAGAGGGACAGGAGAGTGAGCCAAGGTGAGAGGCTGCAGGGCTGGACAGCTCCCAGACACATCAAGACAGAGTGAGGAGCCCAAGAAAGCTGTGCTCACACTGCACTGTCCTACAGCACACAGACTGCTGGGAGAACTGGCATTGACTGAACTCCTCAGCACTCTGGCACTAACCAAGCAGGGGGTTAATTTATCCTAGCCTGGCCTTTCAAGAGATTCACATAACTGATGAGACAGAAATGCCAGCTAGCCTTAGTCCTTGCCCTCCCAAGAAGCACCAACCTGTGCTTGCCTTTGCAGCTCGCTGGAAGAAATTCTGTTCATTGTAGAGCCTTCCATCTTTGGCATCCTAAAGGGAATGGAGAAGAGCATTACTTCAGCCAGACACATCCTGCTGGAAAGGGAAATTTGGGTAAGATTGCTCTAAGACCTTAACAACTCATTTTAAAGAAAGCAAAGACCAACTAACAGAACTGAGAGCAGAGCTCAGGTGTCTTGGTTTCCTACTTAATGCTGCCCCTAACAACCACATCAACTCTGAGTATCAGCACAGAACAGGAGAGGGGCCATCTCAGGTTGAGCCTTTTCAGCAGCCCATTTACAGCTGTCTGAGGGTTAACAGCAGACAAGGCAGTGCAGCCCAGGCACAGCATGGACAGCTCTGGTCCCACAGCTGCTACGTTAACAAGAGCCAGAGGTGACCTTCTCAGCCACAGCAGGGATGAGGGCATTTCTACAAACACACAGCTCTACAGCTCTACCTCTCTCTCTACAGAGAGCTGTAACATTTATTCTAGCTGTCAGAAAGTGAGACAAGAAAGTCTGTATTAGTAACATTTGAGGTATTGCTGTCATCAAGTGACCTCAACTGCACACAGTTCCCATTCAGAATGTCTGTGTTTGCCTACATACACATATCTATTCAACACTAACTCAGAACAGCTGCTATCCTGCATGGGAGAAAGCAGGAGTGTTCTATTCTACCTGGTTTGGTACAAAACTGGTATCAAAGATAGCTGGAGGAACAGCAAGCTGCAGACAACACAGACCATGTCCCAGAGGGTATTTCACTCTGCATCTTGCCCGTGAGCCCACGTGGGTCATCAAACCCCAGTGCCAGAATGCTCTCATGTGCCATACCACACTCCACAGTGCTCAGCAGACCACCAAGCAGCCAAAAGAAAACCAGAAAAGTTGGGAGTCTTGCCTACAGAAGTGATTACAGTTTCCCACCAACTAGTGGCTTTGTGCACTTAGCAGATTTTTCTCATCCTTCTCCATCCTCTTAAGGGATTATCCAAGTGCATGCAAGAGCCCCACAGAGCCATCAGTCAGCACTGGCCCTCCTACAGACCAGCAGTCCCCAAGAGCTACAGTAGACAAGAAAACAGGCTTTCAGCCCTGGTTTGTGAGCTACTGAAAATCAATTGATTGAATTTCCACGACAGAACAGCTGTTACTGGAAATAACACATTTCTGGAGAACCTAAGATATTGCAAGTACCTGGAAAGCTGACTTGGAACTCCAACTATAATTCTTATTTAATTTCAAAGTGTGCTCTGGCTTTACAAAGTGTCTCCATGCTGGCTCTCACACAGCCTCAGCACAGCACCAAATTCCAACCTCTCAAGTTTCCCCAGACTTCAGCAGGGTGTGTGCACGCCTGCCAGAGAGGAGAAAAGTTGGTCTGATATTCCTGAATCAAGATCTCCACCTCACACCACCAAATTCAGTTCTGCAGATTCCTAAGCCTGGTCAAACAAAGCAGCAACCTTCTGTTATTAAGTCTTTGAGTTTTTTTAATCCTCATATTCATTTTCTTCACACCTTTAGCAGAAAAGCCAACTGAAATCCCTGCACAACACCTTCAAGAAGTTAGATCCATCTCCTAAGTTAGCAGGGGCCCCTCTGATCACTCTCTCCCAAGTCCTCAGATACTCTCAGCCAAAAAGATCAGGACACAGTACTCTAAGCACTATTCCTTACCCAAACAGATCAAAACTCACAAGTTTGAGGGAGTAGCTTTGCTTTTGAGGACAGGTTCCAGATGCTGACTGTGCTGTGGAAGGATGGAACAGATGTGATTACAGGAACATGGAAAAAGAGGTTGTGCATCATTAAATGCAGCCTGTGCAGCTGGATTAACTCATCCTCTGCTTCTTTCCCTTGAGCTCTGCAATGCAACCTCTGTGACAGCACCTTCCCAGATCACTATAAAATAATTCTTACCTTGCTCCAGGAGCTCAGCACCCTGACATGCACTGCAGTTCTGCTTAAGTCACAGAAGCATCTGGGCATGGCTACAGTATGGGGGAGCTTTGAGGGGTATGTAAAGAATAGATCATTAGTTAGAATCTCAAAGGCATCCCCAAATTCTTTTGCTGAGCACTCCCTCCAGCTCACTCCATGGTTTGACAAGTCTGTAAGGGATGCCAAGTCCCTCTGCTCTGTATGGATGTTAAGAGTTGTATGTAGCTACCCGTCTCCAAAAGGATTTGCATCCATGACTTGCCTCAGGACAGTTCCTCTTCTTGTGCTCTTAGACCAAGTGCTATCCACAGGTTACCTGCTACTCATCACTTAAAACCTACTTCTATAAAAACACCCTCCACTATTGACTATCCTTTTTATCACATTTTTTTTAAAACATAGATAGATGCTCAGACTTTGTTATACAACAGCTTGAATAATGAAAAAGAAAGTAAAGCCAAATATCAGGCAAAATTTGGTAATGGAAAAAAATTCCTCCTGGACAGTTTCCAAATTAACTAAAGATCAAAAACTCCCCTTTGAAAGTTTGGAAGACTGAAAAGATCAGCACTTACTAAATGGCTGAGAAGCAGCCTGTGTGCTTTGGTTGCTTTCTTTGGGCCCAACACACGCTGAGAATTGACATTTAGTGGGTATTGACACCACTCACAGCACAGGAACTCCTGTACAGTGCCCACAAATTGTTTTTGGACCTAAAAAAACATAAAGAAGTGTGGCCCCAACAATGGACATTCCATAATAACAGAACAGTCTCGCCTCAGCTTGATAATATGCTGGTGGCAGAGTGGCTGACAGGCAGATGTCCAGTGAGGAACGGCTGGAGCTGGGCCAGGGCAGGTTTAGGCTGGAGATGAGGAAAAGGTTCTTCCCCCAGAGGGTGCTGGCACTGCCCAGGCTCCCCAGGGAATGGGCACGGCCCCAAGGCTGCCAGAGCTCCAGGAGTGCTTGGACAGCGCTGCCAGGGATGCCCAGGGTGGGATTGTTGGGGTGTCTGTGCAGAGTCAGGAGCTGGACTCCAGGGTTCTTGTGGGTCCTGCCCAGCTCAGAATCTTGTATGAATGACGGATCCTGCAAGGCTGCGGGTCACCGCCAGCCCGGCGGACATCGCAGTGTCACCCGCTCCGTGGGCTCTGGGGATTTCGGGCTGTCCCCAGAGCTGTCGCCGAAGCCAGAGCCGGGGACCCCCCGCCTCTCGCCCCCCGGCCCCCTCTGCCCGCCGCGGGCCCCACAGTACCTTCGTACACCAGCCCGCAGCCGCCCTGCTCCAGCAGCCGCACCAGCCTCCACCGCCGCCCTCCCTGGTCCGCCAGCACCGTGTCCGCCGGCAGCGGCGCAGCCGGCCCGGGCCGCGGCTTGCGGGGCGAGCGGGGTCCCGGCCGCGCCCGCGGGGACGGGGAGGCGGCGGGGCTGGCGGCCGGCGGCGGGCTCGGGGCCCGCGCGGCGGGCTCGCCGTGCTCCTCCGGCGGCGCGGGCAGCCTCCCGCCGCAGGCTGGGCAGAAGCGGAACGCGGGCTCCACGGCGAGCCCGCACTGCGGGCAGAACCGGCAGGGCCTGCGGGACACGGACAGCGTCAGAGCCCGTCCGCCGCCCCGCTTCCACTGCCCCGCTCCCGCCGCCCCCAGCACCTTGGGGAGCCGCCGGAGAGCTCTGCCCGCGGCCGCTCCGGGGTCCGCGTCCGTGCCCCGGTGCCGCGCCGCCCGCGCGCCCGCCTGCCCGCCATGGCCCCGCCGCGCAGCCCGGGCCCGCCGCGGCCCCGCCGCCACGGCGCAGGCGCACTCCGGGCCGCGCCTCGCCCCGCCGGCTCGGCGGGCCGGGGGCTGTGAGGGAGTATCGGGGATCTCAGGGGACACCGGGGGTGTCAGCGGGCACCGGCGGTCCCGCTGCCCGTGGGCTCCTGTGGCCCGGCCGGGCAGGGACACGGGTGGTCAGGCCGCACGGAGCCTCGAGATCCCTTCAGGCTGTGCTCCCAGCGCTCCTTGCTGGGGTCGAGTCACATTACTTCATAAAAGACACCAGAGAACTACTCAGAAAGGACATTGGGTCTGCAGAACAGGCGCTCACAGGTTAATGAATGCGGGAGTTAATGTGCGGCACAGGGCTGTGTATTCAGCATATGCACCTGTGTGCCCCATCCCTTGTGTACATCCTACACCGCAAGCAGGCAGCATTCCCATAAAAGAGACGTAGGTGGAGTTAAACCTTTCCTATCAGGTGGGCTGAGGCCGGGGTTTGCCTGGAGAAGGTACCTGGCTCCTGAGCCCCCATAGCAAGGGATAGCAGAGGCAGGTGAGGTGGGGGCAGTAGGGACCTGGTTCTTGTCCCACAGAACATCTCACATGTAAGGATGTTTTTCAGAGTCCATCCCAGTGAGCCATGGAACACTAGCCACTGGGCATGAACAAGAGCAAAGCGGATCTGGAAGGCAACTGCTCATTGCATGAAGAGCTGAGTGGAGCAGCTCCCACAGAAGCTTAGCATGACACAGGAGTGAGCTCCGTGTTGCAATGGTGGAAGGTAGAGCAGTGGTGGAAGGTATAATGAAATAACACACAGGGCATGAACCCCCTGAGTGAGCCCACCATGGGGCTGCAGGGCTTGGAAAAACTATCTCCAGATAGGGTGTCCTGCACAGACTTCACTCTGCCATGGGCTGGTCGCCCTTTCTCAAGTGCTCCAAATACCAGGGCATTTACCTAATATTCACTAAGCACACAAAAAGTCCCAGCAAAGCCAGAACTCTGCCAAATTACTCTGAGAAGCTTGGCATATGCTTGAATTGGTTTCTGCAGCTGGTTACTGGGATTTTTTGAAGCACCTGGACACTATCAGGAGCAACAGGGCAGGCTGGAGGGTTTCTTCCATTCCTGCCCACCATGGCCATCGGGACACTGCACTCCACAATCACCATGTTATTTCCCCTGGCATTGCAGGCAGCAGCAGAACATTGAACTGCTTCACCTCCACTGCCAGACCCCTGCACAACCACTTCAGTTCCAGCTCTTGCCACATCCCATACAGGTACAGCCTCAATTCCTTAGTTAACCGAAGCATCCCCTCGGAATTTTGACAGAAAAGAAGCAGCCCTTTATCAGATTTGTTTGAATTTGTCTTAGCAGGCTAGTGGCTGGTGTTTCCCCTAATTCCTGAACCACAATCATTGTCCCCAAGCCCTCCATAGTAACCAGTGGCTTAGCTGGGAATGCCTTGGTTCAGCAGATTTTTGAAGTCTTCCAATTACCATTTTAATTTTTAAACTTTCTTAAACTGTTAATTCTCGATCACTGGTCTGTAATTTCATTGGTGGTTACCTAGGGAACAGTGATCATGACCTGATTACATTCAATTTAGGGAAAGAAGAATCCATGCAGTAAACAGAAATGCAGGGTGCTTTAAAAAGTCAGACCCCAAAAACACAAGAAAAACTGAGAAAACAGAGTGATAGGGAAAGGCAGACAGAAAATAGTGGAAAAAGGCAATTCTTTAAGATTTATTTTGAGAGCCACCAAGCCAGCATCAGAGAAGAGAACCCTCCATCCTACTTAGTGCTCTATTAAAGTAATAATTAGCAATAAAAAAGAAACCCATAATAAATAGATGAAAAGGGAAATAATTAACAAATTTCTATATTTCATAACTGGTAATTTGTATCAGCAAGGCAATCTGGGTGCCTGCAGTCACTCCACAGGGGACTGTGTCTGCAGCATTGCACCTTTTGCCTGATCTCAGCAAGAATTTGCTCCTTTTTTCCTACCTCAGGCATTGAAAACCAGTCTGGATTTTGGGCTGCAGAGGCTCTGGCTCCTGGAGAGCCTCTGGAGAGCAGGACAGAGCAGATCTCAGGTCAAGCTTTGGTTCTTTGAACCTTTCAGCTCTCAAGTCCTCGGGTGAGATGACAGGGCCCCACCACCCTCACAGGGAAGAATTTACCTCTGCATGAGTCCCTGTTGCACTGCCCACCCATCTCACCCATTAGCCATCATTTAAAACCCCTCCCATGGTTTTATGTCAAGGCTTTGCACCCCATTTTTGTACTCCTTTAGCCAGAGCTTGTCTCTCATTGAGATGCTCCCTCTATCCCCCAAGTTTCGCTGGTTTATCTGTATGCTGGAATTCCACCCCCATACGCAGCAACCTGCAGCACTGCCTGCCCTGGTCCAGCTTCCTCAAAAGCAGTGGGTTAGGTGAAGTTTTAACTCTCCCTTGCTCTCGGAAGAGGGAAAAGTATAAATTTTTAGGAGAAGACCTATCTTCCTGTGGCCTTTGTGTGTTAAGGGTGGTCTGACAGAGTCACAGAATATCCTGAGTTAAAAGGGATCCACAAGAATCATTGAGTCCAACTGCAAGTCTGTGCTGCTGTGCCCTCTGGGAAAGTGCAGACAGCTGGGGTGGCAACAGAAAGATCTGTCTCCCCCCTGCAGGAGTTTCCTTGGTGCTAGCACAGTTACATCTCCCTTATCTCACCCTTGGCTTTCCAGCACACTGCCAGCAGCCCAAACACATGACTTATCGGATTTAGGTGCTGGCAGAGATCTTTGAGCTTGATAGAATGCCCAAAGCTGCCAGTTCTTCAACCTCTTAATGAAATGAGGCTATTCCTTTTCATTTACATACCTCTTGGATCCTAAAGTGATGCCTCTTGAGAAGCCATGCTAGAGTCCTGGGAGAGGCTTTGGAACCCTCTCAGCTCCAAGTTGCCAGATCCAATCCAGCAGCTTTAAGAGGTCTTGGCTGTTGGCACACCCATGGGAAGTGGCCCTGGGGACACCAGCTGCCTCTCTGGATTGAAGGGACAACCAGGCTGCCTTTGGGCAGTGCAGGCAGAGCCTGCCCATATGTCCCAGGCCATGCTGCCTCCCCAGCTCCCACCACAGTGGGAGGCTCACCCAGGCACAGAGGAGCAATGGTTGCTGAAATTCCCAGCCACATCTCCTCCGTGCTGGTGGTGCTCCAGGGATTGTCAAGGGCCTGGAGCTTTGTAACCCCCAGCAGGGACACAGGGACACCCTGGGGACACTTTGCTGGAGGCTGGTGTGGGTAGAGACTGTGCCAGCTCCCTACAGAGCACTGCCAGGGAAATAACACTTGAGAAGAGAGATTGGGAAGAGTAGCAGGTATTCTGGGAAGCTTCTTCCTGTGTCATCCTTCCTAACCCATGAGATTTTCCTTTGTCTGAGCACTCCAAGAGGAGTCTGTTTCACTGTGCATCTTCTCAGTACTTAAAGGGCAAAGCAATACACCAAGAAACTTCAACCTGGCAGCCAAGACTGGGGGGCTGCAAGCTGGTATGCCTTGGGGTGAAAGGAAATAGGGGCCACACCCTGGGGAAAAGAAGCCCGAGACATCTGTCCTTGGCAAGTGTGGGGGAACCAAGAGAAGGTGTTGGATCCACTCACCCTCTTTAATCAGAACCACCATCCTGGCATTTTACTCCTGGGCAATGCCACTCCAGGGTAAAAAGTGCCAGTCTCAGGGCTGCACCATGCAGCACTGCAGCAAAGTTAAGGATGGGAGGAAATGAGGACAAGATGGAAAATGCTCTCATCAGAAGTCCGTGTGTCTGTCCCTGCACCACAACTCTCAGGATGTGTCCAGGGAAGCCCTTGCTGCATGTCCCTGACCACCAGCTGCTCTGGAGTAAGGTGCCACTGGGCATCATGGGGTGTGTGCTCTGGTCACGCTCCTTCCTCCCTCACAGGGAGCAGCAGGAGGCTGGGATGGAGGGCAAGGAGCAATGCAGATGTGGAACACAAGGACAGCGGTAGTGAATCCCTTGCCTGGATACTGTCTAGGGTGGCAGGGCCATGGAGATAGCAGAGGAACTGAAAGAGGAAATACTTAACCAAGTTCTTCTTCCCCACATCTGCATTTGGCTGCTGGCTGAGAGATGAGGGGCCAGAGCACACTGTGCCAGGCCCACGCTGGCATGGCTGCCCTTGGGGACTCACTGGCACACACCCTGCTCCTAACCTGTCCTGCATTTTGGGTGTTGTTTGGACGGGGAAGGGAAGGTCCTTGATGGACAGGGATAAGATGGTTTCATGAGCCAGCCAGCACCTTTAATACAGCTTAAACCCTAAAACCATGTATGGGGTGAGCAGGGCTGGGGTTTTCTGAACCCAGATGGTGTGAAACAGCAGGATGGATGTCCCCACTGCTGGTGACAGGATGGCCCCTGTGGCTGCCCCTTGGGAATAACACCATGGGAAATGGGGGTGACAACAGCCAACAAGGAAAGGTGGTGGAGAACAGCTTGAGCTCAGGGACACAGGTGCCAGTAGCAGGCAGCAGGAGCAGGGTTGACAAGTTTGGCACAGGGTCTGGCCCTCCCAGAGGCTCATGTGGAGGTCAGACAGGGACGTCCCCCAAGCAAGTGCTTCCCCACTGCCTAATGCTGGCTGTCCTTGCTGCCTCCTCTCTGCCTGATCCTGTCTTTTTCTGTGTTTCTCCCATGTTCCTGCTGAGTGTCCTGCACACTCCCAGCCTTGGGTGTGAGCCGAGTCACTGCAATGCCACTGCACCTCATTGCAACATCTCATCTTTTGTTCTAGGCGCCATGAGGAGCCTGTAAATACTTTCTTTGGCAAGATTTTTGTTTTGATCTAATTGTTCAGCTTCCTTCAGAGGCAGGCACTGAGAGGCTTAGCGTGAGGCAACAGGAAAGGTCACAGAGAGAACTGAGGCAGCTGTAATTGGGGAGGATCAAACCCAGGCTTGAGCAGGGGTGTGGACAGGTGGCTCAGTCCAGGCTGGCATGAGGCTCCGCGTGTCACCGCAGGCAATGACTGTCCCAGATCCTCCCCAGGCCCACAGTTACCTGTGACTACTCAGCTGGCTGCTGGCATCACCTGAGACAGGGCCAGTGGCCCCGTGACGACAAAGATGCTGGGCAAGACCACGCTATTTCCGAGGTGGCCACAGCAGGATGCCATGCAGAAGGGTGACACATGATGGGGGAAAGCAAACAGGGAGAGGACAAGCCCTCAGCCAGGCCATGCTTGCCAGGAAGGCACATGCCATCCCCATGCCTGGCCAGCCTGCACTCTGCTGAGGTATAACAACTCTGAGCCAGGCAGCTCCTTCCTGCCTCTGAGCAATGTAATGAGCTTTGCTGTGTGCTGCTAAGGACGTGAGTGTGAGCAGGGAAGCTTTGCTGTGGTCTGGTGGCTGCTCAGTCACCCATGGAGACAACTTCAGTTCCTCTGATGTCTGTGGAACCAGCTGAGGGAGGGCAGGAACAGGGCTCCCAGCTGCAGCTCTGAAGATGGGCATTGGGTCCAGGCCTCTCCCAGTGCAGCCCAGCAGGAGACAGGATCTGGGCACAGGCCAGACAGCCAGAACTTCAACTGCAAACACTGCATCTGGGGCCAGACCCACAGCTGTGACATGCTCCAGGTGCCCTTGGGAGCCAAAATTCAGCTTTGGCCATCACCAGGATCGAAGGTACCAAGGTGGAGTAGGGCTTCCCAGCTCAGGGGGTCCCAACAGTGCAGTCAAAAGTGCCACTCCCTGTTTGGCCTCATCTTAACACCAATGCTGCTGATTCCTGCTCCCATACCCAGACACCTTTACCCTTGCCCTGGTTCTCAGTTTATTTCCTCTTCTCCCAAGGGCCAGCCAGGGTCCAGAAAGCGGCTACAAATCCCCAAGACCAGAGAGGAGCACAGTTTCCAAAGCAGTCATACTCAAAGGCATCACTGTGGCATTCAGCTACATGGAGACCCCAAAAAATTATAGAATCATAGAATTACAGAATCATTTAGGTTGAAAAAGCTCTTTAAGATCAAGTCCACCTGTTCCTTCAGCACTGCCAAGGCCACCACTAAAACATACCCCCAAGTGCCACATCTACATGATTTTTGAAGACTTCCAGGAACTCCACACTTCTCTCAGCAGCCTGTTCTGATGCCTGAATTCCCTCTCTTTATCATGTGGAAAAAGGCAGTGGCCGGGAGCTGCCCTGCTTCCTGCCTGTCATAGCCTGGGCCAGGTTGGGTTCACTGGGGCACCCCAAATCCCCCCCAGCAGCCACAGCACCCAAGCTACCCCAAGTGCCTTATTCAGCAGAGCTGCCTCATGCCATGGCTGTCCTTGTCCCCACCGCAGTCCCCTCTCCCCACCCTTCTCTTCCTACTCCCTCTGCCCACGCTGTGCAAACTTTCCCCACTTTGGTGTTTTCAGCACCAGCAGCACGTTCTCCTGCCAACTTGGCAGGCAGCGGGCAGGACGGGCAGGGCAGCCAGACACCAGCAACTGTGACCACACTCCACGGCCGGCACTTTCATCCTTATCTGGAGCGTTCCACCTGACCCCTGGAGCGGCCTGAGAGTGCCACATTCCCACACGGAGCTGGCACCCGCTTCCAAAAACAGGCCAGTGTGGAGTGCTGCTGCTCGGGAGCAGGGTGGACGGACAGACGGCAGACTGACCGTGCCCATGCAGGGACAGACTGACCCCACCAGATCCGCTCACAGCCACTGCCCCCACAGTGAGCTCCTGTCATGTACACGCATGGCCCCTTCCTCACACAGAGCCCCTGCACACACACACACACACACACACACCCACCCTACACACACAGCCACTTCCACACACTCGGGTGTCCAAGTGGGCACATGTAAATTCGTGCTGTGTCCCAAACCTGGCACACATGCAATGCCCAGTGCATGTGCACACAGCTGTGGAACGCCCAGGTGTGCACTCACACAATGGCATGGGTGCACACACAGCCACAGCCACACCCACCTGGCACACGTGCAATACCTGGGGCACACGCAGGTGCACAATGCCCTGCAAACACACACACCAGTGTATGTAATGCCTAGCAGGGCGTGTGCACACACTGAGAGCTCACACCCAGAGGGATGTGTACATACACACGCCTCAGACAGGTTCACAGTAGTACACACATGCCATGCACACACAGGATGGCACAGACGGGTGTGTGCAGAAATGACCGCAAGCGGCGGTACACACGTGTGTGTGCGCACACGCACTCACTCTCACACACACACGCACACATGCTCACACGCACACATGTGCTCACACACACACGCTCATACGCACACACAAACGCTCGCACACACAAACGCTCACACTCACACACACTCACACACACACACACTCACACACACACACACACACACACACACACACACACACACACACACACACACACACACACACACACACACACACACTCACACTCTGACGCTCACACTCACACCCACTCACGGCCGGTTTTCCTCACCCTGTCCCGGTCCCGCCCCTCTCCGGTCCCGCCCGCCGCGTGCGCGGTGCCGCGGTCCCGCGGCGGGCGCGGGCGGGGCCGGACGGAGCCGCAGCCGCAGCCGGAGCCGGAGCCGGAGCCGCCCGGCCCGGTGAGTGAGCGGGGAGGGATGGGTGCCGGGACCGGCACCGGCACGGGGGTGGTGGGCGCCGGGGGGGACGAGCATCGGGGAGTGATGGCAGCAGTAGCGGGGGGTCGGGCCGGACGGGGGATGCGTGGGGCCGCGGCCTCTTGTCCGCTCGGCGGGGCGGCCCCGCCCGCAGCTGCGGCAGCGCCGGGGCCCTTGGCCGGCTCCTCCCGCTGCCGCCTCCGCGCTCCGGCGCGGCTCGGGCTCGCTGCCGGCGGTGCCTCCTGCGCGGCTCGCTTCCCCGTGGGCTGCGGCGGAGGGGAGCGCGGGATGGAGGCGGCGCCGCGCGGGCTCCGCCGGGGATGCTCGGCCGCGCTCGGGGGCTGCGGCTGGCTGGGAGCCACCGGCATCCCGGGGGAGCTCGGGCACCCCTCCCTGCCGGGGAACGGACACGGGGCTGCGGGGACCGAGGGGCCATCTGCCGGCCCCTCTGCGGCCCGCAGCCCTGCCTTGGTATGGAAACGTCTCTTATGCCAAGACAGACCTTGATGGGCTGGAGCGTGTCGAGGGAAGGGAACGGTCTGGAGCACAAGTCTAATAAGAAGCAGCGGGGGGGGCTCAGCCTGAAGAAAAGGAGGCTCAGGAGAGACCTTCTCAGTCCACAACTCCCTGACAAGAGGGTGCAGCCGGTGGGGGGGCAGGGGTGTCAGACTCTGCTCCATGGGAACAAGTGATGGAACAAGAGAAGACAGCTTCAGGTTGTGCCACGGCAAGTTTAGGTTGGATGTTGGGAAAATTTCTTCACGGAAAGGGTGGTCAGACACAGGAACAGGCTGCCCAGGACAGTGGTGGAGTCCCCATCCCTGGAAATGTTCAAAACCAAATAGAAGCAGAAGGGATCTCCCTGTCCTCTGCTCACAGCTGCACGGGTGGCCTGTCCTGCCCAGCCACTGAGAACTGCAGGGCAGGAGCAGGGTTGTACAAAGGTCCATGAGAAACCCATGTGTTGGGCTCCAGACCTTGTTCTTGCTAAATTCATGAGGCCAGTGAGTTTGCAGAGTTTGTAGTTTTATGAACAACTACAAACTCACTGGGCAAACCAGCAATGTTGTTTTTAAGGCAAAGGTGTTGACCAGCCCTTGCAGCAGTTTTGTCCCCCCTCTCCTGCGGCCCAGCACAAAGGCAGTTACAGACGCAACCATAGAGCCCATCAGGCTCCCTGTGCCCACCGAGCAACTCCCAGTGCAGGCCAGCAGCTGGGCACAAGCCAGACCCTCATTCTGCAAACAGGATCCAGCCCCAGCTTTCTTCTTTATTTCAAGGCCTGAAGTTCCTGTCTGGGTCAAACCCAGACTCCCTTATATGTCGGACACTGGGTGTTGGGTTTGTAGAGGGCTGTGAGGTCACTGGTCCCTGCAGCACCCCACCCAGCACCCCACCATCCTTACAGCCTCTTAGAAAGTTTTATTACTGTTTGCACAACCAAGGTGAGGTTTTTATGGTCTCACTCTGTTGTGACTCCCAGATCTCTGGGAGAAGGTGAAAACACCCCAGCAGTGAGAGCTGTGTGTCACTGAACACTCATGGCTGGTCTGGTGGCTGCTGGCCCTGGTTGCTCTTTGCAGGACCTGGGACTTGCTGGATGCACCCATGTCGGAAATCACTCACTCTTCCTGTAAACAGTGGCCATAAAAAGTCCTTGCCCTGCTGTGGCTGATTAATTTCCAGCACAGACACTGTGGGATGCAGAGAGGAATTTCCTGCTCCAGTGACAGTGTGGAAAGTACCCAGGGACTGACAGCCCTTGCCAGGTGTGTGATGCCACTACCCCGGGCACAGCTGCGGAGGTGCAGGCACCTGGCAGTTCATTTTGTAGGGGTGACATGGTGTCTCTGTCAACCAGCAGGAAGAAGCACCGGGTTTATATTAAAAAAGGCAACGTCTGCCATTTCCAGGGCTGGTTTCTATGGGAACGGGACATCAGAAGAGCAGAAATGCGGTGTGTGCTCTAAAATAACTGCAGGCTCCCGGGAGCATGTGGCCTTTGCTCAGCCCTTTCCTCTGAGGTGGTGGCCAGGCACAGCCACCTCCCAGTGACAAGGGGGTGTGGAGGTGGGTCAGGAGGTGGGATGCTGTGACCCTGATCCCTGCCGATCCTCAGCCTGTCCACATCTAAATCCTCTGGCAGAACAGCTGTGGTCCAGGGGGGCGGCTGGTGCCACCATGTTACTCAGCACAGCTTGGTACTGCGGCAGGGGCTGGTGGGGACCAGGTGGTGAGGACCAGTCTCATATTCACTCATGCAGGCTGTGGGCAAGCAGGAGGGTCTCCTTCCTCACTGACCTCCCTGAGGATGGCCAGGGTGTGTCCATACTCATGTATTCAGGAGGCCCTTCCTCCTGCTGTGGTCAGATGAAGAGAGCAGGGAGAGGAACTGGGTTGTTCTCCCAGAAGCTGGTGGTGGTTGCCTCTCTCTCCTCCCAGATCTTTGGCCCTGCCTCTTGGTGGGAAACTCAGTCTTATCTTGTAGTGCTTGAGGTCAGGTGGGAGCATCTCCAGCGGGGACAACCCAAGGTACTGCCCAGCAAGGCACCTTGTTGCCTCCAAGGTCATCATCCACCTGGGGCACTCAGTGCTCCCTTACTGCTGAAGATGGGCCCAGACATAGACCTGAGCCCTGATCATAGACATCTCAGGGCTGATCCAGGCAGATCTCCCAAAATAGGTTTTCTCTTTTGGATTGGAAAAAAAAAAATTGTGCTTTGGATATGAGAGCCTGGAAAAACATTTTGCTCTCAAATCCAGTAAGAACTTTTGTAATTTAGCTTTCTCCTCTCACCTCCAGCAAGCAAAAGGTCCAGAACGAGTTTTCCTGGAACACTTGAAAACTGGGAAAATATTTATTGGCAATAATGCAGTCTTCAGTCGTTGTATAGTGTTTGTGTTACCCAAGAGCTGCTTGACATTTTCCTGGCAGCAGCTGTAAGACCGTGGGGGCAGTCGTGGGGGGCAGCTTGAGTTCGAGGGTGTGGCAGGGCGAGCAGGATTTGGGATCTCGGCGAGGGCAGCAGCTGCTCCTGCATGATCTGCAGCATTTGTCCTCTTTCAAGTGAGCCACAACTTTGAGTCCCTTGGTTTGCTCTGGATTCCTTCAAGGGTGTGCATGACAAAGGTTTCTGCTTGGGGGTGGGGGGGATTATTTGGGGGTGTTTCAGATACTGCTGTGTGAAGTAGGTGTGTGTGGGCCCGGGGCACCTGCTAAGGGATCCTGTGGCACAGCATGGACTGTTCTGCTTGGCCACATGTGGGCCAGAGGTGAGCTGGAGACATAGCACTTGGTGAGGCACTTGAAGGTGCATTTGCCATTTCCCCATTGCTATTCCTTTCCTGCTTGCTTTGGGCAGGGGTTCTGATGGACATTTGGGGCTGAAGCATAAGATCTCTTCTGCTTTCTCCTGCCTGGAGAAAGATCCTTGAACACAGATGTCCCTGCTGTTGTGGGAATCTGTCTTCTGTGCATGGAGTGGCAAAGAGACGGTGGGTTTTTTGTGCTCTAAGAACACATCTGGGTTTAGCATTGGGGCTGGGAAGGTGTGTGCAAAGCCAGGAGAAGGCTTCTGGGTTTAGGGCTGATCCTATGAAGGTGTGTGCCAGGGCTGGAGAAGGCTCCTGGAGAGCTCAAGGAGCTGGTGGCAGGGAGCAGGTGAGGTGGGTGGGTGTTGTTGCTGTGCCCTGCGTGTGTCTCAGGTTGCTGTTGCTGTGGCTCTGTTGCCACTGGAGCTGTGCTCGCCGTGTGTGCTCACCAGCCCAGGAGCCAGGGCTGGCAGGCTGGGTCAGCAACCTCCCCTCCTCTCACTGTGGCACCCTGAAACCCCTGCTGGGCTTGCTGGGTGCCAGCTGCATCCAGGGAGCTGATATCATCCCAACCAGGGCTGAAGATCGTGCTGTGGAGCATCTGCCAGGGCGTTGCCCATGGGTTATGTGCCCATCCGTGTCCCTGTGGCAGCTTTCAGTGCTGCCAGGCTTTGGAGCTCCAGCTCGGAGCTGACTCCGCTGTGATCCTGTCGGGATTTGCTGTGTTTGGAAGCTGGCACGGATTGGTGGGGGCTGCCCAGAGTCTGGCAGTGTGAGCAGGAGCCTCTGCTGGTGCCAGGGCTGCCCCTTCCTTCTCTGTGCTGCTCTGCAAGCCCAGAATCCCAGCCAGTGTCCTGGTGGGATAGCAGTGCTCCGACAGGAAATGCCGCTGCAAATGGGGACACAAACAACTTCCTGAGAGGGGAGGAGGCAGCGGGGGATCCTTCTCAAGCACCGACCTTCCCTTGTGCTTCCCTTGCCCTTTTCTCATCCTCGCCTCTCCCAGCAAAGTCTCTGCTGGCAAAGCACCGAGTGTTGCAGAACCAACCCTTCACACGGCAGGAAGTGGAGGCACAGCTTGGAATCTCCACCCAACCCAAAATAATGGGCTGCCAGGAGTTTGGTTGGTGTTTGCAGTTCTGTAACCCTGTGCTCCTGCAGCTTGAGGAAAGCTGTTCCTGTCCCCTGCTGGGAAGGACCCGGGTTGGATATTGAAACACAGCTTCCATCTCTGGAACAGCCATGCCAGAAACCACGGGCTCTTACTCTTAGGCAGGGATGCACAATGGTTATTTCTGGGGTCGAACCAGCTGCTGTGGCTCCAGGCTGGGAGCAGAGAGCTGCCCTGGGCCGTGTGGGGTGTGGGATGCTGCCCTCCTAGCCCGGCTCCACCAGCAGCTGGCACTCACAGCTCTCTCCTCTCTCTCC
The DNA here is from genome assembly GCF_050655825.1 of Lonchura striata. Taxonomy (NCBI): domain Eukaryota; kingdom Metazoa; phylum Chordata; class Aves; order Passeriformes; family Estrildidae; genus Lonchura; species Lonchura striata. Next base: position 15,692,882 of record NC_140716.1, on the reverse strand, counting down.
TCCAGGGTCCTGCGGAGTGGTGGTGGCGGCGCTGGCCCCCTTCTGATGGGAGGATGGTTGTGCTCAGGCAGTTTAGGCTGCTGCTCTGGAAGAACTACATCCTGCAGGTAGGCTGGCACTGCACCCAGTGGCTGCTTCTGGCACCGCTAAATGGGGATACATCAGAGCTTGCCCAGCCTCTGGCTTTGTCAGGAAACCTCTCCCGTGGGACACAGGGCATCTCTAGGAGGAAAACTGGGTTGTTTGTGCATGTGGTGTCTTTTGTGCTGGGCTGTGTGACGTTATGGGCTGTGCTATGTACTCAGTTTCCTTGTCCCCAGCCTCCCCAGCCTGCCTTCTGGCAATGAGCTCAGCTCCCTTCTTCTGGGACAGGGTAACCCACACCCATCCATGTGACAGTGGGGTGTTTTGAGCTGTCTCATTGCACAGCCTCCTCTGGAAATCCCAGTTTCCAAAACCCCCAAAATTTCCAAAACCCACTGGAGCCCTGGGTTTTTTTTTCCTCCATTCCTTTCTACTACTCTCAGGAGCAGCTTTTAGGGGTCCTAAAAATATTAAACTATTGGCTCCCACTGCCAGCCCACCTCTCACCATGGCAGCTGGGTGGTACTGAGGAATCTGGGGACCTCAGGGCTGGCAGGTCCCGCCTGGTGCTGGCCCAAGCCACAGCTCCTTTAAGTGTTCCTGGGTGGATTCTGTGGCTCTGCTGGGACCTGGAGCCAGCCCTGGCAGAGTGCAGGGGAAGAGGAGGGAGCATGGATGGCTGCAGCCTGGCTTTATGCTTTTAATTACCCGAGTGCAGCTCAGCACAGCGATACTGTAAAAATAAACCAAAGGAAGAGGGAAGCGCTGGCTGCACCCGGCCTTGCGACAGGCACAGAACAGGGAACTGGGCCTTGAGGGGATGAAAGGGACTGGCAGCAGGGCTGATTTGCAGCCAGAAGCATCCTCCATCCTCTCTGGAGGGGGAAAGTGTTTTTTTCTGGGTGTGCTCCAGGGTGGGGACACATCTCAGTGTATTTTCCAAGGCCACAAGCTGACTCAGGTCTACTGTGCCAGGATACAGCTAAAATCTGGTTCCTGATAAAGAATCAGAGCTCCCAAGTCCCCCCCACCCCACTGAGAGGATGGATGCTGGCACACGTGGCTCTCCAGAGCTGCTTGCTGATTTTGGATGAGTATCCCTGTCACCTCTGGAATACAGCGCTTGAATGACTTCTGCTGCAGAGCTGGTGAATGTGTATGAGCCTGTGAGTTCAGGGAGGCAGAGAGCTGTTCTGGAGGCAGCCCAGGAGACAGGGAGAGGTTTAGTATGATAGTAAATCAGCGGGAGGCAGCTGGGCTGCCAGGGCTGCATTATAAACCCATCAGACATCTGCAGCATTCGCTGTTATGAGCATGGCTTTGGGAAAGCTCCTTTTTCCCTGCCTGCTGAAGCTTCTGCCTATGCTGCTGGGGCTGGCTGGGGCTGGAGCAGACTGTTCCTCCCAGGGGAAGCCCCAAGAGGTGTTTTGGGCTTTGGCAGTGGGTGCTGAGAGGCAGGGTAGCTGTAGTCCCCTATCATCTCCTGACAAACTGTCCAAGATCCCATTCACCCTGGCTCCTGCAGGGCTGTCCCTTCCCAGGATGTCCAGGCTGCACTCAGGGCTCCCTACCTGCTCCACTGGAGACTCTGCCCACCTGGGCCTGCCCACTGGCTGCTGGATAAAATCCAGTTGCTGGGACAGCAAAGTTGTGAGACTAAAGCTCTTGGTGCTCCTCTTTACAGCCTGGCAAAGGGGAGGTGCAAAATCCCCAAGTCTTGTGAAGCCCAAATTAGCCAGAGGCCTCAGAAAAGGTTAATGCTGCTGCTGCTGCTCCAGGTACATGCTCTGAGCAGCCAGGAACCCCTGTGGCCAGGGACATCTCTGAGCTGTCACTGCTGTGGCTGAGGCTGAGTGTGCTGTGCTGCTCTTCAGCCTGGCCTGAGGTGAAGGCAGCTCACATTGCAGGAGGAAATCACAGAATCCCAGAATGGCTTAGATTGGAAGGGACCATTCATATTACTGCTCTGCCATGGGCAAGGACACTTTCCTCTGGACCAGGTTGCTCAGAATACCACAGTTCCCCTGGGACACCAGTTTGAAATGCTAATTGTCTTAGGTTGGGTGCTAATGAACCTGTGTTGGTGGGGGGTGTTACTAGCTAGGGGACATTGTGCAGGAGAGATAGCCCTGGGGGAATTGATGGATGAAGGTCCAGAGTGCAGGGCTTGAATTCATTCTCCAGTTGCTTGAATCTCAATTAAAAATAAATTTAAAAAATGAGCCACTCTGTGTAGTGCAATAGCGGCTTGGGTATGCCCATGGGTGTGCTTGCCATGCTGTAGTCCTCCTGTAGCCAGAGGCTCTGCTGGGCCCCATCCTGGGATGCAGATCCTGTGTCCAGCTGCCTGGAGCAACTCAGCTCCAGCAGGAAAAGTCGCACTGGTTCCAGCAGTGCTGCTGCATGTGGCAGAGCTCCAGGGCACAGGGAAGGAGCAAAGGACAAGCTTGGGTCATCCAACCCAGCATCGTGGTGAGGAAGGCTCTGGAGGAGGCTGGTTTGAGCTGGAGCAGTGCTTAGGGGAGGGGACCCCTTGGCTGGAGCATTCTGAAGGATGTGGGAACCAGCATAGTGTCATTCCTGGCCTCTGGAAAAACCCAGGTTGTGAAACCTTGTGGAATGCAAGAATGCTATTGCTCCTTGGTGTTCTCATGGCCTTAACCTCATGACTGTGCTCATCAACTTCTGTGTTTGCGTCTTGTTTTTTATCTCTTGAGAGAGTGTGTACTATCTATGGGTATGTATCTGTGTATTGATACATACTTATGGTAGGTATCTAGATGTCTGTGCATACATAGATACATGCTATATTTTATATCCTTACCCCATATCTGTATCTTTCCCCCGGGCTGCAGAAGCGGCAGATCCTGGTGACGGTGATCGAGGTGTGCCTGCCGCTGCTCTTCGCCGCCATCCTGATCGCGCTGCGGCACCGCGTGCGCTCCGTCAGCCACCCCAACGCCACCCTCTACCCCGCCGAGTCTGTGGATGACCTGCCCAGCTTCTTCTCCTCCCAGCACGCCAGCAGCCCCTGGGAGCTGGCCTATGTCCCCTCCAACAGCAGCGCCGTCCGCAGCATCGCCGAGGCGGTGGAGAGAGCTCTGCCCATCAACATCAGAGGTCAGCAGGGCTGGGGCTGCCCCTTCCACCCCAGAGATTCTTTACTCTGAGCAGCCTGGTCCAGTGGAAGGTATCCCTGCCCATGGCAGGGTCTTGGAACTGGATGATCTTTCATGTCCCTTCCAATCCAAACCATTCTGTGACTGATTCTGAGTCCTCATGCTCCTGGAACACCATTTTTTCCTGAATTTCAAGGCTATAATTTGATGCTTTTTGGGGTTTTTTTCACTAAAATGACAAGATTTGGGGTTGCTTTTTGGTCTCATTTTATTGCAGTTTCCATCTAGAAAAATATCACCCTAAAACAGTTAAAGAAGGTGGCAGCGCTTCCCTGTGAGAGAGTATTTTTGGAAATCTTTTGGCACAGAAAATTTTAGCACTTGCTGTTCCAAAAGGTTAGGATTTTCTGTGGGAAAGCTGACTCCTGCTCTCAAGGAGGAGGAATGTCTGCATGCCCAGGATACAGGGCAGCATCCTGCGTAACTCCCCGGTGTGTGAGAGCAGGCGTGGCGCATCCCTCCTGTCCTGGACCCAGCGATGCTCCTGGGGATGGCTGAGCAGCAGCGCATGGTGCGTTGCTGTGCCCTTTCCCTGCATCTCCCTGTTTCCCCCTCCACAGCTCAGGGCTTCCCCTCGGAGCGGGACTTCGAGGAGTACGTCAGGCTGGACAACCGCTCGGGCAGCGTCCTGGCCGCCGTGGTGTTCCGGCACTGCTTCCCGCAGGGCTCGGCCCCGCTGCCCCTCCAGGTGAGCCAGGGGAAGGTGGGACAGCATCCCCCACCCAGGGGTCACCCAGCTGTCATGGCCATGCCACCCACCTCCGCCCCTCCTGCAGGTGGAGTATGAGCTGCGCTTCAAGTACAGCCCGAGGAACGCTCCGCGCAGCGAGCAGACGGGGCTGAACCCCAACCTGGACCGGGACTGGCACACCGGCTACCTCTTCCCGCTCTTCCAGCTGCCCGGGCCCCGCGAGGCCAAGTTTGCTGATGGGGGCACACCAGGTGGGCACGGCCGAGGATGTGGGGTCGCCTTCCTACCGCACCTGACAGGCTCTCAGCTTTTTAAGAAATAGCTTCATTTAAAAGAAATTATTAAATTCACTTAATTAGAATGAAGGATTGGTTTATATTTATACCGGCATTAAATTTATGTTTGTATAAGGTGAACAATTAAATATTTGTTTATTATAAGCATATATTTATTTTATATAAATATAAGCAATTAAATATTTATATGTATATTAAATTTTAAAAATTTACATATTAATCTTTATTACTATATAAATAGTTAAATGGTTATGCTTTTCTATAGATGTTTATATTCAGATTTGTGCATATATAAATAATTCATCAAATAATGACACAATTTTAAATTAATATTTAGATATTAATTAAATATTAACTATAGAGCTTCTTAATATTTATTTATATGTTAATTAAAAATAATTATTATTTATAATTTTAAATAATAATTTTATTTTTAAACTTTATTTTGTTGAATTATTTTTCATTACTTAGATGTAATTGGATTATATTTACAATTTTGTCATATTCATTATAGCTATCCTTTATTTAAATTTTATCCTGTGACTTCATGGACACTGCTTGGCCTCTTGGCACCTCTGCTGAGCAGAGCTGGATAAAAATAAATTTTTATTTGCATGAATCATTTTAAAATTTAATTTTTTTTCCCATTTCAATTTTTAATGGAAATTTCATTTCACTATCCAAACTGCCCCCTGTTTATTGTACTGCTTAAGTACTTGAAAAGTAAATAGAGCAGTTCTGTGGTTTGCAGTGTTTAAGGGCAGGCAAACCACTAGCAGAGCATGAGCCAGCAGGGACATTGTTGGAGCTGGTGCTGGCTTAGGACTGGATTTTTGGGAACTCCTCTTGTGGTGGCCAAGGGAATATTTCCCTCAGTGGGATTTCTCCCACTGTATTTGATTGCAGTGTCCAGGGGGAGTGAGGGTGAGGAAGTGGGCGAACAGGTTTTGCTTGCAGTGTGTAAATAAAGCAGAGCCCCAGAGTGTTTGCTCAGTACATGAGTTAATATCAAACAAAGTTCCCAATCTCATAATTCCGCTGTTATCTTCTCTCTCTATGGGTCATTTTAGCCAACTGACTTTCAAAATGTTCATCTGGGGTTTTGTAAGAGAATTTAAGTTCCTGTTGAGGTAACATTTGACAGCAATTCCACTTAAAGATAAACTATTTTAAGTTTGTTTTGTTCTCTAAAGCTGTGTCAAGAGCGGTTTAGATTGGATATTAGGAAAAGGCTCTTCCCGCAGAGGGTGCTGGGCACTGCCCAGGCTCCCCAGGGAATGGGCACAGCCCCGAGGCTGCCAGAGCTCCAGGAGGGTTTGGACAGCACTGCCAGGGATGCCCAGGGTAGAATTGTTAGGATGTCTGTGCAGGGCCAGGAGCTGGAGTCAATGATTCATCTTTGTGGGTCCCTTCCCACTTGGGAGGTGCTGTTGGGAAATTAAAATACTTTCAGTGTTTTCTAATGCACAAAAATTTACGCCACGCATGTGAGTCACAGGATTCACATTTTCTGACTACAACCTGTGTAGTATTGTTTATTCTTCCGGTTTACAAAAAGAAAAAGGAGTGAAACACAAGCCTAGTGACTTGTGGTGGTTGATGGTGACAGAGAATCTCCCCATTGAACAGAGTTTTCCTGGCAGCTCCTTCTAAATGATGGTTTTGCAAGAACCTGGTTTGGTGTAGTGGAAGGTTACCCTGCACATGGCAGGATGTCAACAAGATAAGTTTTAAAGTCCCTTCCAACCCAAACCAGCGATTCCATGAATTTGCTGTGGTATCAGTCCTTCCCCGGTCCCCTGTGTCACAGTGATGCTTATATTGCTTTTCCTCTGCACTCCAGTGTTAGTCCCTGTTCCTCTTCCCATGCAACCCTTCCCACAAAGGCTGTTTGTCCCTCTGAACCCCAGCCCCGTCTCTATTCCCGGTGTGGTTCTTGCTGTGCAGGTTATCTCCGGGAGGGATTCCTGGCGGTGCAGCACGCGGTGGACAGGGCCATCATGCAGTACCACGCCAGTGCCAGCTCTGCCAGCCTGCTGGAGAACATCACCGTGGTGGTGCAGCGCTTCCCCTTCCCTGCCTATGTCAACGACCTCTTCCTCCTGGCCATCCAGAACCAGCTGCCCTTGCTGCTCATGCTCAGCTTCACCTACACCTCGCTCAACATCGTCCGTGCCGTCGTCCACGAGAAGGAGAAGAAGCTGAAGGTGAGAGCTGGGATGTGCTCCCCTCCCTCTGCAGCTTTTCCCAATGGATGATGTCTTTAGTTTAGGAACAAAATCCGTGCTGGGTGTACAGCAGGAGGGGGAGATGGCAGAGGATTAGCAAGCCCCGAGGAAGAATGTTGCTAATCCTGCTGCCATGAGGAGGCTGGATTCTCCTTGCTGTGCAACCCGGGGTGCTGGATCACAGGGATGGTGTTTCTCCTGGGCTGGGAGAGAGGGCAACATGTCTGGGTTCCAAAGTTTGTGGATTCAAGAGTTCAGCCTGTTTGAAGGAAGGTTTTTGCCTTTTGTGCATGTGCTGTGGGGGCGGCTGGAGCTCGGCCATGTGGTTACAACAGCAGGGCTTGGCTTCCCCCAGGCGTTGGGTGTCCTGGCCTGTGCTGAGTGGCCCTGGTGGCACCACTGGCACCCTGCTCTGGGTTTGGGCCCAGCTCCGCTCTCTGGGAACTCCTGTAGTGGTGGCAGCCCTTGTTTGGGGAGGCTGGGGACACCATGCCATGCTGGTGGCTGGGCAGGACCACTCTGGTGGTGCCTGGGGCTGCCAGCTCTTTGCTTGTGCCACGGGGCAAAGCCACCTGTGCCTTGCCCCAGCTGTGCCTGGAGAGTGTGGGTGCAGCCGTGGGTGACACCGTGACCTCCCACAGGAGTACATGCACATGATGGGCCTCAGCAACTGGTTGCACTGGAGCGCCTGGTTCCTCATGTTCTTCCTCTTCCTCCTGGTGTCTGTGTTCTTCGTCACTGTGCTCTTCTGTGTCAAGGTGAGCGTCTGTCCCCAGGCCACAAACCCTGTGCTGCCAAGGCAGAGGGATGACAGGGCCACTCTGCCATGGGACTGTCCTGATGTCCTAGGGCTTCTCCAAAGAATTTGGGAATTTGGGTTTCCCAGACTGAAATGGGCAGTGCTGCCCCACAGTTGCACCCATGGCAGGGGTGACTCCCCCCAGAGGAAGGTGGGGATTGGAGCCCAGCGACACGGCATGCAGAGCAGGACCACCCTGCTCCCACAGCCTCTGCAGGGCCTTGAGCTCTCCCCTCTGCAGGTGCCCACCCAGGGGAAGCAGGAGGGGGCTGTCTGTGTGTTGGCCAGGATGTCCCCTGCCCTGCAGGCTGCATCCCACGAGGGCAATCTGTATTTCCTCCCTCTGGAGTGGTCTGGGAGTTTCGGGGTGTTCTCACCCATCTCAGGTTGTCTCCATCACTTGGAGAACATCAGGTCTGTGCTGCTAAAGCCACGGCTGCCTCCAGCAGCTCTGGGCTTCACAAGATTTTCTTGGCAGGTGAGCGAACAGGGAGCGGTGCTCACCAACAGTGACCCCACCCTGGTGTTCACCTTCCTCGCCATCTTCTCCATCTCCTCCATCTCCTTCAACTTCATGGTGAGCACCTTCTTCTCACGAGGTGAGTCCCCCCACGCTGCCTCCTTTTGTTACTGACCACTTTGACTTGTGGAGGAGGCATTTCTTCCCATTTTTGGCTGCATTTTCTGCACAGTGTGTGGCAAGGGATGTGGGTACTGTTGCTTCCCAAACCAGAGCAGGTCCAAGGGCTGGAACCCCTCTACTCTGGAGACAAGCTGGAAAAGCTGGAGGTGTTCACCTGGAGAGAAGGCTCCAGGGAGAACTCAGAGCCCCTTCCAGGACCTAAAGGGGCTCCAGGAGAGCTGGGGAGGGACTTGAGACAAGGGCCTGGAGGGACAGGACAAGGGGGAATGGTTTCCTACTGCCAGAGGGCAGGGATGGATGGGATATTGGGAAGGAATTGTTCCCTGTGAGGGTGGGGAGGCCCTGGCACAGGGTGCCCAGAGAAGCTGTGGCTGCCCCATTCCTGGCAGTGTTCAAGATCAGGCTGGATAGGGTTTGGAGCAACCTGGGGTAGTGGAAGGTGTCCATGCCCATGGCAGGGGGTGGAGTGAGATGGTCTTTAATGTTCCTTCCAACCCAGACTGTTCCCTGGTACTATGACCAGCTCATGTCTTAGGGCCTCATCTGGCTGGCTTGACCCCAGATTCTGCTCTGGGATGGGTGGGGGGCTTCTGCAGTTGCCCTCCATGGGGTTGGGGTTGGGGTCAGGCTTCTGCCTTGCTGTGGGGTGTGGGCGTGTCCTTGTCCTGCCCCCACATAACTGCGCTTTGTGCACAAATCTGGAATGTCCCTGGGTGGGAAGCTGGTGAGGAGTGTGGGTGGCATCACCCTGACGTTCTCCCTCCTGCTTTTCCCTGTGCTGGCAGCAAACGTTGCGGCTGCCGCTGGCGGCTTCCTCTACTTCTTCTCCTACATCCCCTACTTCTTCATCTCGCCACGCTACGACCTGATGTCCCACAGCCAGAAGCTGGCATCCTGCCTCATCTCCAATGTGGCCATGGCCATGGGGGCTCAGCTCATCGGCATGTTTGAAGGGAAAGGTGAGCAGGACCATCTGTTCCTCGGGAGAGGAGCATCCCCTTCCTGTCAGCCTGATTTTGTGGTGGGGTGGGACTGGTTTGGTGAAGAGACATTGGAGAGAAGAAGCAATTTCCTTCTTCTTACTAGAGCTGATTGCTGCCATGCCAGGGCTCTCCAAACTTGTGCCTATGCTCCTGGGCTGTGCAAAATGCCACCCTCACTTCAATTACCAAAGGAATTCTGTTCTAATGGATGGGAACCATTGTGTTTCCTCCTTCACGATATATATCCTTAATTTCTTTAATTTAAAAGAGTCTGTTGTTGGTTCCATGCAGAACCATGCATTTACTAGGTGTGGCAGTAGCTCGGTGGCTGTAATGATTGGAGGGGTGATGCTGGAGAAGGGATTGTTTCTTCCCAGGCAGTGGCAGAGAATGGCATGGAGGGATCATCGTGGGGTGGGGAGCCTCGAGGTGCCAATGCCTCTTTTCCCTCCATCTGCAGAGGACCATAGGGCTGTGCAGATGCTCCTGATTAGGGAGCGGTGAGCTGGCAGAGGGGCTGCTCTCTGCCAGTCCTGGAGAAGATGATCCTCCTGGGGATACAGAGATAGCAGTGTCCCATGTGCCTTGCAGGGACTGGCATCCAGTGGAGGGACCTCATGAAGCCTGTCAGCGTGGATGACAACTTCACCTTGGCCCATGTGCTGGGGATGCTGCTCCTGGACTCGGTGCTGTATGGCGTGGTGGCCTGGTACGTGGAGGCCGTGTTCCCCGGGGAGTACGGTGTGCCACAGCCCTGGTACTTCTTCCTCACGGTGAGCACTGCTTGCACCCCTTCCCTGGGCTTGAGGGGCATCACTTGGGACAGTCACCACTTCTGTGCCGTGCAGTAGGCCAGTTTGATGGGTGAGGGTGGCACCACCTGGCCTCCAAAACCATGGCGTCTGCAGCATGTCCTCACTAAAGGCTGATGCAGCTGTAGCTTTTTGCTGTGGATGAAGGTCGTCTTGGCTTTAAAGCTCTCTCCCAGCACTTCCTGGCATGCAGGGTGTTCTTAAATGTCTCCAGGCACAAGCAAAAGTATTAGAGAGAATCCCCAGGTGGAAGCAACCAAATCCAGCTATTTGACACCCGTGTCCCACTGCCAGCCACCACGTGCCAGGGGGTGGGTGACAGCTGTCACCCCCTCAGCTGAGCCACCCTCGCTCAGCCGAGCCAAACACTTGGCGTCACCCTCTGCAGCTGCACGGCTGCAGACAGAATATATTCTGTTTGGAGATGGATCCTTTGTTATTTGATAGAGAGGCTTTTCCTTCTCCCTTCCAAATTCCTTATCTCAGAGTGGTTTCACTCCAACATCTCACTCCCTCTTGCAGTTAGACCAGGAAAACAGAGATGCAGCCATTGACAAAAGCTGGTTTTGCATCCAGGAGTTATTGAATTGTTATTCCCACTGGGATTTAAGGTCCCAAAATTTAGTTTTATTCCTAGAGAGCCATGTCAATAAAAAGGGGCTGTAAATGCAGCAGCTGGACCCCAGGCTGTATTTAGTGTTTCTCAGGGGTTTTGGAGGGGGTGGTCATCCATGGGTTCTCCTGTGCAGGATGATTCTTCCTGAGTGATTTTACTTCTCAGTGGAATTTCTTCCTGGAGATGAAGATGCAGAAAAGCTGCTGTGTAAGCAAAGGCAGTCCTGCTGTAAGGGAGAGATGGGGGAAGGCAGGAGGACAGGAGGAGCTGTTCCACTGTGTCAGCCCTGCCTGCTGAAAATGTTCTGGTTGGTAACTCCCAGGCCAAGGAGAGCAGTCTGGGAGATCCTTGGGAGGTGTCTGTGGGAGGAGGAGAGTGGCCAAGGCTGGGATAGAGAGATGGGCTCTGCCTGTGCCTGATTTCTGTCTTCCCCTTCCTCCATCAGCCCTCGTACTGGTGCGGGCGGCCCAGGACTGTTGTGGGGAAAGAGAAGGAGGAGGAGGAGGACCCTGAGAAAGCCCTGAAGAGTCAGTACATTGAGGAGGAACCAGCTGACCTCGTGTCAGGCATCAAAATAAAGCACCTGTCCAAGGTACTGACTGCTCAGCAGAGCACAAACACACCATAACGTTGGTTTTGTAAAATCGATTGCCTGCAGGCAGCTTCTGTATCCTTGTGCTGCCCTGGGGCTGGGTGTGGCTCTTCCCCAGAGCTGGCTGCATTTTGTGGTGGGATGAAGTGCTGCATACTTAGAGATGCAGTGACATCTGTACTTAACTTGTTGACATCTGAATTTAACCTGAATTAGACCTGTTGTCTCCTGGTAACACCCCCTGAGCATCCCAGGCTTTGCCTGCTGGATAGAACTGAGGCACTTGCCTGAAGCACAGCACCAATTCATGGACTTGATCTCCACAGGTCTTCAAAGTGGGGAACAAGACAAAAGAGGCAGTGAAAGACCTGACAGTGAACATGTACGAGGGGCAGATCACCGTCCTGTTGGGACACAATGGTGCTGGGAAGACCACCACTCTGTCCATGCTCACAGGTAGGAGTATCCTGCTTCAGGAACTGATGGCTTTACCCTCAAAGAAGAGCAAGACCCTGTCTCTGAGGGCAGGGAGGGGTTTTTGATCTTCCTTGGAGCACCTTCAGTTTCCTAAGCTATTGGCTAGGAGTTCCCGGGTAGTGAGAGGGAGATGGAAGGAGAATGGGGGCGTCCCTGGTCAGCACTCCACAAGAGTGGGATCAGCCAGTGGGTGAAATGACAGCCAGGTTTTGTGCTGGAGAGCTGTGAGAAGAGACTGGACCTGCTGTAGGGTTGCTCTCTGTAGGCTTTGCCATGGTAACACAGATAAGGTGGAACTGGTGTTTGTCATTCTTGGTCTATTGGGCTCCAGGATACCTATTTTGGCAGGATGGACACAGTGACCTTTGATGGTCTTCTGCTGTTCTCTATTGCTCCGAGCTGCTCCTGGCAACTCAGGAGGCTCACGGGACATTCCTGGAACTCTGCCCTGGCCCTGCCTGGCTCTCTGCAAGGCTCAGAACCATGTTTGACCTGCCTGTTCCTCTCCTTTCTGCACTGGTGGCCCCGTTCCCACCTATGGGTACCCTGCAGCCCATCCTGTGGGCAGGAGGAAGCTGTTGTATCCCAGCCTGAGCACGAGACAAACTTGCTCTGCTTTTTGGCAGAAAGCTGGCAGGGGGGGATGCTCATCAGGACCCTCCACATTTCCACTGGCTCTTTGCCACTGAGGCCACCCTGAGCTGCTGTGTGCTGCTCCCCACAGGTCTGCACTCCCCGACAAGCGGGCAGGCCTACATCAATGGCTACGAGATCTCGCAGGACATGGTCCTGATCCGCCGCAGCCTGGGGCTGTGTCCCCAGCACGACGTCCTCTTCGACAGCATGACAGTGGAAGAGCACCTCCACTTCTACGCAGGGGTGAGCCTGGCACTGTGCAGGGAGACAGCCCTGGGGGAGGCACCTGGGCTCCTGGAGGTGGGGAAGTGTGGTGAGATATATCAAGTGGGTCCAAAAATGGTCAGAGGGTGGAACACCTCTGCTCTAGGACCAGGCTGGGAGAGCTGGGGGTGTTCACCTGGAGAAGAGAAGGCTCCGGGGTGACCTTGGAGCCTCTTGCAGTGACTACAGGGGTTCCAGGAGATGGATTTTGGATAAGGGCCTGGAATGACAAGACAAAAAGGAATGGTTTCACATTGAATGCAAGGTTAAATGGGATATACTGAAGAAATTCTTCCCTGTAAGGGTAATGAGGCCCTGGCACAGGTTACCTGGAGAAGCTTTGGCTGCCTCTGGATCCCTGGAAGTGTCCAAGGCCGGGTTGGCCAGGGCTTGGAGCACCCTGGGATAGTGGAAGATGTCCCTGCCCATGACAGGGCGGTTGGCCTAAATGATCTTTAAGGACCCTTCCAACCGAAGCTATTCTGTGATTCCATGATAAGCAGAACAGCCCTTGCATCCTCTTCCCACCTCATCTGCAGGCTGGTGGAGGAGTGGAGAGTCTCAGATAGCACAACTCCATGCAACCACTCCCAGCAGCTGTGCCAGCTCCTGCAGGGGTGGGCAGGGGTCCATCTCTGCTTCCCCACTTTCCTGGCTGTGTATGGAGCAGGGAGTTTGGTGGGGTTCGGCAGCCCTGCAGGTGAGCTCATCCCTCTCTTCCCATGTCTGGCAGCTGAAGGGATACCCAGCCTCCAAGTGTCCTGAGGAGATCAGCCACATCCTGAGGATCCTCGGCCTGGAGGACAAGCGCCGTTCCCTGAGCAAGGCTCTCTCCGGGGGCATGAAGCGCAAGCTGTCCATCGGCATTGCCCTCATCGGGGACTCCAAGGCAGGTGGCTTTGCTGGGGCCAGGGCAGGTCCTTGGGGTGGCTCTGAGGCTGTTCCTCGTCTGTGGTGAGCCAGTGGAAGAAACAAGGACAGCAGCGAGCGAGCAGGAGCATCCCCACTCTGAGGATCATGTCCTGAGGCTCTGCTGTCTGGTAGCTGCTCCCCAGATCATTGCTGTGAGGCCAAGGCTCCTCCTGGGCTCTGAGGTTGTCCCCTCCTGTGCTGCTGGGCCTCCCTCAGCCCTTTCTGACCTGTTTCATCTCCTGGGTGCAGGTGGTGATGCTAGATGAGCCGACGTCGGGGATGGACCCAGCCTCCCGCAGAGCCACGTGGGATCTTCTGCAGCAGCAGAGGAGCAACAGAACCATCCTGCTGACCACCCACTTCATGGACGAGGCAGACCTGCTGGGGGACCGCATAGCCATCATGGCCAAGGGCGAGCTGCAGTGCTGCGGCTCCTCGCTCTTCCTCAAGCGCAAATACGGTACGGGAGCAGAGAGCAGAGCAGGCTGTGCTCCGTGTCTTCTCCTGGCCAGGGAGGAGCAGGAGGGGTAGAGAGAGCAGGGAGGGGATCCATTGCTCCTTGCCTGATGGCTGGTTGCTCCCCATCCTGCTGTTCAGCCTCTCCTGGGGCCCATCCCCATATTTGCTCTTGCATCGTGTCCATGTCTGGTGCATCCCTCTCTGTTCCAGCCCCCTGCCCAGGCTGGGCTGGACTGGGACTGACCCTGCTCTCCCTTCTCTTGTGGCTCCCCCAGGGGCAGGATATCACATGGTGATGGTGAAGGAGCCCTACTGCAACCTGGGGGAGATCTCCCGCCTCATCTGCCAGTACGTGCCCAATGCCACCATGGAGAGTAATGCCGGGGCAGAGCTGTCCTTTATCCTGCCCAAGGAAAGCACACACAGGTAATGACATTGTCCTCTGTTGCCCCTCCCTGGGGGGTCCCCTTGCCCTCACACACTGTCTCACAGGCTTGCTGGAAGGGGGAGCTGCTCCCTGCATCAGCACTGGCCATGGAAAATGGGATTCAGTTCCTCCTGTAGTGCTGAGGGTGGCACACATGAGACAGGATGTTCTGGCTCTGAAATCAGATCTGTGGACCCAGGAGGTCAGGGGAGCTGATTGTCTCCATCTGCTCTGTTCTCTTGAGACCCTTCCTCCATTGCTCCTCCCAGTCTGGAGGCACCAGCAGGAGGATGTGGAGCTCCTGGCACAAGTCCATGGAGGCCAAGAGCTGGAGCCTCTCTGTTTTGGACCCAGGCTGGGAGAGCTGGGGGTGCTCCCCTGGAGAGGAGAAGCTCCAGGGAGAGCTCAGAGTCCTGCCAGGGCCTAAAGGGGCTCCAGGAGAGCTGGAGAGGGACTGGGGACAGGACAAGGGAGAATGCTTCCCACTGGCAGAGGGCAGGGATGGATGGGATATTGGGAAAGAATTCTTGACTGGGAGGGTGGACAGGCCCTGGCACAGGGTGCCCAGAGAAGCTGTGGCTGCCCCTGGATCCCTGGAAATGTCCAAGGCCAAACTGAATGTAGTTTGGAGCACTCAGGGATAGTGGAAGTTGTCCCTGCCCATGGTACGGGGTGGAATGAGATGGTCAGTAAGGTTCATTCCAAACTCAAACCCTGTTGTGTTTCCATGATTGTGTGATCACTGAGGCACAAACGAACAGCCAGTGGAGGCCAAAATCTGCCCTTGGGGACAGGGGCGTGCTCAATACCACAGGTCGCCCTGGGGTTGGATGCAAGACTCCAGCCAGCTGCAGGACTGATGCCCAGAGGGTCTTTACCCCTGCGTGCCCCCTCCCACGAGTGTCAGTGTCTGATGTCTCCCTTCTCTGCTCAGGTTTGAGGCCCTGTTCACGGAGCTGGAGCAGAGGCGGGAGGAGCTGGGCATTGCCAGCTATGGCGCCTCGGTCACCACCATGGAGGAGGTGTTCCTCAGGTAGGTAGAGGGGTGGCCAGTGCCCGTGTGCTTTGGTGATGTCCAGCACTGCCCTCTGGGGCACTTGTTGGCTTTGGTCTCTTGGCTTTGGCTTCCCCCGCTCAGAACAGCTGTATCCTGCCTGCATCTGTTTCATCACCCGCTTTCCCCCCTGGCACAGGGTTGGGAAGCTCGTGGACTCCAGCATGGATATCCAGGCCATCCAGCTGCCTGCCCTGCAGTACCAGCACGAGAGACGCTCCAACGACTGGGCCGTGGATGACTCCAGCAGCCTGAGCGGCATGACGGACATGACGGATGACAGCGGGGCGCTCATTACTGAAGACTGCTCCAGCATCAAGCTCAACGCCGGGGTGAGTGCTGGGGGTCAGTGCAGCAGGAACGGGGAGGGGACATGTGAAGGGAGGGGTTTGAAGTAGGTGGAGCCTCCCCCAGGGTTGCTCTTGTTGTGTGTGGTTTGGAACACTGAATTGAAGTTCAAGTTGGAATCTGCATTGTTAAGACAAATGATTTTAAGGGTTAGTAGGGTTACTTTTCATGTTAATCTTGGGATCTGAGTTGCTCTTTGAGGTGATCTAATGTGGTTTTCCACCTGCCATTTTTCCATCATTGGGGTTTTCCAGAAGGAAGATGAGAAAATCCATCTTCCTTCCCTCACTAGGCTTGTGTTTCACTTCCCTGGCAGCCCTTCATGCCCTGCTGCTTCAGCACCTGTGATCAATATCCCTTGTATTCTCAAGGGCACATCTCAAAGGCAGAGGGGAAGGAGGATGTTTCTGGGTTTGAAAAGCACAGAGGGTGTTTGCAAGGGCTGGGCTGGACACTTGCAGGTGCTCACCCGGTTGCTCTGGCTGACACCTGCCCTGTAGTAATCCTCTTTGGGAGCCTCAGCTGCTGGGAGGTAGAGGAAGGTAAAGATCATGGCTAAAGCTGCTTTTAACACCTGAGATCTCAAAGTGACTGTGACTCGTTCAGAAGCCATGGAGTTGGATGAGCTGGAGCTGGGCGGCTGCCCCGCTAATCCCTTGATAGGCTTAGCTGGAGAGGAGGCTCTGCTGCGGGCTGGCAGGTGCACAAAGGATGGCAGTGGTTTGGGGTCATCTTCCACATCAGCTGCATGGGGTGACACGTGCAGAGCTGGCAGGGCTCACCATCACCTGGCCTCTCCCCTCGCAGTTCTACCTGTGCTGCCAGCAGTTCTACGCCATGTTCATGAAGCGGGCCATGTACAGCTGGCGCAACTGGAAGATGGTGGCGGCGCAGTTCCTCGTGCCTCTGATCTTCACTGCCTTCGCCCTCATCGTGGCCAAGACCTTCCCGGGCCCGCGGGACTCGTCCCAGCTGCGGCTGACGCTGGAGCCCTACGGCCAGACCATCGTGCCTTTCTCGGTGTCGGGCGCCGCGGGGCTGCCGCAGCGGCTGGCGGAGCAGTACACGGAGCTGCTGGATGCCCAGCGTCAGTCAGCGCTGGAGGTGCTGGGTGAGGGCTCAGGGAGCACCCCTGGCGCAGGTGGTGCCTGGCAGGGTGTCCAAAGGCCACTGGTGGGAGTGGTTTAGGTCCCAGCTGCGGTGTAGCTGATGCTTTCTTGCTCGGGAGTGTGGTATCATTGGCAGGACCTCTCCTCACCTGAGCAGAGCTGTCTTCTCCATAACCCCGTGTTTGTGGCCACTGGAACAGGCCCCGCAGGGAATGGTCATGGCCCCAGTGCTGCCAGAGCTCAGCGAGCTTTGGACAATGTTCTCAGGCGGGATTGTTGTGGTGTCCTGTGCAGGGCCAGGAGTTGAACTTGATGATCCTTGTGGGTCCTTTTCAACTCAGGAGATTCTATGGATGTGTGTTTCTGTGATCAGGACTTGGGTGGGCCACCAGGGCTGAGTCTGCTTGGGGATCTTTTCCAGTTGGCCTCAGTTAGCTCTGGTGTGATGGAGCCTGCCTGTAACAGCAGTGGTGTTTGGCAGGTGGGCTGGAGGAGTACCTCATCTCCCGAGCCTTGGAGGAAGGAGGAGCCTTCAACGAGCACTACATTGCAGCTGCCTCCTTCGAGGGCGCCGGGAACCGCACGCTGGTCACGGCGCTCTTCAACAACCAGGCCTACCACTCCCCGGCCACCGCCCTGATGCTGGCCGACAACGCCGTCCTCAGGGTGCTGGCAGGCCCCAACGCCTCCATCACCGTCACCAACTACCCCCAGCCCCGCAACATCACCGAGAAGGCCAAGGACCAGCTCATGGAGTACGTGTGGTGATGGCACAGGCTCGCTTTCCTGCTAGGGCTCCCACGGGTGCAGGTTGCCTTGCTTGTGCTGGGGTCAGTGGAGAAGCCAGGCTGGAGCTTCTTAGACCCAAATGTAGCTGTGATTGCACTCAAGAAGTCTCTGTAGCAAAGCTGTGGAGATGACTTCCCTGCTGAGCCTGTCAGCCATGTAACCACATCTACATCTCAGGTTGGCTGTTCCCCTCAAGATACTGGATGGGGTTAGTTTCTCCTGGGTGCTTGTAGCAGGGGAGGCCATGTGGCCATGCTCTTTACAAAACCCCACATCCATGGCCAGAGGGGCCATGTCTGGGACTTCACCGAGGCAGGCTGGAGGTTTGTGGTGTGCAAGGTGGGCTGTGCCTGGGGGATGGTTGTCTCCCTTGAGTGTTTCTTCAGCATGTTGGCAAAGTGTAGCCTCTTCAAGAAGCCCGGTGTGGGTGTGCTGGCCATAGCTTTCTCAAGAGTGGCAGCAGAGAGGCAGGTGCTCTGCTCTCTGTGACCAGAGACAGGACCCAAAGGAATGGCTGAAGCTGTGTCAGGGGAGGGTTAAGTTGAAAATCAAGAAAAGTTTCTTCCACCAAAGAATGCTGGGGCACTGCCCAGGCTCCCCAGGGAATGGTCATGGTCTCAGGGATGCCCAGGGTGGGATTGTTGTGATGTCTGTACAGGGCCAGGAGCTGGACTGGATGATCCCTGTGGGTCTAACTGAGACTATTCTATGCTGTCCCTGTGTACCCTCAGCATTGGTTTGGTGAGGTGTCCCTGCCCTAATGTGTCCCCCTGTCCCCACAGAGGCCAGACTGGGTTTGCCATTGCTATCAACCTGCTGTATGGAATGGCCTCGCTCGCCAGCACCTTCGCGCTGCTGCTGGTCAGCGAACGCGCCATCAAGGCCAAGCACGTCCAGTTCGTCAGCGGCGTTTATGTGGTCAACTTCTGGCTTTCTGCCCTGCTCTGGGACATCATCAACTTCCTCATCCCTTGTGCTCTGATGTTGGTGAGCCACCCCTGGCACCCCAGTGCCTTCCTCATTGGTGGGAGTGCTGGGCGCTGCTCCTCTGGGATGTGTGTGGGTGCAGGGAGAAGGACAGGGTCACTGGCATTGTCTTTGTAGAAAGGACCTGCAAGAAAGCTGTGCCTTGGTCCCGCTGGGAGCTGGACCATGGCCAACCAGCTGGGGCAGTGTCCTCTGGCAGCTGAACACTGCTGTTGGGACTAGAAAATACTAAATCCATGGGATCTTGGAGAGGAATTCCTCAGATCTACCCTTCTGCATCTCAGTCTGCAGAAGGGGCCTCCCCTGGGGACAGCCATGGGCTGCTGGTAGGACCCATCTATGAGGAGCTGTCAGGGTCAGTGCAGTGCTGATATTACCCTGGGCCACTGGGACAAGGAGACATCACCTGAGGTCAAGCCAAATGTGCCTTCTCCCCACATTGCTGTGCCCCAGGTGATATTCCAAGCCTTCAACGTGCAAGCCTTCACCCAGGACAGCCACCTCGTTGATGTGATGCTGATCTTCCTCCTTTATGGCTGGGCCATCATTCCCCTCATGTACCTCCTCAGCTTCTTCTTCTCGGTAGCAGCCACAGCCTACACCCGTCTCACCATCTTCAACATCCTTTCGGGCACCGCCACCTTCCTCGCTGTCACCATCATGAGCATCCCAGGTGGGTCACTGCCCTCTGTACCTGCCCAGCCATCACCAACAAGGTCCAGCCCCCAGGGGGGCTCTCTGATCCCAGAGCTGGCCCACAATAGCCATAAAACACTACAACGGTTCATTCTCACTCATTAAATGTGACTAAATATTTGGTTTCCCTCTAAACGTGGCAGTAGCGGGGTTTTTTCTCCCAAACCAGCAGTCTCTAATCCATTGATCCACCTGTTCTCTTTCAGAGCTGGGCTTAGTGGATCTCTCCAAAACCCTGGATAAAGTTTTTCTCATCTTACCCAATTACTGCTTGGGCCAGTGCATCAGTGACTTCTACCAGAACTACGAGTTCATTCAGTTCTGCACCTCCTCTGTTGAAGCCATCTTCATCTGCAAGGCCTTCAGTGAGTCTCTACATCCTCACCTGGCCAACCTCCACAGCATCACTGGGGGGTTGTGTGGGGTGGGTGGTAGAACTGGGCAGTGTCATGGGGCCTCTGCCTGGGCAGTAGCTGCAGGTATCATTTTAGAGCAAAAACTGGGCAGCATATTACAGCATACATAGGAAAACATTCCTTAACTGGACCACCTTACTCATGATTTGGAAGAAAAATGTGTGCTAGGGGAAGTTTCAAAGATGAGTAAAGAAATCCCAATCCAAAGATTTGTGTCCTCTGCCTGCCTCCACTGGGCATCTTCTGCCAGATCCACTCCAGACCCAAATCCTCCTGTGGGAAGCATTGGAAAGAGCTGTGGGCATGGGGCCAGTGTGGCAAAGCTTTGGGTTCACAGCCTCCTCTGGAGTTTATCTGCTTATTTGCCCCTCCCCAGAGTATGGATTGATCCTGGAGTTGATTTTATTCCATCTTTCAGATATCAGTTATCAGATGAACTACTTTTCCTGGGAGACCCCTGGGATTGGGCGGTACCTGACCTCCTTGGCCATCCAGGGTTTCTCCTTCCTCTTCCTCCTCTTCCTCATTGAGGCAAACCTGCTCTGGAGACTGAGAACTCTGGTCTGTGGCATCTGCAGGCGGCGGAAATGGGTGAGTGAAGCACGTGGGAGGGAGCTGCACCCTCCAAGCCCAGCTCAGGAGTCCCTGGGAGCTGGGCTTGGAGGGCACCTAAATCCTCATCACCTAAATCCTCTTCCCAGGGAGCATCCCTGGAGCTTGGAGGAGCCAATCCTGTTAAGTGTATGGATTGGCAAAGGGAGTGAGGCATCCCCTGCCAGGGCTGGGGACACTGGAGGAGCCCATTCATCCCCCAGCAGCCAGGTGACGCAGAGTGTCTCTTCCCCCTGTGTTCAGGTGGCCCTGCTGAACAGGGTGTCTGTGCTGCCAGAGGACAGGGACGTGGCAGATGAGAGGAAGAAGGTCTTGGAGTCACCACCAGAACTGCTGTCATCTCTCAGCAGCCCTCTGGTCATCAAGGAGCTCACCAAGGTGGGCGAGTTGACCTGAGTATCCTGCTGCCATCTGAGCCGTGTCCTCTGGGGCTGGCAAAGCCACCGCCGCCTTGATGTGCCATCGGGTACTGACACGTGGCTCGTGTGTGCTCTGCTCCAGGTCTATGACAGCCGGGAGTCCCTGCTGGCAGTGGACAGGATCTCCTTGGCCGTCAGCAAGGGGGAGTGCTTTGGTCTCCTTGGCTTCAACGGAGCGGGCAAAACCACCACCTTCAAGATGCTGACGGGTGACGAGAGCATCACATCGGGGGACGCCTTTGTGGATGGCCACAGCATTCTGGCCAACATCAAGAAGGTACCCAAGGCTGCAGGGGGCAAGGGTGGTGTTGCAGACCATCCTGTATTTGGCTGGGCTGAGCCACGTTGCAGGTGCCTCCAAGAGGACATAGCTGCAGTTCCAGAGGCAGAGACAGTATCCTGGGGACATTGTGTCCTTGGCTGGCTCAGCTGTCCATTATCTGGCCATGTGGAAGCAGTCTCCACTGGGATTACAGATATGATAGAAATGGAAGCCAAACCTGGTGAGGGTAGCAAACACTTCATCAAAGGGTTTTTATCTCCATAGTTGGAAATGTGGAAAATATTGAAAGATAGTGTCTAAAATGAGTGTATCAAACCTTTCCAGACCTCTGCTAGGGTTGTCCTTGCTGGGAATTGCCCACTCCCTTTGGAAGGGGAAGAGATGAGCAGGGGTTAGGCTTTCGGTCCAGTTCTTCCTCTACCACTGTCCCAGATATCACAGAATATTCTGATTTGGGAGGGGCTCACAAGGACCATCAACTCCAACTCTTAAGTGAATAGGGATCACGGACAAGTTCAGACATGAAGAACATTCCTTGAGAGCATACCCCAAATTGATTCCTTCCCTGAAACCGCCTTCTCTCATGCTCTTGTCCCTGGAAGCAACAAGGACATGGGGGAAGGTACCAGCCTCCACAGCGCTTTCCTTCTGAGAGCCTGGGCATCCCAAAATGGTCCCTCACAGTGAGGAACCAGCTTGGCAGAGGCATTGAGAGCCCACCCAGTCGCTGTCCAGAGACACATCTGTCCATCCATGTCAGCCCAGCTGAAATGCTCCGGGGGGCATTTCCCTTTCATTCCACCCATGGTTGCCATCACTCTGAGGCAAACCTCAGAGAGGAGCAGCAAAGCCAAGCCAGGCACCTGCGGGTGCTCGGGTACCTGCGGCTCGGAGCCCCGGGCTGATGGCCGCGCGCTCCTCTCGGCCCAAGGTGCAGCAGCGGATCGGGTACTGCCCGCAGTTCGACGCCCTCCTGGAGCACATGACGGGGCGCGAGACGCTGAGCATGTACGCGCGCCTGCGCGGCATCCCCGAGCGCTACATCGGCAGCTGCGTGGAGAACATGCTGCGGGGGCTGCTCCTGGAGCCGCACGCCGACAAGCTCGTCAGGACCTACAGGTGAGAGCAGGCGTGGGCACACCGCCGCCCCTCACTGGCTCTCTCCCCATTCCTCGCTCCCGTTTGCAGCTGAAGGTTCAGCTGAATGGAAACTTGGTCGTTTCCAACCTTAATGATTCTGTGGTTCCTTCGCAGCGGTGGGAACAAGCGGAAGCTGAGTGCTGGCATTGCCCTCATCGGTGGCCCCCCTGTGATCTTCCTGGACGAGCCCTCCACTGGCATGGACCCCGTGGCCCGGCGCTTGCTCTGGGACGCAGTGACACGGACACGGGAGTGTGGCAAATCCATCATCTTTACCTCTCACAGGTGACACTTACCTGGATAGGTCTTAGCATGAGAGATCAGGGACAGTGGTGGGATCCAAGGGATGGGACACATCTCCAGGGCCTGGTGGGTGGGCATACACTGCCTGCAGCCAGTGGCTGGCTTTACCCAAATCTCCCTCCTCTAAGAGTCCAGAGAGAAAGGAATACACCTCCAGCCACTTCCCAGAAGCTTCTGCTTCTTGTCCTGGTGCTTACGTGCCCAGAGAAGCTGTGGCTGCCCCATTCCCGGAAGCATTCAGGGGCATGCTGGACAGGGTTTGGAGCAGCCTGTTCTGGTGGAAGGTGTCTGTGCCCATGGCAGGGGGTGGAACAAGGTGAGCTTTAAGGTTCCTTCCAACCCAGACCGTCCTGGGATTCTCTGAACGAGTCCTCTCCTCCCTGCAGCATGGAGGAGTGCGAGGCGCTGTGCACACGATTGGCCATCATGGTGAACGGGCAGTTCAAGTGCCTGGGCAGCCCCCAGCACCTCAAAAGCAAGTTTGGTAGTGGATACACCTTGCTGGCCAAAACCCGGAGTGAGGAGGAGGGTGAGCTGCAGGCCTTCAAGGCCTTCGTGGAGAAGACTTTCCCAGGTACCGTGAGCTGCTGGAGTGGTTGCTCCCGGAGCAGGGGCAGGGTGCTGGGTGTGAACCCAGCACCTTCCCTAACACAGAGCCTCTCCCTGCTCAATTCCCCAGGCAGTGTCCTGAAGCACGAGCACCAGGGCATGGTGCATTACCACTTGACCAACAAGAACCTCAGCTGGGCACAGGTAAGAGGGCACTGAGAACCCTTCTGCCCCTTCCCATGTTCTTGGTGCTTTGCTTTCAATGGTGCATCCTCCCCATGCTGCATTACACTGTGGGAATGTGGCATGGCTGGGCATGACTTCCCTGTGCTGGCACCTCCCTGCTCCTGCCCCTCAGCTCCAGGAACCCCTTGGCAGTGGCTTCAGATGGTGCCACATAGGCACCATGTGGTCCCACCGGGCTGTGGGTGGTGGCTTTCCCCAGCCACTGATCCAGAGGGATCCTAGCTCAGGGACGCCAATCCATAAAAACCCACAGTATAGATACAGTATGTAACCCTCTGCATACAGTATACAGAGTTATGTATAGAGTATACCTAGTATATCTCTCTGTATATACTGTCTACATGTACATTATCTATATGTAAATACATGTATACTATAGAGATATTCATAGTGTACACATAGTTCTTATATGCGGTATCTGAGTGTATATATATATATATATATATTTATATATCTGTACATTACATGCACTGGATGTAGTGTATATCATATACTGTATATTGTAAATATACAGTATATAATATATACTTGACAGTGTATGTGGTATTGGTAATACTCTATACAGATTATATACTCTGGAGTATATACTCTTTATATCAAGTAGTATATAGAATATATATAGAGAGTATAGAGAGAGTATATAGTATATATATAGAGTATAGAGATTATAATAAAACTATGTATAGAATTATATAAAAACTAGAGTGAGTTTATAAATATGTATATTATATGTAGCTCAATATAAAAATGATGTGTATGCTAGATACAAATGATTATGTATAGTGTTTATAGTATTATAAATGTTATTTCTATATTATATAAATATTTTGTATATATAATGTGTTAGCAGAAACCTCGGGCAGGAATTCAAGCCCAGATATGTGTGTGTGTATATATATATAAAATACATATATAGTCATATATATATGTATGTATTTATATATATATATGCATTTATCACATATAAATGTGTAAAACAATCATATCCATAGCATATGTTTTTAAATGGTGTCAGATACTCCTGGCTTCCCCTCACTCTCCTGCCGGGGAAGGTGTCATTTTCCTGTGTCTCCCTGGAGAAAAAAGCTTTCTCTGCTTTCCCTGCCACCCCCTGGAGGTTCCCTATCACAGCATGGTGTTCCCTGTCAGAGCCTGGAGCTCCCCCTGTGGCCCTGGGAGTCTCCTCCCGCCGAGCCATGCTGCCTCGTGTCCCTGCCTTCCTTCCCTTGCAGGTCTTTGGGGCCCTGGAGAAAGCCAAAGAGAAGTATCGCTTGGAGGACTACTCCGTGAGCCAGATCTCCCTGGAGCAGGTCTTCATGAGCTTCACCCGCTTCCAGCACTACACAGAGGACAGAGGGAAATGAGCCCCCGGTGCCCTTCGTCACGGACTGCCCCTCAGCCTATACATAGTATATATAGAGACAGTAATTTATATATTGGCGTGTCTTCAATACTGTAGAAACGTAAAACTTCCCACCGAGGGGTGCGAGGATGGCAGCGCTCCTGCCGCTGCCACCGGCTCTGGGTGTGTGTGAGTGTGTGTGTGTGTGTGTGCATGTGACACTGCCACTCTCCAGCCTTCTTCCATCCATACAGCAAAAAAATTCCACCCAAAAAAGCCTGGAGAGCTTGGATGGGTGGAGAGGGGTGTTGGACTCGGGTTGGCAGAGGAGGAGAGGGATCCCCTCTGCTCTGCTCTTCCCTGCCCATCGCTCACACCCGCGGGACGCTGCCCCGTGCTCCTCACCCACATCTCTGTGTTGGTTGGTGGTTGCTCGTGGTTTTAGCAGGAGGCTGTCACATAGCTCAGATCCAAACCCTCCTTGGGGCAGCAGGATGTGCTGGGATTGCCCCTGGGAGCACTCTGTGTCCAGCCAGGGGGAGATGGCTCAGCTCCTGTCTGGCATGGGAAAGAGGAGGCCCTGTCTCCTTTAAGGGCTTGGGAAAACTGTCTGCTTGCCAAGCCTGGCCTGAGGAGCTGGCTCTGGCCCCAGCTGTGCAAAGGGAGCAGCTGTGGTGCCAGGAGCTGGCACTGGGTGAGAGGTAGCAATAGAGCAATGCCAGAACTCAGCCCCAGGAACAGCACGTGATGGGCATGGCTGGGGAGCCAGAGCTGGAGGCAGTGAGGGGCGCCCAGGGACGGGTGAGAGGTGCCACAAGGTCCCAGGGGACACTGTGGGTTGAGTGAGGGGTGCTGCAGGGTCTTGGCTGCGCTCTGTAGGACGGATATGAAGTGTCACAGGGTGTCACAAGGATGCTGCTGGCCTCAGTGTTGTGCCCATGCAGGGGTTCTGCCAGCAGCATCACCCCACACTGTGCAGTGCAGCCACAGGACCAGTTTGAAGCCAGCGACGCCCTCGCTGTGCCCGTGTCCTGCAGAGCTCACCTTTTACACCCCACACAGCTCCAACCTGACCATATCTGTCCTGCATCCCCCTCCTCATCCCCTCTGCCCCTGACCAGGCTGTGCCAGCAGCAGGCAGGGAGCAAAGGCCCTGGCCTGCCCCTGCCTGGCTCCAGGATGCTGCTGGTCACCAGCATTGCCCAGTCTTGCCTGGGCCCAGCTGGAGGAGGCATCTCCTTGGAGTTTCCCAGTGACTGGGTTGGGGTTTTTTTGTTTGTTTGTTGGAAATCTGTGTTGATTCTTGTCTGTCCTTAATTAGTCCCTGTGTCACCTGGGGCAGCCCCTTGGAAGCTGCCCCATGATCAATGCAGAGCTATTTGCACTATAGTACTACACACAATTGCACATAATTAATATTTATAGCAAGGGGGGCTGATTCCCTCCCAGTGATTGCATTGTCAGGGGTTTGGTTATATTTTTGGGTTGGGTTTTCATTTTTTTCCTTGTGACTGACCATTTATTCCTGTTCCATTTCTTCCCTTTGCTTAATGTTGTTCAGATCAATGGTGCATCATGTTACTAAGAATTCCCCCAGATCTTAAAGGTGTGTGTTTTTATTAGTCAGCAGCCAGCTTAGACACTTTGGAGTTGCTGGCAGGGAGGGATTGCACCCTGGGAGCATCCTGGTGGGCAGCAGAGCCACCCACTGCCAGGGCGCCATGCAGGTAGTAATCCCAGCACCAGCAACTTTCCCAGGAAGGGAAGAAAAAGGGAAGATGCTTTTTGCTGGGACGGTGAAGTGCTGCAACTCCCAGTTACTGTTTTCTGGAAAGAGAAGTACAGCAAGATGTAGTAGATCCTCACAGGCTTGTCCTGCGATGAGAAACAGTGGGAACATGGAGGTTTCAGGGGGTGAGATGCAAAAGTGCCACAGGCTGGCAGTGCCCTGAGCACAGCAGCAACAGTCCATGTGCTGTTGGCTCTGGTGCCCCCTGCAAGGCTTGGTGCTGGGTGGGGACACAGAGGCAGCGTAACCCCCACACTGCCCATGATGCCAGGGCAGAGCTGGTGGGAGAGTCCATGGCCCCAGCCCTCCATCACTCTGGGGCCACCCTGGCCTAAATGAAGGAAGTGCTGTGGAAGCAGCATTTCCCTGTCCCGGGGGGCTGTAGGGGCAGGCACTGCAGGCTGTGCATGGTGCTGCTCCTGATTTCAGTCACAGCTGCAGTGCCAGGTGTGCCAACCCGGGGCAGGCAGCAGGACCAGGAGTGCTCTGTGGGCAGGTGCCAGGGGCTGCTGCTGACACTCTCTGGCCTCCCAGCTGGGAGAAGCAACACTGCTCCTGGGCAGCTTCTACTCCCCACTGGCTGCAGTGTGGTTTTTGTTCCCATCATAGGAATAATAAAGATGATTTTTTTTTCCAGCGGGTGTTTCCTGGCCTCCTTTGGATTCAGACTCTATTCAGCCTGTGCTGACCTCCTGCTCTCTGCTTGGGCAGAAAGACATGGGGGTAGAGGGGTGTCCTACAAAACCAGAACTAGAAAAGCTCAGTCTGACTTGGAAAAGCCCAGCAGCTGAGGAGTTTTTTTTGTAGAAGCAGAAGTTGGGGTCCCCATTCTTTTTACCTCAGGCAGCCACAACTGTCCTCTCTCAGCTCTCCCATACAACCACAGGTGAGGAGGAGACCTCGAGCCCGGTACTCAAGATGCCTTTTGGCCTCCATGGCAGGGGGCAGCTGGTCCTGGCACTCCCATTCCTGCAGCTTTGCCCACCTACATGCTGCAGCCCAGCTCTGGAGCACAGCCAGAGTGCTCAGCCCCCGTTGCAGATGCCCAAATGCCCCCCCAGCCAATCCCAAACATCACCTAAGGCAGCACCAGCCCCTGGCTGAGCCCCAGGACATGAGGCAGAATTGGTGCAGCTGCAAGGAAGAGGAGTTCCAACCCCGTGAATCCAGAGAAGCCAGGTTCCCAGTGAGCCACGGGTCAGCCGGGCGCATCCCCTCCAGGACACGATGCTGCAGCCCCTGCTCCCCCTCCTCCCCATGCCACGAGCGCAGCTCCACGGGCAGTTTCAGCGCTTTATTGTCGGGCGGTCCTGCTGCAGCTCCCCCCGTGCTCCCCGTGCTGCAGGGGGGAGCCGCTCCCTTGTCCCCAGCGTGGCACTGCAGTGTCCCTGGAGCTGGAGGCTGCAGGAGCTGCAGCAGTCCGAGAACTGGCACTTAAGGAATCCTGGCTGGGGCTGCACGCTGCTCCTCTGCGGGGCACGGGGAGGGCGCGTGGCCGGGCATGGCTGTGGTCCGGTCCCTCTGGGCTGGCTCACTCCACTTTGGGCATCTTTTAAAAACGTGGTTCAAGAACACCACCGATGCTGGGCTGTCACCAGCTGCTCGCAGCTTTGTTTCTCTTCTAAAGAAACCAAACGCAACCTTTTCTTCCCTTTTATGAGCCGTTCTCGATTTTGGCCAGAAATTGCTGCGCCCACCACTCCTCCAGGTCGATGGGAACAAAGTCTGAAAAAGAAGGGAGGGAGAGAGGGGAATAGCTGGAGCAGGAGCAGAGCTCTGGGTGCCCTCTTCCAAACCCCAGAAAAAATGACCACAGAATCACAGAATTTCCTGAGCTGGAAGGGACACAGGGATCCTCCAGTCCAGCTCCTGGCCATGCACAGACACCCCAACAATCCCACCCTGGGCCTGACATCTTTGTCTAAACACTCCTGGAGCTCTGGCAGCCTTGGGGCTGTGCCCATTCCCTGGGGTGCCTGTTCAGTGCCCAGCACCCTCTGGGGGAAGAACCTTTCCCTGATATCCAATCTAATGACACCCCCAAGCCTCCTCCACCTCTGTGCCATGTCCCCAAAAGGCCAGACTGGGTGTACAGGAACATTCTCTTCCTTGGGGAGTTCTCAGCTGCTGCAAGAACCTGCAGGCTGCTGACTCCGGGTGCCACCAGACAAGTGTTGTCCCCATGCCCAATTGTTCCTGCTGGCCCCAGGAGAAGTGGGTTCCACAGGTGCCTCCTTTCTCTCCAGCATGATCCTGAGCCCCTTGGTGGCAGGAGAAGGCCTGAATGCCAGAGGAGTCAGCAACAGAGTGGAACATCCAAGGGACGCAGTGCAACATCCCCACCACAGTGCCTGGGGCCAGCTGTCTCCCCCCAGCACCCCCAGAGTGACCCAACCAGCCCCTCTGGCACGTCCAGCACTGGAATCCTCCTTGTCCTTCCACCACAGCTCTGTTCAGATGCAGACTGAGCCCACAGCCACTCACTGCACCCCGAGCCTGATGCACCCCAAAGTGCCACAACCACTGCCCACTTACTTTTGAGTCCGGGGTTGGGGGTTTTCTCCACATACTGCACGGGGCCGCAGGCGCTCTCCCCGCTCCGGCTGCCGTCCAGCTGCTGCTCTACCTGCTGCCAGGCTGGGGAGAGGAACAAGCGCTGCATGGGTTTGGGATGGGGGTCCCCAGTGTGGGGGGCTGTGGGACAGGAGCAGGAGGTGGAGCAAAGGAGGGCAAGCCCCCAGGCCGGGGACTCCATGCCTGCCACCGATGTCCCCGGCATGGAGGGACTCCATCTGCTCCAGCTCCCCTGGGTGCTGCCCCAGGGACCCTCTGCCCTCACCTTCATAGACAAAGCGGACATTCTCCTCGTGGGCCAGGGTGTAGCATTCTTCAGGGGCTGAGATCTGCTGCAGCAGCAGGGGGGGTCTCTTGCCGTTCACTCTGTTGAAGACGAGTTTCTGCACTGGACTGTGGAGGAGGGAAGCAAAGGGGGATGAGGGCACAGGCAGCTCTGCGCACCCCAGCAAGAACTGGGGTGGCTCAGGTGTCCTGGGCTCCCCCACGGTGCACACACTCACCCACAGCTGTGGTCACCCAGCCTTGTCCTCAAGGACTGGGATGGAAAGGGACCCAGCCCCCAGGGGCAGGGGATTCTGACACAAGAGGGGTGCAAGGGGAGCTCCCTGGGGAAAAGCACCAGCTGCCCATCTCCCACCCATCCTGCCATCTAGCACCAAGTGCAGTCCCTAAGATAAAGAATCTGCCACTAAAATTGCAGGAACATGAGGAAATGGAAGTGAAATCCAGTCAGGTACTGGACAGGGGATGTGCCATCTTCTGCAGATCAAGCACTCAGGTTCACTGGAACAGCTCTGGCCCCAGCATGGGGCACACAAGGCGCCCCAGGACTGGGATGTTACATTCTGAAAAGTACGAGCAGGTCAGGCTTCCTCAGAGCTGGGATGCCCTCTGCTGAGGGGCACTTCAACCACTCCCTGCCTGGATGCAGCAACCCCCACCAGAGCTAAAGGAAAAACTTGGGATGAGACTTGGGAGCATGTTCAGTGCAAAACTCCAGTATTTTGGCTTTTCTGCCCAGCTCCAGGGCAGGACACGTCTGCAACAGCCACGTTCCTCATGGGACAAAGTCTAAGAGGCCCTAGGAGTGGGTTTGGAGGGCAGGAGAGACTGGGAGCAGGCAGCTCCTGCAGATCTGCAGGCAGGGGCTGGGGAGAGCAGTGACATTGTAGCCCCCACATCCAGGGGCACTGGGCAGACAGGAGGAGGGCAAGCATGGCAGAAGCCACTCCAGTGAATTCCAGAGATCCTGGAAAGCAGAGGGACTTGGCGGGGGAGGCTCATCCATCCACTTCTTGGAGCTGGAGAGGAGGTGCAGAAACAGCGGGGTCCCACTATCCTGTCTGGGTGTGCTGTGACTCCAGCCCTCAAGTTTGGAAAGAGTCTCCTTAGGGGTCCCATCACCACCCCCCAGCCACTGGAATACCCCACAGCACCCAGCCAGCAGCTCCAGGTATTGCTGCGGGACACAAATTCACCCAGCAAGTGTCGCCCTTGCTTTTGGGGCAGAGGGGATCGCCAGCTCCGCGTGGGCTCCGCGGCCCCCGTGGGTGCGCGGCGCGGCCAAGCGGGCGGGCCCGGCGCTGGCCCCGCCGCCCGGTTTGTGCAATCGGGGCCGGCGGCGGGTGGGGGTTGCGCCAGCGGCTCCGCCTCTGCCCCGCACCGGGACCCCGCCGCGCCGCCTCCTTGGCGTGACCCCCTGGGCCCACTCCCCGAGATTTTTGGGTACGGCCCGTGGGAAGGAGGGGGACCGGCGCTCCGGTGTGTCCTGGACGCGGGGCTGCCCCGGCACGCGTGCACAGAGCTCCGCGGGACGCGTGCGGGCACAAGCAGCGCTGAGACCCCCGGGGCGAGCGGCACCGAGCGGAGAGCCCGCGTCCCCTCCCGCGTCCTGCCAGGCGGCCCAGCCGTCCCGTTCCCCTTCCCCTTCCCAAGGTCAAGCGGCGCGGCCGCCCCAGCGCCGGTCCCCGTCCCAAGGTCAAGCGGGGCTCACCTGGCGGGGGGCCACGGGCCGGGCTGCGGCCGGCCCCGCAGCTCGCCCAGTTTGCTGCTGTCCACCGCCTGCTGCGTGGGACCTGCGGGGAGCGCGGGGCGTCAGGGGGCGGCGAGGGTGGCAGCGAGCCCCCGCGGCCCCGGCCCCGCGCCCCCCGGTACCTGTGCGGCGCTGCGTGGCGAGCTTGCTGGGGCCGCGCGTCAGCGTGTACATCCTGCGGGCCCCGGCCCACGGCCCTGCCGCCCCTGCCCGAGTGCCTCAGGTGTCCCTCACCGGGCGTCAGCGGGCTTCGCCGAGCCAACCTCCGGGCACGCCCCCGCTTGAGTTAAAGGGAACGCGGGGGAAGCGGTGGGACGCGGCGACAGCGCGCGGCCGCTCGGGGCCGCGGGGGACACGCGCGGGACAGGCCGTGGGGACACGCGGGAGGCGTGCAGGGACACACGCGACATGTGTGCTGCGTAAGGGACGTGCCTGGGTTGTGGGGACACGTCGGGGACACATCGGGGGCGCGCGTGGGGATTAATGGGGACACGCAGGATGAAGGAACATGCACTGGAGACAAGCAGGGCGCATATGGGGACTTCCATGGGACACAGAGGGGACATGTGGGACTCGCACAGGACGCACAGAATGCACACAAGGGACATTGGACCGTGCGGGGCTCAAGTAGGGGAAAGGGCACAAGCAGGCACGTGGGACACAAGATGGCACAGACGCGCAGAGGACACGGGAGTCACGGGAAACTCGGGGGGGACCGGCACGGGGACATGCAGGAGACAGGACACTGGAGCCACGGCACACACAGGGGACAGACAGGTGTCATTCCTGGACCCCGGACAAAGGACCCAGGCAGGGAAAAGTGAAGGGGCGCAGAGGCAGGGGCTGAGGTGCCACCCCCACGGGGACAGCGCCGTGAACAGTCCCGAGCTGCACGTCCCATGACCAGCGCAGGGAGCCGGGGCGGGCAGCCGCGTCCCGGCCAGCGCCGTAACCTTTGGAGCGGGGACGTCCCGCCAAGGTGTCCGCACGTGGCAGGAGGTGCAGACCCAGGACACGACCCCGAGCTGGACCCCGGCCACCCCGCAGTGTCCACCGGCCGCCCCTGTGGCTGTCGACAGCACCCAGAGTTTTGGGGAGAGATCGTGTGATAAACACGAGGGTGACCTTCGCCTTTCCGCCACGTTGCCCCGGTAGCGGCCAGCGAGGGAGGCGTGTAAGAGGGTACCTCCCATAAAAGCCCAGCAGCGCCTGACCCTGGTGGGTGCCAGGCAGGGGCAGACGTTTTGGGGGTGTGCATCCACTGCTGTCACCCCCAGCCCTGTTATTGTGCCTAAAAACAACCCTGACCCATGGGATGTCACTACTGGCATGTAACGTGCTGGCGGCTGTGCCTCAGTTTCCCCGCAGACCTGCCCGGGGTTTCTAAGTGCCTGTTGGCGCATCCCTGACCTTTTCCACGCTTGGAAGGCCTGAACCCCTAATCCTTGTGCTCTAGGTGGATCCCTCCGGACCTCCATCACCGGTGACTGCTGTCGCGGGAAAGGGCGGGTGGGGGTCCCCCCTCGCCTCCGTTTTCCTGGGGTGCCCGCGCAAAGCCTCGCTTTGTCCCTTTCGGGGGTGCCGCTGCGTGGCGGCGGAGCGGCGGCGGCCGGGCCGGGGTCCCGCGGGGGCGGCAGCTCCGAGGGGCGGCGGGAGGCGGCGGCTGCCGGCCGCGCCGCTGGTGTAGTGGTATCATGCAAGATTCCCATTCTTGCGACCCGGGTTCGATTCCCGGGCGGCGCAGTTTTCTTTTTCCTTCCCCTGCCGTGGGGGCTCCGCCCGCGGCGCGGGGCGGGCCGGGAGCTGTAGTTCCGCCGCCGGCCCGGCCATGCAGGTCCCGGCGGCCGCGGAGCGCAACAAGGGCCCGATCCTGGCGGTGCTGCGGGAGTGCGCGGGGAGCGGCGCGGGCGCGCTGCGGGTGCTGGAGGTGGGCGCGGGCGCGGGGCTCCACGCCGCGCACTTCGCCCGGGCGCTGCCGCAGGCGCGCTGGCAGCCCTCGGACATCGACCCCGGGGCGCTGCGCAGGTGAGCGGGGCCGGGGGTCCCGGGGGGACGGGGACCCCGGGGGCTCCACCGGCACCCCTTCCCACGGACCATGGACCCGCGGCCCCCGCTCTCTGCTCCCCATTTTATTTATTTATTTATTTATTTTATTTCGGGGATTTTGGGAAAACACCAGCGTCCGACTCTCCTGCAGCCCGGGCTCTCCTGCTTAGTGCTTTGTTCCCTCCAGGAGAACCCCGATATTCAGCTCTTGGATGAACTGGATGCATATTTTTTCCCAGTAAAGGCCTACTCAGCAGTGGGCCCAGGCTCCACGATTCTTTTATTTTTTCAGGAAAAACCCAATAACCGACTCTCCAGCAGCCCAGGCTCCCCCACTTGCTGCTATATTCTTTCCAGGAAAACCCCAATATCCTGCTCTCAGATGAGCTTAATGTTTATTTTTTCCC
Organism: Lonchura striata; assembly: GCF_050655825.1. Lineage (NCBI taxonomy): Eukaryota > Metazoa > Chordata > Aves > Passeriformes > Estrildidae > Lonchura > Lonchura striata. The sequence goes on along the minus strand of NC_140716.1, from coordinate 15,659,640 downwards.
AGCAAATACCCCCTTGGACAGTCCAGACTCTCTGGCTTGATGCTTTATTTTTTTCCAGGCAGACCACAATATTCAAGTCCTGCCCAGCCCAGGCTCCCCAGGTCAATACTCACTATATTTTCTTCAATAAATCCCCAATATCCAACTCCCAAACAATTCATGCTTCCCAGCTCCCCAGCTTTATTTTTCCCAGAAAACTCCCAAAATTCAGTTTTCCACCGCAGAAAAATTATTAGCCTGGTGGGGAGGTGCTGGTACCAGCCCCTGTCCAGGAGGAGTTTGGTGCTGCCCACCCAGCAGCACCCACCACCCTGGGTAAAAATAATCTCCAGGCTGGGAGGCTGCAGGAGCTGAGACCTAGGTGGTGAATGTGCCAAAAAGGACATAAATAACAGCAAAATCAGGAGGTGCTGGTGCAGTGGTGCCCGTGGGGTGCCCCACAAGGGGACGGTGCTCCAAAACTGGGGAGGTTTGGCCCTGGGGCCTCTGTGTCCACATGCTGCTGGTTATCCAGGCACTCCCAGTTCTCCATCTGGCAGCTGCAAGCAAAGGGCTGGGCAAGGAGCCCCAGGCTGTGCTGCACCCACGTCCCTTTGTGGGTGTTCCTCCACTTCTGAGAGCCCACGCAGGGCTTTGTCCCTGCCTGCAGCACCTGCTGGGGGGCACGGGGCACCCGGCTGGGCCTGAGGCGGGGTTTGGTGCCCACAGCATCGCTGCCTACGTGGAGGCCGCAGGGCTGCCCAACCTGCTGCCCCCCATCCTGCTGGACGTGTCCCAGGGCTGGGAGACCTGGGGGGGCACCCGGCCCGCCTCCCTCGACCTCATCGTGAGCATCAACATGATGCACATCGCAGAGCTGCGGTGCACCGAGGTGAGCAGCCCTGACAGCCCCTTCCCCTGCCAGGCCGAGGGGGCTCCCAGGGCGTTCCCAGCCCCCTGACCCGGTCCCCGCCTCTCGTTCCCCAGGGCCTGTTCAAGGGTGCTGGGGTGCTGCTGAAGCCTGGAGGTGTGCTCTTCACCTATGGGGTGGGTCACCTATCCTGGTGCAGGAGCATCCTGGGGGTGCAGGGTGCCAGAGTGGATACTGGGGGGCAGGTGGGAGGGCAGCTCAGGGGCTTGGCTTCTGGGGGTCTCTGCCTTTTCAGGCACATTCTGAGAACTGAAAAGAGCAGTTTTGGAGGAGACAGATCCTGTCCTCCCTCACCTCATCCAAAGCAGGGTCTGGGGGTGCCTGCAGTGGGTGACAGGACTCACAGTGCGTGGCGGGACTCCCTGGGGGCTCTGTCTCTTCCCGCTTGGCTTCTGTGCTTGGTGGGGACACAGCAGTGTCCGTGGAACCGGAGCTGGGGTGGAGGAGGAGGCACAGGGTGGCTCCTGCCTGCAGCTCCAGCTGTGTCCCACCAGCCCTATGCCGTGGACGGCCGGATCAGCCCCCAGAGCAACGTGGACTTCGACCACAGCCTGAGGCAGAGGTAGGAGGGGGCTGGGGAGCTCAGGCTCCTGGGAGCCCATCCCGTCCTCTCTGTCCCCCCCTGCAGCCGCAGGAAGCTCCCTCCCAGCGTGGTCCTTCAAGATAAGCCACGCCTGAGGGCAGCCCCCCAGCCGGGGGTGCCCCTGGTTGATGGGGCTGGTTTGGGGCGGGGTGTCCCCGGGGTGACCCGCGCCTCCCTCCCCGCAGGAATCCCGCCTGGGGGCTGCGGGACACGGCGCTGCTGCAGGAGCTGGCTGAGGCCAACGGGCTGTGCCTGGAGAGGATGGTAGGTGATGGGCGCTGGGGGGCTGCCCGTGCGGTGTGCACCCCCGAGCCCGCTCTGTGCTTCCAGGTGGACATGCCGGCCAACAACAAGAGCCTGATCTTCCGCAAGCTGTGACCTGCCCTGGCGGCGCTTCCAGCGCCTCCCAGCGCTGCTGTCCCCACTGAAGCCTCCTGCGGTGTCGCTGTCCCACCATGGCTGCCACTGGGGCTGGGGACAGCAGTGATGGGACAGAGCCCCACTCACCCCAGCTGGGGCTGACTTGGCTGGAGGGGGGGGTCCATCTCCCCTAGTGCCCTTGGAGCTCCCTTTGCAGTGGGGTGCCCCAGCCTGGACCACAAGAGCCAGCACAGCTGCTGTGGGGGACACAGGTGTGTGTGGGGTGGGGGGACACAACACCCGTGGGCATGGGGGAGACTCCTTGCTCCATTTCCTTGGAGGATCTTGTGCTGGTGGTGTTCCCCCTGCCCCCCTCCCCAGGATTGTGCTGCTGCCTCCGCAATAAACTCTGTGGCTTTGCCCCCCATGCCCCAGTACCTCCCTGATGTTTTCAGCACAAACACTGGGGTTGGGTGTCCCCAGTTCCACCTCCAGCACCAATGAAAGGGCCAGGTCCAGCACCCCGGGGTGTTACACTGGGCCCAGAGGCTTTGGTGAAGTGGGAAGATTTTATGAGTGGGGTGGTCCCAGCAGATCTCCCACCCCTCTGCAACCCAACTCAGTTCTCGATTGCTGCTGGACAGTAATTGGGGGGGGGTCACACAGTGGGGGGAACATGCGGCAGATAAATTACAGTGGAGGTGGGAGCTGGTCTGGGGCTCAGCATGGGGTTGGGGGAACTACATGACAGTGGTAACCTCTAGACACAAGCGCTGGTGCAGGGGCTCCCTCGGGCTGCCCCCTCCGTGCTGGGTCTGCAGCTCCCCCCCAGTCAGCACATCCTCACTCTCCCCTAGTCCTGGAAGCGGTTCAGGAGGTCGCAGGTTTTCTTCTCCATCAGCTCATAGATCTTCTTCACCCGTTTGTCGTTGGCCGCCCGGACGTAGCTGCTGGGGTCCAGCGTGGCCATTCCATCGTGCACCTCGCCCATGATGATCAGGGGCCCGTCCTCCGCCGTCATGTTGGGGCAGGGGCAGCTCCAGTCCATGTCGGTCAAGGTCACCTCCAGGTACTTGATGTTGAAAAACTTGAGGCCCATCTTCTCATCCTTGAGGACGTCCTCGAGAGCAAAGCGGGCTATGCCGGAGTCCTGGTCCTCCACGATCTCCATGAGCCGCCCCACGATGGCGAAGTCGCTGCGGCAGAGGCTCAGCACCATCTTGCTCTTCAGGCGGCAGGCCTTGCACTGCAGGCTCTTGGGGAAGGGGCACACGTCCTCGCAGGTCTCCTTGCTCTCAAAGTTATTGGTGTTGCCCTCGCAGCCGCCGTAGACGAAGGAGTGGCACTGCTTCAGCAGGTGGTTGTACGCCCAGCGCGGCTCCCAGTTCTGGCAGGGCCCCTGCACCATGGGCAGGAGGCAGGTGGGGCGGGCGCTGCCCAGGCAGGCGGCTCGGCACTCCTCGTACGTCTCGAAGTGGTTCCTGTTGGCCCCGCAGCCGCCGTAGCGGAAGGTCAGGCAGGAGCCCTGCTTGGCGTCAAAATGCCAGCGCACCTCCGTGGCCTCGCACCGCCGCCGGTCCGGCTCCTTCAGGCACTCGGCGCTGGGGAAGGGCTGGGGGCTGCCGGTCCGCGGGGTCCCCCCCGGCTCCCGCCTGAGCACCGACAGCGGGAAGTCGGCGCGGAGCAGCCCGGCGGCGTTCCGGGCCGTGCAGGTGTAGATGCCGGCGTCCTCGTGGCGGGCGTTGTAGATGACCAGCTGGCCGATGTTGGTGACCACCACGTTGCCGTACATCTGGTCCGGCCGCATGATGAAGTTCTCCTCCCGCTCGCTCTGCTTCTCCCAGGTGATGTCGGGCTGCGGGCGGCCGCTCACGTCGCAGCGGAAGCTGACGGTGCCGCCGGCGCGCACGGACTGGTGGAAGGGGTTGGTGTAGAGGGCGGGGGGCACCGGCACCTCGGGGCCGGCGCCCGGCGTGGGTCGCGCCGTGGTCTCCTGCGGCACGGGGCTGGTGTCGGGCCAGGTGAAGATGTGCTTGCAGGGCACGGTGGTGAGGCGGGTGCCGCGCAGGCACGCCTCGGCGTCCATGTAGCACTTGTTGTAGTAGGTGAGGCCGTCGGAGGCGCAGGTGAAGTTGGGCTCCTTCTCGCAGCGGTCCTTGCACTTGCAGACGGGCTGCCCGTCCCAGATGTCGCAGTCGGAGCCCTGCTGCGCGCACACGAAGCTCTCGCAGGAGGCGGCGGGCGCCACCGCCAGCGCCGGAACGCTGCCGTCGGCAAAGCGCGCGGCCACGCAGCTCCGCAGCCCACACACGTTGGTGCAGCACTTCTCAAAGTCTTCACAGTCCTGGTCGGGGAGGGAGAAGAGATTGCGGGGGGAACGTGGGGGTCACCGCTGTGCTGGGGCTGTGGGTGCTGTTCCCACCTCTGTGGGACTTTCGGGCGGGCAGGTGTCCGCCGCACAGCCCTGTGCACCTTCAGCATCGCTGGGCTCCGGCTAAGAGCCGGACCTCCCCGGCACATCTGCACCGGCCCCAGCCCACCCTCAGCACCCCCAGGATGTTTGGGGGTGCACCACAGTGGTGACGGTCCCTTCTCCCCACGGCAGAGTGCAACTTGCCCTTCTCAGCTTTTGCTGGCCAAGGGGAGACAGAACGCATACAGACGAATTGTGAAGGAGTCTCCCCTCGGGGTTCGGACAGCCCTAACCGGGATGGGGTTGCCTCTGCTCAGCCTAGTGGAGCTCAGAGCCAGGGCTCTCTGGGATGGACAGCCTGGTCTGTGGGTGGGCTCGGGCCCTCAGGGAAAAGTTGGGAGACCATTCTGTCCTCGGCCTGATGGGGTCCGTGTCCCAGCACACCCATTCCCTTCATCCCAGCCAGCCTTTTGACAAGCTGGAAGCATCCTGGGGGTGCACAAGGAGGGTGTTCTGACCGTGGGACACGGTCTGAGAAGGTGACATGAGGAGGCAACGAGCAGTTTCTCTGCCTGTGGGGGACTGGAGAGCCCAGCAGACCGGAGGGGTTTAGGGGGCAAAGCTGCAGCAGGGCTGAGCTCGTTGCTCTGAAACAACTGAACCGGCTGTGCCACCCAGCACAGGACCCACACCCCAGATCACCTCCTTCGGGGTGCTGGGGATGCTCCCCAAACCCTGTTACCGCCCGCCGCCCCCGCAGCCCCCTCGCTCACCTGGTCAGCCTGGCACTCCCGCTCGCAGGTGCTCTGGGCGTCCACCCACAGGTTGGGGTTCAGCTGGTTGGGGCAGACGCCCAGGTGCCGCATCCTGCCCGGCTGCAGGCTCAGCCCGGCCGCCGCCGCCAGCACGGGCAGGAGCAGCGCGATGCCCGCGGGGACCCGCTGTCGCCCCGCACGCTGGCCGCGGCCCCCGCGCCCGCCTGTCCCGCGAGGAGCCATCGGGCCGCCCCGCACCAGCGGCCTGGCTCACTGGCGAGGGCTCGGGAGAAATCACATTCAGGACGGACGGGATCACGGAGAAGGCGGGCGGGCGGGGGGACAAAGAGTAGGAGGAGAGGACCAAACCTCTGTCCTTCAGCACACCCGGCGCCCGCCGGACCACCGGCGATGCCGCCCGCCGCCTCCATCCATCGCCGCCGCTCGGCTCTCGGGGCGCCGGGGACACGGCGGCAGTGGCGGGCGGCTCTCGGGGCTCAGTCCATCCCCGGCACGGCCAGCGGGGCGAGTGGGGTGGAAGGGGAGGACGGGAAGGTTGTAATCTGAATCCCCTCCCTTCCCACTGATGTTTCTGGGTGTTTGGAATGGGAAAGGCGCTGACCTCAGCCTCTAACCCCGGCGAGCCCGGCGATCCCTGGGCAAACACGGGGGGAGATCAAAGGCAGAATGCAGAAAGTCTCCAAAGAGGGAGAGTGGAAAGGGGGGGGCGGCGGGGGGTCGCACACAAAAACCCGTCCGGCCCACGGAGCCGAATTCCTGCAGAATGAGAAAACAGCCGGAGCCTGCGGTCCCCTCGGACGGGGCGGCCCGCGGGAGGTACGCGGAGCCCACGGAGGCCACGCTGCGGGCGGCCGGGACCCGGCTGGCCCGGGCGTCCCGCACCCCGCGGCGCATCTCTGGGCACTCACCGTGCCCAGGGTGCCGGCAGCGGGACAGCGGCACGGCCCCAGCCCTCTTTCCAGCCCGCATCCCACGAGCGCCGGGCTGCCGGCACAGGACCGTGTCTCGCCTGGCGGGGTGGGCGCCCACCCAGCCCCCCTGGAGGGGCTCCCCCAGCCTCCCGGGGCTCCCAGCCCTTCCTCCCCAATGATTTACAGCCAGGATGTTTCCTGAGCCACGCCAGATCCCGGCACATTGTGCTTGGGCTCAACCAGTAGGTCTCGCACCAGCCCAGAGCTGGCAGGAGCCGGCCTCGGCTCCCCGGCCAGATCCCCCTAATCCCCGATGGAGACTGACCTGCAGCAGGAACATTTCATGGCATTTTGGGAGCATTAACTCTTCTGGCTCTGGTGAGAGCCTCAGCCCTGAGGGGGGTTTGCAGCCCCTGTGAAACAGCAAATCCGAGGGTGTTTGGCCCCAGCGAGCAGCTCAGTACCTCCAGTCTCCCCTGTTGGGGAGCACATGGTGGAAGGGACAAAAAAAAGTGGGAGCCCTTTCTTTCCTTTTGGTTTTTTTTTTTTTTTTGGGGGGTGGGGTGGGGGGATATAACCCACCCCCACTCCAGAGCTGCTTTCATGTGTAATGGTTTGGTGCTCCTCCAGTCTGTAGCTCCTTGTGGAAGCCCTTTTGCCCCAGACCAGGTGATTTGGGGGACCCTCAACATCCCCACGCTGGTGTGAGCAGGGTGCAACCACAATGCTCTGGCACGGTGACCTCCAGGCAGTAGCACAGACACAGTGCTGTGATCAGCCACCCCTGCCCCTTCCCTGCCCAGGCCAGGCACCCCGGGGCCCAAAGCCCCAAAGCACAGTCAAGACTGTCACCAGCTGGCCATGACCATGCATGGGGAGGGCTGGAGTGTGTCCCATGGCTGTGCCCTGAGTCCCGTTCCACAGCCAAGCAGGCACCCAAGGGTCCATCCAGCTGCAGATGCTGACACTCATGGGGAGGCTGATATTCTGCAAACAGGGAATTGCATCAGGATAGCCCAGCCAGGAGCTGCCAGGGCCTGTACCCTGCCTGCCCTGGCAGCCCCAGACCGACCCAACTGGCCCCAGGCTCCCGCTGCCTGGAGATCCCTGATCCACAAACCCACAAACTCCAGCTGGGAAGCAATGTGGCAGATGCACGGCCCCTTGGTCCCCAGGGATGCAGCCCAGAGGCATAGGGCCACTTTGGGGTGTCCCAGGGCCCTTCCAGGGAGCTTGCTGCAGGAGAGAAGGGGAAACAAGACCTGGAGCCCAACTTCTGCTCGTACTCATGTCTTTGGGTCACTTTCAAAGATCCCAGACGTAGATGAGGGTTTTACAGTTCATCTCCTCCCTCCAAGACAAGGAGGCGGCTCAGCAACATGTCTTGAAGGGAAGGGTGCCATGCACGTGTCCCTGCTCCCAGAACCTGCTACACCCTATGGGCTCCTGCCCCTTCAATGCACCCGCGGGCAGCTGCACTCGCATTTTCAAGCATCTTGCAGTTGCATGAAGGTCACCACCTCTTCCCAGGCTATGTGGGACCAATCCAAGAAACCTCACATGAGAAAGGTGGGTGCAGAGGAACATAGTGACCGAAGAGCTGCATCATCCCAGAGCAACCTGCTCCCTCCTTTCTCAGAGGAGCAGAGAGCCTTGAAGCTGTCCCAGCCTTCGCAGGGCGCGCAGTGTTTTCCTGCCCGGCTCTTCCCAAGCAGACAGCTGCAGCCCCGCAGCCCCCGCTGCTCCGCCGTAATGGGCTCCGGCTGTCCCGACCCCACCTGAAACCACACACAGCCTTTGTTTCAGCCCTGGGAGAGGGAACAGACACTTCCAAAACCCCCTGAAGTAAGAGAGGGGAAAAAAGGGCTGTGTGACTCTTCCCTGACCAGGCTTTCACCTTAGCTCCAGGGTTTTCCAGGCTGCAGACACGATCTCATTTCCCCCTGCCCCCTCCCAGCCCCAGCAATTACTACTTAAGCTGTTAAAACAAGCGTGGCCAGTCTGGTACGAAGTGGAAAATCTGATCCTAGGGAAGTGAGAAGGCAGGGGAAAAGGGAGGTCAAAGGGGGGCGGGCTGGGAGAAGGGGATCAGACAAGAAGTCTCCCTCCACCCTAGGATCAAATCCCCCTTCTCTGGGGCTCCTGCTACCTCCAAAGGCCACTCTGGTGTGACACTGGAGCTCTGCGCTCCCTGCAGCATCCTCTCCCTTTCAGTCCCATTTGTCCCAGGACGGCTTCCAGCTCGCTCCAGTCTGGGCTGCCACAGCACTTGCTGCTCCTTCAGGATCACCCAGACCCAAAGAGGGATTTAGGGTTTGCTGTACTTGTCCTGTGCCCGTAGAGCAGGGACTGCTGGGGAGCGTGGCTTCTTCCAGCCACCCATGGGACCAGCCCTGTTGGAGATGAGTTTGTGTGTGTTTTCTTAGGGCTCCACTAGCCCAAATCAGTGTGAGAATCAAGAACAGATTTATCTTCTACATCTACAAAAAAGGCTCCACAGAAAATGTAACTGAAGTTATTTTGTGGATGACCTGGAAATGGGAATATACACCTGTACCACAAACAGTCCCAAATCCCGAGGCATGGGCAAAACCACCACCTTTTTCCCCTCAACCTCTTCCCAGCCCACAAAAAAGCGGATACGTCTCCTCTTTTCAACTGGTAGTTCAAAACAAACAAAAAGACTTTAATTTATACAAAACAAAACCATGTAGAATCAGTTAAACAACACTGACTGTACAAAGGAATAAAAAAATAAAAGGATAGTCCAAAAAAACCCAACTCAGGAATGGTACAAGTGTTGGAGAGCAGCTACAGACTAGTGTTGACATCAGACACAAGAATCTTTTCCTTTTAAATTAAAAAATAAAAAAAGTTTGTTGCTGGGCAATCACTCCAGGGAAATCTTCCATCCCCACTCCAGACAGGATCTGTGAGACTTTACAGGGTGACAAAACCTAAACCAGCCACAGGGAAACAGCATGGGGAGGTGGCACACGTGGCACAGGCAAACCAAAGCAGAGGTACAGCGAGTTTTGAGACGTGCAGCAGCTTGGTGATTTCGGGAAGGATCCCTTTATCCCTCGTGGTCCCGCACACCGGCGCCGGGCCCGGGGTGATTCCTGGGAGGAGCCGCCCTTGGCGGTGCCGGTCACCTGTTGGCTGTATATCCCCGTGCTGCTGAGCCAGAGATTGTCTTCTGCTGTGTGTTAAATGATGGGAAACAGGTGCCAGCCACCCAGACAGGTTCTCCAAATCCCCTGGCCTTCGTGCCACCGGGATGGCCCGACTGTGGCTTTGCTCTTGAGCCAAAGCACCCCTTCAAAGGATTCCTCTTCCCCTCCACCTGCCTGGGGTTTAATTCTGTCCTCGCTCACTTGAGCTGGGTGATAAAGCATGAGAGAGCCGAGCCAAGAGACCTGCCCATGCTGTGCTCTGCAGGGAGGGGAGGGGGAAGCCTCTGGCACCTCCCAGGTCGGCTTGGGAGCAAGGGAAGCGATGTCCCCACGGGGGGACGCGTCCCTCCTGTCCCTGCTGCCTGGACACAGCGGGTCCGTCGGCCATGCAGGAGCTGCAGCGGCTTCATTCTGCCCATGCAGTGCCCCAGGGCTGCCTGGAAAGGGAGAGCAGAGCAAGCTGATCCCAGGAGGAGATGGCAGCACTGTACACTTCACCTGCTACCACGCTACTCTCACAGCCTACACACTATGAGAACCCGCCACCATAGCCCAGCCCCACTGCCATGCTCCCTTAGCTTTTGGGATAAGGGCTGGGTGCTATTTCTCAGTTTGCAGGTGATTCCAGCACAGGTCAGCTGTGGAACAAAGCCAGAGAGGCAGGTGCACTTGCTTGACAGAAGATCCATCCCAAGCTATTGCCCCTCCAAGATCCAGGAGCCATCCCATGAAGCAAAGCAGTTTGCACTCCCAATCTCCTGGGATTGCTCCAAGAGCCAAGTGATTTTGCCACTGAGGGATCTGGAGATTGCCATTTCCCCGCCCCAACCTTCCACCTTCCCAGTCCCTGCTCCTTCATGCTCCAGTGGGAAAAGCCACATCTGTCCTTCCCCACTTTCATCCAGGAGGAGCCACAGCAGCATGAGCTCAGGCAGCATCTTTGGGAAAGCAAAGCTGGAAGCAGCCAGGATCTAGAGGATCTAGGAGCTGTCACATGTACTGTCATGGATGAAGGGCACTAAAAGCGATGGATGAGACTTTGCAACAATAAGGGACAAAATTCAGCATTTTTCCTCTGCTTTAGGCACAATGCTTCCACCCCCTGCTCCCAAATCCCCTATGAGAAAGCACAAAGTGAGCAAGGCCTCAGTCTCACTCCAGAGCTGCCTCTTCCTCCTGCCTGCCAAAACACTCCAACCCCTCAGGACCCTGGCCTCGCCGCTCTGCTTCTCCATGCACTACCATCCCACCCTGCCTTCAGCACTCACGTTCTAGGGAATGATAGGAATAGAGCAGCTTGGGGCATGTTCCACACCAATTGTCCTTTCCTTCTGCACATGTAGTATTCAAAAACACCAGCACGAGCCCAGAGGTGAGGGAAAGTCTCTTAAAGCATTTATGTGTTTTCATTGGAAAATCCTCCACTTGTCCCCTTTGCTGACACTGGGAAAGTCAATCCAGTGCTTGTATTTACATGGCTGCATAAAATTTTCCCTGACTGCTTCTTAAAAAAACCCTTAAAAAACAAGACATATTTATATATATGTATAATATTTACATAAATAAGTGAAGGCATCGAACGGAGCACTGCCTTCCCCTTTCCAATTGGCCAACTCTTGCCTTTTTTTCTTTTTTGGCAACAGCAGGTTAACATCCTGGTGAAAACTGTCATTAGTCCCCTGTCCCTGTTTCTTTTTGTCTACATCCAATGATCACTATTTCATCAGCAATCTGTTCAGGAGGCCAAGAGTTAAAGTTGCAGCACAGACTCTCCTTGCCTACTCCCTTAAGCCTCTCAATCTTCCATTAAATCCATTGCTCCATTGAGACTGGATGAGCTTTTTTTCCCCTTCCCCCCTCCCTAACCCGGCAGCTGCTGAATTTTCCACCCCAGGCCTAGAGGCAAAGCCCAAAGCATTCTTGGAGGGTCACTTGGCAGATCCTCTCCCCGCCAGCACTGTGGGATCCAGCCGGCACCATGCTTCTTCCTATGCCAAGCCAAAACGTGAGCACATTCCTAACGCTTGTGCGTGCCATTGGAAAAGCAACCGTGGCCCATCTGAAAGGATCCAGTGGAAAAGGGTTCAGTGTGCAAACAGCTGTACACGGGCGGGTGGGTGTGGATCCGACAGAAGCTCAGGCTGCCCATCCTGCTAAGAGATCTTGCAGTTGTTGCGTGAGCAGTTCTGTGGGGGGCTCTGGGGCGGCCGGATGGATTTGGATCTCTTCAAGCTGTTCCCTTTGCTGCTGCTCCCGCCCCCGCTGCTGGCCAGGGAATAGGAGCGGCCGTGCATCATCACGGCGTTCATCCCGTTGGCCATGGAGAAGGATTTCAGGTGGCTCTTGATGGTGACGGGCAAGGGGAGCTTGTCGATGAGGTGCACCGGGGTGCAGGACACGATGGCTCGGCAGCACAGGTCCTGTAAGCTGAACACTGTGGGGAGAAAGGACCGCACAGTCAAGGGCCAGGAGGTCTCCTGGGCTGCCCCTTCCCCCACAGCTATTCCTTACACTGCACAGCTCCAGCTCCTCAGGGAGATATGTCAATAATGATTGCACAGGAGCTGGGAGCAGGGAGCAGGGTATTTAGGAGAGGAGCTTGGGAAATCAAGGTGAGCTTTGCTGTTGGAGGCTTGTGCTTTGCCAGACACCAGCTTTGGTGTGAACACAGGGTTAGGCACTGCCAGCCCTGCTCTGCTCAGCACCCAGGGCTGGCAGGGCCTGGCTCACATTCCTGACAGACACTTGACTTCTCAACCCCTCCTCTGCAACCAGGACATGCCTGAGAAAGAGGCAACAGTGTCAGCAAATCCTGAAACAGGGAAGCGACAGCTGGGATCTGCTCAGGGAGCAGCTCTCTGTAGAGCCTCCAGGTCACAGAGATACCACAAGCCAAAACAGCCAGAACACCACTCTGCCCGTTCCAGTTTCCCAGCATCCTCCCAGCTCAGCCTGCACCATGTGAGCTTGCCTTGGGAAGTCCCTCTCCTTGCCGGGGAATTCCCAGGCGGGGGCCACACGAGGGCACTCGTTATCTTCCTGCCTGCTGCCAAAGCCACGCTGCCATTCCCGAGCAGGCAGATCCCCACTCCCTGCTAGGGAGCCCCCGTTCGTGGAATCACAGAACCATTTTAGTTAGAAAGACCTTCTAAGACCATCGAGTCCAACCATTCCCCCAGCACTGCCAATGCCTCCAATAAACCACGTCCCCAAGTGCCACGTCTGCATTTTTTTTGAACGCTTCCAGGCATGGTGACTCCACCGCTGCCCTGGGCAGCCTGTTTAAGTGCCTGACCACCTTTTTTGGTGAGGAAATTTCCCCTAATCTCTAATCTAAACCTCCTCTGGCACAATTTGAGGCCGTTTCCTTTTGCCCTTTCTATTCCCAAGCAGGCAAGTCTGCAGTCACAAATCCTAGGGAAAAGATTCAGGAAAGGTCTGTGCATTCAGCCCAGTCCCTGCCCACCATCCCTCTGTGACCTGCAGACCATGGCACAGCAGCCAGGTTGAGGACAGGAGCTCAGGTAGAAAATCTGGTGACTGGGGCTGGCAAACAGGATTTTCCCAACCCGGTGAGCAGGGGCTGAAGGTCCATATGAGCAGGTCACCCCAGGAACACGAATCTGCTGCTGCTCAGATTGCAGTGGGACACACTGCTACCTCCAGCCAGGAATAATGTGGGAAGTGTGATTATTCTGCTTCAAACTCAACAGGCTGAGACGTAACATGGAATCTGCTTGTGGTTTCCCTCCCTGTGGCATACATGCCTGGATATATGGAATAACCCAGCCCACTGCAGCATACTGACAGCAGGGATGAGATTTAGTCCCTTTCAGCTCCTTGGGCACACTCTGCTTCCCTCCAAAATGAAGACAGGCTGAGGCAAGGGCAAGGAGTGAGGTGCTTACACTTGGATTTATCCCACATAGTCGTTTGATTGAAGTACTTGCAACATGGGAGCTTATTTGCCCTCAGCCTCATGCAGAGTAAGTGGAAAGGCGGAGGATGCCCTAGAGCGCTTCAGGTCCCTGACATGCTGAACTGCTTTCTGGAGCTGCCCATCCCTATGCCAGCACAGGCAGCACCTGGCTCAGCTTCAGCTTGTCTGGCCCAAGGCATTTCTCCACGTCTGGTGGATGCAGCTCCCACAGCTCCACACCTCCCACCTGGGCAGCCACGGCCCCACGGCTCCACGCGAGCCCAAACTTCCCACCCAGAGCACCATCCTGCCCACTGACCTCGGTTGGGTCTCCAGATCTTCTCCATGCCGTGCCGCATGAGGACGATGCGGGACAGCTCCGTGAAGGACTCGATGACATTGAAGTTGCACAGGGGGCTCACCTCGAAGAAGGTCATGCAGTTCTTCTCGGCGTAGGCACGCGCCTGCTCCGTTGGCACCTGCCGCTTGAAGGCCAGGTGCAGCCTGTTTCCCACCAGGATCCGAGGGACACCTGGAGCGTGCTGGAACAAGGAAAGAAGTGAAGAAATCATGGCTAGACCCAGCATTATGCTTAGCTGTGATAGCAGTGAAGGGAAAAGAAGTAGAAGCTGCTCTGTGGCCGAGACTGCCCAGCAGCACCTCTGTGTGGTGGGGACAACTAATTTGTCACCTCCCGGTCCATTAATTTATGAGGGAACTTCCCTGTCTTTCTTGACCATTCCTGAGCCATTTCCTACTACTTCAGATTTACACAGAGGTGGAGGGCAGACACTTGTTGCTTAGCTCCATGACTGCACTGCCATCAAGTCCCCTCCACCGCAGAGCTGTTCCTGTGCCCGTATCAGGCAACACCTTGGGTGACACCTCCCCATGTCTCTGCTCTAGATCTTTGCACATGTTCCTCCATTCACTTACCTCATCTATTTCCTTTATCCATCGGTCTATCCCATCAAAGGACCAGCGATTAGTGATGTCGTACACCAAGAGAATTCCCTGGTGGAAGACAATCAGAAGCAATCAGAAAGTTTCATAGCAGGCAACATAAAAGGGGCAGGACACCCCTGACAGACCCCCATGTGCAGAAACCAAGAAGCAAAGGGACAGAACATTGCCCCAGCCACACCGTTTGTGTGATGATACGGCAAAAATTGAGACAACAGGGCTGTGCTAATGCAGTCCCAGGTGATTAGGGAAGGTTTTACTCCTGCTTTGGCTCTGGTATCCCCCAAATAATTTCCAAAGCTGCAGTCTCTACACAGGAGGATGAACTGCCTTGGTGGCTATATCTGGAGGAGCAAAACACACCCTTCTCCTGTCATAACTCTGAGACAAACTTGCTGAGGTACAAACACACCTTTTTTTCTATCCCCTTACACAGAACAGCTGCAGTCAGTGGTGAGGTGGCAGCAGGAGAGGAAGGAATTTTCAAGCACACCCCTCTTCTCCAGAACCTGTGTCACTGTGAGCCCTTTGCTGACAAGGAAGAAGATGAATAATGCCGATAAGCACCACAGGATCTCCACAGACTGAGCTGTCAGGACTTGGATCCATCCAGACTTTGCTGAAGGTGTCTCTCACTGTCACTGCCACACTGGCAGAGAATCTGGTGCCTGGCTTTCTTCAGGCCAGAGGTACCTACAGCATCCTCAGGCTCACATCCACTGTCCCTGAACACCACCCACACCCATGACTTGCTTCCCAGTCACCTCCTGAGGTGCAGCATATGGTGCTGGCAGCAACACAGGCATGACTCAAGGCAGGAAAGACAAGGAGCAGCTCTGAGGAGTCTCCACCTCACCCCAAGCCAGGCTGGCAGGACCCAGGAGCATGGCCAGACTGTTGGCCACCACTCAGGTTCACAGCATCTCCCAGCAAGTGAGCTTTTCTTGAATCTGAGTATTTCTGAGGACAGACACAAGGAAAGTAGGCTGTGCCTGGCCCTGCAGGCACACAAGGCAGGAGCTGCTGCTCAGTACAAGCTGGGCACAAGCAGCATTTATGGAATTGTCCTCAGCAGAGCCTTTCAGTAGCCTTCCCATTATTTTTCTGACTTCTTGTCACTCTTCTTTGCAATCAAGGACATTCCAACTGACAACAGGCACTCCAAGCTGACTTGGCAGAATCACAGTACAAGATGCCTGAATGGGAACTAGGGAGAAGGAGATGATGCTGTGCTGACAGAGGAGGAACCCAGCTGGGAAGCCAGTGCTGGATGAAAGGGAATCCAGCAGCAGCAAGACTAAGGGCAAACCAAACCAGACCATTGAGCACCAGGTTCTGCAGAATCAGCCTTGCCTGAATCAGGGGTATCCTCCAGGAACAGCCATCCCCTATAGCAAAGCACCAGCATAAGCAGAGATCTTAAATAGGCAGAGGAAGGTCTCAGCTTTCAGCCCAGTCCTCCTATGAGAGGCCTGGATGGAGCACAGGGAAGGAGAGAGCTGAGACACTCCCAGCATCTGCCCTGGTCAGACCATGAAGCACCCTCATCTACCTCTGGAATTGTTCCTTTGCCTGCTGAAATGGAAGGTGTGCTACACAGATGGGAAACACAAGTTACCCAGTCCTCCCAAACCCCAGCTTTACAGTCCTTGCTGCTGCCAGCCCCTGAGAAGCCTGTGCAGAAGCTTTGTGTATGATATACCTCAAATTTACAAAAAAAAAAAATTAATTAACATGAAATGTGGAGCACACAGGAATGATAAACTGGCATCTGTGCCACAGAGGCACCTGAAACCTCATAATAAAGTCCCATCTGGAGCTGGCACTAGCACTGCTCCCCCCTCATGGCACAGCAGCCATTCTTGGAATGCACTGGGTGTGCCTTGACCTCGTCTGCCTTCCTCTCAGGTCTTCTGGAATAAGCAGCTCTCAAAGCTTGACCAATTTTATAATTTAATAACAACTCAGATTCTTCCTTGTAGAACAATTCTGATTCTTGAGCTGTACCCCCAGCCTCACTGCCCACTGCTTCCACCTCACTCGCCAGGTGAAGTTTGTTTTTTCTGTCCTCGCTGGCCCTCCAACATCTACACATCTGCATTTGTACCTCACAGAAAGGCTCAAATGCACAAAAATAGAAGGGCAGAGGGCACAAAAGGCAAGCCAGGTGGGTTGGCTTCATGTTTGACAGCCCAATACAAAGAGCAAACCCTTCAAAGTCTGAATTTGAGGACCTGAAGGTGAGTTTACATATTGGCAGAAGCATCTGTGGGGTGGGGGAAGCATCTTCAGTTTCCTTCAAGGGAAGTCTAAAGCTCCTACCTAGAATCCATAATTTTTTGTAGTCTCATTTCTAGGACAGTCCAAAAACTTCATAATCAAAAGAAATGGAGGCTGTTTCTGTTTTGGAGGAGAAAAGGATCATTTTCTCCTAGATTTAGAGAGGAAAAATAAGAAGGAAGTAATGATTTTCCATAATTAAAAAATCCCACAAAAGCAAAGACACTGCTTCTCAAGGACCCAATCTGGAAATACCTCCTAGCAGGATACATCACATTTTAATTGCATATTGAAAAAAAAAAAAAAAAAAAAGACTCTGAGCTTTCTTTTAATTTTTTCTCTATTTGTTTTGATCTCCAGCTTCCAAAGCTGTGTGCGAGAATTAGTGAGAGTCAGGAAATAACAAAGAGAGGGTTTGATGAGTCCCTTCCAACACAAATGGCTAGCAAGATAAATAAAGTCTACTTGCTTCATTTCTGGATTGATAAGTTCCTTCGGCCAAGAAAAATAGACCCAAAACCTAGTTTGTGATGATTATTTTTGCCAGGAATATGCCTGAGGAGGAGAGAGTTTTTAAGCTTGCTGGCAGCTTCTGCCTGGATCTTCTTTGAACAGAATAAGGAGAAAACTTCAGCAAAAACACACCCCTAATGTTTTCAGCAGGGTGGAAGGTCAAGACCATGATTTCTAAATGCAAAATATGACCCTCTGTCTGCCAACTGAGCCTCCAAGCCACACCACAGCTCCAGCACACGTTTAGATTGTCCAGGAAAGCTTCTCAAAGGTCAGAAGACACCGAGGCCAAGCTGCCCTTGCTCCATCCCCGTCCTGCCCAGCTGGGTATGGAGCCCAGCTTTGCTGAGGCTCAGCAGGGGCAGGGAGAAGGCTGCTCAACCCCTGGCCAGCTCCTGGTGCTGCCAGATAACCTCACACTGCTTCCAAGTAGCACTGGCATGCTGCAGACACCACATCTCCAGAGCACACATCCCAAATCCACTCTGTCATTGCCATTTCTGCCCCAGAGAGAACAGCACTCAGCCATGCACAGGGAGGGAGCTGGCTCCAGCTCTGCAGACAGTTCCAAGTAAGATCTGTCAGGCTTTTTTAAAGTCTCCTTTGGAATAACATGCACAGAATTTTAATTTCCTCAACTCAACAAATGAACAGCTTCCCATTTGCAGCCTAATTTGTTCTCTAAGTGCTTAGATGGTTGTCAACACCCTATTATCTCCACAGCTTTCAACTTTTAGTTTCACAAAGCCCTTTTGTACCATTATGTACCCCAGGTTCCCACAGTAGGGAGTGCAAAGCTCCACGCTCAGCTTCTCAGACCAAGGAGACCTGGATCCCTCACAACCCTCAAACAGCCTTCCTTCTTTTCCTCTTTAGTCTGTCTACAGCTTCTGTGTAGGTAGAAGCTGACTGGACTCATCCCCAGATCCATCTGGGGTCTTTTCACAGTTGAATTTTCAGAGTTCATTCCCACTCTGGTTTTGTTCCACACTACTGAGATTGGCAAAATCCTCAGCAGCCAGTGACAGAAATTTCCACATGAGTGCCTCACATAGTGAACAAGGAACACAGACAGACCAGCAGTTATTGTATCCAGCAGCACATGTGAACATTTACTCTGCCAAAACCCAAATTTGCTTCCAGCAGGAGCTTACACAAAGATCTGTCCATGTAACTGAGGTGGTGGTGGGGAAATATCATCTCTGCCTGCTTGCAGCAGGTTTGGACTATGTTTATAATCATAAAGCTTTTAAAGGTAAGAGAAAACCAGCTTGCACACTCTCAGTGCAAAGCAGGCTTGTCTAAAAAGGCTTCCCAGATGCTTTAGGGGCTTCCAGCACACAAGAAGCTGCTAGGAACACTTGCACAACTGCCAAGGACCTCAGCCCAATGCAGGTGACAGGGTGGCCAGGAAAGTGTCACTTGCTGATATTCTCCACTGATGGAAAAAAGCTGTTGCTGAAGAAGGCTGAAGAGCCCCTCAGAGTGAATTTTCTGTCCCACAGGACGAAATAAACCTTAAACAGAAGGCCCAGTGCTGACAGGAACCAGAACACTCTGTCTCCTGCCTGCTCTTTCAAATCTCCATTTGATCGTGGCTTTCCAGCTGGCACCTTGCACCTTGGCTCATGGGCAGTGACATCCTGCTGCCAAACCTCTTCCCAACATTGGGGGGTATTTATCACCAAGCTTTTGATGGGTATTTTGGCAGGCAGGGCAGGCTTCTCCAGCAGCTGGACAATCCCATCCAAATGACCCAAGGCAGGTGAGGTAGTTATAGCAACCAAAAAAGCCATAATGGGGGGCTGAATCTACACCTGAGTCTGCTGAGCTGCCAAAAATCCATCACCTTCCTGCATACTAAGAAGCCCTGAGCAGGATAAACAGTAGCTCCTCAAACCACCTGCCTAAGCAGAACTCAACAATATCCATCCTTTCTTTAGGGCTGCAGCTTTGCTGCAGGAGGGGAGCATTTTATCACACTGTCTGGGAAGAGTTTGGCAGCCACATTTTCAGAAAGTTTAAATCACTGGCATATGAGGACATCAGGAACAATCCTAACACTGCTTCTTCCTGGCTAGATCAGGAAGCACCACCACAGCTCTTTCTCCCCTCTGTGTTCACTCTTGGTATAGTTTGCATCTGCTCACAGCAGCCAGAACAGTCCCAGCTGCTCAAACAGCTGAGATCAGCGAGCCAGCTCTGCTGGAATGACTGAGACCTAGAAGCCAAGCAGAAAAGGAACAGGAGTCCAAGAGCAAAAAAGATTCCGCAGCACCTTTAAGCACACAAAATACTTTTCACTGTACCCCATGCTATGACAATTTGCATAAAAATCTTTCTGCAGCACAGCAAGCTCCAGACTGCCCAAGCTGGCTCTGCAGGGCACAACACTACTTGGTTTCCACCTCTTTCTCCTACCTGGCCCTGCAGCCACCATGACTGGCTGCACACGCCCCCTGCCCCATCAGTACCTGGAGGCCAGTGCTCTGCTATCCCAGACACAAATGCTCCTCTTGTGCCCCAAAAGGAAACCCTGAAGTGATGTGCTCAGGACCTGCTAGCCCATCAGACCCCAACAGAGAAGGGGATGAAGTGGAAACTCAACACCTAGGGAAGTAAGAGAAGAGGAGAGGGGTCCCAGGCACACCAGCACCACAAGCTTCCACCTGGAGCCCAAGAGCTCCTTGTGCTTCTGATGAGATCAGATCTGCTAACAGGGCAGGGAGGAAGATAAAAGACCTGTGATCCTCACAGCAAACCCTGAGGCAATCATGCTGGAAGAAGGGGCTGGTTCTTGTTCAGAGCCAGCTCATCAGGGGCAGCAAAGATGTTTTACTGCAGATAATTTCAAGAGGAAGAAGTTCCTGCTGAATATGAAAGTCACATGGCTCAGGACCCAGGCCAGTGGTGTGGAGTTGAACCTGGGGAAGGCATCAAGGTACTTGAGTCCTTTCCCTGGGGAGGGACCAGCCAGAAGTGCAGCCTGAAAACTGCACCAGGCTGTGCCATGAGGGGAAAAAAGAACTCCCAAGAAGGTCTGATCACTGTCTAGAGTCTGTTTTTTCATGTTGCAAGGTCTCCAGGGTCTACTTCAGAAAATTCAGTTTTATCACTACACTTGAGAAACAATCAAGAGTGTGTGGGAAAGTCAGGCATGCTTCCCTGACTTGGAGGCCCTTTTCATATCAAGTATTCTCTTAAGCACTGGCTATTCAGACCAGGATAAGGGCTGCCAGGTTGCTGAGCCAGCCTTCTGCTCTCACAGCCAACCTGTACAAGTCCTCTCTGGAACCTCCTTCTTCAAGCTCCTCTTGAGCTCTTTAGTCCTCTACTCCATGAGAACCTTGCACTAATTCTCAGCGTGAAGGTGCTCAAGGCCAGTTTACACCAATTCTGTTCTTGTACAAATATCACACTGAACTTCAAACAGAGCTTTTCCCATGCTGGTACCTTTCTTCTCTGCTGGATTTGTTCTTCCTGAGCTTTTGGCTTTTAGTTCCAATAAGCTGTTTCTCTTCCCTCCAAGAGGATTTGCTCAGCCTTCCTACAGCAAAAGTCTTGAAGTCTGATGATTCCAAGACAGTAGAAAGGAAAGCAAACAGAAAGAAGCCACTACAGCACACAGCCCTGAACACATCCTCCAGACCACACCTGGAGTATTGCACCCAGCTCTGGGGCCTCCAACATAAAAGGCATGTGGACATCTTGTAACAGTCCAGAGGAGGCCATGAAGATGCTCCAAAGGCTGGAGCCCCCCTGCTCTGGAACCAGGCTGGGAAAGCTGCGGGTGTTCACCTGTAGAAGAGAAGGCTTCAAGGAGACTTCAGAGCCCCTTCCAGGGCTTAAAGGGGCTCCAGGAGAGCTGGAGAGGGACTTTTGGAGAAGAGTATAAAATGACAGGACACAGGGAATGGCTCCCACTACCAGAGGGCAGGGATGGATGGGATATTGGGAAGGAATTGTTCCCTGGCAGGGTGGGCAGGCCCTGGCACAGGGTGCCCAGAGCAGCTGTGGCTGCCCCTGGATCCCTGGCAGTGCCCAAGGCCGGATTGGACGGGGTTTGGAGCAGCCTGGGACAGTGGAAAGTGTCCCTGCCTGGACATGGCAGGGGGTGGAATGGGATGGGCTTTAAGGTTCCTTCCAACCCAAACCACTCCAAAATTCTAAATCAGAGAACTCAGAGGCATTTATTTCGGTGTTTCTCTGCTGAGACCACATAGGTTATGCTGTATTTATGCTAAGGCCATGCCAGAATAAGTCAGCTTCTGCATACTGAAAATAACTGGAGGTGTTGGAAGTCCATCACTGCAGTCACACAGGCATTTGTTATTCAAAACAAACAGTCCTCTTGCTTTGGTTAACCATTCAGAGTATAAATTTAGATACTTTCCTCTTCCACTTAAAAGTTGTAGTGAGTTATTTAAGAGGCATGGTATCTGTATTCCTGTTAATACAGGGATAACACTGGAACATCACATGGGAGCCAACTACTTGGTGCTGAAAACAATCTGAGTTTTACTCCAAGTCACCTGAAGAAGACTGTACAAGGACTCCAATCATTTTCAAGAGGCACTTTCCTTGTGCTCCTGGGAACTTTCAGAAGGCCTGGAGAGACTTCCCTTGGGAATTACCTCTCCTCATCTTAGGCAGGCTTGCTCCTTAGGGCTGATTTGCTGCTTTTAAGTATTAACTGTTGGGCAGACCAGGATGAAGGCATTACAACAGCACTTTGGAAAAGGCATTTGTTGCATAAGCAGAGGGCAGTCTTGAGGCAAAGGTGTGAGCTACACCTTGCTGTACAAATGAGCTCCATTCCCCAGCATTCAGCAGTGAATTGCTCTCTACAACTTTCTGAAAGGAGGTGGGAGTCAGGTGGAGATTGGTCTCTTCTCCCAGGTAACAAGTGACAGGGTGAGAAGAAGCAACCTCAAGTTGTGCTAAGGGAGGTTTAGATTGCATTTCGGGGTAATTTTTTCACTGAAAGGGTGGTCAGGCATTGGCACAGGCTGGCAAGTGCACTGGTGGAGTCACTATCCCTGGAGATGTTAAAAAAATTCACGTAGAATGTGGTGCTCAGAGACAGAGTTTAGCTGGGGCCTTGGCAGTGCTGGGTTCCTGGTTTGACTTGATGATCTCAGAGGCTTTTTCAACCTTAGTGATCCCATGAGTCTATAAAGCATTCCCATTAGAAGTCCCCCTGCCTGGCTGATGAGGTTCGCTGTCTCTCAGACTCACTCCTTGGGAGGTGTAGGCAGTGAGATGGATGAGGCAACTTTGCTGATGTTCAGGTGAGAGCTCCTCCAGCAATACTGATAAATACAGCTGGAGGTCAAGAGGAAAGAAGAGAAAATCAATCCCTCTCAAGCCTGCAGGCAGCCAGGTACATGACTCTTTGGGGGCACCCAAATGTAGTGTCCAGGGAGAACAGGCTGCAGGAATCACTCGGAGGTGCTGTGCCAGTGCCTCACAGCCCCATGCAGGTTCCAGACAGACGTGTGTCTGTCTCCCCATCCAATTGGAGTGTTCTCATCACTGCTCATTTCAGTTTTTCCCTGTGCCCCAGTCTGCCCTGTGGCAGCAGCAGGTACAAGGTCTGGTGCATGGGCTCAGACTCTGAGGGTGCAGCCCTGCCAAGACACAGCACTTGCTCTGAGGAGCTCCCAGGACACAGCAAGGGGAGTAACCACTGTGCACAGTGGCTGCACACAGGGCTAAAAGCTCCCAGGTGGTGTTCCTGGACATGGTAGCTGCTGCTTTCCATTCCCAGTTTGATCTGATCAGCTGACACAGCAAGGTCTTAGAAACAGCCTGACCAAAGCAGAGTTCTGTGGTCACCAGAAAACCACACTGACCAGTTCTGTTCATTTCTAACTGGTGAGGGAAGCAACATGGCCTCAAGCCCACGGGTTCCGTGAGGAGGCTGTGGATTCCTGATCCCTGAAGTGCTCAAGGCCAGGCTGGATGAGGTTTGGATCACACTGGTCTAGTGGAGGGTGTCCCTGCAGATGGGAGAAGGGTTGGAATGAGATGAGCTTTAAGGTCCCTTCCAACATAAACTGTGATTATGTGATTGAGGCTTCAGATTTTTCTGAAATGTAGTGAAGGCTGAAAGAAAAGGAAATGTAGAAGCTGACAGAAATTCGGACATGGGACTGAACATGTGAACGGGAGATCTGCACTCTCCCACTGCAGAACTCTAACTCTCCTTCCCTTACACTTCTCTGCAAGCACCAGGAAATTGGCCTCTGCTTCAAAGGAGTTACCTCAAAACGTCCAGACCACCAGAGACTTGCACTAACATGAATAAACAGGACACAGGTGTAGATCTCAACAACACACCCCAGGTGAGGTGCTCCTGTAACTACAGTACAAGTGAATTTGCAGGAAGTGAGAGAAAGAGAACAACATGGATTTTGCCAATTAGCAAAGCAAAGGTCTACAGATACAAGGAGGAAAAAGCCAAGAGTGGTAAGAGCTTGTGTAGAAGTACAGCATTTCCCAAAGGCTGGCAATCTCCCAGGATACTGGCTGATACACAGCTTCTGACTCCTAGTGTCTAATGGAGGAGGAATTTTCTCTAAAGCCTTCCAACTTGAAAACAATAAGGAAAATAAAGTAACTCATTTAACTTAGGTAGACTTTATCCTGGAGGTACCCTGCACAACAGCAGAACTGTCAGAAATCACTATTAAACAGCAATTTTTCAGAGGACCACAAGATTTTGGCACTGTTGAGGATCTTGATGCTATTCTGGAGAAGGGCCCAAAGGAGAAACTCAAAATGTAACACTCTGCCTCATGTTTTGAGGAACACACATACTTTACGTTCCAATTGAGCTGCTCTAGTTTCAAGTCTGCCTCAAACACGCAAGTAGGAGCCACCCCTATTTTTGGAACTGACTCGAAAGCAACACAGACTGGAAGAACTCCACTGGGAAAGCCAGTGCCATATTTAAACAAATTTTAAAAACCTCAGAAAGTAGAGCACCCACATTAAAGCTGAGGCAGATCTAGAGCGAGAATTGCTTCATCCTCTCTAACGACCTCTCAGCCCTCCTCTAGAAATTAAGACTGAATATTGTCTGCACAGACCTTTTCTGTAGTTTAGCAAAGTCTGCCATTTACTCCCTTCTCTCCCACCACTTCATAAGAACAAAATCCCAGGCAACACAACAACATTTAGTGTCTCTTATCATCTACAGAGATCCTTTTAGTGATCAGTGCATTCCTCTTCAGAGCTCTTTACTATGGCAGGAAAGACATACACAACCTAAAGTTAAAGCAAATGTGTCCCATCAAGGCCCTGAGAGCAGCACTTACCTGGGCTCCCCTGGAGTAGGATCTGAAAATAGTGCAAAATCTTCCTTGCCCTGAGGTGTCCCTAAAACACAGAAAAGTAACAGCTATGAGATGTGGAGAACTGACTCCCATACTGCACATTTCCTACTGGCCATAAAGAAATAAAATAAAAATCAGGGTTGATCTTGTCAGATCTTTAGGATGTGCATGGTACCCAAAGTCCTCTGCATGATGGGTTCTTCTAGGGAAGAACCTCTCTACTTTTGGGTACAGATTGTCACTGTCATTGTGCTTCCCATGGAGTAAGTACAAGCCCAAACTACTTGACTGCAGCACTACCTGATGATGTGTGAGGGTGTAAGTCATTTTACTCCCCTGGGCAAAGGATTTTCTACCTAGTTCCCTTCAGGAGTTCAAAGTCAGAGTGAGCCTGCAGAGATAGTCCCAGCCATGGAGAACAGCCAACCTAAATATGACTACTCACAGGAGAAGAAATTGCCTTGCACTAGGCTTCACCTGTTTTTCCAATACATTTTAACCAAAATAAAGGGAATTCTCTTTATACCCAGATCCCTGACAGACCTGGACTATATACCCTACAGAAAGCTGAGGATCAGGAGTGGGGTACAGTGTTTCTAGACCACTGTGACAATAAGGGGCTTTTCAGTCACTAGAAATTTTCCTGTCTGGACAAGGTGCAGCTAAGTTTGACAACACTGCCAGCATCTCTCAGTGCCCTTCTGGAACAAGACACTGGAGTCCAGCACTCTGATTTAACCAAGATATACTGAAATGTGTCAGGCTAATCAGAAACACATTATGGTGTTTCTCAAATCTATTCCCTGGGCCAGGATAAAAGACACTTTAATGACCTCTGAGAAGGCTGAGGAATCCCTCAGCCCCAGATTTGCAGCTCTAGAAAAAGCATACTGACCTCACATGCAGAAGAGTAATTTTTTTCAGATATAAAGCTTTGTATGATCCTGGACATCAATCTAACAGCCTGTGCTTACATGTCCTCTCCCTTGACAATCAAATACTGAGTAAGTAATGGTAAAAGATTACACTAAGGCATCATCAATCAGTGTTATCAGCTTTTCAGTTTCTGTGCTGTTCTCCAGCTCAAGAATTACATTATAAAAAGACTGTTTCAAGAGGGAAGCACTAAGTTACTACACACTTGGGGCTGAAATGTTAAAATAGGTATCTTACAAGAGAGACAAGAATTCAAGTGGCACATAAAAACATGGAGGCTAGAAGACATAAATTAGCAACTTCTGTTCTTTTTTGTAAGAAAAATTAGGGCATGCAGCTTCAGAGAGCAGGGGTGTAATTAAACCACCAAACTACACACTGCTAGAGTCAGTCACTGGGGCTGAGAACATGGAGGTCATTCCTATTTAATAATTCACACATGTTACTAATATTCCTGTTACTTGACCCAAGTGTTTGTAAAGGCATATTTAACTTCATGTTTTAGGACCTGTGTCATTCCCTAATTCCCAGATCTGTGTGAAAACCAGGGTACAGACTACCTATCCTGTCCTTCCCTTCCCTCTTTCATCTCCAAAGACTGCTGTGTCAGCTTCTCAGCAAGTCAGACAAAGCTCAGCCAGAAGACTCCAGCTGTCCCTCTAGTGCTGACAGATAAGGCAGGGGTTGCTCCTCCCATGCAGTGTTCTCCCATCTCTGTCCCAGGCTCTGGTTACTCCAGTCAGTCTTGCTCTCCAGGGGTTCACCCTACCCTGATGTGGTGATGCCAGTTCATTGGTTGTCTATATTTTCTACTCAAGGCATTGAGAAATATCCAGCTGCTGAGGGACCAAGGGTTTCACCTGTTTTATTCTTCTACTTTCCTTCTCTTGTTTCTATTTCTCATCCTTGGATATCAGGAAAACCCAGTATTGCATCCAAAACAATACAAAATCCCTCAGTGATTGAGAGCAGTAAGGGAACACAGAATGATGTTATAGTTTGGTTGGAAGGGATGTAATTCACCAACCAGTTCAAACCCCCTGCCATGGCAGGGACACCTCCCACTGTCCCAGGCTGCTCCAAGCCCTGTCAGCCTGGCCGTGGACACTGCCAGGGATCCAGGGGCAGCCACAGCTGCTCTGGGCACCCTGTGCCAGGGCCTGCCCACCCTCCCAGGGAACATATTGGGAATTCCTTCCCAATATCCCATCCAGCCCTGCCCTCTGGCAGTGGGAGCCATTCCCTGTGTCCTGTCCCTCCATCCCTTGTCCCCAGTCCCTCTCCAGCTCTCCTGGAGCCCCTTTAGGCCCTGGCAGGGGCTCTGAGCTCTCCCTGGAGCTTCTCCTCTCCAGGTGAGCACCCCCAGCTCTCCCAGCCTTGCTCCAGAGCAGAGGGGCTCCAGCCCTTGGAGCATCTTCATGGCCTCCTCTGAAACTGTTCTAACATATCCATGTGTTTCTTGTGCCAGCAGCTCTGGACAACAGAACTACAGGAGGTGGGGTCTCAAGTGCAGAGTAATGATGAAAATGGTCAGTTATGACAGACAATGACTGAATTCAGACTATTCCAGCAAAGAGCAGCATGGTGTTTGTGCTATTTGACTGACAGAAAGGAACCTTGTTTGCCAGAATAACTTTCTGGTAAGAATAGCCAGGAAGTCCCACCACACTCCCAGGGATTGTCCATGCTCTCCACAGCCTGGTACAGCGTCCCCCCAGCCCTGTGACCCTGCTCACCTGACCTGAGCTCCCAGGGTTTGGGTTAGAAAGGCTCAGAAACACTCACCAGAGCTCCAGCTTAACCCTTCTGCCATCCAACAAGATAGTAGTGGTCTTGTAGTCAATTCCTGAAAGAAAAGTAATGAAAAGCTCAGCAAACCCTGAGAACATCTTCAGAGATGCACAAGATCTTTGCTCTGCCCGCATGGAGCTCTCATTTCATGTTTTCTAAAGGGATGTTTTCTCCTCCTTGTTCTGCTGCCTCTTTGAGGAGAGCTGCAGAGACCTGACAGGAACAGACTTCTGTCTCCTCCATGGCAAACACTGCTCTGTGAATCTCTATCCCTCCTCCCTGAAAACACCATTCTAACTTCTTCATTCTTGCTTTTAAATCTCTCAGAACTTGAGCTGTAGGAGAAGTTGGCTGGGTCTTAGAGCAACTGAGGAAGGTGTCCCTGACCATGGGACAGGGGATGGAACAAGGCAAGCTTTAGGGCTCCTTCTAACCCAAGTCACTCCATGATTCTCTGATATTCAGTGATTTGTAGCATTATCCCATATGGCATTGATAAATTAGACTTTTGGGGGGTGAGCTACAGACAGAAACATTTAGATACATCTCTGCTACATCAGCCTGCAGTCCCAGCATTTCTCAAACACCACTGCCTGCAGCCACAGGGCATTTTGGGAGATGTTACAGGAAGGCTGTCCAAAGATTGCTGTCTCCTGAGCAGCTCTGGGGTGTGGATCACAGTGGGCCAGGTAAAGGCAGGACACACTCCTCCCTTGTGAAGGGCTGAGAAGCAGCACAGATATTTGCTTTTGCTTTCACAGAGCTACAGCACCGGAGCAGCAGAAACCCCCCAAACCACAACACACAGCTGTGCTGGCATGCAACTCACTCACACAAGGGGTGTCCACTATCTTCAGATACATAAGAAATTTGTTAAAACTGGGAGCCTGTCTCACAGTCAGATTGAAAAATTTGAAAGAAAACTACTCCCTTTGCAAGTAACAGCCCCAAAGTACATGGAACACAGCATTCCCTGCAGCCCCAGGCACAGGGCAAGAGGCACAACTGCACCTCCCACCTTCTTCCCAAAGCCAAGGGGCACCAGGTGCCCAGGAAAAGCAGCTTCTTGGCAAGCTTTAGATAATAAGCTTCAAGGGTAGTGAAGCTGCATAAACAAAGCACAGAGCACCATTACTGCACACCCACGGAAGCATCAACTAATTTACAACCTTTTAATAAAGCAGAGTCACTTCACTCTAATTACATCAACTTTACTTCTTCTTCTTGCCAACAGATATCAAAATTTGAATCTCTATTAAAACCCCACACTGTTGTGTTATGACCTGTATTTCCCTTTTCCTGCAAGGAGAACACTGCCCTGACAACCAGACAAGTTTGTCAATAAAGCAAATGGATTTTTCTGAGTCATCTGCAGGAGTTCCCTGTTAGTGAAAAACAAATTAGATTTCAGCCTTCATAGGGTGCTATAAAAAGCAATAAAGATAATTATCTTAAATTCCAACTATTTCCAGTACTTTATCACAGAAAATAGGCAGTTTACATTTTATCTTCCTCCAGAGACAAGTGAATGATCTGTATTTATTTCCAGGCAGGCATAAATCTCATCCCCAGGGATGGTGAGGAGTAGTGGGAGTAAGGCTGCTCTGCTACCAGAAGGGAGCATCCAGACATCTTCCCCTGCCAGTTCCTGAACCAGGATCTGATGGGCTGTTAGGGAATGGGCTAATTAAGCCCGCTGCTCTGTTTCAGATGCAAAATCCCCAGAGACTCTGGCCCCTCTTTAGGCACAAGAGCTCCTGATCAGCAGTGAGTGCCAATCACCCCTAGTGCCAGCAGTGCACGGGTGGAACAGCTGCAGGAAAGCACCTTGGAGCAGGTACAGGAACAGTTTTCAGGGCAGGGAGGCCACATACTTCCAAAAATGCCACTGCTGAGCTGAAACAAATTGCTTTTAAAACTACAGCTTCTAAAAGTTAGAGAGGTTCAGCTTAACTGGGAAGAGAAGGAAACTTGTTAATGGAAATGTCAAATATGTAGATGTCTTCATTATGCTCCTTGCCCACTAACTGCCCAGCCTACATCCCCAGAGGAAGATGGGCTCCCTGTCCTCAGAACTCATGACTTGGTCACCAGAGAAATGCTTTAAATAATCTATGTTCATCTAAAACTACACCACACACTTTAATCCAGAGGGACAGCAGTCTTTGGGCATTATATACACTGGCCCAAGGAGGTCACACACACTCCAGTTAAAAGCAAGCTGATATCTGGTAATGGGCTGAACGAAGTGCTGCACGTTTTAACGTGCAAGCACCCAAACTGAGACTAGGACTGAATTTACAAAAGGTTTTGGAGCAAACTCTGCCTACAAGCTCATTCATGAAAGACAAAAACCTGTACAACTGCAATGTTTTGGAGAAAATTTCAGCTTCCCTTTTCCATAAACGCACAATGCATCAGGACAGCTCAAAGGCACTCCCTGGATTTGGCCTGTTGTTTTAGCTGGTTGGCACTGAGTAGGCTGCAGTTCACAAGCACAGCTCTCCCATGGCTCACTGGTGAGACAAAATCTTCATCAATTTAGAGGTGCCCTCAAAATCATGGGACTCACCATGGTGGTGAACACCAGTACTGGCCTCTTATATTTCAGTCCCAGTAACACATAACCATGTCCTGAGCTGCAGCCCAAGGCACTCACCCATTTACAGCTCTCAGGGAAGCTGAGCAGCCAAGCTCTCTTTCCCAGGCCCAGCCTGCAGCTCAAGCTCAGCCTTGGCTCCCCTCTGTCTCCAGAAATCTGGGGACAGAGGGTCACAGCAGCCACTAGATGCCACCTCTGCAATGAGGCTGCTGGCAATGTGGCAGTGCATGGCCAGGGCTGCCCCTCCACCTTTACATTTCAGGCAGTTCAGATACAAGCTAAGGGAAGTTTTTAGAACTTCCTTTCTGCAGGTGACAAGGTTTCCCCTACCTGAGCATCACCTCTGCTCACAGCCAAGCACAGCTTATGTCGGGACAGACGCTGCTCTGCCTGAGTGCCTCTGATCCCATGCCCCTGACAGGCAGAGACCAAGCCCACCACGGGGTGCTCCTGCAGCCAAGCCCCTCCTGCAGCACACACAGCCCAGAGAACCGGCCCTGCCTGGCCCTGCAGCAGCAGTGCTGGGGAAAAAGAAAACACTCTGCTTTAAAGCCTATTTTAGATCAACTGATCTCTTTCTGGACCAATATTACCATGATGCAACAAAGCAAATGAGGCTCAGAGAACAAGTCTGGGCTGTTCTCTGGGATTTAGCATTCAGGCAGACTCCTGTGTTATTTTTCCAGCCCTGTTTTAGACTCCTGCTTATGCTGATGCCATCCCCAGCCCCATTCCCAGAGCAGAGAGCCAACCTGGCACAGAGGGATCTGCTGTACCAAGGCTGATGTCGGACACCTGATTCTCCACAGAGCTGGGTTTCATGCTCCTGGGCAAGGCTCCGGGGAATCCCAAACTTTTCTCTTTTGCCGGTTGCTATAAGGAAAACCTAAAAAAGCAAGTAATTTTCCCATGGGAACCCATGGGATGTGTTATATGAAACTCTGATCTCTTCCAAATTACTCATGCCAAGCACAACACACTTCCCATCAGTGTCACCTGAAAACTCCACACCCAACCTGAGCTTACCTAAAGCTTTCTCCCAAATGATGACACTTGATGTGAATAGGATGAGTAAAACCCCTCCAAGAGAAATGGTAACTTTTACCCAGCACTTTTTACTACTTTGTATCGGGCTCTTTCCCCCTGAGAATTAACGGCTCGGACACAAGCCATTAATGTATGTCCAGTCTGTCAAGCTTCTGCTCTGCACCTGCATGAGCAGCAGAGGAGGCAGCAGCCAAGCAGGTACATGGATCTGGAAGTCACACTGGAAAAGGGAGAAATACAAGGGAGATTTCATGCTCTCCCTTTAAACAGGTTGATCTTTTAGGAAAAATGGTTTTAAATAGCTCAAGTGAACAAAGCTCTATAAATATTTACTACTGAAACATAGTGGCCTCTGGGTTTTGTGTGGGTCTTTGTTTCAGAGAAAAGGAGACAAGTTTGCAGCTGCACACTCACCAGGTGACTCTGCCCTAACACCTGGGTGGGGACCAGAAGGGCACCTCCCCTTATAAAGGCAGGTTTGAGCAAAACATAAGAGCAGCATGTGCCTCTTTCCTCCTTTAGCTTTCCAAGGCAATCCCCACTGCACGGGGGGGAGGGTGATTCCAGCTCCTGTGGTAATGCCAGAGCCAGCACTGCTTCTTTGGTTATTGGTCCAAGTCAAGTGTCCTCTTCCAGGGATGCTCTAATGATCCAAGGCCCAACTAACAATTCCTGCACCTACACAGACATCAGGACTTGCCTCACGACAGGGATGAAGGGCTCATCCCACATTAACCAAGCCATCAGCAGGTTTTCCTGAGACCTTCCCCAAAACCTGCCAGCACCATCTCCAGCATGCATCTGCATTGTCTCTAAGAAGAACATAATCTGTTCACTAATCTGGGCCAGAAGACATTCCAGGTGATGCTCAAAAATCTCTTTCCAAAGGAAAAAAATTAAAAAGTAATAAAAATAAGTCAATGTACTCAAGTGAAACATTGATATAGTTTTAAGACTTAAAGCTTGCTTTCCTTCTGAGAGAGACTCCTTGTCACTTGCAGTCATTTCTAGTTTGAGTGAGTCAGATTGGCCAAAGATGCTTTTTCCACCTCATTTCTTGCATGAATGATTCTGCTTGTGGGAGCTTGGAATCCACCTCGCTTTTAGTCGACCCACAAAAAAAATATCAGTGCACATCATTTTAACGTCATTAAAACTCAGTTCCCCCAGCTTACAGACACATGCTATATAATGCAACCTCATCTTTTTTTTTTCCTCCTTTTAAAAATTAAATTTGGTTTCATTTATTTATAATTCAAAAGAAGATAACCAACCTGCTTGCAAAGTGATACACAAGGTCAACAGGCAAAATTGGAAGTGTACAACGATGGTGAAGCAAGGCCAAACCTTTACTCAATACATCATATAAATAAGAAATAAGATAAACTGAGTGGACTTTTGTTACCTGACTAATGCTGCAATTCAGTGGATTGTTCCTTTTATCTACAGACATAATTAAGTCAGAGTGGCTGCATTATGCAACTCTTGATGGCATCTGAGCATTCAGAAGAGGGCTAAAGGTGAGCTGTGACTGGTCTGTAGCAGCCCTACAGAAATGCTCAACTGGGAAACCTTCAGACTGGCCCAGAAGCCACCAGAAAGACTCAGTGTCACCACAGTGCCTCACCCAGCCAGCCTGGTGATGGACTTTGACTGTGATTGTCATTCGCGCAGCTGAAGCCACCACACCACAAATGTCTAACTGAAAAAGTTGCATTTTCCCCCAGACACCCTCAGCCTCCTCTCTTTGCTCACAGGTCATCAGCTCTGCTGAGTGCAGAAGGTCTGGGGCTCTTAAAAGGCCTTGCTAAAGGTTTGTAGGTTTAGTGCCACACTGACCTCTGGCTGCTGGGAAGAGGGAAGAGCACAGGGCTGGAAAGAAAACATAAATACACATTAAATACTTAATTTGCTGAGATTTCACAGAACTTGAGTAACCAGCTGTGAAGGGCTGGTTGTGCTTCGTGGCACCAGAGAGGAGCCTTGGGAGAAAGGGTTGCAGAGCTCTGAGAGCAAGGAGCTGACAGATTCAAAGACATGTCATGATTATAAAACAGGCCAACACCAAGAGTACCCAGCCAGGAATTTGTAGCCTGTGTTGTGACAATCCTTCCTTACTATACAGGGAAGGATCAAAGCCACAATCACTCAGTGTGCAGCTGGGCTTAAAGTCATGTTCTCACTGTCACAAAGGTAGATAAGCACCTAGGAACACTTTAGAGTGGGTCAATGGACTGCAAATCCTTTATTGTGTGTTTGCAAAACGAAAATACTGAGTATTAATCTGTGGTGAAGCTTCTCAGCACCAAGGACTCTAGGAGCTGTGACTAAGCAGGGATGGGTAAATTTGGTTTTAAACCTTATCAACAGTTTAGCCAATGCTGTGGATGACAAGAACACCACAGCAATTGTGAATTTTTGTGAGAGCATAAATTATGTGTGACAGGGCTGTCCCTTCCAGCCAGGGGTCCCCATGAGGGGTCTGGTCAGGGTGTCCCCTTCTCTGAGTCCTCTTGCAGGTTTGGCAGAGCCTAGCTGGGTGTCACTCAGGCTCCCCCAGCCACACCTTTGGGAACATACCAGCATGTTTTATGTCACATAAACCACCTGTCATCTTACTGGTGTGCATGCAAGATGTGAGCTGCTGAAAGGTCCCTCCCTCTCCCTCCAATGGGCCCGTGCCAACCTTCCTCCTGGATTAAAAAAGGAAAAAATAATCTGTGCTGCACAGAGTGCAGAGGCTGCCCCTTCTCCAGTGCTGGAACTGGAGCCCTTCTGTGCTCTGCTAAGTCCAGCCTAAGGCCATTAATGCAGAAATTCATTTATACCAAATGCCAGTGATACCCGAGCAGTGTCCAAAGGCTACCTGTTTATTCTACCAAATTTCTGGGTGTCAGAGATGTTACCAGACATTTCCAAGCTGTTACTAGTCCTTTCCCAAGAAGACCCACACCTTTCTAAGTCATGACTGATGTGGCTGGGGCATAGAAAGCCTTGCCCCTGTGTGTGCAGGCACCACCTGGGGCTGCCCAGATCCTCCTGAAAGCTGGAACCACTGTGGGGGGAGAATAGCCAGTGGCCAGACACCCTCATCCCTGCTGAGTATGAAGAAAATGCAGAAGCAGCAACAGGCAGCCAAGTCCCATCCTCAACAAGTCCAAGAGAATAAAGAAGGGAGAAGTGCTGGGAGGTCACAAAACTGAGGCCAAAAGTTGAGTGTAATAGCTCCAGATCTGCTGGCAGATCAACTATGGAGTAAGAACATCACTGCCACTTCCAGTCCTCAGCATGCAAAAACCTCATCCCAAAACCAAGGCAAAGCCTCCAGACGACCTCCACAAGCAAACCACACTCAAACATGGGGCTCATAGCAGGAATCTGGACAGCACAGCCACTGGCAGAAGAGCTCAGAGCAGCTCTGAACCAACACCCTCTGGGTGAGGTTATTTCAGGGTAAAACAGCCCCCCAGCCACAGAGTGTTACTCACAGGCAGTTTCCAGCAGAGCCTCTCCAGTGCCCAGCTTTGGGGCTGTGCTGGGAGCATTACACAAGGTGAGGCCTCGGAGCAGCTCCACAGCATGTTCCTGCCACACAACCTCACCAGCTTCTCCACAGCCTCTCCCTCACACCAAAGTGGGCAATGATCCCCTGGGACTCATTTTCTGGCAGAACCATATTCCACAAGACAACGGTGGAACACCCCCCACACTAGGTTCAGGTTCACTGCTCCCTCTCACCACACCCCACATCCTGCACCTTTTTGTTTAAGAACTGCTTATGGTGGGAATGGTCATGAAATGTCACCTACAGCAACTGAGGCCAGTGACCAAGCATTATCTAGCCAACCCAGGACATTGCTCCAAGAGCAGAATACAAAGCCAGGACAGATTGTAAGTGTGGATTAAAATGTCTTAGTTTGGGGTTTTGTTGTTTTCTTTTTTTACAAGCCCTCACCAGCCTGTGAGTAAAAAGGCAGATTCACCTATCAGAATTGGTTGTTTGTGGGCAAAAGCTGATAGAGGAAGACTTGTTGCTTCACTTCTAGTCAAACGAGGCAGATGGGCATGGAAATCACAGGTGGCCAGGAGCTGCTGAGAGCATGTTCAGAGCAAACAGGTTTAACCAAGTGTACTAATCCAACTCCAAACCCATCCCAGGCAGAAAGCAGCTGCTGGGGCCAGCACCCAGATTATGCATGCACCCACAGATGCAGGTTTGAGATCCTCTAATTTCACAAGCACTTCAAAAACAGACATCTGTAAGAAGATACCACAGGTGCATTATCTTCCACCCAACTTAGAGGAGTAGTTACTGTCTCTCATCTGTAAGTGATACTGAATTGTTCAGAAAAAATGTGGTATGAGGCACAACATAACAGATGTTGCAAAATGTGGCATCAACATAACAGATGAAAAAAGAGAATTCAAACTATTCAAATAACAACTGATGAAGTCACCCAACCTTAAAAAGTGTGTACAGCAGCACATTAACAGCAGCAATTTAACTAGTCAGCTCAGAGCTGTGAGCCACGGGAAAAATCCCTTCCAAACACATGAGCTCATCCCTTTGAGTCATGCATTCAATCACCTACTCTTTAGGGAGAGAAACAAATTATCATCAACAACAACAGGGGTCAACCAAAGATAGGTGGATTCATCCCAGGTCTGTGCCTTTCAGTGTCACAGTTTACCTCACAGTATCTGTCACTACTCGGTTTTGAGCAGGATGATAGATGTTCCCCAACAGCATCACAGTAAAACAGCCCCACTCCTCCCTGCAGAGCTGGGACTGAAGGTCAGCAAGCATGTGATTTTACCTCTGTGATCCCGTCCTGAACCGTAGCTGAACTGTGGGAACAGGATCAAGAGGTCTCGGTTGCCACTGGGCATGAAGGAGAGCAGCACCACGCCCACCCCCTGCCCCTGCCTTCATCCCCTCCTGCTCAGGGCAGCTCACACTCAATCCACCCTCGCTGCACCGCTCGATGGAGGCAACAGGAGCTTCCCGTTACTCCGGCGCGCAGCAGAGGAGCGAGAGCTGCTTTGGGCTGGAGGGGAGCCCCACACAGAGCTCCTCCAGCCCCGGGGAGCTGCTGCAGCTCTTGGCAGCTCTGTGAGGAACCCATCGAGCTGCCAAGCACCTCGTACAGACACACCTGTTGAAACAGAGAGAGAACAAACACCTTTCAATTATCTGTAGTTACCCAGATTTGTAGTTTTTCCCCTGAAAAACATACTCCATCCTTCATTCACAGACGCCTCATTTCAGCTGGGAGGGATTTCCATTTAGCCTGGAAGCCTTTCACAGAATTCTGCTCACATCAGTTCCCAGGCATCTTCATCTCCAGCTGAGAGGGCTTGGAGGTGGGGAACTCCAGCAAATAATTGCTTGTTTGGTTTTGTAACCAGCCAAAAGGAAAACATCGATTTGGAGACCTCTAAGAAGCCCGGATTTGCAGATTTCACTTGTCTACTGCCTACTGCAAGTCCAGCACTGTTTCAGCAGCTATATGGCCCTCACACAGAGCAACTCTGTTCTGGGCCCACTTAAGGGGGACAATTGCATCAGAAAATGGCATTTGAAGCCAGGAGCAAATCTGTTCCTAAAGCTCCAACAATTTCAGCAGACACCCGGGAAATCCTAGAAACAGTCCAAAGTCAGTCCAGAATCAGGGATGTGAAGTGGATTTGTGCTTTAGGAGAAAATCAAGAATGATTTTATGCACAGAAGCGACAACAAACAAAAGAGTTTCTTCATGCCTTGCAATTCAGATCTCCATAAAAACTACACAGCTGCATGCAGAAACAAAGGCAGCCTGTGAGGGAAATCAGAGGGCACCATAACAGTCTGCATTGTTGCTGGATGACCGTACAAACATCAAGATATGCTTGGAGAGAAAAAAATTCCCAACACTCCAAAAAATCCAAGTATTTGTCCAAAATACTTTGAATATCCTATCTCTCCATAGTTACACTTCAGTGGGCACTGTGCAGGGAAATGCTGCTCTGTAGCATCAGACCCTCGTGGCATCCCAACACCATGCCTGGGCAGCCAGCATGGTGCATGCCAGGCTCAGGTGCACATCAGCTCAGGGATCCTGCAGAGGCTGGCTGGGATCCCCATCCACACCCCACTGGCATCTCCAGGTTTTGCCAGCAAAAAAACCAGCATCTCCAGAACCATGCTCCACACCCAAAGAGAGCTGTAGCCCTTAAACTGGGTGTAGACAGGTTAAGCAGACACTTGCAGAGTTCCCAGAACAGCTACAGAGATTCCACTCCCCAGGAATTTCTCTGGCTCACAGGTTTGGTCTCACTGCATCAACCACAGCCAGGAAAGGGCTGCTGCATGTTGGAAGCACCAGGATGGCTGCTAACATTGGTTTCACCTTTCCATGTGCTGTTTCCAATGACAACAAATCTCCAGGGACCTGACTTACAGTGCATGGCAGGTGTGCTCAGCTCTCCCTCCTTGTCCTTGAAGGATGGACTGGCCCTGTTGGCACAGCAACACCTCACTACACACCTGTACAAACTCTGCTGCCTCACAGCAGCTCTCACCAGCCTGAAACCAGGTTTTCCAAGCCCAAATTGGAGCCTCCCAGGTCCCCCCCTGACCTATAGGACAAAGATCTTACTCCAGCTACCCTGACAGCCTCTCTGGAGCACTTTTGCTGCCACCAAGGAAAAGAAAGCATTTGACATTTTTAAAATAGATGGAAGTATTGAATTTCAGCCTTTTAATACAGATGAGCCCAACAAGAACACAAGTGTGTCTCAACCTGCAGAGGTGTTCCACAGCAAACACATTTGCTGGCAGGATGAGTAGCACAGGTAAGGCCCTCAGGTAAGATCTACCCAGCAGAGTTTCATCTCCTTGTGCCACAGCACAGGTCTGCAGGTTCCTGGACGGAGGTTACCACCAAGTTACTCAGGCAGTTTGACAATGTAAGAAAAATAACAACTCTTGGGACAAGAAAGGATTTAAGATTAAATAAACAATGGGAAAAATGGGGTGAGGGTGTGGGTTGTTGCATTTTCTTTGTTCATTGCTTGGTTGGGGTTTTTTCCATCTAGTTCTGTCTCCAGTCCACTTGGCCTCCACTCCAGAACCATGGGCAAAAGGCCTGTTACAGCTGGTACCAAAGGAAACAAGGCAGGGTAATTTCTGTGTCTAGGACTGAGCAAGGAGCAGGGCAAATCACCTGCACAGAAAGGCAAATGGTACAGTAAAACCCTCAGATGGACCCAGGAACTCAGCAGCTGGGCTGGAAAAAAGTTAAAATCCCTAAAAAAGATTTTTTTTTTAAATGCTACATTTTATTCAAAAGGTTACCCCAAAGAAGCTCAGAACCTTCTGTTAAACTGCCTGAAGTACATTTAAGTACAGCCTTTCAGTGTCCCCTTTCTGCCTCTCCTCCTTAACCACTGATGGTTTAAGCAGCAAATATTATGTTTGAATTGCCCGAGGACTTTTGTCCCAATTCAATGCCTGGTCCTGCACAGAACATACAGGACATGAAGAATTTCAGGTGTTGTATTTATAGGAGAACAGGTGTCAAAGTTTTAAAATGATCTAACGATATCTAGAATGGGCCGCTGGAAATGAAACTAAGATGAAGTAGAAAAGAGGAAGAAAATCTAAAAAGCTGTGGCTATGTCAAATACTTTCAGCAAATAGAAACTCTATAGGAACAAACAATCTCCAAGCTATGTTGCAACCTTACTATTTACTACAACTTGTGCAGAAGCAAACAGACTCTCTGATTGAGGTTTCTTGCCTTGAGTTACCACCCTGTGTGCCCCAGGGTAATTTTCTTTCAGTTGAGTCTCACCTTACAGCAAAGCCTTTAGCAAAACAAAGCTGAAGGTTTTCACATTGGAGCTTCCTTCCTCCTCCAGTGCCTGCAATCACACAGGAATTGAAATTACATAATGCTCCTCTAGAGCTCGAGCTGGAGTGCCAGGGAACAGTGAGGGGCAAAAGGAAAGAAAACCAGATTTTAACCAGCAAGGTTATAAAATCACAGCTCAAAGCCTCAGCTCAGAGCATAACTATTCTCAAGTGCAATGGAAAGATGCTCTGCTGTTCTGAGAGAGTGAGGTTGCAGAGGAAAGCATGCCAGGGAACAGCTGGAAACAAAAGCTGGAGGAGAAGGAGGAGGAGACTAATTTCCATGGTCTTTCCTTTGCAGCTTTAATACTGAACCAACCAAAAAACCCCACATCAAGAGAGGTGTGGACAATGTTGATGTAGAATCTGGAGAGAGCAAAACCTGCCTGCTTTTTACAAACAAAAAACACAGAGAAACTTTTAATCCTAGTTATTAGAAGAACATTCCACCCACTTCAGCTTTGTACTGCTCAGCTCACATCACCTTTGTGCACTCAGGGCTCTGGAACACGTTAACAGCCATAAAAGCACAGCTTTTATAGAGGGATTAGAGGTGGTGAGAATTCTGCAGTGCAATCCAGAACTTTGCAGAGTAGGTCCCCAGCTTTATAAAACCCCAACAAAAACACAACCCTCCTCAAAAGTTCTGCACACAGAACAACCTACACTGTTGTGTACCTCTAATCCTGACTAGAGACACCAAACCTGCCAGACGCTCGGTCTGGGGGTTGGGCTTTGACTTGATGGGGATTTTTTTGTTTGTTGGCTTTGTTTTGGATTTTAAGTTTAAACTGCAGCTGGTTAGTCCCACAACAAGCAGAGCTGGAGGTTCAGCACTGTATCTTTGGAACTATTTTCCACACAAAGGTTATGTAGTAAACAATGGAGAAATAAGAGATGCTAGAGCTGTTTCTGAGTTGCCTGCTCTGATGAGATCAGCTCGGCATCTCTGATGACAGGGAAGTGAACTGAAGGACACTGATGCAAGTGCTGGCAGACAGTGGGAACTGCTGCAACAACCACACTGCAAGCCATCCAAAGAGGTTTCCAGCAGCAGTCCTGCTCAAACATTTCCTGCACAGCAGTTGTGCAGCCACTACAGGAACGTGATGGCTGGGCTGCACTTGGAACACTTTGCCTCAATCCTCCTTGCATCAGAGCGCTAAAGCCTCAAACTGAAACATTATTCCAAACATTATTCCAAAGAATACAGTCCTGTCAGAAAACAAAGAGCAGTTTCCAAGGATGTGCAGCAGCTGAAGCAGTGGGACAGCCAGCTGGTGTCTACCACCGACAGGGACAGTGCTGTTCCAGCAGAGCAGGACACTCAGGTGGGACCGGGCCAGGTGAGAAGGAGGCAGCAAAGCAGCACCAGAGCCAAGGCTTCCCTCCCAGCTGATGCCAGAGAGCTCTGACAGTGCAGCAGCACCAGGATGAGCACTCAGCTGCCATCAGAAACCTGGGCTCAACACCTGTAACTCTCGTGTCTATGGCTGGGAGGTGCCACTACATCACTGCTGGCCCTGTTTGAAGTTTTACAGCACACAGGGTCACCCAGCAATTCTTGTCTGCTCAGGAGGGTGAGCCAGTATGAGGAGAGGTCCTGTGCTTACACAAATTCAAGTTTAGAGCAGAGCTGCTCAGCCACACACTTTTTAAGGCTGTGAAAAGTGAACCAGTGCAGCAGGACCTCCAGCCAAACACGGCAGCACCACAGAGGCTGCAGATCAGAAATGAGAGACCATCTCCATGGTCAGTCTTGAAAACTGAGCAGGCAAGGAGCAGAAGCACTGGGAAACATCCCTTCGCATGCCCTCCATGGCAGCAGGGAGGATGACACAAAGTGTCTCTTCATTCCCTGCATGTGCACACTGCTGTGGGACAGGTTATCTCCTGGCTGGCATGGAACTACCAAGGCAGTTTGTGGTTGCAAACTGGTGCCTGAAGGGTCACAGGACATACCAGGAGAAGAGCTGCTGTAAAGGAAGACTTGAAAGAGACGTCTTAGAGATCTCTAGATACAGACAGCTGCACAGAAACAACCAGAGGGAAAAGACATCCAAAGCCGTGGATCACTCAAATAAACAACCCAGTAATTAACAGCAGTCCCCCAGCAAACACTGGCGGCTGGAGGGGACCGACCACCTCCGAGGGCTGGGCAGTGTCTTCAGCTGCCCTTCCTGCCCCTCCTGGCCAGGGAAAGGGCAGGAAGCTGCACTGTCCCAGCCCCTGTTCCTGGCAGGCAACCCCAGCCCTAGTGGGCTTGCTGCTGCTGCTGCCCAGGAGCTGAATTCCTGCACTTCTGCTATTGGGGAAGAGCTCTTGGGAAAGATCCAGTTTTCACCTGAACCATAAAACCTGTCAGCAGCTTCAGGTGTCTCTTCCCTGAGATTGTCTTGGGCCTGGATAGCAGTGGGATATACAGCACCTAAGGATGGTGCCTGAATAAAGGTACTAAAACCCAGCCAAGGGACAGGGTTGAAAGGAGGTGCTGGGGTTCAGCGCATTAGGGCTGGTGTCAGCACCAACTCTGTGCAGGGCAGGGATCTCATGTCAGCTTTTGTATGCTCTTTGCAAGATCAGAGTGAGGACACTGGCTGCATCTTCATCATTTTCTTAATACAAGCTGAGGACAGGGAAAATAAAAATAAAAATCCACCCCCTTTCCAGTTAAGGCCATCTGCTCCAAAACATGCTCTACTCTCTCCCTAGCACACATTTCTGCTCTCCTGTGGGAACAGCAGCAGGTGAGGGGGATGGCAGCTGCAGAAAAAGCCCTCCATCATGTAAGGAGGGAGCACATCACCCTCACCCTGTGGTGAGCCCAGCCCTGGCCCTGCTCCTGGGGCACCAGCACTGTCTCACAGGGCAGTGCCAGCCCTCTCGCCGGCCGAGCACAGAGAGCTGCCCTGACTCAGCCAGGGCTCAGCTCAGGGGCTGGCTGCTCCAGCAAGCCAACAAACCTGCTGGGTGAGATCATTTCAGCATATGAATAACCAGCTATTTGAGAGTGGATGTGACACGGTGGTGACAAAGCCACGGGTCCCTCAGGTGATGAGCAGCCTCGTGTCTCTAATGCACAGCACGCACACCACCCCTCCTTTCATGTGCAGCTCCCACATCCATGTCCCAAACCACCCCGTGACCAACACATTTCTGTCCTGCTTCAGTACTTGGGGATGCATGAGGACAGACCCCAAGTGAGCTGTTTAAAGACCAAAGTGATCTGTGTAGGGGACTCATATCCACAAGTAAAGTACATTACACTCAAGTCTGGTGTAACCCCATAGCCCATGGCAGAGAGCAGCCCCTCCCTGCACCTGGGGAGAAGCTGACAGTGCAGAGGGCATTCAGGGAAAATGCAGGATTTTAGGTTCCCAGGTGAGATCCTCCAGCTGTCCAGAGCAGCAGTGAGGCTCTAAGAACAGCATCCTCCACAACTTCAGATTTGGGAAAGGGAGGATGAAAGCTGGGACAACACTGGAAGCCCAGAAGAGCATTAATATTCTCCCTGTCAAAACAATAGTAGGAAGGTTTAATTCAGGGTCTTCTGCGGATAGCCAAGAAAAAGCAAAAGCTAAGTCTAAATCAGTTATAATATCCAGCCACAGGACAGAAACAACACTCCCTGCTCTTCACAGGGAGTATGCTTGTCTGATGCTCCTGGAGGCTGATATACTCCATAGATCCAGCACGAACCTAGTAAGGCACACACAAGTGACAACTGGACGTCAATTTTCTCCTCAAAATGCCACCTTTTTGTCACTAGAAGTCCCATACTCAGTGCCCTCACAGCTTGGTGCAGCAATGGTCAGGGCATCGCTCACACCTCCTCCTGCACCAGGGGAACAATCACCTCTGTTCCCACAGAGCAGGTTTATTTTGCCAGCAATTTAAAGAAAGGTCTTGCTATGCACTACAGGAACTGCAGGGGCTAATATAAGATGTGCCAAATTTAGAACGAGGTGCCAAGCTCCCAGGCTGTGCTGAGAAGTGACACTGCTGTTCAGGGATTCTGGAACAGGATGGACAGAAGCACCAATGGTGCTGTATGGCAGACACAGCTCCCGCTGCATCCCAGGCTCTCCGATACTGGACAGGAGCAGGCAGAGGCTGCTTACTGCACCTAAAATCCAGCAGGAAAAGGGCTTTTCATCTCTCAGCTGTGTGCTGATCCAACATCCAGATGCCCACGGAGCAGAGAGGAATCCCTCAATCCCTTTCTAATAGGCTGGGTAAGAGCAGCTAAAATACAGAGCTACATTTAGAGAGCTTCGCTTCTAAGGGTGTGCCTTCCCCGAGCTGGAAGGACAATCCCTTCCACGCTGCATCACAAAACCTGGCTGCTTACAACTGTTTCCACACAACAGAGTAACAGCAGCACACCCCAACCAAGACAGAGAAAGCAAATGCTCTCTCTCCCCTTCCTGACAAGGTCTAGGACTTGAGCTCCACATGAGATGTTCCCATCACAAGAGCAGCCCAAAGCACACACAGGTTATGCTTTCTGCACTGACCAAAATATTGGTAGATGACACAACACTCATTTTAAAATTGGGCTGTGGGATCTGGGAGGGGATGAGGACGACGACAACGTGCTTACAAGTAGATTTACAAATAGAACCTCCATGTAACATTCCAGCATTGGTGTTTTGGGAAGGCATTAGGTACGTGTGAAAGAGGATGCCAGGCTCGAGCTGTTCCCAAAATCCAAGAGCCTTTGCTCAGGGGATGGTCTCTGTCAGGGCAGGGGAGCAGCATGCCCTGTCAGCACGTCCCAGCTGTGCCGGAGGCACAGGGAGTTCCACTGCCAAAGCTGTCAGCAGCATCAGCAGGATGAAATTCACTTGGATATCAAAACCACTCCAGCTGATTATCCTAAAGGTGCTTCGCTTCCCAGACTCAACAGAATCAGAGACTATCAGAGCACGTATTACTGTGAAACAACAGTATGTGACCTAATTCTCTAACTAGGAATGGGCTCAATTGCTCATGGAGGACAAGGGAAGGTTCTGAAATTATTCACTGAGATTTCTTTTTCCAACAAAAAGATGCTGGTATTTAGCTGCTACAAAACAGTGGGTTCTGAGACAAAAGGTCTATAGCCATAGCCAAAATCTCTGTTCTTTGGGTCTCATGCCTATACCAAAGACCCCACTTAACTCACTCCTTATTCCTACCCTGTCTGCTTCAAACTCACTTCAATCAGGAGACAATTCCAACTGTAACACTTCACTTAAAACAGCCACCCCTCTACACTCTGCATAGTAAAGACCAAACCTACAGAGCAGTTCGACAGCTCCCAGGTGAGGCAGGTTCTCCAGAAACACAAACTCTCTTCAGAGAAGCTCTGAAGTGCCCAGCACCTACTCAAAGGCAAACCACACCAGTCCAGCCAGACACCCGAGGAGATGAACGATAGCAAAGCCTTTTCCTTCTTGAAGCGCTGCTCCCATTTCACAGGCAGCTCCACTTCTGAGTCACCACCTCCGCGTAAATCTCCGTGGAGCAGGTGTGCACTTACATCAGCTCCTGGGGAGCTGGTGGTGGCTCCCAGGACCGAGTGTGGTCGGAGCCACACCACTCTGCATGCTCCAAATTTGGCCAGGGCAGAGCACCAAGGAGCCCCCGATTCCCTCGGGTTCCTGATACAGGCAAAACTCAGCATTACCTGCTCCTGCCCTGGGCTGCAGCGGTGATGCAGGGTCTGAGCCCTCGGGGATGTTACCGGGCACGGAGGAGAGGGACGGATGACAGATTGAAACCCACAGGGGGACCCGCACCCCGCCAGGCCGTGCTACACCGTAACTGCAGGAAATGCACAGCGCTACTCCTTGGCTCTTAATTACGGTCTTGCGATACAGTAGTTAATGGTCTGTCATGGGCTCCATTAGGAACCTCGACGCTGGCAGGAGGTGGATCAGCCAACCCGGCCGCTCCCGGTACAGCCACCGAGCCAGAGCGCCGCTGGGCTGGGAATCAGGCTCCAGTTCTTTTGTTACAGCTCCTGCTTCCTCTGGGAACGGCTCGGTCCTTGTGGCAGCCGGGGAGAGGGAGGCGAGCCTTGCCCTGCGAGCGGGACCGCTGGGGAAGGGTCCGGCTGCGCATCCAGGGATTACATCACACACCAGCCCCTCTGCCCACAGTCTCCTCCAGATTTCGGGCATTTCAAGGAGCTGAGGAGGCCTCTGAGCTGCCTGCCACGCGCTGAGCTCCCAGTTAATGAAAAAAAAAAAAAAAAAACAAAACAAAA
Organism: Lonchura striata; assembly: GCF_050655825.1. NCBI lineage: Eukaryota > Metazoa > Chordata > Aves > Passeriformes > Estrildidae > Lonchura > Lonchura striata. The sequence continues at coordinate 15,614,973 of NC_140716.1, read as the reverse complement.
AAAAAAAAAAAAAAAAAAAAAACAAAGGAAAAGCAAAACAACCCCTCCCTGCCCGCCAGCTCGGCGCTGGGGTGCCGGCCTCGGGGTCCCCGCGAGATGCGGGTGACAGCGATGGCGGGGGGAGGTGACAGCGGCAGGGCTGTGACAGCGATGTGGGTCCTGCGGCCCGGCCCCCCGGCCCCTCTTACCGTTGCTGTAGGCGTAGGGGGACTCGGAGGCGCCGTCCTGCAGGCTCTCCAGGATCTCCCCCTTCCCCACGTCGCTGTCGCCGACCAGCAGGAACTTGAGCAGGTAATCGTAGCTCTTCACCGGGCTGCCCTGGGTGCCCATCCTGCCTCTCATCGGCGGGGCGGCCCGGCCCGCATCCTCCGCCCGCCAGCCTCGGGCTGCGGCCTCTGCCCCGCCGCCGCTCACCGCCGGCCGCGCATCTTCCGCCGGGGCCGCGCTGGGACCTGCGGCGGAGGAGGAGGTGGAGGAGGAGGAGAAGGCGGAGGAAGGGCCCGACCCGGCCCGGCCCCGCAGCGCCCCCGCCGCTGACACGGCTGCGCTCCGCCCTCCCACTCGCACAAAGCGCCGCCGCCCCGCCGGGCCCCGAGCCCGCTCCGCCCCGCCGGGCCGCAGCACCGCGCCAGGGCAGCGCCAGGTCCCGCCACCCACCTCAGCCGGGCAGGGCCGCCCCCGCCTCACGGACCCAACGCGTCCGCCCGAGCCCGGGAGGCGCCTCGGGCCCGCTCTCGCCGCTCCCATAGGCTAAGGTGTGCGTCAATCAGAGATAGCCCCGCCTCCTCCACAAATCCGCCGCGCCCATAGGCTTAGTTGCATGTCAATCAGCTGCGCCCCGCCCCGACGCGCCCCGAGAACGCCAGCGGACGGCTGGGGACTACAGCTCCCGGCGTGCCTTGCGGGAAGTGGGGCATGATGGGATGGCGAGTCGGGCGGGGGAGCACCCGCCGTGGGGAGAAGCACCCGGGACCGGGGACCGGGATTGGGGAACTGGGATTGGGGAACTGGAACTGGGATTGGGAACCGGGATTGGGGACCGCGACTGGGGAACTGGGACTGGGGACCGGGATTGCAGAACTGGGATTGGGGACCGGGATAGGGGTACTGGGATTGGGAACTGGGATTGGGGACCGGGATTGGGGACCAGGATGGGGGAACTGGGATTGGGGACCCGGGATTGGGGACTGGGATTGGGGACCGGGATTGCAGAACTGGGACCGGGACTGGGGAACTGGGATTGGGGACCGGGATAGGGGAACTGGGATTGGGGACCGGGATGGGGGAACTGGGATTGGGGACCCGGGATTGGGGACTGGGATTGGGGAACTGGAACTGGAATTGGGGACCGGGATTGGGGACCGCGACTGGGGAACTGGGACTGGGGACCGGGATTGCAGAACTGGGATTGGGGACCGGGATTGGGGAACTGGGACTGGGGACCGGGATTGCAGAACTGGGATTGGGGACCGGGATTGGGGAACTGGGACTGGGGACTGGGACTGGGGACCGGGACTGGGGACAGGGACTGGGGACAGGGACTGGGGACCGGGATTGGGGACCGGGATAGGGGTACTGGGATTGGGGACCGGGATTGGGGACCAGGATGGGGGAACTGGGATAGGGGTACTGGGATTGGGGACCCGGGACTGGGGAACTGGGATTGGGGGACTGGGATTGGGGAACCGGGATTGGGGACCGGGACAGGGGAACTGGGATTGGGGACTGGGATTGGGGAACTGGGACTGGGGACCTGGATTGGGGACCGGGGTTGGGGAACATCCGTGTGTGTGGGGCACCCAGGGGTCATCCGGGATTGGGGGGGCATCCAGATATGAGCTAAGCATCCAGATGGGAGGCGCACATAGATGGAGCACATCCAGATGTGTGGGGCACCCAAGAAGAGGCAGCACCCAGGACTCGGGGACATCCAGATGTGAGAGATGTCCAGGTGGGTGGGTACGTGGGAGGTAGGGAGGGAGGGCATACAGGAGTCCTCCTCTAGATCTGGGGTGGGCATCCAGAAAGAGGGCCACCTACAGTTTGGGGGCATCCAGGTGGGTGATCATCCATTTCATGGCAGGCAGTGGGTTCTTGGGTAGGGAAGTGTGTGCACTCCATTGTTGGTGGGGCAGGGGGCAGCCATGGTGACATCCAGCATGTCCCCAGGGAATGGGGACAGCAGTGGGGCTGTGGGTGCCAGGCTGAGCCTGTAGCCAGGACTCCTGGATGCTCTCACTGGAATCCCTTGGCATTGGTGTGACATCGCTGAGGAACCGCTCCCAAACCCAGTTGCAGGGGATTCCCAATGGGAAGGTGTGGAGGATCCCTGCTGTCATTGCTGACAAATAAATCCCTGTGCTGAACAAAGCATCTTGCTCATCTTTCCAGAGCTAGGCACTCCATCCATGTTCCCAGCTTCAGGCTTCCAGTGAATCCCGTTTCAATGAGCCACGTTCCCCAGCCCTGCCAGCACCACAGATGTCCCTCAGCCTGCAAAGATCCTGTGGGATCCTCCTTGGGGAACTCTGCTGGCTGGGAAGCAGGGCAGGGTCACTCATGGATGGAGAAGGGAGGGAATGGATTGAAGTGGGATGTTTTTATAGAGTCACAGAATGGTTTGTGCTGGAGGGGACCTCAAAGACCACCCATCCCACCCCTACCATGGGCAGGGACACCTTCCACCACCCCAGGCTGCTCCAACCCGGCCTTGGACACAACCAGGGATCCAGGGGCAGCCACAGCTGCTCTGGGCACCCTGTGCCAGGGCCTGCCCACCCTCCCAGGGAACAATTCCTTCCCAATATCCCATCCATCCCTGCCCTCTGGCAGTGGGAGCCATTCCCTGTGTCCTGTCCCTCCATCCCTTGTCCCCAGTCCCTCTCCAGCTCTCCCGGAGCCCCTTTAGGCCCTGGAAGGGGCTCTGAGCTCTCCCTGGAGCCTTCTTCTCTCCCGGTGAGCACCCCCAGCTCTCCCAGCCTGGCCCAGAGCAGAGAGGTTCCAGCCCTTGGGACATCTCCGTGGGCTCCCTGGACTTGCTCCAGAGTTGCCCCCTCCACACTCACAGGGAGGGGGGTCTGGCCCCTCTTTGGTGGTCTCAGCCTGGCTCCCTCTCCCACAGCCTGAGAGCTCGAGCTCCTGTGCTGCCCTGGAGCCACAAGCTGTGATCCCTTTAGGGGCCTCTTCTGGTGAGGGGTTTGTGTCCTATGGGCCAAGGGGATCCTCATCCTCAGCTGCTCAGTTTGGCTTCTGCACTGGCAGGGGCCAAACACAGCCCCCCTGTGTGCCCTCTCCCAGCTCCCATGGCTGCTCCCAAAGCACAGAGAGGGCACTGACAGAGGAAAACAAAACAGCGGCTAAAGCAAACCCAAAGAGCACCTAAAGCAAACCCAAAGAGCAGCTAAAGCAAACCCAAAGAGCAGCTAAAACAAACCCAAAGAGCACCTAAAGCAAACCCAAAGAGCAGATGTCCTCCTGCAGCCACTGCATTCCCGGGGCAGAGGGGCTTGGAGGTAAAGCCTGTGGGGAAACATCCACTCCAGGGCACAGGCTGGTGAGCAGGGCAGGGGAAGGGAGAGGGGCGACCTGGGGATGTTTGTTTTGCCCAGGAGGGGAGAAAAGCCTCATTTCTGTCCAACAGTCCAATGGATCCAAAGCAGTGCAAGTGGACAGGAGGAGGATGGGCAGGAATCTCCTCAATTTTATCTCTCAGCCTCTGGGTCTCAGTCCTGCCACTCCACAGGGCCAGCCAAAGTCCTGTTCATGGCTCGCTCATTCCAGGAATTTCTTGTCTTTGGTGGGATGGTGAAACCAGAGCCCAGACAGGTGGGAATTGTGGTGAGAGGGGCAATCCTGGTAGAGGCTCCTGGCAGAGGGGTGAGCTTGGCAGGGGCTTGCTGCAATGTGGGAAATCAGCCACAGCCATGCATTCAGCTGGAAAAGGGCAAAGGAGAAAGGAATGGAATTCAAGGGAGTGACTGCTCTGCTGTGAGGAGGGAAGGAGTGGCCAGAAGGACTCATCATTCCCAGGCTCAGCTTGGGCTCCTGCTCGGATTGTGCTGTGCTGCAGGGGCTTGTCCCCTGTCCTGCCCCTCACACTGAGCACGCCACATGGGCAGGCTCATGTGACGCCAAGGAACCCCCCTCTGGATCACAGGAGCACCCAGAGCTGGAGGAGCATCACTCCAACCATCTCCCAGGCTTGAGGTGGCATTCATTGACTCCTCCTTGCACAAGCTTTGTGGTTTGGCCTTGGCAGAACAATTACAGCTGGACAAATGCTGAAATACCCGTGTGTGAGAGCAGAGGTTTGGGAACTGCCCAGCCAGGCCCTGGGATGGGGATGAACTGGATCAGCTGAGCCTCTAGCAGCCACCCTGCCCCATCCCTGTGCTGCTGACAGCCACACTGTGCTCAGCAGCAAGTCAAACTAGAGGTATGGGCTGGATTTTCCTCCTATCATCTTTATTCTGGAGTAATCAAAATCAATTTAAGTTTTGATTAAAAGGTTGAATTAACCAATAAAACCTGTAATTAGAACAAAGCTCTCCATCTCTGAACTTGCACACAAGCACTGGAATGAATGTGCAGCATCCCTCATCCCTGCTGCAACTGGCTTTGCTGGCATTGTCACTGCTCTTCCCAGCACTCCTGCCTGCAGCACTGGAGCTGTGATGAGCCTGAAGCCAGTGTGGTTCCTGAGCAGGGCTTGTTCCTGGACTGGTGCATGGGACTGGCCTGTGTTTCACATCTCCAACCTGTGTTTCACATCAGGGCTGCAGTGGGAAGGAAGTCACCTTCAGCTGGGACTACTGGTGACATTTAAAACAAACACTGTGTCACTGTGTGGGAGCACTTTGCTCCTGCTGAACGCCTGGTGGCTCACGTGAGGGAAGGAGAAATGCACAGTAGGTTTTAACTTCCTTGCCAAACCTCACTCACAAACACACACTTTTAATGAAACTCTCAATGAGTCAGTGCTCTTTTATAATACTTTACTCAAAACCAGAAAACACTGTGAGAAGGATTGATTACAAGAACTGTCACGTTCTCATGAACTTCCCCAGTTCCAGATGTTAAATAACAGTGGATGGCAGAGGAGCTGCAGTCTGTCCCTGCCCTGAGCTGGGTCTGGGTTCTGCAGCTTCCCCCAAACACCTCCACTGCTCCCAGCCCCACTACTGCCTGGGAATGCAGGGGCATCAGTGTAGGAACATTCCTCATATTAACTTGCTGAGATGGTAAAGGGGGACTCTGAGCATTCCTGGTTTGAGGCCCAGGCGTGGATAAGGGCTGGAGCCAAAGGCGACAGACTCTTGCAGCAACTCCCAATGCAAAATGGTGAGCCAGAGGCAAAGGTGGTGAGCACTCTGTTCTCATCCAGAAGGCAGATCAGCTGCTCACATGGGGCTTGGGTTGCTCTGAACAAGTTTATCCTGCACCCAAAACTCCCAATCCAGCTGGGAAGCCCTGTGGCCTCCTGTCATGTGGAAGATCAGCTGAGATCCAGACCTGTCCCCTGTGTATGCACAGCACACTCACCCTGCAGAGCCCCAGGGTTCCACACTCTAGGCTGTTCCAAACACTGCCAGGTTTGGGGTTCTGCTGCTCAAGCTCCCAGAGCTCCCACTGTGAGCTCAGCACAGACAGCAATGTGACTGGAGAGAAAGGGCTCTCTGCTACCAAGTCCAGAAAAGGACCAAGGAGCAGATAAGGGATCCGAGTCAATGCACAGGCACCCCCCTAAGCAAGGCTTTAGCCCCCAAAAGGCAAAGGGGCTGCTGAGCAGTGCCTGAAGAGGAGGAACAGGAGCAGAGATGACATGGACTGCTAATGTTCACATTCACTGAGGCAATCTGAGTTAGGGCGTTGCTGAGCTCTGCACAACACCAGGACAAGAGACATGAACTGAAACACATCAAACCCTGCCTGAGAGCAGGGAACACCTTTTTACTGTGGGGGTGATCAACCACTGGTACAGGTTGTCCAGGGAGGGGTTGGAGTTGCCATCCTTGGAGATATCCCAAAGCCATCTGGACACAGTCCTGGGCAACCAGCCTTGGGTGACCCTGCAGGAGCAGGAGCTGGACCAGACGATCACAACCTCCACCAGTTTCCTGTGATGGTGTCACCAGCAGGTCTAAGCATAAAGGGTAAATCACTGAGGGCTAGAGTTAAGGAAGAAGATGGTGTTGGAGCAGCAGGAAGAGGCAGCATGGGCCAGAAGGAAAGCAGCTCGTTCTCTGCAGGGTGAAATGCAGATTTCCCTGCCTTTCACTACTGTACATTTCGGCAAGAGTCTTTGTGTGAGTCTGAACAGGGCACAGGTCAGCTGCAGCATCAGGGAAAACTCCCAAACCCATAACCAATGCCTTCAGTGCAGTGTAAGTACTGAGGTTTCCTTTCAGCATTGTCACATGTTGTCCTGCTTAGGGGAAGAAAGTATTTCTCCAAGGCAGAATTTCTCTCTAGCATAGAGTTTTTCACACAGTGAATCACATTTTCCTTCACAACACCCCTGCCTAAGTAAAGAGGGGGTTTGTGGTAGCACTGGGAACCAAAAGGTGGGTGGAAATAATAATAAAGAAATGCAGTATTTAAAAGAGTCTGTAAGACTAAAGTCTTTGACTGATGGCTGGCAAAGCCTGTGTGCTGCCTGCTATAAGGGGTGTGTGGTAGGAATGGGTGATCTGGAATTTTTAACTACTTCTCATCCAAGGGCTGCTCTGGATAATATGGATCTGAGGATAAATCAGAGCCAGAGCCTTACTAGCAGCCTCTTCCCTGAGGAAATGCCAGCACTGGGCCAGTCTGTGCTGCTGTGGAAGATGAGGCTGATCCTAACTTCTAATTAGAGAGATGACATAAGGTCAAGTGCTCTTGAGCAGGATGTCTGCTACACTGTTGTAATGTCTCTGCACAGAGTCGGAAAAGGGTGGGGGAAGACTCTTTCACAGCAGGGACTGGAAAGGAAGAGGAGAGACATGGCAAACATCCAGCAGAAGCAACTCAGATGCTCAGATACCATTGCAGGCCAGGAGAACACCCAGTGCAAGGAGCAGAGAGGCAGCTCAGGCACCAGCTCTGGGTGACACAGGAGAACTGCAACCACAAGGAGCTGACACTGCCCAGCTGGGCTGCTCAAGGTTCTCTGTTGCAGAAGACTCAGGATCTCAGGTTTGAGGAGGAGCTTTTTCTCGGTTTGGTATTTCCCCACCCCAGAGTCAGTATCAGCCCTTAGTAAACAAACCCAACACTGGAACATCTGATAAATCTGGCAGGTTCCCAATAGGTCAGAGCTGCTGGTTTTCATGGCTCTGTGCTGTCGCTGGGGCTCTCATGGCATTTGAACCCAAAGTACCACGATTAGGACCGTCATGAACTGTCTGGTCCCACAGAAAGATTTTAAAAGCCAGGATATTAGAATCATTACTTTCACAAGACCAAAAACAACAAAGTTTCTCACAGCAGTCAGCAAACTGAACTGTGCAGGTGTGGGAGGAACCAGGGGATATCATTTAGGAGCTCCACGGGAAAGATGAGAGGGAGGTAAGGTATAAACCTGCTCTGCTCAGTGCCAGGTGAGGATGGGGCTTATGACTCTGACTTCAGCTGAAGTGAAAATGTTATTTAGACCATTCATCCACTAAATGCATCACAGCCTGCAGTTATTCCCACCTGGAGTGCAGAGATTTCCTCAGGTAGTGATTGTTCCAAGACAAGAAAATGCTGCACAGGAGTTTTAAGCATGGATCATCAATGAACAAGCTCTCTGCAGTTTCTGCAGGCAGGGATGTCCCAGCCAGATGGGCTGGGTGAGGGGAGCTGGTGAGGGGAGCTTTGCCACACTGGCTTTCCCCAGTGATTTGCCCTGGCTCAAGGTGACAGGGCATAATGTAGTGCCCATGTAGTCCTGCTTCCCTCACATGTCCCTAACAAATTCAAAGACCTTGGAGCTTTGCCTGCTAAGGAATGTCTGGACTATGCACCTGCCTGCAGAGCTTCTTCTTCTCCTGCTCAGGCTATGTCTGTAGGGACAGTGACTGCACAATGAGGGGCTTTTAGCAGCTCCAGACCACCCAAATACATCTGGCCAGGGATGTCCTAAAGCAGCGGGGGCTTAATCCTTCTCTCCTGTGACAGCTGCCAGCACATGGATGAGACACAGGGCTGAGGTAGGAAACCCTGACCCTCTTGCTGGGAGTGCTGACTGAAGGCTCCTAAAGCCCCAGAGCACCTTGCCCTGCCAATGCCCACTGGAATACAGAGGTAGCCATTCAGAGAAGGGCTGGGCATTGCAGCCACTGCACCTTCTCCTCTTCCTCCTCCATCCTTGGTTCCTTGGCCAGCCAGGGGAAAAGGGAATGGATCCAGCACAGCCCTCACCTGCCAGTACAAAAAGCAGGATACAATGACACCGACTCCTTGATTGAGCTGGGGCAGAGGAATGAGCAGAGCTGGAAGAAGTGTACTTTGGGTAAGGCCTGTATTTAAATTTGACACAACCACTGCATGCCTAGTGGGACATCCTCCAGTGCACAGGCACCCGTTCCAAGAGAGAGAATAGGAGACACATCAAAATGAGACCAGGACATGGAAAGCCAAGCACTCATGCACTTTGGAAATGTATCCAAAGCAAACGACTCTCCTAAGAGAAATCACAGAATCGTGATAAAACAGTCTGTGCTTCTGTGCCTCCAGCCTTGCTCCTACAACACCTCCTCTGGTGCTGCAGTGAGGGTGAGTGCAAGCTCTTCTCAAAAGAAATTAATAGACAGCCCATGAACTCAGACACCCAGCTGTTCAGTTTTCGGTGTAGGACTCCACGAGCTGATTCTCCACATGGTTTTGATCAGCTGGCTTGAAGGATGAAGCATAAAAGGTCCAAAACATGCTCTGGCTGAAGGCACCACAGCACTGTGGCTCTGAACCACCTGAGGGGCTGATTTGCTATGGCCCTGTGAGCTGGGAGGAGAAATTCATCACCATTCATCCTTCCTGTGACACGGAAGGAGAAATTAATCACCAACCCATTTGGGAGGTTCTCCCTCCACGACACTGAGCTCTGGTTTCATGAGGCACTGACTTGGTTTAACTTCTTGCTTCCAAAATAATCATTAGCATAATATACAAACACAGTGTAGGGGAAGAGAAAGTTGAAAAAATAATGTTTAAAAATACTTGCCTTTAAAAATTCAGCCCTTCCTATGTTACCAAAATCTATTTAAAGGGATGGAGCGGTTGCTGGCTCTGAGCAGCCTTTGGTCCCAAAGCATTAGGAGCCAGTATGTTTTTCAGGTCCAGTTCCTAGGTTCTTTCACTGTCTTTAGTTCTGCTTGTCTCCTTTGTGTTTCCAAGGGTAGATGAGCTCTCCAAGGAACAGTTTCTTGCAGAGAGATGCCCAGGAGTCCCTGGGATAGCAGCTGTAGGTGGGCAGTCTGTACGTCTGAACCACAGCTCCGTAGGAGAGGGGGTTGATCTGTGTGGAGAAAGAGGGACAGCAGCAAGGAAAGCATCAGTCCTGCTCCTCACACAGCATCAGAATCCCTCCCTGGCTTGCTAAGGCTGCTAATCCTTCTTCAACATCCCCCAACGTGAACAAATTGAGCTTGGCAAGGGGTGCTATTAGAATCATTCCCAAGCAGAGGGGCAGACAAGAACCAGGAGCCAGCAGGAGAGCTGGGGGAATGAGAGGGGAGTGTGTTACACACCAGAGTGGAGGACACAGCAGCTGAAGACACCAGACAGCAGCAGAATCACAGAGTCATGGAATTTTTTAGTTTGGAGAAGACCTTTAAGATCATTGAGTCCAACCCTTGACCCAGCACTGCCAAAGCCACCACTAGCCCATGCCCCAAATGCCACATCCACACTGCTTGTGAACATCTCCAGGGATGGTGATTCCACCACCGCTCGGGGCAGCAGTGCCAGCATCTCATCACCCTTCCTGTGAAGAAATGTTTCCTAATACCCAATTTAAATCTACATCTAGTGCTGCACTGGGAATCTACTGGGACTCCAGGAACTCCTCTGGAATAGACCAGTTTAGCTGTACCTGCTACGAGCCCTCAGCCCACAGCTGTGTGTTAAGTTAAACCTGGTATCACCTGAAACCACCCAGTGGAACCAAGTCCTAGCATGACAAGATCACACCACAGAGCTCCTCATTACCATTTTCAATTAAGTCTCCTTGGCTGAGTTAATAATTTTAATTTGATTTCAATCACTACCCCAAGTCTGTGCCTACAAAAGTTCTGCTCATGGTCCCCAGCTGCTGCATTGACCTTTTTAAGACAGGGATGTGAACAGACACATTTACTGTACAAGGGGTGACAGAAGCATGTCAGACCTTGGAAATGCTCATCCCAGTGAAGCATTCAGGGTAGGGAGACAGGTGAAGTCCACAAGATGGATCCAGTGTGGCCAAGACCTGATGCATGAAAAGGATGCACAGCCTCCAAAGGACCAAAAAAGATGGCACAGAAATGGTGGGGCTCAGAGCACAGACCATGAGGGATGCCGGGGGTGGGGACTTACAGAGGCAGGGAAAGCTTGGTCAGTGGAGAGAAATGGAAGGACATCCTTCTCTGTAAAAGGGTTCAGCTCTGCTGGAACCAACCAGGCAGCTCTGGGAAAGGAGACTGTAATTCACAGCACAGAATCCAGCCACAAAAGGAAAGAGAGACAGCAAACCTATGCACATAGTCACTTCTTGGTTAAAGCTGAATATTTTTTTTTTGTCCACTAACTGCTTGGAGCTCATGGAGTGGTGAGGGATGAACCCCTAATGTCTACAGAAATTGAGCTCTTGGAAAGCAGGGTTGAGCTAAGAGTTCATTAGAACTAATCCTAGAGACCTTTGTCAAATTAGTTTCAAAGTACAAGATTGCTCAAACAGAAGGGGGAAATGCCTATACACAGAAGCATCCATAGGAAGTTCAGGAAAAAGGCCAAGGCAGCTGATTGCAGGGAAAATTATAAAATAGAATAAATGGGGTGGGGGAAGGCCAAAGAAACCTATCCCCAGCACTAACAACTGTAAAACCTGTGTAACTAATTTCTGCCCATTTCATCAGCTGTAGGCAAAGCAGAGTGTCTGAAGTGCAAACATGCTGGGGGAGGAGGACAGGAACTGCTGCTCTACAAGGGAGAGACACAGTGTGTGCTCCTTTGGCTACTAGCTGTGTGGGCTGGAAGGTCTGCACAAAACATTTCTTGTTGAGAAGCATCTCTGGGTAGAGTGGTGATACCCAGGGGCAACACTGGCCACTGCAATAACCAGAGCTTCTTATATCCAGAGCAATTCACGTCCCTGCCTCTTCTGGTATAAATGGAAGCAAACAGGCAAAACTCATTATTAGGGAAGAGGCAATATTTGTTCCCCTTATGAAAGTTCTGTAGGTCAAAGATATAATAAACCCTGCTAGAATATCCATCCTAATGGAGCTGTTCCCTTTTCCCTTCCTCTGCTGTTTAACCCTTTCCAAAGCAATTGCTGCAGAAGATAAGACTTTCAGCAGAAGGTACATGAATGGATCAAACTCATTGTGACCTAGAATCCCAAAATCTCAGACTGTTTGGGTCAGAAGGAACCTTAAAGCCCATCTTGTTCCACCCCTGCCATGGGCAGGGACACCTCCCACTGTCCCAGGCTGCTCCAAGCCCTGTCCAGCCTGGCCTTGGGCACTGCCAGGAATCCAGGGGCTGCCACAGCTTCTCTGGGCGCCCTGTGCCAGGGCCTCAGCACCCTCACAGGGAAGAATTTTTTCCTCATATCTACTCCAGACCTGCTGTCCTTCAGTTTAATGCCAGTTTTCTCCATGGGCTATCAGTTCTATTGAGCCACACTGCCAGAAAGATTTCTTCTTGTGCAGCTAAAGAAATTACTTTAAACACTAATGAAAATACTGACCTATGTAAGACTTCCTGAAGAATAATAAGTAGCATTTGAAATGGAAATATCATCCCCCACCTTCTGCCCCCCTCCAGGGTCTGGACTTTGCATTCCAGAGGCACTATCTTAAAAATCAAAAATAATCCCTTGGCTGAACCAGAAGCTGCTTGGGAATGCTCAAAGCCAGCATTATTGATTTATAATCCATTCCCAGTGCCCCACAGGACAGCTCAGACTATCACCTACAGCTGCAATTATTTTGGGTGTAGGTCCATGCATCCAGCCTGACTTCCACCAGGCACTGCTCCAAGAGGGCTTCCACACAGAGAGGGGAAAAGCCACTGCAGATTCTCAAGAAAGGCACATCACTGTGTACAATAAATAAGAATTTCACTTAAAAATAGTTTTTTTAGATTACCTTCTCCAAAAGCCTATCAGAAAGTGGGATATTCAGCAGGATTTCTGACACAAGCCCATTTTTCATTTCCACCAGCATAAAGAGAGCAAAAAAAGTGCCTTTTCTGACTGTCTGCTCATTATTATTGGAACAGAAGGCTGGGACAGACATCTACAGCAGCACTTCCAACTCTTGAGGTGATGACTTGTGCTATATTCCAGATAGAAAATGGATCTTCCTGCAGTGGTCCAAGGAAAATTCATCATAGTCATATGACTCACTGCCTTTGCTCTTTAAGTCATGGCCTTTTTTCTCTGGAGACTCCATCCACCTCACCTCTCACACATACTGATGCCAAAGGCTCTGCTCAGCAGCTCCTATGCCTCATCTCTGGTGTCTGGTTTCCTTTTTCTGGAATCTCCTGGCCACGGAGGATGGCAGATTTTGGTTCTTACACCACTATCCTACTGAAAGGCAGGAGCTGGGAAGACAGCTTGCTTAGAGAATGCTACTTTTGCCCTAGAAGACATCTGTAGAAGGGATTCCCTCTAGAATTGCTACGAGCTGGTTTGCTGGTTCCCTGCTAGCCTGACCTTTGCTGAAATAGAGTGGGACTGGTGGTGAAAAAAGCAAAAGGACTGGGAAGCTGCAGTTAAATCCTTCCCACACACTCCCCCAGTATCCAAGTGCTTTTATAAGTATTATACACTACTGACAGCCTCTCCTCTTTAGGCTGCAGAGTGCAAGAAAAGCCTCCCTGGGACCTGGCTGTGTTTCTGCTGGGTCAGGAGATGGAAATTTCACTCCTGAAAGTGTAAGGAGAACTTCCCTGCTGCCAACACTTCATTTCTTTTCAGAAGATAATTTCCTTTAGTATCTTTGATGCCAGAGCGTGGGAATGGGGGGTTACAAAAGCACTTTACCTATACCCCTCACCAGGGCAATCCTGGAGAAAAGCAGGAGGCTCTTTCCTCTCTCATCTTGCCCAGGCTCTTGTCCTTGGCCTCATGGAGCAGCCAAGGCTTTCCAGCACCACTGGAGGGGAAGAGTTTTTCCTGCTGCTTCATTCTGGATGGTTTAAATGACTTCCTTTGCTTCTCCTAGTGTTCAGCAATTATCACATGAAGCTGCACAGAGCCAGGAGGTGATAATGGCATGAGGTCTTAATCCCAGAAGTAACACAGCTCTGTGTTTTTCCTACTCCACTTCTACATTTCTCTTCACACCATCCAGGGCACTGCACTTCCTCCAAACACAGGACACAAGCAGGGCACCAAAAAGCACAGATAGCAGCAGCCAGCCACAGCAACACGAGATTATTTCCCTTGTTTCAGCATTTTACAGCTATTAATGTTGAAGTGGAGCCTTTCAGCAGGAGCAGCACAGATGGACTGGGGTCACTCTGGGGGAAGGCACGGGGGCCTTACCTGCATAAGGAGACGCAAAGGTTTTCCATCCTGCTGCTCAAGGACTCTGAACTTTACCCCAGCTGCAAAGACACAAAACAAGGAAAGCAAACACATGGTGGGATTGTTGGGGTGTCCTGTGCAGGGCCAGGAGTTGGACTCGATGATCCTTGTGGTCCTTTCTCACTCAGGAGGTTCCATGGTTCAATGCCTGGAGCACAGACCATGAATTTGCTGCCCAGTGCTGTTAGCTGAGCACTGATTCCCTAGAAACTCTCTTCAACCTTTCTGGATTTGAGAACATTCCTCGTTTTCAACAGGAAGTATGTATTGTCTCTAAAATGCTTTAAGCCTAATGACACAGCTCCATTAAAAGTAATCACTCCCACCTTCAGCTTGTAAACTCAGTTCTAGAGCAAGTACAAAGCCTAGAAATCAGCCAGCCGGACCTGAAGATGATAGAGGGACTGGAAAAACCTTCCAAATTTCCCAAATTTCTATCAGAATGGGAACTCCATGTTAGCAGTAGACAGAGAGCCTGTCTTTAATTTGTGCTCATGTGGACAGAGCACATGTGCAAATCTGTCCCTCTTTCAGGCTGAGGGAGGGAAGTGGCTGACCTGAAAGCATTAAAACATTTCAAAGCAATCCCTGACCATTAATTCCAGCATCCACATGTTTTTAAGAGGCTAACCCCATCAAACCTACCACTTTCCTATTTTCTCTTGGATTTGCCTCATTGCCAATACTGTAAAGATAAATAGGAAAGATTTTGGATGCCAAGGGTGACACAGTGCACACACAAATTTAATACAATGTTTCAAAGGTAACAGCTTGGACCAGAGAGGCATTTTTCTTGCAAAGATGTTAAATTACTTCACAGAAATAAAATCACCAATCCAGCTCTGCAAACCTGTTCCAGCCAAGCATGGCCTGCTATTCTTTCCTGCAGGTAAGAAGATGAGAGAAGACTAAGGCACAGATCAAACACTGACAGAAGCACAAACAGAATAAAACTCCTCACCATTGTAAGTGCCATTGCTGCAGTATCTCTATGACTCTTGAACACTGAAAAACAAAAATGTTTTCTCTTTTTCCTCAAGCTTTGAATTAATTAAAATCATACAGTTCACTCCTGGGACAAAATGCTCTTCTCTAGCACACAGCTCTGCTTTAAACTCTCTCCCCAAATCATAAAACTTTTTCTGTCCAGGACAGGAGGGATTTATCTGCATTTTGCTGGATTATATTGATAGAGGGACTTTCCCAGTGGCTTGAAATAGATGTTTGAGTACCCTGGGCCTCAACAATCAAATATGCTGGATGACCAAAGTGCTCAATGTGATTCACAGAGCTTTGGCTATGAGGAAGTGTCTAAGCCATTCCAGGAACTACTTTTCTGGCAGACTTTGTCAGAGAGAGACAGAAACAAGCAGGCACTGAGGGTTCAGATATGTGGCTGGGCACTCTGGAATCTTACCCCAGGAACAGTCCATTATCCCAGCAAATGCTGCTTCTGTAGGTCCTGGCCACACTCCTCCCTTCTAAAGCTGCAAGCTAACACTTTCTTAGTTTGATTATTTAATTGCTCAAGAGCCTTAAACTCCTAAGAAAATATGAGCACAAAAAGGCTATAAATTCATTTTAGAATGTCCTGCAGATGACTGCAGTGCTCAGGACTCTGAGCAGTTCCCTCCTCATGGGAAGAGCAGGAAGGCTCAGGCTCCTGCAGATCACTTCAGCACAGAAGAACCCCAAACTATTCTGTGACTTCCAGCCAGCTCCAGAGCTCAGGGGTCTGCTTTTCCTGTACAAAGGCATCAGCAATGGCACAGGGGAGCTCAAGACATGAATTCATTTGCTTTGTTTCACGTGATAGCACACTCAAGTGAGGGTTTGTATTCCAGCAATTGTGGCAGGTCCTACAGGACTATGACAAAACCTGTTCCAACATTTCCACTGTGAATGCTGGGAAAGGGAAGTACAGGAAAAACGAGCTGGCCTGTTCACAATCCAACAATGCTAGTAACTTGTGTGTGAGCAGTCTGAAACCTCTGAAACCCCTGCTGTTCCTTTCTTCATGCTGTGAATCCACATCCCAACCAGGGTGGCACCCCTTGAGCTGGTGCACAGAACTGTTACACAGAGGACATAACTGTGATCTAGATAAAAAAAGTTTTTAGAAGTCATAAATATTTCACTTTGGATGTGTGAAAAGAAAAAATGCATTTAGTTTCTGGTGTGTGGATGGATCACTCACTTACCCCTGGCCTGGGCTTCATCAGTGGAGTATTTTGTCAATTCAGATACTGAGTCAAAGAACTTGGAGGCCACATGCCACAACTGAACTGAGTTGAACTCAACCCCCTTCCTACCAGCAAAAACTATCCATTCATGTTAGTAGAACCATCTTGGTGCCTGTAAAATCAGTTGCCCTAACACCTGCCAGAGGATGTCTTCTCCAAGTTCGGAGTCTGACAAGGGAGGCAGCACCTCAGCAGTGAGGACACCATGTGATTTGTATTCTCTCAAATCCTTTGAGTTGGATTCAACTGCTCCATCTGTTCCTGTTGCCATGCCATGGATTTGTACTGGGGCAGGAACAAAGGCTGCAGAAAGCTCAGAGATGCCTCTTCCTCTCTCAGGCACCAGGGCACTGCAGTGCCAGTTAAGGAACATAGCTGAGAAGTTAATCCCCTGCTTGGGTGGGGGCTTGTTTCCTGCAGCAGACACCTGGCTGAACAGGAATGAGAAGTAACCCTTACATAACCTAAAGGAAATCATGGTCTTAAACTTCCCAGTGCCACCAAGATTTCCTTCTGCCCTACATCTCCTGTTCCCAAAGACAGCCCTGAAGGGTTTAAGGTGCTTCTGCCAGGAAATTCACAGGAACCTGCTGAAGGCTCCCATGGAAAAGCAGGAGTTGGTAACACAGCTCAGCCCTACCTTCCCAAAGCTGAGCCTGGCAGCGCTCCAGCAGACAAAGCTGCTGAGGTTGCCTCGAGCTTCCTCTGCCTTTGATGACTGGCCTTGGTTTACTGATGATCAAGCTCTTTCTTCTATGCTAAATTCCTGCTGCATGCTCTTTAAAAGGATGGGAGATAATAATTTAAGATGTGCTTGACTGTAACTAGATCAACCATAGCTGTGGACAGTCAAAGGCATTCCAAAATGAGTCCTGACTCTGGTGCCAGCCATGGTTTATGGTTACCCAAAGTGAAAAAACAATGACTGGTTTCAAAATGGTGACAGATTAGTCTCAAAAAGGGAATGATTATCTGAACTCTGCCCAGAGCTTTGAAATTCATCCAAACACCAGGGCTTCAGTCAGTAAAAGTCAGCATAGAATTGAAAGAGCTCCATTGATTTGCAACCACTGCAGATCCAACCCTTTGGAACAGCTGATATTTCAAGTATTTTTGTGATTTAGCTTGTTTAAGGGCCCAAATACCCAAAGTTCTGTTTCACAGAATCATGGAATATCCTGAGTGGGAAAGGTCCCACAAGGATCACCCAGTCCAGCTCCTGGCCCTGCACAGACCCCCAACAATCCCACCCTGTCCCTGAGAGCATTGTCCAAGCACTCCTGGAGCTCTGGCAGCCTTGGGGCAGTGCACAGCATCCTCTAGGGGAAGAACCTTTCCTGATATCCAGCGTAAACCTCCCTTGGCACAGCTCCATGCCAGGTCTGACTCACAGAAATTTTACCTGAGCTGGTAGTCTGGAACTGGAATAATAGATGACCTTGTTTAAATGGTGCTTGTTTGGATGTAATTTTTAGTGGCTGAGGCTTTCTAAAGGTGCTCCTGATTCTGCTTCAGGTCCAGATTTCTTTCCATTGACATCCTCATCCTGCTCCTTGCAGGAACTGGTTCACAGCAGGGACACCTGCACAACTCAAGACTTGGGGCATTTCTTACCCCCACTGCATCCTCAATTCAGGAGTGACCCAGTGCACCAAAATCAAGCACATAATGCAAAATGCTTGAAGTGCTGCAGGGGCAGAGCTGAGGGACTCACCTGCAAGCCTGTAGGATCTGCAGAGGCGAAGGATGAGGGAATAAAGAGGCAGGGAGTCAATCAGGTCCACCACCAAGTGTATGAGGCCCTGCACAATCACCACCAGCAACCGGAGCTACAAAAACCAGTTTAACAGAACATCTCAGGAAACAGGAGATTAAACACTTGTAAATTCCTGAACTGAGCTTGGATCTAGCACTCTGTCTGCTAAGCTAAGACCTCCCAAAGTGGGTGTGATGTCTGGAAGTGCTGAGCATGCACACCCTGCATAATGGTCCTCAGCAATCTGGGTTTAAGGGGTAACTTGAATGAAGCTCCTACAGCTGGCGATGTTGTGACCAGCAAGGACATGAGAACTATTCCACTTTCAACAGCCACAGTTGAAAAGGAAGCCTAAGTTCTCCCACTTCGAGTCAATTCCATCACTGTGTACCAATGAATGTAAATTTTCCTCTCTCCAACAGTGAGCTGCAACAGCTCATTTCAGCCTGAAGAAACCCCTTGTAGAGTTTAAGCAAGAGCAGAGCAGGCAGAAATTAGCTTTCTGCTCTGTGCTTCCTGTCCCTAAGACACCTCCTTTTGTCACACTGCAGTTATTTTCTGCTGCCAAGCTCATCTGAAAAGAGAGAGCTCAAAAAAGATGCTGAAAGCATGTGATGGCCACTGTCTGTGGAAAATTCAGCCCCAGGCAGACCATGGAGAGGATTGGTCATACTGGGGCAAGAAAAGAAAAATAAAGAAGTCCAAACCTCTGAGGAAAGCCTTGCTGAAAACATGAAATACAGCAAGTTAATTCCCTGAAAAGTTCTGGATCAGACTAGAGAGGCCATAGCTGTGGACGTGGATGGAAACATACAAACTTCTGAGACAAAGAAAGGGGAACAGTTTGTCCTGCTGGCCAGGATTTGCTGGGAATTCCCTTTGGAAAACCACAAACATGAGCTGTGTGAGAATCCTTCCTAAGACACCAACATTTTTATTTTCTTTATGGATGACCATAAATGTCTAGGAAACCATTTTTTACTACCTCAGAAGTGTTTGAGAGTGTTTGTCTTGTTTCAAGGGTTAAATCTTACCAGGGTAAACACCAAATAATACAGTGCAGTTGTAGGCAGGAGGAACAGCAGGATTGTGAACAGCAAAGTGCCAATAAATAACTAGGGAAAAAAGAAACACAATCATGAGCAGAGCAATGGCAAAATAAAATACATTACAAATAAAAAATAGGAGACTCTGAGGCAATGGAAGTTTGCAGGACTCCTTAATGTGTTTTTATCTTGCCTATGTGAATAATGCTGTTACCTTGGATATTTTCAGCATTTCTCCTCTCACTGGGCCTTCTTCAAAAATCCTTATTATGGGAGTATATTTGGAAAGACAAATAAAAACTGGATCCTGACAGCACTTTTCTTTACAGACAACATTTAAGATTTCCTGTCTCAGGCCAGCTTCCTTAGGAAACTAGATTTATGTGATCTGGCAATTTTTCCACTTTCAGTCCCCAAAAGTTTTACAGCCTTTGATCAGATTTTACCAGAAAAATGTTGAAAATAACAAAGAAGTGGTAATTTGAATGGTAATTCTGGAAAGACTTGAGAACAACTTTTGTTTCTCCTTGTTTTAGCAGTGCAAGCACCTGGTGCAAACCTGACAGAATCTGGGTGATAATCATTCCCCAAGACAGCAAATGGCTGAGCTGTCCAGCCACAGGAATTCTGCCTCTTGCTCAGTGGGAAGGTGGGAGATACAAAGAAGCTGGAGGAGGAGCAATATCGAGAGGATGAAGGAGGAAAATCCCTAAGGAAGCAGGTGTCATTAGCTTCACTGCCCACAGAAAAAGTTATTTTTATTCTGGGCCAGCCCGGTTGGCGTAGGTCTAAATAATTCCAAGTGGGAGAATACAGATTTATACCAAACAGGGACCTGACGCTTCTATTTCCAGTCACCACTTCCAGATCAGAAAGACCACAGGAGCACAGGCCACTGCAACCTCTGCAAAAAGGGACCACAGCTACGGGATATCATGAAAGAAAACAACCCAGCAGCCATGGCATGGAGGATCAGCATCACAGCTTTAGGGATGTAACCAGGAATAGATCACAATCCAATCCATGCTCCTTGCAGCAGTTGTTTCTCTCTTCTCTCTTCTCCTGTCACACTACTGCAGTTGTTTAAACCTCCAAAAGTCTTTTACGGTCTGCTTTGAATGTCTCTTCCTACCCAGCCAGTGACACAATTCCCACTGGTCTCCAGAGAAGCAGGATGAAGCCTCAAGTGCCAAACCAATTCTCCTCAAAGCACACAGGGAGTAAGCCCTGATGCAAACCTGGCACAGAGGCTTTTAATCACCAAAGAAACAGAAAACCATCTTTCAGTTGTGGTGCAAGAAGCTCAAGGTTATCTGTTGTAATAGAGGTGCTGACCCTGCAAGTTTCCAAATATTATTGTATTATTTCAGCGATGTTTGCAGCTGCTGGCCTGCAGCACTCCCGGCTCTGCTGGACTTTTGCATGGCGTTTCAGAAATTAAAAAGAGCTTACAGCACTTCACAAAAAATTGCCTCTGCCTGAGTGAGAGTGTGTGGGCCAGGCTCCAGCACAACGTGAATGAAACGGGGGCCTTTTAATAGAAACGCTGCCACGGCTGTTACTGTGGCAACACTGCTGGGCACCACATTTCCAACTGCCTCCATCCCTCCCCCATTCCCACTCCAGGCTTGGGAGCTCTCAGCATCTGCAGCACCCATTGCAGCTCGCCGGGTGCCTGGCATGCACTCAGGGCAGCTCTGCACTTGTCACAGTTTGGCCCTCTGAGCAGGGAAGGGGTGCTGGAGGGCACGGGAGGGCAAAGGGAAAGGAAGGGCTGGGATGGGATGCTGCAGAGCACAGATAGACTGCAGGGTAGGGAAGGGGTGCAAGGAAGGGGGGCAGGGAAGAGGTGCTGCAGGGAAGGGGAGGGGTGCAGGGAATGGAAGTGGTATAGGCAAGGGAAAAACTGCTGCAGGTAAGGAAGGGGTGTTGGAGGGCAGGGAAGGAGTGCAGGGCAATGAAGGGGTGCTGCAGGGCAGTCAAGGAGTGCTGTAAGGCATCAGAAGAGCCATGGGCCCAGAGTGTCTGGGCACCACAAAGGCTCCTGTGTCTGTGTCCCAGTATCAGTCAGAGCAGGATGGGAGAGCATCATCAAGGGCAGTGCCCTGGGGTGTCCCCAGGGCTGTGGCACTACCTGGTCCAGATCATAGGAGCAGGAATCCACACGCTGCCGCAGCACGTTCCACTTCTTGCCCCGGAACAGGCGCCACAGAGAGGACAGGCCATAGATCTTCAGGCAGTAGAGCCTGAGCAAAGAGAAGACTCTGCAGCACAGCACAGCTGGCAGCTCCCAGCTCCAGCTCCACCCAGCTGTCACCAGCACAGCCCCACAGCTACTCACCCCCCTGCAGAGCCAGGAGTGGCAAAAGAAATACACTGGGAATGATGCAGCTAAATACTCATGGTTCAGTCAACCCTACCTGGGCTGCTCCCTGGCATGTGGGCTACTGCAGCCAACTTTGGGCCACTGAAGGGCAATGGCCAGGCCATGCCCTGGAGCTGCAGCAATCACCAGCCTCATGGCAACACCTTCCCTCCAGAAAAAGGGTGCTGAGTCACTGGCACAGGGTGCCCAGAGAAGCTCTGGCTGCCCCTGTATCCCTGGAAGTGGCCCAGACCAGGATGGATGGGACTTGAAGCTACCTGAGATAGTGGAAGGTATCCCTGCCCCTGGCAGGAGCTGGAATGAGATGAGCTTTAAGGCTTCTTCCAACCCAAACCATTCAATGATTCTATGAAAAGAACCAGCAATCCTACTTCCCCAAGCTCACTTTGTCTCCCCAGGTCAGATCTGTACCTTCCCCTGCCTTCACACCCTTCCAGAAAGGGCTGGCCAAGGTCTTACCCCCACACCTGAGTCAATGCAATGCAATTGTGCCTCTCCAGCAGAGAGGCAAGGGAGAAGAGTGGAGCCCCTGAAGCTTCTCTAGTAACCCACAGCTCTAAAAATCCTTAAGAGTGGGAAGAAACCAGTGAAATATATGGTGGCCCCTACTGCATCCCTTCCTTAGGCTTTCAGAACTTGGTGCTATGAGATTTGGGGTGACAAGGGGCAGGAAACAGACACCTCTTTATGGAATAAGATAAAGGAAGAAAGAACCCTTGGGATGGAGAGAAGGCACAAAAAGCCCTGGGCAGCAGTGCCAACATACAGGGATGTAAAGAAAGGGTACATGGCCAATGTCTGGGGTAGAACAGAGTCTGAGAAAACCTGAGCTACAAAAGCCAGACTGGCAAACCAGGCCAGCTGAGGTGTGGAGGCTGCTCAGATTTCACAGCAGCAATGTGAAAGCAGAGGCAAGGAGTCTCATCCAATAGAAGAATCTGGTTTGAGGAACACCAACTGCTTCAAGGAATTGGCAGGGTGCCTCCAGACTGGCAGGCACAGCTTGGTGCACTAATCCCTAGGCAGGAGGGAGCCCAGGACAACTCCTCCAGGTTCTGGCACACACCTGCCCATGACTCTAAGGCCACGCCCCTTGGTGCAGCACAAGTTAGAGGAGAGCAGGAACAGAGCACAGTGATGGACACCTCTTGCACAGGAAGCCCAACATGCCCCAGATGTGCCCCAAAGCCCCCCAACTCCCCCTCCTCACTCAGAGCCTCTGCCCAGCTTTCAGGCCACAGACCCTCCAGACAATGACACCAGGATAGTGTCACAGACCCCTGTAACCCCAAATCTGCCACCTGTGCTCCACAGTGCAGGCAAGGACCCCTGAAGCGGGGCAGAGACAGGGATTTTGGGGCTTCTTCAAAACTACAGGGGTACCCCTCTCCTCCTCCTCTTCTCCAGTTCCCCTCCAAATCTCTAGCAGGGTGCAGTGGAGGAGAGTACTATGAGGCTGAATCAAAGGTATGGCGTGAGCTGCTTTCTTGTCCTCTGCCTGTCATGTAGTTTCATTTTTCTAGGTCACTACCACGACAGATAAATATCTAAATGAAGGAGAAATGAAAGATGGGTTGCTTGTACTGCCGTGGCCATCATTTCTACAGGCTTAAAGAACTGCAAGAAATTATTGTGGATTAAACTGTGAATTCAGGAGAACTACACCAGGACTGAATGCTTCACCACAGCCTGAGGTGTTTCCAAAGAAAGCCCAGAGAGGGAGGGGGACTCACCTGGCCCCGTAGACATAGAAGCAGTATATGTGGAAGGTCAGGAGTGCAATGATGTCAGAGAGGATGCAGAGAGCCACGGTCAGGCCCAGACAAGCCGACAGCCCCACGTACCACAGGATCATCTCAATGAAGGGGGACAGCAGGTGGATGTAGCCTGGTGGACATGGCAGAGGGTCAGTGTTTGATTGGGTCATCTCCCTCTCGACCCTCTCAAAAGGCTGATTCCCCTCACCCTAGAACACTGCTCCAGAAATCAGAGCCATGGAAACATGGAAGTGAAGCTGGAAAATTCCTTTAGATGCCATCTTCTCTTTAGGAGGGCCAAAAAAAAACCCTCTCCTTCTGCCCCAAGGTGGGGCAGCACTGGGAGAATGGGGAGGAATGTGCACAGCTTGAACACAGCAGTCACCTTTCCCATGGGATTTCATGGTGTTAGCATGGCATGGTTTGGGTTGCAAGGCACCTTAAAGATAATTTAGTGCCACCCCCCTGCCATGGCAGGGACACTTTCCACCAGACCAGGTTGTTTCAATCCCTACCCAATCTGGCCTTGAACACTTCCAGGGATGTAACATTTGATTTTCTGCATTTGTGTCCAGGTTCTTAAGTACATTTTTAACTGCACACATCAACACTGCAACCATTCCTGTTTTTCTGCTCTTCCCACAAAAGCCACCTCATATGGCTTTTGTAAAATACAGCAGTATGGACAAACAGTCTCTTTCATTACCAAAGTAGGCAAAGTCACAAGAAACAAGACCATACTTGACTAGTGAGCAAAGTAAATCAGTAAAAAAACTATGGAGTTCATGTCCATCATGCCTGTACCCCTCATCAAGGATAACAAGTGTGCATTATTTCAAGGAAGAAACTGAAATAATAAAATTGCACTAACTGAAATAATAAAATTGCACTAAGCTGAAGTTGGTGATAGCACAGGACAGACACTTGCATCCTTGCACATTTCTCATCCCTATCCCAAGAGCTGCCTCTCACATGGCAAAGACCACAAAACCCTACAAAAGACCTCACAGCAGTACCTTCCCTTGGACACTCATCACCAGTGACACCAAGGAAATAAGTCCCAGCAGCATCCACACTTCTTGCAGAGCATCAAAACCAGCACTTTATTTAATATGCATGAATTCCTTGTGTGGGAATCCAACTTTGGCTTCAGTTCCCACAGCAGGAAGACTCCCAGACAAGTCTGTACTTGCAGAACTGCATTTTGACTCATTACTCACCTCTAGGCAAACATTAAACACTCAGAGGGAAGAGATGAAAAGAGAGGCTGGAAAGTTAAACAATTTCACTTACTGATCCAAAGATGGATGTGATAAAGGAAGAAGCGGCCCAAAACTTGATCCAAGGCTCGGTTCATTTTCAGTCCAGCTGGTGCTCCCATCAGCCACTGGAGCAGGTCCTGCAGCTCTTCAGCCACATGCTGCAAGCACAAGGAAGCCAGGCCATGGAGAGAAAAGACTGCAATCACACTGAACAGGACCAGTGAACTGTAACTGCTGCTCTTCAAGTATTCCACCACAACCTTCAAACCAGTGCGAAAAAATCCAAACGACTGCTTGACAGACAACTACCTAAATCAGAAATGCACTTTTAATAACTCCTTACTGAATCAACCACAACAGCTGAGAGGAACCTGAATTGCTTCAGTGGTCTCTGTGCTGGGACCATGGAACTATGTCACCTCTGGCCACCTCTGGAAGGCTTGCACAGTGGGATTTCTTGGGGTAATGAGGGTTCTGGAAATAGATGGCAAATGCTGGTGCACATATTCACTTCTGGGGACACTCAGGTGAAAAGTCAGAGCTGAGTTTGGGGAAGGCTATTAGGATTTTAAAAGGGGGGGAAGATGGCAGTGCACTAATGGACAAAAGAGAGTTAATTTTTATAAACAATCTATGTTTGTTTGGAGCAGAGTGAAAAACACAATTACATAAATGTCTTTCATGCACAAACTCTCCTGATACTTTGTGGTGTACTAGGCAATAACCCTGATCTTCTTATCACTCTCTGCAGGCTTCATAGACAGGTACTCATGGCATCCCAGCAACAGAGCAGTCTTGGAATCACTGAGGAAAAACACTAATGGAAGTCTTCCCCACATCACTGAATGAGAAAATCATTATGATTGGAAAAGGCCTCCAACAACAAGTCCTGTGAACCTAATACTGCCAGGTGCACCACTAACCTACATCCCCAAGCGCCACATCCACATAGCTTTTTGAACACTTCCAGTGACTCCACCACTGTCCTGGGCAACCTGTTCCAATGCCTGACTACCCTCTTCATAAAGGAATTTTCCCAATATCCAATTTTAACCTCCCCTGATGCAACTTGAAGCTGTTTTCTCTTGTCTTGTCCCTTGTTACCTGGCTGTCCTCTCCTGTCAGGGAGTTGTGCAGAGCCACAAGGTCCCCCCTGAGCCTCCTCTTCTCCAGGCTGAGCCCCTTTCTCAGCCCCTCCTGGTGCTCCAGCCCCTTCCCAGCTCTGTTCCCTTCTCTGGACCTGGTCCAAGACCATGTGCTGTCACTTCACTGCTGCAGAACAAACCAAATCCCAGCTCTGGGCTTGTTCTTCCCTACCTCAAATGTGCTTCAGACCTTTCACTGAGAGCTGCTATTCACTGCTTCTGGTGATTTTAGCCCAGGCTGGTATTATTTTTTGATTTTCTCTCTCCATTCCACTACTCCACACTCCCCTTGCAGTTGGGTGATTTTTCTTCTCAGAACTTCACACCTACTCTGGCTCCCCTGACCTGAAACCATTGCTGAGCTCCAGTTACCAAGCTGTGAGCTGAGGGAACTGATAACCTTCAGCAAACAGGTGGGGAAAATGTCAGGAAGAAGTGACCTCTTACACTGTCCCACGTGGACAGGGATTGTGAGGAAAAGCCCTCTTTCTCCATAAATCCCACTTACAGCCCATGCAAGTAAAGGGCACTGAAAACTGCCCACATGCAGAACCACCAAGCCTCACTCTAAAGCTGATGTAGTGTAGCCTATTTTCCTTATCATTCACATGTATAACTTCCCTATGAAAAAATATTTCCAAGGAATGGTTCCATTTTCTTTATTAACCAACAGACCCTGGCAAAATGAGTTTGTAAACATTTACTTTTAGTGCGGTGGCAAAATGAATGGTTCCATTTTCAACTTCTCCAAAAGGCTTCTCTTTCTATTCCCTTACTTTTCTTTCTGTCTCACTGCAAGTCAGCACTGATTGGATCCCATGGAGCTCACCTCTGTGGCTGAAAAGCGTTTGCTGCTTTATAAATAGACTGGTTTTAATATTTAAAGTGTTGGATTGGTAACTTAGAAAAAGCATTTGGGGATTTTAATGAAATATTTAAATGCTTGAAAGCAGTCCTTCAGCAAGGCTGAGTTTTAGCATGGAGTATTTCTGGAGGCTTCCAGTCCCAGAGGTGCTGCTAAACCCTGACAGGGGCACGTAGCCCTGGGAAGGTGCCCTACCTTGCTGTTATTTAGCTGGGCAAGACATCTCAAAACAGAGTCCTGAGGCATAACCTTGCAGGTTGTTTTCCAGATAGATATTTTAGGACTGATCAATAGCAAGTAAAATCAGGAAAGGTGATGGTGAGTCTGATTCTCCTCCTTCAGTCATGAATACTGAATGTGGGCATATTAATAAATCAGATACAGCGGTTTGGAAGTGTTTCATAACAGGGTACTGGGACATGACCCAGCTGGAGAGAGACTGGTGCTAATGAGGGTTAGATGATCTCGTTGTGGAAATACTCTCTTTCCTGTCATGCTCTGCTTCCTAGTTTCCATCTGCAGAGGACTAATGCTGATGTGACATGGCTGGAGAAGGACTCACAGGGCACTGTGATGCTCCAGGGAATGGAGCTGGGGAAGGGGCTGGAGCACCAGGAGGGCCTGAGGGAGCTGGGAAGGGGCTCAGCCTGGACAAAAGGAGGCTCAGGGGGACCTTGTGGCTCTGCACAACTCCCTGACAGGAGGGGACAGCCAGGAGGGGTCGAACTCTCGGTTCCTTGGTGGTTTCCAGGACAGGATGAGAGAAAATAGCTCAAGTTGCACTAGCAGAGGTTTATACTGGATATTGAGAAAACTCCTTCACTGAAAGGGTGGTCAGGCACTGGCACAGCTGCCTGGGGCAGTGGTGGAGTCCCCACCCCTGGGGGCCCTTGTGGACAGGGGTTAGTGGTGAACACAGTGGTGCTGGGCTGATGGTTGGACTTGGTGATCCCAAAGATCTTTTCCAGCTTTAAGGGTTCTATCTGGTGCAAGTCAGAGCGTGCAGAGCCAAAGCTCTCCCTATCAGACACACCTGCCTTGTGTCTGTTGCAGCTGGCTGGGGCTCTAAGATACACTATTTTGTATATTTTTCAGGAAGTACTCTCTCTGCTTGCTTTGTTTTCAGATCAGTGGAACAAGACTGACTAGGAGCATACACCCAATTACCTCCAAGCCCCAGGAAAGAATTTGCAGGCAAAGTCTATGATAAATATGTAACTGTTTCAAACAGATTGCAACTTAGGAAAAAGAGACATTGCCAAGGATAAAAGAGATAAAGGGAGAAAAAAAGGAGATAATTTATAAGCAGTTCTGTTTAAAACCAGTGCACAGCTTTGAGTCAGGTATTTCTGAAAGAAGGCTGAATTGTGGAAGGCAAAAGTAAGGACAACCATTGGGAAGCCTGGTGGGATCAAGAGAAGGAGGAAGGTAGGAGTTGTGAGGGCACCTACAGAGAGAAGATTATTCAAGTTTTCCATTTTGGATTTGAAAGTCTGCTTCAAAAATCAGTCTTTCCTAACAGTTCCTTGCCAGTTACTCCCTGGGTGTCTCTGAATCACATCTGCCTCACTGAATGACAAAAGCAGCTTGTTATTACAGCCAGCACAGTACAGCTCACCACGCTGGGAAAGTGGGAGTTGCACTCAGGGATGTCTTTTGCAGCATCAACAATTGCCACCCAAGTGCTGATTTGAGATCCATTTTATCAGAGGATGACAGAGGATGGCCAGGTAACACAACTTGAACTCCTGGCAGCAGGTTGAGCTTGTGACCCTGGCAGTGCTGAGAGTCAAAACAAACCACCTGCACTGCTTCCTTCCAGAAAGATGTTGGTTGGAAAAATCCTGAGCACTGTATCCAGGCCCCACACAGCTGGGATTTTGTCAATGTTAAAATCAATCAATCAAACCAGTAAGGTTATGTGTTATATAAAGCTAGCCTGTCAATATTAAAATCAGTAAGGTTAAAGTGAGGTTATGTATATAGCCTCATTATACATAACAATCTTGTTATAATAGAAACATAGAATATTCTGAGTTGGAATCAGGGATCATCCAGCCCAGCTCCTGGCCCTGCACAGACACCCCAACAATCTCACCCTGGGCATCCCTGAGATCATTGTCCAAACTCTCCTGGAGCTCTGGCAGCCTTGGGGCCATGCTCATTCCCTGGGGAGCCTGGGCAGTGCCAGCACCCTCTGGGGCAAATGAGATATCCAATGTTCTACTTACCAACAGACACAGAGGTGTAGGGTCAATGCTATCAGCATATCTGGGCACAACTCAAAGCAGAAGAGTGCTGGGGAAGGAACGGGGGCTCTCTGCACACAGGGAATGCTGAGTTACTGAACTTGGCAACACACAAGCACTTGAGAAAGCCCAGTGATGGGAATAATGCAGACCAGATGGACACTCAGCAGCAGAGAGGAAACCTACTGCTGAATGGCTGAGGGGAGATTTTGCTGTCATACTGGAAAAGAAGTGGTGCTGGCTTGCACACCACATGCTAAAGTCGTTGGTATATTTTGGGATCACTCAGATCTGCGGTTTTAAAGTCCTGCACATAATGCATATAAATGAATGCCCAGCAACAGGAGTAAAAAGACTCCAAATGATTTTATGTCCACAATCTCATATGCCTGAAAGAAGAAAGTAAGACTGGAAAAAAGAAAAATTGTGAGTGGCCTGAACTGATAAGCCTAGAAAAACAGGGAAGAAAGGCACTGTCTGGCTATCAGTCCCCCCAGACATGGAGGAATCAGCACATCCAAGAAAGAAAGCAAACAGCTCCTGGTGATAGCCAGGTAACAGAGTCCAGCATGGAGGAGACTTGGTGAAGACAGCTGTCACTGTGATGGCAAAGTTGAGTGAAAGATGAGCTAAATTACTGAAAGAGGAAAAAACAAGCAACCATACTTGACTGGTGAGCAAAGTAAATCAGTAAAATAACTATGGAGTTCATGTCCATTGTGCCTGTGCTTCTCCATCAAGAATAACAAGAATGTGTTATTTCAAAGAAGAAACTGAAATAATAAAATTGCACTAAGCTGAGGTTGGTGACAGCACAGGGCTCACAAGAAAGCCTGTCCAGGACAGGTGCTGGGGTTGAACACACCTTGAGCACAGAGAGCGTCCATCTGCCAAAGACACTGGGCAGATGGAATCCCTCCCGGAGCCACCTGTGCAACCAGGAATGCAGCCAAAGCCACTTCCCTGCAGACTTGTTAAGAAATCAGATTTCTGAGAGCTGGGCACTTCCAGTAGTCCCAAAGGGAAAGCTCTAGAGAACTTAAAACTTCTCCAGCTGAAATATCTGTAAGGGGAAAGATGTAGGAATAAGGCTTAGAAGAATATTTGCAGTGTATAGCTCAAACACAAGACCAAGTATCCTGCAATAAATGTGGTTTTCCCTACCCACCACCACTGCTGAGTAGTGTCTACAGCATACATGCTGTCATTAAAAGTTTGACTATGAAAGATAAGAAAACCAGCAATAATCCTGATCCATAGCTATGCTGGACAATCCATACATGCTTTCTGAAAGTCCAGCATGTACAAGAATGATCAGAGACCTTGCAATACTTAAGGAGTTAGACATGGACCAAAAAAGATCATCGTCAAGGGAAATGGTCTTCCCAGGAAATGCAGCATAAGTAGGAAAAACAAACCACTGCTGGGATTCTCTGATCAAAATCACCTTCTTCCCAACCAAGAAGCTGGAGAAAGAGCAGAGAGAAGACATTCTCCAGCTGCTAGAAAGAAACCAATGGAAAGACCCATTCAGAAATGAAAGAAAAGTGGGCAGAGAAAGGATTAGGCTGTGCAGCTGCATGGTAGGGCTCAAAATTGATTGCACATGTAATCCCAAAACACAGAAGCTCTTAAAAGAGAGCTGACCCTGACCTCAGATTAGTGGTGTGGTCTCCAGCCTGTGAAGTATGTTTCTTACTGTCATTAAACAGATACACTAGAGCTCTGCATCTAAAATGAACCACCAGAAAAGCAGGACTATGTGAATCATACACACTATCTGTGAATTTCTGATGACGTTGAGGGATTTCAGTGGGCAAGAGGAGTTATGTTTAAGAAAATCACAACACATGACAGGTTTTCCTAGTTTAGCCATATCCCAGAACTCTTAGGCAGGACTTCAGGTGTTTGTACCCTGACCAGCAAATCCTTTGGACTTCCCCATGAAACTCCTTCCACAAGCACAGCTGCACTGCTTGTAATATTTGACTTTCCAGCAGTTTATCAGACTCAACCCAGGTTACAGCTTTTTTTTTCACCATGAACAACCCATATAGTAACAACTTGAGGACACTTTCTGTTGACTCCAGAAAAAAATAAAAGCACACAACCACCCAACCTACAGCTGCAGAGCTTTGTCCAAGCCATAATTGGTCCTTTAGAAGCTGGAGGAGCCCTCCCATAAACATCTAATTACTATTCACAGCACATGCAAAGCAGAGCTGAGTTTCTTTTGAGCAGCTCCAACAGGCTTGATTTGAAGATTTCACTGCTCTTGAGGAGATCTAATTTGCATGACTTCAGACAGGTCTCTCTGAAAGCTTGTGTGTGAGGCATTGCTCCTTAACAACCAACCCAGAGCAGGTGAAAGGGGATGAGATTTGGCCAGACTTACGTCAGCCACAGGGATGAGAGTGTCAGCAAGGTGCCCAATGCGGTTCTTCCTGTACAGCCACGACATCAGCAGTATCCCCAGGGCCACATCAATCAGCAGAGACACAAAGATGTTGGCTTTCCTGCAGGCAGGGTAGAGAGAAACAGAGTTAGAGAAAAAGGAAGGACAGTGTTTAATGTTTCAATGACAGTTGTTTGCTTCGCTTATGTAGCACCTTTAATGTCCCAGGGACACCAGGACAACTCACTGAAGAGGAACAATTCTGGAATCTTTTCACTTCCACTGGTGTGCTGCTCTTTATGTAGCCAAGCACAGGAGTGGTTTGTTCAGCCTGGAGAAGGGAAGACTGAAGGGAGACCTCACAGCTGTTTACAGCTCTCTCCTGAGGAGCAGCTCTAATCTGTGACCAGGAACCTGACCCAAGGGAATGGCTGGAGCTGTGGCAGGGGAGGTTTACGTTGGATTTTAGGAAAAGCTTCTTCCTCCAGAAGGTGCTGGGCACTGCCCAGGCTCCCCAGAGAATGGGTATGGCTCTGAGGCTGCCAGAGCTCCAGTAGTGCTTGGACAACATTCTCAGGCATGGCCAGGGTAGGATTATTGGGGTGTCTGTGCAA
Organism: Lonchura striata; assembly: GCF_050655825.1. Lineage (NCBI taxonomy): Eukaryota > Metazoa > Chordata > Aves > Passeriformes > Estrildidae > Lonchura > Lonchura striata. Next base: position 15,583,496 of record NC_140716.1, on the reverse strand, counting down.
GGCCACGAGCTGGACTGGAGGACCCCTGTGGGTCCCTTCCCACTCAGGATATTCTGTGATTTCATGATTCTAAACCCAGAGTCACTCAGAGCCTGCCACACCACAAAACCTTTCTTAGTAGGGAGCAAAGAGGGGATTGAAGCTACAAAGAGGAATTTTAGACAGAAAGGTATATACACACTCAGGGGGGCTTTACCAATTAACAATACCAAGGGCAGCAGCACTTGGCACATCCACATCGAGATCAGATGGCTTTCCCAGACAAGGCAATAAATAGTGGGTTTGGATTCATACACAAACCCAGAAGGGCTGCTGAGCTGCTCCTTCCTTGCTAGAGCTTCTGAATGGAATTCCATGACATGAGCTGTTCAAGAATCGGACTGAACACCCACAGTTACTTATGGACTTCGAATATGTTAATCTATTTTAAGTGTTCCCTGGGAGTCTATTCCTGCAGGATCAGAGAACCACGCAGAACAAGACTGGCTGTGGAAGAGCCGTAGGGCAGCCAATATCTGTCTCAGATCTCTGCTCTGTTCCTCTCACTATGCTGCATGTTTGCTTTTTCTCTTACACTTTGTTACTGTTCTACCAGTGTAAGTGGTGTCTCTGGTCTGCAGTTTCTGCACAAAAAGCTTCCCCAAAAGAATGGGAGGGATTTAGGGGAGCATTTAAAGGGGAGCATTTAAACCTTTCTGCTCTTATGGAAAGTGCCAGCTGAACACTGATGGATGGCCATGGTTGACAGCAGCACATGTGAAAGCAATGAGCCTGTGGGAGTAGTGACAGCAAAGCACTCACACATGGGTGCAGTACAACCTTTTTGGGGTGCAATATCCCAGTTGCCTTTCCTGGGCTAGGGAAAAAGGAAGGTATCTGGCAAAAGGCATGATTAACACATAAAAATAAATATATATGCATATAAATACAGTGCAGAGTAAAGATATCCAAACTAGCAGGGAATGGAGCAACTTGATAGGGTGCAGTGAGGACCTAGTACTGTCCAGGCATGGGATCCATGGTTTGGGTTCCCCACAGGAGACAGGACTAGAGCCAAGACACACCCAACTTTACATATACTTCATACCTCATCAGCTGATTTTGGTTTTGAGCCTTCTTGTTGCTGCTGATGACCTGGAGGTGCTGCAGGCGATGTCCCAGCTGCTCACAAGTCGAGAGTTTGCTCCACAAGAAAGACAAAGGCCAAAACTTCAGCACCCTGCAGAAACACATGGGAATGTCTCTCTTGCCTTTGCCATGCAGCAGGCAGGCCAGCATCCATGCAAAACAGTCAATGTGAAGCTAAGGTTGTGCAACCAGAGCTGATGATTAGATGTTAATGACTCTGAAATGTTAACAGAATTAAGGCAGTCTTGCCAGACCAAGACATGCAGACAAACCAAGCTCTCATTTGCACTCTGTCAAACTATGTCTCACTCACTCTTCCAAGGAAGCGACAAGGCAATCCTGATTCCAACCTCTCCTTTTGGATGCATCTCTGGGCTTGCACAATGCTCCAGTCTCCAGGAAAACAGAGTCAAGCTGTGTTCAGTGCAACAATACAACACAGTGTAACTGCTGCACAAACCCAGTGTTACTCATCATGGATCATGGAATGGTTTGGGTTGGAAGGGACCTTAAGGCTCATCTCATTCCACCCCCCTGCCACAGGCAGGGACACCTTCCACTATCCCAGGTAGCTCCAAGCCCTGTCCAACCTGGCTTTGGACATTTCCAGGGATCCAAGGGCAGCCACAGCTTCTCTGGGCACCCTGTGTCAGGGCCTCCCCACCCTCACAAGGTCCCTTCCCAATATCCCATCCATCCCTGCCCTCTGGCAGTGGGAAGCCATTCCCCCTTGTCCTCTCCCTCCATCCCTTGTTTAAAGTCCCTCTCCAGCTCTCCTGGAGCCCCTTTAGGCCCTGGAAGGGACTCTAAGATCCCTCAAGAACCTTCAGCTCTCAGGTGAACCCCTCCAGCTCTCCCAGCCTGGCTCCAGAGTAAAGGTGATCAGAAGTCTCTGTGTGGTGTGAGCCTCATATAACAAACAGCTGTGCCCTACATGCAGTATATGTCCCTTCCCCCACCTCTTTTCTTTTTTCTTCCACTTGACCCTTCTCTTATTTTTTTTCTTTATTACTTCCAAATACTTTTTTCAGGGTCTTCACTTCTACCTTCTCTTCATTGCCTTGCAGTGACCAGCATTATGTAGATAGCACAACATTTAGCATTTAATTAGGTTTCAAAGTTAACATCCACATTAGGCCTGTAGGGGAGGAAACAGTCACAAGGTTCTTTTCTTATGACTCAGAAGAAAAGTACAAAATTATGCTCAATTATTTTAGGGAGTTACTTTTATTACCACACAACCTATAAAGCAAGGACACTTGGTGATTTGTGCAGGCTGAAGTGACACAATAGTGGGAGCAAGCTGGTCACAGAAACCACAGCAACACATGGCATCAGGTTTGGTTTGGGGGATAAACTCTAATGTGGATGTAATTTGGTTCACTTCTCTCCTGTACACAGGAGTACACTCCACCAGCCAGTGCAGTTGTTGCACTACTTTCACAGTGATGTACTGGCTTTTGTTACAGGTCCAGGAATCCATGGTCACTTTTAGTCACTTCATCTACTCTCCTGCGCTGCTTTGGCACAGTTTTTCAGGTTACATTCATTTCACACAATACCATTATTCCTTATATCCCGCTTCACCCTGGAAATTGCACAGCTGCTTGGATCATTGCTGAGCACGGCCTGGAGATGGATGTCCCTGCAAACTGTGCGTGCCCTCCACGGATTTCACCCAGAGCATGCCAGCCCAGGCCCAGCAGCAGATGCCTCCGTGACTGGCCAGGATGAGCACACTAGGGTGTCCACTGCTATTTGTACAATTCACACCAATCAAAGGGTATGGTTCCTCCAAGCCTTGCTCAGTGCCCTGAGGCTGCTGTCCCTTTCCTCCCCGCACCCTCCTGAGCCCTTTGAACCCCACTTTGTGCATCCTTTGTCAGCTTAAGGACCAGAGTGTTGAAGTCCCCCTCTTCCCCCTCCCTCCCCATTCAAATTTCAGACACATTGGGTTTGAAACACACGCAGTGTACTGTGAATCATTCTTAATTTGAGGTCTCCAAGTTACTCAGCTCTGCGCTACAGCCTCCCACCTTGGAGACAAATGAATGCACTGTTCCTCAGCTGACTTGTCAGGAGGAGGGAGCTGAGGCGGTGGAGAAAAGAGCACCGTGCAGGGGAGGGAGAGGGGGTGACTGCTCTGGCCACCGATCACACACACCTGCGCTCACAGATTCACCAAGGCACGAGAGCAGACGTGTTTTCCCTTCCAATTAGGCCCCAGCTCAGTGGTTACAAACTCTGGTGTGGCAAAACTTGACTAGAGCAGAGATTGCACTTGAAATGTAAAGAAGGGGAAGGAGGAACGCTCTACCTGTGGAATTATGTACAGATGGCTGAAGGTGAAGAATTATGGGTCAAACACCAGCTGCCAGATCCTGTCAGCTCAGGCAGAAAGCAGCAGCTCTGGGGCCCTGTGCTACACTACACACTCACTGGGTGATAATCTCATCCTCTCTCAGCAGTGGATGTCTCTCGCCATCCATGGCTGCTCCTCAAGCTGGAGGCAGCCAGTCTCTGGGTCACCCCAAGTTTGCCACTCCTGGCCAAGAAAAGGACAGGCTGCTGTTTTCTGCCTGAGGAATGTCTTGCACAAGTGGGAATGATTCCCAAAGCAGCCTCATCCCCAGAGCACCACACAATTGTGCAGCTTGCAATGGTTCAGCTCCTCAACTGGACACCATGGGGCCAAAAACATATCACATGGATGTCCTTGTCTGTGCTTCTCTTTTCAGTCACCACCACAAGCACAGCCTCTATTCCACTCACATACTTTCTTTGGAAATACATACACATACTTGTTGAAATAAAAATACAAACATACTGCAAGAAGCTCAATAGAGCAGCTGCAAGATGTGCTATGGGAACTCTCCTCTCTGTGAGGACTGAGGAAGAAAGCAAAAAAATATTCCTTGCGTGGTCTCCTACCCCTTTGCACATTGACTGTGCATTGCTAGAAATACTCCCACTTGTTTACAACACAGTATATAGAACCATTTTCAGAACTTCAATGGAAAACCAACCAGATAAAAAAACTCAACAAAAATCCAGTGACATTGTGTCATTGCATTATTTAAGTAGCAGGAGATCTTTGGGGTATTTCCAAATATATGGAATTTTAGCAATAAATTAACATAGCCTCCATGAGTAAGTCTTGATTTTCCAATTCAGTTTTTTCCCAAGGGTGAGAGGGGAATTTTCAGATACCAGATGAAAAGCAATCTTTCCGAATCTGGATCACATGCAAATATTAAGGTCCATTAACCAAAACTCCTCCGTGTGCTAGAAACTGCAGGAGCAGTGCCTCCTTTTGGATGAGGAATTGGAGGTGCTTACAAACAGATTTTTTTTTAAACAAGCACATGCAATTTTTTGCCTTAAAACTAAAACATCCGAATGTCCCCAATTGCAGAGATCTTCAGGGATAATGGAATGCTGCCCCCATGTTCCTCTGAAGCAGAATCGCAATGGCCATCCCTTAGCACACGGTGGTGCTGAAGAAATGCCTTAATTCAGGATGTGCAGGACTTGGGAACACGGGATGAGCTTGGAGGGATGGCAGCGACTCCCTGAGATTTCCAACACTGCTGCCCTGCTTCTCTCACGCAAATACACAAACACAACAGGGGCATATCCAAAAATGCCCAAGCCTCCCCAGCCTGAGAAGACATTGCTGATTTCTTTCTTTAGCCTTCCAAAGCTGACTATCCCTTAACATCACAAAAAACAGAAAGAAAGAAGTCCTGTGACCTGAAGGAGAAAAAAAACCCCTGTGAATCTTATTTTATGGAATGTCCTGTCCCAACATGGGAAGGAAGGGACTGGAAGGACACCTGCACATGACGTCTTGAACCCTCCCTGCCTCGAACATGTTGGCATCAAGGAGGTTGTACTAAACATCATGTGGTACAAAATGGAACCAAATTCCTTGAAAGAACTTAGAAGGTCAAGAAGGAGACTTGTAATAAAGCCAGGTACTCTGTTATCCAAGACTGATGTTTTAAAACACATATGAGACAAGTAAATATAAAGTTGATACTGTGGGTGAGTAAAACAAAGGAGAGAGAAAGCTCTGCCTCCCAAGGCTAAGGACAGGCTCAGTGTAGGTTTATGCACAGCAAGCCTTGCATTCTGCCTGCTGCCAGGTACACCTGGCTGCTGCTCTACCTCAAAACATGTATCCTGGCCCTAGGAAAAGCTGAAGTCAGAATTCCTGAGAAGCTTGGTAGCAACTATCTGGGCCCAACCCACCAGCTGAGCTTGAGCTCCCAACTTATGTTTAAACTGCAGACTGCGACTGGATGCCAGCAAGGCCTGGGCTTAACCTAACTCCAAGCCTGGCCTGAATCCTGGCACCAATTGAGGTGGGACCAAGTGAGACCAAGTGCCTGTGCAGAAAAGGATCATCCTGTCTGATGGTGGTGGCACACAGACAGAAAAAGGACCCTTGGAGCTGATTCCAAATCTTCTGCCCAACCACAAAGTTGTGACTTAACTACCATTCATTAAGAACCACTAATACACAGTACCTACAGAGCAGTCCCAGGACACAGGGGTCCTTGATGATATCAGGTTTGAATCTCAATCTCTTCCAATAATCCAAAACTGGACATTTTTTCCTTTGTGTACCACACTGTGTAACCAAACTGCTCAGAAAATCTTTGCATGGGAAGAGTTTCACTGTAATTCTTTTACAACTGTATCACACAATTGGAAATCTGTTAAATACCTCCATTCCTTTAGGTTGTACTTAAAAAGATTTATCCATTAATACAGTAACAGCTGTTATCAAAATTTCATCAATTACAGTGTCCCCTTGCAGCTTAGAACCAGAACTCCACTCTCTGTCACAACCTCTCCAGGCAGCTGCAGTGGTGGAATCACCATCCCTGCAAGTATTCAAAAAACATGTGGCACTTGGAAACATGGGTTAGTGGTGGTATTGGCAGTGCTGGGTTAATGGTTGGACTCGATGATCTTAGAGGGCCTTTTCAAGGTAAATGATTCCATGATTATAAGTTTCTTCCCAGCAAATCTGCTCAGAACTAGCTTTCAGTCCAAGCATTTGCCACGTGTTACATTTGGAGCATCTATCCAGGCTCACAGTTGTGAGAACAGGATTTCACCATAGATTCAGGCTGAGCAGCAATCCCTCTAAACTTCTGTAAAGTGCCAAGGCTGCAGCACCACAGTCTCTTGGAGAGAGGATGGATTTAGAAACAGTATTTGCTGATGTTCCACAGTTGCAAAGGGACTTACAGCAAATGGGGAGGAGGGAGTCCCCAGCTATGGAGCCATTAAAGAGAGCCTCATGTCAGCCACAGAAAAGCTGGAAATCCACTGTTTCAGCTGTGATGAAACTGAAGCAGAGCTGAATTATCCCTGCTGCAAATGAGGAGGACATGAATGCCTCCCCAGAAAACCTCCCAGCTCCATGAAGAGTTCTGAGGGAGCCTTTGGCCTTGTGATTTCCTGCTGGAGTGGAGCTCTAACAGAACCTCTTGCAGCAGCCTGTTTCCAATAGAACAATTTTGTATCACATTTCTCACTGGGGTTGAGCAGTAGTCCTGCAATGCCTAAACGGGAATTACATTTCCAGACAAAACAAGCTGGGTGATGTCATATCACCTACCTGCTCCTGCAGATCCCAGAGAGCAGTGAAAGCAGGAATGTCAGCAGCATGCAGGCAGGCACCGAGGCCTGCTTCAGCAGCTCCACAATGATACTGGCCTCCACCCCATCCGACTGCCAGTGGGTTAGCTTGATGGGCCCCTCGTCGTACCTGTCCGTCATGAAGAGGACCTGGCTCCTGGCCACCGTGTCAAAGATGGCCGAGAGCTTTGAGGCATCTTCTGCCCTCTGGCCAGCTGTGTCCAAAGGGGGGTGCAGATGGGAAAGCATCACCTTGCGCTGGTCATAGTATACCAAGATGATTTCTTCCTCCTGAGGGTTCTTAGAGTGTTTCTGAAGGATAGAACAGCTCCAGAATTTGCTGTCTCCCTCTTTGCTTATCTGGATCCATGGCTCATGGCAGAATATGGTCCCAAGGTCTTCCAAGAATTCACTGAGACTCTCTTCTTTCTCCTGTTTGCTATTGCTCCATGAGCCAAGCACAGAAACACTGACTTTAGTCACGCGCTGAACTTCCCCAAGGTACTGCTTCACCTGGACAGGAATAAAGGGGAAGTGTACCACAGCAAGGATGACAGCAGAGTTCTGCTCGGAGATCCAGCGGCCGATCAAAATGCCGCTGTCTGCTGAGGAGCAGCACGATGGAAAGAACACCTTCAGTACCATGGCAGTGACCCTGCAGGGACATACACCTGCCAATAAACACAAAAATTAAACTTGAGGATGGTGAGTAAACATAAGGAAAATCTGAGCCGGCCAAAGCCACCAGAGAGGAGAACTAAGCGTGTTTGAAAACACAAAGCCCAACCACTTGAGTAATGACATTAGTGACAGCCAACACACATACACACATTCAGGAAGCTCCTAATGATCTGCAGTCTTTGAAGTGAGGGAAGGTGAGCCTGGAGTTTCCCAGTAAAGCCCTTCTTCCAGTCCCGGAAAGGTCTTTCATGGTGGTATCCAGATAAGCACAGCCCATCAGACCAGCCAAGATCTGGCATTCACCTAGCCTAAGATCTTGAATCCCATGCTGGATGTGCTGGAGCACCTCCTAGAGAAGGGACTACATCATAGCTCACTGTGGTGCCTCTGGGGAGTATTTCCTGCTGCTATCAACAATCAAACACCAGTTCATGCTATTCAGTCTCCTTTACCACCTTACAACCCAGATCTCTGCAGCAAACTCACAGAGCCACCTTGATCCCATCACTCAGCTCCTCCTGCCTCACTCCTCTTATCAGGAAACTGAGACCAAAATTTTGTCAGAAGAGACTATAGTGATTAATTGAAGTCGTTTTAATTCATTAGATTCAACAGCCTAAAAGATGAGAACTTTATCAGCGCTCTTTATCTTTAGTGCTTTTCTCCCCATCATTAAGAACACATCTCAGTGGCCTTGGGAGACTTTTCCAGAAAGGAGCTTTGAGGCAGTTGACAGTGTCTCTTTAAATAAGGTGGAGGTTTCTAACAGGAATATAATTGCAGTAAGGAGGGCGCTGGCGCAGAACAGGCAGCATCCGGCGCCCGCTGTCCTTTCCCGTCCTTTCCCGTCCTTCAGCGCTTTGTTAGGGATGTGAAACTCCACAGGGCCCCGAGGCTGCTCCTCTGCAAGGGACCAGTCAGTTGGAAAGGGAACACAGAGGGTATTTACAACACAGAGAGACCATGCGCAGCAGGAAGGGCCTGGTGGCTTTTTCCTCTCCCTTAGGAGAGGACAGCTGAGCCAGTAAAGCTCAGCGCCTGGGAAATTCCTACTCGGAGGGATGGAGGAGCAGTTATAGGGAGTGATTAACCTCTGGGATTAATCACCCACAGTGGGGTAATCTGGGGAGTTGTGGACTCCCCATCCCTGGCAGTGTCCAAGGCCAGGTTGGATGGGGCTTGGAGCAACCTGGGACAGTGGAAGGTCCCTGCCCATGGCAGGAATGGGACTAAATGGTCTGTAAGGTCCTTTCTATGTCAAACCATTCTATGATCTATGGCTCTTCTGAGATCCTGCTTCCTCACAGACTCCAGGTCTCTGAGGTTATCCCTCTGGTCACAGAGGGAAAATTAAGTCCCTCTGTGGCCTCCAGATCTTGCTGGGGGTTGGAGGATCTCTGGAGCAGTGAGGGCCAATGCTGGGTGCATTCAGAGCCTGTAAACACTGTGCTTCCAGCACCATACTGCCAACAAATTCCTCAGGAGAGGGAAGTCTTGGGATGTACTTCGCAGTTTTGCAGTAAAAGGGAAAATTCAGTCCAAGGAAAAACATCAAAGACAGTCCCATGATGTTTTTCCCATCGAAACAAAGAGGGTTGTTGTGAGTATTGCTACATGAGACTCTCAGTGTCTATGCATGACTGTCCTTAAAGGTCTGTCCATCCACTGGACATTTTAGAAAGGAACTGTCAACTGACTCTTCATACACACACTTATTTTTCACTGAGATTGTTTTTAAAGATAGCCACAATCCTCTGGGAAAACTTCTCATGGAGCAGAAACACTTGACATCCTTATCTTCTCTAGTTTGTGCGTTTTTCCTCTTACACCTTCCCCAGCTTCTAAAATTAACATAGTTTTGTGCACCCAACTACTCTGGCTATAGCTTGGGTCAAATGATCTGCCCTTTGGCTGCTTGAGGCATGGCAGAGAAGATTCTGATATGACTTTCAGGCTGCACAAAATATCTTGATAGTTGAAAACCTGGCTGATCAACTATTGTTATGTTAATGTTCTCATATTCCCAAATCCATGACTTGTCATGCATCTACCTCATTCATTTCAATAGACTGAAATATCAAATGTCATCACAGTCTGCTTCACTGCTGCTAATTTTAACAGAAAAATCTTACCAATGCTCATGCAGTCCCTCTTCATCAAGTGCCTAAAATCTTTGAGATCCACCTATTTCTTGTGAAAACATCCACCTTTCCTTGAGAGCACCAATGCAATGACCTCAGGTAACCAAAACAAACAAAATAAACACCACCTAAAATGTGTTAATGCAACCAACAAATGAATACAGGCCCTAAGACTGATGGATTCCAGAGTTTTTGTTAGAAAAGCGAAGGTGAATGGTGGGATGTGTCCATGGTTTCACCCCAGAGAGTGTCCTGTGGCCAAGGGGTGCCAAGGGGGACAGATCCCATAGCAGACCCACACCTGAGCATCCCATGATCCTTGCAGGGGGGTTAGGGCCAGGATATAAAGAATCATAGAACCGTGGAATTGTAAAGGTTGGAAAAGCCCTCTATGACCACCAAGTCCAGTCAGTCATTCCCCAGCACCACCACCACCACTAAACCATGCCCTCAAGTGCCACATGCACACGGCTTTTTGAACACTTCCAGGCCAGGCATTCCATGAGCCTGTGACAGTGCCTGAGCATGCTTTACACGAAGAAATTTCCCCATCTATTCTATCTATATATAAATTAAACCTCTCCTGGCACAACTTAAAGCCATTTCCCCTGGGAGCAGAGACCATAGCATGGCTTCAGAGATGGCAGCAGGGAGTTGTGCAGAGCCACAGGGTCCCCCTGAGCCTCCTTTTCCCCAGGCTGAGACCCCCAGCTCCCTCAGCCCCTCCTGGTGCTCCAGCCCCTTCCTCAGCTCTGTTCCCTTCCCTGGACACGCTCCGGCCCCTCAGTATCGTGAGGGGCCCGGTGCTGACCCGGCCCGGCGGGGGCTCCCGGTGCCCGCGCAGGCTCCGCGCGCGGCCCAGCCCGGCCCGCCCGCCCGCTCCCGCCGCCCGCTCCTACCGCCCGCCCGCTCCTGCCGCCCGCCCGCTCCTGCCGCCCGTTCCTACCGCCCGCTCCCGCCGCCCGCCCCGCTCCCGCCGCCCGTTCCTACCGCCCGCTCCCGCCGCCCGCCCCGCTCCTACCGCCGCCCCGCTCCCGCCGCCCGCTCCGCTCCGCCGCTTCCGCCCGCGGTTGCCCGGAGACGCCGCTGCCGCCGGGTCGTGCAGCCGCACGGGCCCGGCCGGCACCGCCACCCGCCGCCCGCGTTCCGTGGTGCCGCGGCTCCCCGCTCCCGGCCTGTCGGGCCCCGCCGGCCCCGCTCCCGCCGGCGCCGCTCCCCGGGCTCCACCCGGCGCCTTCCCGCGGGCCCGAGGGCGGCGGGGCCGCCTGAGCCGCGCGATAAGGAGCGGCAGTGCCCCCCTGCCCTGCCACCGCCCCAGCTGGAGCGGGGCCAGGGCCCCGCTGTGCTTACGGGATGCTGCTGGCCCCATCCCCACAGGCCAGGGGCTCACCTGTGCTCACAGGACTCCGCTGTCCTCTGTTCCCAAAATCGAGCGGCCCCGCTGTTCTCACAGGACCCTGCTGTCGCTCATCCCACAGGCCAGGCACCTTTCCATGTGGGACCCCGTTGTTCCTCATCCCCAAAGTCCAAGGACTCACTGTTCCTCAGGGAACCCCGTTGTCCCCCATCCCACTGGTGAGGGACTCGGCTGTGCTGATGGGACCCTCTTGACCCCCATCTTGACTGCCTCAGTGGATGTCTGGCCCAGCAGAGACCCATGGGTGCCCACGGGTGCCCAAGAGCTTTGTCCTGTGATCCGGCCGTGGGCTTGGGCCAGTGAGCCCGGGAAGATGCTAGGCAGCATGAAGAGGTCCCACATGGAAAGAGAGAGCAGGTGCAGAAGTCGGGGTGGGCTACATAAAAGATTTTGGGGTTTAGTTTTATTGTTGGATGCCACAGAATTGGAAATAAGATAGGGGAGATTAAGTCTTGTGGGAGGGAGCTCAGCTTCCTGCAATGGGAGAGGCTGATCCCCCTGTTTCTGCAGACCATGCAGCCCCAGTCCCTGCTGCTTGCCTCACGCTGCGGGGAGAGGGGTTCTGGAGAACCTCACAGGGTGTCTGTTGTGTCCAGTGCCTGTTCCAGGGCCAGGAGGGAGCAAGGCCCTCTCCAGGGATCATTTGGGATCAGAGACGGTGACTTGGGTGTGGGACACCATTAGAGACAGAGAAGTCATTAAGCTCCGTGCCCACACCGAGGGCTGGAGCAGGGAGAGGAAAACGCCCATCCCTGTGCCGGCACACCCTGCCCGCCTTCCCCTGGCCCTTGCTGATAAAGGCAGCAAGACGTGCTGAGCCCTCCTCTCCAGAGGACAACAGGATGGTGTCTGCCCCAGCATGTGAGGCAGTCTGAGGAGTTCCACGATTCCATATGGAATTTACTCCATGTAGTGGTTGTTGCTTCCCTGTAGAGGTCAGGAATGCAGCACAGAAGGAGTTACCTTCATCTTACCCTTTTCCTGACGTCTGCTGCAGACCCAGTGTGCTGTTCTCTGATTGCAAAACCCACCCTAATAGCCTGGGAATGAATTAGGACAGACCAGTTGGCTCAATCATGCCAGGCTGGACAGGGCTTGGAGAAGCATGATCTAGTGAAAGGTGTCCCTAGTCATGGCAGGGTGTAGATCTAGGTGATCTTTAAGGACGCAATCCCAACCATTGTGTGATTCCATGATTCTGTGAGCGAGCATGGACTTCTAGCATGGCCTTGCCTCTCTGGTCATGGTCTGGCATCAGGAAGATGGGACCATGGCACATCAAAATCACATGGAGAGAGGAGAAATATTTATATCAGCTTTGGAAAACACTCAAGGAACCAAGGATGTTGTGATAACAAGTTTGCCAAGGCACCAGTGCAAGGCCAACTCTTGAGTTGCTGGGTCATCCTTTACACACTCTGGTGGGTCCAGAGCTGGTCTAGTCCTAGAGAAGCTGGGGGCCTTTAGGCAGTCAGGTCTGGGGCAATGTCCCATCCCTAGAAATGTCCAAAGCCAGGTTGGATAGGGTTTGAAGCAACCTGGTATAGTGGAAGGTGTCCCTGCCATGAAATGGTCTTTACAGTCCCTCCCAACCCAAACTATTCCATGATTCCATTACAGGAATCTTTGAGAGCAGTGGAGCTCTCAGCACCCCAGCAGATGCACAGCTCAGTGGGGCTGCAGGGAAACCATCCCCCCTCCCCACCTGTGTGTTTGGTTGGGGTCAGCACGTGATGTCCCAGCATTGGTGGGTCTGTACCGGGGTCTCACACAGTACTTAAAGACTTTGACACAGTTCTCCACTGTGTCTGCCACAAAGAGGTGCCCAGAGGAGGAGCAAGCCATGCCAGCAGGCCTCCGCAGCCCCGTGGACACCAGGCAGATGGGAGCTCCATGCTCTGGGAATAAGTGGACTGTACGGCGCTGCTCGTCTGCCACCAGGATGCTGCCATCCGTATCCACGCAGACCCCAGCAGGGTTGCCAAACTGGTGTCCATATTTGCTGCTGAGAGAGCAGAGGAGCTTACAGCTGCTCATGAAGACCTTGACATCTCCACACTCTTCACTCACCACAAAGCCTCCACCGGGCACTGGACTGATGTAGCGAGGTCCCTGCAGATTTGGGACAGAGTGCACATTGAGTGTCCTGAAGGTATGGTCCAGAGCAAAGCTGTGCACTTGACCTTGTGCATAATCTGCTATCAGGATCTTGCCCATGGAATCTACTCCAATACCCCTGGGGGAGCCAACCTTCCTGACCTTTATCCATTCCCTCTTGGAGAGGTTGGTGTAAGGGTTGAAGACCCAGATGGCTTCATTCACCATGTCAGCTACAGCCACCATTCCCATCCTAGTCACAGTCACATCTTCTGGCAAGAAAATGCTGCCTCCCTTGCCCGATTGCTGGCAGGGCAAGGACTGCAGTGTGTGGCCTGTGCTGCTGAGCACGTGGACCCAGGGAGCACTCTCAGCTGTCACGTAGATGGAGCCATCCAGGGAGCAATGGATTCCACTGACACCCCCATAGCGGCTGCCAGTGGGGTTGGGAATCTGCCGGACCAAGTCATCCTGGCAATAGTGGAGGAGGTTCTTGATGTTGTCCAGATCTCTGCACAGGCTTTTGGCCTTATCTGCCAGCTGGTGGACCTGGTGCTGGGTCACCATGCCCATGCCACTCTGGCTGTGCAGCACTGGGCTGGCTGACTGCAGTGTGGTAAATGACTTCACCTGGAGGCTGTAGATTGTTTTCAGAAGCTTCTGCTTTAGCTGGCTGGTCTCCAGCGTGTAGTCCATGACAAATCTCTTGTCCCTGTTTGGGGGAAGCAGTTAGGACCATGACTGTCCCTGCCTGCTGCCATCTCTGAGGCCATGCTATGGTGCTTGCTATCTATCCAGGGTCAAGGTGTTGGTGCTATTCTGGATTCACTTCATGCCAGAGAGACCACGTCACTTTATTGCCAGCTAATTATAAAATAAAGACAAACAAGGACCATGGCATAGAAATTAAAGGGTCAGCAAACTGGACCTACATCTGGAGGAACAACCCAAAAAGGTCCAACAGCTCCAACAGCTCAACTGGTGTCAGACATGGCCTGAAGATTTATGTGTAAAGGTGAGCCCTGTGTGTGAACTTATTGAATGGGACCTCAGACTCCCCAGTTCCTGAGATAATGACTTCTTTCAGGTCTTTAACACTTGTTACCCCTATTTTGTGTGAGCCTCATCTCTCCAAACCAAGCTCAATCCATGATAACACTTGAGTCACTCAGGGTGATCATTCCCCGACTCCCACATGTCAGATGTCAAACGTGGCCAGGGCATGTCTTTGCTCCAGGCAGCCCCTTTCCCATCCAAATAGCTTCATAGAATCACAGAATATCCTCAGTGGGAAGGGACACGTCAGGATCATCCAGTCCAGCTCCTGGCCCTGCACAGACACACCAACAATCCCACCCTGGCCATCCCTGAGATCATTGTCCAAACTCTCCTGGAGCTCTGGCAGCCTTGGGGCGGTGCCCATTCCCTGGGGAGCCTGTGCAGTGCCCAGCATTCTGGAGGAAGAACCTGAAGGAAGAACCTCCTGCTTCTGGAGACACAAGGCGTAACCAGCGTGTTATGGAGGAAGAACCTTTCCTGATATCCAGCCTAAACCTCTCCTGACACAGCTCCAACCATTCCCTGGGTCCTGTCCCTGTCACAGAGAACAGGGATTAGCACCTGCTGATCAAGTAATTTCTGAAGTAGCCAACAACTTATCAGGAAGAAAAGGGGAGATTCTGCTCTGAAACATGCATTCAATCTTCACCATTTTTTTCAGACGAGAAAACCCAAATTTTTCTTTTGCACACTCTTCCTCAGTTTTAAAACTAGGCAGTGATGGAAGCCCAGCTTTGCTATGTTCTCCCCAGGCCTGGCTGGAGCATGGCTTACAGCACACAGCCAGGAGCTGACAAGTGAAATGTTAAGAGACATATGACCTCATTAAAGCTCCTGGAGAGGCATAGTTTTACTTTGCTTTAAATGTGATTATAATTAAAATTATAATGGCACACTTGACTGTTTTGAGTTGTTTGCAAGCCATCACTCCACTTTTATTGCCCCACGTCCTATGATTGCCGGGATCATGTGCCTTATGCTGCTTACAAAAGTGGCATTTCCCCAGACCACAGCTGAAGAAAGCTAGGGCGTACGGTGCCCAATGGTCCTTCTCATGTGCAAATACTTCAACTATCTATCTAAAAGCCATCCCTGAATAATTGCAGAGTTACCAAATGCAAATACGCAGTGGCAGGGATGAGAGAATACAGATGGAAATCCAATTCTGCTGTCTTGGGGCCTGGGAACAACTTTTTCTACCCTGTGCTGGTTATGCCAGCAGCAGAGATCTGCTTGGTGGAAACAAGCCCTCCATATCACAGGACTGCTTGTCAGGGTCGTCCTTCAGAGCTGGACAAAGTCCTCAATCCAAGAAGCTGGATTTTACAGATGGGGAAACTGAGTCACTGCTGGGGAGATGATATGCCATCTGCCACACACCCCTCCTCAGGAGCATCCGCCTCTCTTCTTGGGCACTGGACACCCAAAGCTGCCATCAGACCCTTGATGGTGTGTCCTGAGCCTAGTTTGAGCTACTTTAGGGTCCAAACCCAAGAAGAGGGCTCTGACACTGTCCCCTATACAGCTCAGGCCAACCACCTGTGGATACAAGCTTAGCAGCACAGATCCTGTACCTTAGTCCTGCTGTCCTGGGGGCTGCCTGTCCTTCCCTGGCAGTGCTGGCCTCCCACCAGCTCTGTCCTGCTCCCTCGCCGGGCTCAGGGCAGCGGGACCAAGGGATTTTGTGTTGTTAGTGACAGGCAATTGCCCTGAAGTCTGGGTAAACACAAGAACTCCTTGTGCTGACAACCAGAAGCAGCAAGACAAGGGCTGTTCCACGTGGCTTTTCCGCCTGCTGGTCTCCTGCCCAGAGACAAGGTGCCTTTCTCCCAGGATCAGTCTGTGTCCCACCTGCCTACTCCTGCCAGAGGGAGGTACCCAGCTGCCCGGGGGATTTGGGGCTTTTATGTAGAGGCAAAAGGGCTGATTTGCTGCTCCTCACCCTTGGCAGCTGCTGGGGTGGGATAGGGATGCTCACACGGTGAATCAGGGCTCCTCATGGCTTCACCACTGCCTCCATGGGGACAGTGCCGCTGTGTGCCTCAGTTTCCCAAATTACAAAAAAGAGACTGGTGAATTTTTCCATCTCAGGCTTTGAGGGGCAGTGATGGAGAAGCATCTCTAGAAGAGGCAGATCAGCCAGGACTGCTGGAACAGCCCCCTTTTCCCATCTCCACACTGCTCAACCCAGGCTTTCCACAACTGCACACAACCATGCTTGGAGTTGATGGTGGTATTAGTTCTGCCCCAACAAAGAGGGTCAGGAGTAAAAGCAGAGTTAGCAAGGAGCAGCCTACAAGGGGCTGCTCAGAGCCTGCCCTCCCTCCCTGGCAGTGATTCCTGACAGAGCTTTCTGAGAGTCCCCTCCCCACCTTTGCCCACAGTGAGATCAAACACCCACCTTAAACTCGGCCAAGTCGTGAAGAAGTTTGTGTCTGTTCATTATTCAGACGGGCTAAACGTGAGCGAAGTTTTGGTCAGACTCAGCCACGTTTTGGGATGCTTGGAGGAGCTGCATGGGCCTCCCTGAGGACTAAGGAAGCAGGTTGGGTCTGTCTGGTTGCAGGAGTTGTGAGATGGGGATCTGCCTCCAAAGTCTCAGGGCTGGGTGCTCTTCTCAGCAGGTGTTTAGGGCCCTTCTGGTCCTGGATCAATTTACCCCTGAAGCTCACACTGCCTGCCTCAGACCTATTACCAGCCAAAATTACAAAACTAACTTGACATGACAAGCGCTGGGGCCGCTCCATCTGAGCCCCAGCAGGACGGGAGGCAGCTTCAAAAACCATCTCCCAGGGCAACAGGGTCTGACCTTTTGTTTTGCTGTTGTGTGCTCCATCACCAGGATAAACAAACACAGCCTGGCCCTGGGGCTCCCGTTCACCTTTCCAGGACCGGGTTCTGTCACAACTAGTTCGGAAGCCACCCCGGACCCCAGGAGAGGTCTGTGTCATGGCAGAGCCCTGGCACAGCCCTTGCCCATGCCAGCACTGGGAGCTGCAGGAGTCAAGGACATGGGCATGGTCAGCCTGCTGCTGCCAGAGACGGACCAAGGGAAAGAGAGGTCGTGTTCAGTTCAGGTTTTCCTGGAGCACATTCCTTGCAGGTATAAGTGCCAAACTTCACCTCTCGTGGCTTTTCCTCCCCTGGTGCAGGGGCAGCAGCTCTTGGTTGTGTGTCCACAAGGAACACACAAGCCCTGGCTCCCTGCCAGTCCCTGTGCCCAGGGAGACAGGCACGGTGCCTGTTTGGCACACTTCAAGTGTGCAGGGAGCCAGCAGGATATCCCACAGGACTAGTCAAGGTCATTGCTACCAAGTCACAGATTTGTGGGAAAATAACCCAAACCCATCCACTGAGAATATTTCCCCACCTAGAGCACAGCCCTGTGACTGGTGAGAGTGTGGGGGGACTTGAAAGTCCACAGTGTCAGTCCAGTGTCACTTGTGGAGAAAGCAAAACGTCCCTGCTGGACACCAGAGCCCTCCAGCCCTGAGGATGCCAGCAGTCCCCAGCCTGCTCCACACCCTGTCAGCACAGGAAGGTTGCGGCCGGGGGCTGTGGAGGTTTGCTGGGACTGAAGTTTTGAAGGGACGATGAGGGAGCGGGCTGGACACGGGCTGGTCATTGCTTTGTGCGGACACCAGGCGGCCCCGGCTGTCCGAACAGCCGGGACTGATGGCACGGCTCATCCAGCAGCGGGAGCGCACCCTCTGTGTCCGTGTGTGTGCAAGGCAAAGCCGGATCCCAGCACTGTGCAAGGCAAAGCCGGATCCCAGCACTGTGCAAGAGGTTTCCGTGGGTAGCTGGAGCATCTGCTGCACATCTAGACACAGAAAACACGATCCCCAGCCTGAGCAGAGCCTCTGTCCTGGCTGCACGCCCCGCACTGTTCACGGAATGCTTGCAGTGTCCAGATGGGAACATGCAGGGACTTGGGGACGCTGCGGGATACATCTCTTGGAATCTGATCCCTCACGTAGACTGAGACTGGGCTGGGGCTTCCTAAACTTGGTTCCATGGAGGTGAGAGCAAGAATTCAGCTCCTCTTCAGGCATCACAGAAATCCCTCCAAAAAAACAAAGAGCTGTAACTACTCTGGCCCCTAAAACTGACCTGGCCCTATCCTCTGACCAGCATGGACACCCCAGAATTGCTGCTGCTGGTTAGCTAACCAATGGAAAAGATTCCTCAGAGTCTGATAAAGGCTCAGCTGACACCTCAGCTTCTCCTTTCTCCCTCCTCCTCTGCAACCTCCCTTGCTCACAAGGCTCACAAAGAGGATTAGGGAGTTAATCCTCTTTGGGACATCAAGCTCCCTGTTAAGACTGCTGGGAAGGGCCAAAAGCTGTGAAGCACAGTGGGGCACTGCCACAAAACCCCGCTCATGCCAGGAGCAGCCCTGTGGATGAATCCCTGTCCTGGTGGCAGCCTCTGCATTGCTGCCACCCCCTTCTCCACCCAGCCAGAGCACAAGTCTGTCCCAGGGCCATGGGAGCTGGGTAGGTCCCAGGATGTCTCCCTCCACCCCATCCTGGCCTCTCCACCTGGTCTGAAAGGGTGGTGGGAGGAAAGAGAAACATCCTCCTGTACTGGCAAGGAATGGCATCCCAAAGCCATGCAGGAGATGGGAACCAAACAAAAGCTTTCTGCAAACACAGCTCCATGTTCAGCCCACTGAAGAGGGCTCTGGATGTCCAGGAGCCCTGTAGAATCCCAGGGACATGGTTATTACTGAAGCAAAGCGATGTGCTGGAAGCATTTCCTTATGGATGATACCGAGCCAATTGGTCTTCCATGAGGGATTGCTCCGGCTCTTCCTCTGGAGAGGAAGGCTGCAGGCTGGCATTGCTGGTGTGTCACAGGCTTGTGGCCATTGTCAACAGGTGAGCAAGGAAGCACTTGCACTTCCACTTTCTGTTCCCACTTTCCACCCAAACCACAAACCATAAACATCCTTGGGTACCCTGCACCTAGAATCAGGGAGGAAATAACAGTGGCTGAGTGCTTTTACTCCCTGAGCCCTGGATGTGGGAAAATGATGTGTGTGTTTTGGTTTTGCAGCAGCCGCTGCCTGGGATGGGGAATCCAGGGCTGCCCAGACACAGCACCCAGCTGTGCAGGTGCTCCTGGGTCTTCAGGAAGCTTCTGCCTTGCAGGAATGTTTGCTCCTTCTCTCTCAACCATTTGACCCTCAGCATCTTCTCCTGCATTGCAGCAGCTGTGGGGAACATTGGCACCACTTGGCATCTCCTGTGCTGCCCCAGTCGCAGCAGGCACGGGCCCCTTCCAGGCAGGGAAGTGGGTAGGGAGGCAGGAGCTGATCAAACAGCAGCAGCAGCAGCCAGGATCTCACCCTGCCTTAGCCTGCAAAGCCTGAGGGAAACCTTCTCTCTGCTCAGCTTGACTGCCTTTGGAAGCATTGGCCCTGGTGAGAGCCAGAGCACTGCTCTCACCCACCCCAGCTCTTTTAAGTACTTAAACCCTCACTGCTTCCCCCCATGGGCCTTTGATCCAGCTCCAAAGCTAGAAAGGTTCTGCCTTGGGCAAATACCCAGGGAAACAATCCATTCCCATTCGGAAGCATCTAGAGCAGAGAAAGGAAACCTCCAATTACAACAACAGATGGGAAAACCAAGCAGGGAAATTTTGTAGCCTTTTCTGCTGTTTTTCCTCATGTAAAGCTGAGGAGGTGGGATAGCTACTCCCCCATACTGGTTACATGCTATGGGGGCATGGAGAACAGGGCTGCTGCCAGAGCAGATCTGGAGCTGCACTCTCAGGGACTGCTCTGCACTTCACTTTGTGGCTGATGGGGGTTGAAGAGTTCATGTGGGTCCTTAAATACACCAGCAGTGCAGCAGTGCTCCCGTGAGAGCCAGAGGACAGTCACCAGGGCACAGCAAGGTGGCTTGAGGCACAGATGCCACCACAGTGGTTGTGGTGGGGAGAGTGGTGAGGAACAGTAGTGCTGCTTCCACAAACAGCTGGGAGCAGAGGATCCAAGATAAGCCACAGGCAATGTATAGAGTGATGCTTCTGGCTGCCTCTGCTCCTCTTCCTCCCACAGAGAAGCTCCCAGGAGGATCAGGAGGACTTGCTGTTCTTCCCCAAGAGCTGCAGTCTGGGTGAGAGCAGGCGGAGGCTGGGGCTGGGCTGTCCCTCTGATCTGCATTGCTCTGGCAGATCAGCCCCTGCCAGGTCTCAGCACATCTGTGCTGCTTCCCTGGTGTGCTACCAGCCCTGGGGGCAACATTTGTGCCTCGAGGGGAGTCACAGCCTCCCCTGCTTGTTCCTACTGTGCTAAAGCTTCCAAGGAGGAACAGCGCTGAGAAGAAATGTGGGGAAGAGACAAAGGGAATGGTGTTCTCCTGGCACCTTCCAGGACACTTGGAGCTCCCAAGAACAACACCAGTCCTTACTTAAGTTCATGGGGAAACTACCCCACAACGTGCAGTCATTTGGCAGAAAGAAAACCTTCCCAGCCTTTGCCACAGTAGGAAGTGCAAGATGGGTTGGGACAGGCCCTCTGGAGTGATGAGGCCCCTTTGGGGTCAATTCCTGATTTGTCTTCCCAGCTCCAGAGTCCTCTCAGCCTGATATCTTTCCCTGCCCTCGGCTCACAGATAAAGTTGCCCTGTCACTGCTGCAAGGCCAGGTCATTGCCTCCCTCCTGCCTGAGATGGAGCAATTCTGCTCCAGGTTGTCTTTGCAGCTTCACATGTCTGCTCAGAAATCTCCTGGCCGACCTTGGCCCTTCTTGTTACCATGTTTGGTAACTTTCCACTGCTCCGAGCTCTGGCCTGCCCATGCTGGGGTAAGAGAGAACTGGTTGTGCTGGGCAGGAACCACTTCTTGTCCCCAGCTGGTTCCACCCGGTAGCCCACATTTCCGAGTGAGCGACCAGCTCCCTCGTCTGTCACAGGTGGGTCCTGGGTGCCCTGGCACAGCAGGGTGGGCACTCAGCACTCACCCTCCCAGTCATCTCAGCCACGGCCTCTGGATCCAAATCACTTGGATCTCCCCCACCCAGCTGCACATTGCTCTGTGCAAGGGATGAACTCCACCTGGCAACAAGCGTGTCCCCATTTCTTGGTGTCACACCCAGCACCCTGCTGATGCTTGGCAGCATCCAGCTCTGGAGATGGCATTGGGTCTACCACATCTTTTATTTGTGGGCAAACCCAAGAGAGTTTGCAGCTCCACCCCTTGGACTGTGTTTTCCCTGCCAGGATGGAGTGCAGTGGGAAGAGGTGATGCCCTCCACAACCCCAGCCATCCTCCATGCAGGTGGATGACTCCTGGGATTCTTGCTGACTGTACTTCCTGCATGGGATTCCCTCCCCAAATTTTGTCACCAGCCCTTTGTCACCAAGCCAGGGAAATCTGGAGACACAGCATTTTCAGGGGTCTCTGGGATGCTCCCACCTCATGCTTGGGGCTGTCCTGCTCACAATAAGCAGCCTGATGTGATATCCTGCCAACCTTGCCCAGGAGCTCTGGTCCCATCCCTGTGTCCCTGGGTGGCTGGTTTGCCCCTGCACTCTCTCCCCTTGCTCTTGACCCTGGTAGGGCATCCAGCCAGAGCTCACAGTCACACCAGTGTGGCTGGAAATCTGGCTGGGGATGCAGCAAACCCACCCTCCGTGTCCTCCACTCCCAACTTCCCTGGGACCACGTCATTGTGCCAGTGGGATGGGGAGCATAACAACCCCCTCTTTTACAAGGAACCTTGGAATCTGGTTCCTTCCACTGCCTTGCCTGAGATAAGCCTTCCCTCAGGGTTTGTTTATTAGGAAACTTCCCTCCCTCCCAATCCCTGAGCTCTCCCTTGCTCTTGAAGCTGGAGGAGAAGGAATACTTGAGCAGGATCAGCTGTACCCACCTGGGGTTAGAAACTCATAAAAGTTGTGCAGCTCCATTGACCAGGAGCTGCTGGGCTCTGAGCTGTGCCAGGGACCTGCTGTGACCCCATATCCCCCCAGCCCAAGGAGCAGGGGGGCTGCTGCCTCAGCAGGGCAGGGGAGAATTTTGGCTGGGTCCTCCATCTGTTGATTGGGAGTGGGCTTGGATGGTAGGGAAATAGGGGGGACATGCAAATAGGGGGAGTTTGGCCAACCATGGAAAGATGGCTATCGGGTGGGCCTCCATGTAAAGGGTGGGTGATGGCTCCTATCAGATGCCTTTAGGGTGACCAAATAGCGTGTAATGGGTCCTGTGCTGGAGTGGGCCGAGGGCCCTGGGGGTGCAGATTGCAACCTGGATAAGCCACCCTTGTAGTTCAACTCCCATCCATTATTTAAATGCAAGGGTAAATGCTTTCATCTTTTCAACTGGAATGGTGCCACCAGCTCAGCCACCTCCCTGGTGGCCTGCAGGCAAGAGTCCCTGGGGAGGGGACTGCCTTGGACAGCCAGGCAGGGCAGGAAGGGGAGCCATCCCCTCTGTGGGGGTGCTACCAGCACCCCTGGGCTGCAAAGGTGGATGGACAGGGTGGAACAGGGGACACAGGATATGACCGTGCACCCTCTCTCTGCTCTTCCCTGCACCAGAACTCAGAGTCTGGTTTTGTGGTCCCAAAGTCCAGCCATGGTGGGTTGTGAAGAAGATGGAAAGAAAAGGCCATGTGTGTGTGCAGAGACTTCTGCAGGAGCAAGTACTGTTGTGACAGGACAAGGGGAATGACCTCAAACTGAAAGAGGGCAGGTTTAAATTACAGGTTAGAAACAAATCCTTCCCAGTGAGGGTGGTGAAGGCTTGGCACAAGCTGCCTAGAGAACTGGGAACAGGCTGCCCCATCCCTGGAAGTGTCCAAGGCCAGGTTGGACAGGGCTTGGAGCAACCTGGAATAGTGGAAGATGTCCCTGTTCACGGCAAGGGGTGGAAAGAGATGAGGTTTGGTGTTCCTTCTGACTCCAACCATTCTGCAATTCTGGGATCCTATGAATTAGGACACTCATGGCTGCTGTGAGGACGTATCTCAGCCTGATTTCTGCTGTCAGACATAGTGGGCAGCCCCTCTCCCTAGCACAGGACAAACCAGTGGGATCTTGGTGTTGATCCAGCAGACTAAAAGAGTCAAAGCCCACCCACATAAACACAGACCACACTCAGCCAGTGTCAACATCTGGCCACATCCTGCTGGTGGCTCACCTGGCACCTCAAAAACAGAGGTTCTGTGGTAGGAACTGTGGCATGAGACTGCTGCAGGATCCAGCCAGAGCAGGCAGAACTCCCAGGAAAGAACAAAGCAGCCAGCAGCAACTCCCACTCGGAGGTTTTCCCTTTAATGGTTTGGTTTTTGTTTTGTACATTCGTAAAACTGTGAACAATAAATACTGTGTGATCAGCCCCCAGTTTCCACTTGCCCCCTCCAGCTTTCTGCAGAGGTGAGGGACACAGTGAGTGACACAGGGAGGGCTGCTCTACTCACGGGAGATGCCCAGCTCACATCATGGGCACCACAGAGCAAGGCAGAATCCCAGCTCTGACAGCAGGATGGAGTCAGGGTCTGGGGACAGAGAGGTGACAGTGTGCAGGCAACATCTCAGCTAAAAAGGGGTGAAAGGCAGCACGGCCTGGTGATCTGGACATGGATCTCCTGCTGAAGCTCAGGGCTGATGGTCCCAGAGCTCAGCTACCTCTCTGGTGTCCTGGACCTCCAAGGAACCCACGTTCAGATGTGGATCTGCTAAAAAATACTGCATGATGCTTGGAACTAGGAGGAAATGTGGTTTCCAGGTAGGCAGAGAAACCTACATGACTTGTTCCTCAGAGGAGGTAAAGGCCAGGAAAGGCTGTCATGGGAAAAATGGGATTCCAACTTCCTGGCTGTGCCTGTGGGTTTCCTGCTGTGATTGGGGTGAAGTCCAGGCATGGAAGAAGAGAAGGTGAGTGGAGAGAGTAGGGGCTCCTGAGATATGGGAACAGGGAGGGGCTGGCAAGGAGAGTATGGACTGCCAGGGCAGTGAGGGAGCTGGGGTGAGGAGGTGACAGCAGGGCATGGGGTGACAGAGGGGCACAGGGTGGCAGAAGAGGCTGGAGAGAGACTGGGAGGCTGTTGGGGGAGGGTAACGTGAGCAAGGTGCTTGATGTGGAGGGTCTGCTGTGCTGATGTTGTTGTGGCATCCAGAGATGATAGCACAGTTCACACCCAGAAAGGCTGGCAGTGCCACCTCCCTGGGCTCTGGGATTGAGGAACTTCCACCCAGGTTCTGGGGTCTCTTCTGGTGGGGTCTTCTCACCTTCTCTTGTGGGACCAAGGCCATGCTGGCAAGCAGCAGGACATGGCCCATCAGGAAGATCTGGAGCTGGCTCAAAAGGGCTACACTGCTGAGCTGAGCATCTCTCCTTCTGAATGTCCCCCTCCTCCCACCCCACACTTTCCTCCAGGGAGAAAAGACCAATAACCCCACAAGGGCCCTGTGCCCTAAGCAAATTCTTGCAGTGAGAAATAAACCCCTTTGGTGATGTGGAAGCTTTATCCAGAGAGCAATCAGATGGGAAGAGCCAACTCTTCATGTTGTCTGGGTCCATCAAAGCACCTGGGAGTCCCAGGTCCCACATGGGGCCTTGCCTTCTTCAGCCACCACAGTGGAATCATCCTCTTTGGGCCCAGAGTGTGTAAAGCTCCTGGGATGTGCTGTGTACATCCCTTATTTGTGGTTTTCCCACTGTCCTCTTTGTCCTGCCTTCCTGGCCCCCATCCCAGCACTTCCCATTTCAAGGAACAAGCCACCAAGCTGGTGAAGGCTGGGTGCTAATAGAACAGCCCACCATGTCCTGAATACAAAGAGTGGATGGGAGAGGAAATGCTTTTCCAGGAGAGCACTGCAGGGAGGGACTCCAAGAGTTCCTGGCCCAGGGCATCCTGAGCCTGGGTTGTTTCTCACAAGGGTGGTGGGGACAGGGACGTGTGACTGTCCTGCAGTGGGTCCCAGTCTGCCCAACAGAGTCAGGAGCCCCCAGTGCACACAGTGAACATAGTGCTGATCCCACCAGCAGTAGGCACCTGCCTGAGTGGTTTGATCTCCAGTGCTCTGACTCAGGGGTGTTTGCTCAGAATTGTTCCAGCTTGGGACAGGCCAAGTTTGTCCCTTCACAGTTGTTTTGGGGGTTTTTGTCCCTTGAGCTCTGTGGTTCACAGCAGCATCCTTCTCACCCATTTCACTGTTTCAGCATTTGGGGGATTAGGACTAGTGGGTAGGAGCTCCTGGGAGCTGAACTCTGCAGGGTCAGGGTCTTGGTGAGGAACATGCATCACATCTGCATGGGGAGAGAGGGAGGGAAGGTCCTTTCTGTGTGAAGGCAAAAGGAGGGCCAGGACCCTGGATGGTCAGTAGCAGGAGCAAGTCCCTGCAGCCCAGCAGCAGCAAATGTCCTGGAGGACAGAGCTCAGGAGCCAGGTGTGGAGCTGGCAAGGTGGCTCCTGTATTGCACTTGTTATTGTGACTGGCAGGACGTTCCTGTCTCCACAGTGCAGAAAACTGTTGGCTTCTGGGCCAATCCAGCTGACCATCTGGTTCTTGGCTGTGATCCTCCAGCCTCTGTGGGACAAAGCCACTGTGTCTTTGCTCTGTAGAAGGTGACAGCCACAGTCTGCTTGAGCACAGCCTGGACCAAGGCTTGGCCCTCGGTAGTCCTTCCCCTGTCTACAGATTGTGGGAACTGAGTTGCAAATGTCCCTGAGTGTCCCTGATGAGAGGGCTGGGTGAGCCTTTTGATGAAAGCTTGCTGCTTTTGGCAGTTTTCGCTTGGTGCTTTTAGCAGTTTTCTCTTGGTGCCTGCTGGTGACTCCCCTTTCCAAGGGAGTTCCAGGACTGGGGTGCTGAGGCTGGGAGCATGCAGAGCCCAGCAGCACTGTCCGTGACACACTGGGGAGCACAGGGACTGGATTTTTACACCTGGTGGATTCATCCAGGGGAGCTGCTGGAGCCCCACACAACGTGGTCCCGGCCAGGCAATGGTGGAGCTTTCATCCATGGCGAAGAGGAGGAGTGGAGAGGTGGGACACTGGGAAAGTGAAGCATGAGGTGGTCAGTGAGATCCAGGAGCTTTTGAGCGAGGTGAACTTAGGGGTCAGCATGCAGAGGGCTGTGGACACACACGGCGTCGGTGTCGCCGGGGAGGCTGCAGGACAGGGAGCGCTGCAAGGCCCGGCAGCCCAGGGGCCCGTCCTCGGCGCTGGCCGGGAGCTGCGGGCCCTGCGTGCTGCTGGACCTGCCGTCGGAGCAGAGCAGCACGCTGGAGTCTGCCTCGCACTTGGTGGTGCGGCTGTAGTAGGGCTCCATGACGTGGTGCAGCTCCAGGGGCACGGTGAGGGGCAGCACCTCTGCCTTGATCACAGCACCCAGAGGGGCCTCCGAGGAGGCTGCCCGCAGGCTCTCGGAGCGGCTCATCTTGATCAGCAGGTCAATGGTTTTGTTCTCAGCCTCGAGAAGGCAGTTGGGCAGCCCCTCCTCATCTCCAGCCTCCCCAGTGGCCGGACATTTGCTGAGGGGCCCTTGGTCTTTGCCGTGAAGCTTCTCACTTCCCAGGCTCATGTTGCAGGGCTCCTTCTTGGCCTGCTGGACCTTCTCCAGACCTTCAGAGGATCTCTTCACTGACAGGTCCAGTGGCCCCTCGTGGGGTTTAGCGGCTTTCTCCAGTGCCTGGTGGATGTGGTAGAGTTCTCTTCGGATTTTGACCAGCTGGTCCCTCAGCTCTTTTTGCCCAGGGTTGTCCTCCTTTGCCAGATCAGACAGTTTCTTCTCCACCTCTTGGTACTCCTCCAAGGTTTTGGACAGGTCTCCGATAAGCATGGTTGTGGCCTCAGGGCCTGTCACGGCAGAAGTCTCTTGGGGTCGGCTCTGCTTGCAGAGGCCATGGTCCACAGAGGGAAGGACTTCAGTGTCAATGCCCCCCGCTGGTTCCTCAGGCTGGCCTGTGAGGACATCTGAGTGCCAGTGGTCCAGGGCCTTGGGGACGTGGCCAGGGTTGGCCCTTGGACCACTGCAGAGAAGAAGTGGATACAATCAGTAGGGGAAAAGACAGGAAAATCCTCACGCTTATGTCCAGGGCCAGCATTACCAGGTTAGGCAGGTTTCCTCCACTGGCTGCTGCCAGCGTGAGACCCTTCCAGGAAGGGCTTTGGTCAGAGCAGGCAGAGCCCTGGCTAGACCTGCTCCTGGAGCTGTTTTCCCAGAGGAAGTTGGATCCTGACACACACAGTTTCGTGGTGCCAACAAAGGGAGAGGCCAGCCTGGGGAGATGGTGCTGATCCCACCTCAGCTAGCCCAGCCAGGATTCCCCCTCTTCTTGGAGCACTGGAGAATGTTGATGGAAATGACTGTCCCACAACCCTGAAGGCCCAATTGCAGGGAATCTGTCCAGTCAGCCTGAGGGCATGGAAGGGGCAAGTGGAGATAGAAAACCACAGAGATCTCCACAGAAAGCTCCTCTGGGTGTCAAAGCAGCAGGTTTACTGTGACATTTTTCTTGGAGCCACAGCTGGACTTGCACAACCAGGGGAGGAACAGAAATTCTGTTTAAAGGAGCTGTGCACATTTCTAGCCCCAGGTAAAAGGAAGTGTTTGGAAATGTGGCCCTCCTTCTGGGCTTTGAAACCAGAAGGTGAATCAAAGGAATGCAAATGTGTATATTTAAAAATAGACGATTGCTCCAGCAAACCTGGGATATCTGGGGACACAAGAGGTGCTTTCCTGGTGCCTAGGAAGCACAGGTCCACCCACACAGACACCACATCACCTCTGGCTCCATATGAATCAGGGCAAGGCAAGGCACAGCAAGTGTGACATAGCCCAGGTGCTCGGCTGCACTTGGGGACTTTGGAGGCCCTGGAGGGCAGGGAACTCTGCTTGGGTGGGCACTGGTGTGGACCACCAGCCTGAGGAGTGCCCAGCTCCCTGGGACTCATCCCATGGATTAGTGGGGGGAACAGAGAAACAACAGGATATGGAGCTAAACAGTAACAACCTGAAGTGAGGAAAAGGCAGAGAGATCTCACACCTTACCTGCTCTG
Organism: Lonchura striata; assembly: GCF_050655825.1. Lineage (NCBI taxonomy): Eukaryota > Metazoa > Chordata > Aves > Passeriformes > Estrildidae > Lonchura > Lonchura striata. The sequence continues at coordinate 15,555,301 of NC_140716.1, read as the reverse complement.
GTAGCTGAGCTTCCCAGGCATCATCCTTTCGGGTCCTATGAAATCCAGCCCATTGGCAGGGAACTTCCTCTTCAGCGGGTTTCTTGGAGGGCTGCTGGTCTCCAGACAGGTCACCATTGGCAGCTCTGTCTTCCTGACACTGCTGTGAGTGAAAGCGCCATCTTTCATCCCCACCACAGTTTGGTAGACGTCAGTGGCTGACTTCTTGCGTAGGTTGCTGAGGCCCAAAGCTGGGTTGCTCTCCTTCTCCTGGGACAGCCATTTCTCTTCTTCTTCCTGCCCAACCATGGCAGAGTGGCCGAGCTCGGAGCCTGGCTCCTCCTGGACACCTTTAGACCAAGGAAAGCCTGTCTTCAGCACGGGAACTTTCAGCAGCCCGGGTTTGTTTGGCTCACTGGAGGGTTTGTTTTGGGGTGGCGTGGGCATGACCGAGCCCACCAGCTGCTGGGGGTCTGGCTTGCTGGAGGACATCTTGCTCTCCGTGGAGCCAAAGGTGTGCTCAAAGAGCAGGGGGTAGTAGAAGCGAGGGAGGAAGGCTGAGCGCTCGGGGCTCTGCAGAGGCTGGAAGTGGGAGGCATGGGGGTGCATCAGCTGGGCTGTGGAGGCCAGGAAGGGCAGCTGAGCCAAGTGAGGGTGTGTTGTCGTGCTGTTGGCCATGGTGGGGCTCAGGTAGGAGAAGAGACTGGGGTTCAAAGGGTAGTTAATACCCAGCAGTGAGAGGTTCAGGCCCTGAGGTTCGTGGTAGTCACTGTAGGCCGGAGGGGGGTAGCACGGGATAATGTTGCTGTCGGTACAAGGTGGGGAGACCTCAGGTGTGTTCCTCCTTTGCCCATTTGCCACCAGTTTCCACTGCTCCATCAAGATCCCACCGCTGGCCAGGCATTTCTTTGGCACTTTGCAATGCTTTGGCTTTGCATCTAGGTCAGGGGAGGCCATTTCCCTGCTCTTCATGACATGGTTCTTGAGGGAGAAGACGTCTGTGATTATGAAGTCGGGCTCCACCTCCTTGCAAGGCTTGTTGTCCCTCTTGTTCTTGAAGCCGAAGACCAAAGTGTTCACTTCTGGTTCACCTGGGTCACCTTGGCAACCTGGCTCTTCATTTCTCTCTTTCTTCTCCCCTGCATCCATCTCCCTCAGTAGACCAGCGACATCCTCCTCCTCCTCCTGGAACTGGCCACCTTCCTCACCAGCCCCTTCAGCAGGCAGGATCTCCACCCCTGTCACGGGCTTCTCCTCGTGGCCATCCCTGCTGGGGACCTGCTTGGCCCGGACGGAGCCTCCCGGGGCAGGGTCGCAGGAGTCCTGCTCGTCCCGCCGCCCGCGCAGGCGGGAGCTCTCCGCGTGCAGCAGCCGCAGCTCCGGGTGCAGCAGGTTGCCCTTTTTGTAGGGCCAGTCGGACTCGATGAGGAGGGACAGGGAGTTCTTGCACAGGCTGTACTTCATGTGGTTGTAGAGGTGGGACTTCTCCATGCAGGTGAAGGGACACTGGAAGCATTTGTAATTGTAGGGTTTGCCCCATGGCCTCGGGATGTAGTGAGGCTTCTTCGGCTTCCTCTCCTTGTGCTTGTAGACTGAGGTCAGTTTGCAGCCCCCGTCGTCCTTGGACATGGTGGAGGCTGCCTGGAGATGGCCCTTGGTGGGAATGGAGGGGCACGGCAGGTGAATCTTCCCACACCTCTCTGGGAAGCACAATGTGCCCTGGAAGAGGGACAGCATGGAGGTGGTGAGCTGTGCCTGTAGCTCCCAGGGAGATGGCTCTGCTCTGTGGGCACCTCCTGGCCCCAGAGAGTGGAGCCTCAGAGGGTGGAGCTTCTGGGAGATCAGTATGGAGCTCCCAGGTCTGAGATTTAAACCCAGGCTGGATGGAATTTTTGATGGAATTTTTGCCCAAACCCTGCAGGTATGCCTGTATACACTGATCCCATTATCAACCCTCTACTTTCAAACCACCCCAGAGGAAAAGGAAAACAAACACTATTAAAGGCGTTGGAGCTAAACCACCTCAAACTGACATTGAGGTGCCCAGGTGACCTGCCTGGCCAGCCAGAGCCTCTCTGGGGCAGCCCCAGCCCAGGTCAGGGACCATTTCCCTGCTGAGGGCAGGGGATAAAAGAGAAAAGATTCAGCAGCCCTGATACCATGCGGGTCACGGACTCATTTGGCTTTGCCATCTCCTGGGGTACAGCAGTGCCAGAGCCTACCAAGGTGCTCAAAGCTCTGGCACCAAACTGATACATTTGATACCTGCAACCCTGCATGTGAATGTGTGATCCAGGAGCAAAGAGGGCAGTGGGATGGATGGACTGGTCAGGACAGGCTGCAGACTGACCTGGTGTTACTGCTGGAAAAGCAGTCCAGCCTCCCAGTCTCCATGCGACTGACACTGTCCTGTGACAGAACAGGGATAATGTGGCTTGGAAATCAGTCCAGGCTAAACTGCACGTCCCCCACTTCCAGGTGGTGCCAAGAGCAAGATGTCCAGGCAATATCCCCTGCAGGACACTGACACTGGGCTGCCCCCTCTGTGCTTCCCACCACAACCTCCCTGGGGACTGCAGTCTCATGCCTCTCCCACAACCTGGCTCCCACCAGCTCTGAGATGGGCAGGGGGCACAGCTCCCCCACTCCTCATCTCACAGAGGAGCCAGACTGCAGAGACACCACAGTTATGAAATTGGGCTCCTTCACAGATGGCCAAGCAGTCACAAGGCACCCAACACTGATGCAAATGCCTGTGTCACCCCCCCAGATACTTCTTTGCTCTGGAGGGATTTGTCAGCTTCTCCTGGGGAGAGCAGCAAATTTGAGGGCTCATTCTGTGTGTCTGGGGCTCATTTCTCAGGGGCCAAAACCTTCCTCCATGTATCAGGTCCCAGGGCAGAGCTCTGCCCCAGAGACTCTGCAGCCAGGCTGGTGTAGGAATGCAGCACTCAGAAAGGAAAAGGCCAGAAGCAGCTCCATCTTGGCACCAATGTGGCAGCCGGAGCCATTTGGGGAAAAAATCTGCTCCCTGGCTTCTGGGAAGAAGGAGACAAGATTTGGAGGATGAGAAGGGAAACAGCGTGTGTCTCTGCAGCTTTGGACAGCTGGGACAGGGAGTTGCCTGCGGGCAGGCCCAGGCAGTGGCTCAGGAACCTGACAGCCCCTTCAATGGGCCCTGCTCCCCAGTGGCCTGGAGTGTGCCCAGCCAGCCATAGCCCACATCCTTCTGCACATGGTCTGTGGGGCTGGGGGGGACCACTGCAGTTCCCAGGGCAGGGGGATCGGCACAGCAGTGCCAAGGGGCTGGGATCAGGGTGGGATGGGCAGGGAAGGAGATCCTGCAGCAGCACTGCACCAGAGAATGGATTGCCACGTGGCCCTGTGGTAGTGCCCACCTCCCACGGCTGGATGGCATTCCTGCTGGTCCCCTTGGTGAGCCCACATTTTGGGGCTGGCCTCGTGCCCTGCAGCCCCACGACCCCGTGCTTTTTTCCTTAATCATCTTGCTTGAGGTACACAGGGATGCTCTGGCTGCAGCCTGCAATACCAGTGGCCCTGGTGGGGGACAGTCCTGTGGGGCAGTCCCACCAGCCCCATGCCCAGACAGTGGTTCTGCTGGGCTGAAGGATGTTCCCATGCTCTGGTACCCACTCTCCTCACCAGGGGCACCTAGGGGCGTCCCCTTCCCCTGGGAGCATGGTGAGAACATTTGTGTGATAGAATTACCAGCATAGAACCCTTTCAAATTTTTTCTGAGGTTTGACATCAAACAGCAGAGTGTCTCCCACTTGCCATGCAAACAGGGAGTGAGCCATACTATGGCTTTCCCAGGGGCAGGCTGAGCTGTAGGCAGAGCTGGGGGACTACCCCTGTATGCCCATGTTGTGGGCTGAGCTGGCACTTGACTCTGACACTAAGATCTGCTCATGCAGAAAATAGGCAAAAACGTCCCTGTGTAACGAACCCGCGTCCCCTGGGATGTGGAGGGGAGCCCCGGGGGTGCCTGCCTGACCTGCAGCAGCCCAGGCTGATTTCTCCCATCACAGTGGGATGTGCAGGCAGAGCTTGGGGCCTCCCGCCTGCAGGTTCACCTCAGCACTCACAGCCTGCCCGCGGGGACACGCTTGTCCTTCAGCCCTGGGCCACGCTGTGTGTGGGTCACGCCTGTGAGCAGCGAGAGCCGCACACATGCTGCGCTGCCCGGGGGAGCAGCAGGGATGCAGCAGCAGCTGGGCAGGATGGGGCCCCTCTGAGCATCACTCCCTGGCTCCAGCCACTGAGCCTGGGCTGCCCTGAGCGTCCTGATCTGCTTGTCCCTGGTCCCCTGCCCCTTGCCACCCTGCTAGAGGGCAAGAAACCAAGGGTGGTTCAGTGGGGAGCTGGGCGTCTCGGCCCTGCTGCGATGCACGTCGCCTGCTTGCAGGTCAGTTTAACAAACATTTGCTGTTTATACGCCAGAGGCAGATTAAATCTTTGCTGGAAGACTGGAACTGGTTGTTCCATTCCTGCACACCTGATTCTCCTCCTCCAAGGCTGCTGCGCGTTTGCTCCCCTCCTGTGCCCGGTGGTGCAGAGGATGGCAGAGAGATGTCCCGTGTAGGGACAGACAGCTTGGCTGCTTCCACATCCTTAATGCTACAGAGAGGAACAGCAAGGGAGGAGAAGGGGAAAGAGCAAAAAGAAAGAATGGGAGAGAGTGGGGAAGTGCCCTGCGTGTGAGCCAGGCAGGCTCCGGCAGAGCAGAGGCATCCCCAGAGCCGGCTCAGGCCCTGCGGAGCTGGGAGACAGGCGTCGTGGCTCCTGGTTGCTGAGCAGTTCCCGCACCAGCAGATCTTCGTGGTCTGCTGAGTCTCTCTCTGCCACAACACATTATTTCCAGTGGGCTGTCAGCTGCGGCGGCGGGGGCCGTGCCTGGGGGCAGCGCGCGGCGGGGACCGCGCACCTGTGCCTGGGAATTGCAGCATCCCTGCTCTCCTCCCCGGGCCTGCCGAGGGCAGAGGGGCACGCTCCGATGGAGGGAGCCAAGCGGCAAGGGGAGAAGAAAGAGAAGGGAGACAAAGGGAAGGAAGGATACAGAGATGCCCACGAAAGAGATCTGCAGTCCCTGGTGCTCCAGTACTGAAAAAATGCCAGCCTGATCTCCAGGGATAGGGATGCAGGAAAGGGCACACAGCCATTGGGGCAGCTGAGCCACAGCACCTCGGTTGTCCATCCAGCTCACATCTCGAATAACTGCCAAAACTCAATTTCCAGGATGCAGGAGAAGCATCTATGGTACTGTTCCAATTTTCCTAATCCATCAGCCATCCCAGCAGACCAGGTGCCACTGGATGAAGCACAAAGAATGCTTCTGAATCCCCATTCTGAATCTGTAGGAGCTTCTCTGGAAGCTGTGGAAATGTTTGAAGCATTCTGCAGCAGGGAGTTCTTGGCACACCACCTAGAACTTCATCTTCCAGCTTGTTGCCACAGGTCTCATTTAATGCCCCCCAATTCTTTCCCTGGTAGAAGCAGCAACCACAGTCCCTGTCCACCCTCCAGACACATGGTTCACCACCACACCCCTGCTTCACCATCTCCTTTCCAGCTGAAGCTGGACACAGGGCCAAGCCCTTCCAGATCTCATCCCCTTCCCTGAGCCTGCTTCTGGTGTGTGGCAGCCACTTGTAGGAAGGGGCTCAGTCCAGTGGGTTTCCTGCACCAATACAACCCTCTCCACCCGTAGGTGGGCATGGGAACTTGCCCTGATCTACTTTTGCAGACTCCTAAGAGCTTTTCTGACTGGAACAAAGACCCCGTCTCTCAAACTGATGTCCTTTCTTTGCTGCTGACCTCCAAGTGCTCCAGTGCTGACTGGGAGGCTGCCAGGGAACTGCAACGCTCCCATGGAAATTGGCTGCCCTCAACCTTCCCCAGATGGCTGTAGGACATAGCATGGAGCACTGAAGTTCTTCTCCAGTCAGTGTTGTTGTGATGAACCTCCTCCCTTGCACCTCGTCCTGCAGCTGAAGATTCCTGTTGTCTCCTACAAGCTGGTCCTACCCTCCACAGGTGGTATTCATTGGTGGTGCCCTGCACACCCAGTACCAACCACAGGACAACTCTTCCCTGCTCCTACATCCTTTCAGGCTGCCCAGGCCACTCATTTCCCAGGGCTCAGCATCACTCCAGTCTGTGTGGCCTTGGCATTGCTGTTTGTCATCCAGGGATGCATTGCCCTGGTGGCTATGCCAGGACGGGACAGTGTGGAGCAGAAGGATTGCCCTTTGATGGGATCTCGCACCAACCCCACACACCTTCCTGCTCCTGCCATTAGCTGGACTCTGCCTTTCTGGAAATTCCCGTGGGGTTTTATCCCGTTTTCCCCGGCGCCGTGGCCGGAGCAGCCAGGCAGCGCCGCGGGAGCCGCCGATCAATGCGAGCCACTTTCCCTACACTGCACGCTTCTGCCGCGGGGGCTGCTCCGCTATTAGCGGCCATCGGGTCCCTTTTGGTTTTCATAGCCTGGAGTGGTGTGATTTGAGCTTTTAAGCGTTTATCGGAGCTGGGATGAAGGCAATTGGCCATGGCAAAGCAGAGGGCACTGGGCAAGAGGAGGGAAGGGTGGCTGGGAGCTCTGCCCTCCCCAGCCTCACCCTGTGCAGCCGCTGTGTGAGTGACTGAGGCCATCCCACCACTTCTGCCTCTGGCTCCCTACTTCAGCAGCTTTGAAACTATTCCCACCTCGAGCTGTGCCTTTCTCCATCTTGATCTCGATTATTGCACCAAAATCTCTTCCCAAAACCACGTCTTCAGAAAGGCTGAGGTTTCCTGTCTCCTCCAAACAGTCAATCTTTCCATGTCGGCCCACCCACCACATCTTTGTGTCCAAGGCTAGAGGCTGTGGCCCACATCCTGTAGCTCAGCGTGGCTCTGCTGCTCAGAGGGTTCTTCATCACCACTGCTGTGTCTCCATATGTGGGCTGACCAAACCATGTGTTTCACACCCCAGGGCAAGACAAAGTCAGAGTCATGGTCTACAAATCTGACAGCATTTGGATTCCCAGCCTTTGGGTTTCCAGCATTTGGAGGTATCTGGAGTTTCTGGTTGGGAAAGCTTAGCTCTTCACAGGTGGATTTTGGTGAGACCCAAAACCCAACCCAGACATGGGGTGGGTCCATCTTTGTAAGCATTGCTGGCTTTGGATGTGCAAGTTGTCTGGCATCTCCTGGCTTTAGCCGGGTGATGCACATACTTCCTGTAGTCACAGCACCTCCACATGTAGTTTTCCCTCATTTTGTGTCAAATCTTCTCCCAGTTATGCACTTCCTCAAGAAGTGTTGCTATGTCTCTGACCTCTCCTCCCACAAAAAGTTGGCCTGAAGGCTCCCTGTGGCAACCCCAACACCCCGTGAAAAGCATTCAACCAAGTGGCAATGGGCTGGAGTCATCATTGTCTGCCTGCGACACTCACAGCACAACTCACAGACTCCTTGAGAGATGAGATCAGGGCATCGCAGCCTCCAGGCTACTCTCTGGAGACCTGAGGGTCCCCCACCGCAAAAGGCTTTCCTCCCACAGCCTCTCCTGCTGCGAGCCCTTCGGGGGAAGAGGCAGGTCCCGGTGAGGAGATATCAGACTGTCTCTCCACATTATATCAACCACCCACAAAGCCTCTGCCTCAGCCCCACTGTGGGAGCTTCCTGCATCTTCCTCCACCTCCACTCTGCCTGCTAATGGAGCCTCAGGTGACCACAGGCTTCCAGCCATGGACTCAGCAGCTCATTGGCAAAATGATCTCCAAACTTGTGAAGACAACATCAGTGTCCGAATGAAATTGTGCAGCTGGATAGCGGGAAAGGTGTCTGTGCAACTCAGGAGGATCAACAGTGTGGTTGGCATGCAGGGATGTGCAGAGGAGGTGGTGCCCAGGTTTCCATGGTGAGCATGGGAAAATGATGGACAGCTGGAGAGAACCTGGGGGGCTTATGAAGTGTGTGCAGCTAGAAGAGGAATGTAGGTCCAGCCATCCTTTGTGCTAAACTCTCTATCATGCATGTAATGCATGGGGTTTTCCTGTTTCCAGAAAAAAATCCCATAGCTTCTTCCAGTTTCTATGACCTCTGAAATTCCTTTACCCACTTACAAGTTTCTCCTTCTCCAGCTGGAGAAGGAGATGGAGCCAAGGATGGATCCCACTGCCTGTGACCACCTGCACAGGGAGATTCCCTTTCAGCCCTCTATCTGAAGGACCTCTGGGGATGGTGACAACCTCCAGAAGCCCTTTTTGGTCACTGGCACCTGTCCGAGAGGGGACAGGTATGGGCTGTGGCACACCAGCAGCAGTCTAAGACGGGCAATGTGGGGCTCAACTCTGCTCTGATTACCAAAATCCACTTCTCCCACCCAGCACAGCCCAAACCACATGAGTGTCCTCAGTGTGGACACAGAGGTTAGATCACCTCTCTGCCCACATGAGCACGGATCCCCAGTCTGGCTATGGACAAGAATCCACCTCCTCTGCCGCCTCCCCTGCAAAGTAATGAGCTCTGTCATACACTGAGGTGCATTTAGTCACCCCTTGACCAACTCGAAGGCTCCTGAGGCTCCCCAAAATACTACAGCCCAGTTCCTCATACTAGAAATGTTCTCATCCACTTTATATTTATCCTTGGAGAGTTCACATTCCATAAATGCCCTGAGGATGGGATTTATAAAAAAGGAAGGAGTTGTCCTCTGCTTTTCTTTTCCTGGCTTGGCAGAGCCCAGCTCTTTTTGTGTCTCCTAAGACACACCAAAGATGGCCAAAGGTTCCAATATTGATACAGCCTTGCTCACACCTCAAGCTCTCTGCCACCTGCTGCTCTTGTATTTGCTGCTCAGGTGTCCTGCTCCACCAAATCACTCTCCATCTTCCCACCAGAAGATGCAGTTCTTGCAGCTGCAAGACGATGCACCTTCTTGCAGTTCAAATCAAATCCTCTGGGGACAGGGAGTCTTCAACCCTCCTCTGCCTGTCCCCCCTCCTGCCTTGCAGCCCAGCCCTCTCCTGCTCCTGGATGTGTCCATTGCTGTGTCCTCACTTATCCTTTGCTGCAGGAGAGGAGCTTCACACAAGGACTTCCCAGGCATTTCCCTCACCCTTCCCTGTCCCTGTTCTTCCTGCTATCTTCAGAGCCTTTCCCATCCTCTCCTCTTTTGGTCCAGCTCCTGGCAGTCTAGATTCTGACTCTTCTCATGTCTTGGATGTGGCTCCTTTCCTCCAAAGCTGCTTTTTATCTCATTTCCCAGGGCATGCCCTGCTGCAGGGGGCTACTGCATCCCAAATGCAGGACTTTGCCATTCCCTTTCTCCAGCTGGGAGCTGCACCTTGACCAGCTCATTGAGCCTGGCAATCTAGCCAGTTTTTGACCCACCTTGTCTTTACATTTCCAGTCTGGCCATGAGGACACTGCAGGAGACCACGTCAGGGGCCATGCTAAGGTTAAACAGGATCTTTCTCTCTCCCTCCCGTTTTGGCAGCCAGTCCTCTCCTCACAGTGGGCTGTTGTGCTGCTCTGGCAAGATTTGCCCCCAGTAAATTCACCCTGGCACCTTCTTGCCATCTTTAAAGATGGAAATGACTTCAAGGAGAGCTCAAAGCTGTCCCAGAGACCAAGATTACTTCTGGCTCACTCTGGGTGCTCCCTGATGGGTCTGAGCTGTGTGTGCTGCAGGACCAGGGGCCGTTGTGTCCCTGCAGGAACCTCTGCACACCTCAGCAGAGGATGGGATGGAGCTAGCAGTGCCCACAGCTGGTCCTCTTAGGGCTTTCTCACTTGGGTCAGTGTCCCCAGGGCATTGCTGGTGGCAGCCACCCAGCCCTCATTTGGGGTCACCCCACAGAGCCAAAGAGCTTTGCTCAGTGCACCCTCAGTACAGACCTGCCAGCTCTCCTCCGTCACTCAGTCCCTGCCTCCCTCCTGAGGGACTCTCCTGCCAGCCCAGGTGGGCAGGGGAGGGCAGGAAAGGGGACCACAGGTCACAGACCTTGCACAGCACACCCCTTGGTTCTCTTGGCTGGGATATTGTTCTCCCAGGGTAATCCCCAAAAGTCTTCCTTCCCCTAAGTCACAGGACAGGTGTGTTTTTAGCCAAAGCATGGCCGAGACGGGGCTGTGATTCCAACCCCCCGAGGAAAGGGGGGCTGCAGCTCTCTTGCAATGCTGGGGCCTCTCCCAGGAGGACGTGGGCTCATCCCTGCTCCTCCTGCCAGCTCCTAGCACTGGCTCCAGCCAGCTGCTTTGGGATGGAGGCATTTAAATCATGGCAAGGTCCAATGAGCTACCAAGGAACTGCCACCTGGGAAAGGCTTGTTATGTTTAAAATTAAAGCAAATAAAATAAACTGGGAAGGGGGGCTTGATGTGCTGTGTACAGTTTTGTGACCACATCCATGAAATCCAGCCCACTGTAAAATCCATTTCAAAATGGTCCTAAATAGGAACATCCCCTGCTTCTCCCTCCCCATCCTTAGGTGAGCACAAACAATTCCACCTGCTAAATAAAAATCTAAAGGGGAAAGGGTTCAACACTGTTTGGGAGCACTTGGGAACAGCAGGGAAACTGCAGAGCAGGAAAGCTGGTTGGGATGGGCTCCAGGGAATGTAGGGGAGCTCTGCCAGGCAGAAGCCTTGTCACAGGGATGGGACACCCTGGCACAGGGCCAGCACACAAGGACTCCCATAAGCCCTTCAGGAGAGGAACTGAGATTGTTCCTGGGGGATACCCTGGCCCAGCAGAGAGGAGGGAGGAGGATGTTCCATAGGGACGCAGAGCCCATCAGGCAGCACATCGCACCCTGAGCACATCATATCTCTTTGCAGCCACTTTGCAGGCAGATTTCTCTCCAAAACGTGTCTTTATTCATGTTATTTTTATTGTTATATACTTATATTGTATATAATTACATACTATTATTATTGTATTTATTCTTGGTCAGGAACCCCTGCAGTGCTGTGGGCTGACCCGTGGGCAGCAGGCACCTCTCTGCCTTCTGCCTGGTACTTGGTGGTAGTGTCTAGTTGGGCTTTTAATGCAGATTAAGGGTGGTGCTGCCTGCTGGGTCCTCCCTGTGTTTCCAGCTCCGTTGCACCCCAAAATTGGGCTGAGCTGCTCAGCCCCTGGCCCCGCAGCGTAGGCAGTGCTGGGCTGCGGCGTGGGGACGGGAGCCGAGGGATGCTGCTGCACCTGGAGGCAGCGGCGCCGAGCGGGCCGGCGGCGCTCGGCCACCAAATTGCCCAGCGAGGTCTGCACTGGCCGAGGGATGACCAGGAGGAGTAACGAGGGCCCGAGGCGAAGCCACCGGGAGGAGGCAGGGATGTTATTAGCTGGCGGAGGAGCTCGTTAAGCTGCGCTGTGCCGCAGAGCAGGGGCGGTGGGCGAGCAGCCGCGTTCCTGCGGGTCCCGCTGCCCGCACGGCGCCGGGAGCAGCGCTGTGACAGCCCCCGGGATGCCTGCGCAGGAAGGGGCTCTGTCTTCAGCCCCCTTCCAGACAGGGCTGGGTAGGGCAGCGCTCTGAAATGCCTTGCGATCTCCAGGAAAGGGTGAGAAGAACTAAGGGAATGGGGGGGTGACACATCCACAACCTCCTGTCCCAGATCTTCACGGAGGGGAACCTAAATCCTCGTCATGGAGGAGGAGTGAGAGCAGGACAGCAGCATCCAGTGGGCACCAGCAACTTTTCCCCGTGCCAGTCCCAGGGTTTCCCACCACCTTGATGTACAGCTGGAGCTCACTGACCTGATTTCCTTACCTTTTTTTCAAGAAGCCCCTGACTGCTGTGGTCTGTTCCTTGTTATGTGACCTTTTGATTTAATTGCCAAAATTCCTACAAACACCCATTGCCTGCCGTGAGGAAGTACAGTCCTAGCTGACACCATTAAGCATCTCAGTAACTCACCTCCTCTGGCAATTCAACAGCTCAGTTTAGTTTTCATTTCCTTTAAGAAGGATTTAGAGGGGAAAAAATATGGATAACAAGTATAATACTGTCTTACTGTTAATTTTCCCCCTTTCCCTGGTTTGTATTTTTTTCATAATTGCAAATCCACATCATATCTCCAAACCTGCAGAAAACCATTGATCTTTTTGATTATTACCCAAACTTGGAGAGGTAAATATGTTAAAATTAACCTACCCTCCGTGCCCTCCCAATCTGCCCTCCGACTGTTCCCTTTTCCTGATGTATCCTTTCATTTTTCAGAGGGGAGACCAGTCAGACCTCCGCAGTCAGCACACGGTCACGGGGAAAGCATCCAAAATCCTCCACAAACTTTCTATTGTCAGGGACTCGCGTGAGCAGATCCCCGGTGAAGGCAGTCGGACGTGTCATTAGGAGAGCAACCCAAGCAGAAAGGCCCCATATGACCTCCCCGGTGCCAAGTGCCTTTAATAATCAGGAGTTCCAAGGCTTGCAAAGAGACCGGAGAGCGGGATCAAAGAGCATCACTTGGGAACAGTCGGCTCCCTGCTCCCAGCGGGTTTGCACATCCCCGCTCCGGGTACCGGCTCCTTCTCCCGGCAGAGCCCCTGCCTGTGGCGTGGCACAGGGCTCCCCTGGGCACCGCCAGATGCTCGAAAATTTATTTGGGAGACTGCAAAACTGGCAGGAGCAGGCAGCTTTTAACATGGGGTTGTTTCCCGCTCCAGGTCCTCGGTGGGTTTTGTTCCCTGCCCAGACCCGCAGAGAGTCCCTCTGCTGCCTCCAGCACCGTCCCCCCTCCGCCCACCCCATCGCTCCCCAGAACAGATTGAAATGTCAGGACTTACAGCTCGGCCCCCGTCCCGGCTGGGTCCCCGCTCAGGGCCGGGAGGCTGCGGGGAGGCTGCGGGAGCGGGGCGAGGGCTGTCCCCCCGCTCTGGGACCCAGCGTGCCCAAAGCCCGCCGAGGCAGGGGGCAGGTGATGTCCGAAGCCACTCCTGAGCATTTACAGGGTTGTTTGCAGGAAACATCAAACTCGGGAACAGAAGCTCCAGCCCAGGAGTCATCGCCCCCGCCGTCCCTCCCCACCCTCTTGCTCGGTCTCATTTGTACCGATTTGCCCCGCAGGCTTCGCGCTGATTTGCCGTGTCCCTGGCAGGGCTTCGACCGGGGAGGGGGAGCGGGAGCCAGACGGGGAGCGGATCGGGGGGAGCAGCCGTGGGGAGGGTGGTGGGGACCAACAGGAGCCTGGCTTGCCAAAAGCAGTTCAGACCTAGAAAAAGCTTTAATGTGCACAGACGGAGCAGGCTGGAAGCAAAACCAGCTGGGCTGGAAGAGAACGTGCTCGGCAAGAGGCTGGTTTGGGGCTGGGTGCGTGCGTGGCTCCGGGCTGGCTCCTTGCTCCAGCCCTCTGCCCCCAGAGGGAAGGCAGAGAAGGGAGGGGAAGGCTACATGTAAAAATTCCCCTTCCAACATCAACTTTTCGTATCGACGAGTGATGGGCAGGATGCCAGCGTGGTTTTCTCCGGAATTAATGATTTACCTGCTCCCGCCACCACCCTCGCCCTGACATCTCCTGCACCACATCTCCGGCTCAAGGTCCCCCTCTATGCTACGAGATGGGTCCTCTGGAGCTGGGACAGTCCCACCATCATCCTCACCCTGTGCCCACCCTGGAGCTGATACCGTCACTGCCCCGTCGTGCCCACCCTGGTGCCCTGTGTGGGCTGAGCACCATCACCCGTGGAGAGAGACACAAGCCTCCGTGGGGGTGGTTCAGAGTTCGGGTGCTTCCCTTCTCTCCTTGCAGGTCCTTTTCCCCTAGAAGTGAGTCCCAGACCATCTGGTTGGGGTGTCTGGCACCCACCAGGCTGTTTGCCCCGGTTGGAAGGACTGTGGGAAGCTTTATCCCGAGAATCTCCTCACAAGATGTTAAATCCAGTCCAGACATCTGCATTGTGCTATCCCCGCATGGCATGGTTTATTGTAATTCCTTAAAATCGGACCTTTCCAAAACCTCCTGATGCTCTGGGCCAGCTGATCCCTTTGGGGCCAAGAGAGGATACCCTGTGTCCCCCCCTCACACTTGGCCTACCATCTCCATGTCCTCGGTTGATTATTTCACAGGGCTCTGGTGTCGGTGCTGAAGCACTGGATCCAGCACTGGGCACGGCACGGTGGGGACCCCCCGGCTCTGCACGCCCTGTGCATGAGGGGGCCCTGGCTCTGCTCTGTGCCCGGAGCGTGGCAGGGACAGCCCTTGCCGGGCTCTCCGCAGGCTGCCGGCCCCAATCTGCCGTGGCGCAGGGCCACCTGTGCTGGCTGCCCGCGCCATCTGCGAGGGGCGGGCCGGGGGCGGCTGCGGCCCCCGCCCGGGTCAGCGAGCAGGGGGCGATGGGCTGGGGGCAGCACGGCTGCCTCGCCCCGTCCGGGTGGATGCCACTGCATCCCGGACGGGGGAACCGGAGGGGATGGCAGCAGCCCCCCGCCCCAGGTTCCTCCTGGGATCTGCTGCCGCGGGGCTTGCGAGGACATTTCTGAGCCCTTCGGCGGGGGTGCCGGCTGGCTGCAGCGTCCACTCCCTGCTGCCTCTGGGCGTCCCCTGGTGCAGGGACGCAGAGGTGGATCCCGGATGGGTCTTTGGGGGTGTCTTGAATCCGAACTCCCTTGCACTGGGCTCGTGGCTGAGCGTGGGGACGTCCCGTCCCCTCCTGCCCAAGGGTGTCCCAAGGGGAGCAGGCAAAGGACCCTGGGGAGCCTGTTGGCAGAGAGATGTCTCTGCCCTCCTGCTCACGCTGGTGGCAGCCACCATCCTCTCCTCCCTCCCTGCTCAGCTCCAGGAGCATGCTGAGAGCTCCCGGCCGCGGCCGGAGCCCATCGCGTGTCTGGAGCCCCGCAGCCGCTGTCGCCAGGCACCGGCGGGCTCAGGCCGTGCCTGTCCTGCTCACGGGGGACGTCGTCCTTTGATGAGCCGATAACGGAGCCTGCCCTGCGCCTTCCTACAGGTAGCCGGAAAGTTTTATTCGTCACCGGCTGCTGGAAAGGTCACGGCGTTCTCCTCCCCCTTCTATTTGTGGCCCGTGCCCTTTCGCCGTCAGACGGAAGCGCTCCCGTGCTCCGGACCCCGGACTCCGTCTCGGGGCGGCCGCGTCCCCGGCGCCTGGTCCCGGGGGCGGTGGGAGCGCTCGGGCAGGATGCTCAGTGCCTGCCCACGCCGCCCGGGCTGCTCAGGCTCCCGAGAAACCGCTGCAGGGCGGGGGGAACCGTGTGCCATCGGCTTCGCGGGAGATAATGGAGACTGAGGGATGCTGCAGCGATCGCCGTGCTCCAAAGGCGGAGGAGGGGGGTCTGGCCCCGGGTGTCACACGCTCCCGAGGCTGCCGCAGTCGGTGCTGTGCCTGGAGCGGGCTGCCAGCGGCGCAGCGGCGATGCGGGTCAGGAGGGAGCGCAGGAACCCCGCCCAGGGTCGGTCCTTCAGCGCAGACAGGGGCAGCTCTCAGCTGCCCTGCACAGGCTGGGCAGGCACCGGCGATGGGAAGGAGAGACACGGGAGCATTCCAGCACTGGGGAATGATGGGCTGTGCAACGCTCCCGGGTTTTACTGCCGCCACCCAAAATTGAGGAGCGAAAAGGGAATGCCCCTCACTAACAAGAGGAGACTAAAAAAGGGGATTCGCCCTGAAAACTGCCCTTTGCTCAAACCTTGCAGGTTTTTCCTGACTCTGAGAAATACCAAAACCTTCATTTGAGCTCTTCCTGGAGGCCAGGCAGGATCAGCCCAGGGATCTACCAGCCTTCCCAGCCTCTGTGGCCTGGGATCACCCTGGACCCAGCTCTGCATGCATGGGTTGACTTTTAGCCGCAGAAGGAGCCCTGGAGACCCTTTGTAGCCCAGAGGGGGACCCCCGTTACTGCTCACAGCATCCCAGCATGTCCTGGGAGGGCTGGGAGCCCAGGAGGAGCTGCAGAGGAGCCCAGCTCCCCTTCCCAGCCTCCCCAGTTTGCCCAGGCAGAATTGCACCCCTCATAGTACAGAGCCTTTTCCAGCTCTGGGCCAACCTGAAGAAGGTTAAGAAAAGCCCCGGGGAGGTTTTTCATCCCTCTTTGTTCATGGAGCAAAGATATTCCCAGCCCTGAATCTATAGATTGGCCCTTAAACTACAACAGTCTCCGGGGAGCAGAGAAACAAACGTAGATTTTGGTTGCGGTTTGTTGTGTTTTGTGGTTTTTTTCTGTTTCTTTTCCTACGCAGACAGTCTTTGCCCAGGAGGGGTTAGCATGAAAAATGCATGTGGGGATTGGGGGAGTGGGGGCAGTGGGAGGAAGGAGCTATCGATCAAGTATCTCTGAAAGCCACGCAGCTGTGCCAGCCCCGCTGCCTCCGCCAGCCCTTCCCGGTGCTGCCGGTGCCGGGCTCGGTGCCTGCCCTACCTTTGGGATGGGGCGCTGATGTTGTGCCCAGGGAACCCCCCTGGATCCCGGGGAGGAGCCCGTGCTGCAGTGACCAGATGCCTCTGCCAGCCCTTTCCAGCGGTGCCGGTGCCAGGCTCGGTGCCTGCAGTGCCGGGTTTGGGATTGAGGGTCAGGAAGCCGCCCTGGATCCCGCAGAGCGATGGGATCCTCTGCAGTCCCTGCCCGGTGTGCGGCTCCCTCCCTCCAGGCTCGCAGCTCGCTCCTTGCTGTACGGCAAGTCGGAAACGGGGCCGGTCCCTTTTCCCCCAGATCCAAGGGATTCCCCTCCCAAGCTCCACAGAACCATAAGGAGGATCTGTGGAACGACAACAGCTCTGCCCTCTGTGCCCATCAACCTTCCTGCCTGCCCCACACCTCGGTACCACTCTAATCAGAAATAATTATAATAATTGCAAAAAATAATGATACCGAGCCTGATGCAAACAGGGACACAGCCCAAGTTCGAGGGTGGGCTCCAAGGCAGGCAACCAAGCATGAAGATGGGCATCCCAGCCCATCTCCCGGACCAAGAAGAGCAAGCTGAGGCACCTCCAGATCCAGCAAGAGCTGGTGCTGGCAGGACATCAGGGACACATGCCTCGCTCTCGGCTTAGGAGCTGTGCTGTGTCTGGTTCCAGCAAAGCTGGTGCTCCTAGCAGGGTTGGTGGTTCCTACAGGCAGTGCCCTCACAGCTGTGTCCCTGAGAAACCCAGGGTACAATCCCTGTGTCAGGGTAAGGGACTGCAGGGGTAAAACCTTCTCCAGATCATGCTCATTGGGATAGGAATATCAAGAAATGCCGCTGGAGTGGACGCTTCATGCTATTGAAGTCTCCCCTACCGACTAAATACTGCTAGCCAAAACCAGTCTGCAGCCTGGGAGAACCAGAAGGGCTGATTTTAGGCATCACCTCGGCTGAAGTGCCCCAAAATTTGTCCCAAATGTGAGATTTAGGTAGGGTGGGAGAGGAGAAAAACAGTGAGGAGAAAAGAGATGGGAAAAAGGGATTATTTGATCTCATGGGGGGTGGGGGGGGGGAACAATCCTGACATCTTTGCTTCTCCCTCTGGCTGGGCACTAGTGCATGGCACTGGGGCCTCCTGCTTTACCAGTGGCACCAGGATGTGCACCCTGCTGTGTGCATGGGGGCTGCAAGCACGGCTGGAGATGCCCATCCTGAAGGCAATCAGGTGTGCTCAGGTTGGGTTATGGACCCAGGGTCTGCCATGTGGGGCCAGAGATGTGCTGAGGGCTGGCAGGGAGTCCAGGTGTGCCAGGCGTGGGGTGGGTGATTCGGGCCAAGCTCTCCCTCTGCTGCCATGAGCTTTTCCTGAGCGAGGGGTGGAAATCTGAGGGCTCACAGTAGCTCAGCAGGGCTGGCATCAGGCAGCACAGGGCCTCGGGGCAGATGAGAGGAGAGAGCACCTCTTCCCCAGCAGCCAGGGTGCTGCCGGGTGAGCCTGTCCCAGTCTGGGTGCTGGGGACACGGCTGTCCCCTCCTGCCCGTGGCAGCCGCGGGGCTGGCTCTCCTCACAGAGGTGCCTCTTCTCTAAATACAATCTGAATTACACCCAGTGGCTGGGTTCTGATGCTCCCCTGGGTTGACCCTTCCTACGTGTACTGGGGCACTGCATCGAGCGCTGCCCCTGCACGGGGCTGACCCAGGCACCCAGAGATGAGGAAACTGAGGCACAGAGCAAGGGAACGTCCTCAGCCTTGCACCCACAGAGCAGTTTTATCATCTCTGAACTTGCTGGGGGTGTATAAGCTCAAACGCTCAAACATTTCTTTTAATGATTTTGTCCATCTTTATCCAGATTACAAAGTCCCTTTAGCCTGGGACTGCCAGGGCTTATCCAAGACAGGCAATTCGTGGAGGTTCCCCAGCCCCAAACACAGCCAGGACTCCTCAGCCCCACATCCCCTCCAGGCACAGCCGATACCCCAAAGCAAACCCGCGGAGCTGTTGCTAGGATGATTTTCCGTTCAGCAGGGCACGAACTATCCCCGGCACGGAGCCTGCTGGTACGGGCACAGCGCAGCAGCTGGGCTGCACAGACCCCCCCACACCCCCACAAACCCTCGCTTGCACACTTCGGTTCGTGTTTCACCACCTCGTTGCCTCCAACCCACGTCCCCCCGTCAGTCCCAGCTGGGAACACTTTCCCTGGCAAAGGAAATTCCAGTGCAGGAAGGCGAAGGCAGCCAGGCAGGCGCTGGAGGCGGCGGGCTGAGCGAAAGTGCTTTTTTAAAGTTGTTCGATGATTCCTTTTTCTGCTTTGTCAAAGGCAAAGGGACCCCCGGGGCCGGGTGGGATGGGACAGTGCTGGGCGGGAGATGCCGGAGCGCAGCCGGGCAGGAGCCAGGCGCTTCCCGCAGCCCGGGCGGACCTCGACAGCAATTAATGCGAGCAAAGGAGCGTCGGCTGGCCCGGGATGCTCTCCCACTCATGCTGTCCGTACTTGCAGGGACAGAGGCTGAGGCTGGGCTCTGCCAGATTCCATCTGCCACTCTCTCCACCGCTGTCCTGAACTCCACTGGCACCAAACATGCTTCCAAAATCCCCGCTGATAACAGCAGTAACAGCCCCCATCGCACCTGCGTGCACGGCAGCCGGCCCCGGAGCAGGTCCCTCGCACCTTCCCCCTCCCCGGGACCCCCTCTGCGAGAAGGAGGCGAGGGGCACTTACCTGCACCCGGAGCCCTGTGCCCCCGCTGCGGCTCCGCTCTGCCTGATGTTCGCTCTGTGGAAGTGGGAAGCGTTTTAGATCGTGCACTAGGTTATATATTGTCTGCAAGTCTGGCCCTAGGGCGTCCATCAGTTGGTCTTGCTTTGCTCCTGCCCCTATATGGAAGATGCATCACATGCTCCGCGGCTCCCAGCTATCCGCCTGGCGAAAGAGGAAAAGAAGAAGGAGAGGAGAAAGGGGGAAGAAAAAAAATTAAAAGGATCTTCATCACCATGAAAGAGGCAGGGAGAATTTCTCAGTGGAAAACCCACCAGCCAGAAATCCCTGCCTGACTTGAACTTTCCCTGCTCTCCCTTTGTTATCCCTGGCTCCCAGTGCCCCTTTCATCTGCTGTTCAAGGCCGGGGAGATGTGAAGGTGCCTTCACCTTGATCACTCTCCTGCCTGGCCTCCGAGCAGGTGAGGGGCTGCAGCTTCTGCCGAGTGCTGCCGTCCACCTGCAGCTCTCCAGCACTAAATATTTATCCCTCCCCAGCCTTTCCCCCGTGCTGCCAGGCAGGGCAGGGATGGGGCACTCCCAGAGCTTCCCAACCATCCTGCCCCAAACACACTCAACATCTTGGGGCATCAGGGCCATCACACGGGGGCAAAGTTACTGAGGTGGCATCTCCTGGAGGGGGGGCTGGCCAGGAAAGCTCTGTGTGGTGCTTGGAATGGGGGCTGCTTCCCTCAGCCATCCAAGGGAAAGGGGCTAGTGGGAAGCACAATCAGGCGTGGGTGTCCTGGACACCACTGTGGTGGGGACAGAAAGGACAGGCAGGAGGCTGATGCACCTCCTGTCCTGCCAGATGTCCCAATGGTCTGAGGACATTTCTCCAGAAGCAGCAGGACTTTCCTCCCTTTCCCCTGTCTCACCTCCCCAGCAGGGGTGCCCAGCCAGTTGTGCAGAGCAGAGGCTGCAGAAATCTCATCTTCATCATCTTCTGCACCAAATCTTACCTGGTGTCTTCTCAATCCTCGGCATCACTGCCACCACCCCACCAGCTCCCCAGGGCAATGGGCAGGTCCTGCTTTCCCACTTGCCTCCTGTGTCTCTAGGCTGGGAGCCAAGCAGGCCACATCACTCTCCTGTTGTGGGTAGGGCACTCCTGGCTGGAGCTTCTCTGGGAAAGCTTTGGCCTCCCCGTCCTCAGAAAGGGAACATGGGGTGATGCTGTCCCTCCCAAATCCAGAGTCAGCCTTGGGGCCTGATGTCTTCTGGTGCTCTTGGTCACATAGAGCACAGATGGGTCATTTCTCTGTCTGTGATGATGGGTTCTTGTTTTAATTTCTAATATGGTGGGGGGTTTATGTAGTGCTTTCATTTGTATTTTGTTAAGGTTCAAAACCCAAGAATTCTTCATCAAAAATTTCATTTCTTCCCTTCCCAAACATCCCAGCCTTGGCTGAGCTGACAGTGTGTTCCCAAAATCCCAGACCCTGCCCACAAACCTGCATCTTCTTCTGAACTGCATTTCTACCTTTTTCAGAAATAGCGGGGGAAAATAATTTTGTGCTATACCACTTAGTTGAAGCAATTCTGGAACCTTGGGTACACTCACAGCTGAAGCTGGGTGAGGGATTCCCATCTTCAGGTGGCACAGACAGGGGGAATTTGAGGTGGCATCTGATAGGACCTCTAAATACAGGGCATCTGGAGCTGAGCCCCATGAGATCATGAGCAAAGGTCTCCTTATAACACCTTAGGAGCTGAAGGGCCAAGGGTCAGGCTACACTGAAGGGTCTTTCTGGGCAGAAGGCATCTGGAATCAGAGAACCACAGAATATCCTGAGCTGCAAGGGACCCAAAAGAAACATCAGTCCAGCTCCTGGTCCTGCACAGACACCCCAACAATCCCACCCTGGGCATCCCTGGCAGCGCTGTCCAAGCACTCCTGGAGCTCTGGCAGCCTCGGGGCTGTGCCCATTCCCTGGGGAGCCTGGGCAGTGCCCAGCACCCTCTGGGGGAAGAGACTTTTCCTAATATCCAGCCTGACCCTCCCCTGACACAGCTCCACTTGTCCCTGGTCCTGTTCCTGGTCACAGAGCAGAGATCAGAGCTGCCCCTCAGGAGGAGCTGCAGCCCCCAGTGAGTCTCCCCTCAGTCTCCTCTTTTCAAATCAAGTGATTTCAGCCACTCCTCATCTGGTCTTATTCCCCTCTATACCATCCTCATGGCCCTCTTCTGGTGGCTCTTTTATAGGTTTAGATCATTCTAGTGTTGTGGTCCCCAAAACTGCCCCCAGAACCCAGCTGGAGTTGTGTCTACTGCCTTTGGTTCATCAAAGCTGGGCTGAGCTGAGCTCTCCTCCCTTGGAGCTCACACCTCCATCCTGCTGCAGCTCAGCCTCACCAGTTCTCATCACTCTGAGGATCCCAGAGGCAAAGCCATGGAGAGGCCAGTGCCTGGTGTGAGCATGCCTTGTCCACAGGGACCAGGATTTCCTCAGAGTGCCACATTTTCACAGCATAATTGCTTCTGGTATCTCTGTGTGCTCTGGAGCTTTGTGGTGTTGTTGTGTAGGGGCCCATGGCAATGCCAGGAGGTCTGGTCTCCCCACCCTCAGTTACAATTGCTGTGCCAGAGCAAAGGATGTTTCCCTGGATCTCCATCTCCAGGGATACGCTGCTGTGTGTCAGAGCAGAACCTGTTGAGGCTTTGGGAGTTCTTTCCAGCTGAGGAGCACAGTGCCCTGTTGGGACTCCTCCTCCCAGCTGTGTTCTCAGAGCAGGGCAGTCCCACCTCCTTTAGGGATGGAATGGTACAGGGAAGTCATTCTGGAGACAGAGCAGGCGCTCTCTCTTTCTGTGTGCTCTCATCAGGAGGGAAATGGCGTTGCTCCTTTCTCTTCAGTTTGAACTTCACTTGGCTTCTACTCCAGCCTCTTCCTGAGGTTCTCAGTGACTTTCAGCAATCTTGAACTCATGGTTCTGACTGTGGAAGTTCTTACTGGATCCACACTTATCCCAGTATTTTGCCATAAACAAACATGCTTTCCCAGCTTTGGAATCCCCAGCCAGGATCTCCATCCCACTGAATACCTTCCTCTCATGCCGATGCCACTTTGACAGGACCTCCCACCAGGCTGGAGGTGTCCCTGCTCAGATAACAGGGCTGCATCCAGCTGGGAAGCTCAAAGGCAACACAGCTCAGCCCCTGGTGGGAGACGCTGTTCCTGCTGCTGCAGGATCCAGGGAATCTGAGTCCTGGTGTAAATCACACCTTCTCCTTGCTGAGCAGGTCCAGGCTGCTCCCAGGGGATGGGAACAGGAGTCAAGGGATGACAGCAACCAGGATAACTGATGTCCTTGTGGTTCTGTACTTGTGAATCCTCAGGAACTGGATGGCTCCCAAGGACTTTGGAATGGGAGGGATGGGCAGACCTAGCCAGGCACTGCTGAGGTGGGAGCTCCAGCAGGAGTCACTGAATATGGAGAAATCACACCTGGTTCATAAACTCCCCCAGCTCTGACCTGTAGGAAGCTTGGAGAGTGCCCAAGAAAAGTCTCCTGTGAGTTTGCTCTGCCTGTGTCCTCTCCCCTTTCCACTGCTGAGCCCCACCAGAGACCCTGCTGGAAGGACTTTTTCCATGACCTTGTGCAGCCAAGGTGTCCCCTGTGGTGGGCTCAGACACTGGAGAAGATGGGGAAGTCTCAGGCAAGTTCCAGAGAGACCCAGATGATATTATCTAGAATTAGTTAAAGTTTTCCCTTTAAAGTAGACCTGTTCCCTTGATTATAATCTTTTACAAATGAAATAGACAATTAACAGCTGTGAGTTTCTGTTTTCTGGAAGGAATTTGTTTCCCTGAGGACCAAACAAATGACCATTTCCCATTCCTATGGAGTCTTGAGCCTGGAGGGTTTTGTTCTTCTGCCCAGAACTAAAGACAGTTTCCTCTGTTCTACTTTGTCTACTCAGCTGAAAGGCCCACCCAAAGGTCTCAGAATTGAAAACTCAGGTGTCTACACATCAGTGCCTGGGACAGGTATCTGTGACTGGGGCCTGAAATTATGAGCCTGAGCCTGGTTAAGGGGGGAGATCCTTGTCCTCCAAGGAGCCAGCCTTGCCTAAGTCAGCCTGGCCTCTGCAGCTGGCCTGGAGCTGGTCAGAGAAACTCCTGGGAGCTTCTGAGGCAGCTGCCCCATTGCCCTGTGCCATGCTGAGGTGGGAGGGTGGGAGGAAACCCCTGCCAAGAGGGGGGACTTCCATTTTTCTGTGTGTTCAGGGGTGATGGAGACCATCGTAGGTGATGGAGAAGACAGAGAGGCCTGAAGGGGCTGTGGCTGCAAAATCCATCAGCTTTTGCTGCGACAGAGGAGCTCAAGAGGCCGGAGGCAGCTGCTGCGACAGAATGAATCTGGAGCCCATATCCCTCCCTCCTGCAATTAAAAAGGCAGAAAAGGGGAAAGGAGCAGCTTGGCCGGTGACCTTTCCCTCCTGCAAATCTCAGCCCGCCTCACTTGGTGCAGCAGCATCAGGAGCAAACAGCCGGGCTGGGAGCCGGCACAGAACCACCCGAGGAGCTGCCGTGGGTCCGTGTGTGTGCGGCAGAGCCGCTTCCTCCAGCCCGCAGGCTGCTCCGGGGACGGCAGCGCGGAGGGCTCGCTCGCCAGCTTCTCCCCGGCTCCACTGAGAGGTGTCTGTAGGGCTCATCTCGAAGAATGTCAGAGTGCATGTGCTCCGCGAGACGGCCTTTCAGGAGGCATCAGCCCGGCTGTCACGCAGCCCACCACAAATCGGGAGTGACAGCTGTCTCCGTGTGCGCCATCCATCTGTGGCAAATGTGTCAGCTAGCTGAGCACTCCCGAGGAAACTGCTACGGAGCTGGGAGAGGAGGAGAGACAGGGGGAGCGAGGGCGAGGGCGAGGGGGAAAGCGCAGCAGCAGCAGGGGCCACGACCAGCAACACCTTAAACCACCAAGGGCAAGGGTCCCGCGTGGTCTTGGAGGAGAGAACAACGGGCTCTCGTGTGGTGGCACCTCCAGCGCTCGGTGGAGATGTCCATTAAACACAGCCCGGGAAGCTCCAAACCGTGAGCGCTGATGATGCCATAAAGCTGTCACACAAGGGGGTGTCACTGCTGCCACAGTGGAGGGAGGAGGACAGCTGGAGGTGCAGCAGGCCTGGGAGAGGACGCAGCAGTCCCAGCACCACCCCAGCTGCTGATGCTGCTCAGGACCAAGGAAAGGGTTGGGCACTGGGACAACCTGTCTCTTCTCCTCTGATGGATATCACCTCCCCCTTTTCTCCCCTCCCCTCCTGTTCTTTCCACCACACTGAATTCTTCATCCTGCCTGAATTTGGTGCTGTGGGACATCACAGCCATGGGAATTGCATTTGTTTTACCATGCTTCTGAAGCAGGTCCATATGGTTAACAGAGAAGACGTGATGGACACTCTCTTCCCTTGAATTTCTTCACTCATCCTGTTCAAATGTGCTTGAAGAGGGGATTTTTTGGGCTGGAAAAAACTTTGTACTTGCAAACCACTCACTCCTTCTTCAGATGATACCCAAAAATTGCACTCTTCTCACCTGGCCTGTGTTTTTGAAACTTTTCCAAAAATTCCTTTTGAGATCCTAAACCACAAATTTGCCATTGACACAAAAAACCTTGGAACTGTTGTACTAACTCTGGGGAGCTACCACTAAATTATGAACTGGAGTCTTTGCAGTGGGAAGCTGCTTGGAGTATCATCCATGTGCTCCCAGAGACCAAGGAGCTGGAAGCTCCAGGCCAGCAGCCATCGGTGACACACGCACCTTGTCACCAACCCTGACAGTGAACAACAACTTGAGTCCTCCAGCAGACAAAAGCCCAGACTTCATTCTTGGACAAAAGCACCGTGTAGGCACCTTCAGGGCTGTTTGGAAGGGGGAGAGCTTTCCCTTGCTCCTGTGGAGGCTGGAGGAAAGAATTAAAAGAAGGTGCATAGGAGGTCAAAATCTGTGTCTTTCTCTGTAGGTATTTCTGCTTTATGGTCTCAGCTGAACTCCAAATTCCAGTTGACAGTGGTAAACTGGGCTGTTTGTGGTCACAGGTGGGGCCACAGGAACAATTTAATTTCCAGCCTTAAGTTTTCCAGAAGGACACACCCACTGCAAAGAGGAAACTTGGCCAACACCCGGGTATGGGTTCTCTAATGACAAAATACCAGTTTCCTGCCCCAGATCCCAAACTTGGGCCAGACATTTCCACAAACCTGGAGGCATTTCCTGGTCCAGAGTGCTGCTGCAATGACCGTGAAGAGCTTGGGATGGGATGGGATGGGATGGGATGGGATGGGATGGGATGGGATGGGATGGGATGGGATGGTTCAGTTGGACGAGACCAACAGTGACCATCTAGTCCAGCTGAAGTCCTTTCAAATATTTAACATCTGAAGCTGGGAATTACAGCAAGACAAAGCTCTCCTTTCTGCTGAATCCACTGGAGTTGCAAGGAAAACTTTCCAACAAAGGAGGCATGAAATCCCTGGCACTGGCTAGGACAAGCTGGGCATCTCCCTCACTGCTGAGGAATCCCCAAAGCACAGGCAGTGACATTTCCACGTTGGCAGCCCTGAGCAGGGGGCTGGGAATGTTCATGGGAGCAGAGGAGTGGAGCCAGTGGGGCAGGGAGGAGGGGGCTGGGAGATGAGTCCACCAGCTGGGAAAAGGGAGCATCATGTAGAAGATCAGTGATCTAAACCATTTTTCATGCCAAAAGCTCTATGCAATCAGAGCTAATTACAGTTTCAATCCCAGAATAAGCAACATATTCCTCCTCCCGTTGGGTTTGAATGATAATCCCTCTAGTAGTGCTTATTTATAACACCACTTAGCACCAAACTGAGCAGTGAACACAGCTGAAACCCTGTCTGGGAGACAGGAACCTGTCAGCCAGCAAAGCCAGTGAAAGGTGTTTCCACAGGGAAAACATGGAAAAGACACGCAGGTAATTCCCAGCTGGTTTCCAGGGAGGCTGGAGGAAGAATTGAACAAAAAAGTAGATCAGAAAGTTCAGTGATTTGGTTACCAAAAGCCACATCGATCTGGCAGAGGTGAGTTTTCTGCTTATGAACACAAGGGATAAAAGTGTTGAAAATGTGAAACAATTTATGGAAGGATTAATTCTGTATTTCTCAACCAAGTAAGGACCACTGGGAATCAGGGCAGATGAGTTAAAGCAGTCTGTGGAATAAAAACTATCCCAGAAACGTGGGAAGGTGAGAGCAGAAGCAAATATAGTC
This sequence comes from Lonchura striata, assembly GCF_050655825.1. Classification (NCBI taxonomy): domain Eukaryota; kingdom Metazoa; phylum Chordata; class Aves; order Passeriformes; family Estrildidae; genus Lonchura; species Lonchura striata. Next base: position 15,528,964 of record NC_140716.1, on the reverse strand, counting down.
CCAGCATCAGCTGTCACGAGTAATAGAGCCTCAGGAATCAGGCTCTAAAAGAGAGATTTCCTCCATATCATTAAAATTGCAGCTTCTCTGATGGCCTTGCTGGCACTGGGAGGCCGAGCCCTTCATACCCAGCCCGTGTTTGCTTTGAACATGTGGGAATGAACCCATGAGGGACAGGCACAGGGACGCTGGGCAGAGCAGCAGGAGGCTCCTGCTCCTCAGGTGGCTTCCAAAGGAGCTCCAGAGAACAGATGTGCACATCTGTGAGGGGCTCTCAAAACAGCAGCAAGCGGCATCTTTATTTATGTGTGGGACCCTGAAGAACAAGGGGAAGAAGGAGCACAGCAGAGCTCGAGGGGAAAGTAATTCCAGTAATTCAATAAAGCAAGAACTGCTCTGATCAAGGTGCCTTCAATCCCAAATTGAGCAAAGGTGGCTGAGACAACGATCTGAGTAAGACAGAATGGAAAGCTAAAGTCTCCATTCTGTTAGTGTGAAGCTCCTCTATCTTGTGCCTGCATTAAACACGTACCCAGAGGTATTTCATATTAAATCTGGGCAACTGAGTCCACCAGAGATCATGCACCTGCCCAGAAAATGCAGTAACAGGATGGGTAAAGAAATGCTCCGTGGCTCAGAGGGAGGAACTGGCTTTGCCTTTCTTTTCAGAGATTGATCTCTAAACCCCTGCAGGAGGACAGGAGCTGTGAGAGGCTTTGCACGGGACCCAGTCAGCACCTTCAGCATCCCGCTCACCTGGTGCCTCATCCCTTGTGCGATGTCTTCCAAAAGATTAGGCTGGACAGAGAGACTGGGAGCTTTTACACCCATCTCATCTTCTGTTTCAACACTGTAAAATGCTTTCACAGATGTCCTCGTTGCCACAGGTCTTTGGTTGGCAGCATTTCATGGGGACATGTAACTTGCATACCAATAAGGCTCCCCTTGGCAGGTCCTTGCACTGCTTACAATCCTTTCTCCTCAAAACTCTCCCAGGACTGAGCTGCAGTCTGTGTTTGGTGGCCTGGCCATTTTCTTGGCAGCTGGGAGAGATTTAAACTGACAGAGGGCAGGATTAGATTAGTTAATAGGGAGAAATTCTCCCCTGGCAGGGTGGGCAGGCCCTGGCACAGGGTGCCCAGAGCAGCTGTGGCTGCCCCTGGATCCCTGGCAGTGCCCAAGGCCAGGCTGGATGGGATTTGGAGCAGCCTGGGACAGTGGAAGGTGTCCCTGGACATGGCAGAGGGTGGAGTGAGATGAGCTTTAACATCTCTTCCAACCCAAACAGTTCCATGGTTCAGTGGAGCCACCAGCCTGCAGGACTGTGGCTGCAGACAGAGCTGATCCTGCCATTTTCCTGTTGGGATATTCCCACTCTGCCCTGAAGAGCAGCTGTCATGGACAAACTCCTGCCTCATGGGTCTCACCACGCTTGATCTTTTGGGAAAGTGCTTTACCCCAGCCCAGACTCCTTTAAAAACTGATCTCCTTCACCCTTCCTTCTCTCTCTGTGTCTTTTCTCAAAGCTTGGTTTTCTAACACGGGACCAGGCAGAGGTGTCATCTCCCTTCTTTGCAGAAAATGTCCTTGCTGGGTCCCAAAGTCCCAGCCAGGGACCTATTCCATGTGCTGGTTTCCAGCCCCTTCCAGGGGCTTGTGACTCTCAAAGCCACAAGAGAAGCCAAAAGAGGCTTTGCACCTCTGTGCCACCTGCCAGCTGCAGGCTCAAGCCTGAGTCCCCTGCCTCTGCCCCAGTCCTGCTTTCCTGCAGTGCCTGGCACCTGCAGGATGCAGGATCCCACCCAGAACCCCACCAATGTCACCGCCCAGGGGCTGTGTACAAGTCACAAATGGGACAGGACTGCTGTGGAACCCGTCTCGAGCTGTTTATTTTTTAGCATCAGTCTCATTCCATGCTTATGACAATGGGAAGCAGCTCACATCTCAGGCAACAGACCAAGAACTTAATGTTACAACTGACTTTAGAAGCTTTTTGACCAATCACACAAAGCAAAAGCATATTGACAGTAGTTCTATCCAATCACTATAAGCACACGTACCTTTGGTTAAAACAATGCACGTTTATTTCTAATACAATACTTGCTTGTAAGCCTTAAGATACAATGCACAGAGCTCCATTATTAAGCTTAGAACTTCCTAATATCTCACCAGAGATACTTTTCTGCAACTTAGTGAGTTATTCTACCCAAGCGTTAATACACAGACCGTTGTTTTATTTGTCTTTTCTTTTTACTTCTTGTGTAATTTTTCTGCTGACAAATCTTATAGCTACTGCTTAGCTCTAATCACCATCCTGCTGTCTCTGAGGCCTGCCTTTTGCAACGTGCCCAAAACCCTCTGATTTTAAGGAATCGCACACACCAGTGATTTATTGAAAAAAATATGGATATTGATCTAGTACTGATATCTGATATACTGATATACTGTGACAGACAAACTCTCTAACAGTTTAAAGTTAGAAAGTGTGTGTTTATTGTGTGTGGGATCGCTCCCAAATCCACACCACACCTCTCAGGTGATTACAGAGTCTTTTTATCCATACAAGTATTGAATACACAAAATACAAATACATATTCATCATTTTGGTGCATCCCATTCCACGCTTCATATGCTAATCACTCCAAAAGCAATTAAGCATGTGTAGTTTGTCCCTTGAAATGGTTGGTGTCCCTTCCATGGGGAGGGGTCCCAAAATGAGGAAGTCAATGAAGTCTTCCTCCTTCTGACCTTTCCACCTTTTCAATGCCAATCTGACAAATGAACTCTTGGTAGAACTCCCATTCCTTGTCTTCAGTTGGTTTCAGAAGAGAGGAGGCCCACAATTGTCTGATGTTCCTAAAAGCTATTTGTCAGTTTGTGTATTCTTCATTATAAACCCAGCTAATTAAACATTGTGCTGACAAGCAGTCATTAGTTAACTACTAACTCCTTACTTCATCTAGGCCTACTCATTTATTATTATTATTTTAATTAACTCTAGTAAGGCTTATTTCTAACTAAAATCTTAGCTCCTCTAAAATCTCAGCTCCTCTAAAATCTCTAAATTCCTTAAAATTTATGTTTCACCAGCAGCATGGAGGGGTCAGCAGCGAGGCAGGGACCCGGGCGAGCTCAGGCTGCCTTCAAGAGCCATTAGCACCAAGGCAGGGAGAGAACAGCAACAAAGAGCTCTCAAGTTGTTCCTTTCCTGTCTGGGAAAGTCCTCACCAGGCTGGGAGGGGGAGCAAAACCTGTGGAAAGCAGGTGTTGGACAAGAGTGAGTCTCTCACAGCTGAAAAGTAAGAACAAAACTAAAAATCAGCAGAAGAAAAATGGCAAAAGCCACTGCAACATGTCTAGGATGCTTTTGCCACGCAGGGAAGAGGAAATCAGGTTCAGAGGCCAGCAAAAGAGGTTCTACAGGGTGGAAAAAGCCACGGTGGGAGCAGCTGCTTTCCTGGATTTACATGCCAGTCTCTTCCCACCTCACTTTTGTGCTCTCTGTCCCGTGACATACTGCATTCACTCACTTCACCAGCTCTAATGAGACCTTCCTGTTCCCATCCCCTGTCATAGCCTGTCCTGCAGGACCTGAGGCAGGATCTCCTGGAGCCCTGGTGCTGGTTGAGTGGCCATGCACACACTGAGTGGCCTGGTGCTGCTTCTAGGAGGTCCTGGTGACTTCACATAGCAGCATTTCTCTGGAAATTTGGGTCTTTTACTGGACAAAGCCCAAGAAACCTCACAAAAATTCAGATTTCAACTGTGTTGTCCAATTCAGTTGAAATGAGGCCAGACAGGGAGGGGAAAGGCTGGGGCAGCCAGCAGGGCCACATCGACCTCGTCCAGCGAGCTGCACTCACAGCACGACATTTAACCTGTGAGAGGGACCAGGACAGGCAGGAGCTGGGACAGGGAGCAGGGATGGACTGCTGCTCTGGGCTGCTCACGGGACACCAGCACCTGGCAAAGTCAAGGCTTGCTGGAGCCACGTAATGAGGAATTGGAGACGAGTCCATGTCAGTTGACACAACCTGGCTTCCTTCAGCTGCTCTGACAGGTTTTTGGAGAGGATGAAGCTTGGCCGGTGACAGAACAGCTCTGTGGCCAGTTGCCTTGGAAGCACTGGTGTGATCCATGCAGCACATTGATTCAGAAAAGAGGGAAAGATAAAAATAACCTGCTGCACGTTGAACAAGCCAGGCCCTGGCTTGGGAACATCTCCCAGGCAGGGAGTCAGCTCTGGCAAGCTGTGTTTGGGTTGTCATTTCTCCTGCTCCACCACACACCCTGCTTCTTAACCTAACATGGAAATTCAGGGGGAAATGGCAGAGCTGGAGGCAACTGGGAAGATGTGAAAGCCACGGGGAAGGAACAGGACAGGTCCTGCCCTCTAGTCCTGCACAGAGCCCAGGGTGGACAGCAGGCAGGAGGCCCTGGGGGACAGAAATGGTGGGGAAGGTCTGGGGGAGGGTCTGAAGGAGCCCACCTGGGCTGCTCCCAGTGCTCAGTAGGGTCCATGGAGGTACCAGGGTGCCTGCAGGGTGCTGGGATGGGTGTAGGGAGCAAAGGGGGATCCTTCACTGTGACCCCCACCACAGGTGTTGGAGGCAGAGCCTTGTAACTTCAGCGTAGCAAATGTGTGCAAGACAACAGCAGGAGCCACAGAACAGCTAGAAACGGGAGGGTGAACAGCTCTTTCAAGCAGCCAGGGAAGAAAAAATAATCAAAAAAAGCACTTTGGCTAGAAGGTGCTTTACAAAGTATTTATGAGGTGGGCTCGTTAAAAATTGATAAGCTGTGCAGTGAGGCTGCAGAACTCCTGCAAGCACCAGGAATGGGAACTTCTGCTGCCCAAGGAAGGCAGGGAGGATCGAGACTGAGCTCAGGGAAGCAGCGTGGACATCGCTGCTGTGCAGCCACACTGGGCTGCAGGACCTGCACAGGTCTCATTGCTCTGCCTTATTTATGTTCAGGATCTGGATTGGAAGGGATCTCTCCCCTCATCTTCTACCTCCTTCCTGCAGGAGCTGGAGTAGCTCCTGACACCAGGCTGGTGCCCCACACATTTTAGGGGCTATTGCATCCAGGCTGAACCCACTAGCAGCTTTGCAAACCTGGCTGCTCTCCACAGGAAAAAGGAGAAGGCTTGGATGCAAAGTGGAGGAGCACAGGGCACCCTCCATCTTCAGCAGCAAAATGCTCCCGACCAGAGCTGGCCGCCGGCTGGATGAGCCAGGAATAGCAAAGACGAGGCACAACCTGCTCGGATGCAGCTCTGGAGGTGGCAGATGAAGAGGAGAGAGGAGAGTTTTGCAGGGTGTGGATGAGGGATAGCAGACAGGTGGGACCAGTGCAGGAGGGTGAACCCTGCTGTGCTGTGCAGAGCCCTGCCCGCTCCTGCACCTGCACGCCCCAGGTCCTGGGCAGCCAGATCCCACCCCAGGGTGTCCATCCTGCCTGGATCCATCCCACCCCAGCGTGTCCATCCTGCCTGGATCCATCCCATCCCACTGTGTCCATCCTGCCTGGATACATCCCACCCCAGCGTGTCCACCCTGCCCGGATCAATCCCACCCCAGTGTGTCCATCCCACCCGGACCCATCCCACCCCAGTGTGTCCATCCCGCCCGGATCAATCCCACCCCAGTGTGTCCATCCTGCACGGATCAATCCCACCCCACTGTGTCCATCCCACCCGGACTGATCCCACCCCAGTGTGTCCATCCTGCCTGGATCCATCCCACCCGAGTGTGTCCATCCTGCCTGGATCCATCCCATCCCACTGTGTCCATCCTGCCTGGATCCATCCCACCCGAGTGTGTCCATCCTGCCTGGATCAATCCCACCCCAGTGGGTCCATCCTGCCAGGACCGATCCCACCCCACTGCATCCATACTGCCTGGATCAATCCCACTGTGTCCATCCCACCCGGACCGATCCCCGTCGTGTCCATCCCACCCGGGCCGGTCCCCACCGTGTCCATCCCACCTGGACCGATCCCACCCTGCCGTGTCCATCCCACCCGGGCCGGTCCCACCCCGCCGTGTCCGTCCCACCCGGGCCGGTCCCACCCTGCCGTGTCCATCCCACCCAGACCGATCCCCACCGTGTCCATCCCACCCGGGCCGGTCCCCGCCGTGTCCGTCCCACCCGGGCCGGTCCCCACCGTGTCCATCCCACCCGGGCCGGTCCCACCCCGCCGCGCTCCGCCGCTCCCGGCGAGGCGTCGGCGCTGCGGCAGCCGCGTCCCATCGGCGCGGGCAGCGCGCCGCGATGTGATGGGGAACAGCTGCTCGGTGCAACGCGACCCCCCCGGGCCCGGTCCCCCCGCTCGCAGCACCCGGCGGGGCGTGAGAAAAAGAGCAGCGCTGTCAGGGCCCATCAGCGCTGACGGGCACGGGGGGAGCGGCGGCGGCGCGGGGGACACAGGGCTGGAGGCGGGGGTCGTGGCTCCTCGTCACGCGTGGGGCTGGGGCAGGGTCCCTGAGGGCAGGGGATCTGCCCCGGGTTTGTGTTTCCCGCAGCGGGGGTTGCATAGGAGGTAGAACAAGAGCGGCTTGGAGGAGGAGGAGGAGGCGAGGCAAAGGCAGCAGGGGCTGTGTCCCCGGGATGTGGGGTGGGCAGCATCCCACACTCTTGGCCTGGATGGGTGCTTCTGTCCTGGAGCCAACCACAGCACCCCGGAGTCTGGGTCTCCTCTGGACAGCTGGGCTCTCCCGGTGGCCCACACAGACCGTTCCTCTTCTCATTCAAACCTCCTGCTTTGTCCGGGCCGAGGGCTCCGAGAGAAGAGACGCTGCCAGCCGCAAGGAGCCGAGCTTGCCGGTCGGCAGGTTCGCTAAAGGCACGGCTCAGCCTCCTAGCAACCCCAGCCGGGAAAGAAGCTAAAATGCCGTCTCAGTGGGTGAGATCCTCCCTCTTGCCCTCAGCTGAGTGTCGGTGCTGTGACAGCGCGGGGGAGGGCAGCCAGCGGCTGGGGACAGCGACAGATGGGAGCGGCTCTCTGCAGCTGCGAGCGGGGCTGGGGCTGCTGTGCTGCAACTGGAGCTGAGCTGGGCTGCTCAGAGCGCCCCTGCAGCACCCCCAGCCCTTGGAAAGGCCACAGGGAAAACACCTGCAGCAGCCAACACTCTGCAAGTGCAGCCATGGAGCTGGGAGTGATGTCCAGTGACTGCCACGGGAACGTGGTCACTCCTGCTCCCTGCGGGACAGGTCCTGTGCTGGGGCACTGCCCGTTGAAATGATCCCCAGAAAATGGGCTTTTCTGCTCAGGCTGGTGCTGAGGAGCAAGATGCTCTGGGACATGTTGAGACAAGGGAAAGAAGGTCCTTGTGTCCCATATCAGATCTTCTCTGTAAAAGATTCACAAAATCAGGGAATAGTTTGCGTTGGAAGGGACCTTAAGGGTCTTCAGGTTCCAACTGCCTTTCCCAAGGGTCTTCTCTCAGTTTCACATGGGAACAGTTCCCTGGCCAAAATTCCCAGGTCACACCCATGTCAGACAACCCCCCAAAACACTCCAAATCTTCTCTGAGGATCCTGGAGCCCTTACCATGCCTGTACTCAGGCAAACATTCATCCATCACTGCCTGAGGATAAAATATAGACTCCAAACGACATCCCATGAATGCCACCTCCTTAAGAACAAAACAAACAGCAGGCTGGGACCTGCTGCTTGCCTTCCTCAGCAAAATCCAGGGGAGCAACAAGGTCCTGCTCCCAGGCTCTGGGCAGGGGAGCTCAGCACCCTGGGGGCTCCAGCTCAGAGCAGAAACCTGCTCCTGTATCTGGTGAATCACTGCTGCTGTGGTTGTGGAATGGGATGTGGAGCCTGGTTTTGTCTGGCCAAGACCAGACAAAAATTATTTGTAGAGACCCTGCAACCAAGGCAGGAGTTTTCTGTGCAGTCTCACTCGGGACCACAATTTCCATGGAAATGTGGAAAGCTGAGGCTTCTCCACACCTTTGTCTACCCACTCCATCTTTATTAGGAATCTTTTCATCATCTTAAAGGGTGAAATCTCATTGACTTGGCCCATCAAGCCCAGTGTGTAGAGGAGGGTTTGATGATCTGGAGACCTGAGCTACATAGAGGCTCTGACTCTTTTCCTCCAGGCCTCTGAAGTCTCTTCAGGCAAGCAAGAACCTTCAGTCATTAGAAAGGTTGGATTGAAACTAATTGCCCCAAAAGAGAAAAGCTTCACATCCCATCTCCAGGCCCCCAGGCCTTTAGGATTTCTACGGGCAGCATGAAATCAGTAAATTGCTATTTGTGTGATTCCCTAGACCCTTGCCCATAGGACATTTTTGCTCTGTCATATAATGTAAACTGCAGGCTTTGGATGTTCAGGGAATCATAAGTAACTGGAAGGAGGAAGGTGAGATGTAACGTGGCTCCTCGGAGAGCTGCAGGCTCCCCAGGGCCTCTCTGAGAACGCAGCACTCACAGCAGAGCTGAGCCAGCACTGACCCCTCCTCAGCTGGGCACATCCATTTCCTCCCACGTGCTTATTGCTGGGGAAAAAAATCATCATTACAGCCAGAATTGAGGGGCTTCAAAAAATTAGTACAAATGTATGGATTTCATGGCAAAAGAGTTCTCTGCTGGTTCTGATCCTTGGTGTTCTTTGGTCCTTGTTCACCTCCTTTATTTCAAGGTCACCCCACTCAGGGGCAATCTGGGTACTTCTGTTATTGGTCAGTGCTGAATTTGAAGGTCCAGCCGTGGACACAAATAATCATTCACACCAGAGAAACTGGGACAAACAGCCCTCACTGGAAACACTTCTTGACACAATACCAAGTTTGAGGCTGCTCCTTGCCCTGACCACAGACAGGGAAAGTGCTGGGTTCGCCCAGAACTCTGCACCTCCTCCCACTTTCAGACACAGAATTGTAAAGCATCTCCAGCTGGAGAGGGACCCATAAAGATCAGCAAGTGCAGCTCCCTGCTCCTCTCAGAACCACCTAGAGCTAAGCCATGCGACTGTGAGCACCATCCAGGCATCTGAAATTGGGTAAAATTAGTTTTGCTCTTGCTCTGAAGCTTTCTTGTGATCCAGGTAGGTCGCTGTCTCACCCACCATTGCATCCATCTCCTGTATAAAGGAGACCTGAGAAGCTCAAAAGATGGAGGAGTAACATAAAAATCATGGCATTGTATGGGCTTCTCTTGACCACGAGACGCTGCTGGGGAAACCTTGTTTGAAAGTCTGAAAGCCCTTTCCAGACACCTCTCCCTGGTTTGGCTTGAGAATAATTTGAAACAAAATCTGGAATCTCCTCAGCAGCTCCTGTGGCACCAGAACAGGTCCAGAGGGACGAGCAGACCCTTGCCCACGAGCCATTAGCCACGAGCCATTAGCCACGAGCCATTGGCCCTGGTGTGGTGCTGCACTCCTGTGTCTGCTCAGCTGCTGCAGCCACGGCAGACTCGGGAATCATCTCTTTTCCTCTCCCACATGCTGATGTCAGAGAAAAGGGAGCGGTGCAGTGGACACACAGCCTGGAAAGGAGAGCTCACAGACTCACAGAATCACTTAGGCTGGAAAAGCCCTCTGAGGTCATTGAGCACCACCATTAACCCAGCCCCGGCCCCAAGTGCCACACCTTTTTGAAAGGCTCTTTAACCCCTCCAGCAATGAGGACCCTCACTACCCTGGGAATCCTGGCCCAATCTTTTATGAACAGTGCAGGGTGAGGGAGGTGGGAATGGGCTCCAGGATGCTGCAGGAGGGGTTTTGCCCCAGAATGCAGGAGCAGAGGGTGAAGAGCAGCAGGAGGAGATGCTGAAAGCAAAGCACTCGGGTGATGTCCTCTCAAGACCTGCTCTCCCAGGTCTAGCCTTGCACTTGTCCATGTTAAACCTCCTGCCCTGCTTTCTGGATCCTGAAGGTCAGCAGGAAGGGGTTTCCAGGTTATCCCCCTGGGCAGCTGGGCAGTTGGACAGTTCTCCAGCCAAACTAGAGGGGTGCTGCTGTGTTTTCCCAGAAATCACAAGAACAGTCTGGTAAGAGACTTTCTCTTGACCTTCAAGCAGCAAACTCCATCCCCAGTGTGCCACCACTGCCCCCACCCTCCATCCCGTTTGGCCTGGAGGTGCCTGGAAGAGGGTGAGGAGCTCTCTGGTTCATTGATCCCACCTCTCCAAGGCGCAGGAGGTGTCTCAGCACCGCCAGCATGGCTGGTTGTTATTGTCATTGCTGATTTCTGTGCTCTCCTGCCTCTTTCTCCCTGACCGGTTTGGTGGCCCTGTCATTACCAGGTTTCTCCAGCTGCCTGTCAGGGTCCTACTGGCCTCAGCGTTGCCTCAGGCTCCTGGATAACAAACAAGGCACAGAAGAGTCCTTGGGCTTCCACGGACTTAATTAGCTGGTGTCATTTTAGGGATGTGTGTCCTGCTGGAGACACAGACAGCTCAGGAGGCATCTTTAAATGCATCCAATTAGAGGGGCTTCAGGGATGAGCCAGCAGCTCCTGAGTGCAGGGGCTGCTGTGAGGCCTCGTGTCCTCACTGGAGGCTGGGGCCGAGTTGTTCTCCCCCTGGCAAACACCAGTCTCTCCTCGGTGGGACCTGTCACTGCTGTGGCCCTGGTGGCATACACAGCATCCTGCCTGGTTTTTCTCCAAGAAACCTGCCAGTGAATCCTGTTGTACTCAAAGCTTGGGTAGATTCTGGGGTAAAATCAGGCAGTGTTTCTCCAGTTTTCAGCAGCCCTGGATCTCCAAGGGAGCTGCTGCCCAGAGTCTTTGGACACAGCACAACTGCCCTGTCCCCTCCCCACTGTCAGGTTCTGAATGTGTATCACACATTGGCTGGTGTGCCAATTCTCACCATGACCACAGTCAAGTGGTGATCTTTGTACTAAATTGGTCCCTCCCAGCTCAGGATATTCTATGGTTCTTTGCTAATCTCTTTCTGAGGTCCAGCCCAAGGAGATCCTTTATTCCTCAGGGCAGAACCTTAGGGAGTGTAAGGAAGAACATTCATGCCCTCCATGGGCACATGAATTCCTCTGCAGGCTGTGACTGAGGGGTGCCACCATAAGCACCCCTCACCACTCCAACGAGCTCATGCTGAATGGGATCCACAGGGGAAGCCACCCTGAGGTGCCACTGAGGGGCAGTGGCTTGGGGACTTCCCACAGAACCTCCACTGGCATGGCAGTGACCTGAATTACCTTGAGACCAAGTGAGACGGCAGTGGAGTGAGGATGTGACTCACAAAACCACACTGAGGTTTGAGCTGGAAAGGATCTCTAAAGCCCATCCAGTTCCACCCCTCCCTGCAAGGGGCAGAGACATCTTCTACTAGACCAGGTTCCTTCAAGCCCCCTCCAACCTGCCCTTGAACACTTCCAAGAATGGGGCAACCACAGCTTCTCTGGGCAACCTGTGCCAGGGCCTTGCCACCCTCATTGTAAAAAACTTATTTATATCCTACCTAAATCTCCCCTCTCAGTTTAAAACCACCACCCTTCACCCTATCACAACAGGCCCTGCTGAAAGGCTCATCTCTGTACCGTGAGTATTATAGGATGTTTTCTGGGATGTGTTTGTTTTTTAACATCTGCACACAGCTGTTTGCAAAGCCCTCGTGGGGAACTCTGTGTTCCAGTCAACCATGAACATCTCCAGCCAAACACGAACACGCTCAGACTGTCAGAGTCTTCTGTGCAAGGTGAGTTCATCCCTTCTCCCTGCCCACAGCCTGGCTATGACAGGTCACCTCTGGCACCTGCCTTTCCCCCGGGGACATCCCTCGGTGTCCCCATCCTCCCCTCCTGCCCCCAGCCTCACTGCTGCTCCAGGTAACAGCGCCCACCACCATCCCTTCACCTCCACCTCGGCTCCCTCAGCCTCCTCAGCAGGAGGCAGCTGGGTCAATCCCCTCCCCGGAGCTCAAAAATTATTCAATCAATTAAATCCTCGTGGAAGTGGGGTTTCCATCCCACCCCCGGTCCCGGACGGGTGCTGAGGAGTCCAGGCTCTGCTGTGGCCGGGCTCAGTGGCGGCGGCTGCCCAGCTCCGGCCTCTCAAAGAGTTAACGCCGAGCAGCACCATTAATATTCTCGCTGATAACCCCAAATACCAGCCCTGCACGGCTGTCGCTTTCATTAGCGCCGGGAAAATGAGCCCTTCAAAATAGGACAGGCGGCTGGTGGGGAGCGTGGGGAGGAGGGCTCTGGGGCCAAACATGCGATTTTCCGTGCGATCGAGGGATATTAAACCGCCTTGCAGTGACCTCAGGGCCGCTGGGGTTCGGCAGGATTCCCCGGCCCCTCGGCCCGAGCCCCCGGCCGCGCTCGGGAGGTGCGCGGGGCTGTCACATCGCATCAGCCCCGGCCCCGGAGCCCCGCTCCAGCCAGGTCCTCGCCGCAGAACCGCTGGAAGAGTCAGCGAGTCGCCCAGGCGGGCGGCAGAGCCAGGGCTGGCCGGGCACCTCCCAGGGATGGGCAGGGCGGGAGAAGGGGCTTGGAGCTTTGCTTTCAGTGTGGAAGGGAAGCGAGAGCCCTGCTCGGTGTGTGGGAAAGTTACCGATCCATAACCTGTCCAGGAGGTGCCCAGCCCGCGGCACCTCCCAGCTCCTACATTTTGCTTTACCGGGCGTACTCCCGGCAAATCTGAGCCCCAGGGGCGCTGGGGAAGGAGGGTTCAGCCAGGGGCCAGATCCATTCTGCTCTCCAGCACAGTCTTCAAGGAGATCCCTGGGAAGTTGCCAGGGCAAGGATTGTTTTATTCAGCTGTCGCATCTCCCAGAGTTTCAGCTGCAATTGTCCAGCTCCTTTGGGATGCTGCTTTGGCCAGGGAGAGGGATCTGAGGAGATGGGGAAACTGAGGCTGGGGCCAGGTGCTTGAGTACAAATGCTGTCCAAAGACATGATGGATGGGGCTCAGGAGTGGGGCTGTGATGCTGTTGGCACCAGAGGAGCCAGAGAAGGAGCTGCTGCAGGGGTGGAAGCACAGCCTGTGGCTGCCGTGGCAGTCTGGAAAAACCACACGGATTTGTGGCACCATGTCCCCATCCAGGTCCCGCTGTCCATAGGGAGAAACAAGTCCTGCAAGATGCTGAGTGTGTGCCAAGGCACCTCAAAAAATCTTGGAACAGTTTGGAAGTGATCTCAAAGCTCATCTTGTTCCACTCCCTGCCATGGGCAGGGACATTTTCCACCTGACCAGGTGGCTCCAGGCCCTGTCCAAGCTGATCCTGAACAGTTACAGGGATCCAGGGGCAGCCACAGTTTTATCCTTCTCTTCCTGAATGAGGACACTGAAGCAGCCAGGCATTAACTGGGAAATGAATATCCACTTTGAGCCATGCCCAGGGAGGGCGATGACCAAGACAAACCCGTCCCTGACCCACGGAGACATCTCTGAGGGTACAAGAACCAGCCATGATTTGAGGTTTCTGGTCTACACAATCCTGGAGGACACAGCCACGGGTATTTGTACAGGGACTGTAGCAGAGCTCCATCTCATTTTTATGGACCTCATATCCCAGGGGCTGTCCAAGCCCAGAGCTGCCCCCTGCCAGCCCCCAGCTGCCCCACCCTGGAGGAGGGTGCTCTGCACCTGCCAGGGTGACAGCACATCCCTCTGCCCATGGTGCTCCTCCTGCACGGCTCCAGCTGCCCCCACAGAGCCCCAGCACTCCAGGGACTTGGAAGAGCCTCTGGTGACGTTCTGATCCTGCTCACAGCCTTACCCCCTCCCTGACATTTGGGGTGCCCCGCACAGCTTGTCTTCCAATGTGCCCAAGAAGTGGCTGTCCCCAGAGGTCTCCTGGCACCCAGGCAGGGAATCTAGCACGGGACAACCCCGGCAGCATGCTGTGAAGAGGGACAGAGGTGTCCTCACCTCGCCACAGCTGGGGGTCACTGCTGGAGAAGAGGAACTAACACCAAAGCCAACAGCAAGCTGACACAGCTGAGAGGCGAGGGGGAGAGGCGAGGGGCTGCGTCTCCCTCCCCACCTCTGCTGCTTTCACACTGATGTCCCTGGTGCCGGCGAGAACCAAACCTGCGGCCGAGGAAGCCAAATCCCGGCGTCTCCGGCCCGCGGGGCCGGGAGGCGGCGCCGGGCTCAGCCCTGGGCGCGGAGCAGCCTGTGTGACAAGCCAGGCCAGCCTGGTGGATGGCAGTAATTACCGTGCCGCCCACAGCTGAAGGGGAGCATATGGTAAGGAAAAGGAAACGAACTTGTATTTTTCCGCACCCCCGGGCTCAGCCTTTCTGGGGCTGTCACAGTCGATTTGTGCCGCCTGAGCCGTTCCGCCCCGGCCGCCGCTCGCCCGGCGCTCCCTCGCAGGCGGGGCCGGCGCTCGGTGCCCGCTGCGCTGCCGGGGCCGCGTCCTGCGGAGCGCCGGCCCCGCTCCCGGTCCGCTCCCGGTCCGCTCCCGGTCCGCTCCCGGTCCGCTCCCGGTCCGCTCCCTGCCCGCTCCCGGTCCCGCTCCCGGCCCGCTCCCGGTCCGCTCCCGCCCCGCTCCCGGTCCGCTCCCTGCCCGCTCCCGGTCCGCTCCCGGCCCCGCTCCCGGCCCCGCTCCCGGTCCGCTCCCGGCCCCGCTCCCGGCCCCGCTCCCGGTCCGATCCCGGCCCCGCTCCCGGCCCGCTCCCGGTCCGCTCCCTGCCCGCTCCCGGTCCGCTCCCTGCCCGCTCCCGGTCCCGCTCCCGGTCCGCTCCCGGCCCCGATCCCGGCCCCGATCCCGGTCCGCTCCCGGCCCCGCTCCCGGTCCGCTCCCGGCCCCGCTCCCGGTCCGCTCCCTGCCCGCTCCCGGTCCGCTCCCGGTCCGCTCCCAGCCCGCTCCCGGTCCGCTCCCGGTCCGCTCCCTGCCCGCTCCCGGCCCCGATCCCGGTCCCGATCCCGGCCCGCTCCCGGCCCCGATCCCGGCCCGATCCCGGCCCCGCTCCCGGCCCCGCTCCCGGTCCGCTCCCGGCCCCGATCCCGGCCCCGATCCCGGTCCGCTCCCGGCCCGCTCCCGGCCCGCTCCCGGCCCGCTCCCGGCCCGCTCCCGGCCCGCTCCCGGCCCCGCTCCCGGTCCGCTCCCGGCCCGCTCCCGCCCCGCTCCCGCCCCGCTCCCGGCCCCGATCCCGGCCCGATCCCGGCCCCGCTCCCGGCCCGCTCCCTGCCCCGCTCGGCACGGCCGGCGGTGGAGCGGGCTGTGCCGGGGTGCTGCGATGGATGTGCCTGGGGCACCTCGGGATGCAGAAGTGCTGAGGAACCCTGCGCAGAGCCGGACATCCACCCCGGACATCCTCCCCGGCTTGGGGAGGTCTCTGCAGCAGCCCTGGGTTATCCATCAGCTCTGAGCTGTCTCTTCTTTCCCGACTCACCAGGCTTTCCTGAAGGTGGGCTATTCCCCACTGGAGCCCCCAGGCAGCACCTAAAAGCCACCACAGGTCCTGTACAGAGCCCTCCCGGAGCCACGGTGTGTGCTGTGGCAGCCATCTGTAGGATCCTGGAATGGCTTGGGTTGGAAAGGACCTCAAAGGTCATCCTGTTCCACCCCTGCCATGTCCAGGGACACCTTCCACTATCCCAGGCTGCTCCAAATCCCGTTCAACCCGGCCTGGGACACTTCCAGGGATCCAGGGGCAGCCACAGCTTCTCTGGGCACCCTGTGCCAGGGCCTGCCCACCCCCATAGGGATTAATTTTTCTCTACTATGCAATCTAATCCTGCTCTCAGAGAGTCCCCAATGCACTGACTCCCTGGCTGATGTGGCCTCTCAGGTGGCCCCAAGGTGGCCAAGATCTGGCTGAGAGGGAAAGCTGCTGCCTCACTCCAAAGCTCTCCCCCAGTCCATGCTCTGTCCAAATCCTCTTGCCAAAAGTGAGCCAGGAAGCCGTAGAGGCAGCAGGCAGCTGTCCCTCTTGGAAGCATGGTGGTTTCCATGCCAGTTCTTGGCCAGTGGGGATTTCTCAGGTATGGGAAGAAGTGGGGTATCTCCATGGAGCTGCCAGTAGGAGTTGGGGTGGGTGAATCCTGCTGATTTTGGCCTTGTTGTGACAAGGAGGGTCTGATGCTGGAGCTGAGCTCCTTCAAGGGTCACAATCCCCTCCATGTTGTGGTGCAGGGCTGTGTAGGAACTACCTGGGCATCCTTGCCAGCATTACTACAGTCTGGTTCCTCTGCCAGCTGGGCATGGATTCCTCCCTGGAAAGCAAACTTCTATTTTTCATTGTGGAAGAGGAAGCGGGAGTTTCCAGTTCCTTTCCAGATCTGCTGCTGCTGCCTAGGGGCTCCTGGAAGAGGCTGGACACTGTTTCTATGCAGTGGGATATAAAACCAGTTTTCTCACTCTTGCTGCTGTCTCACTGGTACAGGACAATGTCTTGAGGGTCTGTTTGGGTATAGAATCTCTGAAAACGGAGCTGAGCTTTGTGGGAGGTGGGGACTGTGGTCGCGCTGGTTTGAGACCTCAGCTCAGAACTCTTCAGGATAAAATAACAAATCTGGTCACCCAGGCACCCTGCTTGACCCAAAGAAGTAGGATTTTGCAGGGGTCTGCTTATCACAGGGGTCTGCTGGTCACAGGATGCAACACCAGCATCCAGGGAAGCTTATTTCTTTAGGAGTAAACTTCATGAGCAGGAGACCTCAGCACACACCAGTAGAAAGAGGGGACATGAGGAGAACAGGGCTGCCCTGGCCACAGCCAGGGTCTCCTCCCCAGGCTCCTTTCCAGCCCCCTGCAGCCACACAGCTGGGACAGCAGGGCAGGGGGCAGCGGGGCTGGGGACAGCGGGGCTGGGGACAGCGGGGCTGGGGACAGCAGGGCAGGGGACAGCGGGGCAGGGGACAGCGGGGCTGGGGACAGCGGGGCAGGGGACAGCGGGGCTGGGGACAGCGGGGCTGGGGACAGCGGGGCTGGGGACAGCGGGGCAGGGCACAGCGGGGCTGGTGGAGCTCCTTCCCCTGCTCCAGGAGGTGCCCGTCTCCGCCCAGCTCCATCCCGGCCACGCGGCTGCGGTGCCTGCGTGCCCGAGGAGGGTGGCACGGGCAGAGGCTGCCGGTTTCCAGCGCAGGGCCCCGGAGCCCCGAGCCGCGGGCGCGGAGCGGGCCCGGGACAGCCTGCACGGCACGGGCAGACCGCGCTCAACGCGGCTCCGGGTGCGACCCCAGCCCCTCCAGCAGCGCTGGGCCCCCTCTGACCAACATCCCAGGGATACAGATGGAGACGTCAAAGGGGGCTGCGCAGCCCCTGGGCTCATCCATAGCCCGGCCTGGAGGGATTGGGATGTGCACAGAGAAGAGGAACATCAGCCAGTTTCTCTCTAATGACAGGAGGAGGATGGGGGCTCTTGAGGGGTGGAGGGTGTCCTGAAACGCAGAGCTGAATTCCCAGGCTGGAGGAGGTGAAGGACGCGGCTGTGGTGCAGGGAACCTTTTCCATGTCTGTGCTCCCTCCTCATGCTGGATCCCTTGGGTTTGCCTGTAGGACACCAAAAGCGTAACCCCCACCTCTGGACCCCCCCACCTACCCCAAGAGCCTTTTGGAGGAAAATTTTGTTTGAGGGGGAAAACCACCAAACTCGATTTAACTGCTCCAGTCAGGGCTGAACAAACGGGAGCGGTGGGGTGGGCTAGGAAGGAGAAGACCCCCGGGAAGCTGCGGCTCGGTGCCTCCTCCCCCTGCGGGTCCCTGACCTCCCGTTTGCCTGTCAAGAGCGAGCTCCGCCACCGAAACACCCCCTGTCAAATTAGTGAGTCAGAAGACGTAAGAGAGACCACCGCTGCTAATTTGTACATTAACTGGTTCTGACAGAAATATTTCACAAGTGAAAAAACAGAAAATGTGCCTCAAGACAATGTGCAACTTCCGTACCAGCAAACTTCTGCTTAACTGTGCGGTGCCCGCGGAGGGGGGACCCCCCGCCCCGCCGGGAGCAGCGGGATGGGTTTAGCCCCGGGAGATGCTCCCGGAAGGCTGGATCAGGCCCTGAGCCGTGGGAGGGGGGCAGGAGCCCGCAGATTCCCCAAAATGGGGGGGGGGGGGGGGGGCAGGAGATCCTAGCACCGTTTCCCATCGGGAAAAAGGAAAGGGAATGACAGGGTGGAAGGGGCTTGGTGCGAGCCCCCTCCTCACCCCACGATAGAGGGGTGCTGCCTCTCCACAGCACCCTTCTGTCACCCACCCTGCTTCCAGCAGCTGCCGAGATTAGGGTCTGCTGCTTTTTGCCCCCCTAGCCCAGGATACGACCTGCTGGGGCTGTCCCCATTGTCACCATGCGGGACAAGCCGTGGGTCACGAGCTATGGCCACTGTGCCGAGAAAATCCATGGGTGCAGGCAGCTGCCAGCCGTGCCCACCCCAGCCCCACGGTGCCCACGGGAGAGCAGCAGGGTGCCAACCCTCCCCGGGACCCACGGGAACCCCCGAGGCACCGCAGCACCGCCAGCTCCTCGCCACCACGAGCGGCCGTGGCCAAAGCCGGCGGCCAAAGCCGGGGGCTGTGCCGAGCCCCGTGCGGCAGAACCCCGTGGAGAGGTGGCAGGAGCGAGGTGGCCGCCGGGGGCTACCGGGTGGCTCCTCACGGTGGCCTCACGCCCAGCCCGGGCCCGTCCTCCCCCGCGCGGGGCTGGCACCGGAGCGTGTCGGGGCGCGGGTGGGAGCAGGTCCTCGGGCCAGCAGCATCGAGCACATGATCTGTTGTGGCAGGTTCCCTGCAGCCTGGAGCCAGCCCCGAGCGAGCGCTGGTGATGGCTTTAATTGCTTTCAGATTCGATAGCCCAGCCCGTGACAGCCCGGACCCTGCGCGGCCCCGCGGCCGCTGCCCTCGGATGGAGCCGCGAGGAGGAGCAGGACGAGAGGAGCCGTCCTGGGATGGGGTCTTCCTCTTCGTCCTGGTAAAGTCTTCCCCTTCCTCCTGTCTGTCTGGGTGACCCCCTGAGTCTCATCCCTGGAGAAACCCAGCCGAGGGACAGCGTGGCACCCTAGGATGCCGTGGCAGCCCTGCTGTGAAGCCACCCGGCCATGTGCCACCGTGAGCCCTGGGCGAGCGCCCAGAGCAGCTCCACCCCGGCCTCTGCAGCTCTGCCGTATCCCCATTCGGAAGCGGGGGATGTTGGAGGGCTCTCCTCGCCCATCGGAGCTGGGGACGTGGGAGGTGGCGGCTCCGTGATGCCACTGAGGCACAGGCTGGTCCCCTCTGGTGGCTGCTTGTGCCCTCTCAACCTGCACGGCCGTGTCGGGGACTGGGACTGCTCTCTAGGTAGCCTGGGCTTGACACAGATCTCGGGGGCTTTGTGCCTCATCTGAAGGGGGAAGAAACTGACTCCAAGCATCTTGTGGGTCATCTTCGTACGGGCTGGTGGCTGGGGGGGAGCTGGGGGTCTCTGGGGTGGGAGGATAAAGGGCCGCTCCCCACCTACAGCGGCAGCCGTGGGCTGCCCCTGACCCGCTGGTGCCTGTGCCTGTATCCTCCTCCTCCTCCTCCTCCTCGTCTTTCCCGCTGCTGCCGTGGTCCGAGGTGTCTCCCCCCCGCTCCAGCCCAGCCCAGGTGGGTGCAGGCAGCTGCAGGATCCGTAATGCTTCCCTGCCTGGCCCGGAGCGCGCTCGAGGGGAGCGGGATGAGCACCCTGGCACCCAGAGCTCACCCATGTACGCACGGCTCTTCAGCCAGGCTGGGGGTCCCAGCCCGAGCCTCCCGGCTGGCACAGGGAGCTGGCACACGGTGCCAGCGGTGCCCGTGCCCTGTGTCCTTCTGGGAGGGAGCCCTGGCCGGAGCGGCGCTCGCTCCCTCCTGGGATGGGGCTGCAGGGAACCCGCGTCCCTGTGCCTGCCGGCCGGCCCGGGCAGCGGCTGGTGCCGGTGGAGGTGGGCGGAGAGCGCTGCTCCGCGCTCGGCAGCTCCCGGCAGAGCGGGACGAGCGGAGGACGGGGCGGGGGCCGCCCGCATCCCGATCCATTATTGCGGGCAGCGCCGGCGGGCGCCCGGGGCAGCGGCTGCATTATTGACGAAGGGGAAGGCAGGCCGGGCGCGGGCAGGGACCCTCCTGCAGGGCTCAGCCCCGGGCAAAGCACTTCGCCTGCGCCGCAGAGCCGCAGAGCTGCCGGGCCTGGCCCGGGGCAGCGGCCGCAGCCGCCCACCGCAGCCTGGTCCTGCGGCCGCCGAGCATCCCCCGTGCCCGGGCCGGGGCTGGGCCCCGGGCACCATCGGCACCCCCGGGAGGGCGATGGAGGTGGGCGACAACCCCCTTGCGATTCTCACGCTGGCACCGGCGCTGCAGCTCTGCCCCCCTCAACCCAGCGCAGCGCTGGTGCTGCTCTTTTTTAAGCTTCCCTCTGTCTCCAGGCGGAGATTTGTGGCGTAAAATGCACAATATGTTCTATCTGCCCTGTGGGAGCCATAAAATATTCACCAGCAGCTCCCATTATAGTCAGAGTGAATCACAGAGAGCGCTGGAGCCCTGGCTCCCTGACATGCTCCTCCCGAGGAGGGTCTGACGGGCCGGAGCCGGGCCGGGTCCCACAGCGAGGACCCGTTCGGACCCGTTCGGACCCGTTCGGACCCGTTCCCACCGCTGCCTCGGGGGAGATTTCCCCGGCCTCGGCAGCTCAAGGGGTGGTGATCGTGCTGATGAGAGGCGGCTGCCTCAGAGAACCCCAGGCTGGTTTGGGATGGAAGGAACATCAAAGCCCATCCCATTCCACCCCCTGCTATGGGCAGAGACACCTTCTACTGTGGCTGCTCCAAGCTCCATCTAACCTGGCCTTGAGCACTTCCAGGGACCCAGGGGCAGCCACAGCTTCTCTGGGCACCCTGTGCCAGGGCCTCACCACCCCTCACCTTCATCTGCCTGAGCATCCTCGTGTGTGCCCAGGGAGGAGCAGCACCAGCCCTGCGGGTGGAGGGGATCAGTGGGACGGCAGCAGCTGTGGGGTGGGCTCACATGGCCCGGCAGCCTGCCGTGCTCGTGCTGGCCCACCAGATGAGCTGGGGTGTGGACACCCCTGGGGTGACTTGTCCTGCCATTTTTGCAGCCACAGCCCTTTTGGGTGAGGAGTCACAGCCGTGCCAGGGCAGTGGGACAGCCCCTGCCTGCTCCCTGCCTCAGCTGCCACACCTGTGCCTCTGCTCTTCACACGGCTTGGTACCACAGCACTCCTCCTCCATCTCCCCTCCACCGTGTCCTGCTGTCCATCTTTCCCTTCCATCCATCCTTCCCTTGGCCCGCTGCTCCCTCTGCCCATCCCCATCTCCCCGTTCAGACCTCAGGCTTAAGACTGACGGAGCCAGCAGATGACAAATTTCCCGATGAAGCAACACCCTCCTCCAGAGCTGATGTGTCAAACACAATTTTATCTTTTGCCACCCAATTATTTGTAATTATAAAGCAGTTAATGCTGCCTCAGCCCTTGGGAATTGGGCACAATTAGGGTTTAATTTCACCTCCACTCCTTCCACGGCTACACCGCAGCTCTCAGCCCGATCTGTGATGTTGGGGGTGTTCCGAGGGCTCCCAAAGCGTCCAGACGGAATCACCGCCCTCACTGCTGGGCACCGTGCCTTCTCCTGGGAGGTGGCGTCCCCTCCGCCACCGGGCACTGCCGTGCCAAGCTCCTGGCATGGCAGGATTTGCTCCCAGTGCGTTGGCAGGCACGGGGCTCTCCAGGACGTGGAGCCGTGGCCGTGGGAAGGCAGGACACGATCACCCACTTGGGCTGGTCATCGCGACAAGAGCCAGCACCAGGTCACTGCGCTGAGATGTCCCGGCGTGTCCTTGGCACTGAGCAGCACGGAACGGGGAGGGGGGACCCGTCACAGCCCCCCGGGATGGCCAGGAGGCGACAGCGAGGGGCTGCACGGCCGCGAGGGTTAAACCCGGCTCCTCTCCCTGAACAGACTGAGGGAGAGGAGGGAGCGTGGCAGTGCCCTCCCCGCCAAAATTAACTCTCCATCTGTTTCTCCCTGGCTGAGGCTGATGGCTTGTGACAGGGCCTCCTGAATGCAAAGATGTTTCGCCCGGAAAAATCTATTACAAGTTGCTGTAAGAAAGAGCGAAATCCTCTCCTTCTGTCTCTCCCTACTGGTCTCAAGGTGCCCACCCCGGGCGAGAGCGGGCTGGCAGCCGGCCGCCTCCGCTCAGCCGGAAAGTTCTCCCCGCGCCAGGCGGCCCCGCCGCCGGACAAAGGCTCGGCAGGAGCCGGGGCGCTGCCCTGGCTGCGGCAGAGGGATGCTCCTCACACGGCGCCGGGCACGCAGCGGGCACGGCCAGCGCGCCGCCCGGCATGAACGGGTGGGGAAACTGAGGCACGAGCGGGAGAGCGTCCAGGCGGGCGGTGGGTGCCCTCTCCCGGCCACGGCACAGCCCTGCTCGGCCCTGCGGGAGAACACCGCTCATTTAAGGGGAATTTCTGGATTTTGCTTCTGTTCTGCTTTATTTCCGCCTCTCTCTACGTTCCCACACCTCCAAGTGCGGGAAGATTTCAAATTCCCCTTTTATTGGTGCTCAGCTCTCCCCCGGCACCGACTGTCACTGCTCCACAGAAATGCCTTCAAGACCATGGCTCTGAACCCCAAACCAGCCCACCCATCTCTTTCGTCTCTTCCACAGCAAAACCAGGCAGCTTCAGTAAAAAACAAAACTTTATTTGGTCCGTCAGAACCTGAGTTTGAAAACCACCCATGGATAATTCATATCATACAGGGATTACTGATCTGATTTACAATTGATAAAATATCCTATGATTCTGAAGAGCTGGACAGTATTTACAGGGTTAAAAATATTCACAGCTCAGAAAGACAGAAAGAGAGAGGAGAAAAAAAAGTGAAGGACAAATCATCCCAAGGAGGAAGGAGCTGGAAAGAGAGAAAACAGACCAACAAACAGAAGTACAGACAGAGCTTGGCTCAGCAGCCCCAGCTGGGGGGGCTGGGAGGATGCCAGGGCAGCCCACCCCCCCTGCCACCCCCAATCCCTGGGGGACAAAGAGGGACAGAGCCCTGCACCCTCTGCCCAGCCCAGCTGCTGGTGCAGGTTTGGGGTGCAGGGTTTGGGGTGCAGGACCCCCCAGCATGGTCCTGCCAGAACGGGGTCCAGCATCGCCCATCGCCCCCCCTCAGCTGTAAGTCCACACAGCTCAGGAAGGAGATGGTACACAGGGGAACCCCCAAAACACACACACACACACACACACACACACACACACACACACACACACACACACACACACTCTCACTCACACACACACACACACTCACACACACACTCTCACTCGCACACACACACACACTCACACACACTCACACATACTCACAACACACACACTCACTCACACACACACACACTCACACACACACACACACATACTCATTCACACACACTCACACACACACACACACTCACTCTCACTCACACACATACAACACACACACTCACTCACACACACTCACACACACACTCACACACACGCACTCACATCTCAAGTCAGAGAGCCACAATGCCCTGAAAATGTGGGGTGCAGCTCCCCCCAGGATCAGCCCCCACCTCGGAGCACCCACAGGGCCAGCAGCACCCTGAGGTGCAGCCTTTGCTTTGTGCTCAGTGCCTCCCACAGCACTCGGGCTCTGGAGGAGGGGGCTCCCTGCTTCACCCCCAAAACCACCCCTTCCCCAGCACATGGACTCGTGGTAACTCCAGGGAAGTGCTCCCTGGCCCCAGGTCTGTACCTGCTGCCCACCTTCCCTCAGCAGGGCACAGGAGGGGCCCACAGGGCAGTGCCAGGGGGCTGAGCCCAGCTCGGGCCATGGCTTCTGTCCAGGCACTGCTCCCGCCGGCCGCCTTTGCATAGTAACACTTGTGTGACAGGGAGAGCGGCCCCGGGCCGCAGCCCCCGCCAGCAGCACCCCAAGGCCCTGCTCCCCACCCGGAGCCGAGCAGGAAGTGGCGAGTTTCACCCCAATTACAGCAAAACCCCCTCAGCAGCAGCTTTCTGCGACAACCCTGTGCCCTCTCCCTGCCAGCCCCAGCACCCAGGATGGGCGGGGGGTCCCTGGCATGGGTGGCGCCATGGCAGTGGGACCCTGGCACTCCCCAGCCCAACCTCAGCACCACGCTGGTCCTGGCAGCAGACAAAGGGGGCAACAAGACAGCGGGAAGGGCCTGGGGACAGACGGAGCTTCACACAGACGGACAGACATCAGAGGTATATTCTGCTTTTTGCAGCGCCAGTGCCCTGGCGCCACGGGAAGGGGCAGAGTCCTGAGCGTGGTGCCTGGGAAGGGTCTTGACAGCAACCTCCAGCCCCTCCCTCTCCCCCAGCCCCCGGGGTGGGCAGAGGGCACCGGGCCCAGCACAGGACCGGGGCAGGTGGGATCCTGAGATGGCCCATGCCCCCAGCCGCTCCTTGTAAAGTGCGTGGGGGCAGCAGTGCCAGGGCAGCAGGCAGGGCTGGTGCTGGCCCTGAGAACTCGCCCCGGCCCCGCGGCGTGGGGCAAAGTGCTGGGGCTGCCACTCCAGCTGTGCCCACAGCTCAGCGCTGGTGGCTCGGGGGCACTCCGGGCCAGAGGCTCGGTGACAGGAACGGGGCAGCAGGGCGGGGAAGGGGAGGCTTTCGTCATAGGGGCCGGGGGCCATGCAGCCCAGCGACCTCGGGCGTGAGCAGCGGGTTGTGGGTGCCCTTCGTCAGCATCCAGTCATTGAGGAAGGCCTGGGTGGCTTTGCGGTGCGCCAGGCGGTGCGTGATGGAGAAGCCGGCGTTACCCTCCAGCTGGGACAGGATCACCAACACCTGCCTGTGGAGAGAGCCAGGGGCTCAGGGCAGCAGCCTCCACCCCTGCAATGCCACCTCTGCCCCAAGAATCCCACCTTTGCCCTGGCAATCCCACCTCTGTCCTGAAAATCCCATCTCTGCCCCAGCAATCCCACCCTGTCCATGCCTCCCTGCCAGCCCTGGCTCTGCCTTTCTCCCAGCCTCATGGCAGCCCCATGGCAGCCCCCGTGACCCACCCCTGCCTACCCCAGACCTGTGCAGGGGGGGGACGCTGTCCTGTGTCTTGAGGCTGCCGCGCGTGGACACGACGTTGAAGCTGTCGGTGCAGTCGCACTGCACGTGCAGGTAGGACTTGGGGTGCCGGTTCTCCACCACCACGATGAGCCCTGCCCAGCCGTGGGTCAGGTAGTAGCAGGTCATCCCCTCACGGCCCTGGGGCAGACAGCAGGGAAGAAGATGAATCCTCTGGGCACTCCTGTCCCCAAATCAAAACCTCTGCACTGGCATCTTCCACTCTAGCCAAGGGCAGCCCATCTGCTGGGGTGCCCCGCGCTGCCCAAAGGAACAAAGGGGGTGGGCAGCCAGGGGTGGCAACCAGAGCTGGCACAGCCTTGCCCAAGGGCCCCACAGGCCCAGGCTCCCTCTGGCAGCATCACCCCTCTCCCCACTGCAGTCCCCACCCTGTGCCCCCCACCCACCTCGTGGCGCTCGCCCTTGTTCTCGGTCAGCAGGATGATGGCATCTGCCAGCGTGGTGGGCTGTGCCTCCACCTGCTCCACCATCACCAGGCGGGAGCTGTAGATAGCCAGGATGTAGCTGGAATAATCAGTGGCTGGTCGGCTGCTGGTGGGACTTGAAGCTACATAGACACACAAAGGAATGGGGATCAGGGAACTGTCACCAAGCCCACAACCTGTCACAATCCCCAGGAGCATGGTGCTCCAGGGTTGATGCATGTGCAACATCAAACAGGCAACCTCCACCCTCAAGAAGGTCCCCATGAGGAGGACCAAGGGCTTTGGCACCTCACTCCCCCAGGACCCCTCCATGCCCTCACCCTGGGCAGCAGGGCCGGCCAGGGCAGCGCTCCAGTGGTTGAAGGCACAGCACACGACGGCGTATTCGCCCGGCTCCAGCATCACGTCGCAGTTGACGAACTTCTTGACGGCTCGCTTGCTGTGGGCCATCAGCCGGCCCAGGCTCAGCTTGTTCCCACTGGTGAAGGTGGCCCGGAAAACCATGATGCACAAGTCCAGCAAGTGGCTGTCCACCGTGTCCGACCTCCTGTGTCAGGGAGGAAGGGTCACACGTCACCCAAGACACAGGCAGCAGATCGAGGGAACAGCTATCCCACTGCCCCAACTATCCAGCCCCAGGAGCCAGCCATGTACTCAGGAGCTGGGTTCCAGCTAAACATGAGCAGTTCCCCAGATTTGGAGAGATGATGGGTGCCCATCCCTGAGCTCTGTGACACTGGGAGATGCCATGTGGGAGATGCCAATGTGTTTGGATTTCTTTTGGGTCCACAGAAACAGAATTGTGCAATCATAAATGTTGGGAAAGTCCTTTTCAGTGAAGAAATTTTCCCCAATATCCAAACTAAACCTCCCCTGGTGCAACTTGAGGCTGTTTACCCTTGTCCTGTCTGAAAGCAGAGCCTGACCCCTACCTGGCTGCACTCTCCTGTCAGGAGTTGTGCAGAGCCACAAGGTCCCCTCTGAGCCTCCCTTTCTCCAAGCTGAGCCCCCCATTTTGCTGCCCTGCCCAGCTCACCTGCTGCCCTCCTGGAAGAGGGCAAACTCCAGAGCTGCGCGTTCCAACACCGTCAGCGACGTCACCGTCACCGGCCCGTTGGCCTTGTTGGGGAACACGCCCTGCACACGCACCTCGTGCCAATCCGAATGGAGTTTGCAGATATCCACGGAGTCAAAATACCTGTGGGGAAACCGGGCTCAGTCCCATGCTGCAGGACACCCACATTCCCTGGGAATGACCGGTCCCACCTGCCCCATCATGACCCCACGTCCCGTTTTCCATTCCTGCCCTGTTCCCTGCCCCACAGCTCTGCTCTGGTGGTGCCATACTTGATGAAGTCGCTGTACTCCATCCAGAAGACGCCCTCGCTGCTGCCATGGGGCATCAGGTCGTGGCGCAGAGGGAGCGGCCAGTGCGGCCACTCGTCCGACCAGCTGCCATTCCAGGAGAAGCGGCCCCAGGGATTCCGGAGACGCAGTAACCTGGGGGAAGGGGAAAAGTCAGAGACCCAGGAGGGAAGGGAGATCCAGCCTGCCCCCCACAAAGGACACCCTGTCACTCCAGCCTTACAAAGCCCTCACAGCATCCCAGAACTAATGTGTCACCCACATCATGGCCCCAGATGTCCCTGTCCTGTGGCTCTGGTCCTGCTGCTGCTCCCTCTGCCCTTCCCTGCCCAAAGGGGCTCAGCCAGGTGCTGTGGGGAAGGAGCTCAGCAGGGGAGAGGCTGCTGAGAGTGACATGGCTGAAAATACAGCTTCCTACAGCAGCCAGCTGTCAGGGTGGCACCCACTTCTCTCCCACTTCCATTCAAAGGTGAGCACTATGCTCTGAGCACCTCACCGAAGTGAGAACTCAACTCAGTCCTCTGTGTCTTGTGAGACCAAGTGAAAAGTTCCACCCCTGGACATAGAGGCAGCACCAGGCAAGGACAGCTCATATGATATCAACATTTATGTGACACCCTAGGATGGTGTCATCCTTGCTGGCCATGAGGAAGGGACACCAAAGAGTCCCCAAGGTCCTGTTCACCATGTCCTCAGTTATCTGTCCCCAGGTTTTCTGCTGGGTCTGCTGGCAGGAGCAGCTGCAGTGGCATGGCAGGCTCCAGCCTGAGCTCACCTGAAGCCCTGGACATCCCGCACGTCCAGGATGGAATAGGCGTGCCGGGGTCGGAGCCCCATGCTCTCGTAGGCCACATCATCCACCTTCATGTTGCCTCCGCCGCAGGACGCGCCCATGAGGAACCTGCACGGGGACAGCAAACCCTCGGGGTCCTGCCGTGGGGGAAGCTCATCCCTCTCTAACAAGGCATGGGACAGCTTCCTCCCAGGAGGCTCTCTGCAACAACACTGCTGGGGTCAACAACACTCCCCAGGCAGTGCCCGGCCCCGCTGGCCAGAGCTCCCTCCCCTTGCCCACGTGCATGCTGAGCCCAGGCTCCGAGGAGAGCTGCTTTGCACTGGTAAGTATTGCCCCAAACCTCCCCCAGTTTCTACCAGGTCCCAGGGTCCTGCACACTTCTGCTGGTTGGCAGAAAGCCGTGGAGAAAGGCAGGTGGTCCAGCAGCTAGACAAGTTGGCAGGGGTGAGGACACTATTTTGGGGCAGGTTTAGGGGAATGCCATGAGCTATCCATCCATGGGGCCACATACCCCAGCCTTCAGCCAACCCAGCTGCCCTCCTGCCCAAGTGATGAGCAGGAGGTCTCTGCTTTGGCTGTGCCCCCTCTAGACCAGAGCTAGTCAGGTGTCATTAGCAAAGATGTCACATATGGATGGGAGACATGGGCAGGGTGAAGCATTCACACAACAGGAAAGCTCAAAGCAAAGCAAGTGGGCTCAGTGCCACTTCCTAACTCCTGCAAGACAACAGGAAGCATGGGAATTTCACAAGGCTCTTAATTTCATATGAGAATCACTCACAGGAGAAATAATTTCTTAGAGCTTCGAGTGGGAGCTCCACCAATGCTCTAGATGAGTGGCAAGGGTGGTGGACTCTACCCCAGCTAATGCAGTAACCCCTCTCCTGAGCCTCTAAAGACAAGAATGCTCCCCCTCGCCCCCTCTCCAGTGTCCCTGCTCCTGCCTCGTCTTACCCAGCCTCCTTAGAACTCAGCATTTTGGCCCAGATGAGGTCAGTGTCAATGGGCTCCTCGCGAGGGTTAGTGGAGCTGACCTGCAGCATCAGGCTCTCGCAGGGGGCCCCTGTGAGCGTGGCCAGGCCTTCGATGGCACGCCCGGCCTGCAGGGCGAAGTACGAACCGTGCAGCTTGGCCAGCGCCTTCTCGATGAGGGCCACCCACAGCTGCTTCCTCTGGGCCTGCAGAGACAGGGAGGGACACATCACCACCAGGCAGGACTGGGACAGCCATCTGGAACAGCAAGGCCATGTCAGGAGCTGGTCCCCTTGGCCATGGGTGACCCGTTCACTCTTTGCTCAGTGTCTTGTTTGCAGAGTTCAATTCCCCTTGGAAAGAAGTCCTGGAATGAACATCCAAGAGGACTGGATGCTGACAGAACTGCACTCTAGGGTGCCCAGCAATCAGGCTGGCAGGGTGTGTGCCCACCCTGAGCCCCTTCTGTCCACTTCAACCTGAACTTAGAATCATTTAATAATGGAAGAGGACACCAATGCTGACAGAGCTCAAATTTGGACAACGCTCTCAGGTGCAAGGTGGGATTGCTGGGGTGCCCTGTGCAGGGCCAGGAGTTGGACTCATGATCCTTGTGGGTCCCTTCCCACTCAGGACATTTAGGGTTCTGTGGTGTAGAGCACATCTGGAACAGCTGCCTTTAACTCACACACCTCTGCAAACCCAAACCAACACCCCTCTTTGGCAGAGGAGGCTCCCCGGAGCGCAGATGGCCACAGGACTGATTGGATTCCACCCAGGCAACACAGACACTGCTTCAAGGACAAGCTCCAAAACCTTGGACTGGCGAAGTCCTCAACTCCAGCACAGGGAGTAACTACAAGGCCTAATTACAAAACACAAGTTTTTTTCCAGCAAATGGGATTTGGTATCCGGTGCTTGGAGAGCAGCAGGGAAAATCACTGGTACATTGTGCCTGTGTGACTCACAGGTGGCAGCCAAGAGCTGGCAGAGGAAAGGAGGGCAGTGAAGATTTCTTTCTGACGGATAAAGAGAGCTTAAAAGTGCTTTTTGCTGGTTTTTGGGTCCCTCACTGAACAAAATCCATGTTGTTTATTTCTGCCTGATCCACAGCCAGGGAGCTCAGATAAGAGCCTGATTTTCTTTTATTTTTAAAACTCTGATTTTCCTTTTATATCCCCCACATCCAACTCCCACAGCTGAACACTCAGCAGAAAAATCTCATCACGATTCAGATGCCCCTGGAAACAGAGGCAAGGCAAGTCCAGCCCATGTGAAAACCTCCACATGGTTTTCTTTAAAAAACTCCAAAATCTTAAAGAAACTCCAAAAGCAGACTTGAAATTCATGAAAGATGGGAAAAAAAGGTAAAAACCAAGACAGGTAAATCTTATGCTGAAACAGCGAAATGCATCTGTATGCTTTGTCTACTGAGGCAGAATGTAGACACAAACTCCTTCTTCCCTACTCTGAAGTTTGAATCCTGTCCTGACATGGCTGTGTCTCAAAACCCAGAGGACTGGATTTGCAGAACGAAATCCAAGCCAACAGTCCCAGTCCCTGTCTCTTCCTGACAGTGGTACTTTGTTTCCTTTAGCAGATTTTGCCCCCTGAGTTTCAACAGAGATGTTCTCAGTCTCCTTCATGGACATGATCCCAGCAAGAGCCCCTGGGGCTGCCAGGCAGGGCAGGGCACAGTGATGTCCTGGAGGGGCTGAGGGAGCTCCACTGACCTGGGCAGATGCCACCCCAGCGTGCTCAGAGTACCTGGGCACTGGCTGGGAACAGGCTGCTCCATGTGCCATCCCCTCCTTCTCCACAGGTCCTCCCTGGCACAGCCAAGCTGCCAGACCTCTCCTCAGAGGAAAGCAACAGCTTTCCCTCAGTCCCTCACAGTGCAAAACACAGGTTAAAGTGTTTTCCTTTTATATGAAGAATATGGGTGGCTTTCCCTGCAAGTGAAGTGGCTGTGGTGCAAGGAGTTAGGGAAAAGTAAATGTGAATGAAACTTCTCTACTGCGGCCTGGGAAATGCCAAAAGGGGTCTAAATAGATGGATATCATGGCCTCAAAGAGCTCAGCTGTTTTGAGGACACAGTAAAGAGCAGTGTCCTGAGCTGCAAACAGGGTGCAACCAGCGCTGGATCTTCCATTTGTGTCACAGCATGCCCTGGCAGCTCCAGGCTTGGGGCAGCTGGGAAGTACCTGCTGGGAAAGGAGCTGGGAGTGCTGCTTGGCAGCAGCTGAACATGAGTCAGATGTGCCCAGGTGGGCAAGGTCAATGACACCTGGCATGACAGGGAGGACGTTGAGGGGCTAGAATGTGTCCAGAGAAGGGAATGGAGCTGGGAAGTGTCAGGAGCACCAGGAGGGGCTGAGGGAGCTGGAAAGGGGCTCAGCCTGGAGAAAAGGAGGCTCAGGGAGACTTTGTGGCTCTGTACAACTCCTGACAGGAGAGGGCAGCCGGGGGGGGGTCAAGCTCTGCTCCCAGGGAACAGGGACAGGACAAGAGGAAACAGACTCAAGTTGCACCAAAGGAGGTTTAGCTTGGTTATTTGGCAAATTCCTTAATGAAATGTGGTCAGGCATTGGAATGGGCTGTCCAGGGCACTGGTGGAGCCCCTATCCCTGGGAGTGTCCAGAAAACAAGTCAATGTGGTGCTTTATGGCATGGTCTAGCAGGCAAGGGGTATTTAATCAGTGGTTGGACTGATGATGTTTGGGGCCTTTTCCAACCTCAGTGTCTCTATGACTCTAAATGCAGCACGAAGTAGGGGCCTCACATGAACCCCAGCAGTGCCTCTTCCCACTGCCTCTCCTGCGACAGTCTGGGATGAGCCTCCCTGAGCCCTGGGGCACTGCCCACCCCCGTCCTGCCGTGGCACTAACCTGGGAGAAGAGCAGGTACCCGCACTCGTCGCAGGGCAGCATGTCATCCACCAGCACCGTGGTCCACGTGCCATCCTTGCACAGCCGCACCTGGTAGGCGCCCTCGGGGCACAGCGTCCTGGTGATCATCACCCTCTCCACCAGCTCGGGCCGCTCGGCCAGCACGGCCAGGGCGCTCAGGAACCTGCCGGGCAGGGGCGGCCTCAGCGCGGCACGGGTGGGCAGCATGGGAGAGAAGCACAGGAGGGCAGCACGGGCGGGCAGCACGGGAGGGCAGCATGGGCGGGCAGCACGGGTGGGCAGCACGGGAGGCCAGCATGGGAGGGCAGCATGGGAGGGCAGCATGGGAGAGAAGCACAGGAGGGCAGCACGGGTGGGCAGCACGGGAGGGCAGCAGGGGTGGGCAGCACGGGAGAGAAGCACGGGAGGGCAGCATGGGAGAGCAGCAGGGGCGGGCAGCATGGGAGGGCAGCACAGGAGGGCAGCGCTGGGAGGGGGTGAGGCAGAGCATGGGCTACAGCCCGGGGGCATAAATGGGTTTGAGTAGGGCTGAGGGGGCCGAGCTGGAGCTGGAGGAAGAGGAGGGAAAGAGGGAAGGGGCGGGAGGGTGTCGCCCAGCTCACTCGGCCTTACCAGCAGTTTCCCAGCAGTCCCTGCAGGATGTCCGAGGGCCGCGGGGTGCGGAACACTGACCACTTCACTGAGCGGTCCTTGAAGATGCTGCAGCTGATCTCGTGGGGCCGCAGCCACTGCTTCACCCGCTGCTGCACGCTGTCACCTTCCGGGAACCCCACGGACTTGGGCCCGGGGGGGAAACTGTCGTCCACAAAATTGACTTTGTTCTGTGAGGGCAAAAGGCAAGGAGAGCATTAGTTGGAGCCACTTGGGACTGCGGGGCCTGGAGAGCCTCCCACTCCCCCCTGAGAGACAGCAGACCTCGCAGCCCTCCTGCGTGGCCCAGGCAGTCCCTTCCCAGCCCTGCACGGGGGCAGGACTACACTGGTGTCTGCTGGCAGCAGCAGAGATGCTTTTTGTGCTTCAGGTCCAGCATTCAGCCTTGCTTGAGGCTCACCTCTCCGGTTTCAGGCTCTGGGCTGTGACTCCAATCTGCCTTTTTCTATTGCACAGGAGCCTCCCTGGGCAGGGACCGTCTCACACTTTGTGCTGGTGCTAAAAGCTGGGCTGTGGGGGGCCTTGGCTGCCTCCATAAGCAGCAAAGCCTGCAAACAGCAAGGCTTCGAGGAGCCACCTGGCATGCAAACACACCTCAACCCAAGCCTCGTCCCTGCCCCGGAGGGGACAGCTGGGCTTGGCAGCCCTGTGACATCCCCCAGGCACGTCCAGGGGGAATGGGAGGGGCAGCTTTTGCAATTGCATTCAGCCAGACCACAACCAGGCAAGCAATTTCAGAGTAAGGGTATCCCACGTCCCAGCCCTCCTGCAATAGCTGCTGTGTCATAAATAAATAGGATGGGTGGAAGGGCAGGTAATGCCATAGGCATTAACCACATGGATAGAAGCACAGAACTTCACCAAGTGGAGAAGGGTGGCTTTTTCAGTCTAACACAGGGTAAAATGAGAACAGGTGTTTCTTTGTTATTGTTAATTAAATTAAATTAAATTAAATTCTTTCAGCAAAAGCTGGCTCTGATTTAAATTAGCTTTACACACACCAAATTAGTAGTTGACCTCCTCTTTTGTGGCAATCCTACCTGAATGCTTCCTTTGTGGTGCCTCATTTAGCAGCTCCAGCTCCTCTTTTACAGGAGGGTGTTTTTCAGCTAATAGCTGTCCTGCTCTTTCAGGGGAGCATCTCCCCCGGCAGCTGAGAAGCAGCCACCACTCCAGCAGCCTCAGTCACAGCCTGGCTGGGGACCTGGTTGTGACCCATCTCTGCACAAGGATCTCTGGGCTCTGCAGGAATTTGTTGTGCAGGGCCATAAGGACACGAGGGAGAGGATTCACCCCCTCTACTCTGCCCTTGTGAGACCTCAGTTTTGTCCATCTCTGGAGGACTCAGCATAAGAAAGATGTGGATCTGTTAGAACAGGTCCAGGGGACCCCTTGGAAATGCTCTGTGGGCAGGATCCCCCCTGCTCTGGAGCCAGGCTGGGAGAGCTGGGGGTGTTCCCCTGGAGAAGGCTCTATGGAGACCTCAGAGCCCTTCCAGTGCCTAAAGGGGACTTATCAATAAGAGGGAAAGCAATTTTTCACATGGACAAGCAGTGATGGGACAAGGGGAATATTTTAAACTAAAAGGGGAGATATTTAGATTCTGTACTGGGGAAAAATTCTTCCCTGTGAGGGTGGGAAGGCCCTGGCACAAGCTGCCCAGGGAAGCTGTGGTTGCCCCATCTGTGGAAGCGTTCAAGGCCAGTCTTGACAGGACTTGGACTAACCTAGTGTGGTGGAAGGTGAGCTGGGTTGGCAGGGTTGGAGTGAGATGAGCTTTAAGGTCCCCTCCAACCCAAACCATTCTGATTCTATGATTCCAGTGGAAGAGGTCAGCTCTGCACTGCTCCTCAACAGAAGAGAAAGGGTAAAACTAAAATAGGGACCACACACTGAGAAGAGCTGAAAAGGGCATCCCTGGAATAGCAGAGGAAGGAAAACCCACAGCAGGAGCTCGAGCAGAAATCCTGGCAGGGAGCAGCAAGAGGAGCTGCTCCACATGACATGGGGCAGGGGACAACAGACGGAGGAGAACTTGGCCAGTGTGACTCCTCCAGGGGAAGGCTGAACAGCTGGGGCAGCTCGGAGGGACCTCACATGCCAGCCTGGCCAGGAGCACTGCGAGGGGCACCGAGAGCAGGGTGAGCACAGGGACGGGAGCAGCATCGTCCTTCCACTGCTGCCAGGCCTAACCTCACACCCAAAGAGTGTCAGAGCACACCTGGGGTTGGGGTGGAGGGGGATTTTTGGGAGATGGCCCACTCGGATCTAACGGTCCATTACGAGTGAGTTAAGGAGCACAACAGGCTCAGCTGAGGTTCTGGCTGAGCACTGCGGGACGGGGCAAGGCAGGCGCCCCTTCCTGGCAGTGCCACACGGCTCATTCAGCCTGGCCATCATCATGATTCATCCTTCAGGCCTGATTCCTGATGGAACAGATGTTCCCTGCCTACAAAAGAGGCTATTCACTTGCTTAAAAGACAGGGATAAGCAGAATCTGGGTCTCTGCTATAAAGACACCCACGCCTGTTAGGAAGGACATACAGCAATTTTAAAAAACCACAAGCCCAAACAAGATCATTCTCAGAGCTTCCCCTCTGAGCCAAACATCTCCGTTCCCTGGACTGTGCAGTGGAAATACAGGAATGGACATGATCCTCAGACCAGGCAGGAAATGCCTTGTCTGTACGTCAAAATGGGACTGCAACTCCCTTTCCATCTGGTCCAAAAGAGCTGGAGGGTTCCCCCAGAAAGAGGCCAGAGAAAGCAGCATTCACAGGAGCTTTTAATGCCATCCAGGGAAAAAAAATGAGGCCAACAGAGTGGTGTTTGAGGCTGAAACCCAACTGACTGGACCAGATACCTCACAGTGGGAAGGTGAGTGCTGGCACATACTCCTGAGACGTTCAGCTAGAGCCGGGCTACAGCTACAGCTCAGCTGGCCTCCTCAGAACAGGGGGAGCCATTTGTGCTGCTCCTCTGCATTTGCAACACCCAAACCAAGAATGCCAAGGCCCAGCCCATGGTTCTGAAACACCTGCAGTTGATGCCAGTGGCAGCAGTTCCTCTGCCTGCACTCTCATCCTGAGCCTCTGCTTGTTGCTTCCCAGATTTCCTGCATCCACAGACAGCAGTGCCACCAGCAAACCTGGACACACTCCCTGCCTTTCCCACCACTAGACACTGGAAGGTGGCACTGGAAGGAGATGGACTGACCACCTAAGGATGTCCCCTTCATCCCAGAAGTTCTCTCTCACTGATTTAAAACACCACTGGGTTTCAGAGTTAACAAGTTTAGCATTAGGTTTTAGACTTCCTCACCTTTGTACTAGGAGTGGGCTGTATGGGCTGTCTTGACCCCTGAGATTATTCTGCACCAAAATATGACATTTCAGTACTCACAAACAGCATGCAGCTGTTGCAAGGGAAGATCCCTGGAACCCAAGGCATGGAAGGTGCTGCCCCAGACCTATGGGGAAGCCAGGAACAAGCAAGCACTCACCTCCTGGCAGAAGGTCACGATGTTTTCCCACAGGGCTTTGGCCTCGCCCTCATCCGTTTGCCTCCTCTTCTCCACGTGCATGCTCTCCCTCCTCTTGAGGGGCTTGAGGCCCTTGTGCTGGGCCACGTACTGCTGGGGCGTGTGGCAGGCGCCGCAGTGCTTGGCCTTCATGTCGTTGAGCAGGGTGCAGGCAGGGCAGGCCCACTGGCCTGGCCGCTCCTGCCCGCCGGGCAGCGGGGCCGGGAAGAGCCGGGCGACCTTGCGCGCAGACGGGGCCTTGGCGCCGCAGGAGCAGCCGGCCCTGTCGCAGGCGCCGCAGTCGGGGCAGCGCGGGGCCGGCTCGCCCGGCGGGCCGTGCTCCTGGAAGCCGTGCAGCTTGGAGGAGCCGCACACCTTGCACTTCTGAGCCTGCGTGGGGTTCTTGAGGGTGCACTTGGAACAGGACCAGGTGGTGAAGTCAGGGCTGGAGGGGCTGCACGGGGTGAACCTCACAGAGTCCCCCACCACGTTGATGGTGTCGCTGCCTTTTTGGGTGCTGCAAACCTCGCACTTGCTGGCCCCAGCAGAGTTGAGCACGGAGCAGGAGCTGCACTTCCAGTGGGACGGACTGACCTCCATCTCCTCCTCCAGCACGCTCAGCCGTTTGTTGGACAGCAGGTCAGGGAAGCGTGCGGCAGGGGCAGCCCTGGCCTGACCTTGGGGAGAGCCCTTCTGCCCCATGGCGCCCGTGGCTGTGGGCTGGGAGCCTTCGGGGCCCGGCATCTGCAGCTGTGGGGGCACCTCCCGCCGGCTTCGGGGCACAGGGTTGTTCTGGAGCCCCGGGGAGAAGGGGCTGAAGGCTGGTATCTTCTGGACCTCTTGCTCCATAGCCACCGGGCCCTGGGTGGCCACGGCATCACCATCAGAGATCTCTGCGGAGACTAAAGGCTGCGGGGTGGAGGGGGTCATGTGGAATCCGGCCGGGGTGATGACTTCAGGGACGACCAGCGCCTCTGGTGGGATTTTGGGCAGGGAGAGCTTGCGTGGGCCACCACAGGCAGAGCAGGAGTTGGCCACAGGCGTGTTGTGCAGGGTGCAGCGCTGGCAAGCCCAGCCGCTCTCCAGCTCTGCTTCATCGGGGCTCTTCCCCTCTGAGTCCTCACCGCTGCTTTCTGCCTTGGCAGCCTCCTCCTTGGACGTGCCCTTGGGCTCCACCAGCACGGCAGGCTTGGGCAAGATGCCGTTGATGACGGGCAAGGGGGAGCCACTGGGTCCTGGCTCTGGGGTGAAGCCACACACCTCACAGGTTTCCTTGCCCAGAAAGTTCCTGAAGGTGCAGCGGGCACAGGCCCACTTCTGCTCCTCCACGCTGAGCCGCAGGATGTGGTTGAGGTCGGGCTTCTGGCGGGGGGCCTCGCAGATGGAGCACTGCCGCTGGCCCACGGGGTTCAGGAAGGTGCAGCGCGTGCAGGACCACTCGCGGACGGCAGCCATGGAGCCGGGAGAGTGAGAGTGGCTGCAAGAAAGAAGAACAGAGTGAGGCTGAGGCCAAGGCCACCCAATATGCAGAGGTGCCACGTGTTTCCTGGGCTGGCATAGCCAGGACCTTGCTTCCAGGAAGGGAACAACCATCCATCCAGTCACTGCTCAATTGGCACTTGCTCCTCTGGCACTGACAAATTCTCCAGGTGCATGGCAATGCATTGGCCTCCACCCAAAATGCTCCAGGAAGGGCAAAAGAAGTAGCCAGCACCCACTGACCCCATTCTCACAGTGGGGTTGTGCCCTGGTAAGCAAACACCATCTCTGTGCCCAACCCTGGCAACTTTGTGTGTCTGCAGGTCATTTGGAACTCTTTGGAGGAGGTGACACCCTGCTCTGCCTTCTTGCTGTTCCAGCATCAACTCTTTTCTCCTTCTCTACTCCATCCCACCTCTGTCTCACTTTCTGTTCCTGTCTCCCTCCTCTCCTTTCAGCTCCACACCACTTATCCACACTGGGATAACTGTGTTATCCCACACCAGACCCCACCAAGCCAAGGAAGGCAGGCTTTGGTGTGCAGAGGTGTTTCTACCTGGCTGTAGGTTTGGGGGCTGGAAGCTCACCAGCAGCTTCCAAGCTCAGCAAAGAGGAGCACCACGTCCCAGCTCCGGCTGCTTCCCCACTTATCTGTGAAGTAGAGAGGCCACCCCCTTCTGGCTGCACTAGTCTTGATTTCAACCTCCAACACTGCCTGGGAATGCCTGAAACCCAGATGGGAGAATGGGTCCAACACACGACAGAACCACCTCGTCCCAGGGCAGGAAGTCTCAATTACGTCTTCTTGGCAGGTTCAATATTCCAAAAGTGCAGCAGCAGCACCAGCTCCATGGACCATGGCGATTCCTCAGTTGCAGGGAAAACTATTCCCCCAGTGCAGCCCTCCTGGTGCTCTCAGGATGCCATGTGTGCTCTCACACTGAGAACAGCCCTGCAAGGTGCCCTTTGTCCCCTGCCTGGGGTCATTTCCTGCAGCTTGGAACAAAGGTGGGGCTAAAGCAGAGTTTTCTGCTTCCTCCTCCTTCACACAAGGGCAAACCAGATCTCCCTCAGTTGAACATGCACCAGGAGCCTGGAGCCCTGCCTCCATGCACTCCTGCTCCCAGATAAGATGGCCAAGTAATAAATCCAGTCTTGAACCTCAGCTCCAGGTCAGCTGTGCCTCTCTCCAGCAGAGCAGGCCCCTTCCAAGCCCTTCCTCCCTACTCTGCTTGCCTGAGACCACAGACAGGGTCAACTGTGCAGAAGAAGCCTCCAAGTCCATCCCATGCCCTCAGCTCTTCACAGGAACAGCAAAGTCAAACTTCCAGAGATGAAGAGCAGCCTAAGTCATGGAAGCTGCACCTCAGTGGGCTCACCACTGGCTCCCTCTCCAGCATCCCTTCAACAACCAAGTTCAACTAGAACAAAGGGGAAGAGGGTGTTTAATCCCAAAAAAGGCAGGCACAGTCAGCTCCAAGACGCCGGTGCAGCCTGTGGAAGGAACTGGGTCCTGGCTGGCCTCCAGAATCCCAAGCAGCAGCACCTGCAAACACACCTTC
This sequence comes from Lonchura striata, assembly GCF_050655825.1. NCBI lineage: Eukaryota > Metazoa > Chordata > Aves > Passeriformes > Estrildidae > Lonchura > Lonchura striata. The sequence goes on along the minus strand of NC_140716.1, from coordinate 15,490,257 downwards.
CCAAGGCTCTGAACAGACTGCAATGCAGCAGCAAGGTCTGGAGGGGCAGAGGATGCAGCCAGAACCCCCTGGGGAGGAGGGAAGTGACCCTCCCTTTGGCTGGCACATGAGAAACTCTCCTGGGAACACTCCAGCAGCAGCAGCAATCCAACCACATTTCCCACACGGCGCTCCACAGCCACTGGAAGTGAAGCTCCACCTCACAGAGATCAGATATAACCTTCAACTCCCTTCTTAAATCAAACACTTCTCTAAATAAAGCCTGAAATAAAGAAATCCATTTTATTGCAAGAGAGAGCTTGAAAATTCATTCTGGTTCATATATGGTGCCTGCATCACTTGAACTCTGCAAGGTGTTTATTTACTGGAGTTATTCCCAGCTAAGAGAAATATAAACACTGATTTTTTTGCCTCAAGTCCTACAGATGAGAGCCCCTGTACATCCCTCTCCCCTGTGGCAGCACCATGTCCACAACATCTGAAAGGCAGAGCATTCCTCAAGCAGAGGAGGGGAAGAAGCTGTCTGGCTCTGGCAGCAAATGGGGCCATGAAGGGCACCATGATATTTTTTTGCCTTACTGGATGAGGTTCATCAAACCACAGGCATCAGCAAAAGGCAAGGGAAGACTGTCAGCAATCTCTGCCACCCACCTCCAGCTTCCTCCATGTCATGTACACAGTGCAGGAGAGCACTGGCTCCAAAAAATCCGCTCAAAACATGGATGCCAGTGCTTTTTGTGGATTGGGAGAAACAGCCACCAATCTTCCTCCTGTATATCCCTCACACACCCATGGTCCTACTCAGCAGGCAAAGGCTTCTAGCAATGCCATCACAGGACCGTGAAAGGAATCACCCTGTCCTTTCTCATAGAGAGGAGAAAACCTAGGATAACCTAAAAGACAGAAGAACCACACAAGGGGACATTGGGATGAGCCACATCACCAGACCTGCTTGATGTGGCATCAGCAACAAGCTGCAGGCTCAGGGAAGGCAGCACCATTTCACTTGGCTGGGCGGGAGATCCAGGCTCCAGGCAGCTGGAAGCGGGGTGGAAGCCAGGACACTGAAGTGTCCTGGAATGGCCCTGGGGAGCTGTGACATTCTTTCGTCACACTGTTCCCCTCCTGGTCCCATCTTCTTGCCCCATGCAACAGGAGTCGGCCCCTAACACTTTCCAGCTGCTGCTGGGAATTCCACCTATTTGACTTTCTCGGGAAAACCAAAAAGCCTCCCAGAAGGGCCATCAGCTCTTTCCTCAGAGGTCCTGTGGTGGCAGGGCCACCAGTGTGACAAGCTTTGGCAGGAGACTCCTCTGCCTTCTGTTGCACATTGTGGTGCCCAGCAGTCACATGGTTTTCCTTGAAAATGAGAGGGAGACACACAGCATGGCAGAGGACACGGGACACGAACCTTCAGCTGTGCCCCACAGTTCTGGGTTCCCAGCTACCAATCCCCCAGCCTTGGCAACTGGCAGGACACCAGCCTGAAGCCTGCTTTCCCCATACTCCTGCCTAGGACTGATGGACAATTCCAGGCCCTGCCTGAAATGGAATTAAATTTAGGATCCAAGATCCCAGGGGTCACCAGGCTGGAACCTGCCTTTACATGGTCCAACCCATACCAGAACATGGTGGGTTATGGCAGCAGCCTCTGTCCCACAGCAACAACCTTCACCCAAAACTGAACCAGTTGAAGGAGAAATCCATCCTCAGCCTGTCCAAGCTCCATACTTCTCCTTAAACAGCCTGGCTGGCTCCTTTCCCAGCAGGCAACAAGGCTGCGTGAGGAAACAGGGTTATCTCCAGCACCTATTCACCAGGCCCATCTGTTGCATGTTAACACAGTCACTCTCCAGCACCAGCAAACACAACTGAGATAAACATTGCCTGCCACCTTCCTGTGGGAGAGGAGCTCCTCTGAAACCAGGGACCTGGCAGCACTCAGCCACAGGAGGGCTTTCCTGGGGGAAGTTCAGAGGGAGCACGGTGATGCAGGGCTCTGCTCCACAGCCTGGAAGCAGGGAGCTGCTGGGAGGCTCTTCTGGGGTGCACACAAAAAGGGCACCTTAGGGTGCAAGGACAGGGTAACATGCTACAACTCCACATCTCCAGCAATATGGATGGGGATAGATCCACATGGCTGTGCTTCTCACCACAGCAGCTCTCCCCAACCAAGGCAGGAGACATCAGCTGGTAGGAGGCACCACCACATTGGCAGGCGTGCCCCTACCTTGGCAATCACAGCAGTGTAATTATCATGCTTAAAAAATAATATAGAAAGTAATCAAGCAAGCAAGCAGCTTTCAGCACACTGATCAGGTCCCAGGGAACCTCACTGCTCCAGGGATTAAGAAGGTTCCAGCTGGTCACCTTCCAAAACCACTTTCAGGACAGTGATATTCCCGCCCCGGGCTCTGCTGAGTGATGAGTCTGCTGAGCCCTGCGTGTCCAGCTGCTGCAGAGCCCTGGCTCCTACACAGCCACCAAACTGGCCAGGGATGGCCACCACCTCTGGGCACCATCTGGGACCCAAGTCATCTCTGAAGCAGGGCAAAACAGGAAGGAACAAGGCAGGGTGGGAAACCGGGAAGAGCCCAAAAATCTGCAGTTTGTGCCTTTCCTGCTGGCAGGGAGTTGGTGGTGTGCCAGGGCTGTGTGGTGTGCAACTGAGCTCCAGGGCAGGAGATGGCTTCTGCCTCAGGCAGAAGCACCCTGGACTGCCAGAGAACTCCTCGAGGTGACCTGGGCACCAGAGTGAGATCCCAGGGCTCTGCTGCAGAGCTCACACTGGCAACAGGATTAGAGGAGATTGTGTCAATCACACACTGCAACACAATCAGGCTGTTTCTCTAAATAAAATTCCTCCAGAGCAGCTAAAGTCTTAAAACTTATGGCTTTGTTTCTCTCCCGCAGTAAATAAACAAATAAATAAAAATCAATTGTTCTAGTCAGCAACACAAACCCCGAGCTCTCTGACACACAATGCATCCCAGCAAAATCCTCACTGACAAATACAAGAAAAAGCACTAGAATTTTGTGGAAGAAAAGAAAAATTACCAAAAAAAAAAAAAAAAAAAAACCTAAACAAATCCTGCCTCAATGTCTGTGAGCTATAAATCCCTTCCCCTCAACCCCATGCTTTCTATTTAATATTTCCCATTTAATTTTCTTTCAGTAGCACTGTGGACCCTGATCTAAGAGAGGACTGCTAAGCATTCTCCCACACAGACCTACCACATCTCCAGAGCCAGCAGGAGCAGAAGGCACCTGTGCCCACCAGGAAGGGGTGCAGGAGGTCAGGAACCACTCAGAATCCCTCTGGCAGTGCACTGTTAGGAGCACACGTGGGTTGGGATCATGAAGCCCGGGCGAGGAGATGCTGTTGGCTGAGCTGACTCACTCTTGCAGAGCCAGGCAAGGGCTGGGAGGCTGGACCTAGAAGGTTGCAGCAGATATACTGGCAGAGCAACACAGAGACGGGGAACTGGGACTTTCCACTTGGTACAAGTTTCTATAGGAGCATCAGTGGAGACAAACAGTCTCTGATTCACACTTCTGAACCCCCAAGACTATAAAGGAAAGTGTCGGCAGCTCCGTGCTGGCATCATCCAAACAGGGCAGGTTGCATAAGTACTTCCAAATCCTGCCTCCAAAGTGAAAGAAGAAAATAAAACAGGCTTTAATACCAGTGACCTTCACCCCAGCCTGCCAAGACCCTTCCAGCTCAGGATATTCTGTCTTGGAGAGACATGGACAAAAATAAAGCACCACAAGGGACCTGTCCCTTTGGCCTTTTCTCCCAGATCTGCTGAGCAAGGGCAAGGACAGCAAAGAGACCCTCCCCTAACTCAGCCACACTTTCCTGGAGCACTGCATTAAAGTATCCATGTCAGGCAGTGCCAGGTGGTCCCACTGCAATGGCACAAACATTCCCAAAAACCAGAGGCTTCACCTCTCCACGTGGGTACAAAAGCAGCACCCCACTTTCACAAAAGCAGGCATGGAGGATCCCAGAGTAAATAGGGCAGAAGAGACCTTGGGGTGATCTCCAGCTCAAACTCCTGCTTCAAGCTGAATCTCTTAAAGGGATTGCAGCAGGTTTAGACAGTCTGGTCTTGAAACCTCCAAGGATGGAGACTTCATAACCTCTCTGGGCAGCGACCTCAACTAACTGACTGACCTTGGTCAGTTCTCCTATATAAGCTTCTCCTTATATCCAGTTTGATACTCTCCTGTTTCATCCTATGTTCGTTGTTTCCTGCCCTCCCACCATGTACTGCTTTGAAGAGCCCGGCTCTGACCTCTGGATGATGTGTCTGCAGGTATTTCTACAGTTCCTTCAATGCTTTCTCTCAAGCTGGAACTAAACATGGAATTCAGTTTTGAGCTGAAAGGGACCTTAAAGATCAACCAGTTCCAGCCTCTGCTAAGGGCAGGGACACCTTCCACTGTCCCAGGCTGCTCCAAGCCCCATCCAGCCTGGCCTTGGGCACTGCCAGGGATCCAGGGGCAGCCACAGCTGCTCTGGGCACCCTGTGCCAGGGCTGCCCACCCTGCCAGGGAACAATTCCTGCCCAATATCCCATCCATCCCTGCTCTCTGGCAGTGGGAGCCATTCCCTGTGTCTTGTCACTCCATGTCCTTGTCCCAAGTCTCTTTCCAGCTCTCCTGGAGCCCCTTTAGGCCCCGGAAGGGGCTCTGAGGTGTGCCTGGAGCTTTCTCCAGGTGAACACCCCCGGCTCTCCTAGCCTGGCTCCAGAGCAGAGGGGCTCCAGAGATCAACTCAGGGGGCTCCTCTGGACTCCCTCCAGAAGGGCATCATCTTTCTTGTGTTGAATTTTTGTCTGAGCCCAGCACTCTCACCATCTCCTTGCAGGACTCACACTCCAGCACCCTGATCACCAAAACACCCCAACACCAGCAACAGCTCCAAAAAGGTCACCACTTTCTTTATGCAGCCTGTGACACCAGGCATCCCCTTCAGCCAGGACCAGAGCTGGGGCTTTTCTCTGAGCTCGCTTTGTTCCTTCAGTTGGTGGAAAGAAACTGCAATAACTACAACTACACAAATTCCTCCTCTTGTTGAAGCACTGGAGGAAATGAAGACTTCTTGATCCTGAAATATTAATTTTTGAGCACTCAGGAGCTTTATCATATATTTATATCTGCTCTCACTCTTTAATGTCAACTCAGGACAAACTGTCAATGAATTCCAAGAAACACAGCTTAGATCGGGGATGGAAAAACAGCCAAGGGACCAGCCTGGTCCCCTTTCATGACAAACTCTCCTGTGGCCAGGACATCCCTTCTTTATGGAGGTTCCCTTCTCCCCACCCAGTATCAGTGCTCCTGTTCATTCACTGGAGCAGAACAATCACATTTATGCAGAAAATGGCATTTTTTACTGGTGATAACCCGCAGTGAATTGAAACAGGACAACTGGATTTGTCTTGTTTAATGAAGCAATGGTGGCAGGCAAAAATCCCTCATCAAAGCAGAAGGGAGGGGAAAAAAGGTCTAATTATGCATCAGGAAACCATGCAAGGGTGAGCACTTGATGGTGAATGGGGCCATAAAAGACCCAGCAACACCACACAACCCTCCCTAGAGGTGCCAAGAGGCTCAGACAGACACAAAGATTTTCCCAAGCTGATGATGGACTCCAGTTCCTGGGAATTTCTTGGTCCCATGGCACCAAACCTCCAGATGGTTCTAGCACAGTTTTTATTTAGTTTCTTCTTTTCCCACACTGGACACAGCTCCAGCAGCTCAGATTTGCTCCAACAGCCAGGGAGAGAAGAGGCTGAGAGTTTTAATGAGAAGTTCCCAGGGGAAAGCTGAACTCTGCTAATGAGAGGTCTGAGAAAAAAAACACTGGCCCAGCTGTACAGGGTGCACTCAGCACAGTTTTCTGCCAGCCAACAAAGCCACTGAACACGCTCTCAAACTGCAGCTGTCCCTGCAATTTACTCTCTTGCCACCTCTCCAAAAACACGGTTGTCTATCAAATGTGAGGATGAGAGGGGACATCTTGCTGTGGGACGGGCAAGAAAGGACCTCATAGAATCACAAGGTGTCCTGAGCTGGAAGGGACCCATAAGGATCATGAGTCGATCTCCTGGCCCTGCACAGGACACTCCAACAGTCCCACCCTGTGCATCCCTGAGAGCGCTGGGCAATTCTAAGGCAGTGCTTTGTAAATACCAGAGCTTGCAAGGAGTGCAAGTAGGAGAGAGAACACACTCCTCTATCCTCCACCAGAGGAATGTGTTCAGAATGTGGTGGGAAACAAGAGGAGGGCAGCAGCACAGCTGGGACAGGAGCAGCCTGAAAGCTCCTGTGACACACACCAAAGTCTGGCTTTGATGGGGAAGGGAAGTTGAGGAGACTGTCATGGCTTGCAGAATCCTCCTCATGGCTATAATCCCTGAGTTTTGCTCAGGAAAAGGGAGGCAAGAGGCAGAGTCTTTGGAGGGATCTGCCCATCTGAAGTTACTGGAGTTGCTGCAGGAATGCCAAGTGACACACACCTGGAAGGAGCGTGCCTCATGCTGGCTTCTCTCTGAGCCTGGGGACACACAGGGAGAGTTACCCTAAACTGATGGACAGGAGACAAGAGACTTTCATCATTCATCAAAGCAGAATCAGAATCTGGAAGGCCTGTCTTGTGAGAAAAACAGGCTGGGCATGATTAGCCTTTAATATACCTTAATTGCTGCAGTGTTGTAAGAAATGAGCTCCCAGAAGAAAACCAGTTTGGCTGGCAAAGCACAGGCACGCTGGGACAAGACCATTCCCAAAGGCTCCTCGGCTAATGAGCAGGTTTCCCATATGTCTGCCAGGGCAACAATTACAATCCCTGGGGACACAAAAGGAGGAGGCAGACCGAGTATTCCAAGGAGGTCAGCAAAGCCCAAGTTCCAGCATTGCTCAAAAGTTTTGCAGACTCTGGATGCACGAGCTTCTGATGAGGTCTCTCACCCTACAGCAGCACCTCCTGCACCTATCCAAGGCTATTGAGATGCAGGGCCCAGATGAGATGGCCAACAGCAATGTGACTTCTTCAAAACGCAGGATGGAGGGACTCAGTAGCACAGGATCATCATGGGACAGGATTTAGAGCAGCAAGGCTGGCAGGAGAATGGCCCAGGAAGGTCATTCTCGATGCCCCAGCCCTGGAGACAGCCACCAGCACACCCTCAACTCCTCCCAAGCTGCACTATTTCTCATTAAGATCAATTCCAGCTTGCTGTTATAATTAATAACCTCATCTTGCCTCCCTGCATGCAAGGAGGGGAAATTTTTGCAGTTGCAATAAGACTTTCCTTCAAAGAAACCAATATAGCACAGCGCTACTGCTGCCATCATTCCTCTTACTCAATTACTTTATTTACCTTTTCTGTACCTCATTTCCCTGGTCCTTTGTGTGCCTATGGAAATTAAAACCAAAAAATACCGAGCTCCATTTGCACCCAAATATTATAGCAGGGGGAGGAAATCTGTGTCCTTAACTCAGGCCAGCACTGTACCATGGCCATTAACACATTGATTTGCTTTGAGGAGATGATGAACTGAACAGCCTTGCTTTGACTACACAACACTTTGACCAAAATCTACATATAATGGATATTTGAACCCTCTCAAGAGCAAATACAGAAAGGAAGTATGGCAGTTTTATAGGGGTTTGTCACAGTGGCATGAAATTGGTGTAACTTGGGTGTAGAAAGCACAAAGGACATCTGGTTCTGCCAAAACATTAGTGAGTGCTTTGGCATGCTTGCAGCTTCCAAAAAAGCTGCTTTTTCAGGGGAAAAAAGCCCATAGTTCTCCAGCAAATGCAACACAAGAATTCAAGAATTTTATCTTTTTTTTTTTTTTTGTCAATAAAAGGCCTGAATCCTTGATGACTAATGACCCCAAGTTCTGTTGGATACTTGGAGCTTGAGCTTCAGCTTCTTGCACACTTGGAGCAAGAAAACACTTTGAGAAATGCAGTTTTGTTTTTTAGAAAGCCTGGTAAAAATTGGATCAGCTACCTTCAATGGTTTTTATAACTCCACTCCATCTCTGGTTTGAGCAAAAAGTTTCCCATGTAAAATAAACTTGTCCAGCAAAATTTGTGACCCCCTAAAACAGAGGAAGCATTGAACATGTGAGCACATCACATCACACAGGGATGGGAACACAGATCTTCAAGCTTCCTCTGGTATTAGGACAGTGTAAGATGTACAGAAATCAGGGTATATCAAAAACAGCAGGGAGAGGATTTATTACCAGTGCATCTGCTCTAGGACTAGCAGGATGCTGGGGAGGAACAGCTGGGAAGATGATGTCCTTTAATACTGCTGGCTACACTAATTCATCTCAAATCATGGCAGGTTTTAATTTAAAAACCCAACAGAATCTTGAGTAGGAAAAGTGGGAGGGATGGCCAGAAGAGCTCAAAATGGAAGGGCTTCAGATGAAAGGTGTGAGGGAATGGAGTAGAGCACATCTCTTTGGGTGCCTCATGTCTGGAGAGCGAGGCATGGTACAGGTTTGAGGAGCTGCAGGTGATGCTCTGTGAGCAGCTCCACTCTCCCACCTCACTCTCACAGCCAGCACCACCAGCTTAGCTCCAAATTAGCTCCCTGTACCTTCAGAGAGTAAATGAAATCCCTTCTTCCCAGCAGGAGAAAGAAATTCAAAGCCCTTTGCTGCCTTTGGGGCCTGTGCTGCTGGGGGATGCCCCACAAGTGTGGAGGGGGCTGCCTGCCCCTCACACGACCCCGTGGGGGTTGTGGGGTGCTGGAGCCATCGTGGCACAGGCACAGGAAGGAGGTGGGAGGGCACTGCCAAGTCCCCCTCTCTCCTTTTGTCCCACCAGTTCCCAGCCCTATACTGGGCAGGCTGCTATGTGTTTCAGAAAAAAAAAAATATTTGTACCTAAATTCTGTCTGATAAAATAAGTCAAAGCATAGCTCCAGGGCCCAATTAAGTAAAAAACCAACAGTAATAAGAGCTTGGTACCATTTGAGATGGAAGGAGAGAGAAAGATTCATGTATCCATGAAGTCTGAGACTAAGGAGAGTGAGGCTGCAGCCTGGCAGGTGGAAGTAGAGCCCTCAGCCTCCTCTTCCTCCTCTCCTAGGGCTTTAACTTGGCCACCATCCCAGCTCCTGGCAGAGCTGCTGCTGCTGGGAACTCTTCCTGCAAACGAGGAAAGTTTTCAAGCCAAGGGCTCTCAAGCTCTGCAGTTGCACTGTCCCATGCCAGAGCAGGCAGTGCCCTTCCCGTGGCTGCCAGTGACACTGGGGCACGCTGGGCAGGGTGATCCTGGAGAGCTGGAAGGCAGCAGGGCACTGTGCTCCATGGCCAGCAGCTGTCAGGCTCCTCAGCATGATTAACAGGCCTTAATGAAGAGCTAAGCCAGTCCTGGACCTCGGGAAAGCAGCTCACGCTTAACATCTCTTATCCAACAAGCTTTGCACTGATCTGCAGAGAGAAAGACAGACTGCCAGGGCCAGAGGAAGAGAGAGGAACTCTGGCAGCTCCCAACATCCCTGGAGTTCAGAGTAGGCCTGATCAGGGCACAGCAATGAAGCCACTGCAGCTACACCACAAACGTCACCCGGCAGTGAGGGACGGGCGAGGATGGAGGTTCCCCCACAGCCACTGCCACCAACAGCACACCCTGCTTGACTTGCCTGGGCATGTCACCAGCTCCTTTGGTGACAGAAGGTCAGAAGGCAGAGGTCAAACCTGAATGTCCCCTCTCCTGCATCAGGAACTCTGTCCAAAGATGCACAGAGCAGAGTCCCAGCTGAACTGAGTACTGCAGTTTGTACACACACACACACACTCTCCACTGAGTTCTTGGCTCAATACACCACTTCCAAGTGCACTCACACTCCCTGCCAGCTGCTGGAAAAGACACACCAAGGCCTGGTTCAGCTGCTGTGCTGGAGCCAGGCCCTCCCACTGTACTGACCTGTGCTGGAGAGGGGCCACCACGGACAGCAGCAAAGCCCCCCAGCCTCACAGATGGCTCCTGCCTTTCCTGCTCCCGGAGCATCACCACCTTCTCCTGCTCTGTTCCCCTTCCCATGTCATGTCAGGTCAGGCAGCTGAATGCAAGAGCACACCAAATTTGTTGTTGCATTAGGCAAGCTTTGGGGAGCCTGTTGCCAGCTGCAGCAGGCTCTGCTCTCCCTGCAGGCTTAGAGGGAGGAAGAGCAAGGAGGGGGAGAAGCAGCCTTAGGTGCTGTTCAGACTCAGGGCACACAAACCAGCATCTCCCCCATGCAGCAGGAGGAAGAAGCAATTTATTGTGACAAATGGTGAAAGCCTGCAGCGGGGTTGGCCCTTCCTGTCAAAGCTGGTGAACCACACCAGGAGAGGGGAGGGCCTGGCAGTCAAGTGGGATATGCATCATTCCTGGGGGGAAAACCATCAGCAACTCAGGAGAACCAGGCTGCAAGAGATCCCTGCCTGCCCACCTGGGATGCTGGCGAGCACTGTGTGAGCCAGCCAGCCACCACTGCTCACCCCCCACTCTTGGGGCTGCTAACTGCCCCCTCTCAGTGTCCCCTGCTCCAGAGGGGTCATGCCTTGGCCCTTCAGCCTCCAAAAGGGGTTAAAGGTTTGGGCAGAAGTGTCTGGGATGGGACACGGGGTTAGGGAGAGCATCCAGCAATGTAGCACAAGTGGGATGTTCATATCTGCATCTGGAGCTCATAAGTGGAATTTCTTGTTGAGTGTGGAGAGTTCACTGTACAGAAGGGCAGGAAATACAATTCTTAACTTTTAAGGAACCTGAAACAAGGAGAATCTGGGATGCCAGTTGTGTGAATTAGCCAGGAGAGAACAGGGAGAAGCCCCTCCTGAAGCAAAGGAATTCCAGTGTCCATTTGGTCTCTAGTGAATAAAGATGGCTGTGTCCTCCTCAGTTTGCAACACCTGCCTGCTACTACATTCCCTTTTTCCACAAAGTATCTGGTGGGGTTCCAGACAGAACCAAGACTAATTTTCCCACTGCAACCTAAGAAACACCATCAGCACCCAAAAAGAATATGGCTTCACATCTGTACAGACTTCTCTGTGCCTGCAGCAAACAGTGGTGTTTTGGAGAGCCCTGGATTCTTCTTCCATGGGGACTAGACAGCAGCCAAAGCACGGACAGATCACTACATCTAAGACAATTTCAGAAATGAAATGTGAATCTCTCAAGCCCTGGCAATGCACCTTCACCATCCTCTGAATTCCTCTCACTGTACAGCAGAATTATTTCCCAACTTTTGGGTCAATCCAGAGCTGCTTCCTGAGCTGCAGTAGCCACGTGTGGGAGCACACACTTCCCTGCATCCCAGAATAGAAAGCAGCTGGAGTTGCATCTGAACACTGCAATGGGAAGATGAAAGACTTCCAGACACTCCTCTTTTTCCACTGAGCCCTTCATAGGCTCTTCTCCCCACTCTCACTTCACATACAGCTCCTTCAGCTGCTGATTTTCCACAGGTGCTGAACTTCCAGATGCTCCTGGAGGCTTTTCCATTTTTAAATTTATTCTATTTAAATAACAAGGCATATGGTTTATTACAGCTATTAAAGGGTGTGTGTATGTGTGGGGTGAATCTGATCCTGAGATCCAGAAGGCTGCCAGGACCTCTGAGCACCCAGGCACCACTGCCTGGCCCAGAGGAGCAGAGCCAGCTCTGCCTGCAAACATCACCCCGGGGCTGTGAATGAGTTTCCAGCTCACCTACACACACCAAGTCCTTCAGTGCTAGTGAGAAGGTTTATACCAGCCCAGGAGACACCAGGACTGCTGTGCCCTTTTTAGGACAGCTGCCACCCCCTGAACAGGATGAAGGCCAAATCTTCAGGCCAAGACCAGTGCCAGGATCTAGCCAGGAGCTTATAAAGGGTTTCCAGCACCCCAGTACCACTCACAAAAGTTCCGTGCGTGAGTTGGGTGAGCACAGCTGTATAAAGATCCCACAACACAGCAGCCCAGCTTCTCTTGAGAGAGAAAATGATCCCAAGGGAAACCCGCTGATGTGTCCCTCACCCCAGCTGCTAGGGTAACCACAAGAGGAGCTCACAGATCTGGGCATAGAGATCCTTGGAATAAGTTTTGCTCAACTCTCTCCAGGCTCCATTTGAAATGGACTCAAGAGTAGCACAGGCTGCTCTCTGAAGGAAGCACAGGCACGCAGGATGCAGGCAGGGAGGAGAGCGTGGGAAGGAAGGGAACCACTGATGGGGGTTATAACCACAGGTATGTTCCACAATACAGCCCTACCTGCTCTCAGCAGGGACTGGGGGAGGAAAGGAGCAAGAAGCTGAACTCATTAAGCTTCTCTCTCATCTGAGGAGCTGGGACAGCTTCAGCAAGGAGGGTGGACTCATGGGACCAAAGGACACTTGTTTCCATCCACTTAGCTCCCCACACCTGAGGTATGTTTGAACAGCCACTTCAAAAGCAACTCCTGAGGAAAGCAGGCTGGATAAAGAGGAACCTCTACTTGTTGTTTTCCTTTCTCTGTCTTTAAGCCAATTAAGGAATTTCTTTTTAAGTGAGGGTCTGTGGTCTGCCTCAAAGAGCTTGTGCTCCCCAGAGAACAGAGAAGGGTGAGGTGGCCATCTGGAGCCAGCACTGCAGGGACTTGTGGCTCTCTACAAAAAAAAGAAACCCTGCTCCAAAGCCCCAGAGCCACTCTGCTTTCTAACACACCCCTGCAGCAGGTGCCTCTCCCCTTTGCACCTCGGTTTTCTCACTGGTACATCACACAAAAAGCAAGTGGTGTTGACTTCAGGCAGAGTTCTCATTGTCTTTCAACACTTGCCCAGCGTTTGAAGAATCCACCATGGAAAATGCCTTTAAAGCTTCACACCTAGCCAAGAAGAGGCCAAGATGAAAGCATGGTCTGTACTGTATCCTGGTCTTGTATTCACAGAACCACAGAATGGGTTGGAAGGGACCTCAAAGTCCATCTCATTCCATGGGACACCTTCCACTAGCCCAGGTTGCTCCAAGCCTCATCCAACCTGGCCTTGGACATTTCCAGGGATCCAGGGGCAGCCAGAGCTTCTTTGAGCAACCCATGCCAGGGCCTCACCATCCTCAAGGGAACAATTCCTTCCTAACATCAGGGTGATCAAGCTCAAACATGTTGGAAGGGGGCCACAAAGACAGGCAGAACATATCCAATAACACAGAACAGCTGGAAAATGTTTGCTGGGACAAACAGCTCCTGGTGTGGGACTGTGCAGATAGATCCCTTGCATGGACTAAATGGCAGACGTTTTGCCTTTCACACAACACTCAAAGCAATTTTCCACCACTCCTCGTACCACAGCCCATGGAGGATACACACATTCTGCATGAGGTAACAAAAGCACCTTTGTGTGCAGGTAGTTTGGAGGGACAGGTCCATTTGCTCAGAGATCACCTTGTATGGTCCTCAAGAACAGGGAACAACTTTAGGATCACACACCCGAACAACAGCATTTGGAACTTATGCTGGTACCCCTCCTATTCAATTTTTGAGGCTGCTTCACACCACTTCCCAACACATCTGATGTTTGAACTGAAGGCTGGGGTGGGAGAAGAATTTTCCTGTTTCCCAGGACTGGAGAGATGTGGGACTAAGGCTATGGGCCCATAGCTGGAAAGAGCCAGGAAACCTGACAGGACTGTAAAGTCAGGACTCACCTACATCCCCTTACTCCCACTGCAACTTCCTTCACATGGGGAGGCTGCAAGAGGAGATTTACTGGTGGCTGCCAAGCCAAATTGCTGCTCAGCTAAAGATTTATGCTGCAATTTGTAGTGCTGTTAAAATAGAATTGGAAGAGTGGTGGGGGAAGAGAAAGAGGGAATGAAAGAGAAGGGAGGGGAAATTGGTCAGGAGCAACACCACGACTCCAAAGCTGTTTGCTCCATCTCTCACATCTCCATTGAAGCAATCACTCTGCACTTCCAGCTGCTGTGCTCCAGCCTTCAGTCCCTGCAATGCCAATGCCTGGGCTGGCTTTGCAGCAGGGCACACGCAGGGTTCAGTTAATAGAAATCCATCCATCTCCACAGCACCTGAACTGTCACACTCAATAAATACAGCTGGCAGAGAATGGCACAAAAGGGACAGGGCATCTGCAGGCTGGTGGCTGCTCACATGACTTCAAAAACTGCAGCCACCAAGGACAGGAGAAGGGACACCCCCATCCCAAATGTCACACACTACCTTCTCATTTTGGCACTGGTTAAACACCATTCCTACCTGCTGAGGTCAGAGGTGAGCTAAATTATCCCCTGCACCTCCAGAACTTGCAGCTCTGCACATTAGATGTGGAGGAAAAGGGCTATCAAGTCATGGATTGATACCCCTGCATGTGCAGAGCCATGGGCTTCCCCCATCAAGGACGCCAGTGCCCCCTCCCCTGAGAAGCCAAGGAAAGGTCAGAGTGCCCTGCAGCTCCCAGGGAATTCTGGCTTTGCTGTGCACAACTGGGTGACACACAATCTTCAAAAAATCAAAAGCAAAACCTCTTTAGTGAACCTCAACAGAACAGCTTTCCTTTGATATCATCCCTTCAGCCCCATCCCTGAGCCAGCCCTCTGTCCTGTACTGCCAAAACCATGGAGGAATTTCAGAATTACAGCCAAGGAGACTTTGGCCTTTCAGCCCCTGGGCATCCCTGCAGAAACAGCCAGGCCAGGCTCATTCCAGAAACCACCCTAGGGCTGGGGGTTTCAGTTTACTGAGAGGTCAAACTATGGATCCAAACTGATCCCTCAGGCCAGTTTGGGTCAGTTGAGGGAGCTCTCAAGCTCTGCCACTGAAATACTTCCTTGAGGTGCCCCAGCCAGCAACTGAGTGCAGCTCCTTCTTGCAAGGGAGATGGGAAAGGATGGGATCCTGTGCACAGGCTGAGTCCCACGAACAGCAATGGATCTGTTTGTGTGTGCACTCCTGACCTATAAAGGTCACTCCTCCTTCTCATGTGCTTGAACTTTAGAAGGGACAATTAGCCACAGTTCCCTAGAAGCTCAGTGGGATAAAACACACTGACCTTCCTGTGGTTTGGCTGGGAATGCTTCATCCTGCACAGCCTACTTGGCATTTTCATTTCCTGGCACTGGAAGCTTCTAGGACAGTCCTGGGCAACATTCAGTGCCAGTGTGCAGGTGAAATGGCTCTGGGTGTGCAGAGAGGACCCTGGTCTGTATCCTCCGATGCAGCATCCTGTGTAGGCAGTAACAGAGGCTCTCTCAGCTAAAAACTCCTCCCTGCACCTCCTGCCCCATCAGCACTAAGTCAGCAGTGCCTCAAGGCTATCCCAGGCAGCTGCCAGTCACAGATCACCCTCCAGGATCCCATCAGCAAATACGAGGCTCCAGGAGGACACAGGGGCACATCAGGAGCCCACCACAGCCTCAATGGCCCAACAAATACAGGTTCAACCCAGGAATCCACACTTGGCCTCAGATTCAGTTTGGCATCACAGTGACCTTTCAAAAGGAGATAGAGAAGAGGATTTGGTGGGTTTTATGGAAGGGCCAAGAATAGAGCAGAACAGTGCTATGCTGGGGCAGACTGAGCCACACGACCACCCATCACTCCAACCTGCTCCTTCTGCTCATACCCCAAGCTCTAGAGCTATTGCCACCTTAAGTGAGCCAGCAACACATCTGGCTGACTCCAGGAGCAGGCAGACAGGCTGGAATTACCAGGGAAGCCCCTACAAGTTATACTGTACCCTGGAGGCCTCCAGGCTGGGTAACTCAGACTGTAGCACTGTTTAATGCCTTGTAAAGATGATACACACTTAACTTAATATTGTGGCAGCTGGAATCAAAAGGATGCTCCTGGCTGGAGCACATGCCATTAACCCTCCCGAGTCCATGTGCCAGAGGGAAGCATCCTGCCAGCACAGCAACCCCAAAAAGGCCAGGCTGGGGCTGCTCCAACAGCTCAGTGATCCTTCCCTGCAGCACAGCACTGAGTTTTCTATCAAGGAGAGCAGCTCCTCCTGTTGTTTAAAGCTCCTGAACCTCATCAAGTCACACAAACTCACAGAGAGCCCCAGGTAGGCTCAGCACATATACTCCTCAAGGACACCCTGAAGGACATCACTGCTGATCTGCACAGGACACAGAACCAAGGAGCACACGTGTCCTGGAGACTGAAATGCTGCACCAGACACGGGGCCCTGTCAGCTGCTGTGCCCACAGCAGTGTGCCCAGAAGGCACTTTTACTGCAGGGAAACTAACCCAAGGACAACAGGTCACAGGGCAAAGCTTTGCTGGAGATTCACTAGGCTGCATGTAAAGTGCTCCATGCCAGTCCCTGCACTTGCCACAGGGGCTGCTAGGCAAGACAGCAGCAATGTCACTGGTCAGTCTATTCTGTGCCATGGTCTGCAGCCTGAAGCTCCTGCAGAACAAAAGTCTTTCCACATTCCAGAAGCACCAAATGTTTCCATATTTGTCCCCCCCACAGACAGACACAGCAGCTGTGGGTAAGGCAGCAGGAGAAGCCTCAGGTGCAGGGCAGGGAAGGTACAGCTGATGGTATGGGTCTGACAGAATGTCCCAGTGCTGCATGGGCCAGCCAACACCAGGGCTCTGAATGAAAGGTGTCTTCTCCTCAGTGTCCCAAGGAAGCAGGGGAAAAAATACAGGTGTTTATACACACACACACACATCTATCCATCTACCTACCTATAGCTTCACTTTTCCAAGGCAGGGAGATTAAAATCAGATGTTAAGGAAGACAAAAGATCGTGCTTGTGTCTGCCTTCTCCCCACTCCACAGCTGGGAATGCTGCTGAAGACCAAGGAGTGCAGACACTATCCTCTGCCACCAAAAGCTGGCAAGATCCAGCTTCCCAAAATCCCCTTTTGCTGTAGCCAACCTGCCACGCTCCAAGTGGCAGAGCCCAGCCCGTGTGGCTCTCTCCTACACAAACCCCAGTGTGTGATGCACAGGGAGCACTGGGAGCAGCAGGGCTGGAACCTGAGCATCTGCAGACCCAGCTGAGCTCTACAAGGCTCTGGGCAAGGGCAGGCGAGGCCCCACCAGCCCCCTGCAAGCTGCTGACTTGGCAGCCTGCAAGCACCTGCAGCCCAAACTCTCCTCACCCCCCACACAGCGACCCCAGCTCTCCTGCTGCCATCCAGAAGGGCTCCAGGCTGCCTTCACACTCCACTTCCAGCTTCCTTCTGGTGTGGATGTCCTGCTGCAGCCTCAGAAATGCCATCTGTAATGCAGGAGCAGCTTCTTTCTCTTCGGATCAGTTCCTCACAGCTCCTCAGGGTGACCTGGAGCACCTGCCCCTCACAGGGACTCAGTGATGCCTGGGGGTGCTGTGAGCTGCACAGGCTGGCAAGGGGTGCTGGCTGAGATCCTGGTGCCTTGCCAGGCAGAGTGGGAATGCTGGCAGGGTGAGAAGCACGGGAAGGTGCCCAAGTCAAAGAAAAGCCCAGGGCAGTTTGTTTGAAGAGAGTGGCTGAAAAAGGTACAGGCACCTGGGCGGGTTGTGGGTCCCCAGGCAGGAACAGAGAGATGCAGCACAGCTTGGCAAACGCAAACAGCACCCAACAGGGCTCTCCTTTTCTCTCTGTGCCCTTCTGCTGGCAGCAGCCTCGTGCCAAGGGTTGTTCCATCCCTGAGAACAAAGGCCTGCAGAGGGGTCATTCAGCACAGCCTCCCCTCCACGCTCAGCACCAGGCTCCGGCCGCGCTGGGATCAAGGGGCCTTTCAGGGACACAGGGCTGGGGATCATGGGGGGAAGAGGCTGCAGGGAGGTGGGTGCAGCTCTGATCACCCCCCAGTTGTTTGTGACTCATATTAGTCAGATTCCAGCCCAGAGCCACCGGTGTCAAACTAGATTAAGTTACTGGTTGGAGAAATCCAGCATGTGCCTTTCACAGCAACCAGCACCTGGCAATCTGAGAGGGGAGCAATGGGCTCTGGAGTGTTCCCAGGGAGTGCTGGGTGCAGAGAGGGAAGGGAGCTCCCTGCTCACCCAGAGCAGGAGGATATTCCTGCCTTCACCCATCCTCTCACAAACCCACAAAATGAGGTCACTGCAGGCCCATGTCCCTCCAGGACAGATGCTGCACAGTGTTAGGAGGATGTGTTTGCAGTTTCCATCCTGATCCCGAGAGAAGAAATAACCCTCCAAATACACACCTTCCTACATTTCCTCCTTCCTTGCAGCACCTCAGCCAGGTTCCTGAGCTTCCCACTCATCAAATCCATCCACCAGCTCCTGACAGGACTAAGACCATTATACAACTCCAGGCTACATGTGTGACACATATCAGGGGGACAAGTAATTTGCCAGGAGACGTGAGACCACGTTCCTCCCTATGTAGTCAAAGAAACAATGCAGAAGAGTTACTCTGGGAAAAAAAAAATCCCTGCTCTGGCTCCTTTTACTCTTAAAAAATTCTTAAAAAACAAAAAAAAACCCACAAGTTACTAATTCCTCCCCCTCTCCACCCTCAACATCCAAAGCAAAACTCCCCAACACCTGCACTTGGAGAAGGACTTGAACCCATGGTCCTGGAGCAAAAGTGCTCAGCTCCTGCAGACAGGAGCATTCCCAAACCAGGTAAAAGGTGCTGGTTTTTCCTTCTCCATGCTGGCACTGTCAAAGGCACAGCTCTGCTGTCCTCTCTATGCTGTGACAGCAACATCTAGGCAAGAGAGTCAGGCATTTCTGCTCAGATTTGGCCAAGCCTGCCATGTAAGATGAGGACATGCTGCCTCTGCCCTGGATTTGACCTCCTTTGAGGCAGGATGGCTCTTGTGAGACATGGAAATGAGGGAGGTCGGAGGGCACACAGGAGCAAAGGGAGGGTTTGTTTGGGGATCTATTGAGAGCTCTGGTCTCCACTGCTCTGCACCACCCTTCAAGTTATTCGTGGCTCCAGAGCTATAAATACCCCTAATTTAAACAACTAATAGGCTTTGTGACCGCTGGAGCAGGCAGTGGAGAGCGGATGGGCAGGGCTGGGAGCCTCAGGCAGATGAAACAGCATTCCATGCTGCCAACTGCTTGGCACTACAACACCTCCTTAAGCAAGATACTGCTCTAGATACCACAAGCTCTACTGAGAATGGGTGAGCAAACAGTGAAAAACCAAACATTCCCATCAAACAAGTATCCACAACAACCTGCAGCATCTATACCCCACCAAACTCAACAGCAACTTCCAGAGGGAGCACAACCCACACAGGGATGGATTCACCTCACTGCAGCACCTGGGGAACACAGGTTTCACTGCTGTGTGCTGAGCAGGCACATCCTGAATATGAGAGCTGCTGGTAGTCCTCGTGGTTTGGATGATTGGCATCTTTATCCCTCCTCGTCCCTCCTCTGTGGATACACACTCAGAGCACATTTGGTGATCCCCATCTGTTCCACAGCCACACCACAGCCTCATCTGTTCTTTGCATGGAGGCTTAGGAAGGGAGATGGACCAGCTGGACCCCAGAGGTCCCTTCCAATCTCAACCAGTGAGTGATTCTTGAAAGGTGAAAAATACTCTCTGAGCACACCCAAATCCATGCAGGTTGCTGATAAAACCCAGGGATCTGTGCCAGCCTCACCCCAGGTCTCTTGGGCTACCTGTCCTGCTGAGGCTGCCAGACCTCCCAGGGCCAATGCCCAGCCTGAGATCTGGTAACAGAAAACATGCAGACAACCACCAGGTGATTCCCTGCAGTCACCTGCTGCTTTACCAGGAGCTTCTTTTCCAAGAATCTCATTTCTCTGGGCCCTGGTTTCCCTAGCAAGAGACACACAGAATCATTTAGTTGGGAAAAGCCCTCTACATAGAGTCAAACAGTACCCCCAGCACTGCCAAGACCACCAGTGTCACATCCATATACCCAAGTGTCACATCCATATACTTTCTGAACAATTCCAGTGATGGTGACTCCACCACTGCCCAGGGCAGCCTGTTCCAATGCCTGACCACCTTTTCTGTGAAGAATCTTTTCCCCAGCATCCAACCTGAACCTTCCCTGGCACAACTTGAGACTGTTTCCTCTTGTCCTGTCCCTGTTATCTGGGAGCAGAGCCCAACCCTCACCCAGCTGCACCCTCCTGTCAGGGAGTTGTGGAGAGCCAGAAGATCCTCCCTGAGCCTTCTTTTCTCCAGACTAAGCACTGTCCTGGTGTCCTCCAGACACTTCTGCTTGTGCTGCACTCAGAGCTGAAGTGCCACAGGAGGAGACTGAAGGAGCAGCACAAAGCCACATTCCTCCACACAGCGCCCTGCCACACATCCATATGCCAGAGTTCAGTTATTAAAATTTCATAACCAGCCTCAAAACAACTCAGAGCCTACAGAAAAGGCCTCTGTGATGCTGCCCAGCAGTTCTGACTTGCTGCTGTTCGTGTATTTAAGCCAAGGGCTCACAAACATACAGGACATTTAGGCTTGCCCGGAGATTTTTCCCCAGAAGTAAGAGGTGCTCTGGGGAGCAGGGGGTGGCAGACAAGTGCCCTCCCACCACCTGCCAGCAACAAAAGCAGGTCCCCTCACTTGCCTCTAAAAACAGGGAGATTTACATATTTTTAGCACATCATAATAATAAAAGAATAATAAAAGAGTGTGTTTCTCCCTCCACAGTTATCAAGACCCAGAGGTATTTCATTTTGCAAAGGCTTTTATAGAAAAATAAAAATCTTTTGCAGAACGCTGCAGGAAAGCCCAGGAAATAAATATCCTCTGGAAGAGGAGGGAGTTCAGAAAGCTTCAGCCAAAACAAGTAGTGGGCAGAGACACTTAGGTCAGCTGCACAGACCTTGTAACCCTTTACCCAAAAGCCTCTCCAAAGAGCAAAATCCAGAAGTTCTCAGCACTCAACAGGACACTCTTAATAAATCCTGAGACTGAGGAAGAGGTGAACAGGAATATCCCCTTAAATCTCATCAGGAGACAGTTCACAGCCCAAATTCCTTCCTAACCCCTTACAATGTGGAAGGATGCACCTTGGAGAAGTGCCACCATCCCTTCCAGCAGCAGCTGGAAGCCACTATGATCCTACAGCTCCCAAACCATTCTATGGTGGCAGCCACAGCAATGGAGCCTGCTGCCAGCACCCAGTCTGTGGCACTGCCCCTTCCTGTTCCCAGCTCCAGGAAGGGTTTGGCACGGGAAGCTTGGCCACAATGGATCCCCAGGCTCAGCTGAATGCTCCCACCCAACAAGAGCTCAGGCCAAGCACCTTCAAGCACATGAGCAAGATGGAGCCCAAGGCGACTTGCAGCTGAGCCAGAATTTGTCTGGCTGCACACAGCTATCAGGGCAAATTTAAACCAAACATCTTTGCCCTAAGCAGAGGTTTCTGCAATCAGATCACTCCAACATGCACCTAATACCTGGTACTTCCAGTCTTTCAACAGCTGTGTCCTCCTGGCACACTGGGAAAGGGACATGCTCCTATTTAAATGCTGATACACAGAAAGAGACTGCAGCCCCATCCAGAAAAGACCAGGGACTCAAATGTGATTATCACAAGTCTGCTGCTTCTAACACTAAGGCCTTTTTCCTACTCCCTCTTGTCTCCCTGTCTTCAGCAGACAGGGAATTCCACACCATCAGCCTCACTCAGGCAACAGGAGACAGTGAAGCCTCCTCCCAGGTTCTAAAATCTTGACAGCCAAACAGCTCTGATTTCTCCCCTTATTCCCATCCCACCACTAGGGATGACTCCCCCAACTCCCCCATCAAGTACAGACCAAAGTCACTCGCTAAGTATTTGTGTCCCTGTTTTTCTGCCAAGGAAGGTTTGTGTTCATCCCTGAGACAGCTCAGAGCTTCTTGGCTCTGTGCTGCTCCACAGCAGCCAAAGCATTATCAGCTTTAAAGGTGGCTGCAGGCAGGGACAGAAAATCAGCAGGAAAAGCAAAGTCTATCCTAGAACTCCCACCCAGCCTCAGATTGACTCCCCAGTACTCCACTTCCTTCCTACACTACATGACTCCAGGGACGAGGACATGCACAGGCAGGATACCTACCCTGACTTGTCTATTGACTAACTTAATTTTTTAAAATAATGTATTTATCTATTCCTCTCTGGAAACCAATCACCCGCTGCTCCTCGGCCCAGCTGTTCCCGGGGAGCGGCGGCCCTTTGATGCCTGGCAGCCTGGCTGATCTCAGCAGGGCTTTTGAACCCACGTCCATAATCACTGCCTGGAGCCAGTTCTTCCCACGCAACTCGCTGCTCAGTGAAGCAGAGCCGGTGATCTTCCTGTCTCCAGGAACCACACCACACTGAGTGCTCTCCCTTTAGCAGGGGAAGAAGGAATTATCACAAAAGCCACTCCTGTCCCCACAGGACACCGGCATTATCTGCGCCAAGACCGGCAGTTCCTGTTCTTGCCCCAGCATCCGCTCCACCACCAAGGCTGGCTCTTCAGGAAATTTATTTCCACATGTCATGATATCACTTAGTTCCTCAAACTACAGACTTGGAGTCGTGAGCAGCCTCAGTTGCCACACACGAGGCTGCAGAGACACTGCCTCTTTTAGTACCCAAGGCCAGGTGTACCCTAAGTTCCTAGATTTTGGTTCTGGCTGTCCATAGCCATAGTAGGGATTTCATCTGTGAGCTGATACACCTTCCCAACTCCTCAAGGCAACAGAGGGATAACCAGCAGTCCAGAAGGGAAAATCCTGCAGGAAGAATCCAGTTCTGTCTGCAGAATCCCTCTAAACCAGAGGGAACAAACCCACACAGCACAGATCACCAACCAGAGCTGTGGACCAGCTACACAGGTTGGCACACACAGCAACAGAATTTGGGAACAGCACAAAGTATATCTTTTTTTAAAGGTACCCCAGTCTACGCTAGAGAATAAAGACAACAGCTTACTGGTTTCCCACTGTTCCCAGTTCAATAAGAAGATGACCCAAGAGAGGGCCAGAAAGGAGCAAAGCCTGACATTGCTGGGATGCTCTAGAGTCATGCACCAGAGCCCAGGAAGCACATCCCAAGCCCCACAGCAGCAGGAAGGCAAGAAAACAAGGACTGCACCAACATCACAGCAAAAACCTCCAGGGGAAAGCCAGGACAGCTCAGGGACACTCAGCAAGCAGCTCTTCCTCAATGACCAGCAGCTCCAAACAGACTCAAGCAGGTACGGACACGCATCCAGGCTGGAGTCCACACAAAGCAGGCATTAGGCAAAGGCTCAAACGTTATCAGCACAAAACACAGCAGCTTCTGTAGCTAAGCCCCCAAGCAGAGGGGTTTTGGATGCTTTTTGATAAATCTCTCAACCTGTCAGAGACTGAATGCAGGACACCAGCCCTGCAAAAACAAGAGAAACTCCTCACTGCAAGTGGCTGATGAGGAAGGGGTAGAGGCAACAGTTCAGAGACACATCTGAGATGCTGATTTCATCGAGGTGGGATAACAATTGAGAGCTGGAAACACTAATCTGCTTTTAAGAGTAATTATCTTTTGGTGTGTTTCATTCCTGTGAAATGTGCTTTTGCATGAAACCAGCTTCTCTGGTTCTTCTAAGTTCAGAAACTCTTGCAACTTAGTGCCACCCAACCTGGAGACACAATCCTCCACCTGTGACACTACAGTGTGGCTGGGAGGCCAGAAAGTAAAGGAGCCACAAGAACATGGCAAACAAGGAATTGAGATCCCACTCCCAGACAGCCACCTTGACAATTTAGGCGAGTGAGGAAGAGCTGGGATGAGTTCTGCAGTCCATTCTGCAGGAGACATCAGCCCCCCCTGTGTAAAGCCAGGGTTCGGCATCACTCAAATCAGTAGGATCTGACTCTGGCTTCCCGAGGAACTGAACTGAGCCTCTGAATGCAGGGACCCAACACTCAGTAGGATGCAAAGCAAGTCGTGTCCCAAAGGCAGCGGCCGGACTGAAGCTGAGGTGAGCAGGTGAGCGGGTGAGCGGGTGAGCAGGCTCCTTCCCCTCCTCCTTACCTTCGCAGCCGGTGCTGGAAGTGCTGGTGCTGCCGCGTTATAAGGGCACTTTCCCACACGGGGCCACCGGGACTGCTCCTATACCAGCCCACGGCCGGGTGCCCCGGGTAGGGCGAGCTACCGAAGCCATGGTCCGACTCCGTCTCTGCGGCCAGCGATGAGGCAGAGCTCCCCATGGTTCCCCCCTGCCCAGGCCACGCTGAGATTGAGCCTAGGTTAGGTCCAAGCCAGTGGCATGGGCAGATCAGGTGGAACGGGTGAGGCGCTGCGGCATGGGCTGCTGCAAAGATCCCAGCACGCTGGACAAAGGAAGGTCGGTTCTGATCAGAGTTGGGAAAAAAAACAACAAACAAACACAGAGAAAGGGGAAAAAAAAGGAAAGAAAAAGAGAGAAAGATAAGGTATGATTTCAGCAACAACCCTCCAGTTTTAAAGCCTATCAATGCATGCTCTGATCAGAGTCCCCATCGCAGAGCTCACTGGGAAGGGAAGGGCTGTGCCACTGAATCCAGCTTTTGCTGCTGGAGATGGGGAGTGTGGGGGCTCTGGAAAAGGCTCCTCCCAAGTTAAGCATCAGGACTTCCCAGGCACAGGGAAGTACTGACTGATGGAGGGAAGCACAGCAGAACCCAGCACAAAGCACTTCACACATGGGAAAGAAGCAGAAAATGGGACAAGCCAGGCCCACCTGAAGCCCAAACCAGCAGCCCTTGGGGACCACACACGCCAGGTTAGTCTGGGCTCTGACTGGCACACCAGTTTTAGTTACTCAGCTATAAGAACTGGATGGCTTGTGTACTTACATGTAAAATAAAACATTGCTCTTTTCCTGTTCCCCATTAACACCCCAGTAGGACTGGAACTGGACAGACTGGGGACCTGCAAAAGTATTTTCTGTGACTATTTACTTTCAGCCCAAGGCAAGTTTTAGCTGATCCTGAGCACACCCCTACCTACAGAAGCAGGTCTGGGGCTTTGCTCTTCCTTTTCTCTCTCTCTCTCTTTCCTACTTTTCAGAATTGATTCTTCAAGCATCCTCACAATTAAAATCCAGAAACCTTTCATGTCCTTTGTATTAAAAGAAGTTTAAACACACACACATCTCTCCTTCAAGTGAAAAGGCAGGACAATCTGGATGCATGTCAGGAGCAATGGATCAAGGTAACATTTAACAGAGCAAAAAAGAAGAAACAAGGAAGATGGAAAAATTAGCACAGCTGAGCTTATTCAATTACCCACCAGGATTTAAGGAGATGAATGAACCACAGAAAGACCTTTGCGAAGAAACTACTCTTGCTGTAAAAAGGCTGAGAAGAGGAGTCCTAAAATACAGCTTTTCAATCCCAGGATTGATCTAAGGGATCAAGAAAGGCCTTGACAGATAATAGACTCTCAAAAGCAGCAGCTCAAGGAACAGGTGCAATTTTGGTACAAGCTCAATACCAGAATGTGCCTGCATTACGTTATTAACTGGAGAATGTTAACTGCTCTGTCATTGTCTCTGCAGCCTGCAAAGCCTGGATGAACCAAACAAATCTGAAAAAAAGCCCAAGAACACAGTTTTCCCTACCTCCTCCTTGTTTTAATTGGGCTGCCTTCCTGCTGTGCGTCAGCTCCCTCATCCCCACTACCCAACAGCATGGTTTCACTGATTTCTGCACATCCAGCTGAAGTGGATCCCTGAAACATCCCCTCTCATTTCCTGCTATTCAAGCAGTTAATTTGTAACAAATCTGATTTTCTGCGTAAATGAAAGCCACGCGATGTGAGGGGAAGAGCACTTCCAAATATCATCAGCTCAGTCTATCTGGAGACATCAGTCATCCCACACCTGTGGTATCTCTGGCTCTTCTGCCCCATGCCAGGAGCCCTATGTGCTTCAGCAGCAAAGGCACAGGGGATGCAACTCTGACACCTACTAGAACAAATTGTCTCTTAACTCAAAGTCCCAGGTTCTATCATGATAAAATAGGTAAGTAAAGGCAAGATGGGTAGAACAGCCCCTCACTCCAGGCTGAGCCAAACAGAGGAAGGATGCCCAGGCATCAGTAGCCTTTTTTCCCCTTGAGTTGGGTTAAACTGCCACAAAAAGCAATTCCACAGCCTGGTCCAAGGCCACTTCCTCAAGCTGGTAAAGCAGAAACCTTTGCTTCCTCCTGCTGCCCATGGAAACACCAGCTTCAGCTCATCCCAAGAGGAGACAGACATGACAGACATGCCTGCTGCCCGCATCGCTGCCGGCTCCCAGCACGGTGCTGCTCTCCTGGCCCGTCTCCTCCGCCAGCTCCACACCGGGAGCCAGAACAGGCAGCTCCTCTCTGCACGGAGGGGAAAGGCTGGGAGCCCTGCTTCAGAACCTGCAGTAAAACCCCACGGTGGGTAGAGTTGGGAGAGGAAGGGAGCTATAAATAGGTGGAGGATAACCTAGCTAAGTCTCAGTGATCTCCGAGACTGTCTGGTCTAACTGGGCTGCTTGGCTGTGAGTGCTGCGTGAAATCGGATTTCTCCAGGCAAAGCAGTAAATCCTTCTCCTCAGGGTCATCCTCATGCCAGGTGAGAGCAGCCAATGAATGATTTTGAAGGGGGAGCATTGACCAAAGGTGGGGAGAAGGCAAACCAGTCTGAGAACAGGAATGGCAGCAGCGTTACAGCCCAATGCAAAGCACCTACGTGCTCACCATGCTGAGCCTCAAAACACCTTTGGCCAGCACTAAACAAATGAGGCGCCTCCAAAAAGTCAAAGTGAGAAAGGAAACTGCACCCCAGAAAGGGGAGGGGTCAATTAAAGAAGAGGAAAGCCACTCTGGAAGCACTCAGCCTTATTTTTGAGGAATTTCTGCCATTGGCAGGGAGATGCCCCAGGAGATGACCTGCAGGCACGTGGCTGAACAGGGAGGCTTCAGTCACTAAAAGGGAGAAAACTGCCAAGAGTTCCTCTGTCTTGGCAGGAAGGAGCAGGATTTTTCCTCAAATTAACAAAGCACTGCTTCCACATGTCTAATTTGGAGGGGAAGCAACAATGTTAAGAGATTGAAGTATCTTGAGAAGGGTGGCTCTCACTCATGGAAATTAACACTTAAGCACCTTAGCAAGACGCTGAGTTTGGATTTTGGTTTTCTGCCCCTCCTGACTGCAATAACTACCAGGTTTGAACTGATACTGTGTAACTGCTCCCAAAATATCAATTCCAAAATGAAAACAAGTTTGATCTCACCACCCCCAAGCCACTCACAGCTCTTTATCCTGATCTGTGATACATGATGCAGGCCCTTCCTCCAATTCTCCACCAGACCCCGGGCAGCAGGCATGTACAGCGTGTGCAGGACAGCACAGCTATTCCATGGAGCTCCTCCTGGTGCCAGGACAGCAAGGCAGCTGCCTGGATGCTTCCACACACCCTTGTTCCTCCACACCAGTGAGCAGTGCTGACCCTTTGGGCCCCAGCTCTCATGTCACAGCAGAGCAGGCAGGAAGGGTGGGAATCTACGCAACCCCCTTTCCTTCTCTGCAGTTTCAAAGCAGGTTTTGGCTCTGAAGAGAGCCAAAAAAAAAAAAAAGAGAGAGAGAGAGAGAGCAAAAGAGAACTAGCCTATGTGTTTCAATGCATCTAGGAAGTCGCAAGATCAACTTTTCCTAGCATCAGCCCCAAGCTCTTCCCTTTGGCACACAGCAGGAAGAAGAGACAGAGGCCCCTGGAGCTGCTGCAGCCACTGAGGAAACCAGTGAGGCCGACTCACCCCAGCTGGTCCCACGTGCAGCAGCCCCTCTTTGTGATGGGATACCCTCACACTAATTTTCCTAGTAATTTATTGATCTATATGGCACGAGCCAGCTTTGCTCCTGATTGAATTTTCCAGCCTCTCTTGGTTCTCAGCCTTGGAAACTCCGTGACAAGACTCTGCCATTTCGTTAATTCCTCCACTCCCTCAGCCTATAAATCTAGTCAATTCTGAGCTACTCCCGTGCTCCAGGGAAGACCCAGGAATGAAAATACCATCAGACATACTGAACTCCAGACTGCTCTGGTCTGAGGTGAGGGCCAGGAGCTGGCCCAGGAGAATGCTCACCATGTACCTGAGGGAAATACATCCCTCAAAGCTGTACCTAGAGGAAGCTGCAGGAGACTTTCTTCTAAGACTGAAGGTGAAGTACCAGCCCTTCTCCTCCCTCTGCTATGTGAGCTCCTTTGCCTGGGGGCTGACTAAGACCCACAGAATGTCCTGAGTTGGAAGGGACCCATAAGGATCATAAGTCCAACTCCTGACCCTGCACCAGGACTCCTCAACAATGACACCCTGTGCCTGACAGCATTGTCCAAACACTCCTGGAGCTCTGGCAGCCTTGGGGCCATGACCATGCCCAGGGGAGCCAGATGTGCTGGGACCTGGTACCAGCAAAGGAGGAGCTCTCTGCCTTCAGTCCCATGTAAGCAGCTGCTGGCAGGGAGAAGCCAGGGCTCCTGAACAGCTCTCACTGCCGAGAACCCACAAACAGCCCTGTGGAGGAGCAGCCTCCTCCCTGGGGACTGCAGGATGTGACACACCCTTAAACACCAAGGAGCTCAGGGACAGCTGGAGGAGCTGGGGCTATGTGGGGGCATCGAGCTGGAGGAGACCACTTCAGACATGCTGAAGGAATGGCCAGCCCTTGGCCTCCCATCAATCCTGCCTCCATGCACAGCAGATCTCCCCTTCAGAAGGCACATGCTCAGAGAGGCCAGGGTAAGCAGGAAATGGTGTGCAGGGCTGGAAGGTGCATAGCACCAGATGTGGCAGCCTAAGAAGGTCACAAAGTGCCAGAGCAGGTTGGGATAGCTAAGAACACAGAGGGAAGTGTCTGATGGTGTTATGCTAGCCAAGGAAAGGAAAGGAGCTCAAGCATTTGTGTGATCTAGCCAGCCCCCAGCTCCAGGCAGGGTGGCAGGACCTGAGGATGTACACAACCAGGCACCAGCAGCAAGAAGAGCATGGCTGGAATTCACCAGGCTGAGATGACTCTGAGGAAAGAAATAACTCCAGGAGAGGAAGGGAAAAATCCTCTTTTTCCACAAGGCAGCAGGGGAAGAGCAGACAAGCAACAAGACACCCATCTCAGGCAGAGACAGCACTGAAATCTAAGCTGCAAACGCTGATCCAATGAGAGCTCCATGGCTCAAGTGCAGCAGGAGCAAGCGAGCTGGAACACTCTGTGCTGAGCAGGTGTCATGCACACAGCTGGGGACAAGACAAAGTTTTGCTGCTCTTTCTCCCTACCCTCATCTGCCAAGCCAGTCCAAGTGCTGCAGTCTTGGCAGGAAATGAAGGTGTCAGCAAGTTCCAATGCCTTGCAAAGCTTCTAGCAGGGCAGGGTGGGAAGGCACCTCCAAGGACAGACTGAGGCAGGGGTGTAACTGGAGGGATGGGACAGTGGATGGCACATTCAGCTGGGATGGGGAGGCTTTTCCAGTCCTCATGCTTCATAGAGAGCTCCCTGGGGTTCTGTGACTCAGAAAGCTCTGCCTTACCTGCCTGGGCCAAGGAGTCTTCAGGTGTGCAACGTACAAAGATGACAGGCAGCATGCAAGCACTGCAGATGGGAGGACATAGAAAAAGGAGAGAAGAGTGCAACTCACCCCCCCAAATGTTCATTCTGGGGCAGAGGGCTGAGGGAAGAAAATCAGATATTCTGGCCTTGCAGGAAACTGAGGGGACAGGAAGCTTTAAGTGAGCTGTTTTCCAGGTCTTGGTGAGAAATAAGAGCGGTACACCACTTGCAGAGATATCACTAGCTGAAGTGAACTGTCTGGAAGCAGATTTCCAGATGGGCTATTAATGAGGTAACAAGATAATTGAACCTGGAGTCCCAGACCAGCACAGAGCAGGATCTCATGCTCCATGCTACAAAGTCCAGAACAGCAGCACATGTCTCTGGCCACAGACATCAACATGCAAAGGCAAGCTTGAGGGTCTTTACCTTTTTTTCAGCTGCCTTGAAACTGGTTCTGGCCCAACTTTAGCCCAGGAGAAACTCATACACAGCAGCTGAATTGGGCTAAGCTGCATTTAATGCCCAGCACTGACTCTTTGTAAGTGTGCAGGCAGAGGAAGAGGTGTCTGAAGTGTGAAGTGAAAGATTGACAAGAAAAGTAGATGTATTGCAGAGGCAGCTTAGCCACAGAGCAACTACAATCAAAGTCTGAACAAAGTTTCTTCTTGTCACTTGCACTGGACACTGTAAACCAGTGACAGATAATCCAGGGAGCTACTGGAAATCTATCCCGGTCACTTTGAGAGAGGGCATTACACAGATCTGAAAGGGCAATCAGCATATTAATCACAAGCTGGAGGGAGAAAAAGAGGAGAAGCAGGAAGGATTTTTCAAAATAAGGGTTAACGTCAAACCTCATCTCCACTGACAACTGCAAAGCAGTTTCGGAACAAGCGTGAAAATGGCAACAAGGGCACTGCTGCAGAAGGGTCTGAGTGCACACACGTTGTGAAAACCCACACAACGAAATCCTTCCAAACTCAGTGCTCTATTAAGTCAATTAACACTGCTCCATTGAAGTGCAACGAGCCGCGTGTATCCCGCAATTCCCGGCCAATTGTGGGGGACTCCAGAGCTCAGCGCGGCGTGGGTGGGCTGGCAGGGCCCTCTCAGCAGCAGCAGCAGCGAGGAAATGTCACAGAGAGACTCACAGAGGAAGGAACAAAACAACACAAGCCACAGCATCCAATCCCGGGAAGCTTTACCAGTAGATCTCATTTCCAGATCTTTTCCTCCCCGTGTTTATAATCCTTGCAGCCGAGTTCTGCCATCCTACTCAGTTCACAGGCGGCCCCAGCTACAAAAGATGTCAGGCTGAAAAATCACCTCGACAGACTGCCTGCTGAGACCAGTTGCATTATAAAAACAGGAAGCTCTTGGCTGCCTGCTCCCAATATGCTGTGAATTGAATGGGAAGGAGCATACGCAGGGATGCTTTGCAAGAAGAGCACACACATGGGACTCTTGCCAGGAAAAATGCATCTTGAGTAACACATGTGCTCTTAGTTTCTTCTTTTTTCAGAAAGGTTTAACTACACTCTGAGCTACCCGGCAGCAATAAACCACTTTTTTCCCCTCTTTCTCACTTACAGCAGAGTGTTGCTTGGTAAACAGCAGATCTTCCTGTCTGAGGCTCTGCCAGCCTGTGCTGAACAGAACTGTTGTTATTGCACATTCACAGCTAGAGATAAACATGAATAAGAGCCACGAGTAAGAGCCAGGCACTGGTTCTTCAATACACTGCTTTATCAGGCTCACCTTGATTCAAATATTTCTGACACCTCTCCCTCCTGAAGGGGCAAGGTGGCACAAGTAGCAAGGACAAACATTAAAAAAGAAGACAGAAATGACAGCAGCACATAAAGTGCTCTTCTGTACTCACTAACATTTACAAACTATGCAGCTCACAGCTCCACCTGCACTTGAAACACTCAAAAGCACAAGGAAACAAATGGGCCCAGCCAACCCAGGCTGCCCAAATGGGAAAACAAAACAGCACATTTCTCAGGACAAATCTCCATCCAGAGCCACAACTGCAGGACATAAAGGTTACAGAGAACCAGGAATGGGAAAAAATGTGCAAGTCATCATCTCATCTGCAAGCTAACACTCTGCAATGACACAGGCACAACAAAGCAACCCAGGAAAAGTGGACACTGGAAGTGTCAGGAGGGTTTCTAACCTTTCCGAGAGCAGATCTCTGGATCAGCTGCTCCAGAAGCACTGGGGAAAAAAACACAGCATGAGTTCCAACAATTAGCTCCTGGACAAGTTCATGGCCTGCATGAGATGACTGCCTGTCTTCAGCAGCATGGAACTGGACTTGATGACCCATTAAGTTCCTTCCTCCCAATCACTCAGCAACCCAAATTCATAGAGGCCCAGACATAGCACAAACACGAGGTCATTCCCAAAAGGACACCAGGGATTGTATCTTTAGATCATGCTAAGTTGACAGGTAAGCAGATGAAGGGCTGGCCACTGCAGAAGGGAGGGGAAGAGAACTGCAGCAAGAAACAGTCTCACAGCCAGTGAAAACTCAGGGCACAGACTTGGAAAGCAAAGCCTGAGAGGCAGGAGGTGGAGATGTCCCCTGAGCACACTGTCCCCAGACACTCCAGTCACAGCTTTAATTCTAACACAGATTACACAGACAGTAAATATATCATCTCCCCAAGACACATCCAGTTACATCCCTGCTTAGAGATAGCTCCAGTCCTCACTGCAGTGTCCTGCCCAAGCCACACAGGCAGCAGCACCTGGCTGTCTCCGTCTGCCATTTTAATGCAATTTGGCCTTCCCTGGCATTCATCAGGTACCATGTCCCAATTTCCAACCAACTGGCCTAGATTTAAGCCAACACATCTCTAGCTGTGCCTCAGGCAAGCACAGAGGTGGAAAAAGTCTGTCAGACAATGGTGCCATTTGGCATTTCCATCATCACAAACAACCAAGAGACAAAAGCACAAGAATTGCTGAGAGCTGCACAAGAGGCTCCTGCCTTCCCCAGAGCACAGGGAACCAGGAGAGAACAGGAACAGACAGACTCAGGGGGCAGAGAGGAAGTTCCTCATCTAGAATCAGAATGACAAAATGCTTTGGGTTGGAGGGAACCTTAAAGCCCATCTCCTACCATCCCCTGCCATCTTCCACTATCCCAGGCTGCTCCAAGTTCCATCCAGCCTGGCCTTGAACACTTCCAGGGATGGGGCAACCACAGCTTCTCTGAGCAATAGGGAAGCACAGCTCAGCACAATCATTTAATGAGAAAGCATCACATTACTGCTCACCACCTCTCCACCTCCAGGTGACACCTGAAAAACACATCAATCTTTCTGCACACTGATGTGGCAGCCATGCCATTGCTTCTGTTAGGAGATCACACTGTATTGAAATTAGAGGTGAGGAATAACACCTGGTACAAGGAAGTGATACAAACAAAACAGTACCTGAGACCACCACAACCCTCCCCTCTCCTCACCAGAGTAATTTTACTGGCTCACTGTCCCATCACAAGTGGCTCCTCTTTAGCTACACCATGATAGGATGTAGGCTGTGTTCAATTACACACACCTTAAGCAATATTTTCTGGGAACAGTCATTTGAACAAATACAAGGGTCACATGAGGAAAAGGCTGTACTCTGAGAGGGCTGAAACACAATGCAGGTGGTTTGAGTAATGGTGGAGCAAAGCCAGCCAGCCACGAGGGGTACCTTCAGCACAGGGAGGGAGCTGAGGTTTAACTAAAGGCTGCTGACTGCATCCTGAAACCAAAGGGCATATGGAGAGGAGATCATGTTACTGGAGTCATTCCCACATGCCTTGCAAGACACATCCACAGGCCTGAGCCTTGAGTGGCGCTGCAGACCCCCAGGCTCCCTCCAGCAGGCTCTTCTTGCTAAGACAGGGCAAGGTCAGGCAACAGGAACAAGGGCAGGAGCTTTTGGAAGACATTCCAAGGCTGTATCAAAACAGATCCAAGAGCAGGAACGCCACCTCATCCCTCTCACCCAGTGGAAGAAGCTGTGGTGGAGATCTGGCCAACATCTGCCTGGTGACAGTCACCACTCAAACACCAGGGTGCTCATGGCCCAGCTTCACTGACCAAAGCTATGAGAGGCTCCTGCAGACCTTCTGCTGTGGCTGGACATCAACAACACACAAAGAGTCCAGCTACTCCATGAACAACTAGCCAGACCAGATGGGCCACCACACAGCAAGCACCAGTGTCCATCTGATTAATCCAAAGCCCCAACCTGGATGAGGCCATGTCAACCTGGATCATCTGAATCCAAGAACAACGTCATCACATGCTGCAAATGCATCCTGACGGTCCAAGCTCAGACTGGCTTCCCACCACCTCGTCCTGCCTCCACAGCCCAGCCTCTGAATGCCCAGGCTGAGAGCAGCCCAGCCACACAAGGCACAACAGTCACCTCTCTGTCCCAGTGGGCTGGGAACTGCCACAGCTCTGTGGTTACTGCAGGCAAAGCTGTGCAGAGTTTCTTTGATTACTGCCCTGCCCTTGCACTGCCTCAAACACACCCTGGGACAGTCATGCAGTTTCCACTGCCTAAGGTACTGGAAGACCCCACACTTTCTCTTCCACTTTAACAGTTCCTTCTTCACCATGAGAAGACCAGAGGACATTAGTATCCCCACCCATTTGAGCATGTAGCCTTCACACAGACAGCACAGGAACACTCAAAAGAGGAATTCAAACAAGGAAGAAAGACAAGAACAAGAGGCATGAGAGACACGAAGCAGGGTAACTGTGCTCACAAACCAGAGAGAGAAGGTCTCCTTCCTTCCAGCCCCTCCCAGCCCAGCCCAGTGCCAGCTGAGTCAAAAAAGCCTCTCACCCAACACAATTCCTGCTTGGCAGGTCCAGTGCCAGTCGCTGCAGGGTCAGCCTGGTGTCCCTGGTCCTGAGCGGCCGCTGCTGACACCCGCTGAGTGGCCCGGCTGGAGGAGCATGCTAGAAGGTCCCTGCACCGAGCACTGGGAGCACACCAAGGAAGGAGCAGCTGCTGTCCCAAGCTGCTGGACAGAGAGCGAAAAAAGGCACATAAGAATAGATGACTGCTGAGACTCCAGGCCCATCAGCATGGCATCAGCAGAGACAACCAACCTCACATTTTTGGTCCCTCAATCAGCATCCCCTTGGACTCCAGCTCGCAGAGCTTCCCATGACATCCAGCTGGAGCTTGGTCCTCCCAGGCGACAGCTTTTGGGTCAGCTCAGACTCTTCACTCGTGCTCTCAGAACCTTTGGCTGCGACTTTATAGTTCCGTGCCCACCACTGGCCTCCCTCCCTGCCAGTAGCTGCTGCTCAGCATCCTGGTGGGAGCTGTCATCAGAGCAGGGAAGGGCACACCTTGGGAGCACAGCGGGATGGAGCAGAGCACGATCGCATGGAGGAGGACTCTGGACAGCTCTCGGCAATTAGCAACAGGGCAGGATCTCCCGAGGGGCCGGATGGGAACGCAGCGATGTCTGGCGGGGCACGCTGCCTGAATGTTCAAATACAGAAACAGATGTTAATTACTCTGCATAGCCAGGACATCATTACCAGCTACATCTCTTGGAGATTCTGAAGTACAAATTCCTCTGATTATGCCAAACATGCCCATCCCACCCCCAGAAGCCATGACGTTTGAGTAGTTGCCTCGGCAAATCTCCCTCCTCTGAAATATTTCCCCTTCCTCCTTCATATTCTCTGCTCTCAAAACAACCTGTTTTAATGAAATTCCTGCTTTGGGAAAGTGCTGTCTCCTTTGGGATGGGCTTTTAGCAGATGGAGGCAACAAGAACCTTTGTCCCTGTGTGTCTGGCTCTCCAGCACACTCTCACTTCCTCTGTTTTAGGTTGGGGAAGGAGGACAAAAATAAGGATTCAGCTGGCACCATGTGATCAGTGAGCCTCTTTAGCAGCATGGCAGAGTAAGAGACCCCGTTCTGCCCCCTCACCTTGCTCACCATCCCCACAGCCACACTATCAGATGCAGTGTGATGCCCCTGGGGTAGGTGATGATGAGCTCACAAAAAGCTTTTCTCTTCCAGCACTCCCCAACTCTCACAATTCCAGGCAGGGGGAAGAAGATGCCCTGTGGTGAACACCTGGACAGGTGCTGCTAACAGAACCAGAGCAGCAGAGGGTGGGTGTAGAGAATGGACCAGGAGCACCACTCAGGACCAGTAATGACTAAATAAGGGACTGATTCAGGAACCTTTCGGGTTCAAAAGGACCACCCTGATCCTTTTAGCCCAAGGGTCTTGGCAGCTACACAGGAATTCCAGACCCACAGCACATCCAAGGCACTCGCTGAGCTGCTCCCTCACTGAAAGGCTGGATATTCACGACAGCTAATGAGGCAATGAGACCAACACCAGCAGACAGAGCACCCCCCAGGTGCCACATCACATCATTATCCTTGCACATTCCATGGGATAGGAAGGGAAAGCACTCAGCATCCAGCAGCTCAAAACACACCTGCTGGGCAGGGCTGGAATTCCAAGGACTTCCCGAGCTCTGCCTGCTGGCCAGAGTCTGCAGGAAGCAGATTGACAAGGGGCAAGCTGGAGAGCACAATCTTGGATCTTGACCACATCAGTGCTGCAGCCTGTGTGGATTGTGGATGGCCACAGCAGAGGACAAAGCTCAGCATACAAAGACCCTAGTGCTGTGTTCCCACTTCCACAAGCCAGCACAAACACAGAGGATTTGCTGCCAGCAAAGTAGTCCATGAGTAACTTTCTCTGCAAACCTTTTGTTACAGGAGCAGAAGGACACGAGTTGGGAAGCTGCCTGTGATAGCCTCAGTAAACTGAAATCACCAGGCCTGGGACTGGGGACAAGATGATGAAGAGGAAATTTTGGTGCCACTAGAAGCATCACATTATAAATGCAGCTGGGCAGCATCACTGGAGGACAACAGGTTTTTGTAAGGTCTTGGTCACTATTTCACCAAATTAAGAATGCACTGATAGCCCTGAGAATTGGTCAAGGGTTGCTCACACCAGGGCTGGGACAGGACACCAGCTCAGTCCCCTGACACAGTGTCACTGTCACCATCCTTGATGCTGAGCCTGCTCAGGCCCACAGCATTTCCTACAAAAGGGGCTGCACTGCAGGAACAGAAAAGCTCTTTCTTTTTTTATGAACACTCATTAGAGTTTACATCGTTGGCAAAGTGTGGAGGCACGCATTTGTGGAGGAACAGAGATATGGTTCCAACACTGGTTTTAATGTGCAAGCCTAAAGACTCGGCTTCAGTTTTTAGAAATCAAACTTGATCATCTCAAGCTGGCAAAAATAGCCCCATGTTCCCTTGAGTTATTTTCTTTTAAAATAGGCAGGGTACAGCACAATAGGAAATATCAGCAGTTATGTATTCAACCTCCAGAAACCCAATAGGCCAATTCCAGCAACCCACGGCAGCTTTCCAATCCTGCCTGATCTATTTGCTGGAGTTAGTCTGAAAAGCAGGCTGCCCCCGAGCCATTCAGCAAACTCCATGTCCCGCTAATTACATCAATATAAATGTATTATCTTGGCTGTCAAACAAGGACTGCCTGAACAGGACAAGGCTCTGCCATGGAAATGCAGGAAAACAATTGCTCTTTCTGCTGGTGACACATTTCTCTGGATCCTATTTCCT
Source organism: Lonchura striata (assembly GCF_050655825.1). Taxonomy (NCBI): domain Eukaryota; kingdom Metazoa; phylum Chordata; class Aves; order Passeriformes; family Estrildidae; genus Lonchura; species Lonchura striata. The sequence goes on along the minus strand of NC_140716.1, from coordinate 15,453,103 downwards.
TGCCAGGGCCCCCCCTTCTCCCTTCTGCCCAGGCATCAGGGCACCAGCGTTTCTTTCTTCCAGTGCAAGAGGAAATGGCACACAAAACCCCTCCTCATCCTTTGAGCAATTGAACACAAATGAATTTTGGGAACACCACCAGCATTTCCTATCAGCCAACCTGAGAGCTGCCAGCACACAGGGAAGGGAGCCGTGAGGGCAAGAGTTAAATGTTTCTCATGAGCAGGGAGCAGCTCTTCTGCCTCTCTTGGCTTCCTCAGCTGCCACTGCCAAACGCAAGGCGAGTGTCAACACTCCAAACAGCAAATGTGACAGAAATTCGGAGCAGCCTGCTCCTCCCTGCCCAGCTGGGTGACTGTGGCCTGGAGAGGAGGGAGCCTCTCAGGAAGGTTCCAACAGCAAGCAGCAAGGTTGAGGCGAACACAGGCAGATGCAGAGGCTTCCAGGGAGCAGGGAGGCAGCTCACTTCACTCCGGAGAGTGGGATTATGACGGAAAATGAGGAGGAAGCCACTGACTCACCTGGCCCATCCGCATAAGCAGCTTTCCCACCAAAGGCTGCACTGAGTGTGATCTTGATCAGAGCCCCAAGTTCCAGCAAATCGGGGGCTCACAAGGTTCTCCCCAGCTCTGGGCACTGGGAGAAAGTCATGGTGGTAGGACACTGGGTTGACACACAATGTCCAAATATGCCTCCTCTGACCAAAGGCAGCCACAGTCCCTCACTCCAGCTTCGCCCTGCTTCATAAATACCCCACTTGGAGAAATGCCACAGGGTCTGGTTCTTCCCAGACCCCTCTGCTCCCAGGAAGGGTCAGAACAAAGCCCAGAAAGAACAAGCCCACTCATTCAGATGAAGTGGGAAGATGGGAGGAAAACAGCATTTCTCTACTTAGGAGCAGATTATGAATTCTACCAGCAGGATCAACACGGCCGTAGACACAGGGCACATGCTGAGTGTCTCTCTAGGTCTCACATGCAGCTAGTGAAAACTTGGAAATCTCCCACAAAACCTCTGGGACAGAGGAGAGCAGCATGTTTTCCATGAGTTAAAGCCAACTTCACTCAGCTGGCTGAGGGAACACCACAGGGCTGGGGCCACTTCCCTCTGCAAAACCAGAGGAATTCCGAGCAAAGATAAAGGGTGTCCAGAGCAAAGATAAGGGGTGAGCAAGGAGAGTGAGGGGTAATCAGTGCATCTGCTGAGGGCATCCAGGCTCCTCTATGGTGTCACCCAGCCCTTCCACCACCACAAGACAGCTCTGAGTCTAGGCATGACGCCTGACCTTTTATACGTGCAACTTTAGCACTTTTGGGCTGTTTTCCAATATTTATTCTGATTCAGGAGACACCACACCTGGCCCACACCTCCAGTTCCCTTATGCACCAAGTCATCAGGCTGGAGGAGGTTGCTCTCCCTCCTGCCAGAACAACTGGGCTTAGCAAACCCAGCCAGTCACATCCAACCTTCAAAGGCCTCTCCAGCCATTCAACCCCTCCCTGGAAGAGAGCGATGTTGGGTCTTGCCTTCAACTGTTAAAGCTGAAACTGTTAAACTGAAGCTGATGCAACTTGAAATGAATTAATATCTCCACACACATAAAATCAGGGTAATTTGAATCATGCCTTGGAGAGGTTATACTCAGACAGAGCTCAGCCCTGCTCTGGTGCACTCAGGGGCACAAGCCAAACTGTTCAGCAGGATCTCAAAAAATGGCCAGAAGAAGCCACCAGCAGACTCTCAGAGTCACAAGCAGCCAGTCTGTGACCGCAGGTCTGCTCCAGTTTACGGAAGAGCAGAGCCCTGAAGCACAAGTCCCTCTGAGTCCCAGGTGACAATGTGCAAAGCATGGCAAGATCTCTCCATTAAGAGCCATAGCCTGGGATATGTACCCTCACCTCCACCTTGGCTCCCTCCAAACACCTCTCCCAGTCTCCATCAGCTCTTGACTGACTCACAGCAGTGCAGCACTGTCCTGCACCAGTGCCCCAGGCCACGTGCAGCGAGCAATTCCCACATAACCTTCTGACCGACCATGAGAACCCACCCAGCCGCATCCCGGGCCTGCAGGCCGAGGGAGCGCCAAGCTTCACTGAGATTCCCAGCTTGGAGGAAACAGTATGACATTTCAAACACAACGTTCACGTTATCCCATCTCCTTCAACAGGCCCACGGATGATCACCCTGAACAGTTGTTTCCTAGCGCCTGGGGGGATGTACCCCAGAGGCAGGGAGAGGAGAGAGCTCAGTAAATGGAGAGGCTGGCAAGTACAAGAGCTTTTTCCATTTTAAGACTTCTGTATCAAGGACCTGGAGGCTGAGATGGCTTCAACCGCAGCTAAGCTGACAAGCAGCAAAATCCAGGAGTCTTGATGAGACACCGGGACCCAACAGCCTTAGGATGTTCAAGACCCAAGGATAAGAGACAGCCAAGTGATTCTAAAGGGCAAACTCGCAGAGACTTGAGAAACTGCGTAAAACCCCGCTCAGCCCCAGCACGGGTGTCTAAGCTGGAGGCGAGAGTGAAGAACTGCAGGACAGGCAGCCCGGGGCGCTGGGGGCTCTGCCGTGCTCCAGCCCGGAGCCGGCACTCGGCGGTGCCGCAAGCGAGGCTCCCCTGCCCGCGGCAGGAGCCGGGAGCGGCGATCCCGCGTGGCGAAGGCAGGTCGGGCACTGCAGCCTAACGCGGGCAGCCACGGAGCCGCCCCGTCTCCCCCGGCTGCTGCACGACCCTCAAGCCCGTTAAAACCCCTCCGGCTGAGCGGCCGGGCCGCGGCGCGAGCGGGACCGCCGCCGCTCCCAGCTCTCTCCAAAGCCCCGGGCAGAGCACCCCGGCCGCCGCACAGCCCCGAGCCGGGACCTCGGCACCGCCCGCCCCCCCGGGCCGCCCCGGCCTCCAGCCCCCACCGGCAACAGGTGGTGCGGGGCGGCCCGGGGGCGGCCGGGCCCAGCCGGCGCCTCCGGCCGGGAGAGCCCCGAGCGACCCCCGGCGCGGACGGGAGCCGCGGCCCGCGGGGCTGCGGCGGGAGGCCCCGGGCGGCCGGCCCGTCCCCGCTCCCGTCCCCCGCGCCCCCGTCGCCGCTCACCTGGGGGTGGACGCGCCGTGTTGCCGCTGTGTCCCCCCGGCCCCGCGCGTTCCCCCGGGCGGAGCAGCTCGCACCCGCTCCGGCCGCCCTGCCGGCCCTTCCTCCCGCCCGCCCTACGCCGCCGCCGTGGCGCAGCGCCCCGTCCCGGCCGCAGGCGTGCGGCGCGGAGACAGCGCAGGGACCGTCGTGAATAGCGCGGCGGGACTACGAGCCCCGAGGGGCGCCGCGCGCAGGAAGCGGAAAGCGGCGGCCGAGCGGGGCACCAGGGCCGGCGGTGCGGGGCCGGGACAGGCCCGAGGGAGCCCCGGGCAGCGGCGGTGGTTCGGGGCCGAGGGACCGGCGAGCTCGGGGCGCGCGGAGGGCGCGGGCCGCAGCGGCCGGTGAGGGGCGGCGGGCGCTGTGCTGTGGGCAAGGACTACGAGTCCCAGCGTGCCTTGCGGCCCGCAGACAGCGCCGACCCCCGGCCAGGGGTCGCAGCGCAGGCGGCGCTGGGCTCGGGGCCGGCGGTGCCTGCCCGGGCTGAGGGTCCCGGAGGGTTCGGGGGTCTCGGCGTGTTCCGGGGATCCCGTGGCTCCGCTCGTCCGCGGCCGCGGTTTGGGAAAGGCGGGTGCGTGAGCCTCAGCCCTCACACGAAGGCTCCTTGCGTCCCCGCCCGTTCCCCTGGAAAGCGCCGCCGTGAGGGGCCGGAGGATCCGGGCGTTCCCTGCGCGGATCAGAGCCCGCGGCGGAGCCAACCCGGGCAGGAGCCGCTCGTCATTACAGCTCCTAATGACCTGGCGGCGCACGAAGCGGAGGCGGGGCCGGCGGGATCTGCTCGGCGCTGCGGGCGGTGTGCGGCCGTGGTTCGGCGCGGGGCCGGGCCGGGCCGGGCCGGGCCGCTGCAGGGCACCCGCCAGCCTCGGAGTGCAGCCTCCCGAGCCAGCCCAAGGCCGGACTCACCGCGTTAAGAAGCACCTTCAAACCCTCCCACCGCACAGAGATGAGAGCTGGGAGCAGTTCGTGCAGCGCCTGCTGCACTCTCCGTGCTGGGCTGCTCCCTCCCAGAGCGACGGGCGAAGATGGAGGGGGTCCCACATGAGATCCAGCCCAGCTCATCCAGCACACCCTGATCGAAAATCAGTGGTCGTTGTTCCAGCAAAAGCAGCATCATTTAAGCCACCAGTCTTGGAGGGGGATAAATGTCTGATAAGTGAAAGTCCACAGTTGCTAAAGAGGGAGAATGTTCTCTTTAGGCTGTTGGACCCTCCCTCCCCAGAGGGCACTCCAGGCTTTCTCTGTGGGCAGTTGAGGGGTGCTGAAATGGCAAATATTCATGAGACCTTCTATAGGACAATGCAGGACCAAAAGCTGATAAAGAGCTTGGGCTTCCCTTCATCCCTCTGTAAAATGTGATTGCGAGTCATATCAGTGCATTTATTTGCAGGCATATCTTTTCTAGAGGCTGCAGACACAGTTCTGCCACTGTTATTTGGGGTGGGCCAGGGGAGGAGCAGCCCCATGCTGCCCTCACTCACAGATGGCATTCCTGGTCTGGAGAAAGGCCTGGTTAAAGGTGAGGGCAGTGTAACCTCCTGTTCTGCCCTGAGCAAACCTCATCAAAGAAAACAATCATTTTCAAGCATTGTAACTCCACACTGACTGTTCTCCAGCTTCACCTCCACCTGCCATGCCTCCTAAAATGACCGTTCCATGGCTTCTCCTAGAGCTGCCTGGGCTGCCTGGGCCATCCCGAGCTTTTTTTGACCATACAAACCTTGGTTTCCTCCAGCTGCAAAGGTTCTCCCCCACCCACCAGCACTTCCCACATCTGACAGAGGAGACTGTCAGCCAGCTCTCCCTGATGCTGGGAAAGCTGACCTGGAACAGAGGCCAGACAGAGCTAAAGAATAAACGAGGGATTTATTAGGAGGCCTCAATGGATCCACCTTGGGAAGCACAAGAGCCCAGCCAGCGCTACACCCTAGCTGGTGTAGATGAACCAAAATGGTTGGTTAAAACCAGCTACAAAATAGTTATCATGGGTTCATCATTTGTGATGATAAGATAAACCAAAATGGTCACAAAATGCATGACCAGTCATGGGGTCTCTCACTTTTACATCAGTTCTGGTCCATTTGCATATTGGAGTTAATTGTCCAGTTACAGCCCCAGTCCATGAAGTCACATCCTTCTTGTTTTTTTCTCTCCAGCCCACATTGTTTGTGGTCTTGGGCCTGAATTTTGGATCATTTGCCTTTGGTCCCCAGCTAGAGAAGGCATTGTTTTGTCTCCCTACTCTGTGAAGAGAGCTCACCATCCCCTAATATGAAGCTTAGAAGTACACACTAAAGCAGTAGAGAATCTGGAAAATATAAAAGCTAAAACCTGAGGCATCAGCCCCGTGCCATGGACTCGCACAGCTGAGATCCAACCAGCCATGGTGGATGGATGTGTGTCAGCCCAGACACAGCTCCTGATCTCTCTGTGAGCTCCCCTGGCACTGATCCCGAGCTGCTGTGCCACGGGATACCCCAGAGGATGGGAGGTGGCCTGGAGCAGACCCAGCTGGCCAAGCACAGCAGTACACTCCCAGGGTTGGCAGGGACAGGAGGATCCACAGGGAGAATTCCCTTTGTGTTCTGGCAATGCTGGAACCAGCAGCTCCTGTCTGAGGCACATCAGGTGAGAGACAGGGTTTGCATGTTCCACATCCCCTGATCTTCCACAGTCCTCGTTTCCCAGGACACCAAGCTTGAATGACCCTTCCCTCAGTTCTTACCTCTGCTGTGACCTCCACACTGGCAGGTGGCTCTTTCCTGGTGCCTGCCCAACCCTCCCAGCTGCAGCCTGAGCAACGAGGAGGTCCTGATGGCTGTCACAGGGCAGGACAGAAAGCCAAGTGATCCATCATTGTTTTGGGAGATATTCCTCCTTGGGCTGTTGCAATGGAAGGTGCAAGGCAGGTGCAAGGAAATACAACCCTTGACTAAATATATAATGTGTATATATATATAGTGTATATATTGTATAAGGGTGGGGAGGCCCTGGCACAGGCTACCCAAAGAAGCTGCCTCATCCCTGGAAATGTCCAGGACCAGTCTGGACAGAGCTTGGAGCAACCTGTGGATTGTGGAAGGTGTCCCTGCCCACGGCAGGGTGTGGGACAAGATGAGCTTTAAAGTTCCTTCATACCATTCCACGGCTCTGTGATGATCTATGGGTGCATCTATCACTGATCAGTGCTATGTTTTTAGCTGGTAAGGATCTCAAAGTTATACAGAAGATGTAGTCCTGTGTGTAATATCTGTGTGTGCGACACTGAGGGCACTTGAGGGCACAACGTATATTATGTATGTTATTGAGGGCACAATCTATATTAACTTTATAAAATCTTTTCTCTATTAAGGGATGTTACAAACATTATATACTAGAAACTACACGTGCTATATTTATAATAATATGCTAATATATATCACTTATATTGAACAGTGTGTCCCTAGTCTAAACCAATAGAAAAATGCCAACACTACAGTGAAACATGGAAGACATGAAGAAGGACAAAGCATGCTCAATGTCCTCCATCTTGTCTCCTTTGAACCCCTTATCTAGAATCCTAAAATTCTACTTTTGTAGTTGTGTTACACTAATTATTACTTATATCAAACACTCAGAGCTGGTAATTCATGCTGTAAGATTGAAAACTCTTTTCCATGGACAGAGATCACAGCCAGTGTCTCTGGGGGCTCTGTCCAGGGGGTTCCTGACCCCTGCCAGGGTCCCAGACCTGCCAGGGTAGCCAGAGGAATGCCCTGGATTCCCACAAATCTGGTACAAACCCAGAAGAGGTTTGCTTTCATTGTCAAGAGAATGCATCACCCACATCTTTGGTATAAGGGAAATTGGACTCGATGACTTTGAGAGGTACAGGAATGGTGCAGGGAAGATCCAGACTGTGTTTGTGGAGGCACGTGGTCGTTGCAGAGGTCCAGCAGCTGTCAGCAGTGTGTGTGTCTGACATCAGGCTCCTGGTTCCTCCTGCTTGCCCTGTGCCACGTGCTGTCACCTGCAGTGGGACAGCTGAGGGGATGGAGGTGAATGGTTCTGCTGCAGTTGTGCCAGGACATGTTCAGTGTGCTCTGTTGTCTTTTCTTGGTGTGGTTATGGCACTCAAACCTCTCCCTGCTTGAGGGAAAGGTATCTATCCCCTCTACTCAGGGAGGATTATCTGTTCCAAAACCCCTAGGTGATCCCAGGGCCCCACAGCTGCCCTTGGGACTGAGTCCGTGCCTAAAATAGCCCTGAGCCACACATCATGGGGACTTGGGGGATAGGGGTGTCTTTTGGGTTGCTGGAGCTGTGGGAATGTTCATGGCACTCTGGGGGTACTAGGAATTCCCTGTAGTCCTGGGGGAATTCTTACTAGAGGAGGAGAGTAGTCAGCATTTCCTTAGGGGAATTTGAGAGTCCTGGTTGTATCAGGGCCTTCTTGGGGGACTCTGGGAGCTCTGGGAGTATCAGGCATCTCCCTGGGTATGTGCTGTGCCCAGGAGATGTCACAGTCCCCAGTTCCTCAAGCATTGCACAAATGCACAGGGACCTTGGAGATTTGGGGTACCCCAGCTGCCATCAGTGGGGTGGAGGTGTCAGGGGACTCCAGGAAGGGAAGGCCAGGGTCCAGGTCACTGGCCAGGGGCTGGGCTTGCTGTGGCCCTTGGGGCAGGGGTAGTGACAGGGACCCCCAGGGCCTTGGGCAGGACAAGTCTCATCCCCCTGGAGCCTCTCTACCAACCCCACCACCCCTCAACACCCAGGCTCCCCCCTGACTCTCTACTTTCCCAGTGCCCCCCAACAGCCCCTGCTCACTATCCCACCCCCCCCAGTGACCCCCAACCTTCCCCAGTGATGACCCAAAGGATCCTACTGCACCACCCCAACTGCTGTCCCACCCTGAGCCACCATTCACCCAAGGAAAGAAAGAGATGTGGCTTTGGCCATGGCCTCCCTCATCTCGTTTGCCAAATCCCTGCCAGAGCTATTAGGAGGGGTCTGGCTGTCCCCAAACACAGCACCGGAGCTCTGACCTGTCCCCTGCTCCTTACACACATGGGCTGGGCTGCTCTCTCATGGCTCCTTGAGGGGATTCTGTCACAGCCACCCAGGTTACCCTTCGGATTACTGGTTTAACCATTCCTATCCCTAAAGTAGCTACAAAAACACTTCATATCATAGAATATGTCAGGTTGGAAGGGATCTATAGGGATCACTGCACAGTCTTCCCAGTACAAAGTGCCTCAGGTATGTGGGGACTGGAAGACTCTTCCTCAGAAAGGGCTGAAGGCAGAGGGAAGAGTGGTAAAATGGATTTTTGGCAGCAATGCCTCTTCTGCCACCCTCCCTAGGCAGAGAGCTGGGATGACATAGGTGGAAGCTACCTTTTCACTGGAAGCCTGTCAGAAAGGGTTGGTAGAAAGGGTTTGGGTGGCAGAGGAGAACCAAGTGTGTATGTGAGCTCAGGGTGACTGCTCATTGGAGCAGCCTGCTCCACAATCTTGGGATCCAGAGTGCCTCCCTCATCACCCCAAGGGCCACACTGTCCTTCTGCCAGGTCTCACCGAGAGGTGAGTGGGGGCCTTGGACATCCCTGGGATCCAGAAATAATGAACTCCCATAGGAAGAGCACCTGGAATGACACGGACTAAAGAGACAGTAAATGACACAGGAGCTGAGACAATGCAGACTTTTATGGAAGAGACACAGCAGGTGCAGCTCTGGCCATGCTCCCCCACAGAGGAAACTGGCTCCTGGCCATCAGTGGTGCTGGTGGTGCTCGTCTCTCAGGGGTGGCATGATCTCTCCAGTCTCTAAAATCCTGTCCCCCTGTGGGATGAGAGCATGGTGAGCATTCCCCGTGGCATCCAGACTCTCCCTGCACAGCCTTCCTTCAGGGAGCCTGCAACTGTCCTCATTTCCAGGCAGGAATCTCACCACAACTCACTCAGAACACTCTCATTCCCCCAACATTCCCACAATGCTGGAATAACATCACAGCAAAATTACCTGAAGCCCGTACTTGCTTTACCCCTTGTTTTCACTACAGAACACCAGCCACACATTCTGAGCCTGTTTTGTTTTAAAAATTACTTATAGCACTGCATAACCCCCTCCAGCAATGATCAGTGAGTCCAAACCCTCGGCCCAGAGCCCATGGAGAGCCATGGAATCCCTCAAAAATCAACCTGCTGCCCCAGTGCCACTTGTTCCAGCTCCAGGCACAGTCTTGGCCTGCTGAGCTGACCTAACTCGACTGAAAAATTAGGCTGAAGACAGAGGCCAACAGCTTAACCTTCAGTGTGTTGCTTTGTGGATGTTGGGGATGGAATATTTTATAATTTTATTTTAGATAGAGCATGATTAGCAGGTGTTATGCCAAAAATGGGCAGCAGTCAGAAAGGGCAGAGCTGATCTTCTGTAGGAATATTTGCCCTCTGACTTGTAACAGCTCAGAGCAGCCTGAAAACAGAAAAGACCAAACATTGTGACACTCTCTGCTTCATGAAACTTGTCCCAAGCTGAGGTGACACAACTCTTTGGGGACACCTGAGTGTGGGGGACCTTCAGGGACAACTGCCACCAAGCCAGAACCAAGATTCTCAGGGCTGACAATGAGGAGAAGCAGTCACTCCTGTGTGATTCCTTATGTTAATATTTACAGAGGCTTTGAACACCCATTCCCAAAGGGAATGTTTCTATTTTCCACCCGGGATGGGCAGGATCAGCCAGGCTCTAACAGCCAGGTGCTACAGAGAGGTAACACTGAAACAGGGACTGAGGACAAGGTGAAAGTGCCCAAACCCACTGTCCCCGTGCTGCCCACAGGACCCAGCACATCCCTTGGGAAAGTTGTCACTATAGACACTTCCCAGGTGCTGCACAAAGCTCCCTGGAAATCCCTTCCTGTCTGTGTGACACAGCTGGAAGATAAGACAAGTCATGAGAGACTTACTGGGAATATCCGAGGGTTTGTCATAACCACACCGTGCGGCGATTTCTGAAAGCAGGGGGAGAAGAGAGGGAAAGGGCAAGGAGAACAGTGTTACTTGGAGGAAGCACAAAGCATTTTCAAAATGGGCACCAGGACCCTTCCAGGATACAAACTGTGCTAGACAAAAGCCCTGTTAAACCTTCCACTACTTAGAGAAATAGCTGAGGCTGCAACAGCCACACCTGCCAGGGAGGGTCCTTCTCCCTCCCCACACCAGCAGCTCCCTGATTATTCCCAGGGCTGCTCCAGCAGTACAGGAACAGTTTGGACACAGCTTTTCTACTTAGATCACAGGAGAACCTGGGCACTGCCATAAATCATGGAATGGTTTTGGTTGGAAGGGACCTTGAATCTTCCAAACCCTGCCACGGGCAGGGACACCTCCCACTGTCCCAGGCTGCTCCAAGCCCTGTCCAGCCTGGCCTTGGGCACTGCCAGGGATCCAGGGGCAGCCACAGCTGCTCTGGGCACCCTGTGCCAGGGCCTGCCCACCCTCACAGGGAACAATTCCTTCCCAATATCCCATCCATCCCTGCCCTCTGGCAGTGGGAGCCATTCCCTGTGTCCTGTCCCTCCATCCCTTGTCCCCAGTCCCTCTCCAGCTCTCCTGGAGCCCCTTTAGGCCCTGGCAGGGGCTCTGAGCTCTCCCTGGAGCTTCTCCTCTCCAGGGGAGCACCCCCAGCTCTCCCAGACTGGCCCAGAGCAGAGGGGCTCCAGCCCTTGAGGATCTCCCTGGGCTCCCCTGGACTCTCCACCTCTACGTTCTGCTGCTGCTGGCTCCAGACCTGCAGGCAGCTCTGCAGGTGGGGTATCACAAGGGTGATTCTTTGTGATGAAGTATCACACTAGATTTATAAGTGTTACCCCGGCAAGGACACAAGCGGTGAACAGTTGGCTAGGGGGAATAACCTTCATATGCAACCGAATGCGAGCAGCACGTCCACCCCCACCCGGTGTGGGACCATTCCTCTCATCATCCCCGCTGGCCCTGCGCTTTTCCCAGCGTTTCCGCGCCCCTTCCCGGGCATTCCCCTTAACCCGCCGGGCCCGCACGCACCCGGACGTGGTACTTCAGGAAGTAGGTGATGGCCCAGGCGGGGAGCAGCACCCGCAGCAGGACGAAGCCGCCGGTCTGGAAGAGCTTGTGCACCTGCGGGCACAGCGACGCTCAGGGCTGGCCGGCGGCCCGGGACCGGCCGCGCGGTGCCCGCGTCCCGCCGCTCACCTGCAGCCGCCAGGGATCCCCGGGCCGCACGAAACGCTCCCAGAAGGCGGCCACGGGCCCGAGCCGCCGCGGCGGCAGCACGGGCTCCCGCGGGCTCAGCTCCTGGTCCCGCAGCCAGCGGCGCCGCAGGGCGCGGAGCTGCTGCACCCGCAGCCTTTCATCCTCTGCGGGGCTGCTCATGGCGCCTGAGCCCGCTCGGCTCGCCCCGGTTCCGTCCGGCCCGGCCCCGCTCGGCTCGGTTCGGCCCCGCTCGGGCGCTGTGTCCTTCGCCGCGGCGCGCGGCGGTGACGTCACGGGGGCGCGCGACGGTGACGTCACGGGGCGCGCGGCGGTGACGTCACTGGGGCTCGCGGAGGTGACGTCACGGGGCGCGCGGCGGTGACGTCACGGGGCGCGCGGCGGTGACGCCGGGGGTGGCGGGGCTGTGGCGGCGCTGCCGTGAGGGAGCGCCGGGAGCCGCGGGGGTCTGGGGGGAGAACGGCTCGGGGCACTCAGCTGGGACCTCTTCCAGCGCCTGCAGGGAACCGGCGGGACAGATGGAGCACGTCTATTTGCAACAGCATGCAGGGACAGGACACAGGGAATGGCTCCCACTGCCAGAGGGCAGGGATGGATGGGATATTGGGAAGGAATTGTTCCCTGGCAGGGTGGGCAGGCCCTGGCACAGGTGCCCAGAGCAGCTGTGGCTGCCCCTGGATCCCTGGCAGTGCCCAAGGCCAGGCTGGATGGGCTTGGAGCAGCCTGGGACAGTGGAATGTGTCCCTGCCCGTGGCAGGGGCTGGAATGGGATGGTCCCTAATGACCCTTCCCAGCCAAACCATTCCATGATCCCTCTGATTCCATTCCAATATTCTGCGATTCTGTGTTTCCATGTTTACAAAGATTCCACGATTCCATAATTACAGTGTTTCCATGATTCTTATGATCCCAGTGATTCACTGACCCACTGGTTCCACGTTTCCCCGATTCCGGTGTTCCATGATCCCAAAGGTTCCCTGACCCCGATCCCGGGGTGTGTTCCCCCGATCCCGGGGTGTGTTCCCCCGATTCCGATGTGTGTTTCCCTGCTCCCATTGTGTCTTCCCCCTCTCCCGGGGTGTGTTGCCCCGATCCCGGTGTGTGTTCCCCCTCTCCCGGTGTGTGTTCCCCCTCTCCCGGTGTGTGTTCCCCCGATCCCGGTGTGTGTTCCCCCTCTCCCGGGGTGTGTTCCCCCTCTCCCGGGGTGTGTTCCCCCCGATCCCGGGGTGTGTTCCCCCTCTCCCGGTGTGTGTTCCCCCTCTCCCGGTGTGTGTTCCCCCTCTCCCGGGGTGTGTTCCCCCGATCCCGGTGTGTGTTCCCCTGCTCCCGGTGTGTGTTCCCCCTCTCCCGGTGTGTGTTGCCCCGATCCCGGTGTGTGTTGCCCCGATCCCGGGGTGTGTTGCCCCTCTCCCGGTGTGTGTTCCCCCTCTCCCGGTGTGTGTTCCCCCGATCCCGGTGTGTGTTCCCCCGATCCCGGTGTGTGTTGCCCCGATCCCGGTGTGTGTTTCCCTGCTCCCGGTGTTTCCCCGCTCCCTCCAGTGCCGCTGGGGCCGTGGCGCCCCCTTCCGGCGGGGCAGCTCTGCGGGGAGAGCCGCGGCGTGTGCGGGGGTCGCGGGTTCGATCCCCACTGCGGCGCTCGGTGCCCCGGGCCCGCGGGGCGGAGCCGCTCCGCCCTCAGGGCGGCTCCTCCGCCGGGAGCCGCGGCCGAGCGCCGGGAGCCATGGCCGAGCCGCGGCCGGGGCTGGCGCTGCGCTTCCAGCGCCGCTTCCTGGCGGCGCGGCCGCTGCGCTCGCTGCCCTGGCCGGTACGGAGGGGCCGGGCGGGGGGAGGCGGTGCCGCGGCGGTTTTATTTATTTATTTATTTATTTATCCTGTTCCAGGAGCTGGAACAAAGCCTGCGGGCCGCGCCGGACTCCGCGCTGCTGGCGGATATTCTGCGCAAGGTGAGGGGCGGCTCGGAGTCACCGCCGCAGCAGCGACGGGCGGTGCCAGCGCGTGTCCCAAATCCGCCGGGACTGCTCAGAAATGCGGCGATCCGTGATCCGGTGTCGCGGTGTGTCGTTAGGCCCTGCAGAACCGCAGATTCCCTTCTTTGCCTGGTGTTTGAGCGTTCTTTGGTAAAAATTGAGACCCGCGTGCCAGAGCACTGGTGTGGTGAATGGCTCAATCAGCGCATCCGCTCCTGGATATTCGGGATACAGGGAATGGGGGTGCCTAAACTGTCCCTGTGAATGGAGATCACGAATGAGGCAGCAAACTGAAACGGAAAGAAGGAAGAGAAGAGCAAACTAAGGAGGAGACTAAATTGGATTATTCTCATTCTATTTTCCTCTTTACTCTGTTGAAAAGTATTTTTGTTGCCACAAAAACTAAGAAATCTGTGGGCACAGTTCTGTAAACTCACAGACCTGTCAGAAATCATCCCATTTCAATTAATGGCTTAGCATATCTTGTAAAGACTAAATTTCAAAGCGTTTCATGGCACCCAGACCCAATTAATGGTCTTCTTGTGATCCTTAGTGCCTTTCCTAAACCCTGCCCTGGGTAATTGGTTACCATGGTTCCTCTCATTGTAGACAATTCTTCACCCGCTGTGTGTGAAATATCCCCCTTCGGCCAAGTACAGGAGGTGCTTCTTGACTGAGCTCATCAAAAAGGTACCTCTTGCTTTTCAGCTTATTTTTCACTTGTTTTTATTTTTTTTTCCTTGAGAATACCTAATGTAATAACAAACCACAACATTCAGCATAAATACACTGTACTAAAATGGGGCTTAGAGTGCAGTTGTTTTCTCTTTAGTGACAGTGCGATGCTCAGAGCTGCCCTGTTCTCCTCCCCCACAGCTTGAATCCACAGCAGCTGAACCCCTGGATGAACTCTATCAGGCACTGGCAGATGTTCTAAAAGAAGGAGAGGAATCTACTCACTGTTACAAAAACTACTTAATGGTAAAAATTGACACTGCAGTGTTCTAAACCACATTTACTCACCCAAACTAAGCAATAATTAGCCTTAAAAACACCCATGCTGAAGCCTGGAGTGCTTCCTGCCTTTTTCCAGGTGCTATTGTTGATTGTAAACTGTAAATCCATGGCCTGTGCTGATGTATCTTTGCCTTCTCGTGTCCTGCAGCCCTCGGGGGACTGTGTGAGCCTCTGCGAGAGCACAGCGCTGATCTCCGGGGGCACCACGGGGCTCCTCACGTGGGAGGCTGCCCTGCACCTGGCCCAGTGGGCACTGCAGAACCCCGGCCTCTTCAGGGGCAGGTATGGCAGCAGCAGGGCTGCAGGAAAGAGCTCTTCACTCCTGCAGGATCACAGAATGCTGTGGCTGGGAAGGGACATCATTCCATGGCAGAGACACCTCCCACTGTCCTGGGGTGTTCCAGCCCCATCCAGCCTGGCCTTGGGCACTTCCAGGGGTCCAGGGACAGCCACAGCTGCTCTGGGCACCCTGTGCCAGGGCCTGCCCACCCTGCCAGGGAACAATTCCTTCCCAATAGCCTATCCATCCCTGCTCTCTGGCAGTGGGAGCCATTCCCTGTGTCCTGTCCCTCCATCCCTTGTCCCCAGTCCCTCTCCAGCTCTCCTGGAGCCCCTTTAGGCCCTGGCAGGGGCTCTGAGCTCTCCCTGGAGCTTCTCCTCTCCAGGAGAGCACCCCCAGCTCTCCCAGCCTGGCCCAGAGCAGAGGGGCTCCAGCCCTCTGATACTTTGAGCTATACAACCGTAATTTAATAACATAAATATTTAATAACAGACTGTGCATCTAAAATAACTCAAATGACACCCTTTTGCTGCTAAGTAATTACTGCTTTTCTGTTCTGCCAAACTTTAACCTGTCAAGACATGGTTTAGGAGCAAAGCCTTGCACTGTGCAGTCTGACCTGCTCTGTGAGTTCAGCTGCTCAGTTTTATTTCACTAATGACCTTCAGTCCATGATGGTATTCACCAAGGAGTATCTACATTAGATTAGTGTGCAGCTCTGATCACATCATTTCTACTTTATTTATAAGCAGTCAAGACGAGCAAGGACTTTTGAGGAAAGATAATTTAATAATAGTTAAGCCCACAGGGGAAGGAACTGTGCTGCTCAGTGTCTGTTTCTCTCTGCTGTCTAAAAACTGGAGAGCCAGCTCAGGTGGAAACAACTGTGCTGCAGATGGCTAAAGCCAGGTGGGAATGTCTCTCGTCCCTGTGGCAGGAATGCTTTGTGCCTTACAGAAATCAGCATTTCAGCTAATTAATTTTATGCTGACAATTCCACCCTCAGTTATTCCCAACTCTCCAGTTGCTTGGAACAAAGGTTAGATTGTGGATGGTTCATTCAAAAATTATTGTAATTCTCTGGAACTGATTTTATCTTTAATTATATTTAGCATGTTTTGATTTCTAAATCAATGCAGAGTCCTGTTAGTACTTTTTTACTCCATTACCCACAGGACAATCCTGGAATTGGGGAGTGGGATTGGCTTCACTGGAATTGCCATCTGCAAGACCTGCCAACCCAGGACATTCATATTCAGTGACTGCCACCCCCGTGTTCTCAGGCAGCTGGGGGAAAACATCCAGCTGAACGGCTTCACCCCGGAGCCTGACGTGACCTGGAGCATCCAAACAGAGTCCCAAGGACAGGAGGTGGAAGGACAGAACTGCCAAAACCCAAAAGTGGTTGTTGCTGAGCTTGACTGGGGCTCAGTGACAGAAAAACAACTCCAGGGTCTCAGAGCTGACGTTGTCATTGCAGCAGGTACTGCACCCACAGGGAGCAGGGATGGGCAGGGCTCGGCAGCCTCTTGAGGAGTAACAGAATGACAACAACCAACTATAGACTTTTCTTGTACTTATCTGTGTATAAATTCAGAGGGAGTTTTATAATAAATCCAATCATGGAAAATCTAGTGACAGGAGGACGATGGTGGTGATACCTAGTGAGAGCAGAATGTCTCAGCTGTAGGTCTTACACCCTGATTTGGAGCTTTGCACAGAAAAACCTGAGAATCCAGGTGCAAAAATGACTTTGGCATCCCAGGTATCAAAGATGCAGTGAATGGGAATTCTATAAAATGAAGTCACTGCATGGTACCTGATGCCAATGACGCTGCTCAGTGCCCAAACCAGCCCCAGCTGGACTCTTCTGAAGGCAAGAACTGAGGGGCACTGACATCTCTGTGCTATTTGCTGTTACTCACTGCAGCAGTTATTTACTGCAGTGGAACACACACCTAGATACCTGTGTAAGAAACGGCCCCCTCTGATAATCAGCATTCTGCTCCCCTTGGTGTTCCCTGACCTCTCACCACCATTTCTGCTCTCCAGGGAATGACTCCAGGTGAAAACTTCTGCATGTCCTTGGCAGCAGCCTCTAAAGCACTCATTTCTAACGAGGCAGGTTTGTTTTGCCAAGGGCAGTGGGAACAGAGCACCAACACTCAGTAGTTCTGCTGCCTCCCTTAGGGTGGGCTTAAATAAAATATCTAACAATCTGTTTACTAAAAGGAGCACTGATTTTTAGTGATGAGGGCATAGCCCATAAAATGTCAATATTCTCCTGCACTGTGAAGATTTTATTTCTGCTTTGCAGTTTTTATTCTGGTTTGTGCTCAATTCTCAATAAATATTGTATGTTTCTTTTTTTTTTTTTTTTTTTTTTTGTAGATGTGGTGTATGATCCTGAGATAATTTTAGCCCTCGTTGGGATGCTACAGAAACTCTCCACCTCCAGAGCAGACAGGAAGGCTCCTGAGGTGTTCATTGCCTCCACAATTCGAAATCCAGACACGCATCAGCTATTCCAGGCTGAGCTGGGTGGGTGCCTGTTCCATCCAGTGTTCAATAGTTTTGCCTTTTTGCCTCTTTCCCCATTACTTGTTGTGTGGTAGAGAGGAGCAGGAGCATTGTCCAAGAGCAGAATCTTATCCTGGAGCTGGATTTAAGAGCAGTAGCTTTTGCACATGGATTTCATCAGGAGCTTGGAACTCACCTTTGGGTACATCCTGAGCTATCACTGCTCACATCTGCGAGGGATGATTTGTAAGTGTGGTACCAGCAGGAAAGTAAAAAGAGGTTTAAGCTAAAGGAGGGAGCCATCAGTGCTGCTCTGTCCCGAGATGCAGCCTAAACCCTTTATCTTATCCTACCTGTTCTTTAACTTGACTATTTTCATCTTTTCTCTTTTGACAAAAACCTCCAGCTAGAGATTAAATAAAATCAGGATTCAGGGATTTCTTTTCATAGACACTTCTAAAGCCTATCTTTTGCAGTGTCTTTGCTGTTCACCTGGTGTTCACCAGCTGGACCTGGTGATCCTTAGGGGTTCTTTCAGCTCAGGATATTCTGTGAAATTCTGTTTCATTCACAAAGTGACACTGAATGTTCAGTGGCATTAATGGGATTTTTAAAAAAACACTCATAATCATTTGCCTGACAATCACAGAATGCTAAAGATCTCTTCTTACAGAACTTGTCATGCAACCTTTGCTCTTCATTTTATTAAGCATAAATATGATTTCCAGTATTTCTCTTCGCAGATAAAGCTGGGATCAGATGGCAGGTGATTCCAACCCACAGCAGCTGTAATTTTCTCTATGATGTGCAGCCAGATGTAACTATTCTGCAGCTATTTATATAGGCTTGGCATACAGAACTGGAATTTTGAGACCAATATGAGCTGTGTCAGCCTTGTAACAAGATTATCCTGAATTCTGGAAATGAGGTTCTGAGGATACAACTATACACATGGACACAGGAGTCCTTCCTTCCTTCCTCTAATTCCCAGCATGGATCCAAGCCTGGAGCTGCCCCTGGGAAGTGACTGAACCTCAAGCAACAAAAACCAAAACGGCCTAATCACACTTCACTTGGATGCTGTACAAGACAGCAGAATTCAAGCAGGGTTTTTTCCAACTGTGTGGTGATTTGTAGGTATTGGGGCAACCTGCAGGATCACAAATGAGCATCTCCCACAGACAAGGGAGCAAAACAATGTTTCAGAGTAATCAGTGGGTTTTGATATTAAAACCAGCTGTAATAGTCTGCTCTGGTGTTTTATGTCTGTGTATACTTGCAGTTTGGGTTGGCTTAAAACCCCCCAGTAAACAGTGACCAGTACCTGTAGGTGTGTCCCAGGATGACTCTGCTGTAAGAGCAGGTCACAGACTCTGCTGCAAATAGGTGCATCTTTACTCTGCAGTGATGACAAGTCAGAATTGATGTCCCTTTCTCTCACATAAGGACTGCCACTTCCACAGTGGCTGCTGGGAATCCAGGCAGGGCTGGGAATGAAAAAGGAATCACTCTCCATAGCAGTGTTCCAGGTATTCTACAAAGAGGAAGGACTGAGCTCCCCTACTCTGAAACTTTCCATCATCCATTAATCATTCTCCTGTCGGGTAGCACTGGTCCTGAAGCACAAAAATCAAAGTGATGCTCATTCTTTTGACTTCCTTTTCTCTATTAAAAACTACTTAAAAGGAATTGAAAACGTCAGCCTCCTCCTTCGCTAGTAATGGAGAGAAAACTGATGATACCGAACTTGAAACCTGAAGAATCTTCTTATTCTGCAAGTTTAAGGAGATCATGACTGCTGGGATCAAGCAGAAATAACCCCAGCCCTATCCCCAAAGTAAGAACTCAAAGCTGTTATTTCCAGAGTAAACACAAACTGGCAGCCCACACAGGAGCTCCTTTATCTCCCCTTACATAAAATTCAAGACAAATGTTCTGTACAAAGCTCATTTTGGATCTAAAAAGTTCTATTATATGAAGAGGAGACATCTCTAAAGCTTTTGGCATTACTGTTTAAAGAAGTGCTTAATTCACTTCCATATTCACAGGAATGGCCAAACCTCTAGACAGGATTTTGACTGAAAGCAGGAAAAAACCACTAAAAAATTGGCAAATCAATCTTTATTGATCATTCTTCAGTCAATAAGCTGGAGGTTTTGCCAAATTCCTGCAGTAAAGCAACTTAACCCTATTTTCACCTTTTTTGACAAAAGCAGATATTTGATAGTTGCTCAGAGCTTAAAACTGCTGGTGCAGAACCCACTGTCCTCACCTCCCACCCTGAAGCAGGAGCTCTGAGGAGCAGTACAGTCCAAACCAAGTACATTTACCAATGACTGTCACCTATTTTATCATCGAAAAGGTCATGAAGAAAATCTTGTTAGAATTAGCTGTGAATACTGAGCTTAATAAAAAGCTGAAGGCTGTACCTCAGCAAGCACTCACAAAGCATGTGCCTTTTGACTAAGTTATACATACTTTGTTCATGCATTTTGGGTTCATTTTTCCCTTTTCTGTTCATCTGTTCAAGAAGAGATAAACTTTATGTTCTTTCCCAAGGTAAATGGGCACATTCATTTCGGAGTACAAGGAGAACAACTCACTGCAAGCTCTGCTTTGCTCTAAGTGCCCAGTAAAGCTGTCGCATACCAGTGCTGTGCTTCCACACTACTGCACACACTGTCAAAAAGAAAAACAACTGGGAAACAAATTGGTTCTGTCTCAATAAAACCTCACAGGAGGATATTCAGTACTTGGGTGTTGTGCTGTGTTTTGCTCTGAATCCATGTTTGCCCCCTGTTCTCCCCAATCCCCTCCCTTTCCCAGTCGCCGATTTTTCCAAGCCCTTCCCTAACCTCCTCCCTTCCAAGTTGTCAATCCTCCCTATCCCTACCCCTTTCTCCAGAGAGTTCTGTGTCTGTCTTGTTGCCCTCGGCACCCCATTTGTTACTTCGTATTATTCCCCCCGTTTTCCCTGATAGGCTCATAAGCTGTTTACCCCACCTTATACTCCTCTCCTACCATATCCTCATCGGTTCACTTTCCTACACCCCTACTCCTGAGCTGCTGTATACAAACTTCTGTTCACCCCCTCAGTCCTGTCTGGGAGCGCAGGAATAAATCCGTGTTGTTGCAGCCCAAGCCCCGTGCCATGGCTGTGTGTCCCTGCTCTGTCCCTGCCGATAACTGGGACTGCAGCTCGCAGGGAACGGTCGCGGCCCCGCCGCAGCCGCCCCGCGCGGCGCACGCTGCAACACTTTGGCCATCAAATTGATCAGCTGAAATGAAACAAGTCAAAGGAAAAGCATCAGCCACGTGCCAAAGAAACCACACCCAAATCACCTTCTAAAGTGCTGACTGTACAGCAGGTGAAGCTGGCAATCCTTTATCTGTATTCAAGGATCTTCACCAAAAAAGGCCCTTCAAGCAGCACAGGTTCTCACACAACAAACAGCCTCAGCACCTTCAGCACCTCCTACTCACCCAGAAAGCTGAAACTGTAAAGGAAGAGTGTGAGAGCCATGACAAAGGAGTTAGAAACTGTAAGTACAGACAGTACAAAGTCTTTATTCACTGTTTTCCAAATGTCTGCAGCTGCTGGAATGTGTTTAACACCCTCCTTCCCTCCAGTCACTCCTTGTTGCCCAGCAAGGGAAGGACAGTCTGGTCCCAGCTCTGGTCCCAGCACAGCTGCCGGGACGCTCGCAGGTTCTCTCGGAAGCTGTGAAGTTTCCCTTCCAGGCTAGGGAAATCCAGGAAAAGCATCTGTAATTTAAAAAGCAAAACCACAGAAAAATAACTGTCATGTTCCATGTCAGGCACATTCTACCTTCCCCAGTGTTAACCCTCAACTACAGCTGCAATTCTGAGGTCTGGCCCCATAAAGAGAAAACAAGGACAGAATTTGAAATGCTTTTGCCAGCTTCAGGTTCACATTCAAATAGAAGTGAGGCAAACAATGCTCTCCAGGCCAGGCAGTACCTTGTGAGAATGCAAAACACAGAGGTGATGTTCAGATCTGAAAAGGCTGCTCACACAGTGGCACCTCTGGGGTTATTTCTGGGGGGAAAGAAATCATCAGAGCCTTTACCTTCAGCTGTTTTGCAAGTTCCTGTGAGTCCCTGAATATCAGACCGTTCTCATTGTGTTTCACCAGTTCATGTAAACTGTGAAAAAAAGTCACAAAAGGAAAACTGAGGCAAAAAGCAGTGAGTGGGACATTTACAGTGCTGCCCTGTGACATCCAAAGGACCAAACCAGGGTATCTGTATCATTATGGCCCCAGATGTCACAAGCTCCACACCTGACATAATGGAGTTAAACAGGTAGCTTTGAACAGTTAAAGACTTCTCCTTTCTATGTCAGACTAAATCTACCAGACCTGTTCCAAAGGACCCTCATTCTGTCTTTGTGCCACTCATCTGGACATCCATTGAAAACTAGGGCAATGATCTACTTTCAAACTAGATTTCTTTTCTATAAGGAAAATCTGTCCATGATCCATCATGAAATCTTCACAGGAATTTGTCTTATAAAGCTATGGTTTTCCCAAAGGACCATAAATTCCAAGAATGCCCATGCATACTCTCAGCCTTTCGCTGAACAGGTGTGTCTATGCAGAAGAAATGGTTTTTTTTTAAATTAAATATATGGAAACAATGGAATACAGGGATTTTTTTAAGGCCAATGCTTGCATTAAATGCTCCAATTTTTGTAGAAACTAGTATTAACTTTTAAACTTAAAACAACCTTGAATTCTATCTTACTGAATTTTAAAAATGCCAAAATACAGGAATCTCATTGAATTCCTGCAGTAGCTGCTGAACTCTGGCTTTGTAAGAATACTGTTTCATGTGATTCCCTTGAGCTGTAACAGAATAAGCTCTTACCATTCAAAATGTATTGCACACACAGGTAAACAGCAGCCAAACATATCCACCACCTTCATGGGCAAATCCAACCCACTGGAGGATTTATGGAGACACACCCCCAGGTCTGCTGAGCCTGAAAAGCCAACACAACACAGTCTGAACTCTCTGAAAGCAGCTCCTCTGTCCTCCTGCAAACCTTTATTTTTGTGCTGCTTTGGATGGTGCAAGTGAAACTTTCAACTACCCAGACACAATTTCAAGCAATCAGGGAAAAAAATAAAGCACAGGGCTGTTTTGGGACTCAAAATTAGTTATGTTTTAGAAAGCAGTCAGTGTGTGCATATTAAATTAAAGGGGATTTTGAAGTTTTATGTATCCTAAAACAGCCTTTCTGCCTCTTAATCTGCTAAAAATGGGTAAGTAAAGGAAAACCCCATCACAACCCCATCAGTATACACTGTGACCTCACTAGTGACCTCTCCCAGCTGAAGTCAGCTCAGAGGAATTAATAGTGTGATTTTACAAACATTATGTTCAGTATTTTAAAAGGACCAAATAAACAGTGTTTTACAGCCACATAAATTGTCAGGCTCTAACCCTGCAGAATGAAGATCACATTGAATATGTATTTTATAACTCTACTACTGCCACTTTTGTAATGAAGATGCTGAGGGAATAACATTCCAATGACATGTTAATTTAGAATTTCAGCTACTTTTGGTTGCTCAGCCAACTTTTTAATTTCATTTACTGGAGTGACCCTGAAAGTAAAATAGAACGTGGTCAGACACCTGCATTTCAGCATGGCTGGAAGAAACAAAGAGTGCAAAGAACACGCTGAAACAGCACCACAGCTACTTCTTGGGAAAGCAGAGAAAAGCCAGCCAGAGGAATTCAGCAGCTTTTCTGGAATGAGTCAGATCCATGAATATCCTGTCACTAACCAGCAACATTCCTGACTGTATTCTCCCAGCCTGCATTGGCCCCCTGCAACTGTGCTGTTTCCCACACTTCCTCAAGCCCTTTCCATCACCCACTATTTACCAAGCAGAAGAGGGTAATCCTCAGCTTCCAGCCATGGTGTACAGATCTGGATATGCTTCAAGTGCAGTTTTTGAATCAGTTCTTTGTAATAATCTTTTAGAGGTCCTTTACCTGTGTAAAATAAAAAGTTTTATCAAGATGACTGAAAACAGTGTGGTCTGTGAAATACAAGCTCCTGTTGGATCAGGTGCACTAACAGGATACTACACTTGTGGTACCCTAAAAAGACATGAAAAATCTTCCCTTGAAAGCAATGTGCACCTGGACTTCTCTTACTCAGTATTTCAGTTAGTTTTCCATCAGTGGAGAATCATGGAGTTTGTAAGGTTGGAAAAGCCCTCTCCAATCAAGTCCAACTGTTCCCCAGCACTGACAGGGCCAACACTGACCCCACACCCTGAAAGCTACACCCACAGGGCTTTAAATTCCCACAGGGCTTTAAATCCCTGCAGGGATGGGCATTCCACCACTGCCTGGGCAGCTGTGCCAGTGCCTGAGCATCCTTTCCATGAGGGAATTCTCCCAATATCCAGTCTAAACCTCCCCTGGCACAGCTTGAGGCTGCTTCTTCTGACATTGCTTTTGCAGCATCATCTTAACCTTGACCTTAGACTGTTTTTCATGCAGAGCTTGAGCAGACAGGGAGGCTCTTTAAGGATGTGCCATAATTGGTGAATGGTGCAATAACTCAGCTATAAATCACTGTCCTTATAACCAGACACAAAGGCAACAGTCCCTCCTCTCTCCCACCAGCAACAGAAGAGTCAGCACAGAACAAAAATGTCAACTAAACCTTCTGTTAGCACTGGAAGAACTGTACCACAAACATTCTCACCTGTTATCACACACACTAAAGCTGGAAGCCTTGCTCCTTCCTTGATAAACCTCTCATAATCTGGAGAAGATAAAACACTGGTCAGAGCTGACAAATCTCAGGGTGCTTGGTTGAAGAGTGGTGACAGTGCATTAATTATTGAGCTTCCCCTACAAGCATGTGTGAGTAACACAGCAGTAAATTCACCTATGTTAACATTTACAGACTTCCAGAAATAAATCAGGCTGTTTATGCATGAAGCATTTCTTCAACTGCTCCCCAATCAGTTGCTTCAATAGATCAATTTAGAACTGCAGCTGCAAAGTCTACAAGCTAAGACAAAGTATTCCCTCCCTTCCCATTAGCAGATACCTGTGGAGAGTAGATGTAATAGCTCAGAAAATAAAACTGCAGTTTAGAAGCCAGTTAAGAGATTTAACTCTCCCTGACAACTCCCCTGATTGAATTCAGATGTTGCACTGCTGTATTTCAATTACTAACCTAAAATTAGTGCTAATTAATCAAATACAACTGCATTTTCACCTGAATATAGAATTTAGTAAAACCCTTCTGAAGTGTCCAGAAGATCTCTTACAAATAGTGAGATCAATTCCTTCATACCAACCTTCTAAAGCTCTTAAAAGGACTGAGAAGTCTTCATCCTCTGAAAGAGAAGGCTTTATTAGTAATGTTCATATTTCTACCATGTTTAATTTTTGACTTTAAATAACAACTGAGATTTTCCTCGCCTTCACCTACAGTATTTAAATACAGACCAAGTACTCAAAGGTTAAGTACATATATGTACTTAAAGTTCACTATTTACTGAAATGTGCTATTAAAACTCCCCTAGTTTATTTTCATAAATAAAAGTCCATAGCCATGCAGAATGTTTATTTATTTTCCTTGTTGGCAACACAACAAATAAACCAGCTACAAATACTGTACATCTTTGAAGCTATCAAGATAAAATTTCTAAAAATTTCTAAAAATTTCTAAAAGTGAGAATTAAGTGTAAAAACTGCCCTATTTTTTCAAAGATAAAGACAATCCTGCCCATGGTCACTGGCAATGGATTTGTTTCCAGTCTCTGTTCCCTTCCTCATACAGAGAAAAAAATGTACATAATTATGTAATAAACATAATCAGAAATGGTGGAATTTCAAATTGGTTTGGGCTGGATGGGACCTTAAAGCTCATCTCATCCCAGCCTCCTGCCATGGGCAGAGACACCTTCAGGGTGCAGGGTGCTCAGTAAGGAGTAAATTTTTGAGTTTCTTCATCTCTTTTACACCACCATGCAAGACTTTATGTCTAAAATGAAAACTAAAAAAAAAAAAAAAAAAAAAAAAAATAGGAAACCTCTTTTATTCATTCTTAAAGTTGAGCTCTATAATTAAAATACAACTTAAAAAAAATCATTCATTTGTAGTATTATTTAGGTTACACAACATTTAGCTGCATCATACACACTTTGTCTTCAAATTCTCCCAGGTAAACAAAGGACAAACATAACTTCAAGTGTGAGAAAGTACAACCAGCCCTATTTGATATTAAAACAAAACTGATTCCCAACCTGTCCAGCTGGTGCTGCTGATGAGAAGGGCTGGCCGGCCCCTGGACTTCAGCACACTCCCACTGCTCCCATCCCTCTCGGTGAAGGCTGATCTGGCAGCACTGGGACTGGCAGTTCTGTACTATGGAAACACAACTTCCTGAGCAAGAACTACACACAGCCAGCAACAGCAGGGAATGCTCTGCTTAACTGGCACCAATTTCCACACATTCAGCTTCAGATTTGCTGCTCAACTTGTCTAGAAACAGAATTATTACATGACAGAAGTACCAGGACGGGGCAGGCCATTTTTCCCTCTTTCTTGCTGCTGCAGGCACAATTCCACTTTCCAGCCAAATGTTTTCCTTCACAAGTTGAGCAGAGTCAGCCTCCATTTCTGCAGTCTGTCTCACACTTACCACAGCATGGAGGCCAACAGCACATTTGTTCAACTAAACTCAGAACCTACACATTCTGAGCTGGGCATTTCCAAAAAATCCCCACCATGCACTGTGGATTTCACTTCTTTTTCAAGCCTTAGTTTGGTGAAGTCAAATCCTTGGTACATCTGCTACAGGTGACATCCTGCACTGCCAGAGGGAAGTGTTTAACACTTGGACCAAGATCCTGAAGGCTCTGCACAGTAATTAAGGAAGGAAGCTATTAAGGAAGCATCCAATGTGTGGGTCAGTGGGAAGCAGACACCTGCACCCCAGGTGCACCCCAGACACTCATCACAGATTGCCTCAGTGCTTATGCCAACTTCTTTAGAAACAAAACATTTCTACTACTTGTGTTACCACAGTTCAACCATTCCACTTCTCCTGGCCTCTCCTAGTGACAATTAAGGCACCTCAGTGCCCCCCCGTGCCTGCTGGGCATCAGAATACCCCACTCAAGTATTTTGGTAACTTAAGTGCCACAGCCCCACGTCCCTTGGTTAAGGACTGCAGGGGCAGCTGCACGTGCACATACCGTGCTTTGAAAGGCTCGTAGTCCTTGGCAAGTTTCATGAACAAGTTGTGTTGGAGGTCTAATGGCGTTTCCTTAAAATAAGATGCTGGTTTGTCATACAACGTCACAGCCCTGGGAGGAAATAAATATGCAGCTTAAATAAGATACAGAGGTAACAACGTGCACATGGCACAGTGGCAGGCTGCAACAATGTAATCAGAAAAAAAATAACCAAAAACCTAAGACATTTACTAAAAAAACTTTACTATGCTGCAAAGTAATTCACTTTTTGACTCCTACAACTTCCTGTATTCCTGAAGTTTGATGGAACACACCAAGGTGAGCACAAGTAACAGAGAACCCCTTTTTTGTGTGCTTATTCTAGGGGTGAAATGCACTTGTAAAAACTACAGACGTCACTGTCCTGATTTTCAAACTTACTCCATATCTGCCCCTGAGCAACTCTGATCTTGAAGCCCACAAGATAAGCTGGCAGGCCAGAGTAATTGTTCAAATCCCAGTGATACCCATCCCTCTCTGGCTCCACAGCCAACCTGCAGCAAACGTCCATGGCTCCTGGACTGCCCCTCAGTCAGTGGAGTGTTAGTTTAGAAGGATGATGAAGATTCCTGAATGCCCACACTATACTGGCCCATCACAAAACTGAGCTGGTGTGTTTCAGTGGTGATGGATGAGCTCAAGAGAGCTGCTTTTGTAAGATCCCTCTGGATCCTGAATCCTCAGGGATCTGTTCTGTCATTTACTTAGCACACACACACTAAATTGTCTGAGGCACATGGCTTACTTTATCTTGAAATTCACCCAGAGATCTTTCCTCATGGCATCAGTGACACACAGGTTATAGTCAGACAAGCGCCCAAAAAGCTTTTCATACCTGACAAAAATGAAATATCAGTCAGAAACCACAGGCAAACAATTGCAGCAACTGCTCCCAGGGCCCATGCTTGATGAAATCCAAAGAAACCCAACTGCCCCCAGAACTGAAATTCGATTGCCAATTTTTGATGGACTCCTGTTCTCCAAAGCATTTAGAGCCTTTAACCACACATAACCAATTCTATTCAGAAGGCGCTGTTCAAAGAAGAGCTGGAGTGTAAAGCAGCATTGGAGAATAAAAAACCCAGGACATATAAAGCAATTCCAATAACAAGATCAACATTTGCATAAGTAGGTAAAAACAACCTGCCTAATTCCTGCAACCCTCTCCCACATGTTCAACAAAGCAGCTGCAGAACAGAGACCAGTTTCACACAGCAAAAGCCCAGAAACCCCTCCCTGTGCCAATTATATTCTCCCCACCGGCCTCCATTCTGAATTCACCAAGACACATCATTTATAAAGAGCAGAAATGACTGCACAAACCATTCTGCAATCAGGACCAGTGGGTGGCTCCTCCCGTGACTCAGGCTCATGATGGTGTAGCCATAGTTGTGCCAATCAATGATGAGTTTGCTCCCCCACCACAGCCCTGCCACCCAGGCAGCAGCTATACTGGGTAAGCCTGGGGGATTCTGCTCAAAAACAAGACCAAAATAGCATAAGGCTGTGACCAAGTGACAAACACAAAGCAACTATGAGAAACAAAAAATCAAATTGGAGTCGCATCACCTTCAGGGAGCTTCATGAACAGAGACTCTTTGTATTCACTTAGGAACACTGGCAGGTACTTCAAATTTATCCCCTGGATCAATATCAAAATTCCCCTCCATTAAACACACTAACAATTCCAGTAAGATTTATTCTTTACTACTACCCATGGCAACGAAGTTTGAAAGCACAACAACTAACGGGAAGAGAAAACTTGACTTGTTAACAGACCAATCAAAGTTTAGAGCCAAAAAATACCTGGATACAGGTTTACACCACTGGTGAGGCCAGTTCAGCTCTGAAATAATTAGAACAATGTCTGAGATGGCTAAAAACACCCTGTAACATAGCACTATTTATTTGTACTGAAATTATTCCAAACACAAAACATACCTGAAGAAGAATATAGGATGGCTGTTCTATCCTCAGCAGCGTGTACAGTAACTGCACTGACTGCACAAGCACCTTTAGGACATACTGGAAAAGCTTTGGACCCACTGCAAAGTGACAGAAAAACAGGTAAGCGTATTAGAGCTCTCCCCACAGAAATGTGAACCTCAGAACCAGCCAGCTCTGCAGAGACAGGGTCAAAATGACATGAAAATGGACACACTTTATCTATGACCTGGGCAAGTGTCTGAGTGCACCCTCAGCAAGTTTGGAGATGGCACCAAGCTGGGTGAGAGTTCAATCTGCTTGAGGTAGGAAGGCTCTGCAGAGGGATCTGGACAGGCTGGATCACTCCAAGGCAGACACTGAGGGGCTGGAGCATATCCAGGGAAGGGAACAGAGCTGGGAAGGGGCTGGAGCCCCAGGAGAGGCCGAGGGAGCTGGGAAGGGGCTCAGCCTGGAGAAAAGGAGGCTCAGGGGGAACCTTGTGGCTCTGCACAACTCCCTGACAGGAGGGGGGAACTAGGGGAGTCGGGTTCTGCTCCCTGGGAACAGGGACAGGATAAGAGGAAACAGCCTCAGCCTGTCCCGGGGAGCTTTGGGTTGGATATTGGAAATGTTTTAAATCCCTGGGGGGATTTAAAAGTGGAGTTGGCACTTGGGGACACAAGTCAGTAGTGGCCTTGATAGTGCTGGGGGAATGGTTGAACTCGATGTTCTTAAAGGGCTTTTGCAAGCTTTATAATTTTATTCTATGATCACTATAAAACTATGTAAACATCTCGTCATCCCTACAAATTCTCATTCTGTATTTTGTACAGAAAGAAATCCTACACTCATTGAATAGTTTGAGTTGGAAGGGACCTTAAAGGTCATCTCATCTCACCCCCTGCCATGGGCAGGGACACTTTCCACTGTCCCAGGCTGCTCCAAGCCCCCTCCAACCTGGCCTTGGACACTGCCAGGGACGGGGTGGCCACAGCTGCTCTGGGCAACAGGGCTAAACACAAGGTCGGGGAGAAAGAGGTCGAACGAAAATAATTTCCACATTTTTCTCTGCATGCGAACAGCACCAGTGTACCGGCAGGTGTTTAACGCCAGCGGCGCCTGTTGAACAGAGAAAGGCAGACGAGGGGCTGTGCGTGCGGCGGGGCCGGAGCCGCACTCGCTGCGGGCTCTCCATGGCCCCGCTTCCCCCGGTCCCCGCTCCTCGGCCCCGGCCCGGCCGCACGCACCTCGCAGCCCGCTCAGCTCCGCCACGGGCACCAGCCGGATGTTCTCGCTGCGCAGCACGTCCCGGTGCGGCCGGGTCTCTGTGGGGAGAGCCCGGTCAGCGGCGTGGGCCCCGCCCGGCCCCGCAGCCCCGGCCGCCCCTCACTCACGGAGGTAGCCCAGCAGAGCGACCTGCCGCCCGTGCCGGGCCAGCGCCAGCGCGTGGTACTGCATCCGCGGGCTGCGGCCCAGGTCCCCCAGCACGGCCACGCACACCCGGCCTGCGCCGCCCGCCCGCCGCCGCCTCAGCAGCAGCAGCAACAGCAGCAGAGCCGCCGCCGCCGCCGCCGCCCACAGCGCCGGCCCCGCTGCCGCCATCTTGGGGCGCCGCGGGGCGGGAAACGCGCGCTGTGCGCCCCCTGGCGGCGCGGAGGTGCCGCGCTCTGAGGGGGCCCCGGCCGCGGGACCCGGCAATTACCGAGAGAATGTTAATTAATTACAGCATGGAGGGGGCTTCATTAATTACAGCATGGAGGGGGCTTCATTAATTACGGCATGGAGGGGGTTTAGTTAATTAGAGCGGCACTGGACACTCGTCTGCACTGTGGGGTTTCCTGGTAAATTTTAGAGCATCTAAAGTCAGGGGTGATTTCAGTGCAGCCCCGTTACTATCCGATGCGTGTGTTTTTGCTTAGTTTGAATTCAGCTAAATTCTAACTAGACCTTCTTTGGATCTGAGTTAATACTCTACATATTTCTGTGCTATCCCTCAGTTTGTTGTCTCAATCCCTGATCCTACTAGGTACTAAATCCTTTCAACATCTGCATCCCATTGGTTTCTCATATGTGTACCTAATAAACAATTTCCATCTATTTTCAGCTTGCTGATACCTGTTTTCTGGTGGAAATACAGCACAAACAGAAGGCCACCAACAGAAATATTTGCCACATTACATTGGCATCATGGAAGTGACTGAACACCATGTTGAAAAGGTCATTAAGTTGTACAAAAGTTTAATATTAAGTCTGTTGTACTGGACAAGAATCTGATAGGATTGTCAAACAATGCAGAGAACAAATGGCATTTTTTCACTACAAACAGGGATAAAGACACAAATGAACGATGTTGGTGACCAGGGACAGGGCCCAAGGGAATGGCTGGAGCTGTGCCAGGGCAGGTTTAGGCTGGAGATCAGGAAAGGTTCTTCCCCCAGAGGTGCTGGCACTGCCCAGGCTCCCCAGGGAATGGGCACAGCCCCGAGGCTGCCAGAGCTCCAGGAGGGTTTGGACAATGATCTCAGGGATGCCCAGGGTGGGATTGTTGGGGTGTCTGTGCAGGACCAGGAGCTGGACTGGATGATCCCTGTGAGACTCTTCCCAGCCAGGAAATTTCACAATTCCAGGCTTCTCTCTGTAGACCCTTGTGGCCTCCCATCTGGATGATATCCTGCTGTTCCAGTTAGGTTTCTTTGCCGGCTTTGACAGAGGCAGATGTCAGGTGTTGCATTTCCAGCGTAACTCTCCATATTGCCAAAGAGCAAGTAGGTGGTAACAATGAAACCATTCTTCTCCTTTAAAACATATTACTAATTACAAGTGTGGGCAGACTAGTTCCACAACAAAATAAAGCCTGGAATGTTTGCTCAAAGTTTCTGCTCGGAATGCATATTTTTCTACTGACAAAGCATGGAATTACAGAATCTTCTGAGTGGGAAGGGACCCCCAGGGATCATCCAGTCCAGCTCCTGGTCCTGCACAGACACCCCAACAATCCCACCCTGGGCATCCCTGGCAGCGCTGTCCGAACACTCCTGGTGCCCTGGCAGCCTCGGGGCAGTACCCATTCCCTGGGGATCCAAGGTTTCCTCAAGAAAAGCCCCCATCCCCTCCTGCTGTTACACACACAGCCCACCGTGGCACACACATCCCTTCCAACCTGTAGGAGGTCTGGTCTTGTGGGAATCTCTGGTTTCAGTCCCTCCTATCTCACCTGACAGCTCCTTGCCTGTACTATTTTAATGCAAAATGCAAATTGCTTTTCTATTTACTTCCTTGAACAAAGTGCAAATATCCTGGCTGCGATGGAATGAGGGACTGATGGATTCTTGCAGGCTATCCGACATAGAACCCCAACTCCATACCAGCTGTATTTTCTGGCAGGTTATCAAAGTACTTAAAATTACAAGTGTTTCAGCTTTGGGGATGCGGTCACTTAGTTTATGAAGGTAGAGTTGCAATAAAAGTCCTTTTGACCTATGTAATCTTCAGAGCACTTAGCTGGAAAAAGATAAATAAGGTGCAGTGATCACTTCTGGCTGAGGCTTTGAGAACAGGGATGCACTTGAGAGAAATGCATTTTCAGAGATTTCTGAATGTATTTCTCTCAAATGCATTTTCAGAGATCTACTGATCTCTGCCCAGAGAGTTTTTCATACGTGTTGAATAGCAGTTCTGTTTTACAAAAGCCTTTTCCTGTCTCTTCTTCCTGACCATTTCAGAAAGTTTGGAAGTGCTGTTTGCACTTACCCTAGAAATAATCTGTTTAAACTCTGTCCCCAGTCCTCCTGCCCTTGGTGGACTGCTGTGAGTGCAATAAACAGAGACAGAGCAGCCAAAATCCCTCTCACAAATGGAAGTTCTCTCATCCCAGAAGTCTCCAATTCAAATGTCTCAAGCAAATCTCATGACAGCCTGGTTACTCTTATAGCCATGTGATATATGTAGTTGAAACCTTTTAAAACCCACTTTTTTTTTTTTTTTTTTTTTTTTTTAATTTGCACTGAAAAAATGGGATTGGCTATCCCAGTAAGAAGTATTTGCACCAATCACACCTGCACTGTGGGGCACAGGCTAACTCCTCACAAACTCAACATGACTCCAAAGGGCTCTGAGCACTGGTACTGTGCTATATCACAAGGGATAAATTATGGCCATTTTTAACAGCAAGGTAATTTGCTTCTTGTGTTTTGCCACAGTGGAGACAAAAGGAGTCGGCTGCAGAATAGTCTCAATTTGGAAGCTATTCCAAGTGGCCTGAAATGCCACTGCAGGTGGCCCAGCACTGAGCCCACAGCCTGGTCTGGTGCTGCTGGGACGCCCCTGGGCTTTGCCTTGAAGATGAAAAGCCCATGGTGTTCGAAAGGAGGACCAGCCCTAATGTTCCTCTAACAATCCCATGCTCTAAAATACAAAATTAATGCTATTGTTTAGTACCTGCACCTGCTTTACCTCATCCAATGTCAGCTGTTTCCCATAAACTTTTCACAAAGCCTTCCAACCTTCTTGTTGGAAGGGAAAATGGCACAGGATCACAGAATCAATGCAGAGTTTGGATTGCAAAGGACCTTAAAGATCATCTCATTCCAACCCACTGCATGAAAAGACACTTTTAATGCTCCTTTTTCCTCAAACACTCTAAACTCTGCACCCTTCTTGGAATTGCTGCCTTTTAACCTCACCAGCTGCTTTTTTTCTGCTTTATTCATTTTCTCCTCACCCAAAAAATCTCTAAGGAAGGAGTGAAGGTAAAATAAGTGATCTAGGAAATTTTTACATAACTTCCCAAAGACAGTTTTCCCTGAATGGTTTATATTGGCTTTTCAGGCAGGTACAGGTTTATGTTATAGAAATACATTTTTTATTCCTCTCAGGGCATAGAAGAGGAAGAAAGGAGATAATCAGTAAAAGCAAAGCCAGTGTGGTTATCAGCCATATGGCTGGTAACCAGAGGGAAATTCAAATTAGTAAAAATTTGTTTCACAACACAAAGTTTTCAAATTGCAGAAAAAGGATAAAATGCTTCCTAATTGTGGTCATGCCCAAATTTTCAGAGCTGGACTGAACTCAAGGCTCAAGACACAAGAATATCTGCCTTATATCTGGATATACAATTGGAATTAGTATTAGCTCTAGACATCAGCATGCACACTCCTCTCATGATATTCAGTCTGATAACAGAAAAAAAGCACCCACTGGCTGACTCCACTGAGAGAATAAAACAGAGATATTCTGACTTAGAGCCTGACTTAGACTTCAGTTGGGCTGGGGGTGTGTCTTCATACCAAAGTTCAGCTGCTGAGATTCTTTAGGCCCAGTGTGGTCACAAGGTGTTTTCCCAGCCCCCGCACACACATCTGCATTTTGGGGACATGAATGTGGTTGTGACACAACCTGGAATGGATACTGGTTATCTTTAACAGCAGGTAGTTATCTCAATTAGTGGGGAAATCATGTGTCTCTGCAAAACAAACACTGGAATTCTGGCAATGCCACCCTTTCCTCTGAGCAAAACAAGTCCCTTGTACTCCACTTAATATTAATTAGATGGAAGGAGCTGCTTTAGAGGGGAAAGTAAACTGAAAAGCAAAGGCACTATATGGAAAGGAGAGACTATACCTTTTTGAAATAGTGCTTTGTTTTTCATTCCAATTGGGAAGAGGTTTCTGTTCCCTGTGGATTTCCAAAGGTGACTTTTGGCCCGTGGATTCTACTGTATGATGTGATTCCGGGCTCTCTTGTAAGCCACAGTAAAGACCATGTGAGTTTGGGCATTGGGTGGAAGCCTCCCACTGGAACCCTTAGTACATGATGATCCCTGTGAAAATGTGAAGCTCTTTGAGCAAAAGGCCAAGCACAAACCTGAGTGAACTCCCAGAGCACTCTACTCATGCTTTATGTAGAGCCGAGTTTAGATCATGAAAACCACCTTTAGGCCACCCTGGATTCCACTGGACAGCTTGTTTCCAGCTGGAAACACAAGTAGGACGCCTGCAGTTCTCCATGGCTGAATAAAAATGGAGGCATAATAACCATAAGCTAAGATCTTTTAATGCACTGGCTTGTCCTAAGGGAGTTTTCTGGTTAATTTGTGACATAGAACTCAATTTTCCCACCTGCAGAACACCTGAGACAGCAGCATATTTATTTATCTGAACCAGGTGTGCTTATCCTGAGAAAGCTGAGGCATAATCCACTGGCTATGGAAACACTGGGTTCTCCTCCTGCAATACAGCCTCAAGCTTGTGGCTCCACAGCCCTGGTGCCCAGGGCGCAGGGGTGGTTCCTGTCCTTGTACCACCTCATTTATGGAATCCAGGCCTGAAGAGAGCTGGGGAAGGACTTTGACAATGTGATAAGACAAGGGCAATGCTGTGTGTCCAAGACCCTTCATTCCCACCAGAAGGGAATGTGGCCTGTGGAGAACCTGCTGCGTGTCTGACGTGGGCAAAGCCACTGCTGTAAGTGAACCACAGGCTGAGAGTGGAGGAATTTGTCTCCTCAAATATCTCAGTCCTCAAATGCCTTAGTAAAGAGTTTTGCTACTATGGGCAAACGTGGACATTATTACTACTCGTTGAATAAACCAAGCTGCTGCCTGCCCTCTCTCTGAGCAGGCTGAGTGTCACTATCACCCCATTCAATTCCACTGCAACAGCATAAACACTGATAAAAAAATGTGGTGATAGGACAAGGGGAATGGCTTCCCACTGCCAGAGGGCAGGGATGGATGGGATATTGGGAAGGAATTGTTCCCTGGCAGGGTGGGGACGCTCTGGCACAGCTGCCAGAGAAGCTGTGGCTGCCCCTGGATCCCTGGCAGTGCCCAAGGCCAGGTTGGACATCGGGGCTTGGAGCAGCCTGGGACAGTGGAAGGTGTCCCTGTCATGACAAGGGTGGAACTGGCTGAGTTTTAAAGTCCCTTCAAACACAAAACATTCCATGATTCTGTGATTTAATTCTTCCAATAATGTCTTTGACTAAGACATTTCTTGGAAGAGAATATTCCCAGGTTTGTAAACTACAGCTCATTTTCATCATTACTCCATTAGCCATGGTGTACCAGAGGATCCAGCCACTGACGTTAGATTCAGGATCACCCAGAGCTGCTTCAATGTACCGTCATTCCCTCAGTGTAGCTATTTTTCCCTTCTGGAAAACAGACACAGTCTTAATCCTCCGTAAGGGGGTGACGGATCTGCACTGGGGACGTAAGATCTGTGCTGCCCGTGAGTGTCAGAGGAGCTGTGCAGAAAGAGCCGGACCCTCGGAGCCCGGGTGCCTGGCCCGTGTCCGAGCGCTGTCCCGGTTCCCGTTTCCCGGCCCGTGTCCGAGCGCTGTCCCGGTTCCCGTTTCCCGGCCCGTGTCCCAGCGCTGTCCCGTTTCCCGGCCCGTGTCCCAGCGCTGTCCCGGTTCCCGTTTCCCGGCCCGTGTCCGAGCGCTGTCCCGGTTCCCGTTTCCCGGCCCGTGTCCCAGCGCTGTCCCGGTTCCCGGCCCGTGTCCGAGCGCTGTCCCGGTTCCCGTTTCCCGGCCCGTGTCCCAGCGCTGTCCCGGTTCCCGTTTCCCGGCCCGTGTCCCAGCGCTGTCCCGGTTCCCGTTTCCCGGCCCGTGTCCCAGCGCTGTCCCGGTTCCCGGTTCCCGGCCCGTGTCCCAGCGCTGTCCCGGTTCCCGGTTCCCGGCCCGTGTCCCAGCGCTGTCCCGGTTCCCGGTTCCCGGCCCGTGTCCCAGCGCTGTCCCGGTTCCCGGCCCCGCTCCCGGCCCCGCCAGCCGCCAGGGGGCGCCGCCGCCGCCGCCGCCGCCGCCGGAGCCCGCCAAGATGGCGGCGTGCGGGGCTGTGTGCGGGGCTGTGTGCGGAGCTGCGTGCGGGGCTGTGTGCGGGGCAGCGTGCGGGGCTGTGTGCGGGGCGGCGGGGCCCGCGGGTCGGGGTCCCAGCCGGGCGGGCCCGGCCCCGGGACGGGGATCGGGGCGAGCAGGGGTCGGGACGGTGCTGCTGGCCGCGTTGGCGGTGCTCGGCTCGCTGCAAGTGGCCCGCGGCGCCGGGTGAGTGTGTGGGCACGGTCTGTGGCGCGCCGGCGGTGCCCGGTGCGGGGCTCCCGGTGCCCCGAGGCCGGGCCGGTGCAGCGCTGCCCGGCGGCACGGCCGCCCCGGAACCGCGGGGCGCGGGACTCGCGGGCCCGGGGCCAGCGGGGCCGTGCCCGCCCGGGGCCAGCGGGGCCGTGCCCGCCCGGGCTGCGCCGCTCTCATCTCCCCGCGTTTCGGCCTCGGACAACCGGGTGTTGTCGTTGCAGGAGCCCCCGCAGCGAGCCCCTGCTGCGGCCCTACCCGGCCCGGCAGCACGGCCCCCGGCACGGCCACCGGCACGTCCGGGACTGCCAGCCCGTCCAGTACGGCAACGTCACGCACCAAGCGTGGCCCGGCGACAACAGCACGGCCGGCCCGGTGGCTGTCACCAGGACGTTTGTCTCGTACATCCCCGCGGAGGGCAGCGGCCGCAAGGTGATCTATGGCCACTTCACTTTCGTGAGGAACCCCCTGAGGACCTTCTCCGTGCTGGAGCCGGGCGGTGCCGGCGGCTGCCTGGCTCAACGCAGAGCCCCCGTGGAGGAGACTGCAAAGCTCAGCAGGTGTCTGGTGGCCCAGAACGGCGGGTACTTTGACATGAAAACTGGAGAGTGCCTTGGGAATGTTGTGAGCGATGGAAGGCTGGTGAGAAACTCTGGAGGCCTACAAAACGCTCAGTTTGGCATCCGGAAAGATGGCACCTTGGTGTTCGGGTAAGAGCTGGGGGGTGTTTGGAGAATGCTCTCTAGCCTCAAGACTTTCAGGCATCACTGGGCAGGAAGCTCATCCCAGCACTGCCTCCTTGGCCTCCCCAGTTAGAGCAGAAACTCACCTGGATTGCTGAAGCTAGGGATGTTCTAGCTGTACCTCATGGAGCTATCTCTGTGGCCCTTGGCTCGTGTCCTAGGATGAAGAGAAACTCAGTAATTATGATCTCCAGCTGTTTAGGTTCCAGTGTCTCCTCTCCCAGCTGCAGCAGGGACACTGGCTGGGGTAGAAGGGGAGAGGGCTCTGTGTTCCCTGCAGAGGAGACACAGAGTGGAGTGTCTGTGCTCTGGCTGCAGTAGAGAAAGGCTGGGTTTGGAAGGGACCTCAGGAGGTGCCTCATCCAGCACCCTGCTCAGCACAGGTTGGATTGAGTGGGCTGCTCAGGGCCACATCTGGTTGGATTTTTAACATCTCCAAGGTTGGATACTCCATATCCTCTCTGGGCAAACCTGTGATTGACCATATTAACACTTTTTTGGAACACTTCAAGGGTGGTGACTCCACCACTGCCCCGGGCAGCTGTGGCAGTGCCTGACCACCCTTTCCATGAAGGAATTTTCCCCATGTCCAACCTGAACCTGCCCTGTTACTTGAGGCTGTTCCCTCTCAATCTGTCCCTGTCCCTGGGAGCAGATCCTGAATCCCCCCAGCTCTCCCCTCCTGTCAGGAGTTGTGCAGAGCCACAAGGTCCCCCCTGAGCCTCCTTTTCTCCAGGCTGAGCCCCTTCCCATCTCCTTCAGCCCCTCCTGGTGTTCCAGCCCCTTGCCCAGCTCTGTTCCCCTCCCTGGACCTGCTCCAGCCCCTCCGTGTCCTTCCTGCCATGGGGACCCAGGACTGGAGGTGCCTCAGCAGTGCCCAGCACAGGGGGTGGTCACTGCCCTGGTCCTGCTGGCCACACTGTGGCT
The DNA here is from genome assembly GCF_050655825.1 of Lonchura striata. Taxonomy (NCBI): domain Eukaryota; kingdom Metazoa; phylum Chordata; class Aves; order Passeriformes; family Estrildidae; genus Lonchura; species Lonchura striata. The sequence goes on along the minus strand of NC_140716.1, from coordinate 15,415,011 downwards.
GGTCCAGGCCAGGCTTCACTGGCCTTGATCACCTGGGCATGTGACCCTCCCCAGGCAGATGGAGACAGAAGTTCTGATCATCCTCTGATGAGGAACATATGACTGAGAGACTGTAGTGCTCCCTGGAGTGCAAGGCTGTGGTATTCACACATCCTTTGAACAGAGAGAGAGACACAGACTTTCCCAGGATTTTGCTGGGAAAGTCTGTGTCTCTGTTCAGAGGATGTGTGAATACCACACAAGGCCTCCAGGAGCTGCCCTTCCCCAGCAGCAGGAGGATCCTAAAACTCCAAGAAGGGTTCTGAGGACCCTCCTGCTGGTCTCAGAAGATGCAGCAGCAGCAGCCTGGAAGTTGCATCCTCCAGTTCTGGTAGCTCACTCCCCGGCCTCAGGAAGGATCCCTGCAAAGCCACACTGAGTTTGCCAAACCAGGGCTTTGTCCTGCAGCCATTCTGGCAGCCCTGAGTACCATGGCCTTGATTTGTGTGAGAGAGGTGTTGGGTGGGTGTCCCTTCAGTGAGGGGGCTTCTGCAGAGGAGACCAACAACAATTTCAGGGTCACTCTTGAGTCCTTAACCTCAGCTCTGCCCTGCTGCTCCCCAGCTCTGGCATGATGTCCCTGTTAAATGGAACTATTGTGATATTTGGTGGCACTGTGCCTTCCAAACCATGATCAGAAAAATAGTTTGGGTGTAAGTAATTTTGGCTGTCAGTGTCAGTCCCTGCCCAGACTGTTTGTAGTTTGATCTGCTTTCAGCCATGTTCATGTTGTCTCCTTGTTCCTTTCCCATGGGAAAAGGGAATTAGTTTTGCACGTTTTCCATTCAGGTATTTGCAATTACACATTTCTACAAAGCTTTGTTTGCCCACAGTCATAGATACTGAGCAAAAGTTGAGCATCCAGCTCCCACAAGACATCAAAAAAGTCATCTTTAAACCCAAAACCTCTGGCAGAGCACAGCTGTCCTGCTCCAGCCCCTGCTCCCACGCTCTCAGTTGCAAACATCCCCCAGCACCAGGCTCCCATGAGGCTGATTCCCCCAGACATCCCCCATCACCCTGATTCAGGAGAAAGCAGTATCCCTCGGGAGCCACCCTGTGGTGACACACAACACCTGAGCATGGAGCTGGGACCTGAACAATCCTTTTGCTGCCTGCTGGAGCAGGGAAACCTCCTTCCCAGTTGGAAGGAGCAGGTGGCATCCAGCACAGCTGCAGGCAGGCTGGATGCTGTAGCTCCAAATGCTCTCCAAAGCTGTTTGGTGTCACATTTTTGGAGAATATAAGCTGACAGGCAGCAAGATGTTACAGCTGCTTCCACATATCCCTGAGTATTTGGCAGTGACTCTGTCCTTGTGTTCTGCCAGATGCTTTCTGCTCTTGTTAACCTGGCTCAGATCCACTTGCCACATTGCTGCCTTTGCTGGCCACACGGAGGCACAGTGGCCTGGGACCGTCATTAGCTGTGGGATTGTGTAGAGGAGCAGAGAACAGGGGCTGCTCTGGCTCCTAAAGTGATGTTTCACACTGCTTGGCCCCTGGTTTTGGATGTAGCTATTCTTCATTCTGCCTTTTCCTGCCCTTCTCCCTACTTCAGGAGCCTGCTGGCAGCAGGAGAGGCTTTTCCATGATGTGACTGTGGGTAACCCTGCTGCCTTCTGTTCCTAGTTACCTGTCTGAGGAGGATGTCCTGGATCAGTCAAACCCTTTTGTGCAGCTCGTGAGTGGGGTGGTTTGGCTGCTGAGGAATGGAGAGGTGTACATCAACCAAAGCCGGGCGGCTGAGTGTGGTGACACTCAAACCACAGGTAAATACTGTGGGGCCTGGCTTCAGCCTGCCATGGACTGTCCTTCCCCTGGGGCTCTGGGGAGAAGGGGCACCTAAGAAGTCAAGCTTCATAGATAATGGAATAGTTTGGGTTGGAAAGGACCTTAAGTGATCTTACTCCACACCCCTGTCATGGGGAGGGACCTTCCACTGTCCCAGGTAGCTCCAAGCCCTGTCCAGCCTGGCCTTGGACACTTCCAGGGATCCAGGAGGAGCCACAGCTTCTCTGGGCAACCTGGGCCAGGGCCTCACCACCCTCACAGTCAAGAATTCCTATCCTGTCTAAACCTGTCCAGAGAAACTCAGCATGTGCCTCTTACAGGAGTGTAAAGCCAAGGGATTGTGAGTCCCCTGCTTTGTGCTTGTGCCAGACAAAAACTTAATCAAGAGCACGGTTATAGGGCTTGGATGAACGAGAGGAGGCTGGGCTGTGCTCTCCCTGTGTTTCAGTTCAGATGAGGCCCTTGCTGGGAGCTCTTTTGCAGACAGATGTCTCTTAGCAGCCCATCCTGTCCCCCAGCTGAGTGTGAATTGTTCCCCGTCCTGCAGGAACCTTTGACAAGTTCATCAATGTGATCTCAGCCAGGACTGCGGTGGGACACGACCGTCAGGGCCGCCTGGTCTTGGTTCATGTGGATGGACAGACAGAGTCCAGAGGGTAAGGGCTTAAATTCCTGGCACTGGAGGGGCACTGCAGCTGTCAGGGACATGTTTTAAGGCAGAGACTTGCAGAGCTCAGGAGAGCCAGAAAAGGCTCACAGAGCCCTCCTCAGGGTGCCTGGGATGGGAGAGCTTCCCCTTCCATCACAGAGAGCAACAAGCTCCTGATCTGACAGCTTCACTGAAGGCAAATCAACAAACAACCTCTGCTTTGCAGGGTCAACCTGTGGGAAATGGCAGAGTTCCTGAAGCAGCAGGGAGTCATCAACGCTATCAACCTGGATGGTGGAGGCTCTGCCACGCTGGTCCTGAACGGGACCCTGGCCAACTACCCCTCTGAGCACTGGTGGGTGCTGCCCGGGGGCCCTGCAGCTCCTGTTGGGTGCAGAGCCCTGCCCCACGCCCTGGCCTGGCTGGGAGGGCACAGCAAAGGCAGGTGACAGGATCTGCAGGAGCAGGCAGCTCTAGAATTTAAAGAGATTGAGTGACTCCATGTTTTTTCCACTTAGTTATCAAGGATTAAGGCTGAGCTGGTTCCAGACAGGCAGCAAAGCTGTGGCTGTGACTGAGTGGCTGATGTGGGAATCGGATAAGGCAGCAGCTCTTGGTCTGGGAGATTCAGAGCTGCACATCCATGGGAATTAGCAGAGATCTGTCAGCAACTTATTATTATGGAAGAGAAACACTGACTTGGAGACCCTGCCCTTCCTCATTGGAGAGAATCTAAAGAATATTTTGTTTTAAATTCAACTTTTTAGTCACTTCTGACTGTAAACATGAAGGGATTTAACATTCAGTTGCCATAACTACAGTGATACAATTAATATCAAAGCAAATAACGTTCAAGAAAATGTGTGCTGGGTGTCAAAATGAGGGAAGTTGGGACTGTTTTAAGGGGGACTGTGTTGCTTCTGTAATTCCACGTTTGAAATTGTACCTATCAGATGGGATTTATAACTCAGTTAAAACATTGACTCCAATGCAGTTTATTGTTTATATATTCCCAGTATTAATGTTCATGTCTGCAGTGTGGCTCAGGAGGAAATCTCTGGGTTACGTAACGGGTGTTGTGTTGTGCTGGGCGGTGCAGGGTGAGCTCAGGCTGTCCCCTCCGCTGTCCCCAGCTCCTTTGACGGCATGTGGCGCTGTCCCCGGAGCGTCTCCACCGTGGTGTGCGTGCACGAGCCGGGCTGTGACCCGCCCGACTGCAGCGGCCACGGGCTCTGCGTGGCCGGGCACTGCCGCTGCGACAGCCCCGTCTGGGCAGGGCCCGCCTGCGACACCTTGGACTGCGGCCCTGCCAACTGCAGCCTGCGCGGCGTCTGCAGCGCCGGTGAGTCCCTGAGCGGCGACACCGAGGGGCAGGGTGACACCGAGCGGGCAGGGTGACACCGAGGGGCAGGGTGACACCGAGCGGGCAGGGTGACACCGAGGGGCAGGGTGACACCGAGCGGGCAGGGTGACACCGAGGGGCCTGGGTGACACCGAGCGGGCAGGGTGACTCCAAGGGGCCCGGGTGACACCGAGGGGCCCGGGTGACACCGAGGGGTCTGGGTGACTCCAAGGGGCCCGGGTGACACCGAGGGGCCCGGGGCGCAGCAGCGGGGCAGAACCTGGCTGCACCTCCGTGGGGAATATCCCTGGGGAATACTGTGTGCCTGTCACCAGGCACCAGCTGGGTGGGTGGGGCTTCTTCCCCTCTCCAGCATCCAAGGCACAGATGGTCAGAACGCCTTGCCTTTAGGAGCCAGTAGCAGGGCTGGGGGCTGGAAACTTAAAGCTCTGTGCCTCAGTTTACTTTTCTGGCCCAGGGTTGTGCTGTGGGCTTGTGAGGCTGTTGATGGACAGGGCTGTGTATTATGCTGTGTGACAGCAGCTGCTTCTGTCCCCTGCCCTTACTGTTCCTTCTTCACCTGCCTCTCCTACTTCATAATTTTTACAAGTGTGCAGTTGCTACTCTCCCATGAATCTGAACCTAGGGATTGCTGGAATGTCTGCCCCCAGCTTCTGCCCCTCTGTGCCCAGTCCTGTTACCCTCTTCTTGTCCTCCTGACTCCACTCTCATTCCAGTGTGCCCCAGTGCAGTGGCTGGGCAGAGCTCGGTGGGTGCAGGTGTTGCCAGTAGCTGCCCCAGAGTTGATCCCAGGGAATGCCATCAGCAGGGATTCTGCTACATTTGGCAGCTGGGGAGGGGGTGTGTGAACCCACCCTTTGTGTGGGTGCAGGGTTCCTCTTCTGGGGGTTTGCTGGCAGGGGTAAGAGGGCACCTCAAGAGGCAGAGGCTCCTAATTTCAAGTCCTTGCTGCTTGCAAGTGTTTTGTTGTCAGTAACGCCTGGTCCCTGTTTTTGTAGCTGGATGCCTGTGTGACGCCGGCTGGACTGGCAGCAACTGCACTGAAGGTAAATGCTGGCTGCTGCTCCACTGCCTCTTCACAGCCAGGGAGAGGGCAGTGGGAACCACTTTCAACAGCTGCCTGCCCGAGGTGGGCAGCAGGGAAGGGAAAGGCCACCCTGTGGGCTGGGCTGCTCTTTTCTGGCAGTGTGTGTTTAGTTGCAGCTGGAGCATCTGCAGCTGGCTTGGCAGGAGACACTCAAGTCTTTGCTCCTTGTTCAGGACACACACTCAGCTTATTGCTGAGCATCCTTCCACAGGGCTGAGCTGTGGCTGTGTGCTGGGATTGCTCAGCTGTGCTGCCAGAGCCCTGGTGACACCTCTGCTTGTCTCCTGCAGCTTGTGCTCCTGGTTCCTACGGGGAGTCCTGCAGCCAGAAGTGCCGGTGCCAGCACGGCAGCTCCTGTGACCCCGTGCACGGAGCCTGTTCCTGCCCTGCCGGCTTCTACGGCACCAGCTGTGAGCACGGTAAGGGTCTCAGCGACCTCTGGGGCTGGGGACAGCATTTTCTGTCACCTCTGAGCCACCTCTTAGGTGCAGTTGTGCTGGGGTAGCTCAGGCCTGAACATCAGCAGCCGGCTCCCAGCTCTTCTGGGCCCGCCTGTCCTACACAAATGGGCTAAAAGGGAGAGGAAGGAGCAGAGAGGAAAGAGGAGTTTGCTTCATCAATGGAAATTGTGGATTCTTGTTTAGTCTTAGCCTCAAAGAACTGCATTCTTTTCTCAGTGTTCCTGAGTGAACACAAAACATCCTCTGCTCCAGGGTGTTGCACCAGGCCCTGCTGCAGTCCAGGCTGCAGGTGATGCAGGTCAGTGCCTGTGGAATGCTCCAGAGGGCTGTTCTGCCATCCCACCCTCACACTACTTGTGCCAGTGCTAAGTGTTCTGCCTGGTAACCACTCCAGGTCCTCCTGTGTCTGAGTGAACGATTTAATTACAGGGGGGTGTGAACTTCCTGGCTGCCTGCTTGTGTCACTGATGCTGTGTTCCAGCCTGGGAACACTCAGCCAATCCCATCCCAGAGATGTTGCCCAGAGAAGCTGTGGCTGCCCCATCCCTGGAAGTGTCCAGTGTCAGGTTGGACAGGTCCTGGAGCAATCTGGGATAGTGGAAGATGCTCCTGCCCATGGCAGGGGGTAGGAGCAAGATGAGCTCTGAAGTCCCTTTTTCAACTCAAATCATTCCATGATTCTGTGATCCATTTTACACAAACTTCCCTCTGAAGCACACCAAAGAGCAGCCTTGAACTCCCAGCATGGAGCTCGCAGGCTGCTGCAGGCTCAGCTGAGCTAAGGGAGCTGCAGCCACAGCCTGGGTGGCCTCAGAGCAGGTGGAGCTTTGGCAATGACCAATCCCTTTGTGATCCCATCCCCAGAGTGTCCCCTGGGCTGGTTTGGGCCGAGCTGCCAGAGCCGCTGTGAGTGTGACCACTCGTGTCCCTGTGACCCCGAGACTGGCAGCTGCAACATCACCCACCACGGGGCACTGCAGGACCACTTACACAGAGGTATGTGACTGCAGGGGGTGGGGTTTGTATAAAAGCTGGAAGAGCAGATTTAGTGCATAATGGTGTTTGCTTAGCCACCAACTCTGCTTTACCTTGCTCTTCTTTAGTGGAATTTTACACCCTGCCCCATTTTATTTCCCTCTTTGTTTTCCAGCTGGACAGTGTTTGGCTTCCCAGAAAAAGGAAAAGAGCAAAGAAAAGTTCTCTCTGTCAGAGTAAGTGTTTGGTGCTCACTGTACACCTCAGAGGCTGTCACAGAGCATGGGGAATGTTCAGTCTGCAGAAAAAGAGGCTCAGGGGGGACCTTGTGGCTCTGCACAACTCCTGACAGGAGGGGACAGCTTGAGGGGTTCGGGCTCTGCTCCCAGGGAACAGGGACAGGAAAAGGGGAAATGGTCTCAAGGTGTGCCAGGGGAGGTTTAGGTTGGATATTGGGGAAATTCCTTCACAGAAGGGTGGTTAGGTAGTGGCACGGGGTGCCCAGGGAGGTGGTGGAGTCCCCATCTCTGGAGGGATTTAAAAGCTGTGTGGATGTGGCAGCTGGGAGCATGGGTTGGTACAGTGCTGGGAGAACTCTGTGATCTTGGAGGGCTTTTCCAACCGAAATGATTCCATGGTTCTGTCCTGCCTGAGAGCAGGCCCACAAGCTTGGGAGCACAGAGAAGGGAGGGCAATCCTCTGCACACCTGGGCACACAAGCCACAGGTGAGCTGCTGGTGATGTGATCTGTGTGTCCCACAGAAGCTCGTGGCTCTCCCTGAGCTCTGCCCTGGCCCTGCTGCTTGTGCTGAGTGCCCTGGGGAACGTGGGGCTGGTGCTGCAGGGGCGGCGGCGGCAGCAGGACCGGGACTATCGCTACTACCCCCTGAGGGACATCAACGGGGACACCCCTCGCAGCCCCACCTCTGCTGCCTGGGACCAGGAGGATATTCAGGAGCCCGAGGACACTCAGGACCCAAACCAAGAGTTCCTTTAGAATCATGGATGGGATGAGGTATTTCACCCTGCATTGCCCCTCAGCACCGACTGGGAGCCTCAAACTGCTGCCTGAGGAACCTCAGCCCAAGAACTGCCCTGTTGAGGCTGTGGTTTCCTTTCCTCTGCTGTCCCAGCACTCAGGACTGCAGCATTAGGGGATGCAGGACACCCCTTGGGTGAGGGAATTCCACAGCTGCAGCAGGAAAGGAGATGGGCTGGTTCCTTCCAAAACTTGAGGGAAACAGCTGAGGGATGCAAGTCACAGGCACCTCTGAAAGATCCCTGCTCACCCGAGCAGTGCTTTTTAAATGCTAGTTAAACTGCCTCTAGTACAAAGCTGGGCTTAAGGGTATTAGTCAGTGTCTGCCCTTCCTTGCTAAGCTCAGATTTTAATCAGAGAAGTGACCAAGTTTGTTCTAAAATGTTGAAGCAGGTGAAGCACCCAGTGCCAGCAGAGCCCTCTTCTTCCAGCCGTGGTGGGGGCTTGGGTGACACGCAGGGCTGTGACAGCCCCCGCAGGGCTGGAGGGTTTTCTGACCAAGCCTCAGGCCAGAGCAGCCCCAGAGCGTGATGGGTGCTGTGTTTTGGGGCAGCTCCTGCACCACAGTGCCAAAAAAAGCCCTCTCAGGTCCCAGGTTCCATTTGTGCATCTCTCCAAGTCCCAGGAGCCAAAGGCTCTGCCCAGCTCCGTGGGCTGAGGGACCCTGGCACAGCCTGGAGCTGCCCCCGTGGGGAAGGGCACAGACAGGGAGAGCCTGGCATGGCTGGCGTGGCACGAACTAGGCTGCCCTACCCCAGCTGGGCACTCCTCAGAGGGACAGGATCTCAAGCACCTCCTCTGGAATCTGGAACACGTCTTGCACAGTTACGTTCAAACAGCGTTTGAGTTTGCTTCCCCGTGAGGGAAGCCCAGCCTTGGATGCTGCAGAGGGGCGAGAGCCTGAGCCCCACACATCTTTATGCACTCACTCCCTTTTTACCTCTCCAAGTAAAGGATGTATAATTTCTGTGCCAGTGTTGGCACCAAATCAGCCTGTAACCAAAAGACACTATTTTTCTATGATTTACAGAAACTTGAATAAAGTCTTTTAGTGCTACCTGCCTGAAACTCCAAATTCCTGATGTGCAGCTGCAGAAGGAGCTGATCCCTTCCCAGTTAACCTCAGCCACCCAGTGGAACCCAGGGGCTGTTTTATTTTTAATAACACCCACACTGTAGAATGTGCTGTTCCAGCTCACTCTGTGCTAGGAAATTAAACAAAAGATGCTGGTTCTGTAGAAAAAAAAAGACCAAACATTTTAGTTAAAAAGAAGGAAAAAGTGAATACGAGCCTTATCCGTGCTTCTGGGGGCAAAGAGTGCAGCACACAGGCTTGAATTTTCACTGCCCTGCAATTTCAACAGTTGAATCAAACAATTCCACGTGTTCTCAGAGATGTTTTATTTCCCACATACCCAAAAGTACAGCTCTACCAGGACCCACAGACACCATCACAGGAGGACATTTGTTATTTCAGTGCCCCGCAGTGGGCTCTGAAGTTAGAGGGTTTTAGCTGAGAAAAATGAGGATTTCAATGTATAAAACCAAAGCCAGCTGCAAAGGAAAGAAAGTAAGTGCTACTAAAAAAATTAATGCCCATTTAACTTAGGTGTAAATGAAATCTTGAAAGTGGGTGTTGGTGCCATTAAAAGCCAGCAAATGTGACTTGACTCCAATGTCACCTTCCAAGAGAGAAATAATCAGATGCAAGGAGCATCACAAAGATGTTGGAGGAATATTAAAGCTAATTGCATGCAGGAATCTTTGACAGCCACTGTCAAGTAAATCTCTAATAGCTGCTCCTTGCATTAATTGCTCACAGTACAAACATCTGGGACATGAAAGCAGTGTGAGCTCGTAAAATGCCTATTGAAATGAGGGATTCCCTGCCTGGAGCAGGGTTGGCCTCAGCCCCAGCAGCTTCCCAGCCCAGTGTGGACAGCTGGGCTCACTACTTCCTACTGGGAATTGTGAGTAGATTGTGGCATTTCAAACTCTTCTGCCGACAAACCAAATTGGGATGACAAACTGTTAGTCACAGTTCCTGCAAGGGAACAGACGGAACCGAAGTGGCTGAGCAGAGGAGCACAGCTGCATCTCAGTCACTCAGGATTCCCCAGCCTGGTCACCGTCGGGAATTCTGTTTCCAGCAGTGAGTTCAGGAGCTGAGGAAGGATGGAGCTGCTGCGGTGCGTCCCTGTGAGAGCCCCCAGAGGCAGCGGTGACAGCTGCGGGGCTGGAGCCACCCCTGGTGCCCCGGGGGCTCAGCCCTCCTCCTCCTTTTCACACCGAGAGCAGCAAAACGTGGCTCAGCACTGTGCCCTCAGCGACAGCCGAGGCCATCCAACATCCATCCTCACACTCTGTGTTTGCCCTTCCCAGCCCCGGGCAGGGCCCAGGGGATGGGGCAGAGCTGGGGAACTCACTGGCAATGGCGCTGTCACATCTGGCTGTATTTAACTGGGACCTCTGGCACAGCCCTTGGCACCCTGCACAGCATCCTGCAGTCCCCCACCACCACAGGAATGGCACCAGCTCTGAGGTAGGTGTTGTGTTTGCATAAAGAATATCTGAAGCAGGGAGAGCCCCAATGGACTGGGAGCCAGTTTTTAATTAGCAGCTCCTTCCCTGCACACAGCCCGAGCTCACCGGCCTCGCTGCTGGGGACGGAGCAGGGAGGGCTTTGCTGCATCACCCAAAATGAGCCCATTTCCTCAGGTTCTGGCTTAGGAAATTTCTGAGGATCCAGAACCCCTCCCAGCCTCAGCTCACTGTGAAGGAAACTCTGAGTTTATTTTCTAAAGCACAATGATGTTGTTTGAAGGAGGAAAAAGTGATGCAGAAGAATTCTGTCTGGTATCTGCAGTTCACAAGGTCAGGTTTAGAAAGCACAGCATCCAGGATGCTGCTCCCTTTTTCCTGCTAATATTCAGGAGAAAAAGGAAAAAAAAAATTTAAATTTGTTTCCAAGTAAATTATCGGGTGGGATAAACCAGGCAGCTTTGCCAAGGAGAGGTCACAAGCTGCTTCACAGACCTGTGCCATGATCTCTGATGGGCAGAGGAGTGGTGCTGCCAAGGGACAATAGGAAAAACTGGGATTGGGATATCCTCAGAGCCAGGAACACTCTGTGGAACCAGCCCTTGACCTCACCCTTCAGAGATCTGCTAGGGGCCAAGTTCCAGGTGCTTCACTGACAAAAGTCAAACTTCTGGTGGGCAAAAACCAGCATATCCCACGTTTCAAAATAAAATTACAAAAAAAACCACAAACAAACAAAAAAAAAAAACCAAAACAAAAAAATAGGGCAAAGAAAGAGATTCTTACTCAGAGCAAACCCAGAAACCCAGGGAACAGGAATGTTGTCACTGTAGGATGTGAGCAACCTCCTAAGAAGGGAAGGTAAAATCCTGAAACAGCACAGGGAGACAGGGCTGGATTTGCTCCTGGGGCTTTGGGAGTCTGAAACCGTTTCTAGAATAAGATTTTATTCTGGGTCAAGGATTTTCCATGAGGGATACATGCATGGACTTTGCTTCCAGAATTCCTGACTTTCCAGAGGAAAGGTACAAATTACATTTACATTTGTCCCTCTTTATCAGACTCCAGTTATGCTGAAATGCCAGAGACAGAAGTTTCACTTGTCTGGGAGAAATATTAAAGTCTATGGAACAACTGAGAATTGGAAATCAGAACTTCCCTGAGCTCTACATAATCAAGTTACCTGTTCACAGGGAGAGATGCAAGGTGCAGAGTGATTCCCTTGGCTCCAATCCTTAAAAAAACCCACCAAACAACTCAAAACCGTATCAAGTTCTTTGTCTCCCATTGTCCCAAATATTTTGGCTCTTTTCTCCTTTGGCAGAGCCTGGTGCTTCAAATCCAGTGATTAAAAACAAGGGTGGGAACGAACAACTTCACAGATTCTTGAATAAAAACTTGGTGAGTATTTGACCCCTGCTCTCGTTGTTTTCACCTGGACAAGAACACGGATGGATAACTTTGCTCCCCAACCTGACTAGAGGAACAATCAGAGATTAGGGACAAATGTGGCATTTTGCTGGGTAGGAAGACAGTGCATCTTCATGACAACTCCTGAACTCAATGTTTCTTAATCCTAAAAAACAGTCTAAAAAAGCACTGGACTCTCACCTTTCCTTGCAAGGAAGATGCCACAAGCCCTTACCCCACTGCAGCCCTTTTGCAAGAACATCCAGTGATTATAAAGATCAGGACCCAAGCAGAAAGATTACTTGGGATTGAAAACAATCAGTTATTCCTTTCTAAAACAAAGTTCATCTCATTAAAAAAAGGTGACTGTATTTAATAAATAGTCATTTCTGACATAATAAGTTAAAAATTAATTTAAAATAAGCTAGTATAGAATAAATAGGCTTCAGTAAGTGCTTACATACATACATGCCTCTCTGAATGGTTTCAAGTGAGCTCATGTTTAAAAGAAGCAAGTTCTGTAATACTGCCAGAAAATCTTGTGCCTTCAGGAAATCAAATATTGCTTTTCTTAGCCCTTTAGGACTGGATTCAGTTCCCATCCACTAGGGAATGGGACAGATCTACCCATTATTGCTGTAAACCTGAGTAAAAAGAAACAATAGTTTGAAAGATGCCACTCACTGCAGGCAGAGTAAATGCCTGGAATTTCTAAAAAAAAAATATTTTTACTTTGTTTCTCAGCAGGGTTTAAAAAATGCAACACATTTCCCAGAGCATCCTGCCAGACCAGAAGAGGTTTTTGGTTTGGCCTGGGAGTGATTTCTGAACTATCCTACCTGTACCCAGGTGTTGGCAGTTCCTTCCAAGGCCCTGCCCCTGGAATGCCCAATTGACTGTCCAGTGTGGAACCAGTAGCCCGTGGGCACCCAGGACATTCCCTTCGTTTTGCCACCCAGGAATTATCTAAAGGTCCAACAGGTAAGGCAACATCAGCCTCCTCTGGGGAAAGAACTGATGGGAAGAGCCCTTTGGAGTGGAGTGGATCCCTGCAAACTCCCAGGCACCCAAAACCCACAGGTGCTGAAGGAGGCTACTGAGAAGCATGCAGCTGACCCAAAACTCCTAAAACTGCCCTTGGAATTTCAGTTTTTGTGGTTGAAGCAGCTCCCAGAGGCATCTCTGTGTCCAAATGGCTGCGGCTGCCCCACGGCTCAGCCCTGGAGCTCTTTGGTTTGGGGCTGGAGCAGCCCCGGGTGCCCCTGCTGCTGCAGCCTTGGCTCTGCTATCTGGAGAGGTGGGAGCTGCTCTGGGACTGGCTGGAAGATGTGGTGACTCCACTCAGCTGGGAAAAGCCACTGTTGCAAGATTCCAGGCTCGACATGGATCCCCTGGGACAGGACAGAACAGATGTGCTGTTAGGAAGACTGCAATTTAGGGATTCCTCCCACAGATCAGCTCCCCCTCTCTAACACTTGCACAAAGTGCTTTTTGGCCCACTATTTCCCACTTGCTCTCTAAGAATCTCTGTGTCATGATGAAAAATTAATCAGTCAGAGACATTTTTTCCCATTTACAGCTATTCCTTGTCTCTGACTATTGTTCTGGGGAAAGGGACACAGCTGGAGCCTCTGGGAGCTGTCCCTGAGGAGAAAGGAAAGCTCCAGAGCACCCCAAATGCTTGTGAACCCAAGGACTCCAGACTGCTGAACACCAGAGTCCCAACTCAGCATCTCCAGCTCCTCCTGCCAAAAGCAGCCTGGGCTCAGGAAGAACATGACTGGAGTGAGGGATTTCTGCTACTCTGACCCCACAGGACCTGGCCAGGTCACGCCTCAAGCAACCACCTTCAAGTCTGTTCTGCCCAATGCCTCCTCCAGCTCTAGGGAGAAGACAAGGACCTGCACAAGCTCAGATTAACAGGAGATGGGGAGGGGGCCAGGCACACCCTGCCAAGGCTGGCTGTTCACCTGTGTTCAGAAGTGCTCATCCTTCTCGAATGCCAAACAAAGTCATCTGGGAAATAGCCCAGCTGATATTTAAATTACTCCAAAAGCAGCTTCTCAAAATATTCCCAACTAAGATAAAAACCCTCTTGAGTTAAAAATCTCCTGCTCTTCAGGCAGCTACAAGCAAGACCCAAAGCACAAATTTCACTGGTGGACACAGATTAAAGGGAACTTTTAAATACCTACAGCATCAGAGGAGACAGGTTGCAAAAATGCCACCAATTTTGTGTCCATCCCCTCCTCAGTGAAATACACCCCCTGTGAGGGTCTCTGATATCCAAGTGTTTAACTCACACTCAGTGCAACTTGTAGTAAACCTCTTGTAAATGCCCCACCTGAAGTCCTTGGAGGCCAGCACCTCGTAGTAGTAGATGAGCTTGCACTTGTGGCTGGAGCCCTGCAGGGAGGCCAGGACATCGTCCACGCGGGGGAGGCTGGAGCTGGAGCAGGGCAGGGGCCCGTGCATCCTCCACTGCAGGATGTAAAAGCCAGGCCAGCGTGTGACATGGGACCCCTGCAGGGAGGGAGGACACCAGGTGACCACGGGTGTCTGGGGGAATGGCTGAATGACCCAGCACAGGTGTCATTCACCTGTCTCACCTCCCTGAGACACAGTCCTGTAGTACCAGTAGGGGAAAAAAAATAAGCTTATTTAGCTTAGTTTCCATAAGAATTTTAGCTTGGAGTCTTTTTCCAATGACTCACTCTAAATAAGAATTTCCCACTTTCACAGGGTATCCAGAAAATGATCACAGAATGGTTTGGGTGGGAAGGGACCTTAAAGCCCGTCCCATTCCAACACCTTCCACTGTCCCAGGCTGCTCCAAGCTCTGTCCAGCCTGGCCTTGGGCACTGCCAGGGATCCAGGGGCAGCCACAGCTGCTCTGGGCACCCTGTGCCAGGGCCTCCCCACCCTCCCAGGGAACAATTCCTAATTCCCAATATCCCATCCATCCCTGCCCTCTGGCAGTGGGAGCCATTCCCTGTGTCCTGTCCCTCCATCCCTTGTCCCCAGTCCCTCTCCAGCTCTCCTGGAGCCCCTTTAGACCCTGGCAGGGCTCTGAGCTCTCCCTGGAGCTTCTCCTCTCCAGGTGAGCACCCCCAGCTCTGCCAGCCTGGCCCAGAGCAGAGGGGCTCCAGCCCTTGGGGATCTCCCTGGGCTCCCCTGGACTCTCTCCAGCAGCTCCAGGTCCTGCTGCTGTTGGCCCCAGGGCTGAGGCTGGGGTCTGCAGATGGGATCTCACCTGAGTGGGGCAGAGGGGCAGAATCCCTCCCCTGCTGCTGCTGGGAATGACCACAGCTCCCCTTTCTAGCAGCTCCTGATTTCCCACACCATTAATTCCCTCTCTACCACCTGATTAGTCTGGAGCTCTCAGGACTCTGAAGCCATGGCAGGACCAAACCCCTCTGACCTGGATGCTCTCTCCTTCCCTGCAGACCAGAGGAGATTCCACCCGGCTGTAATCCACCCCCAGCACCCAGCTCTTGTCAATGAGCTGCACATTGTCCCCTGCACCAGAGGGACTTGGTGACGTGGCTTCTTTGTGGCTTGGCTCAGGAGCTCGTTTGGAGTGGAAGAGGCTGAACACCACATCTCCCTTCAGGATGTCGAAGTCCCAGGTGATGACAGATTCCCCTTCCAGGATCTCCACAAGTATCTAAGAAAGGAACAGAACAAGTCCCTTACAGGGTCAGGTGCTCAAATGGCAGCAGTGTGTTTGCCCACCCACTCTGGGGCAAACAGCCTTGGCTCCACAATCCTCCAACTGGCTGATGGTCTTGATTCCTGAGGGGAATACACACCATTTCCCACTCCCAGCCCTACCACAGTACACCCACTCAGGTGTTTTTACCTTTTCTCCCCATATCAGAGTTGCTTGTACATGAGTTACTTGTTCTAGGAAAACCTCAGTGGAACTGAGGCACAAAGAGCCAAATCAGTGACTCCCCATCAGAGAGCCCAGAAGACTGATTTGACACTGATTTGCTCCTTTTTGGGACATCCTGTTTCCTGGTGACTCATCAAGCACACGTCTTTTATCACCCCCACTACTGTCCCAGCTACACTGCTGGGAATGGGAGCTGAATTATCAGAAGGGAAACTGTGTGCCCTTTATTTCTCCCAAGAGGAGGAGGAGAGGGAGGAGGAGGAGACTGGACCTTACAGAAGATCAGGCCATAGCAGAGGTAAGAGACACTGCTGCTCAAAGTGCTGCTCTTCACTCCCACACTTGCAGCTGTTCCCTTGCAGGAACAGCAGCTGCTGCCGAGCCCTCTGCTGCTGCCTGTGCTGGGAGCCCTTGGCTGCTCCAGTCAGCCCCAGCAGAGGGACACGTGTCACTGTGCCATCCCAGCACCTCAAACCGTGCTCTGTACCTCGTGTGGGGCTCCTTTGAGGACACTTGCAGAGTGGTAGATGGTTTCTGTCCACAGCCGGATGTGATCCGAGTTCTCTGGCTCGTCCTCGGTCTGGTACAGGGACTTGGGGACGAGTCCTCCTTCTGAGACAGTGCACTGCAATGGCCAGACAGACAAACAGGAGGCTCAGGATGTTCCAGCAGTGAACCAGGAACTCTTGCTGGCTGTCAGACACGGGCTGACCCCTCAGCTGAGCCAGAACTGCACAGTGGCTCTGAGCTCACTGGAACTGCCGAGGTTTACGTGAGCTCCCTGTAGAGAGCTGCCCTCTGACCCTGCCCCAGCACTGCATGGGGCAGCCCTCTGGGCCCAAATGAACTGCCCTGTGCCCACAGCAGGAGCATGCTGGCCAGCACAGAGGCCTAACCCCTTCCAAAAGGCAGTGGGAGGCCAGGGTGGTGAGGAAGAGGGAATCAGTTCCAGATTGCTCCTGTACACGAGGAAGGAAAACCCACCATGCAGTCTCCTCCCAGGAAGTCTGGGATCACATCCTTGTCCACATAGTCCACCAGCCCTCCAGAGCCCTGGTAGTTATTGCCACTGTAGATGAGGAACTTCTGCCGTGTGTTCTCATTGATAAAGGGACTGACCTGGAATACAAAAGGGCACACAGGACATGGCTTGTCACTGAGGGCAGCTGGGGATGCTGTCTGAGCCATCTCATGATGATGCTTTGGGCTCTACCCTGGAACATCCCAGCAGTGTGCAGAGCTTCACAGCTCTGAGGCACTTCCCAAAGAGAGGGTAACAAACTGAAAATGTTCTCTCTCTGTATCACCACTTCACAACACTTTCTGCTTCATGTAAAGGAAGTTTGCAGTCACTGCCTCACCTACAAACCTCACAAGAAATGTAACAACCACGTTCTCACACTGCCAGAGCAGTCAGCAGGCATCAGGTCATCAGAACTAGATTTATTATTTACTACTTATCACTACTACTTATTACCCTTCAATGTCCTACAGCACAAGGTTAAAAGGTGTCTGTCTTTTCCAATCTATATGAAAGCCCACCAAGTTTGGGTGGAATGGGGAATTCCAATCCAGGTTTCTCATCCTGTCCTGGTGGATGGCAGTCACCAGAACCCAGTGAGCTACAGGCACCCCATGACCTGGTTCTGTTGTGGCTCTTCAGGAGCTCAGCATAAATTTCCTGGAGATTCTCCCTCCCTGCCTCTGCTGATGTAGCTATCTGTGAACCTGCACAAGTGCCAGTGATCCTGCAGAGCCCAGGTTTCACCCACCAGGGTCCAGAGCACAGGGAACACCCGTGGTGCTCTCACGATCAGGAGCCTCCCCAGGGTCTCAGGGTAGTTGTCCTCCACCACCTCAATGATCCTGAGCAGGGCCTTCACCCCAGGCCGCCAGAGATGCCTCATATTGAGCCCTTCCAAATCCACCAGGCACGTCCAGGATCTAAAATAAACAGGCAGAAAAAGGCCTGTCAGAACTCCATAGAGTGTGGTGGCTGCTGTGTTTAGGATCCACAGTAACCCCACAGCTTGTTGAGGATCTGGGGAAGCCAACAAGGGACACAAGCAGTTCCAATAAAAGCACATCTCCACTTGGGCAGCAGACACCTGAATCCAGGTGAGCTCCAGGTAACACAGACACCCAGCCCCAAGGGCAGGAACAGCTGTCACTCTGGAAGAAGGTGAAGGTATGCAGGCCTATTGCTAAAAATAATGTAAAAATGCATTTTAATTGAAGGTGGAATCTGGTAGACAGGCTCCTGTATTAAAAAAACCCAAAATTTGAAAGATGTGGATTAAAATCACCAAGACAGAAAGACTGAATTAATTTGAGATGGGATATGAAAATTATGTAAGGAAGGACCAATACTTGCTTTCCAATTAAACTGCAGGATTTGTCTGAATTTATGTCCAACAAATAAATTTATATATATCTGTGGTCCCCACCACAGCCCATAAGACACATTGCTGTCTGCACTGTAACCCTAAGGACACCACCCCAAACCACAGCAGCATCCTTCACCATGGCACTGAGAGTCTGCAAGGACTCAGGAAAACCAATTATAAACCAATTTATACTGACGTGATGGGGCGGCCGAAGATGTTGGTGTTTTCCTCACATCTCTTCTGTCCTTCCTCATTAATCGACAGAACCTGGAGTCAAAGACAGCACAGACAGGGATTAGCCTGAGAATGGCTGAGTAACCAGGATGGCCCAGAGATATTATTTTAAAAAATACAGAAAGAAGAGGGCAGGGATGGATGGGATATTGGGAAGGAATTGTTCCTTGGCAAGGTGGGCAGGCCCTGGCACAGGGTGACCAGAGCAGCTGTGGCTGCCCCTGGATCCCTGGAGGTGTCCAAGGCCAGGTTGGACGGGGCTTGGAGCAGCCTGGGATGGTGGGAGTTGTCCCTGCCCGAGACAAGGGGTGGGGTGAGTTGAGCTTTAAGGTCCCTTCCCACTCAAACCATTCCAGGATTCCTGATGCACCACGACAAGACTTCCCAGCACCCTGAGGGGAGCAGGTGACACACAAAGGCACAGCTCACATGTCGCAGCAGGGATTCCTCTCCCAGGGCCTTCACCAAACCCTTGGTGTCCATCTGGCCAAGGCGGAGGATGTAGAGCGGCCGCCCATCTTCAAAACAAAGGGGTTAGAGAGGGCAGCACTTTAGTCTCCCAGGCTATCAATCCCATACCTTTTTTAAAAGCCACATTAAATTTTCGAAAAGTATAAAAATCACTGCCAAAAGCAACCTGTTCAGAGAAATTGCTTTGCACTGACTGATCTGTGCAGAGGTAATACAATTAGAGGGAAGCAGGGTGGCACTCGCAGGCAGTGAACTGCTTTGTTAACTTTAAAAACGTCAATACAGCATTCCTCAACATCCCAGGCCACGGGTGAGGTGCCAGGACCAGCTCCTCACCTTTGTCCTGGTAGTGCCACCCGCCAGTGTAGTACTCCTGCAGCAGGGCTGGGGGTCTCCAGGACTGCAGGATGAAATCCACCTGGTACTGCTTGCGCCAGGCCAGCGACTGGCACAGCATCTCCCGCGCTTTGTCGATGTTGAAGTCACGGGCACGCAGGAACCGCAGGATGTGCTCATCCTTGGGGATCTGCCAGGAGAGAAAGGCTCAGGATCAGCACTGGAATGTTCCATTTGGCCTGCAGAGGAGGCTGCAGTTGACACTATTTTTTAATCTCTTAAAACAAAGACAGCAAACATTAAACTTCCGCCTCCCTCTCTCCGTAGCTAACCCAGCTGGAAGCAGCAGAGGGTGCCAGGAGCACAAAAGCAGGACCAGCTCACTGACTGTGGGAAGCCCTTCCCCAGTGCAGTTCCCAGGAGTCCCAGCAAACCCTGGGCTGGTTGATGTTTCCCTTGGCTGGTTATCCACAAGGACCTCCAAAATACCATATGAAAGTCAGGAAGCTGCAAGTTCACCTGCCCAGGGCAAATCAGCCCAAGATGGCAAGAGGTAACAAACAGCCACAGGTAACACTGACCACACCAGGCACTGGAGGGGAACCACAACTGTGCAGTCTGAATGATGCCACCAGTACCAATTCCAGCTCTCATGCAGGCCCTGCTGCTGGTGTTTGAACAGGAAAGCTGCTGAGTGCTTGCTTCCAAAGACTTCCCTGCCCTATTACACCACAATAACTTTTGATGCAAATAAACCTAAACTACAACACACCCTCTCCCAATCACCCACCCCAGCACTAGCACTAATCCTAACATCACAGGCACAGAAGCTTTCCAAAGCAAGTCTGCAGAATGACTTAGTCCAGCCTCCTTCCAGACCTGCCATGTTCTCTTTAGCTGGAGAATCAAAGAAAGCTTGGCAGGAGTGCCAAGCAGCAGGAATTAACAACAAACCTGATGGATTCCACAGAAGTGCCAAATCTGCCTAAGAGCCTGTCAGCTGCAAATCCAACTGGATTAAAGCTGCATGTGCTGCTGGATTCCCAGTCCCTCATTCCAACTTCTCCAAAAGTGCTTGGCCTCATTCTCTACAAGTTTGCATAAAATATTCCAGCTCTGTGGAGCAGGGATCATTCTTTCCAGAGTATCCATATTGTGCTAGCACAACCCAAGCACTCCCAGCCCTGCTGGGACACAAACCCCCATGTTCAGGAGTCAAAGCTCCTTTGTTTGTCCACTGCCATGCTCAGGGAAACAGAAAGCTGGGTAGAAAGCAAGGCTGGCAGCTGTGTCAGGAGGGAGCAATCTTGGATTCACAAGCAAGAGAGGTAACAATTGACTCACCTAAAGAAGGGGCAGAGTTCAGGCAGCCTAAACCAGTCTGAAAGCAGCTTAGGAGTGGGGGGAGATTAACACTGGTTCTAACACTGCATCTCTGTGTCCTGGAAAGGAGAGGGCAGCCTTCCCAAAGATGATCTCAGGAGTACTTAGAGAAATTCAGTATGACAGCAAGTTTAAAGCCAGCAGAGTGTTCATCAGATAATTCAGGTTTGTGTTCCTGCTGCTCAGAGGCAGCTGTCACTCATCAGACCCAGCCCAGACACCCACAACAGCTCCTGGATCTCTGCAGGAGAGGGGATGGCTGGTGGAAGGTTTGATGCTTTTCCTGTTTCAAACCTCCCCTGTGCACAGCTCCATGCAGAAGTCAAATTCAGCACTTCTGTTTGGACCAAAGGCAGGAAGCTCCAAGATTTATTTCACAGCAGAATTAGTCTTTTATCCTTGTCCAACCAAAGCAGTAACTCCCACATGCAAGAAAACGAAGGTTTAGTTTCAGCCTGCTTTTGTATTCCCTGGTAAAATGCTGCACTCTCCTGCATGGTGCAAAGCCTTGAACAGAGCTTTAAGTTGCTGCAAATTTAACACCGTTTACAGTTCCTTCAACTCTTCAGATTTTTTAAGCAACAATATATCTGATTGTAAAGGTAATGTCTGCTTTGGAAGGAATAAGGAAGGGATGGTGAAATAGGACAGAGGACAAAAATAAGAAGGGCCATTTTGCAAGAAACAGGAGATCTATTTTTTGATAATTTCTGACAGAGGAATAAGGCCATCTATGCTCTGAATTAAAAGAACAGATTGTCACAGCAAGGTAAGAGCCTCTCCAGGGACAATCCCAGCCTTGCAGGATAAGCTCCTGATTTTAGTCTGCTCTGTCAGGGAATCAGGAGAGGCAGCTGAGCAGTCAGGGGGTTCAATTTGAAGTTTCAGTAGCCAGCACCTCCCTACCCGTGTGCCCACATCCTCCTGGGGACAAGGCCCAGCAAGGCCACCCAAAGTCCTGAGGCAGCTCCACTGTCCCCTGAGCCTAGGACTCAGCTGCTCCCAGCACAGCACAGGGGACAAGGGCTGCCACTCCCTGCCCAGCTCCAAGCACCCAAGGGGCAGCTGTTCCATATTCTGTTTATGTGCTCTCACTTTCTCCTTCTCCAGCTTGATTCCCCAGCCTGTGACATGGAGGGGGGAAACCAACCTGTGGGTTGATGCTTTTCAACCTAAACAAAGGTTTAGGTGGTGCCTGTTCCAGCTGAAAGCAGGATCCTTGCAGGTCACACCAGGGACAAGGCCTCCCTCTCTTTGGGATGTCCTCCCATCCAGGAGCCACTAGGTGAGATATCTCCTACCCCAACGGAGCCCACACCACTTCACTGTTCAGGTCTCCAGGAAAACCTTCCTGTCCTCTTCTCAGAGCACAGTCACACCTGGGGACTGAACCCTGCCTGTCCTGTGCCTCTCATCTGACTGGAGGCTGGATCACAGGCAGACAGAGATCAAAAGCAGTTTCCAGCAGAGCCCCTTTTCTTGGTGAAGCTGTTCCTGCTCACACAGCTCACTCACCACCCCTGGCTGGCTGGGAGCCCAGCCCCAGCTCCTTCCTCAGGGTCAGAGCATCACAGTGACAACAGCAGCTGCCAGGGAGGTATCACAGCCCTTCAAGGGGCCCTTTGCTACATCAGGTGTGTGCATATATGCAATATTTTATATATATTACATATATTCCTGTAGTCTCTACCTGCCCCCAGCAGCCCCACTCTTCTGGTCCAAGTTATCCAGCCTGCTGTTGATGCCACTGTACACCGATGGCCTTGGCCAGCTCTGGCAGATGTTTGGGGTGGGAATTTATCAGCTCCTACAGTTCAACAGCACTGTTGGTGTCTGGAGCTTATCAGCTGCTGGGAGCCTCCCA
This sequence comes from Lonchura striata, assembly GCF_050655825.1. Classification (NCBI taxonomy): domain Eukaryota; kingdom Metazoa; phylum Chordata; class Aves; order Passeriformes; family Estrildidae; genus Lonchura; species Lonchura striata. The sequence continues at coordinate 15,393,083 of NC_140716.1, read as the reverse complement.
CACTGCCCCAACACCAACTGTTCTCTTCAGACTGAGGTTTGCTGGGAGCTGTTTCTCCATCCACATTCCTGGGTACCAACAAATCTCACTTGGCTGCTCACACACAAGGGAACTTCATTTCAACAGCAGCAGAACAATACCACTAAATCTTTGTTACATTTTATTTCTACAGAGGTGATTCACAGTCACTTTTCCAAGAAACAGCATTCTAAATCATGTTCAGACTCAGATGAGACATGCTCAGCTCTGAGACATACAGCATAGCATGCAGGACTGGCAAAGCTCCTTGTAAGCAGCAGTGTCTTTTGGAAAGGCCAGGTAAAGAAAAAAGAATGAAAATCTTCCCAAACCTAGGAATGCAGAGCGTCTCACCTAACCCATCCTGACTGAGCTGATGCCTCCTAAGCCAGGAAGCTTTTACTGTTGAAACTTCATCCAGCTCTTCTCTGCTTCCAAGTAAGATCACTTGCTCCTCTTGCTAAGTACTCTTTATCTGCTCAGCCCACCCAACTACTCTCTCTGGTGCTATGCTTGGTCCTTCTTTCCTTCCCTCCTAATCCCCCTCCATCAGGAAATCTGGAGTTAAACCCCTTTTGAGGCATTCAAGCTGCTCTAGACTCTTTCTTTTCCCAGCCACATATCAGTTGCCCTGCTGGTCTGAGAGAGATTTTCCTTTACCCAAAAGGAGCCCAGGTAGCTTCTGGACATTCCAGCAAGCAGAGACACACCTGTCCTTCACTGCCTGTGCCACTTCTCAGGGAAAAAATCAGAGAACTGTGGAATTTCCTTGAGCAGGAAGAGACTCAAGGATCATCCAGTCCAACCCCAGACCCTGCACAGACCCCCAACAATCGCACCCTATGCCTGAGCATTGTCCTAGAGCTCTGGCAGCCTTGGGGCTGTGCCCATTCCCTGGGGAGCCTGGGCAGTGCCCAGCACCCTCTGGGGGAAGAACCTTTCCTGGTCTCCAACCTAAACCTGCCCTGGCACAGCTCCAGCCATTCCTGTCCCTGTCACAAAGCAGAGATTGCAGCTGCCCCTCGGGAGGAGCTGCAGCCCCAGTGAGCTCTGTGCTCCATCTCCTCTCCTCCAGTTGAACAGACCAAGTGCCCTCAGCCTCTCCTCCTATGGCTTCCCTCTGAGACCCTTCCCCACCCTCATGTTCCTCCTTGGGACACTTTCTGACAGCTTTAGATCCTTCTGATATCCTGATATCTGAGAATATCTGATATTCTGATAATCCTGGTGCCCAGGATTAGAGGTGAGGTCACTCTGGCACAGAGCAGAGCAGGACAGTGCCTGCAGGGCACGGTGACCCTTTGGGCTGCCAGGGCTGACTCATGCTCAGCTCAGCATCCACCAGGACCCCCAGGTCCCTTCCTGTGGTGTCACACTCCAGCCTCTCATTGCCCAGTGTGTTTGTGCATCCAGGGTTCCCCATCCCAGCTGGGGTTCCCCCCGGATGCCCCTCAGTGCCTGCCCTACCCACCTTTCCCTTGTGAGTCTCCTGGAGCCACTGGCGCAGGCGGATCAGGCAGCTCTCCTGCAGCGGGGTGAGCTGGCCCAGGTAGCGCTCGATGTAATCCGCGTCCAGTTTGTCGGCTGCAGGGAGAAACAACAACTCAGAGCACACTGGCACAGCCAGCAGGGAGGGCAGCAGGTGTTTCTACACATTGGGTTCCCTATGATTTACATGGGATTTGCTCAGAAGCCCCATCCCAGCAGTCTGAGGGAGGAAGGGAGGCAGGGATGGAAGGACACTATTCTGGTGACTGGGGCATGAGGCCCCAGGCAGCACATGCTGTATCACAGCTGGATCATTCCCCCTGTCTCTGATATTCCATTCAGCCCTGAACTGCTCCAGGAGGAGCTTTAAAAGATCTATCATGAGCTCTGGCACTCAGCTCACCAACGACTCCAAAACTTGGGCACTTCCATCTCCACGTGCCCTAAATCTCATGCACAACTGCAGTGACAAGTAGCTTGCTGGAAAACCAAGCCATTATTCTACCCAGGGACACCAGAGACTAAGGGAGAACAACAGCACATTTCTGACAGCCAGGGAAGATTTGGCAGGAGGAAAAGTCCTGTGCACACCAAGCAGCTCAGTGCTCCTCCAGCTCAGACACAAAGGACAAGGGGTTGGTGACTGCCAGCACTGAGGGACAGAAGGATGTGCCAGCACTGAGGGACAATGGGAAGTGTCACCCAGGGCTGGCAGCTGCCAGCCAGCACAACAGGGTAGCTGGGAGGAGCAGCCCAGGCAGCAGCTGGGGTGGAAGACACAGGGAGCAAGGCTGGGGACAGAGCTGCTTTGTCAGGCACACAGGTCTCAGTAGATGCCATCACCTACAGAAGGAGGCCTGGACATCCACAGGATAAGCAGGATAACAAAGAAATTGCATTTGGAAGTGCAACATCCCATGGAACCTCCAGAGCTAGCAAGGTGAGGAGCAGGCCCAGGGAAGTTAATCCTGTCCTGAACAGGAATATGGGCAGAAAAACAAGAGCTCTTCTTCCCCTTCTGCTAGCTGGGACCTGCCACTCTGAGGCCAACATTAATCTCAAACATTTCTCCTAATCAGCTTCTCAGTGGATTCCATATTTTTCCAGAAAAGCCCACAGAGAATGTCAGGTGAGAGCAGAACTACTGATATTTCCAAATTCCAGGCTTTTTGCCTAGTTACACTCAGCAAAACAAGTGCTGCCTTTCCATCTCAGGAATGACAACAACTGTTTCCATTACAACAGCTCTGGATTCAAAGGTCCCTCCTATTTCTTTTCTCCAGAGAAGTATTTTATTTAGTCTAGAAAATATCATCAGACCAACACACGGAAAGATAAAGTCTGTTTCGGGCATTTTTTGGGAAAAATGCATTAGGAGACATTCCTCAAGTTTGTCTTGGTCTGATACAGGGCCAAAAACCTCTAAACCTGTCCCCAGGAATATTAATTTTGGAACAGATAAAATATTTAATTCCAGCATATGAAGACCTTAAAGGGCTGATCAAACTTAATTTTTTTTTTTCTAAGCTCCAAAACATACTGCCTGCATAGCTTTTTTGTTTTAGGGGAAAAAAAAAAATAGTTCAATTGCTTATTTTTCTTGAAAAAAGAAAATAGCTTTCCCTCCTCCTCCTCCCCCACACTCCAGATGAAAAACCTGATGCCAAGAGAAATTGAAATAAGCTCCGTGGTCAGTGCTGCGGTGCCTACCGTCAGGGCTGGCAGGCTCTGGGGGCGGGCAGGGGCTGGCAGCCGGCTCCCTGCTGCTGCCAGCAGCCCCGGGATCCGGCGGGGTGGCACCGGGGGCCCGCCCCGCCGCCGGGGCTCGCTCTTCCTTCGCCGCGGGAGGGCTCCAGCGCGGGATGAACGTGATCCCTTGGGAGATCAGCTCCTTCAGGTAGTGCTCAATCACCTCCTTGCCCTGAAGGGGAAAACTCTCGTTAGGAGAAAGCTTCCCCCAGAGCCAGCAAGGCACTGGAGTTTCCTCGGGACGGATGATGAATGCTGCTGAGGATAAACAGAGGGGAAATTTCTCCTTCCATCCCCCATGATCCTGTCAAAAAACCTCCAGTATCAAAGCCCCCTGTAAATGATGAATTACACTAATGGCCAGGCAAATCCCAGTTATGGATGCAGCTGCCTTTCTAACACTTTTACCCCATCCTCCTGCTCCCAAACCCAATTAGCTGCCCTGTTCCTCTACAGCCCCAAGCCACTGACTCAAGCCCAAGCTCTGGAGACAGAGGGGGTGATTTTCACCCAGAGCTTTCCCTTCCTGCACAAGGAGAGTGCTCTCAGTGTCCAGCAGCCCTGCACTCACAGCACCCAGTGCTGTGCTCCTCTGGCACAGCCTGCTCCATCCCTGCACAGCCACATTCCAGCCAGCTCTGTTCTGTTCTGTGCTCTTTGCACACTGGCTTTGCCTTCCTTTGCCCAGCTGAGGGAGTTCAGAGCCGTAAGCAAGAGCACAAAATTACACTGGGTCTGTTTACAGAAAGGCAAATAGAGGGCCTGGGATGTTCAGGCAGCCAGGGAAGCCCACCTTACCCGTTTGATGTTGGAGGTGTACTGCTTCATGGCAATTTTTTCCACGGTGCTTTCAAAGCCAAAAAAGGATTTGATGTCGAGAGAGGCTGACTGCTCAAAGCAGGTCCACTCCTCGTTCTCAGGGTGAACCTGCAGCCAGGGGAACACACAGGACGGATGGTGGCAGATGGCTCATGGCCCTGGCACCACACTGGCTGTTCAACCTCCACAGCTACAGAGAGGAGGCACTGCCAGACCTGGAGTGACCAGCCAGGTTCATTCCTGCTGTGAGAACCCTTTGTGAACTGGACATCCAGACTTTTGTTAACCCAACATTCTTCACATGCACAAGGAAATCAAGATTTAAACCCATCCCTGCCCCAGCAGACCTGAACTTTAGTAGTAAAAGCTGCACAAAAATAGCAGTGGAACTGCCCACTTTAAGCCACCATGTCAAGGTCTCCTTATGGAAAGACAGGGATGGCCTTGTGGAACATGCAATTAAAACTCCTACATCTGCAAAGAAGAAAAATGCAAACCAGGTTTCTTTTTTAGTTTTGGATGGGAGAGTTGGCCTTCTCCCCAGAACACTGGGGACACGGCAGAGCAGGGAATTTCCCCACTCTTCAGCTCAACACACACCTTTCCCCTATTTCTCCTCTGTTGCTCTATATATGGTAGAATCCTTCCCTCTTTTAAACTTAACCCTTTCCTGAGAAGGCTCTGCCTTCTCTCTGCAGGTGCTGCTGTTCACAAACTGACACGAAAGAAAAACAACTCCAGCCCCCACACAAAGATACCATAAAAGACAAATTCCCTGGAGAGATATTAAGTAACTGCAGGAGCAGGATCATATTTCTCCAAGTTGCCTCAGAGAACACTGCAGAAAAGGAAAGATGAGAATAAACCTGCTTCCGGTGCACTCTGGCAGGGAAAAGGGAACTGGTAAAAATAGAGCAGGGAACCATCTTGAGGATGCAGCCAGCAGCTCCCACCCTGTTCCCCTCAAAGCCCAGATGCTGACGTTTCCTTCCTAAGGACACAGCCAAAATCAGCGAGTGTAACAATCTCATAGTTGACCTAGGAGTATTTCAGACCTGTCAGTGCCTTTGATGATGATGGAAGTTAAATTTACAGCATTTTTTTGGATGTTTTAAGCAGTTTTTAGGAAGCCTCATGCAGCCATCAAGGGACCTCTGGCCCAGGAACACCCTCACCATCCAAAATGTTCCCAGCTTTTCCACTCCTCCTCTTGCCTGAAGCTCCTCACAGCCTCCTTACTCCCAAGAAGCTGAGCTGCTGTCCAGCTGCCAAAAGGGCAGGCAAGTAACAGGAGCTGGACATCTGTGTAAGGAACAGCAAGCAGGATCTGACTGCCTCCAGAAACAGCTGAGCTATTTCATGGTGACTGGGCCCTCAGAGCACCATTACAGTGAAACAGCACAGAAACAGCCACAGAGAGAGGCAACCCAGGCCACAAATAAGGCTCAAGTCCTTTCTCCAAATCTTTAGAGCATGAAAATAATGACAAACAAGGTGCTAAAACTTTCACTTATTTGTGGGCAAAATAAATGGGCAGACTTCACTCAGACCCTTATAATAATGAATAGTAAGGGTTTAATTCTAGATTTCCAGATTTATTGACATGCCTAAACTCTAGATGTTTTTGTTAGCCTGAATTTCAATCAAAAAGAAACTGAGGGAACACCAGCAGTTCTGTTATCCACTTTCATTCCAAGCAGGGAATCAATAAGAATCAACAAACAATCAATCTGAAGATGTTTCTCAAGCCTTATGAAATCACAGAATGGTTTGGATGGACACACAGAATCACACAGAATCACTAGGTTGGAAGAGACCTTTAAGATCATTGAGACTTTAAAGCTGTTCTTGTTCCACCCCCTGCCATGGGCAGGGACACCTTCCACTGTCCCAGGTTGCTCCAAGTCCTGTCCAACCTGACCTTGGACATTTTCAGGGATCCAGGGTCAGCCACAGCTGCTCTGGGCACCCTGTGCCAGGGCCTCCCCACCCTCACAAGGAAGAATTCCTTCCCAATGTCCTATTTGTATGTGGGAAGCCATTCCTCCTGGTCTTGTCTTTCCAGGCCCTTCATCCATAGCAACTGAACAATCCCACACCCAGGACCCACCAGCCTTTCCAGCCCCAGTCTCTAATCCCAGCCCAGCGTTGCAGGGTTGCTCAAACCCATTCAGGCACCTTCCCCCTGTGTGAGTGCACAGTTCCCCCCTCCCAGCACAGCCAGCCCCAGCAGGGCTCTCACTGAGTAGCTGCAGGTCTCCCTGACCACCACCCGGTTGGCAAAGGTCTCGTTGTGGGCTTCGATGCGGAGCGTTCTCTCTCTCCAGTTCACTGTGTTCTTCTGGATGAAGAAGACATACTCTACCCCTGCAATCTGAAGAGGAGGGGGAAACACAGACAGACAGGAGCATTAGGAGCCTTTGTCTATCTGAGCCAGCAAAGAGAATGCAGGCTTCTCTGCTCCCAAGGTTCCACCTGCCTTCTTCAGCAGCCTGGGAGCATCCACATTCAGCTTGCAGCTTCGCTCAATGACATGGATGGCTCCGTCCTCACTCTTGGATTCGTGCAGGATTTCACTCCCCAGGAAGACTGGGATCTCTGGGCATGTAGGAAAGCGTTTCTCATAGGCCTAGAAGAGAAAATAAAGTAAACTTCAGCATCTGGGTAAATCAATTTTAACTCTTTCTGAATTAATTCATTTCCTTACAGTGCAAGTCCAACAAAACCTGAGGCCCCTGAACCCTGGAGTTGGCCCCAGTTTTCTCAGAGATGAAGTTCAAGCAGAGTAGGAAAAAGCAGGGACAGCACCATATCAGTCACCAGCCAAGCATGTCCTAACATAACTTTTCCTTCACACGTGAAGTAGAAACAGAATTCTGTTGCTGAAGAATACTAAGAAGGGAATCATCACTTCAACAACAGGAAGCTCCTAACTAGAAAAAGCAAACAGAGCTCTGCTGATTTCTGCTGGCTAAAGACTTGAATATTATAATTTCTGGGTCAATACTGTCTCTATGAAGCCTTAAAATGTGATGTGCCAAACAGTCCTTGTTGCCCTAAACTATCAAAAATAAGACCACCAATTATTGGCTACTCACTTTGCCTCAATTTATCCATTTCTAAAACAACTCTGTCCTGGCTCTGAAATCTTCCCTGTTCTATTAGGACATCCCTCTGAAAAGCCCTTTCTGCAAAGCTTCTTTAGCAGCTCTAGCAGAAATCCAGTCTTCCCTGGCACTTGTAGTGAAGCTCACTTGCATGAACAGTACCTACTGCTCCTTCCCTAACTTCATCTCTTACTATATTCTAAGATGTTTGCAGGATGGAATGTTTTCCTTGGATTTCTGAAAGACCTCTTGCATGTTGTGCTGCTGTTGCAAATATGTGCTCGCTGCACAAGCTGCCCAGAATTCCAGTGCAGCTGTTCCAGGAAGAGAACCTGTGCTCTCCTTCCACTGGACTCTCAGAGCTCAGATTTCCATCGTAAGATGTTCCTGCCGTCGTTCCAAGGCAATTCCTCTAGGAACTGCTGTCATCTTCCCATCTTCCAGAAGACACCACCATTTTATAAAGCACAGAAAAATAAAAATGTTAATGAGTTCTCTGCCCCAAAAGCAAACATCGATGTGCTGATGCTGGAGCTGGGCTGTGCTGTCAGCTCCCCGTTAGCACAGCCATGCAAAGCCTGGATGCCCCTGCACAGATTCACGTCCCTGCTCCCAAAATAGCCCAGGCACTTAAGGACACATTCCATATCTCCTGCTCCCGGACCTCTGGATGGGAAAGGACTATTTCAGATTATCGTGTTGCTCCAGTATCAGGAGGGAAGTGCAGGCAGCTGCCAGCTGGAGTCCTGGCCAGAACAGAGCACGCAGGTTTGAAACCCTGCTCTCCCAGTCCCTCAGCAATATCCTGCTTGCTTTGCCACACTTCTCAGAGAACCTTTCTCATGTCCTTCGACCTGTGCTTTTCACTCCTCATCACAGGAATAACAAAACCAGTTTAGATAAATGCAAAATTCCCATGGTAAGTGACTGTTTCCAACGCAGAGCCACCTGGCTCCAGCCAAGAGAAGCACACTCACTGCTTTAAGCAGATTAATTTTTTAGGATGTAAGTTCACGGATCTGTGTCAGGCATTGCCACAGGACACTCCAGGCCCTCCTCTCCTGGTGCCCTCTGCTCCAGGACCACCTGGCAGGAGGGCTGCACACCTCAGTCCCTGCTCTCCTCTCTGCACTTGCCAGCCCATTCATCTGCTCAGGCAGAGTCAACACTTCCTATTTGTGCTTCCACCTGCCCTCTCCCAACCCTCCAGACTCCAAACCACCACCCAGGGCTATCCTCAGGCCAAAACCTTCACCTTGCTGGTCTCTTCTGTTCCAGCACACACAAAACGTATCTCTTCAGGCCACCCATTCTAAGTTACTGGAGTCCTGAGTGGTTGGGCAGTGCATGCTGAGAACACCTTCAGAGGCCTCTGGGATACCAGAATATTTAGCAACTGGTTTTGAGCAGTTTGTCCCATGTCACTCCATACACATGCCCTTAACACACTTGCAAAGAAGTGTCACTGAAAGCCCTTCCCTGAGAGAAGCTGCCCCAATTAACTCCACAGCAAGGGTGGACAGCTTGCTAGGACAATGGGAAAGGATCTTAAACTAAAAGAGGACACACTTAAATCAGATGTTAGGAAGAAATTCTTCCCTGTGAGGGTGTTGAGGGCGTGGCACAGGGTGCTCAGAGAAGCTGTGGCTGCACCTGGATCCCTGGAAATGTCCAAGGAAATGTCAGGCTGGACAGGGCTTGGAGCAACTTGGGACAGCAAAATGTGCCCCTGCCCATTGCAAGGGGATGGGACTGGATGAGCTTTTAGGATCTCTTCCCACCCAAATTATTCTGTGATTCTGCTTCTTCAGGGGTGCAGCTGTGCCAGGAACATTTGAGGGAGTTTCCAGACAAACAAGAGCTGTTCTAGTGGGACCAGGACCCTCCAAAAGGCCTCACTTGATCAGCTTCACCTGTAAATGCCCCCTCACCATGGAGAGACCACAAGAGCCAGTCTGAAGCCACCACTGAATCCAGGTGCCTGTAGCTCCCATCTGAAGGTAAACCACTGGATCTCAACTCCCAGCTGCTTCTTTGTCCATCAAGTATAGACTTGATCCAGCTGGAAACAGTCTCCCTAATAAACTGTCATTAGATCCAGCAAAACTAAAACCAGGACTAAGAGAGCAGCCACTTTTTCAGTCAGCTAAACAACATCTGGAGCAGGAAGAGAGGCCAGGGCAGAGGCACATGGCAGTGCACAGCCTGGTGATATAACTGTAACACCAGCCCAAACTCATTGCCTAAATAGGGGGAACACTGCCATATTTGACAAAGAATCCATATCCACATCGATATTAAGTCCTTTGCTAATCTTCTTTGCACAACAGCTCTAAAAATACAGCAGGGAAGATGCCTGAGATCACATGAAGGACAGCTGAAGCCCCACGCTGCAGACACAGCAAAGCTGTTCCCACAGCACCCAGACCTTCCATCCCTGCAGACTGAGCTGAGCAGGAGAGGACCCAGCAGAATCCTCTTGCCAAAATCATCCTCTCTATGCAACAGCCCATTGCTGCAACAGGGAAACTGAGGGAGGTTATAAAGACAGAGAAATACTTAATTCTTTTCAAGCTATCACAAGGCTGTTATGTCTCCTCCTCTGGGATTCTGCAGAGTCCAAGGTGGACAACAGAACATCCCAGAGAAATTAAAGGCACAGAGTATTTAGTGTTGTTTTAATGCTTTGGCTGCCTGCACTTGCTCTTTCAGCCCCTTCCTGCAGGAACTCTGCACTGAGCAAGATACAGGAACTAGGATTTGTCTCTCCCTTCTGTACTTCTCCTTTCCCAGAAGGAACAACAGCAGTGTTGTGCTAGCAGTGTTGTGTGTTAAACTGTGGGTCTGCACTTCAAACTGACACTGGGATGACTAAAGTATCCAACAGAATCAGATATATATCAAATATATATATATAATAAAATTAATGGTGCCATGAAGCCACTCCCTCCCTTCCTGTAAACCCCACTGGGATTAACACCTCATACCAAAACCAACCATTCCACAAGGGGTGCTGGCTCAGGCCCACCAGTGTCCTCCCCTAAATCAAGCTGGTTTTTCCCAGATTTCTGGCCAAAGAATTGTTGCAAAAATCAGTGCTTTTATTGTAGTAGACTGTGACCAACAGTTCAAAGAGTCATTTAAATCTCTGCAATCCTGAAACTGAAATTACACATTAAATTTCATGAGAGGGCTGAGTGAAGACAGAGGAACCCAGAACCTGTTTGAACTCGTCAAGATCTTTTGCTTAGAGCTATAACCAATTGTTTTTGGGTGCATCTAAAAGTAAAAAAAAAAAAAACAAACAAACAAAAAACCAAACAGACAAAAAAAAAAAAGCATTTAGATACAGTTCATTGGAATGAAAAAATTCAAGAAAGAAGAAATTAAATAAAAACCCAACAAGTGAAACGATTTCTAGCTGAAAAGTTAAAACATGCAGGAAGGTCAAAGATCTCAAAGGTTCAATAGTGTCAGATTTTCCTTTCACACTGAAGAGAGCCCAAACTAGGATAAGGATATTTCCAACTGGTTACAGTGACCTCTGCATCCCAACAAAGACCCCTTAATGCCATTGAAGCTGACAAATTATTAATTACAAGGAGCAATCATTAACAGTGATATGGCTGACTGTGAAACCACCAGAGTGCTCTGACCAAGCTTTTGCCCTGTGATCTCTTGGGAAATACATCCAAGTGTATTTACCAGAGTTACCTGCTCTGGTAAATATCCATCCCAAATGGATTATGGACCAACACCGAAAAGTGAAAATCAGCTTGTGAGAAGAGAGCTTGAGAACAATGCAAGAAGCCATGCTTGGAAGTGTTCTGAACTGTACAAATTCTCAGTAACCAGTACAAACCCCACATCTGTGAGAAGACTGTACTCCAAAGGTCAGCTAGAAAGATGCCAAACAAGAACAAATTATACAAAACCACAAGTGTCAAACCCCTGAAGTGACATTCTAAAGCCTCACAGCCACAGAGAAAAGAGGAAATTGCCCTCCTTTACACTCCCCCTACTGCACCCGCTCAGCCCCTTCCCCTGCAGAGGAGGGGCCTCTGCAAGCCCTGCACATTCCCAGCCCCAGCGTGTCAGACATTCTGACAGTGCCAGAGTGCTGCCCTCCACTTTAGGAGCTGTCACTGCTGCTCCCACAGGAGCCACAGGACATGGCCAGCAGGCAGGATCTTTCTAACAGCTACTCCTGTTTCTCCTTGGCAGGGTTTTCTAGGAAGTGACCTTGAAATCAATTTACACCACAGAGACCTCAGGAATGCACAACAACAGGGACCTGTAACCACTGAATTACTGCAGGAAACAAAACGCCTCAGCAGCCAAACCCCCTGCACACTTCGAGGCAGCTCCCTCCAGCCTGCTGGGTCCTGAGTGGTTTATTCCAGAGGCAGCTTCTGTGAGATGGGATCTCCAAGAATACAAAAGCTGTGTGTGTGTGGGGAGGGGGGGGAACTGCATTGTGTGGAGCACAAAGAAACTTAATTGTGATGCACGTGATGTAGACAGAATTTATAGCCAATATTACATGAACATGTGACAAGGAGAAGACTTCATCCTTGGGCTAAAATACTTCAAATTTTCATGATCAGATAATGTTTAAAACTGTATTAATTAATGAGATTCCTCGAGGTCATGTTACAGCCATGTACAGGTTGCCAGGAAAAAGGAACCCCTGTGTTCAGAAGAAGGGAAGTGAGGAGGAGATACAATACCAGGTTTTGAGCTGAAGATGCCCAGATCATCATCCCTTTGAAAAGAGATGATGAGAAGCAAGATGAAGACACTTCATCACTTTTAAGTAGGAAGTGGATGCATTTGGAGCATCCACTTTTGAGCAGCTCAATGATATATAAATATTCCTCTACAGATTCAGGCCTTCTAGGAAAAAGGAATTTCATCCTGCAGTTCCTCCCACTGCTTGGTCTCAGTGCTGAAGGGAACCACAGAGTCTGCACACACCAGACACAATAATCCACGTGCTTTGAACAGATTAGATACCAGCTTCCCACTAGCCACAAAGTAAGATAAAATATACAAGGAACATTGTGGGAGGAACAAAATGCATATTTAGGGTGCAGAATGGCACTGATTCAGGGAAAAGAGAATTCCATTTCAAGGAGGTGCAGAGTATGCACAACAAAAGTGTTTGGGGCCCAAGGGAAAAAAAAAGAAATATTTCTGTTGGCCAGAGGAAAAAGATTTGCCAATGAGAAGTGCATGGGACAACAGCACCCAGGCTACAAACATTGACCCAGTGTTATCTCTGCCTGGACTACAGCCAATAATTTGCCTCATTCCTTCAGATTTTGGTGAAAGAAACAATTCAGGGAGCAGCAGCATTTATTGCAATACAGGCACAACTGAGGGCCACAGCAAACCCCCTAAACCCAGGCCCTGCACTGCAGCTGCACAAAGCCCTCCCAGGAAGCCACCAACGTGCCTGACCTCCTGTCTGAGAAGGAACAATATCCCATTCAAGCTGTCCTGCTGCAGCCTTCTCTCTCCTCTGCTGGGAGAAGGAACTCTAAGTGGAGCAGTTGGGGTCACCAACAGCACAAGGCTTTGGCTTTTACAAAAAACTGTGGAAGTGCCACCTTATCCAGGAACCACTGCTTGTCACAGCCCAGTGTGGAGAAAGAGAAACCAAAATGGGAAGGCAAGGAAGCAGAGATCTGGTGTGACTAACTAACCTGAAAGAGCAAAACACAGCAGTCAAGTGTCACATCACACATTCACTGCTTGATGATTCACCCCAAAATCAAACAGGATGGCTCACAAACTAATGGCTACTTGGAAGGACACTCTGTCATTGCCAGAAGCTGCTGTGAGAATTTATACAAACTGGCCATGATTCAGGGTCAGACTTGGGAAGGTCACTGTGCTTAGCAATCAAAACAAGCCCATACTGGTTGAGATGTAAGGATTAATTATGATTCCAAATTTTAACACTTCTTTTAGTCCCTACTAAAGAGTTTATAATCCATCTTCTGCACCTACACATTCAGTAGAGAAGGTTCTTTTGGTCACTACTGGAAGCAGAGCTGGAGGTGTCTCCTTGTGCTGTGCCTCTGAACTGGAGCTCCCTTCAGAGCTCAGCCATCCCTGCACCAACCAGATTAAGCTTGAGACACCCATTCTTCAAAGAAAATAACCTCCATGCTGCAGCTGGAGAAGGTGAGTAAACCTGTACAGATCCTTGGAATTAGTGTAAACCCTCTCCAGTCCACACATGGTGCCAGCACCATCCTGCCCAGCAAATGGAGTCTGAGCAGTGGCAAAGCTCTCACAGACCTCTATCATCCCCACAAAACACACTGAGGATATGTGCAGATGTTGCCAACAGTTCTTCCATCAGTGCCTCCCAGAAAGCAGCTCTTCCATCATCCAGCAGCTATGACAAACAGCACTCACCAAACACTTTCTGCTCACTTGAGGGGAAACATCCCTCACCACGGTCCCAGGAGAAATGTCAGCTCTTTCCCAGCTATAGCTACTCTCAACCTGCTTCATGCCAAGGGAAGAGGTGGCAGGGCCTGGGGCTGAGCCCCCGTGCAGAGCCAGCCCAGCTGACACACAGAGCATCACTCCCAGGCTCCTGGTGCCAAATGCTGCTCAGCAGGAAGATGAGGGGATATTTTTAGTGTATCTTGACAGCAGAGTTTCAAGCCTTCAAGTCACACTGAAGCATCATGTCTTGAGTCAACACTAGATTATCTCTAAGTGCATAAAATGTTAACCCAGTAGCTTCTGGCAGTCACAGCAAACTCATCTTCCAAACATGGCAAAAAGTAGGGAAGAGGGAAGCTGCCTTCTTTAAAATACCTGGCACAGCCCATGGCTGCAGGCAGACCATGCACATCCAAGGAGGAATTGTCAAGTTTTATATACCCAACAACCCATACATCAATAAAAATCTGTAACATATATCTATAACAATCAATAACAAACAAAGCAGATCCTGCTTTGCAGGGATTTCTTAACTTCTTAACTGCTTAGGTTATTATCAAGACATTTCATGTCACATGTGGCATGGGTTGACCACCAAAGAACACCTGTTTTGAAGCATTTTTCCCCCTTACACACTGATTCTCTCTCCATCTCCAGGGCCCTGCCACCCAGCAATACCATTTCAGGCAGTACCTAAAAGCTGTGCCATTACCTGCATCACAGCAGCTGCAAAGTTGCTCCCAAGCACTGGACACACTGCAAGGCTCTTCCCTGTGCCACCTGCAGCCACCCACAGTGAGGGCAGCAGGATCCTCTCCCCTGGCAATCCTGCAGCTACTGCACTGAGAGCTCCACTCCAACCGCCCTGGCTGCTCCACACAGCCCTCTGCGCCTTCACTGCTGCTCCTGAGGATTCCAGCTGCCAGGAACTGCACTGTTCCCTGCAGCAAGTCTTCTTCTGGCTCCAGAGCTCACACTTGAAAGCAGAGGCTACGAGCCAGCATCAAATATTTTAGTTAAGATACTACTTTTCTTTACTTAAAACCAGGCTGTGACAATACCATAATAGTGACAATTAACCTGGAGCCCCAGACAGGGCTGTTCCAGCCTGTAACTACAACTTGGCATCCAGGAACCTCCCAAAGTGTCCTCTGTGGTGCATCAGTGCCATGGCACTGTAGGTGACCTGACAAACAATCTGCAGCACTTAGGAAGCAAGACAGCAGCAGCCTTTGAGGCCTGGCTGGGCTGTGAACACACACATTGAACTGTCACTCTGAACAAACCCACAGAGCTGATGTGGCCCCTGCTAGACATCAGCCTGCTTGTGCATTGTACAGCTCTCACAGCACTTAACTGTTCCAAGCACACCCTGAGCTGTTTGGGTGTTAAGTAGCAAAAGGGGCTCAGAGGTTCTGTTGCAGGAGCATCACTTCATCAGCCAGTGAAAAATCAAACCCTTTAAGACACCACAGCATTAGGGAGGAGAGCACACTCAGCACACCAGGATTTAAGCTGTCTTTTTATACATTCAAACTGCTAAAGGCAATAGGAAGAAGTCATTAAATAAAGCTACTTAAAATCTAAAAACTTTAACACAATGCATGTTGTTGAAAAGGAAAATAAGTTTGAAAAAGTGTATGGAAAGCAGTTCTGGCTGTCAGGACCTGACCTTCAGCATTCAGAGTTTCTTCTCCTCCAGCTAAGCCTGACAGCCAAAACAACAAGGAGCTGTTTTCAATTAGGTTGCATCTACAAAACTACTAACACTCGTGACACAAAACAATGTTAGGATGGTTGTGGAATGAGTGATGCATTTGGATTTCAGTTGCCCTGGATGGTGACTCCTCAGTGTAACCCTGGGCCAGATCCTCAGCTGTTGGAAAGGGGCAAAAGCTTTGCCAGTGAGCAAACAGTGCAGAGAAGGCTGAGGGACAGCAGTGAGGACCTCTGCCAAATCCAGTGAGAATCATTGAACTGCTCCTGAGAGTCAGGCACAAGAGAAAGACATCTCACACTGGGACCATGGATGTTTGCTTTTCATGGGTATGACCCTGTGTACAGCATGAGAGAGTAGAGATGATGGAGAAGGAATATTTCTGCTACTTGCTATATGAGAAATAAGTTCTGACTTTAAATAAACTTGCAGCATTTGTAGCCTGAATTAAACTTGTCACTCAGCTTGTTAGAACCTCTGACACTCAAACTATACTGAGCTGAAAGAGAACATCCATTGTTAACTTCCTACTTCGTCTTACCTGTGAAATAGAAAACTGCAGATCAACTAAATGTAAAGAACATTGGAGAGCTACAAATCTGGAGATGGACTTCGGATGAGGGCATAGAGCAATAGAACAAAGGGGAATGATTTCACCCTGCCACAGGTCAGTTAGATGGGATGTTGGAGTGAAATTGTTCCCTGTGAGGGTGGTGAGGCCCTGGCACAGGGTGCCCAGAGCAGCTGTGGCTGCCCCTGGATCCCTGGCAGTGCCCAAGGCCGGGCTGGACAGGGCTTGGAGCACCCTGGGATAGTGGAAGGTGTCCCTGCCCATGGCAGGGGGTGGGATGGGTTTTAAGGTCTCTTCAACCCAAACTGTTCTGTGATTCAAAGAACACTGAATCACCACTAAAAACAGAAGAGTCAGGGAGCTGCTTGGAAGTGCAGGCCAGAAGCTCAGACATTGCAGCTTTCACGTGCAGAGCCAGGCAGGGGGCTCCTGAGCTGCCACAGGTCTGTTGGAGACTCTGAGTGATGCTGGAGATGCGAAACACCCCCACACCAAACAGGCACCCCAGAGGAGCCACCCCCACCCAAATTCTCGCTGCAGGAGCAGAATTGCCCTGGCCTGATGAGCAGCACTCAGCCAGCACAGAGGCACACACCAAGGCTCCCCATATGTGTGTGTCCAAGAGCTTGGGCTCCCAGCTGCACAGATATGTGTCAGCACATGCCGTGGGCAGCACCAAGAAATGAGGTCAAGCAGAAAGCAGCACTGACTCACATCAGGCACATGTGGGCTCCACGGCGGTTTTGTCTCAAGCACAAAATACAACTGCACAGGCAATGGGAGCTGATGCTCCTGCAAACCTTCCAATGCCTGATCTTTGTTCTTTTTTCCCAAAATCATGACTTATTTTTATATAGTAGTGCAGAAAGATCCCTGTCTTGCAGCAGAAACCATAAACTGCTCTTAGCAGTGAGAGCTGAACATGAAGTGCACAGCGGCAAGAGGAGCAAATAATTGACAAATGCTGTCAGAGATTTCTCATCTGCTCCACTAATGCAGCAACTGAAATTATCCATCACATACAGAAGACCCTGTAAGGTTTCTAGGGGGTTATTCCCAACCTGTAGTTTTAGAGACTTAACCCTATAAATCCCCTAAAGTGTGTGAAAATGGTCAATGTCAACTGTGAGTGTGAAGGGCTGAGGCACTACTAAAAATAACAGGAACACAACTCCCTACCACATTCAAAGCTGAAACCCTCCAGCCACAGCTATCTCATCTAACCTAATAATTCATTGCAAATAACATTAAATATGTAATATGTCTCCCTCTTGGCCCTTTCCTGCATGTTGGACTTGCTCACCCAAACCAAATTCTCCTCCCCAGTACATCACAGAAGGCTCACATTTGCATCACTCATATGTGGCAGAGGTACCTCTCCTTCTGGATTTTTTATTCATTATAACATTAAAAAAAAAATCCCTTTTAGCTTTCCAACTACAACAGAAAGGAAATGAAAAGTTTATACTTGGGAATTTTCTTGGCTGTAAGATAAAATTAGAAGTCATGCAATGTCAAATCTACTGATCTAATTGAAGGGAAGACAAGATGAAGCCCAGAGAGGCATGGACAATCCATTGGAGGAACAGCTCCATTTAAAAGAGGACGCAGACGAGAAAGATAAAATAGAAAGGAAAAACAAGACAAGATAACAAAGCCTAACAGAAGTCAAGGTTCTTTTCAAGTATAAGGTATAAAGGTGTCAGGCACTGAATATGTGTTTGAAGAGCATAATACTTTTGATCCATTAATATGAATCCAAGTTAAGAACAAAGCAGGTGGAAGTGACTACAGTGACCTCGGACAGGTGCAGAAAAAACACCCTTTGCTTAAATCTGTTTTAGAAAGAAGGACAAGAAAAAAGAAAAAATTCAGAACTCCCAAATGGCAAGAAAAGACTTGTTAAGCTGACTCCTTTTTACTTCCTCAAATGCATAGGACTGGCAAAGAGAGCAAGAAGGGGAATGTTTTTTCAAAGACTTGGAATACACATCAAATCTCCTGCCCGCAAATGCTCCAACCCAACCTGCAGGAGCATTAGGAAACAGCAGCGTGTAAATCCAGAGACAATTACCCTGACACATGGTAACAAAGGTATCAGCAGGAAAAGCCCCAGCTCATCCCTGGAGCACAGCTTCAGGCACACACATGGCCTCTGCACAAGTCCAAGGAGAAGAACTCCTGTTCCTGAGGGTGGGCTCCACAAAGGGCCCACCTGTGGACCTGTGTGAGCCAGCCCAGAAACAAGGAATTGCCACATTTGCCTGTGACAGCCCTATTTCTCAAACTCTCCTACATGAGCAAAGCACACCCACTATTTTCTAGGGTCCAAACATTGGAGGTTCTGAGGGAAAAATACTTTTCCCAACTTGCTTCCTGTATTCTGTTCAGGCTGTGTTGTGAGTGATGAGCCTCCCCAGTGAGGAATTAAGCACAAGTGTATCAGGCTGAAGGGTGCCCAGAGATCTGTAAAACATGGGGGTGTCTTTGGGTCACCCCTGCTTTCCTACCACAGCCTGAGACCTCGGCACTCCAAAGGCTCCCACACAGCATTTGAGGGGAAAAGATGAAAGCAGCTGAATCTCAGTGCTGAGGAAGCTGCTGTCAGATTTATGGTGAAGGAGATTAACAGCAATGACACGTGCTGAGGAGCAAAACAGCTTCACCGTACACCCACTCTTCCCTGCAAAACTTCCAGCAACTGACAGCTGGTACCTGACAGCTCTGCGAGATCCGCGCTGCCTCCACACAAACAGGAGCCTCTGTCTGAACGTGGCAGCAGTGGCAGCCAACTCTGCATCCAGCTCAGCCTGCACGGACCACCACAAGACTGAAATGCTGCTTTACAGCAGTAGATCTTGCTGAGAACACAGGATTTTTACGGGGAGGGGTGAGCTAAGGGGTCTATATTCAGCTCTCCACAGCACAGTCTGCAGGGTGACCCTGGAAAAGGAACTTGCTCATGAGAAAGAGGACTAACAACTTTGCTAAGATTTGCTGAATAACTAAAGAATGACATTTACAACCCCAGCCCTCAATTCTCTGGGAATTTTAAACTCTGTTATGCTGAAGAACTGAAAGCAAATAAAATTAAACCACTTCAAAATTAAGCCTACCAGCCTCTGGCCTTTAGGCATGTGCTAACAAGCTTATAAAGGATTTGTCTCAAGGCAGCCCTCCTCAATTGGCAGCCAATCGACTGAGGAGCATCTGGTGGTAGCTTTATCCTGCTAATAGAGACAACAGGAATGTGGAGAGGTGTGCATAGAACAAAGGCTCCCAGGATCTTCATCACAGGTACCGGTGTCTTATTCTCACACAGGATGCACTGAGAGAGAAAAGACCACAGCCAGGAAGGCTTCACTGCCACAGTCATCAGCCCCAGACTGGTCAGGGCAATTCTGTGGCACGTTCTGTGGTTTAGCTGTGAACAGACATGGCAAATCTGGCTAAGACTGCGGAAAATAGGGGTAGATTTGGGAGGGAACTCAACTGTCAGCAAAAGCAGTGTTCATGTGGATGATCAGAAAGCAAAGTGAACAGCAACCACTCATTCTCAGCTGCTGCTACCTTTGGGGTCCCCTATTCACAATGAGGAACAAACTGATGCCCCCAGTTTTAACTGTTAAAATAAAAGCTTGGAGGCTGTTTTGGATAAAAAAATCTTAAGGCATTTTTCAGAAATCTTGAAGAGGTCACATTGTCAAGAGGAACTCAAAAGAGGCTCTCCCTTCCATTCATGGGAATCACATCAGCTGTCTGCCACAGCTGCAGCTTTCCATCTTCTTTCTGGGTTCCCATAAACTAAAGGAACTGGGAACAGGTAATGGAGGAAGCAGCAGGCTAAAAGTGGCAAACACCAAGCCTGGGATCCCTTCAGCTGACTGAAATGCCCAGCAGATTACAAAACAAAACCTTGCAAGATTCCATAAGCCATCTCCTCTAACAACACCCAATGCTACCCTTGAAATGCAGCAGCAAACCTTTGAGAAAGGTATTTAACTCACATCTAATTGTGACAAAGTCCAGAATATTGCAAAGAAACTCTGCCTAAAGCAACTCCCACAGTCAACACCAACCTTCTGCATTCCCAGTGAATGAACTTCAATGATAGCCCTCAAGCCCCTTGTGGAAATCACAAGATTTTGAGAGGTCTCCTGACAGTTCAATCACAGAGTGGATGGGGAAGAACAATACAGAAGACTTTTTCCAAAGATTTCCAGCCTTTAACCAAATAAAAAAGCTCAGTATTTTCCAGAATCCAGTTGTTGATACATCCATATCCACATGTTGATTGGGATCACATCTGGACAAATTTTGAACTGAGTGGCATTTGGTGATATAGCAAAGAATGTGTCTGGCTGCAAACTGACCCTGCCTAACAACGTCAGTTTTTTTCCTTCCATGTCCAAGAATAATTACATAAGGTTGGATTTTCTTGTTTGTTTGGGTTTTTTTTCCCCTTCTAACAACTAAGCTGCCATTCTTAATGCTGAGATACTGATTCTTGTTTTTCTTGGGAAATTGGAGGAGGGGAACTGAGGCTCTGTTCCTGCAGTAGGACTGTCACAGACATCCACCCAAACCCACAGCCCCCACCTCCCCTGGCCCTCAGCAGCTGGAGCAGGGAAAGTGCTGAGTGTTACTCACTGCCATGACGAGCTCAAAAGGGTATTTGTAGACTCGAACTGGGGACTGGTATTTCTGCACCATTTTTACCACACACCTGTAATAGAGAGAAATTGGAACATTTTAGATCCCCCACGCCAAGCAGCGAATACATTCTAGGTGATTTTTACAGACCTTACTAGAAGTTGTAGCTCTTTCTTACAAACAGAGAGGAGATTTATTAAGTAGAATATCTTGCCTAGTAAATAGCAGAGACAGAAGCAAATCTCTGTAGTCCCAGTCCAGAGGCTTGCCCAGTATCCTGTGCTGCTTGCCAGCACTGCTGCAATAAATTCAACTTGGACCTCCAACAAAACTCACAATAATTAAAGCACAGCACAGAGATGTAAAGCCAGAATGAACTGTACTCTGGAGAAGGAGCTTGTCTTAGGAGCCTTACAGAGCCTACAGAGCAATTCTTCCCTCTATCCCCCTTCCCTACATTATATCTGTAATAATTAGGACAAAATCTTTCTCATTGAAAGCTCTCACAGATTTCCACGCCTCCATGTTTTAAATGCTTTTGTGCACAAAGTAGGATTCAGTTGTTTTAGCTCACTGAAAGGAAGGAAAAGGAAGCAGCATGCTGAAAGAACATGCTTGATGCTAAGCTGGCAATCACATCCCACTGCCTGGATGCCCACTGTTCCAGCTGAACTGAGGCAAGAACTGCAGGGAACAGGAACAATCCTGTCCTCAGCATTTCCCTTCTCCCAGCCACCTCTCACTGTCCTCATCGGGATTCCTCCCTCAGACTCTCCTGCCCAGGTTTTAACTCTCAAACATGCATCAGTAACCAGCATCTCAAGGGAAGTACACAAATCATTATAAAAAGCATTATTAGGCTGCTTTCTGCAATTCCTTCAGGAATTCCTTTGTACTGCTCCTGCCAATACCATCCACGAACATCAGGACACAAAAGGCTGGATGGCTGGTTGGAGGCACTGTGCTCATTCCACCCCACTCAAATTCCACCGCTGAGCAGACACAGCCCTCGGCAACATGACGCAGTGTAGCGCTGAACTCAACAGTCAGAGCACTCACACAACTTAGCCCTGACATTTTCAGCCCAAAACCGGAGGTGAAACATGAATAGGCAATAGATCCTCCCTCAAAAATTGCTGCAAAATGCCATCACACTGTAAAATCTATGCAAGGGTGAGGGAGAAAGGACTTGAAAAGTTTGAATACCTGATAATGAGGGATTTTTGGAGAAATAGGGCCCAGTGATCAGACAATTCCTCTGCAGGGGGTCACATTACCAAGCAGCTAAGGTCAGGGCTCGCTGGATCTCTCAGTCCCATTGGTGCTAAAAGCCAGTCAATGGAGAGAGAACCCCCCAGCAGAGCATCCAGCCCAGAATGCAGCGGGAGGAGCAGCACAAGCACATCTCAGGAAGCCCAGGCTGCTATCAGGTATCAGACACCCGAGCCAAGAGGCACAGGACAGGGCACCTTGGAACACGACCTGTAACACGATTAGGCTGGGCAGGGACCTTCCCAGTGAGCACAGATAGAGCGGGAGAAGCCTCATCGAGCACTTTTAGCTGGGCTCTTGCTTATTCTGACCTCACCTCCTACACCAGGAATTCCTGCATCTCTGCAGGAGAAGGGCAGAAACCTTCACAGCAGGAAGGCTGACAAACCAGTCTAGAATCACCCACAAAGGCACCATAAACAGAGGCACCAGCCACAGAACAGTGGGATGGCACAAGCTGTAGCTCAGCAGCCTTAATTGTGCTGCCTGGATAGACCCACTGCTCTGGCAGCTGCTGGACTCGACTGTCACAGGTTTATTGCCTCTGTGCTCCTCCAACTGAGGGAAGGCTGGAGAAAAGAGCCAGTGACCATTATACCCACAGGAAGCTGTAAAAAAATGACAGCTGATAACTCACACCTGCCCTAGAAATCTTTCATACCTTAGGAGAGTACAGTGACAGCAGACCTTCTATGCCCTCTCCTCCAAACAGAGCTGTGAGATGGTCATTGTGCTTCTCAAAGCAACAGGGACTCCTGTTGTAAGTCCTGGGAAAAAAGGGAAAAAAAACATCAGAAAAGGCAGTGAAAGTGGCTATTTGGCACACCTGGCTTTAGATGATGATTAGCATTGATAAGGACAGAGTCCCAGGTGTTACCATTGGGCATCTGGGCCATATTGTAAGATGTGCATCTTCCCAGGGCTTTAGCACCAAAGATTTAGTTTTAAATTCATCTTGTGTTCCACCCAAATTATAAACAGGTATGTTCAACCACCAGAAAGAAACCACCCAATCAGAGAGTATGTCTGCTCCTCAAACATCATTCCAGCTCTACAGTGGCCCAGGCTCCCTGCTCAACTTCCTATTTGCATCTGGCTAAAAAAACATATTAGGGAAGACAACTCAGGTGAAGAGCAGTGACCCACTGAACTGCAGCATGACCACTTAGAAAACCCAGTCCACAGGTGGAGGCACACCAGGGAGCATCCCTGGGGAAACACCAGGAAAAAGCATTTATACCAGCTGGTCAAGCCCAGAGCAGTTGATAAAAGCTCAGAGGCTGGAGTCATCAGTGCACTGAAGCAACAAATCTGGCTACTAACAGCCATCCCAAGTAGATATTAAATTATTTCAATTCTTGCACAGCTGAACACAGAAAACAGCAAAAGCCACCACATTTCACAGAGAATCCTGTGACACACTGTGCCACACTGAGCCCTGACAGTCTCAGCTCCCTGGGCATCCCTTTTGCTCCAGCACACACAACAATTCCTCTGTGAACCAAGCAGAGAGAGCTCATTACAAACTCGAGATCCACCTGCTGGGTGCTCCAGGGAAGGAGGTGGGAAGAGGAGGGATATGGACCCTGATGGCACTTGCTGTAACTCTGGAAGCACTCCAGAGAAATGGATTCTGAAGAAGCAGTGGTGCACCCCCAGTGTGCAAAGCTCCCCCAGCACAGGAGCCAGGCCTGTGAGGGCTCCCGTGAGGAACACACATCACTACACACAGCAAAGGGACAGGCAGTGACATTAACTGTGTGTTTCCTTTCCATCCAGAATCACTCACTGCACACCTGAGGGATTTTCCAGATGCTTGACTTCCATTCTACTATTTGTAGGAGCAGCTTACTTGACAGAATACAGCCAGATGGTTGGAAATCAGAAACTGAGTGTGTAGATTAAATACCCAGAAATCCCTAAATCAAGCCCCCTGCCCCTGCTTCTCAGCCAGGCACAGAATTCACTCAGCTCCTTCCACACTGGAGCTGCCTGCTGGACGTGGAACTGGCAGCAAGTGACTTTATTAACTTCTCCCACCTGTGGTGGTTGCTTTTCATCTTGAAGAGAACTGAGCAGGGGTTTTTGTTTTGTTTTTGACAAAGAACTGCTGAAAATAGCAAGATTATTGACTTCCTCAAATACCACTACACCACGTGAAAGCCAGCTGTGGCACCCAGCTAAGCTGATATTTCCAGTTAGAAAAGGGGGACTCCACAGGGCTGCATTCTTTCCTCCTGCCTTCTAGAGAAAGGTGGGGAGAAAGGTGTGTGACATTTCCTCTGCCTGGTGCCCCTTTCACTTAGGGAGATATTGTAATTTATGCTTTGCACACAGAAGAACAACACAGTACCAAGCTCTAGGATATTTATTTGAGCTTTTTCACCTAAGAACTAAAGAACAAGTCTCTTGAAGCTTGATATAAGGAAGGCTCAAGGCAGAATGGTACCCGAATAAACCTTTGCCATTTTTTAGAAGCAGACATCCGCTCAGGCAGGGCTTAATCTTGCCCCTGAGAAACACCTCTGCAGCAAGTGAAGCAGCATGGAAGGTGAGGGTCACTGTGCTGAGGTGGAGCCTGGGCACTGCTCCTACACCTGGCAGAGGTACCTGGAGTCCTGGCGAGGATCAAAACCAAAGACAAGTAACACAAACACCCAAATAACAACATTTATACATTCCTGACCACACAATAGGGAACAGTCTTTTTGGCTGAGGGGAGGAAGGAAACGGAACAGTGTCCAGCACTCTGCTCTTAGAGCTGCTTCTCTTCCATTTGTGTTTCACAACAAGCTCCATGTCCAATATTTCCACACATCCATCTCATAAGGTAATTTTCTCACCAAAGAATCACCATGGAACTTTTATGCATAGCAATACATTAACTCCCTGATATTTACCAGCCTGTAGCAGGAGATAAGCATTCCTGAAGTAAACCCCCTCATTCCTCATCTTACTACTCCACAGGAAGTTATACCACATCCATTTATCCATCCAGTGTAGGAAATAGTACATTCTCAAACACAATTTAAACACAGAATCCTGGAATGGTCTGGGTTGAAAGGGACCTTAAAGCCTATCCTGTTTCCCCCCCTGCACTGGGTAGGGACAGGTTCCACTATCCCAAACTGAACATTTCCAGGGATGGAGCAGCCACAGCTCTTCTGGGCAACCTGTGCAAGGGCCTCATCACTCTCCATCCCTCGTCCCCAGTCCCTCTCCAGCTCTCCTGGAGCCCCTTTAGGACCTGGAAGGAGCTCTGAGGTCTCCCTGGAGCCTTCTCCAGGTGAGCAGCCTTCCAGCCTGGCCCCAGAGCAGAGGGGCTCCATCTCTTGGGGCATCTCCATGGGCTCCTCTGGACCCACTTCAACAAGTTCATATCCTTCTTCTGCCAAGGACCCCACGGTTCAGGTTTAACATGTAAATCAAGAGTAGAGCCAGGCAGCAGCTCACTCGACAGTACAACAAAGCACCAGCACTGTTTCAGTGTGTCTTGACTGAAACCTGCAGCTGTATTTTCCTTGAGCAGAGGCTGGCTGTCATCAGCCCCACCAGATAAGTGGTGCCATCAACACAAGCACCTTCTCACCATCTACAGACCAATTCTACTGCTTGGAGGAGTTTAGCCAAGTGACCCGGAGAATATACTTGGTTCACCTAGAAGCTGACTTGAAAACATGAATTTACAGAATGGTTTGGAAGGGACTTTAAAGCCCATCTTGTTTTAGCCCCTGCTAGTTCTAGCCCCATCACCCCAGGCTGCTCCAAACCCCATCCAGCCTGGCCTTGGACACTTCCAGAGATGGAGCAGCAACAGCTTCTCTGGGCAACCTGTTAAATCCATCAATGCATTTAACAGCGCTGACCAGGGTCACCCTTTGAGTCGATACATACTTCGGGGTGAGTTTCAGGGCGGATCTGTGGAACCCCGAGCCCGGGGAGCTCGGCGTGCCCGGCTCTCGAGCCGCCCGGGCCGGTGCCGGGTCCCCCTCACAGCCGCGCCGGGGCTCAGCCCAGCCGGGTCCGCCCGCCGCCCTCAGCCCGGCACAGCACAAACCCAACTTCAGAACGCTGCGTTTTGTCCTTAACCCGAAGGGATCCCCCGCCACCCCGAGCCCCCCGTGCGGGTCTCACCGGCTCCTTCCGTGATCCCACCGGATTAGGACTAAAATTCCCTCTCGGCTTCCCGTGTCTGCAGGATAGCGGCTCCCGGCGCCCCACACCCACCGCCGCCTCACGGCGCGCCCGGGCACGCGAGGCAGGAAAAGCCTCACACCCACCCGCCCTCCCCTCGCACGGCGGCCCCGAGGGACCCCCGGAGTGCGCTGCCCACCTCCCACCGCCGCACCCCCGCTCCCCTCACCGCGGGCGCGGCGCAGCCCGGCCGGCCCCATGCCGCCCTCGGCGCTCCCGCGGCGGCGCCGCCCCGCCGGCCCGCCCCGCCGGGCGCTGTCCATTGTGCTGCGGGCCCGCGCGGGCCCCGCCCCCCGCACGTGCGGCCCCCGCCGCCATCTCGCTGAGGGGCGGCCGGCTCCGGCCGTGCCGGGAGCCCCGCGCCCCTCCAGCCTGCTCGGGCTGCGGGGAGACGTCCCCCCCGGGCCTGTCTGTCCCGAGTGCCTCTCCAGCTCTCCTGGAGTCTCTTCAGGCGCTGGAAGGGGTTTTAAAGTCTCCGCGGAGCCTTCTCCAGGTGAGCACCCCCAGCTCTCTCGGGCTGTCCCCACAGCAGAGCTGCTCCATCGTCTTGCTGCCTCCTCTGGACTCGCCCTGGCAGATCCGTGTCCTTCCTGTGCTGAGGAGTCCAGACCCGGGCACGTCTCCAGGTGGGGGCTCATGTGGGCAGAAAAGGAGAATAACGAGGGGTGTGTGTGGAGATGGGCTCACCCCATCCCACAGAGGGGTCACAGCAACAACCCTGCCAGGGCTCAAGGAGTGCTTGGACAATGCTCTCGGCACAGGGTGGGATTCTTGGAGTGTCCTGTGCAGAGCCAGGATCGGACCTGATGACCTTGAAGGGACCCTTCAGTTCAGGATGTTCCGTGTTTCTTTGATTCCTGCCCTTGAGCAGGAGGAGCCTTCTTATGTCAGGGCAGGAGGAGGCAGAGGCACAGCTCCGGAACACAATTTAATCCTGCTTGTCCCAGGGTAGATCAGAGCAAAGGGACCTGCTCACCTGAGCCCTTTATCACTGCACTATATTGTTTGATGTATTACGTGACTTACTACACACCTGTGAACCCACTCCTCCAGCAAATATTCCCCAAACTACTCTGTTGAGGTACAAGGAGATCACTCAGATACATGACACTGAGAAGGACACTGGCAGGCATCCTCACCTCTCAGCTTCCCCTCCTCCCACCAGCTCTGAAAACCTGTGCAGTGTTTGGTGAATCTTGGGGGGCTTTGCAGCACAGGATGAGTGGTCCCTGTTTGTCAGGCCATGCGCTGGGCAGTTGTCACCATTCAGTGACAGTCCTCGGGGTTGTGGCTCTGGAGGAAATGATGCCAGCACTGCCTGACTTTGGGGTGTCAGAGTGGCTGAGCAGCTGTTCCTGGGGCAGGAGAGGCGTGTGGCACCAGGAGTGGTGGAGGAGAGGGATGTGAGAGACCAGCTGGGGGATGTTTTGCACCTTCAGAACCTCATTGAACTTTGTTTAACCTCATTTCAGGTTCTCCCTAAGGACCAGCTGCCCCTTCGCCTGCTGGTATTGAAGTAACATCACATTTACTGCTTTGTCTTTTCCTGCCTCCTTATCGCTTCCAGCTGTGGAGTGTCCCCTTATCTGAGCAGACACTTCAGGAAGCTGCAGTGCTATTTCTGATCAGCAATATTTCCTGAAATGTTCTGCTATCTCAGACTGAGGAGACCAGCCTGACACTGCTCAAAAACAACCGTTGACCATCAAATGTCAGAGCTCCCAAGGCTGCAGCCTGTGGAGCCAGAGCACTTTTCCTAAAGACCTTTGCAGCACAACTTGGCATCAAAAGCCACAAAGTTACTCAAGGCCTGCAACATCTACTTTATAAATATATATTCAGAATAAAAACAAAATGTATTTATTTATAAATAAATATTCTGAATTTCCCATCACAATACAACTTTCTTTTTTAAAGAAGCATGTCGCTCCTGTTCCTCATTTACTGCTAAATTTCCTCAGAGAAAAGAGAAGAAAAAATAAAGCAATATTTCCATCTTCCTGCTACAGAATTTACACCAGCCTGTAACTACTTTGTGCCACAGTTGTGGTTGTTTTCCCTTTTGTTCAGGTTATAAAAGCTGGAGGAGATTTTGGTGAGTTCCAATCCATCTTTCTCTTTGCTGTGCAGCCCTGACTATAATTCCTATTTTCCAACACTTGTTTTCTCCTGCTGCCAGAAGGTCACCTTGGCATTTTCCAGTGTCAGTGGGCTGCCTTTTCCCCTGACACAGGGCCAACTCTTCAGGGCATTCCCAAGGGCCCTCACTGTCCTTCCACCTACCAGGACTGGGTGTTTGCCTCAAGGGCTGCCACTGACCCTCAGGTTTTTCTCATGGGAGCTCCTCAGAAAGAAGTTCTCACCCCTCAGCAACCCAGCCCAGGAACTCCTGCAGTTAGAAAGGACAATGTTTTCCAGGAAGGACATCTGGTCTGAAGATACCGTTCAGCCTCCACTTCCCCCATTACAAGGGCATTTCACTTCAACTTCTACTTTTGTCTCAACTTCAATGCCTCATCTGGTGGCATAAATTTTAAAAACTCAGTAGCAATTCAAATGCATTGGCAGGAAAAAGCCTGTAGGGATTATTAGGAAAGCAGCTGAAAGAAGTTACAAAGGAGGTTTGTGGCAAAGCTGCAGTAAGTGAGGCCAGAAAATGCAGTGGTTTGTCATGGAGGTGCTGGGGTAACTCGGCCCTGAGCAGGTGAACGATCCCCCTGGATCCCTGAGGCAAAGGAAAAGCAGAAGGGAAAGGAAAAGGCATTTTCACACCTCCAGCCCAGCCCTTTCTGCAGTGGCACTCTGAGGAGCTGCCATGCCACACGTGTTCAACAGCCCTTAGAAAATCAGCACTGGTTAAACATTAAAGGCTTGCTTTAAAAATTCAGTAGTAAGGTTCACCTGCCTTTTAGAGCCCTATTTAAGCAGCGTGGAGGTGTATTCCACTCTCTAAACGTGAGCTCCAGTCCAGGTATCACAGTGGAGCTGAGAAGAAGAAGAGGCTCCCCACACAGCCTCCAGCACTGGGATAGACACAGCAGCCTATGCCACCGCACCCTTCTGGGCTGGAGCTCACCTCTGCCACCTCCACACCTCTGTAAAGACATCTTTTAAGCACTTAATCTCACTCTGTTTCACCAGAGCTGAGAAGAAGCTGGATCTGCTGTTCTGAGAGCCAGGAAACATTGAAATATTGGAGCTTTCTTCACTGAAACCAGACCAGCAGTACCCAGCCCCACAGCACTCACAGGCCCCCTTGTTCCAAGAGGTTGCCCCCACATCCCACGGATCCCTTTGGGCTTTGCCTTCCCCGTGCCGCTCTCAGTCCCGTTTGTTTTTTGGTGCAAAACTGAGATGAAATGTGCTGCCCAAGGTCACCCAGCCAGATGGCAGAGATCACTGGCAGGGATGAAACTGGAGACCAGCAGACTGAGATTGGGTTCCTTTCCCCCGGGACTGCAGATGAACAGTTTGCTAATGGCTCTCCTACATTCACCTTCCGAGACAATGCCGAGGTGGCTCCCTGCCCTGCCTTCCTTGCTTCTGCAGCTTTTAAAATAGATGCTCCAATCTTGGTTTGGTTTGTTTTATGAAGCAGAGGGGTCTCCCGCCCTCTGACCCACCAGCAGCTAAGAACTGAATTTCTGCTTTGTATAAGACAAATACAAAATAAACCCATCACATCAGTAATATTTAACCACAAAGCTTCCAGCCCAACAGCTGATCCCACTGATACTCTTTAAATGCATCTTTTTGAGTTTATCACCTGCAGTGTGTTGACATGCTCTGTTTGTGGGGTCTCTGCATTTTGGCTCATAAAATATTTGCCCTGTTCCAGCCTATCAGAGTCATGGAAACACAGAATGGTTTGGGCTGAAAGGGACTTTAACACTCATCCAGTCCCACCCCCTGCCACAGGCAGAGACACCTTCCACTGTGCTGGGTTGCTCCAAGCCCCAGTGTCCACCCTGGCCTTGGGCACTGCCAGGGATGGGGCAGCCACAGGTTCTCTGTGCCAGGGCCCCACCACCCTCACAGGGAAGTTTTTCCTGATACCTAATCCAAACCTGCTCTGTCAGTGTGAAGAATTCTCCTTTGTCCTGTTACTAGATGCTCTTGGAGCACCCCCTCCATCTTCTGTATAGGATCCCTTCAGGATCTGGAAGGCCACTCAGGAAGATCTAATGCAATTCAGGTTTCATTTTTATCACAAATACTCCTCCTCATTTCTGTGCAGTCATTCTGGGACCCTCCGAGGCACATTCTCTGAGACAAACACAGCACATTGTGACAGCAGCACATCTCCACAATCTTACAAGCAAACCAAAAGTATTGCAAATTAACCCAGTATTCAGCTCTCTTGTAGAGTGCTAGACAGGCCCTGTGTGAATGAAGAACATCTTGTTTAAATAACTTCTCTTTCTGTGCTGTTTGTTCCTTTATGCATTTCCCCTTTTGCCTCTTGGTAGTTCTGTGAGATGTCACCCTGTGCCTTGCTGAGTTCTGCTTGATTCCCCTTGCCTGGGAGTAAAGCCTGACACAGGTTTGCTATTTTGGGTCACCAAAATAAGTGTCATCTCCAGGAGCACAGCTCTTGTCAGAGCTTAGCTCTGAGCACTGCTCTGCAGAGGTAGAGTTGGAACAGCGGGGTTAACAGAGAGAGGGAAGTCTGCTGAGCTCGGAGCAAAGGCAAAAGGAATATGGTAAATTCAGAGGAAGTACTGGAAACCAGCTGAGAAACATGAAAGCTTTGGGGAGCATGCAGTGTTTGATCCTTGGTTGATGTGAGGCTCTCCAGTGGCTGATGGGAACATGGAGGATTTCCTTCCCAGAGCCAGTAAGCTGAGAGCACAGAGCTATTTGGGCTATTTAAAAGGTTGAGAACTTCACAGCTCTTTTGGAAACAGACAGCTCAGGAGACCCCAAATACAGTGACCTTGGAGCAGCATCCCCTTGTTGCCAGCCCTTTCCAGGTGCCAGCACCAACTGCACAATGCTTATTTCACCCAAACCCTCACCCACTCTGATTCTTTAAAACAAAATCTTCTTTCTTGGGACCTTAAATACAGATCTATGGAATAATACAGACTGTGGAAGCAGCATCAAGAATTTCTCTTTCAGACCATGTAACTGGTCCCTGCTGGGACAGTCCTCGTCTGTGCCTTTCCAGCACTCTTGGAGGTGGTGTATTTTGAGAAAAGTATTCCATGACTGTCAGAGATTTTGAAACTTCTGTTGATTTCCACAACAGATTGTTGATTTTCTAGCTGATTAAGTGCAGCCTAAAGGAGTGTGTTTTCCCCATAACTTCACCCTTTTCTCCCAGGTGTCTCAAGTGACACTGGGTATATGAAATAATGCAGCACAACCCAAGACCTGCTCCTTCACAAAATCCTGTTTGTGCTGTTCCCTGACAAGTGTGACAAGCAGTGGCTGGAGATGTCTCCCTAGGATGCCACTTCCAGCCAAATGCTTTTGGAGAGACCCTGCCAGGGGCAGACTGGGATCTGCTGGTTAACCCCAGGGGAGCTGGACGTGTTTTTCCAGAGCCAGACAGGTGA
This sequence comes from Lonchura striata, assembly GCF_050655825.1. Taxonomy (NCBI): domain Eukaryota; kingdom Metazoa; phylum Chordata; class Aves; order Passeriformes; family Estrildidae; genus Lonchura; species Lonchura striata. The sequence goes on along the minus strand of NC_140716.1, from coordinate 15,361,469 downwards.
GACTGGCTTTTGCTGTGTGTGCTTCTTACCTGTCTGAGTAACACAGGAGATGAGAACAAAGCTCTAGGGCCAAACCCACAGGTAACACCAGGATTTGCTATCATTCCATCACAGCAGAGAGCACTGGGGAATGAGCTATTAAACACATGATATCCCAAGCTGAATATTTTCTCCTTCCTGGGAATATTCCTTGTAAGCAGTCCAAAGGATTATGTCTCCTTTTAAAAGAGGTCCTTTAATTTATATTCTGAGGTATGCACTCCAAAGATTTAATTTACCCCAAGCTATGAAATTAAGCTTACCTAAAATTTCAGACTGGTTATTTATGTGATATATTCCACCATACAGTTGCTAGTTTAGCAGTGCAGTGATACCTCGAGTGCAGGAGATACTGGTGAGGGTCATGATTTTGCCTAAACCTTTAATTTAGACAATAAAGGATCCACATGCTTTGAACCCCCACAAAGAAGATTTGAAGTAATCTTAACAAATTATTTGTAAAAGCCAGATTGTACCCCATTTTCTTGCAACTTCTCAATGCATCTCCCCAGGAGCTGCCAAAATAAGAGGGAGGAAAAATGGTCTCAGGCTGTGTCTTTGTCTGTGAGACGCTGAATGCAGCAGCTGCAATCAGAACCCAGAGAGCAAACTCCTTGTAAGGAGTGTTTCCATTTTATTTTCCAGATCTATGCCCATCTCAGATCTGATCCCTATCCACTGCTGTCTTAGTCTTGCATCATGTGGATCTCATTTCCCAGTGACACCAGGGACCTTTCCTGAGCTATGTTCACTATGCCCACTATGTCCTGCCCGCGTTCCAGGGAGGGCTCGGTGTCCACGCTGGGACAGGAGCACCCTGCTGGCTGTCCTGCACTCTGGCCAGCAACTGCCTGAGGTGCTGCTTCCCACCCCAAGCACTGCAGCTGGGACAAGCTATACAAAAAGAATAAAAAGAGAAGTACCAATCCCAAAACAACTAGGACACTAGGGATTAAGCTGCTTTGATTACAGTCACTAAATAGACTTTGGTTTTTCATCTGAAATACCAAAAGGGATCTTTTGGAGACCCCTGAGTCCCTCAGGTACATTCATGCTACCCAGAATACAAGCTCTAAAAGGCTGCCACAGAAATCCAGGCCTCTGTAGCCTCATGAGAATATTTTTCCTATAAAGCTGCAAACTGTGAGCAAAAAGCCTTGTATGATAACTCAGAGGTAGACACGCAGGGGAGGTTGCTGAAAAAGTCTTGGATAGTCAGGAAGAATGATTCTTGTGTGAGAAAGCTTGTTCTCAGTCTGCTTGGCCTGGAAGCTGAGGTGCCTGGGGGGTGTCTTTCCTGTCTCCCGTGGGATGATGGCCGTGGTTCGGAGCACCACCAAGCCATGGGATGTTTATGTTGACTTCTTAGGCAGTTCCGTTGGGCTTGGTGGCTGTGGTTGGTCACTCTTGGCCTGGCCTGCAGGAGGGGGCCACGTGGTCTTCTGATGAAGGTGGCTGAAAAGGAGAAATATGCCTTAGGTAGTTTGGGAGAAGGACACAGAGGAGAATGTGAAGACAGCACTCGTTATTTAGGAAAGAAGAGGAAGCCACAGATCTTGCCTGGTTAGACTGTGCAGGCTGCCTGTTTTGTCTGAGAATGCTTTTCATAACCTTGAAATTATCATTTGCAAATGGGTACTTTGTACCTAAACAAAAAACTGTGCTGGCAGATCTTCAGGTTGAGTTAAGCTAAGAAAGCTGTAGGAGATATTTAGGTCTCAAAGTGCTCTTTCAGATAACTTTAGGAAATAGCTCTGTTAAATACAAGGAGTTTAAGAGGTTTCAGGGAAATTTAACAGTTTAACGTCCAAACAAAGCCATGTCATCCTGCTTTCATTGTCTGGAGCTTCATGGCATCTTGATATCACAGCTTAAAAGATTAACATATGCAGTGATGCTTTTTCCCTTACACAGAGTGCACTATAAAAATGCTGGCTAGACAAGCCACAGAACCACAAATTCCCATCTGGCCTGAAGGAAAACCAGCATTTTATAAACCAAAAGAGATTTCCAGGAATTCACACCGTGCAGGGTCGGAAGTCTCTTTCTGTCTAGGAATTTCACAGTATTTCTATGTCATGGCCATCTGGAAGCCTCTCCTAGGCTATCTGATCAAAAGTTGTCAAGCAACAATTTTGGTTAAAAAAAACCTAACAAAACAAACAGGAATGTTTAGTATCTATGTTGTCCAAATTACAGACCACATCAGTTTTGACACCTACTCCTTGTAATTTGGGATTCCTTCAGCAGGCAGGCACTGGTCCCTGTCCCATGGCAGAGCTGCAGATGGAAGCACAGAGCCAAGTGTTAGTGCAGAGAACATGCCCATGCTGCTGCATTATGATAATGCACATTTAAATGGGGCAGGAGCTCAGAAAATGCTGACAGCACTCATAAACCAGAGGTGCTCCTGAAAGGCTGCAATTATTTCCTTTGTGCTTTGAGACAAAGCCAGTGCTGGGCCGTGGCCACGCTGAGCTGGTGAATAGCATCAAAGAGCAAGGACTGGGCACCTGTTTGGGGCTGTGCATTCACCCAGACGTGACACTGAGGAGGTCAGACACTCATTTTGTGGCGGAAGAGATGAGCAGGGTCAAATAATTGCTGCCAAGAAATGTTTAAGGCTTATGGACCAGCTCAGTGTCCCAGACTGGGAAAGCTAATCCAGACTCCCATGGAGCTGGATGCCTGCTCCTTGATTTTCTCACAGATGTGAGGAAAAGGCAGCATGGCTGTTTTTTACTCCAAGGAAATGGGGAGGTGACTGTTCCCTTCCATTCAGCATTACTATACTGGATGGTGTAAGGAAAGTTTGGATCCTGGGTTTAAAGCTGTTGGGAAATTGGACAGGATCCAGCAAGGGAAGCCCTAGGCCTGCAGGGAGAGGCTGGGGAGGGCTGAAGGAGCTGGGCTTGTTTAGCCTGGCAAAGAGGAGGCCAAGAGGCAACTCCACAGCCCCCGCCACTACGTCAGGGGCAATTAAAGGATGCTGCAGCCGAGCTGTTTTTGGCAGCGCAGCCAGTGTAAGTGGGGGCAGTGGCCACAGGCTGCCCCTGAGGGAGCTCAGGCTGTGTTCTGGGAAGATCTTTGTCACAAAGCAGTGAGGGAACACCATCCAGGAAGGCTGTGGATCTCCATCCTGGCTGGCTAAACCCACTGCAGATCCCTCTACTGGGATGGCCCTACCTGGAGCAGAAGATCTGATCTCCAGCAGTCCCTTTCAACCAGCATTTCAGTGATCCTGTGAAACCCTCCTCCTGCCTGTTTGGGTTTTCCCCCTGGATAAATGCCTTTCCTCTGGCCCTGGGCACAAGTCTTTGACTCCATACCCTGTGAGTCTGCATTGCAGATTCACAGATGAGTCACAAGGATATAGGGCAATTACATCTCAGTGAGCATGAAAGAATCAGGGAGGCTCAACTGGTATGGAAAAATATGGAAGGTGCTGGAAACTGTCAATAACACTGACTTGAGACTTGCTGGGATTCGGCTTTCAGTTAATTTAGTGCTTACCGTCCTTGTTGGAGAGGATTGGTGCTAACAGTTCTTTAGCTTCTGACAGCAAGAGGTCAACAAGATCTGAAGGTGGAAGAGATGTGTCTGAGACTGCATCTGTTTTATCCTCTTCTGTTTCATGGTTGATGCTTATAAATACGGAAAGTGCCATCAATACTTCTATCAGAGAATGGTCATTGACAATCCTGGCCAGCCTCTCAGGAAGGATCTGCTACATAAATTCTGTGTGTTTGGGGGGTTACATTTCCATCCCTCTGCATTCAAGTGTCTGTTAGACACACTTGCATTGCTTTGTTACAGGAAAATAGCAAAGTATTCTTAAGAATTTGTCAAAAGCATTTCCCTCACTTTATATTAGAAATAACCAACTTGGAAACTTAAAAACTGATTTCCATCCCTCTTAAAAACTGGCTTTTAAAGGGACAGGTCATTATCGATGGGACAGCGACTTTTCAATGATTTAATCAGTTAAAAACACACATAGAGTTGTGATACATTTATGCCCAAGTGATAGGAGATAGGCTCAGGTTGGAGGGGAGTCCAGAAGCTTAAGCTCTGTGTTTGCAGCCATTCATGCAGCTGAGAGTCTGGAGAGTTCCTTGTTTACACTCTGTCTTCTCTAACTGCTGATAAAAAAGGATGTGGTCCTGGAGCCAAAACCTGGTTTATGTTTGGAAAAGCAGGTGGGTCAAAACTCTGCTGCTCTGAAACAACCTGCCTGGGGTCTCTGCTGACAAGAGCAATTTAACCCAAGCTGAGTTTCAGCTACTCGGTCCCAAAAAAAGCCTGAACAGAGGCCAAAGTCCTCCAGCACCAACCCACCAGCAGCCTCCAGATCATCTTTCTCCCATGGCTTCACTTCCAAAGTGAAAGTATGTTTAGAAACTCTGGGTAGGTTATGTGTGAAGCTCCTTCCTCAAAGAAAGGTCAGAAAAGGACATTTCATGTTGCTATTCACCATTCCCAGAAGCCATCTCCTACCTTTTCTCATCTGGTAAATGACTGTGTGTGCTCAGGACCTTGTAAATGTTCTGTCATGCAACAGAAAAAAAAAAAAAAAAAAAAAGGGTTTCAAACTTGTAGAAATGAATAATTCCTGAGAACAAACCCCATGGGTTTTGCCTGATGATCAGATTTAATATGACAGTAATCAGCTTCTGCTTATTCATTGCCCTTGAAGCGAATATCTCAAGGCCTTTTGCAGCTTAGGCAGCATTCATGAATCTACAGACACATCTGAATTCTGCATTTTAATATCACTGCTAAAATGTATGAAATGCAACACAAAAATCCTCTTCCAAGGAACAATTTTGCAGGCCGCATTTCAGTGATCATGGCTGCCAGCAATCCCTGGCTCCTGGGTTGGACCTGCACGTGTAAGCTCTCATTACCATGCACTTCTCCAACACTACTGAGGGTTGGAGAAAAAAGGAAGACATTTTGCTCCAGTGCTCAAAAATCCTGTGATGTTCAACCCTGGGGTCAAGTGAGATATATTTCCAAAGTGTGACCCCAAACTGCACAGGCTCTAGCACATAGTGCTGAAGCTCTGGATGCATTTAATTCTTCCTTCTCTGGAGCAGAGGACACAGCACCTACATTTCCTTTTGCTCCACTGTTTTTGCTTGATTTCAAGAATTCTTGGGACAGGCCACCAGTAGCCATAGCAGATACACTGACTACTAATGCTTCCCATGCTGGCCAGTTTATTAATGACACATACTGGTGTTCCCAATATAGGGAATGAAATGGAAAACCCACCAAATGAAAGACTAAACTGTGATTTTGCAGGGAATCCAGGGGGAAAAGCACTGGAAGAGCAAAGCCACTCTCTAGGTTCCTATTTATAGAGCTATAGCAGGGGAAGGTGAGCACGGATGATTTTGACAGCCTCAGCACGGGGAGCCAGGAAGAGCAGAGCCACCAGCACAACCTGCACCACAGAGTTTGCATTGCTCCCAGGGCTATGAGGAGATCTGAGTTCATTCCCTGCTTCCTCCTAACCAACCGAAAGTGACTTTTTTGAGTGAGACAGGAAAAAAAAAACCCTCTTGCTTATGGAGCAGGAAGTTGATTGGATTTGCAAAACCACCCTGAAGGAAAGAGGCCATGGTGATGCTGCAGCACCGGGGCAGGTCCACAGCTCACCTGCACAAACAGGAGCAGTTTCCTATTGCAGATCTCCAGGCGCTTCCGGGAGACTTCGGATTTTCGTAGCTGGCCATCAGCCAGGGACAGCTGCCTCTTCAGCTCCAGGATGTCCTCCTGAGGCAGGGACACAAGAGGAGGAGAAAGGTGGTGGTGATGCTCCAGCCTTGGCTTTTGGAAACAACACTTTGTGGCATTTGCTACAAGCAAAAGCAGTGTCCTTTGGGAAGGGACAGTGGAAATTATGCAAATTATAACACAGATCCAGAGTCTGTATTGGCCTTGTGGTCCCACACAGCAAATCATCTATGTGGTATTTAATTTTCTCCTGTGTAAATAGAAGCATGGTAACCTTAGTTGTGGCTGCCCCATCCCTGGAAGTTTCTAAGGCCAGGCTGGATGGGGCTTGGAACAACCTGGGATAGTGGAAGGTGTCCCTGCCCTTGGCAGGGGGTTGGAATGAGATGGGCTTTATGGTCTCTTCTGGCCCAAATCATTGCACAACTCTATGAACCCACAGAAGAAGAGTCTGAAGAGCTGTGAGTTTTTCCAGGGGGTTGCATTACCTCTATTTCAGACACGTGCTTTGCTTTTTTCCCTGCCAGCTGCATCTTCAGTTCTGCAATTTCAGCCTCCAGCAGGTGGATCACTTCCTCATAGTCCTGCTCGGCGCTGTGGGCCTGTCTCTGCACCACCTCAGCCATCTGCAGTTTGCTGTGCAGGGTCCGGTTCTCCGACAGGAACCCCAGCGCCTTCTGCAAGCACGGGGAACTTCTGATGAACACACCACGTCCCCCTCAGCTGCCAACCCCCAGCCCACCCCAAGCACCCCAGAAATCCCTTCACTAACTTGGTTCAGCCTCTGAAGCTCATCCTCCATCAACTTCTTGCTGCTCTCCACTTCTCTCAGGAGAGACTGTGGGAAATATTTTCACCAGATTAGAAGCAACAAATGACAGGACATTTTCTAGAATGCTCCTATCCACCAGAATATTATTTTACAGAAGTTGTATGCACTTTCCCCCCCACACAGGGAGAGCTTTTAGAGCTGTGACCTGCAGAATTCCACCTGGACACAGCCGAGGTGCTCACAGCCAGGTATGGGTGAGAGGACAGGTGCTGCTTCTGTTAATCACACACTGGAATTCTTAATGAGACCTGCTTTTTAAATATATTAACTCCCTGCTGAGAAGGGACTGCATGCTTGAGTACAAATAAGTTTTCCTTTGAGGTTAAGAGCAAGAAAGAGGCAATTAAGGAGAGTGGAGGGTGAGAGGCTCCTGTGCGACGAGGAATGCACAGAATGCAACCTGGTGACTTCTCCAGAGGGACAGGCCACCCCATTACCCCCACAGAGAGCTACAGCAGAGCACCCCAGCCAAGAAATCTGCTCTGAGAGGAGGCTCCACCTTCAGCCTGCGGACTTCGTGCCGCAGATCCCTCATCTCCAGCTGCAGCTGCTCCAGGTCCTCGCTGCCATTGCAGTTGAGAGAGTCAAAGGTCTGCAAGGAGAGGGACAGACTCATCACACATTGAATCAAAATTGCCTAAAAAATGAGTCAGCATTTTTATGCAATAGATCAAAATTCACATTAAATAATTCAGCTCCAGGGTGGTTCATTTCGCCCCACAGAATTTCACTCTCTGATCCCCATCATTGCTGAAATAGCTGAGCTAGAGTGAATTTTCACTTTGTGAACCAAATGAAATTACTTAGAATTTATTAATTGTGGCTGTTTCTTCTTCTGTATAACTGCCAGGCTGCTTCCTCTTATTATCCCATAGATACTGTTACTTCCTTAATAAAAATGAGAAGTTTTAGGTCCTTTACAGAATTTCCTATTAAAAAATGATTAATGTGTAGTTTGGCGTTGTCTTTCTAACTCTAGAACAACCATAAAATGGTAATTTAGCTTTTCCATCTCAGAATTCCATGGATTCAATGTAGAAGATCCATGGATTCAATGAAGGAGAGCTCTGGGGTGACTGACCGGGGAGTGAAAAGCTGAAGTATCCAGCAAATTGGCCACTTCGTGCTGAGTGAAGAGCACAGAGCTGGAATCCAGACCAGCCTCGTCCAGCTCCTGCTGCATCAGATCCCTGAGTGCTTGGAGAACATCTGTGAGAAACAATCAGTTTTTACCAGGCTAAAAGAAAATTGCTGTGTGTTAGGAGGAAATGCCGCTGACTTTGGGGCCATCCACTGGTGCCAAGCAGGATTTAGAGATGCCACACAGGTTTCTCTAATAATCCTGGGTTTGTCAGCAATCCCATCAGATTTAAATCTATTGCTGACAGCCTTTGTCAGACTCCTGTTGCTTATCCAACTGAAAAAACTGACATTTTTAAAACCGAGAAAACCCCAGATATTTTCACAGGGGAGTTCTCACAACTGTGGTTCTGAAAGTTTTAAAATTTTAAGCTAGACCCACATTACCCTGACAAAATTGCACCTGCTGCCATTTCTCATGTTACCAATTTAAACAAAAAGACAACTCAGTGAGTTCAGCACTTAGAAGAGGTGTTAAATTGACAAGTGTGAAAATCCACATTAATTTTTACCTTCAGACATGAAGGAAAGCACAGGAGAAGGGGCTGTGTGGAACAGGTGGGAGCCATCAGGGAGGTGGCACCAAGGTCCCAGAGATTCCAGTCACAGAATCACAGAAACATGGAATGATTTGGGCACAAAGGGACCAGAAAGATTTTTTTATTCCATCCTCTGCCATGGGCAGGGACACCTCCCACTATCTCAGGGTGCTCCAAGCCCTGTCCAACCTGGCCTTGGGCACTGCCAGGGATCCAGGGGCAGCCACAGCTGCTCTGGGCACCCTGTGCCAGGGCCTGCCCACCCTGCCAGGGAACAATTCCTGCCCAATATCCCATCCATCCCTGTCCTCTGGCAGTGGGAGCCATTCCCTGTGTCCTGTCCCTCCATGCCTTGTCCTCAGTCTCTCTCCAGATCTCCTGGAGCTCCTTTGGGCCCTGGCAGGGGCTCTGAGCTCTCCCCCAAGCTGGAGGAGGCAGCTCTGCAGGTGGAGTCTCACCTGAGGGGACAGAATCCCCCTCCTGCTGCCCATACCAGGGCTTAGCCCAGCCCAGGGGAATTTCTGGGTGCTCACAGCCAGGGCAGGTCCAGCTCTCATCCTCCAGCACCCCAAATCCTCCCCCAGGGCTGCTCTCAGTCTATTCCCTGCTCAGCCTGGGTTTGTGCTTGTGACTGCCCTGACCCAGGTGCAGAACATGCACTTGGCCTTGTTGAACTTGATGAGGTTCACATGGTCCCACCTTGAAGCCTGTCCTGGATGGTGCTCAGTCCCTGGGCTGCAGCAGGAGCCAGAGGCTGTCTGCAAAACCAGCACATTTGCTAAATACCCCCAATCATCCTTATTTCTGTTTCCACAAACTACGCCATTCACTCGTAGGAGAGGGTCGGGGCTCTATGTCCCATCCCTTCCTCTGCACAAAACATTGATCCAGATGCCTTGTGACTGTTCTCTCTGCTGGGGACATTGCTGATTTTGGATTTTTGCTGAAAGCCTTCTGGGGAGCAGCCCCTGTGGGCCAGCCATGCTCTGGAAGGCCACAGAAAGTGGAACTGGCTTCCATCTTCTGTGTCTCCTCTGGCCAGTTCCTGCTAGGAAAGCTGGGATTTTAAGGAAAGCAAGCCATTGCACCAACTTTCTTTTAGTCTGATTTTACCTATGCTAGCCAATGGGAAGGGCTTTAAACTGACAGAGAGTAGGTTTAGATTAGATGTTAGGAAGAAATTCTTCCCTGTGGGGGCAGTGAGGCTCTGGCACAGGTTTCACAGTGAAGCTGTGGCTGATCCATCCCTGGAAGTGTCCTCTTGGACAGGGCTTGGAGCAACCTGGAATAGTGGAAGGTGTCTGGTGGAATGAGGTGAATTTTGAGGTCCCTTCCAACCCAAACCATTCCAGGATTCCATGATTCTACAGAATGCCTTCTTTTGTGTTTGTGATTTTCCCTCTTTATAGGCTCCATCCCATCCCATCCCATCCCATCCCATCCCAGGCAGGTGTCTCACCAGCCACTTCTGTCTCTTTTTCCCTTTTTAGCTGCCACTGAAGCTGCAGAGAAATGTCAGATCCCCCTGGGCAGAGCTCCTGCTCACCTCCATAGGCCACAGTCCCCTGCGAGTCCGTGGTCAGGCTTTGCCGGAGCTGCCTCTTCTTCTCCTCGGTCACATCCAGACCAAGGTACTGCAGAACCTTGAGCAGAAACAAGGAGCCTTTCAAAAGAAAAATACTGGAAAAACAATTCTTTGGGGTAAGCACTGAGAAGACACTTGGTGCTGGGTTTCTCCAGGCAGCATCTCCCAAAGGAACAGGCTTGGATTGGATTTCCAGTCTCTCCTTTGCTGCACAGGTACAGAAATGTCTGTTCCTAAACACAGGTTCACAGCCCTCCAAGAACATTTTATCTGCAATCAGAATTATGGCTCTGATGAGTTTTCCGGACTTTTATCAAAAGCCAGTGGGTTTTAGCAAGACTCAGCTGGCAAGAGCTCAGCCTCTCCTTTCTCTTGTTGCCCAGCAATTGTGTTTGGGATCAGGAAGATAAAAGCTATTAACAGTGTTTCTCATGGAGAGAGGAGACAGTCAAGCATTTTGCTCCTCCATGCATGTTTTGCACTCTCATTACTCCAGATGCCCTAACTTCTACTGATATTTATCAGTTCAACCTCAGGGCAGCACACAGAAGCAGATAAACCTGTGCAAGCCCCACTTCCCTGCTGGCAACAGCAACTGGAAGCTTTTAAAAGACAAAATCGAGCTCGGCAGACTCTGGGAAAGATCCCGAGTGAAAGGTTCACCTGTGCCAGGCTGCACTCAGAGCTCCTGCTCACAGCACCTCCCGGGAATTCCCTGGGAAGGGGCTGCGGAGGGAGCCCCTTTCTCCTCGCTCGCCTTCCCGGCACCATCGGCTGTCCCGTCCGAGTCCCACCTCCTGTGCAAGGCAGCGCTGCGGGCTCCCACACTTTGGCATGCTGGCGGGCCTGGGCACCCCAAAGCCACCTCGGCTTGTGCCAGTGTCACCCCGCACCTAACACGGCTTGGAGAAGCGAGGCCGAGCGCTCCGCTCCTGCCAGCCCAGAGGAGCTGCTTGGTCCCGGCGAGGAGCAGAGGTCGCTGCGCAGACACGTCCTGGATCCCGCTTTAGGGAATTGGGCAGGCGCAGGGAGCGGCTCCGCTGCGCGACCGTCGGGTGGCAGCAGCTGCTCGTCACATCGGGACCTCCGTGGCGCCGCGGCCCCGCAAAGGGCTCTGTCCCCACAGCCCCCCTCGAACGCCGGGAGAACCCAAGTGCCAGCCTGGGACACGGCCCCCCAAGGCACCCTGGCCCTCCCCAGGGTGTCGGTGCGCAGATGAGCAGCTCCGCTCCGTGCCCATGGAATTTGCTCTCCATAAAATGATGGAGGAATCAGTAGTTCTGGATGGCTCCTCGATGAGATATCTCTTATCTCACCTTTCCCTCCCCCACACTAGGCTGTCTGAGGTCACCCTAGCAGTGACAGCAGCACCAAAAGTTTGGAGGGCACAACCTTAGCCAATGGCATGATGTCCAAGGGAGGTGCAGCTGCCAGGAAAAGACTTCTGGAGCTTCATGGAGGACCAAGGAATACCCAAGATGAGCCAATGGATGTTTAAATGCCCCTTTGGACACAGTCAGGATGTTTCACCCTCTTTACCTTCAGAGCCTGGACTCAAACTCCAGCAAACTCATCTGAAGATGGACTATTTCCTGCACGGTACACAAGGAGACTGCTTTGTGGAGAGGGATCCTGCCACTTACCAGTTCCAGTTTTCCATCCTTGAGCCGAATATGGGGATCCAGTGCTACTTTAGGTTTGGTGCCTGAAGCTGCTTTGTAGTTAGAAGCTGAAGCAGGTGCTGAAAAATCAAACCCAAATATTAATGGGGAAGCATTTGGGTAGAGGTGTCTGTAAAAGAAAATTCAGATCTCTTGTTGCATGAAATATAAAGTGTGTGCAGTAGGGCAAAAATCCAAGTCCAGGATTTACTAAAACCAGCTCTGGAAGGCTGAACTAGGCCTGTCTTGGAAAGACTGGATACTGGGGCAAATCCTTCTGAAACTGGGCTTCTGCGTGGTTTAGAGTGACATGTTTCATCCAGGGACAAAGGACTGCAGAATATTTCCAGCACTTTGGAAATTTCCAATCATGAAGTTTTGTGAAGTCTTGGAGTTATGGTAAACTGTAAGAAAAACAAATTAAAATATGCCTGGTTCTTGTCTACGCTGATTAAGCAAAACTGAAAGAATTCCTGACACCCATGAGAATGAACAGATTAAAAGTGATGTGGAAGAGCACCATTCTGAGATTTTTTCCCTTCTCAAGACTGCAAAAAGCCTTGAACCTTTTTTCCCTCAGTTGGGCAGGAAGGTTTTTTTTGGGTAGAAGGAACCACATGTGTTGTGAGGCAGGCATAGAGGCAGAGAGAGGCAGAGGCAGCAGCTGCTGTACTGGTGAAAAGCTGTCATGAGCTGGAGGATCCAGCTGCCAACAGCTGGCTCAGCTTTGCCAGCACTGCTGCACAGCTGAAAAGGTCCAGAGCACAAACCCTGCCCCTCCATCCCTGGAGGGAACCCCACCTTTTCCATTGTGATTAACCCTTACCTGTGAGGAACCATGATACTCCCTGGGAAGAGGCATGTAGGAGGTGTTACCTGCTCCTGAAGAACCCAGCCAGACTCCAGAAGGGTGCAGGGTAACTGTGCCTGCCCCTGCCCACCCTCAAACCATCAGGTGACAAAATTCCTTCTGGTGCCAGTCACAAGATTTGCCCAGGGAGCAATTCCTGTTGCCTGCTGGAGCCCTGTTTTGCCAAGTAACACAGCTCCTCTGGAATCCCTGCAGCATTTCTCCCTCACCTTCCTGTCCATCAGGGCAGAGCCCAGGTGCCAGGAGAAGGCAGCGAGTAGCAGAGGAGCTGCATAATCCTCCTAATCCAGGCATCCATCTGCTCTGCTAAGGCCAGCAGCTGGGAAGCAGCAAGAGGGAGCAAATGGGTTTGCTGGATCAGCCACTACCACTTCCCTCTCCAAGTTCAAGGACAGAGCCATTACCCTTCGAGCCATGGCTAATCAGGATTAGCTCCATGTGCCTTTGCTGTCAGCTCTGGACACAGCCCTATCCAGGGCATCCATCAGCCTCCCAGAGAGAGGCACTGCCTGGCCCAGGCCCCCAGCCTGGCTGTTCTCTCAGAGCCAGTTGTCTCCCTCCATGGATGACAACACTGACACAAAGCCTCCTTGGCATCCCACATTCCAATCCTGGAGTGATCAAATCCCCCAGCCAAGTCAGGCTGTGGGTGGGTCGCTGCTGGTCCTGGGTTGCTGTGTCCCCATCACCAGGACTGGCTGTTCATGGTGGCCACCTGAGTGTCCCTGGCACCTGCTCAGGGCAGGGAGGACAGAGCTCATCCCTGTCCCAGAGCCTCTCCAGGGGAGCATGGAAGGCAGAGCTGAAGCTGCTGAGCTTGCCCAAGGTGAGCCAGGCATCCCTGGGAGCAGCTGCTCCATCTCCTGCTGACCCCAGCTATGGACTAACCACAGTTTACCCCCAGGGCTTGCTCTTAGCCTTCCAGAGGGGAATTGCAGCAAGGCACAGGGATCTGTAAGCAGAGCCAATGTCCCAGGGAAGGAAGGGCTGTTGGATTTGAGGCTGCAAGAATGGTGGGCAGCACTTGTTCAGGATTTGTTGGGTAAATCCACCTTTCCCTCAGGGCAGAAGTAACCTTCCTGTCACAGGGGTATGGGATACCTTGGTGGAGGTTGTCTCCTTGGGCTCTGGGGATTATTGAGGCTTCCTCAATCGTATTAAGGGATTTGGGAAGCTGCAGGGTGATTCAGGTTCACCCCCCATTGCTGTCACACTGTTGGATGAGCAGAGTGGTTCTCTCTACAGGAGGTAAGAGTTCAGGAGACCCAGAGCATAGAGATAAAACACAGAATGGAAAAATAAGCAAAAACTGAACCTCGGATGTAGAGAGAAATCTGATTTATTTAACATCTCTAAGCCATTTCCCAGTTTGGCCAATTGAAGGCATCCTCAAAGCCTGTTCAGAGCCCAGAGTTGCTGTGTACACCCCAACTCTCATTTCCTGACTTTTTTTATGCTGTGTGTCCAAGACCCCCCATTCCTCCCAGAAGGGGATGTGGCCTGTGGAGAACCTGCTGCATGTCTGACGTGGGCAAAGTCACTGCTGCAAGTGAACTACAGGCTGAGAGTGGAGGAATTTGTCTCCTCAAATATCTCAGTCCTCAAATGCCTTAGTAAAGAGTTTTGCTACTATGGGCAAACATGGACATTTTTACTACTCGTTGAATAAACCAAGCTGCTGCCTGCCCTCTCTCTGAGCAGGCTGAGTGTCACTATCACCCCATTCAATTCCACTGCAACAGCATAAACACTGATAAAAAAATGTGGTGATAGGACAAGGGGAATGGCTTCCCACTGCCAGAGGGCAGGGCTGGATGGGATATTGGGCAGGAATTGTTCCCTGGCAGGGTGGGCAGGCCCTGGCACAGGGTGCCCAGAGCAGCTGTGGCTGCCCCTGGATCCCTGGCAGTGCCCAAGGCCAGGCTGGATGGGTCTTGGAGCACCCTGGGACAGTGGGAGGTGTCCCTGCCCATGGCAGGGGATGGGATGGGATAGGCTTTAAGGTCCCTTCCAAGGCAATGCATTCAGTGATTCTGTGACTCTGTAATTTCAAGATCCTCAGCTCTGAGGAGCCACAGCTGTTTGTCACCCACACAAAGAGAATGGCTGAGCAGGACTCACCTGAGACCGTAAGCTCTGGTGGGCAAATGTCCGGAGACAAAGAAGGCACAGGAAAAGGATTTTCACGTCTATTCTAGAAAAACAAGACAAAATGGCACAGACAGTTGCTAAGAAGAATCTGTTGGTGTAAATAATGGGCAGGAGATAGAGTTCGAGACAGAGCCATGAGGGTACCACATACATCTCTTGTGCAGGTCGGCCTAAAGAGATTCCAGGGGTTTCTCTGGGAGCACCTGGCACAGGCTGAGCCACCCCAAAACCTCTGGTCACATGCAAACAGCTCTGTCCTTACTGTAACTGTGCTTGAGTGCTGAGGCTGGTTTTGACCTTGCCTGGCTTCTCCACAGAGGTTCTCCCTGAAGCTCTGCATCCAATCCAGCAGGGAGGTCCCAAGTTTGACCACAGCCAGGTGTAACATTTACCCCAAACCCATAATTATCCAGTGAGCAGGGCAGGAAGCTGAGATCAGTTCAGACCCTTTCTTGTGTGCTATGTCATGACTGAAAGCACAAGGAAGAGGGAAAAATAATCTGAGGGTGAGCACCACCAAGACAGCTGTGACACAGCTGGGGTCTTGGGTGCCAAGAGGGCACAGGACGGGCGTGAGGACAGACAGGCAGCATACATGCCTGGGCACTCTTTCCCTGGTGTGGAAATCCAGACCTCATTAGAAGTTCCATCTTTCAGCAGCAAAGTGAGGAAAGCATTTCAGTCCAGCCAAGGTGTGATTTCATACAAGTGCACAGCATCACACAAGCTGGGGGTGAGGGGTCCAACCACAGCACCAGGCCACAGCTCCAGGAGCTCTGTGCCTTTCTAGGGCATGTCTCCACCTGGTGCACCCAAAGTCAACACATATGTGACATTCGTGTAAGTCTGTGTCCCCACAGGTCTGGAAAGTAAGGTGGTTTATGATTGGTCTTGTATGAAAGGAAGATCCAGCCGGCCTCTTTTGAAGGAAATCTGTGAGGAAGAGGGCAGAAAGGATACCCAGCATGGTACCAGTCCAGGAGGGAAGTGACAAATGCACAGAATGGAGCTACAGACTCTGAAGGTCGTGTGGTTAAACCCCATCCAGCCATTCACAGCTCGAGCACTTCTCTGCAAACACAATATGGAGCTTGGCTTTGCAGGAGGAATGAGCCAGACATCATTAGAGTAGTCAGGAGCAGGAATGGGCTGTGCAGGAATGCTGGGGATTCATCCTCATCAGAGGGCTTGAAGAATAAAGAGTTGTGCCTGCCTTTGGGTAGGAGCCTAGATCAAACTGACTCCAGAGATCCCTTCCAGCCTTATGACTGGTGCTGAATGAGATGCAGGTTGCTATGCACAGAAGGGCTTTGTTTTTTTTTTTAAACCTGAGACTCTTGAAACACGTCTGAATGCAGGCCCTGGAGATTAAACTCCTGTCATTACCTCCACAGATCCATCTCTGTCTCAAACCCAAGAGAGAAGAAATTATTTCAGATTAAAAACGTCTGCCTGCAGGTAAATACATCAACAGTACAGACTTCCCACTGGATTTCCAGAATATTACTAGGGACTCCCTAAAGAAGAGTTCTCTGATCAAGGAAAGATCCCAGGATTGGTATCTGTCTCCAGGATTGCTATAATATCTCTTTAGAGATGAACTTCCACCTACCTCTGGGGACCTCACATGGACCTTCAGCCTGCAGGAGCTCAGGCCGTTTCCCACAGCCTTTGGAGGTGGGGATGGGCTGTTGTTGTGAACTGACAATCCGGGATGTAACCGTCCCCTCCCAGGGATAAAGGCCACTTCTGTGCTTCCCTCGTGTCTTCAACAAACAACAAACACAGAACAGCTTATTAACAAAACAAAAGGCACAAATTTGCAGAGCTCCCATGCTTGTGGTTTTCTCTCCAGGATAACCTCACCTAAGCCTGAGTAGCCTGCACCAGTGCAGCTGGATCTTCACCAGCTGCATTCCATTGAATCATGGAACGGTTAAGGTTGGGAAAGACCCCTAAGATCATTGAGTTCCACCATTTCCTGGGCACTGCCAAGGCCGCCACTGACCCATGTCCCCAAGTGCCACATCTCCATGGCTTTTTAACACTTCTAGGCGATTCCACTACTGCCCTGAGCAGCCTGTGCCAAGGGCTTTACAACCCTTTCCATGAAGTTGTTCCTAATATCCAATCTAAACATCCCCTGGCACTACTTGAGGCTGTTTCCTCTTGTCCTGTCACTTCTTAATTGGAAAAAAAAGCCCAATCCTGGCTCCACCCTCCTGTACAGATCCATAAGATGTCTCCTGAGTCTCCTTTTTTTCCTTTTTTAATCTTCAGTTCTGTTTCAAATCTCTGCTGGGCAGTGATAGGAGATACTAATGAGTCCCAGAACATTGGGAAGGTCTGGATTACACTTCAGGATGATACATGCCTTCAAGATTTCCTGATGTGACCACCTTAAAGAATCATTTAAGACAAACAGTGCTCTTGAAGCCAAACCTTGGTATGAAGTGCTCTGCCTAAGACTTAACAGCACCTGATGATGAGAGGAAATACTTTCTATGCCTACCTGAATTTGGCTTTTTCAATTATTTTTCTGGCCTCCTCATGTGTGCTGCCCACCAGAGAATCTCTGTTGATAGCGATGAGTTGGTCTCCAGGTCGGAGCCGACCATCCTAAACAAACGGGGAGAAAGACACAGCATTGAGAAGGGTATCTCTGCCCAAAGCCTTCTCCTGCAACACAAATCCTCATTAGCCCATGCAATTATCCATCCACTCTTAGAAAGCTGCTTCAGAACATCCACAGCCTCTAGGAAAGGTCCCCATGGCAGAGCTCCTGAGGGTCTCCACGCCAGCTTACCTTGTAACAGTCCCCATCTGGCAAAAGCTCTTGGACATAAATCATGGGCCCGTCGGGCCTGTTGGATCCGCCACTGATTGTCAGCCCCAAGCCGGAGGAGTTTGCTATAGAAATGCTCTGGATTCCTGAGTCAATGGAGTAGCTGCAAAGGAGAGAAGTCAGCAGGTGACTCAAGGTGATCTGGGTTATCTTCTCGTATCGCTGAACAAACTGCCTGGATTTATTTCCATGTGTGATCCTTCTACCTTCTCCCAGCCTTTTATTTGCATCCTTTCTTTCACCCACCATTGGAAAGGGGAAGTGAGGCTTCCTGCTCTTTGGCAGACATTGTTCAGTGTTATTAAGGTGACTGCTTCCCCTAATCCCCAATAGGGAAATACTAATTTAGAGAAGAAACTAAAAATTTAACCAGAATATATTTGGCATTCCTGGTTTTATAGCCAAAAGCACACAAATGATCAACACGGTTGTTGCTTGAATCCAACTAAATCACCAGACAGCAATGTACAGATGGATCAGCTATCAAGCAGTTCTTAGGAAACATCAAAGTGAAGCTTGGGATACACAGCTGGGTGTGTCTTAACCAGGGTTTGGACCCAAAATCGTGCAAGATGCCCCAAGAAGTGGGCATCCTTTACAG
Organism: Lonchura striata; assembly: GCF_050655825.1. NCBI lineage: Eukaryota > Metazoa > Chordata > Aves > Passeriformes > Estrildidae > Lonchura > Lonchura striata. The sequence continues at coordinate 15,343,463 of NC_140716.1, read as the reverse complement.
CAACACCCACCACACTGTACGTTGCTGCTGCAGCAGGTGGCTCACCCAGTCAAGGATGCAAAGGAGCAACAAACACACTGGCCCCTTCCCTCCAGGAGCTGCTGGACAGGACTCAACAGGCCACCAAGGCCCTGTGCCAGCAGGGAGGTCTGCCAGTAGCAGAGTGGTGGGAGCAGAGATTTCACTGAGCTCCCATGAGCAGCACTGCAACAGGGCAGGGTTTGGGGAAGGATTTGGTGGTATATAAGGATCAGCAAGCCTTTTCCTCCGAATGGGATGGGTGCAGCTGGTGGGTGCAGCTGAATTTTTGTTTTTCAGTTTATTTCCACAGCAGCCACTGCTCAAACAGTCCGTGCTGGCTCCTCGTGTTAGAACTTCAGACACAATAGCAGCTGTGCATCCTGTGTCCCACGGTGACACCAGCACATGTTCCCAAGCAGTGCCCTCCCTGCTGGTCAGACACCCCAGTGGAAGGGGTGCATGGGCCTCAGTCTTATGAAAAAACATTGCTTTAAGGTGAACAATCTTATGGAAATGGTGTAATTAAATACAGCATTAAAATGCTCCGTTCAGCCCAAAATCTCAGACACTGACTGTGGTGAGATTGCACTGCACCCAACTCCCATTGCTCAGCGGAGGGGCAGGGCCTCAGGTGATACCACAATGAGAAGTCACAGCCTGGGGACAACCTGTGCTGAGCAGATGGAAAGGCCCATAGCCCAAATTACATCTCACAGCTGCCCATCAATGCTCAGGTGAAACCAGAGATCTGTGATTCCAGGGGAAGACCCCTGGGGCCTGGCAGCAGCATGGAGACAAGCAGAACATGGCACAGCATGGCAAGGAGGCCACCAAGACAGGGCCCTCTAGCCTAAATGCCCATTTTCCTGCCCACAGAGGGGAGTTGGAATGAGATGATCTCTGAGGTTCCATCCCACCCAACCCATTCTGGATTCTACATCTCAGCCTGGAGGGAATTAACAGCACAGTAAGGATGGCTTGTCCAAAGCAGCTGCCAAGCAGATGATCTGGTGTCTCCTCTGTGTGGGTCTCTCACTCCATGCAAGCAGCTTAAACCTCTGGTGCCAAATATTTGTCCTCTGCAAATCCCTAATAAGCTGGTATTTAGCAAGAGGATTTACTGGTTCTGCAGTGAGGGCTGATTCTCTTTACCAGTGCCTTGACTTGTTTGTGTTGGCAAAGGAGGGGAGCTACAAGCCCTGGGGACAAATGGTCCTCATTCCATGACTGTGAACACCCTCCAAGCTGTTCCTCTGGAAAAGGGCCCTGGAGACGAGACTGCAGAAAAACCAGCTCTGCCTGTCCAAACCTCTGACCCTGCGGAATGTGCAAGGGCTGATGACCACATGAAACACACTCTGGGAGATGCTCTGGCCTCCAAAGGATGCAGTCACTGCAGACTGATGACCCCAAAGCAAAGGGCATCCAGGGATCATAGAGAGCTGCTGGTGCTCTTGGAGCATAGGGTCAAAGTGAAAGGAGCAGGACAATAGGAAACAAGCTCCAAAAACACCTCCCGAAAGCAGCAGCAGCCTTGCAGGAACACTCTGCTTGTGGTTTACAAGGTGATGTGCAGGGCCCTCTCAGCTGGCCATAAACCATGGCCTCTCCCTGGGATTCAGAGGGGAGGAAGAGGAGCTGCTGCATGGTTAACCGTGGTGCAGACATATTGATTGTCTCAACTGGGAACCTTTTCACCCTTGGGAACAAACCTCCCAGGAACAGCCAAGATGCTGCCACCACATCCAAAAGATGCTGTGGCCTCTGGACTGTTGTGGCGACAGAAGAGTAGAGAGGCCACAAGGATGAGCAAAACTGTTCAACAAGCACTGGAGTCCTTTCCTGGGTGCAGCCCCCTGACATTTGGTGGTCTCCTGGTGAGCCGCCAGGCCAGGCTGGTGGCATCTGTACGTACTGTGCGTGAGGAGTGTGCGCCAGGCTCCCGAGGAAGGGGCCGTGGGAGTTGGCAGGGCTCAGCAGCAGCGGGCTCTGGGAGCGCGAGGACGAGCCCGAGGAGGTGCTCTCCAGGTATCGACCTGAAAGCAAAGGCAGAGTGAGTCCAGGGCACGCAAACACTCCAGCAGCATCCCCCCTGCTCTGCTGCTGAGAGCTGATGCTGCACTCCTGGATTTTTGGGGAAAGCCACATGGTAGTTAAAGGCATCAAGACACGGCTGAAGGAGATGAAACATTCAGCCTGCTTGGTTACAATTCCAGCGTGGGACTGTCACCCCTCTGCCAACCCTACACACCTCTGCCACAGGGGAAGGGCCAGCAGCTGTCTGGTGGGATGCCAAGCCGTAGGGAAAGCTTTCTTCCCCAGGCACACAAGGCTTTTCATGCTGGCATCTTGCTAAGGTTAACCTCGTTGCATCTCATTAAACATTTCCGATTTGCAAATGAAAAATGATTATGTTTAAATGAATTATTGATGAAACACCTTGAAATCCAGAGCAAAACTGTACAGCTGCATTTACTGATGGAGTCACTTGCCCAGAACATCAGTTAGGCAGAATCTGGGGATCAGGGGAGTGGTTATGACCCCAATTCAAGTCTCCCTCGATCACCCTGTGGCAGCACTGGCCACGCTCTTGGCATGCACCAGGGATCTGCAATAAGGAAAAGCTTTCTTCAAACCTCCACCCCAACACCTACTCAAATCCAACCACAGCTCCTTCAGAATGACACTGGGATAAAGGCAACTCCCTCTGCAGAGAGAGGGGCTTTCAGTTCCCTGCTAAGCTACTCACTGCCACCGTGCAGGACCGGCGAGCTCCGCGCTGAGCCCGTGTTGCTCTGGGAGCCGAACTTCTCCAGCAGCTCCGAGAATTCTCTCCTGTAAACAAAACCATGGTGCAGTCAGCTGCTGCTCAATACTCCCTCTCCATGATTATATGGCAAGAGAGCCCCCGATGGCAGTGACTGGGTACCAAGGCTGCAGGGCCGGTGCTCTCCAGCTGTGGGGAGCAGACAAAGCTTCCTCATGCACAAGGGAAACACCCTCTGCTTTCAAGAGCTTGTGCAAGGCTTCAGGTCTATAATCAATGTCATGGCAGTGCAGCTTTCCTGTGATGGGCTGCAGCTCTAGAGTGCTCCTACCGTGCCCAGAGTGTGTTCAGGGCATGAGGAGCTGGGAAGTGTCATGTCCTTAAAGGTCTTTTCCATCTTTATGACCCTATGATTCTATGGACAGCTCTGTGCTGAGAACTGTCATCCTGGGAGAGGGCAGGATGAACACTGGAGCCCTGCCTTACATCCTGGAAGGACTCCAGTGTTCATCCTGCCCTCCACCCCTGCTCATGGACCCTCCTGGGAATGTTTTCACCCCCAACAATAAGGCTCAAAAGTTTTGCAAACGCACCACACAAATTAAACCCTGCCAGAAGGAGTGGTAACTGTGCAAACATAACCCAAAAATTCTTGGCCTGTTTGTGACTCCTTCTAGGACAGTTAAATACAGGTTATTCTCTGTTTTTTCTCCTCTTTTCCTGGATAGAAAGCAGATCTCATAGCTCTTGCTGGAGTAAAGGAGATGGTTTATGGGGCACCTGCAAAAGCATCAACCCATTCTCTCAATCCATCCATGATGATTTTCTCCACAAACATCACAAGCTAAACCCTTGGAGCATGACACCTCAACCAAGATCTGCATGCAATCTTATCCCCAAAATCCCCTGGAAACTGATCTCCATGCTCAGGCACCAGATGTTTTGTTCCAGGTTGAGTTTGACCACCATGTGTCGAGCTGGAACTCCCTGTACACCACAGGTGATTTTCTTCATGATCTTTTTTTGCGTTTTTTTAAACTCCATTAAGAGCTACCATTGTCCACATTTACCAGCTCCTGCCTCATTTCTGTAACTTTTCTTTGAGTTGCTGTGAGCCCCTCGCATCCTTTCAGATGAGGAGGCATGGAAAGGAGTGACATCTTCATCGTGCCCACGTTGAGCAGCCTTCTGATCCAGCCCTGCCACGCTGCTCTCCTGCTGTCCCTCTGCAATGGGGGATGTTTCTCTCCCTTCATAACCCATCCCCACCGGACCGATCCGACCTTTTGGCAGAGAGATCCTCAAGGATGACTCATTTCTTACACATGCCAGTTAATAAGCATCCAGGCAGTGGGACAGACCCTGAAAATGTTTTCTCAGTGGCCACAGTAACACCATTAGATGTTGTCTTTGAAGGCAGGAGGGAATCCCCATGGGAAGGTGCCTTCCTGATGCCATAGCCCCAGGAAAAGCCTGGTTATGAGTGGCTCCTTCTCAGGCTTGGCAGACACAAGCTCAAGAGGTGAACCTGTAGGAACCCAGCCACAGCAAAGTTCCCTGAGCGAGGAGACTGCTGTGACACACTCGCAGACGCTGCGTCATCTGCGTTCCTCACCAGGACAGATGTTGGGTGTTATTGGCTAGATTAGAGTCAACAATATTAAATGATGAATGAATCATGAGCTCCTCAGGTTCCTGCTGGAAATGCTCTCAGTAATTTACATCTTCCCAGTCACAACCAGCTCATTAACGAACTTCAAAGACCAGTTCATGCCTTATCTAATATTGCCATCAAATGTATGCCTTATTCATTCAATTTAATGCTAATTTAAAACCCAAGTGTCACACAATGCTCAGTGACATCCCTTGGTGAATCCCAATATTTGCATCCATACTACTGTCTTTATCAACCAAACCCATGGCCTTAAACGAGACTGTGACTTTGTTCAGAAACCCCACATCTCACAGAGCTCTTTTGGCTTTCACCTCTTGGGCACAAACTTCTCAGGAACAGCCAAGATGCCACCAGGACCCCCAGAAGATGCTGTGACTTCCCAGTCATGGTGGTGATAAAGCAGTAGAGGGGACATGAAGATGATCAAGGCCATTCTCCAAGCACTGGAATTCTTTAATGGATCTACCCCTCAGACAGTGGCAGGCATTTGGTGGCCCACCAAGGGACAGCTGTGTGGGGCCAGCCCTGTGTGACCTGATGAGGGGAAGGCAGTTTCATAATGTAAGGTAAATACATAAAATATTAGGAAAATTTCTCCACTGAAAGGATGCCAGACACTGGGACAGGCTGCCCAGGGATGTGGTTCAAAAAACATGTGGATGTGACCCTTGAGGACATGGTTTACTGGTGGCCTGGGCAGTGGTAGGTTAAGAGTTGGACTCGAGGGTCTCAGAGGGTTTTTCCACCCTAAATGATTCCACAAGCACCGGGAAAGCAGAAGGACAAATCAGACCCTGGTTTGCTGATCCGTGGATCCCTGAGCCGAGCCTTGGGTGGATCTCAGCGGAATGATTCCAGTTTCCCAGTAAAGCCTCTGTGTTTCTGCAGCTGATTCACACCAGTTTCACTGGCAGCTCACACAGCCATGGCCTTACCCCTCCCTGACCCCTGCAGGGGCAGGTCCAACATGCTGGAATCTCACATATTATTCCCAGTGGTTACCAAATCACCAGCACTTTGGTTTTGTTTTGGGCTGAGTATTTCTGTGGTCATCTATTGTTCCATTTTCCTCAGATAATAATCCAGCAGAGCACAGAGGAGGTTATAAACACCACACAATGGCTGAAATACTCTTAGTTAATGCAAATGCAACTGGTGCAGCAGCTCTGTGACCCTGCAAACCCTGTCACCAACCTGCGCTGCCAAACTTTGTCATAAATGAGGACATGCATGGACTCAGCGCTCCTTGTTGTTGTTTATTTTGTGTCCTGAAATTCATCCACAAAGGAGGTTTATCATTATTTTCTCAGGAGCCTGAATGAGCTGTGAGACTGGGTCCAGCCCAGGGACAATGTGACCAAATGCCACCGTCCCAGCTCCTGCTTTGTTGGTCAGTCCTGCCAGCCCCAGTTCCACCAGGGACACAAACACATGACTAACTTGAGGCACACATCCCAGCAGAAAGTAAAGCACTTTCTGGTGCCAGTCTCCTGGGAATTAATTTTGTGCTCAGCGCTGTGTTTGGAGGAGTTGGATGCGGGCAGACAATGCCCAAACATTGCCGATTAATGAATGAGGGCACTGAAGGAATGCCAGCAGGCCTTGCTTTGTGCTTTCAGACACCAAGAGGCTTCAGAAGATGTCTTTAATATTTAAAATTTGACCCCTTACTAAAACATTGGCAATTGTCACGTGCCTGCAGGACTAAAATGCCCGGCTTGATTAAAAAACAACAACCGTGGCGTTGTATGAGGTGGAAAGTTCATTTTAACAAGCCCTTCTCCAGTTTTGTTTTTTCATTAGGATGCAAACATTTGAGGTCTGGAGGATGCTTGCAATAGAGCTTGGCCCTGAGCAGCCTTCAGCCAGCCCCAGGGTGGGATGGGGGGTCTGCCAGTAGCAGTCAGCTCCAGGATGACTTTGCTACAGATTAAGCAGCAGAGGGTCAATCTCTCTGCAGAAATTTTTTTTATCTCATAATGCCTCTTTGTCCTGCCCTTTTGTTCCTGGAAGAACAAAGGATGAATCCTACATCAAAGGTTGCACAGCGTCTGGAAACCTCAGCTCTGCACCACAGCTGGGAGAGAAAGTGGAGCCTGTGACATCAGAAATTACTGGTTTGTCTCCAAAAAAAAACAAACCTGCAGGTGAGTGGGAGCCATGAACCCAGAGCACTCCAAAAGTGTCACAAAGGCAGATTTTCTCACACAGCTCCAGTGGAATCAGGGCACCCACAGCCAGCCCGGGGCTGACACCCAGCTGTGTGGGGAGGTCACACCCTGGAGGGGAGGGATGGGGTATCCAGAGGGATCTGGACAGGCTGGAGAGGGGAAACCGTGCAAAATTCATAAAGTACAACAAAGCCAAGTGCCTGGGTCAGGGTAATTCCAAGCCCCAGTCCAGGCTGGGCAGAGAAGGAATCATAATCTCCCCTGGGAGAAGGATTTGGGCTGTTGGTGGGTGACAGCTGGACCTGCCCTGGCTGTGAGCACCCAGAAACCCCCCTGGGCTGGGCTGAGCCCTGCTATGGGCAGCAGGAGGGGGATTCTGCCCCTCTGCCCCCTCAGGTGAGACCCCACCTGCAGAGCTGCTCCAGCCCTGGGGCCAACAGCAGCAGGACCTGGAGCTGCTGGAGAGAGTCCAGGGGAGCCCAGGGAGATCCCCAAGGGCTGGAGCCCCTCTGCTCTGGGCCAGGCTGGGAGAGCTGGGGGTGCTCACCTGGAGAGGAGAAGCTCCAGGGAGAGCTCAGAGCCCCTGCCAGGGCCTAAAGGGGCTCCAGGAGAGCTGGAGAGGGACTGGGGACAAGGGATGGAGGGACAGGACACAGGGAATGGCTCCCACTGCCAGAGGGCAGGGATGGATGGGATATTGGGCAGAAATTGTTCCCTGGGAGGGTGGGCAGCCCTGGCACAGGGTGCCCAGAGCAGCTGTGGCTGCCCCTGGATCCCTGGCAGTGCCCAAGGCCAGGCTGGACAGGGCTTGGAGCAGCCTGGGACAGTGGGAGGTGTCCCTGGCCATGGCAGGGGTGGAATGGGATGAGATTTGAGGTCCCCTCCAATCCAAGCTGTTTGATGCCTTCCCTCTCTGTGGGTGGGATGGAAGCAGTGCCAGGCACAAGTGCACCTCACTGCTCTGGGAAAGGCTGGCAGCTTTTCCCAAAGCACAGCCTTTGTCCCTGGCACACCCAGGCTTGCTGGAGTCAGCCCTCCCTGCCAGCTGAGCAGCCAGTGCTCAAAACAACAGTGGCATGGGCTGAGCTGTCACTGTCACACGCAGGGCAGGAGGGAATATCCTGCATCTACACCAGGCCAGGCACCAGCTCCAGCCACAGCCCCTCTGCTGGGAAAATCAGTGCAGACAGAATGACCTGGAACTGATTCTGCCCCTTTTCCTGGGCCTGGACCTCAGGGCCTGGGGTCACTTCTGGACCCCTCACAAGGGGCTGGAGCAGATCCAGGGAAGGGAACAGAGCTGGGAAGGGGCTGGAGCACCAGGAGCAGCTGAGGGAGCTGGGGGGGCTCAGCCTGGAGAAAAGGAGGCTCAGGGGGACCCTGTGGCTCTGCACAGCTCCTGACAGGAGGGGACAGCCAAGGGGGTCGGGCTCTGCTCCAGGGAACAGGGACAGCACAAGGGGAAATGGCCTCAAGTAGTGCTGGGGGGGTGTCAGGTTGGACATCAGGAGGAATTTCTCCATGGAAAAGGTGGTCAGGCTGCCCAGAGCAGTGGTGGAGTCCCCACCCCTGGAGGTGTCCAAGGAACAACTGGATATGGCACTCGGTGCTCTGGGCTGGGAGACCAGTCAGAAGTTGGACTCGAAGATCTTTTCCAACCCCAGCGATCCTGTGTGAGTCTGATGCTGTTCCATAGTGCCAGAGCACTTGCAGAGAAGCAGCCTTTCCTTCCTGCTGCTTGTGTGAGCCCTGCTAATCCAACAGCCCCTGCTCCTGGGATGCTGGGGATGCACCTCGTGCGCAGACAATGAATTTAGTATTTCATCCTGCCAGGACTCAGAGGTGCAGCACAAACTGGCTCCTCCCAGTGATAAACCTGACAGACCAGGCCGATATCTGTGCAACGCAGAGAAACAAGGAACTATTGTAACTTTCAGGCTGAGAATGAATAAACAATAATTATGACTATGCAATAAATTATCCTCATTAGCTGAAGGTGAGCACAGATGAAAATCAGATTTAAGCATGACCTAAACCTGGTGAGTCCAGCTCCAAATCTGAATCCTCTGCTTTAAGCCCTGGCATTACTGCTGCTCTCTGCAGCCCAGCTGATGCGACAGGCCCAAAACATGCATCTGATACATGCCAGAGACTGAGTTCCATGAAAAGCACAGGTAATTTGGGCTTATAATTAACTCCAGAGACAAATAATAGCGTTTATGACTCAAATTCACCCAAGGGCAACCACAACAAAATGCTACTCAGCTGAGTCATTGGGAAAATTGGCAGCGGTGTTGGATCCAACCCAGAGCCATGACGTTCCCTCCTCCAGAGTGCTTTGAGTGAGGAAGGATCTGAAAATAAACCGAATTTTCTCTGTCCTGTGTCCTCCTCAGCTTGTGGGTCTTGTGAGCTGCTTTGCTGGGCGGTGGGAAGGGGGAAAGCTGCCCACAGCTCACGGCATGGCACTCCACAGGCATCACCCCCAGAGCTGATGGCCCCTTTCCACCCGGCTGGCTGCTCACCCATGCTCAAGGATAGACTTAAAAGATAGCAGGGCATCAATAAAAGACAACACTAAGTGGGAAAAAAAGTGGAGAGCAGAAAAATCCTTCCCCATGTTCCCACAGCCCTTAATCCTGGAGATATGTATTCGTGTATCAAACAGTTTGCGAGATGATTATGTAAGTGAAATCTCTGCAAATCTTTTGGAAAAAAGAATAAATAAACTGATTACTTCCCCCCTCTCTCTCTGGCTAACCTTTTGCAGATTTAAGAGATAACCAACAGGGAACGGAGGCCAAATAAATTGCTTAAAGTTTCATTGCCCTGCCGGCCTGCCCCAGCGCCCTGCAGGGCAACCCGGGCTGCGGGAGCAGGGGGGAGCTGCAGCCACGCCTGCTGCAGGAAACATCTGCTGCAATTTGGGATATCAGGAGCTACACAAACAGCTTGAAACAGATCATGGTGGAGGCAGAAAACCTGGGGGCTCTGGCTGAGGAATCAAGTGTTTCAGAGCAAGTCTTGCTGCTGCTGGACACAGAGATCCCAGCTGAGCTGTGGGATCCCATCTCTCCTGCCCACTGGCACTCTGCCCCACCAAGGGGCAGATCCAGAGCTGCATCCTGAGCATCCCTACTTGGACCAGAGGATCCCTGGTGACCTACTTGCTTCACCCAGCATTTCCTCAGAGCTGCTGAAGGACTTGCACTTAATGTAATAATAGGAGATGCCATTTCCCCTGGAAGAGGGTGGCTAGAAGCAGCCCGTCATTAATAGCGAATAATTCTTCCAGCAGCGTATTGCTGTGTCAGAATTAGTCTCACGCCTGTCATTAGAGCACTCTCACTGCTCTGCCAAGGCAGGAAGGCTGCACAGCAGCTGATGGATAAGGAATGCAGCCATCATTAATCACCCATCATCTCCACGCTAACGGGACCTGGGTGCGTTCAGCGGGGACTCTGAGCTGCGGCCAGCCACGGGCAGAGCACAGCCTGCCTGCCCACAGCCACACTCTGCCAAATCCCACCCTCATTCCTCTGCTTCCTGCAGCACCTCAGCTTCCCCAAGCCCTGTTTCTGTCAAGGGAGAGGATGTGCCAACACATTGTGCCAGATCTCCCGTGGGATATCAGCAAAGACCCCACTAATCCATACCTTGGTTCCCACAGTTCTGCCCGCTCCCATGGCACCATCATTGTCCCACACAGCTTAAATCCAGTCAAGACAGGACTGAACTCTTTCCTTCTCCTTCCAAACCTCTGAGTCTCTCCAGAGAGAGCAAGGTTTCCCAGGGAGCAACAAGGGGACAGGTCTCAGGGAGAAACTTCTCATCCTCCCTGAGAAGGAGGAAACCTCTGGGGAAGGAAGACCTGAACTCAATGTATCCAACCAGAAAGGAGAGGGAAGATCCTGGTATCCCTGCACATCTTCATCCAGATCTCTGTGCAGGATGTGCTGAAACACCACACAGCAGAGCTGAGGGAGCTGTGCCAACCTACAGCCAAGACTGGAGCAGCCCTGGTCCTCTCTGGGGAAACACCTGTGGAAATCTGCTCAGTGCTGGGATGTCCCACAGACCCCACCCAGGCAGGGCTGGAGCTGGGAGCCACCAAGGGAAGCTTTGCTTCCTTCCATTCCAGCTGCACTGAATTCCCACCCGTGCACAGTTAGCAAAGACCCCCGGCCACCTCTGCCTTCCCCGTGGGCTTTGGGCCTGATTTGCCCCAAGGCTCTACAGCTGTGGTGCCAAGGAGTGCCACAATCTCCCTTCCCAGGCTGCCACGTGCCCCTTACTTGGCGTCGTCATCGCGGGCTATCAGGAGGCGCATGTGGCTGGTGGCCGACGCCGTCCTCAGGATGTCCACGGCCCTGGAACACAGAGACCAAGACATGTCAATCCCACTGGAGCTCCACTGGTCTCGCCCTGCTCATCTCACAGCTGGGCAGAGACCCCTGACCTGGGCAAACCCTGCCAGCAGCCGAGGCCTTGGCTGGATGCCCTTCCCTGCCCTGGCAGCGAGGCTGAGGGCAGCCCAGCCAGATCCTGATTTTCCCACTTCTGCAGTAACTGAGAAGTCCCTGATAGCAAAACCTAGAAGACACCTGTGGTGGTGAGCAAATCCCCCTGCACAGCCTGTGGCAGGTGGTCTTTAACATCCCTTCCAACCCACACCATTCCATGATTCTGTAATTCCCGACCTGGGGAAGTTTCCATCCCAGGGACAGCCTTTTTCTGGGTCAAAATACAAGTGCCCTTGGCAGCCAGAGCAGTTGCTGGGAGCCAGGCACAGCCTCCCACAGCCACAGAGATGTTCTCATGGACATCACCAAACCCAGCTGCCCTGGGGCTTGGGCATCAGGACCAGCTCCTCGTGCTGCTTCCCATCCAGGCTCGGCACCTGGTGCAGGAATGCAGGGAGGCACTAGGATAGCACAGGGTTTAATGGGAAAGGAGAACCCCCAAGGTGTTGGTGCTCCTGTGGAGCTGTGAATGATTCTCTTGGTGGGGAGCTGAGGGGCTGGATCGTGGCTCCAGAAGGAACTGGAGCAGCACTGTCAGGCTCAGGCACCAGCTAATCTCCAGTGCTGGGAACTGCAGGATGTGTTGGGAAGCTGCAACAGATGCAGTGGAGGTGCCAGGAGATGTTTAAAAACTCAGCATTTTGGGGGAATGTCTCAGATCCAATTTGGACCCTCTGGTCTATTTTTAGATTGAATCTTTCTGTCTGATAATTTCCAAGTTGGCTCTTGGGAACGGCACCCAGAGTGATGCCCTGGTGCCCTCCACACAACTCACAGCCTAAGCTGCTTCACAGAGTCCCACAAAAGCAACAGGAATGGGAAATTTCCATGTGGATAGGGTACCTCTCGCTTGTAACCCCAATCAGGGACTCTCCATTGACCTCCAGGATCTGGTCTCCTGGCTGCAGGCGCCCTAGAAAAGAAAACTCATGGATAGAAACTGGAAAATACAGCTTGAAGGGACTGGGAGAGGCTGGGCAGTTCCCCCCTGTGCCCAGAGACAGCATGAGAAATGCATTTGTTGTTCCAGAGATGCTCGCCCGACCTGTTTTTCCAGATGTCCATAAATGAAGTTTCTGCAACCTCACGGAACAACCCGTGCCAATGTCCCAGCACTTCCTCTGCTCTAGGAAGTTGCAAAAGTAAATACTGAAAACTGCAATAAAGCTTTTGCTTAAATTGCTTTGAGGTCAAGTAGTTCAGTTCGAGGTCAGGTAGAAAACCATGAGAGGCACTTCCACCTGTTCTGGATTTATTTTCCTTTATTGGATGGAAAAATGATGTAACAGCTGGGGAAAAAAAAAGAGATCTTTTTAGCTGAAGCTGTAAAATATGAGCTCTGCAAGCCCGTAATACCTACTTAGGTGAACATATTCACAATGAAATCAGTGACCCAGAGCAGAGCTGAGTTTGCAAAAGGATCTCTGGTCATTGCGGGGCCACAGGGAGGTGGGAAAGGACAGGGAAGTTCTTGTGTGGCAGAGGTGGGTCGTGCTCTACACACACAGAGCAACAGTACAGATGCTGAGGAGCCAGTCCAAGGCTGCTGTCAGACGTTAGAACAGCTGCCACACTAAAAAAATACCCCAATCACTGGAAAATCTCCAAGCGAGCACCCAAAACATCTAATAAGGGATGAAACAAATGTGTGAAATAAATACCCTCAGTCTGGGCTGTTCTCAGACCTCATGGCACTCTGCCCCGTGTTCCACTCACCATCTGCGTAAGCAACACCCCCTGGAAGGATCCTCTTGACGTAAACTCCATATTCTTCTCCAGTGAGCTCCTTGATGCCACCAATGACCTTAATGCCTGCAGGAAGAACACAGCCCATGCACAAAGGCAAGAGAATCAGAGCTGGCAAAGGCCATGCCTGAGGGATGTAGCCCCAACCCTAAATTCATGGAATCCTGGAATGATCTGGGTTTGAACAGACCTTAAAGGCCCTCCAGTGCCACCCATGCCATGGCAGGGACACCTCCCACTGTCCCAGGCTGCTCCAAACCCCATCCAGCCTGGCCTTGGGCACTGCCAGGGATCCAGGGGCAGCCACAGCTGCTCTGGGCACCCTGTGCCAGGGCTGCCCACCCTGCCAGGGAACAATTCCTAATTCCCAATATCCCATCCATCCCTGTCCTCTGGCAGTGGGAGCCATTCCCTGTGTCCTGTCCCTCCATCCCTTGTCCCCAGTCCCTCTCCAGCTCTCCTGGAGCCCCTTTAGGCCCTGGCAGGGCTCTGAGCTCTCCCTGGAGCTTCTCCTCTCCAGGTGAGCACCCCCAGCTCTCCCAGCCTGGCTCCAGAGCAGAGGGGCTCCAGCCCTTGGGGATCTCCCTGGGCTCCTCTGGACTCTCTCCAGCAGTTCCAACTTCATCACTGATGGGAAAGGATCTGTTCCTGCTGCAGATCAAAACATTCCTGGTGACGAGTGTTTCCCGCAGGAGATTCCCCCCTGTGCACACCTGGACAGCCCCAGGGGCAGGGCAGTGGTGGGGACATCTCCACGCCCCTGCCAGGCCCCAGCAGCACCTCAGCCCCTGATGGCAGAGCCACACCCCAGGAGTGGCCACTTGGGTCAGAGTTTGGCAGAGGAGACCCCTGCACCATGTCTGAGCCACTCCCCATTTACCTCCACTGGGTCCCAAATAGAAATCTGCTTGAAGTAAATGTTTATAAAATATGTAAAAAATCAGCCCCACGGCACAGGGCAGCCCGGGTGCCCTGCAGCACCTGCTCAGGGCTCCTGCTCCTCACAGCCACCCCTCCTGTCCCCATAAGCCGGCTGGCAGGAAAAGGTCCAAGAGACTTATTTACCCAGGCCTCATGAAGTCCTGCTTCGAAGATCCAGGCTATGCACAGAAGGATTAAAAAGCCTGGCTTTAATTAAGAAATCTCTGCCCAGAGCCCCCCGGTCGGGCATTTTGCTGCTGTGGTGCAGGGGCAGGCTGGGGACAGGCTGGGGACGGGCAGTGCCACCGAGCCAGCGCCAGGCCAGCCCTGTGCCCCTGTGTAGGAACAAGGCACAGCTGCCCTAAAACCGGGAGGGAAGAGGATCCCGAGTCGGGGCTGCTCAGGACACAGCACCATTCCCATCCCTGCTTCCCTTCCTTTCATAAGCCAAGCTCTGCTCTCAGGCCCCTCAGAGCTTTCATCTGCCTCTAGGGAAAGACTTTGTGTCTCACGTCAACTTTATATTAAATTAGATTAAAATGAAATCATTACAATTTCCCATAAAGACATTTCTATTTCTATATGCAGCAATGGCTTCTTTTCCTGAGCTCCAAGTCCCAGCTCTGTCTGGTTGCTGGAGTTTATTCACTGGGCTTAATGCATTAACCAGGCACTTGTGAGGAGCTGTTTTACTGCTGGCACAGGGAACTCACAGCAGAACACCTCAGGAACTGGCACTAATATTTTCTAATTAGTAATATAATAGTATAGTATTATATAATCATATTATTATAATTTATAATATTTTCTATTGCATTATAAAAGAAATTCACTCAAATTGGAAATATTGCCCCCCAAAAAAGTACCTATAAGCAGCACAAGCCTCACCAAGGTGTGGGTGAGGTCAAGGCACCTGGGCACAAAAAGTGGGGAGGAGATGCTCTGGCCATGGGCCAAAGGTAAAACGTGCTCATGGCCAGGGATGCTCAGCTGGAAATTCCTCTGCTCCCTGTGGAGCCAGAGGATCTCTCTGGGCTGTGCAAAGACACCCCAGGGAACAGGGGCACCCCAGGGGTGGGCTTGAGAAACCTTAGCAAGAGGGGTCCTGGAGAGACACAGCCCCATCGCTTCCCTGGGTGGAACAGAGCCTGGAAGTCCAGCCCAAGCCAAGGGAATGACTGAGGAACTCATCCTACATCTTTCTTCACCCCTAAAACACAGGAATTAGGAATGATGAAGAACACTGGACAAATAATATAAAAATCTGCACCTTGCAGAGGCTGAGCCACAGCATCCCCCAGCAGCCCAGTGTGTGCCGAGATATCAAATCAATAATGACTCATTTCCCTTTTGTGTCTGCAAATCAATTGTAAAAATGCCTTAATATAGCTGAAGTATCTCCAAATCCTCCTTTATCCCCAACGATGTCATGAGAAAATCCGATCTTGTTATTAAAATCAGTGATTACTCACAGTATTGCTCCAGACACACTCAAACTTGGATGGGAGGAGAAAAAAATCCCCGAGTTTGAACTTCCTTGTTGGAAAAGCAGCTGGATGCTGCTGAGCTCTGCCCACTACTCACACCCATCACCTCACCAAGAACGTGCTCTAGGTGCCAGTCCTGCCCCCCAAAATCCACTGGAGGGTCCCCACTGGGGCAGGGAGGAGGAGGAGGTGGAGGTTGAGGAGGAGGAGGAGGAGGAGGAGGAGGAGGAGGGAGGGCTCACCCTTTCCAGGGTTCAGACCACTCCAGGGGACAGCAGCTGATGGATGGCAGCAAACCTGGATCATCCAGGACTGTGGTGGCAGCATTCCTGGGACAGTAATTTTTTACGTATTTTATAAACATTTATTTCAAGCACATTTCTATTTGGGACCCAGTGTAGGTAAATAACGGCTCTTTAATTATCACAGCATCAAAGTCCCAGTATAATGCTTATTAAGTCATACTTAGGGCCAGATAATCTAGCCTATTTTGGATCCCTCTATTTAATCTTTCCTTTCTGGCAAAGGTCCTGGAGCTGATGCCCATGTCCCTGTTTTTTTTCTCTTCTGCAGACCAGAGTTTGCCAGAAAAACTCCAGATGGACCTAGAGGTAAGACTGACCAAGACTGTGTTTTCTTTAGGTTCTTAACGATCCTGTAGATGTCTCCAAGACCCTCAGGCTTCTCTGGTGCCTCTAATCCTGCTCCCACTAATGCCAGAGTCACAGTTCTCAGGCTATAATCTCACCTGCTCCTGGATCCACACAGGTCAGGGGGTGTCCTGGCTAATCTGGTTGTTTAGTCCAACTGGGATCATCCCGGGCACATCCTGACCCCGCTGCCTGCCAGGCTGGCCACAGAGAGGGGCCACCCGCTCTCTGCCTAAGCTGCCAATGTTCAATTACATTTCCCTTAATCCCCCTGTTGATCTTGCAGCCCCCGCCAGCTTGTTCTGTCTGGAGGAAGGGACAGATTGGAGGTGAATCACTCGCTGCCCTGTCCTAAGCAGATGAAGGTCAAGATAATGGGATCTTAGTGTTTCTGAGAAATGCTCCTTAATCAGCATTTCCCTTTGATGGCTATTCTTTAATTCGAGGTGCAGGTTTGAGGAGCTGCCAGGTAACCCCTTTGAACTTCTGCTGAGGTTCACTTGTGGGTTTCCACCTAAAGCCACAGAGCAACAGACCCGGGGCCAAATGCTGACCTGGCACCAAGCAGTGATGCTGCTCCAAAGGAACTGCTGGAATAATGCCTCATCCTACCTGGGAAACTGGTGGGATAACCCCTCATCCCACCTGGGAAACTGCTGGGATAACACCTGCATTCAGCTTGAGAAACTCAGGGCACTTTCTTTTCCCAAATAAACCCACTCTGAGCAGCTACACCTCTGCAAACACAGGGATTCTGTAAGCAGCACTCATCAGAGAGAGGTGATTAAGCTGCCAGAGGGCAGGGATGGATGGGATATTGGGCAGGAATTGTTCCCTGGGAGGGTGGGCAGGCCCTGGCACAGGGTGCCCAGAGCAGCTGTGGCTGCCCCTGGATCCCTGGCAGTGCCCAAGGCCAGGCTGGACAGGGCTTGGAGCAGCCTGGGACAGAGCAAGGTGTCCCTGCCCAGGGCAGGGGGTGGGATGAGATGAGCTTTGTGGCCCCTTCCAAGCCAATTCCATGATTTCTGGAGGATGATCACTCCTCCTGAGTGCCTCAAGCCTCACAGGAGAGGATGAAGCCAGCAGTTGATGGCATTAGGAAATCCACATTATTGTAGCTTCCTCCAGCACACCACAATTTGCTTTGTAGGTTCTGCTAGAGTGAAGTGGCTCACAAAGGGCTGCCACATCTGTCACTTCTTCCAGAGGTCAGTGATGGCCCCATCAGGCTTTTCTGGGCCTCCTCCTTTAATGAGCTAAAGGTGAATTTGGTTGAGGTGATGGGATTTCACCTCTGGAGATTAAAATATCATGTTCACCAAGTAAAGTCATTTTTCTGAGCTCCCATGAACCTCATGAACCTGGAAAGAGTCAGCAAAGCCATCCCTACATGGCAGAAAGTCTTGTTTACCCCAGAGCTGGAAACAGCCAATAATTAATCCTTAATTAATCTCAGGTCTCGGGAAAGCTGAATTTGTTTCTCTGGTGACTCCTCAGGAGCTGTCCCAGATGGTCATTCAGGAGTCTTTCCAAGAGGTCCCCATCTGCTCTGTGGGAGGGTGGGCTGCACTCACCACTAAGGATTAGGGGAGAGACTGTGAAATCCTGATGCAGGATCACAGATTTTTATCAAGTCCATGGCAGAGCACCACTGGATACAGAGAGGTCAGAAGAAATGCTCTGCTGGGTCCCTCTGGGCTGAGTGTCATGAGCCTGGGATTTTCTCACGTTCTGGTGGATGTGACCTTCTCTTTTCCCTTCTCACCCATGCTTTGAAGTTCAGAGCGCTGTGGAAGGACACCTGACTCACTCGGTGCTCATTCCCTTCCCCGTGGGCCAAACTTCCCAAACCCAGCTCATCCCAGTCCTCAGGAGCAGGAAGCACCTTCCATCCCTCATTGGGATGGCTTTCTGGGGGCAAAGTCTGCAGAGGGGCAGGGGAGTGCTGGAAATTCTGCTTATTTATTTATTTATTTATTTGGCATTTACATTGATTTAATCCAGAAAATTCTGAAAGGCCTCTCCCCCTCAGCCTGCTGAGGGAAGGGGTTGTGGCCCTGGGCTCCTGCACAGCTCCCAGCACTGGCTGCTCACCATTACCATAGAATTAGTTGGGATTTTGACATTTTTTTAATGTCTCGGCTGCAAAAGCAGCAGAAGATACTCGGCACAGGCAGGTACAAGACACAAGAACCAGAGAGACAGCAGCCTTCACACAGGGAGGCACATCCTGACACAGGCCCTGGGGACTGGGGGGAGGTTTGGGTATCCCAGCCCAGCCTGCTGCCCCTGGCACTCACCCAGCCCGTTTGCACACTCGTAGAAGTCGAAGCAGTGCACGGCTCGATCCATCCCGTACGGTCCCATCAGTGTCCTGGGGGAGACAAGAGGAGCAGCTTTCTGCCACGGGCCAGAGAGGACAGAGGCAGGGGTGCCCTGCCTGCACACACAGAGGCACATTGTCCCTGCCAGCCCAGCAGGCACTGCAGACACCCAGGCACAGCCCCACCACTGCACCCCCACGGGCAAAACAGCCCCCAGCCAGCCCCCCCGGCCTCTACACAGATAAATGAGAGAATATGTGCAGGGCTGAGCATCATCCTCCCCACCCAGCAAATCTGATGGACCTGTCTGTGATTCATTACCCCAGATTATCAGGGCTGCACAGCTGTGCAGCACCCGGGAAATGAGATCAGAGCTGGAATAAAGCAGTTTCACAAACACAGCCTGTGATGAGCGCAGCCGGGCACAATCCACTCTCGAGGTTTTTAATGCAGGCAGAGGGATGCAACAGGGGATGCAAGAGCTGCTCCAAGTCCTGCCTGGCCTGGTGGGAGCTTCTCACCACAAGCCAGAGCAGGTGCAAGAGCATCACACACCTGAGATTCCCCCAGGCCAAGTAACTCCCCAAAACATCTCACACTCTCCCCTAAACACCTTAGGCAAATGAATGACCCCAAATGAATGACCCAAAAACCACCCTGCCCCAACCACAGGTGCCAGACTCCAAACCTGGGACCATCAGTGCTTCTCTTTGGGCTCCTCAGGATGGATGAGCCCTGATCTGAGAAACCCCGACCCAGATGTGCCAGGTGTAAAGAGGCACCAAAGCACTCCCCAAAATTTAAGTTGCGAGAGAGAAGGTGTTTCCCAATCGATACCAGGTCCCAGATCTGAGCACAGATGAGGAGGAACAGCAGCATGGGAAACAAGAGGCTGCTCCGGCAGGATGCAGGATAAGAATAACCTGCAGGGACTTACCAGGAGTCCAAAATAAAACTCAAAATACTGAGCTATCCAGCAAAGCCATTAACTTCCACCTCTAAGATTCGGACTGGAAGCATTTTCTCTATGTCAAAAAATGCCCCTCCTTGCAATCCCTGCGCTGTACTGAAGACTGAACAAACAACTGGCCACATCTGGCTGCTGACAAATGGAGCTCGAAGGCATCCCAGGAAGGCAGAGCAGCCCTGGGCCCAGGCTGGTTCAATCCCCCGGGCAGGATTTTCAGGGTATTTCGAGTAAATCACCGAGGAAATTCCCCGGGCGGGAGGGAAGGCACCCCACGGCCACAGTTCCAGCGGAGCAGATGCCTCCTTGACACCATCAGCTCTTCTCATCATCCCCTGTGATCAGCTCTTCTCATCATCCCCACTCTGAGCCCCGAGCCCTGCGAACGCCACCAACGCAGAAAACCCAACCAGCGACGAGGTCCTGGGTTCTTCCTGCAGTCCCTGCCTCCCAACCCTGCTCCTGGAGAAGCCACGGGAAGAACCTGGGCTGGGAGTGGAAGGCCGGGACCCCCGGGGCCCCCTGCCATCCCCAGCGCAGCTGGGGGACGTTACCTGCTGATGATGATGGCTCCCTTGTAAAGGACAGAGACCGCGGGCATCTTGCCGCCGGCGGCAGCCCGGCCCTGCCCGGCTCCGGCCACTCTGATTTGGCAGGAATCCGTTAAAGGGATGGGAGGAACAAAAATGAGAAAAAATAAAAAAACAACAACAAAAAAAAGGGGAGGTCGGAGGGCATCACGTGGTCTCCCCGTATGCATGTTAATTCCTCCCAACATTAACACAGATCAGCTCAAAACATCTCCAACTTTAGATTAAAGCTTACGCAAGCCGGAGCCAGCGCGGCCCCTCGGAGCGCCTTCCCAAAGCGCGGGGCCGGAGCAGGGCTGGGGCTCATCCTCAGCTCAAGGGGAATTACCCGGGATGCGCTCCTGGATTGGCCCCGCCAAGGACGGAGGGTAGCGTTGGGTGTGGGATGTGTGCAGCCACCATCCCTAAAGGGTTAAAATCCATAGCAAAGCTCTGGAAGCAGTAACAGACTGTGGCACTTAGGGGGTTTAGGGTTGATGCTGATTTTTTTTTTTCTTTTAGCATCTTTTCCAGCCCACAGTTTTTCCTTCCTAATGCAGAACAAATTCAGCTGTCCCCTGTCTGCTGGGAGGTCAGAAGCCTGATTTGCCTTTGGACAGCCCCTTCCTTCCACAGAATCACAGAATGACCAGCTTGGAAGAGACCTCAAAGATCATCGAGCCCAGCCCGTTCCCCGACACCTCAACTAAACCCTGGCACCCAGTGCCACATCCAGTCTTTTTATAAACACATCCAGGGATGGTGACTCCACCAACTCCCTGGGCAGAGCATTCCAGAACTTTATCAGGCTTTCTGTGAAAAACCTTTTCCTAATATCCAACCTATATTCCCTCTGATGCAGCTTGAGACTGAGTCCTCCATCCCTATCTTGGTGCCATCATCCAGCTGGAGAAGCTGCAGCACCCCTGTCTTGTGGGATGGGGGGATGGAGGGATGAAATAAGATTATCCAGGGCTTGCCAGTGAATGGGGATGGACCAGACCAGCCCACCTCAGGGCTTGGCTGGAGCAGGGGGAAAGATCTGGTGACCTTTCCTGAGAAGGGAAACACTGCAGGAGGACACGGGTCCTGCATCCCAGCCAGCTCTGGAGGACATCTGAGGTCACAGGGAAGCTCCTGGCCCTGACTCCACCGAAGTCCTCCTCGTGCTGTTCCCAAGTGTCTCAGCAGGCTCCTGGCCAGCTCCCATTAGTGGCTCTTGGCCTCGTTAGTGGAGCTCTGACTGCAGCTGCTGTGGACGTGCCTGCCTGGCACTGCCACTCCTTGCCAAACCATCCCTTGAGTCCAAGCTGCTGGATATTGCTGTTCCCATGTTTGAGCAACTGATTTTATCAGCTGGAGCTTCCCCAAGGGCCTCGTGTGAAGCCTCGCTGGGCAAATGCAAAGTGCTTCAAAACTATAACAAATTGGAAAAGTTCTGCATTTGGTCTTCTTTTTTAAAATTGTTTTCATTTGAGGACATTCAGATAACATTTAGAATCTGAGTAGATTTGACTTTTGGGTGGCCAAAACTTTCCTAAAAATTAAATTAGCTAGCTAAAAAAAATAAAATTTGGATAAATAATGCCGACTATACAAACATAGATGCATCTGGTGATAGATACATTGTGAACACAGCAAGATGTTTTCGTGCCCTTGCCAAGGCTTTGGCTGAAGCAGACTAAGCACGAGGGGTGGTACCTGGGCCCATCTCCAAACCTGCCTGATGCTGCAGCCTTCAGGAGCCCCACAAACCTGCCCATCCCTCAGCAACCCAACAGCAGGGAGATGCTCTTTCTGCTGCCATCCCACAGAAAAGGACCAGGGTGTGGAGAGCCAAAAATTAAGGCAGGAGATTCCAGTACCTGATGACCACCAGCTCTGGGTCTCGGTGACTCGTTCAAGGCTGGCCAGGAGGTTTTGTGGCAGAACATGCACAGAAATTCAAGGCTGGGCTCTGGGAACCTCCCTCTGTGCCTGTTGTGCAGTGGGAGATGTTCCACACCAGGGCACAGCTCCCCGAGGGGCAGGAGAGTCCTGGCACCATGCCCAGCTTGGGGTGACCTTTCTGGGCACCCCTCACCCAGCAGCCTCCTGCTACTCACGCTCAGGACCACACTCCAAGTCCTCTGAAGCGTCAACAACCTTCCTAGTCTGAGAAAGAGACGTTCCATCCCACCACCAAAATACCATGTACAGCCATCCAAGATCCTGTGGGACTCTGCTGATGCATTGTCCCACAGCTCCTGCCTTGATCCCTGGCCAGTCTTGGCTGGAGTCAATCCGGGCTGCTGAAGGGAAGGGATGGAGGCAATGGCAATGGGATGGAGTTGAAGCCCTGGCACAGGGTGCCCAGAGAAGCTGTGGCTGCCCCATCCCTGGAAATCTCCAAGGCCAGGTAGGATGGGGTCCATTCCCATGACAGGGAGGGCAATGAGGTGATCTTTAAGGTCCCTTCCAACTGAAGCCATTCTGTGGCTCTGTGATAAGGTCACTTCTTTGACCAGTTTCAGAGGGGCTGCAGAAAAGCTCACTAGAGTCAACCCAAAACTTGCAGGAAAATGGGGAAATTTTCCTGCCTGGCATTTCAGTAATTAACCCACCCAGATTTCTGCATCTCAGGGAACAATTTCTACACTCAGGGTTAGACAGATGTGTCTGTGGCTCCACACCTCTGGCATGAAGATTTCAGCTGCCCAAGGCTGGGATTCCTGGTCCTTCCCACTGGGTGGGATGTTGCAATAAACCACATGCTTGTCCACAAGCTGGTGAAATAAATGAAAACCAAATCCAAGAGGCCCTCAGGGAAAAGGAGCAGTGCTCAGCTTCTAACTTTCTTTCCAAACACTCAGATCCTCAATTCCATCCTCCAAAACACACACCAGCTCTGGCAAAAGACAGACACTGCTGCTGCTCCTCTTCATTAACACGACTCTAATCAGAGAAGGTTTCAACAGAAACAATTCCAAGGATTTTCAGTGGTTTAAAACTTGGAATCACATTCAGGAAGGATTTATAAGGCCCCTATGATCTACCCAAGGGTCCCAGGGCTAATTTGTACAGCAGTGTTGAAGGCAAAGATCCCACAGGCAAAGGGCCTGTGCTGTGTGCTCGAGATCCTTACGGAGCTGGGACCCAGCTGAGCCACTCCGAGCTCACCCAGGATTCTTATCCCAGAGAGCTGCTGGTGAGACCTTAGATTTTTAAATAAACAAGAGAATAGAAGGAGTATGAATTAAGAACGGAGTTACCCCATGGGGCTGGGCAGCAGATGAACACGTTTCACTTGTTTGTTCACTTTTTCACTGACTGATAGAAAAATGGGTTTAAAACTCACTGAAAAATTATTATTTTTTTCTAAATGGAAAAAATATTTTTGCTAGAAAAAAAAAGTTTTAATAGAAGTTGAGTGAAACTGTATAAGTCAGCTTTACTTAACACTACCATTTATAAGCAGGGATGGTGAAACTGTAAATAGAATCAAAATGAGTCTTGGAGCAGGAGCATAGGATTAAAAATGCTGGGTCAGCATAAGTCATGTGCATTTCCAGTACATTTTTCTGGGAGAGCATGAAGAGAAAAGTGTGGGAGAGTGAAACTGGGAGTGCTGGGGAGAGGCACAGAAACTGCTGCCAAGTGGAGAAGGTGATGGTGGTGGGTTTGGGTTTCAGAAAGAAAAGAGGGGAAGAGAATGGCTGAAACGAGTACAACCAAAGGTAGAGTTATGATAAAAAAGAACTCAGCTCTGCCCTTGTCCTTCCTACCCAGACAAGGAGCAAACAGAGCTGGGAACAGCTGGACCACGAGGGGAGTGACGGGTTTAATGTCACTGGGAGTGTTGGCATGGCACGGTCAGCACGTCCAGCAGCAAATGAAAAATCCCATGGGAAGGCATCACCCAGGGCTCCTCTCTCATGAAACACATTTCCATTTCACAGCCCTGCTCAGGCGGGGTGTCCCGGGCAGCCCAAAATGCTACTGTATTCCATGTCTAGCTGTGCCCAAAAATTGCTGTCTTGAACCATGGGGGTCATCTCCTGGCCATGCTAAGGCCGTACAAGAAATGGAACCATCATCTCCTCAGTTCTTCCAGCCCTAATATCGAGGCTAAACCCAGGAACCAGGAGTGGGAGCAGCTGAGCCCACGCATGGCCAGAACCCGTGGGGATGCCTGGCCTGGCCGCATCCCACAGCAGCATCCTGGGTGATCCCAGAGATCCAGGACCACACCATCCCAAAAATGGGACAGCCCCAGGAAGGATCCTGAGCTCGGCCAGGCAGCGGCACAAGGACGGGGAAGGGGAAGGGGAAGGGGAAGGGGAAGGGGAAGGGGAAGGGGAAGGGGAAGGGGAAGGGGAAGGGGAAGGGGAAAGGGAAGAGGAAGGCGTGGCTGTGCTGACAGCAGCACCCCAAGCCCACAGGGAGCCTCTGTGCCCGGCTGAGCAGAGGAAAGAGTCCAAGTAGGTTTGTGTGGGTGGAGATTAGAAGTGGAAAGACATCCTGCAGTGGAAGTGAGATGTGTCTGAGGCCTCTTGGCTCCAGAAAGCAGCATTAAGGAGGTGGGAGGTGGGAGGGCTCACCCCAGCAGGGCACTGGGTCACCGTCTCTGCCATCCTCCCACCACCCTGGGAGCAGCAGCAGGAGCATGGGCTGCCCAGGCAGCAGCAGGAACTTTGGATCATTCCTGAGTGAGTTCACTTCATGACACAAGAATATTAATGTAGGCTGCAGAGGCTTTTACATCTGATTAGAAATTGGAAAATTGCAACCGTACTGCTTGCAGGATCAGCTACAAAGCATTGGGAATAAATCAAAAAACCAATCAGCTGGGAAGGAGCTGCCCACAGTGCAGCCCATGGTGTTCTCATAATAACACCCATGGAGTCACTTCAGATGAGCTCAGGAGATCAGAGATGCTCACAGACAAGTCTGAACAGAAGAAGGAACAAACAATCATGGAATACCAGATTGGAAGGGACCTCGAGGAGCCCTTGGTGCAACCTTTCTTGCCAAAAGTACAGTCTAGGCAAGTCAGCCCAGCACCCTGCCCAGCTGAACCTTGAAAGTATCCAGCACTGGGGGATGCACCACTTCCCTGGGGAAGTGATTCCAGAGGTTGATTGTTCCCACTGTGAGAAGTTTTCCTCTCGTGTGCAGCTGGAACCACCCCCGGAGTAACTTGCACCCAAAGGAACCGCAGTGCCAAAATTACTGGTGAAGGAAGCAGGCAGGTCCTACGGGGAGCACTCAGGGATGGGCAATCCCACCCCATCCCTGGGCTCAGCATCTCCCTGGGCACCCAGCTGCAGGTGGGCAGAGGGTGGCAGCAGCTGCAGCCAGCCCTGGAGGGTGACGCTGCTCCTCCGAGCCTGTGGTCCTCCTCCCCACGGGCAGGGCTGCCAACCATCCCACATCCCTGTCCCCACACCCCCGGGCACTTTCCTCCTTCCAAGGACCATGTGGACCTCAGTGCTCCTTCAGTCCCCTCCTCTGACCCCTCCAGAGGTCACAGGGTGGCTCCTGGGGAGCATTTCACCCTCCCCGCTCCTTCTGCTGGTGTCACCCCTCACTCCCACCTGAGCCAGGCCTGGTGATGGAGAGCTGAGGAGCATTTGATGGCTGGGTGGTTTTCCAGTGCTTGTTCCCTCCTTCTGCTGGAGGAGGGTGTCTCCACCTGAGGCTGAGGCACATTCTCATTCCTCAGAGAGGAAGGTCCCTTCTCCCAGGACATCTGCACCAGCAGGCCACCAAGACCTCAGGCAGACAGAGATGCCACTTCACTGCTGGCCAGGCTTTCCTATTCTGCAACTCCTTTTATCACCTTCCTCTGGCCTTCATCCCTGTTCCCAACATCCTTCTCAGCCAGTGGATTTCTTCAGCACGAGGGGTTAATCCCAATGAACCTTTTCTGTCTGAAAGTCAGACTCTGCTGCCCATCCCCTTCACCCCCTGGCAGAGAGGGGCTTGCAGAAGGCAGCTGATGCCACCTGACAATTATACATCAAGTCAAGAGTGGTGGAGCATTTTCTGGAGGTTCTTCTTGCCCAGGGAGAAGATGGTGAGTCCATGGGCACCTGCCTGGCAGAGCTGCTCTTGGAGACTGCTGGGGCTTGGCCAAACCACAACTAGAAGTTACAGTTCTCTTCCAATGGACATCAACACACAGCTCTTCCTGTGCTGTTCCAAAAGATTTTGGTTGGGGAAAGGGCAAAAACAACCCCTTCAATTAGCCTGTCTTGCAGTAATTAGGAGAGATTGTTTAAGGTAGAAAGTCAGGCTTGGTCTGCCCAGAAGTTTTTAGGAAAGGCATTTATGCCAGAGCCCAGCTGAGCTGAACATCCCCCAACATCTGCTCCAGCCCAACCCTTGGATGTACCCCCTGAGACGGGGATTAACACAGCCCAGTCACATGGGAAAGCTCCAACAGGTGCCTTCATTTTCACTGCAGCAGCTCCAAGGTGTGCCAGCACCTCTCCCACGAGGAAGCCTTCCTCCTTCTCCTCCTCCCCGTTCCCATCAGGTGGGTGCTCTGCTGCTCTGCTTGGGGACTGGTCCCGCGGGCCCTGTTTGGGTGTCAACTGCTGTGAAGGGTTAACAGGATTATAAACCATCCTGCCTGCCTAAATCCCCTGGGCTGTGGGATTGGACTGGTTATAAACTTATTAACAGGGGCTGGTGGGGGCTGCAGGACCTGCTCTGCCAGCCTGGCCACCCTCTGTCCACCTGCACTAATGGGAGAAATCCTGAGAATCACAGCAGGAAATTCACCCAAGTGAATCCCTAAAAACAGAGATGGAAAGAGAGAGGTGAGGGTAATGGCTGGGTGTGGAAAGATGGGAAAATCACATCTTTTTGGGCAAGATTTCAGAACATGTTGCTGAACTGGCAGTGCAGCTTTTGGGAGAAGCTTTGACCCGTGCTTGAGCTGCAAACACTCCCCTGCTCCAATCCGCTCCCTGGCACAAGCCATAAACGGACAGCAGTAACCATTCCAGGAGGGCTGGTGGAAGCGCACGCCAGTCTCGCAGCGGGCCACGCCCGGCGAGGAGCCGGCAGCGGATCCAAAACCCCCCGAGCACAGAGCGTGCTCCGGCCACCGCACCTGCCCGGCACCGCCGGCGCCTTCAGGGCTGTTTGATTTCCCTCTGGCTCTGGCAGAGCTCCTGCACAGCAGCCACCACCGCAAAACTTGCTGAGAGCTCCCAGCAGCCGCTCTGCAGGAGCGGGTGACAGCGGCATCGCCACCGGGACAGGCCGGGATGAGGGATGGATGAGCCGCGGCGGGCGCCACCCCCGTCCTGCTGCTGCCGGGTGGGGTTCTGCCGACGGCTCACGTTTATTTATCAAATTCCTATTTCAAACTCCAAAATTAATCTTTTAATCAGCGGCAGAACGGGGTCATGCTTATCGGAGAGCCGGGGAGGTGTTATCTCCCCGCCATCTGCTCGCCATCCTCCGCCGCGTCCCGACGGAGCCGGCAGACAGCCGGACACCAGCCGGCACATCTGGCAGCCGCCACATGCGGGCGACGGTCCCCTTGACCACCCCTCTCCTCCAAACCAAACACGGCCCCGTGGACAAAGCTGAGGGAGGGTTCGATCCAAAATTCCAGCCTATGAGCAGATCTGTGAGGTAGAAAATGGAGTTTGAGCATTTCTGCCTCGCAGGGGCAGGGCACCAGGGCTTACCAGCCCCGTGGAGCCAGGGATGGCCAGGGGCCCCCAGCGAGGTGACGCGGCTGCTCCCATACGCACCCCACAGCATCAGCACCCATCCGGCAGCGCTGCCCCAGACACAGCCCCGGTCACGCTATCCTGCGCCACCTCCTTCCGACCGGCAACTGATTCTGCCCTTTCCGCACCCAAAAGCGCAGGGCAGCATCGGCACAGCATCTCCGGGCGCCGTCTCGGTGCCGTGGCCCCGGGGCCGCGCCCGCCGCCCCCGGCCCCCGCTCCGATGACCTACTTCAGCCGCCGGTGGATCGTGTCCCGGCACCGCCGGCCCCGCGGCCCCGCTCCTCCAGCGTGCCCCGGCCTCTCGGCCCCGCCTGGGGAGAAGCCCGGGTCTGGCCAAGCCCAAGAAAGCCTCCGGCAAAGCTCGGGGTGGTCCGGGACCCCGCCGGGGCCCACGCCGGCTCTGGCTCCGGCCCACTGACCCCCGTTAATCGGCTAAAGCCGCACGCTCTGAGCTGGCCCGGGCAGAGCCGCGCTCCGCCGGGCCTCCCTGCCCTACATAGCCACCGGCAGCCGCCGGCACCTCCCGTGCCCTCCGCCGCCCCGCCCGCGCCCAGCCGCTCCCGGGCACCGGCAAGGGGCACGGGGCCCTTCTGCGGGGCTTCTGCCAAAGGGGAGAGCCCGGCACCGCAACCGCAGCGGCAGCACCCGCAACTGCTCGCAGAGTTTGTAGGCGCTTCCCCGGTGGCTGCCTGGAAAATAAATCCCCTTTCACACCCCTGGCTGATCCCGGCCTCACCCGAGCGCTGCCCTGCAGGTGCTGTGGGACCCCCAGCGGACCCTGCCCCAGCATGAAGCGGAAATGAACCGAATCAAACAAACACCGCGAAAAACCGCGGGGTCACCGAGCCCAGCATCCTCCCTAACGCCATCCCTGCGGAACGGCTCCAAAGCTCCGCGGGATGCCCGTTCCCCTTCCCGTTCCCGTTCCCGTTCCCGGTCTCGGTCCCGGTGCCGGTGCGGTAGCTCCCGCCCCGCTCACCAGTAAATGAGGGAGAGCCCATCGAAGCGCTCCAGGGGCCGGCCGGGGGGCTGCAGGCAGGACATCACCGGGGCCGCCGGGCCTCAGGGCAGCCGGGGCCGGCGGCTGCTGCGCGGGGCCATGGGCTCCGAGCGCCGGGCTGCCCGCCCCGGCTCCTGGCACGGCTCGCCGCCGCAGGGCTGCACCTAATCCCGGGCGGGCGAGCATGTGATCGCCCCTCTGCGGCCCCACAGCTCAGCCTGCGGGGCCGAGCGGCCGGGCCGGGGGTCGCGGTGCGGCTGATTGCAGCCAGCGGGGCTGAGCCACGCCTGGGACCCCACCACGGCACCCCCACGGCAGCCAGCGAAGCGTCCCCGTGTGCCAGCGTCCCACTCGCCCTGTCCACCGCGGCCCTGATTCCATAAACCAAGCATTAGTTTTGGCACAAGGGCCCCTTCAGCCCCCTAGCAGCGAGCCCCTTCTTCACCCTGCACTTGGCAGTGGCTGCTAGTGATGGTTATAATCATTAATGATGGTTATAATCATTAATGATGGTTATAATCCATGGTTAACCTGCCACCACAAACTATTTAAAGACAATTGTAGGCGTCTCTGACCTGCACTAAGCATGGGCTGTGGCAGTACTCAGGGCTCCCCTGCTCCTTAGCCACTGCATGATAATATTTTATATATATATATATATATATATATATATATATAATTTAATATGGGGCACAAGTCTTGCATTTGGGTATTTCCCCCCCCCCCCCCCCCCCCGTTTAAGGTTTTCTGATCCTATCTCAGCAACCAAATTACCCTTTATACTATAAGGAAAGACCTGAGAGTAAGTGCTGGTGGGCAGATGGAAACTGTTTGAAGTTGGATATTATCCTGGAATGTGAATTATCCCAGAGCAATGAAGCCACAGCCAGCTCAGTCATGTTTGTCCATATCTAGCTGTAGGTGGGACGGATGGACAGCAGGATGGACAGACGTGCCCTGATTCAGGGTGACGGAAAGTCCCAAATGAGCATCAAGCCACTGCATTTTGTGTATTTAATTTTTCCCTCTCCCCGTCAGTTATGATCCCAGGGCAGCAGCGGGGGTTGGCTGGGACCTGGGGATTAGGTGAGACCTGGGGATTATGAAATGCATCTGTCTGTGTCCTGCACGGCCCGGGAAAGCCACCAGCCTGCCCAGGGCCAGGTCCTGTGCTCACCACTCCCCCCAGCTCCAGGTAGTGCTGGGACAGGAAATCCTGGAATATCCTGAGTGGGAAGGGTCCATTGGGATCATCCAGTCCAGCTCCTGGTCCTGCACAGACACCCCAACAATCCCACCCTGGGCATCCCTGAGATCATTGTCCAAACCCTCCTGGAGCTCTGGCAGCCTCGGGGCCGTGCCCATTCCCTGGGGAGCCTGGGCAGTGCCCAGCACCCTCAGGGGGAAGAACCTTTCCTGATCTCCAACCTAAACCCGCCGTGGCACAGCTTCATGTCACTGCTTCGGGACGGAACACGCAAGGACGAGCTGAGGAGAGCACTGAGCAGCCGAGGCGATGGTGACCTGTCTGTGCAGCCACTGCTGCCCAGCCCCGAGCTGGGGCATCCCGCGGCAGCTGCCAGGGCTGGCAGCCCAGAGTGTGGCATGAATGGGGAGCCCTGGATCCCTGGGGTGAGCGCAGGGAGGGCCCGGCCGGGCGGGCCCGGGGCTGCCCGCAGGCGCTGCTGCTGGGACAAGGCGGGGAATTGAGGCCGATCCCGCTCGGCATCCTTTGCGAGTGACTGTGCAGGATGTGCCGGTGCCAAAATCCTTTTCACCTGTCGCCTCCCAGCCCGGTGACAAGTGCCCTGTCCTCCGCCCAGGACAGCCGCCTCCAGCTTGTCACGACCCCGCTCTGGTGTGCAGCTCTGCTTTAGGGGGCAGCCCTAAGGGGTCCCAGCCCAGGCCCCCCATCCATCGGGGCACCCCACGGGGCGTTTGGGGAGCGTTTGGGGTGCAACTCCCCAGCCCAGCGATGCCGAGGGGTGCTGGCGTGGGGAGAGCTGCCCGCTGCCGAGGCTGTCGCAACGCGGGCCCGGGCGGTGCCGGGCTGGGTCCCGGGACCGGTTTGTGCCGCCGGGAGAGGACGGGCGCTGGGCTTGCCGAAACCGCGGGGAGCGGGGCGCGGGTGCCGCGGCCGGCTCGGGGCCGGGCCGGCCTCTCCCAGTCCCACCAGTCGGGGCTGTCCCAGGCGGTGTCACCCCGCTTTGGGGCAGGACAGAACCCAGCGGCCGCGGGGATGGCGGGGTGCCCCGGGACCCCGAGCCTGCCCCGGTGCCGCCGGTCCGGCTGTGCCCAGGCACCCGGGGCGCTGGGACATCATCTCCACCGCCCTCCCTGCGGCTGCCGGGAGCCTGCCGGGACGCCCCATGGCCGTGTCCCCCTCTCGCCCACAGCCTGGGGGTCACAGCATCCCCCGAGGCAGGCTCTGGGCTGAATCACGGCGGCGTGCTGCGGGGCCGGGCGCTGCCCTGCCCTTTCCCCCCGCGCGTTTCCGCGCTGGCGGAAGCGGGGCATTATCTCCCTCGCCCCTGGGTGCGCTCCAGCTGCATATTTATAGATTTGCAAACATTACACCCCGGAAATTCCCAGTCTTTACATCACAGGCCAAAGCCTGCAGTGAAGCCCTGACCTTTTTCTTCCTCTCGATGCGTTCTGAGGGACCGTGAGAGAGCGGTCCCAGCCAGGATCAGTGCTCCTGCATGGGTGCTCAGGGCTGCAGCACCGTGCCCCCGAGGGGCACAGGGGACACAAAGGAGCCGTGGATGCCCCTGGAAATGTTCAGGTCCAGGTTGGACTGGACTTGGAGCAACCTGGGCTACTGGAAGATGTCCCTCCCTTGGAAGGGGGGGGGGACTAGATGAACTTTAAGTCCCTTCCAACTTAAACCACTCTATGATGATTTGATGATGATGATGATGATGACACCTGTGTGTCCCCACTGGAGGTCTGGGACCCCCATCCCTTCATAAGACAGGAGAATAAGGACCACGAGAAGCTGCTGCTGTCTTGGATGCACATTCTGACCTTACCATCCAGCCCATTCAGGGACCGGTACATTGTTCAGTGCCATTCCAAAAGTCATGGCTGGGGACACAGGACAGGGACCTGCCAGGGTGGCCGTGTCCCCCCTGCCCGCTCCCCTCTGCCTCTTCCCCCCCAGTTTGGTGCAGATGTCCCCAGTGCCTGCTGTGCACACCAGCACCCAAAGCCACCCCAGCACTGGTGACAACGCAGCCCTCCTGCTCCCAACTGTGCTGGGAGGATGAGGAAGAGGCAAAGTTCATTTATTCCAATCTGCATTTTTGTGCCAAATGAGTCAGAGCACCGGCCTCTCTCAGCCTTTGTTTTGCTTGGCTGCCTGCACTTGCTTTCGCTTGGTGTTTGTTCAATATTAAGTCCCTTGACGGCACTTGGCTCAAACCAGCAAGTGCAGCAGAAAAAGGCACTTCCCTGCTGGGACAGGAGCTTTCCATCCTTCGGCATCGGCAGCGATGCGCTTGTGTTATTCTATTTCTTTCTTACAGTTTGAGGAACCCCGAGCCTGGTCCTTTGAGCCACCACGTCCCACCAGAGCCATCAAAAGCCATCGAGGCTGGCAGGGGCTGGGATGGGGCCGGAGCCGTGCTGATTTCAGAGCAAAGCAGCCCCAAACAGAGCTGGGGGAGGTTTCGCCGGCACAGGACCAGTTCGGAACGAGCACGGCCGCATTCCTGCGCAGGTGGGAGCCGCCGGGAGGAAGCGGCAGCGCGGAGGTGTTTCAGTGCCCTGCTTTCCTTCCGTGCGAGCAGGAACTCCCTTCCCATCCCAAATCCCTGCCGTGGGGGCCGCCAGCTCAGCTGGGCCCTCCAAAAACTGACAAAAACTCCCCACCCAGAAAATAAATGAGATTTTGGCTCATCAACTGCTGTTTGTGTTCCATCGAGCTTTTGGAAGAGATTTCCAAGTGGTTTTGCCTCACCCCCCCCCTCCATCAGAAGTCAAATCTGAAAATTCCTCCTTGAGGAGCATTGCTGAACAGCTGCCAGGGCTGATCATCTCCATGCCTGGCTCCTCTGCTCCGTTGGGTCCCCAAAACCCCTCAGCAGTGCCACAGTGCCTTTTGGGACCCGTGGGGAAGGGGATGCCACCACCCCACAGCCGGCTTGACCCACCCAGCCCTGGTGCCATCCCGAACTACAATGGGCTGTGTGGGGTGGGGCACAGTGGGGTGGGCAAGCCCTCGGCTCGGGTGCCAGCAGGGAGTGAGACCCCCGAGCTGGTGCCATCCTGTGCCTGGGCAGCGGGGTCCGCCTCGGCCGGGTGCCGGGGCTGGCGCAGGGTGGAGCAGGGTGCGGGATGCCAGAGAAGGGCTTGCCAGGGGAATGTCAATGTGTTGCATAAAACGTGCTCCTCTCCCGCTCCCCTCCCGCAGCGGCGGCAGCAGCTCAAGAGCTTCTCACCCGGGTTAAGTCAATATTGCCACATTGCTGCCTCTGTCGAGGTGCTCGGCCCCGTGGAAGGAGCTCCGTGGGTGTTTTAAGGGCTGGAAAGGAGCCAAGGGAACACATCTGGGTGGGTGCAGCACCCTGGGGCTCGGCACCCTCCCCTGGGGCAGCTCGTGGGGCACGGCGGCTCCAGGCTGCCAGGACAGCCCCACTTGCCCGGCCTCACGAGGCTCCCAGGAGCCGGTGGCACCGGGCTGGATGCCTGGATCCCGACCCGGGGCGTGCCCGGCCTGGCAGCAGCAGCGGAGGGGAGGGCACGGAGCGCAGCAGGGAGCAGCTGCGGCGGTAAAGCCACCGAAAGGCTCATTTGCAAAATAAACGCTGCAAATTCAACCCTGGCAGAGCCCAGCCGAGGAGGGAACCTCAGCACGGGCTGTGCGGTGCTCTGGGCGGGCACCAGAGCCTGAAGAAGAGCTGCCAGCACCCCCAAAGCACAGGCCCCCAGGTCCCCAAAACCACCCTGTGTAACAGAGGATTGTGCAGTGCCTCTGATCCCAAGCCAAGGTAAAGGCAGAATACCTGGGCAGTTTACATAAGGCAGAGTTTTCCACTACACCGGAGTTTCTCTCCGCCTGGTGTTTCACCCAGCAGCTGCAATTTTGCTGCTCTCAAGGGCATTTGCACACAAAAATGAGCCACACCGGAGATGCGGGGAGATTAGGAGGATTAAGGCTGCAGAACTGGCACAGGAAGAGATGGAAAGCAAACCCCTCTGGTAGGCAGGGCAGTTCATGCCTAAACCTCTGCTCACCTTTGCACAGGGTTAAGAAGGGGGGCTCTGGGATGGTTCTGGAAGATTTAAGAGGAGCAACTGGTCCTTTTGAGCATCCAGAACATGTTGCTGCTAGGGATGGGGGGATCCCAAAGCACAAAAACCAGAAAGTTTTTCTAGTGGCGAGGAAAGACGTGCAGGATTTCACGCAGTGAAACTAAAGTAGTCGGGCTGGGTTTCTCCCTCCTCAGCTCGCCTTGCGTGGGGCTGGAGGGAGGATGGGGATGCAGGTGCTGCCTGGGCAGGCTGCAGGGGGATGCTCACAGCCTCCAAAGGAACCACAGCACCTGCAGAACCCTCCTCCCAAAAAATCAGGGGAACACTGGTGTGCTCCTCAGCATGGACAGGAGCCTGGCACTGATGGCTGTGGCAGGGAGCGTGCCAGGCTCCAGGCACTGCCAGGGATCCCAAGGGATCAACGGGTTTTGAGAATCAGAGGATTTGAGGATCCCTGCCCAGGGAATCCTCACAATCTATTTAGAAGTAAGAATGGAAGCTGGGCACCATGAAGACCAAGTCATACCCTCAGTTATAGCTCAGACGGAGCTGTGCCATGGCTGGTAGCAGGGAGAGCCCAGAGCTGGCCCCAGCCGGGCCAGGGTGAGGCCCAGCCCCGGTCTGGCTGTCGGGGGCTGTGCCAGCCTCGCACCACCGCGCCCAGCAGCCAGCAGGGCCCGAGTGACACCCTGCACTCCATCCCAGCAGGACCCTGCCATCCCCACCCCCAGCAGATCCACCTTCAGCACAGCCCGGGGCTCCTGGGAGTTCTAAAGCCATCCCTGCTAAGCAAAGGCTGGGAGGTGCTTGGCTGGAGGAGCCCATGGGCACAGCAAGCGCTGCTGTCGGGGGTGACAGCCCGGCCCGAGCGGGCTCCAGGCTCTGTGGCTCTGGGTTCCAGGCTCACAGCTCGGCCAGGGGTGACAGCCTGGCCTGAGCGGGCTCCAGGCTCTGTGGCTCTGGGTTCCGGGCTCACAGCTCGGCCAGGGGTGACAGCCCAGCCCGAGCGAGCTCCAGGCTCTGTGGCTCTGGGTTCCAGGCTCACAGCTCGGCCAGGGGTGACAGCCCAGCCCGAGCGGGCTCCAGGCTCTGTGGCTCTGGGTTCCGGGCTCACAGCTCGGCTGGCTCCTGAGCCCCCAGGGGACACGGCACAGCCCGGCAGCACGGCCAGGCCAGCGCCAAGCCAGAGCCCGCAGCAGGCTCGGCTCCTGCCGGGAAACCTCCCGGCCCTGGACGGGCCAGGAGGGCAAACCATGGGAGCTGGGATGGAGGAGACTCCCAGAGACCCAGAGGAACACAGGCAGACACACGGACAGACAGACAGGCACACAGACATGCAGACACATGGACAGACAGACAGGCACACAGACACACAGACAGACAGACACATGGACAGACAGACAGGCAGACAGACACACAGACAGACAGACAGACACACACAGAGAGACACACAGACACACAGACACACACACAGACAGACACACACACAGACAGAAACACACACACACAGACACACAGACACACACACACAGACACACAGACACACACACACAGACACACAGACACACACACACAGAGACAGACACAGACACACACACACAGACACACAGACACACACACACACACAGACACAAACAGACACACACAGACACACACACACACAGACACACACACACACACAGACACAAACAGACACACACAGACACACACACACAGACAGACACACAGACACACACACAGACACACACACAGACACACACAGACACACACACACACAGACACACACACAGACACACACAGACACACACACAGACAGACACACACACACACACACAGACACAGACACACACACACACAGACACACAGACACACACACAGACAGACACACAGACACACACACAAACAGACACACAGACACACACACAGACACACACACAGACACACACACAGACAGACACACACACACACACACACACACACACAGACACACACACACACACACAGACAGACACACACACAGACAGACACACACACACACACACACAGACACACACAGACACACACACACACAGACACACACACAGACACACACAGACACACACAGACACACACACACACACACACAGACACACACACACACACACACACACACACAGACACACACCCAGACAGTCACACCGCCGCTTGCCTTGCTCGCTCGCTGCCGCCTCCCGCGCCGCAGCCGCAGCCGGAGCCGGCGGGAGCGCCCGGCCCCGCAGCGCCCTGCGCGCTGTAAGGGCGCCCGCAGCGCAGGAGATCCGGCGGGGATCGGGATCAATAGGTCACAGCGTGCACTCACTTGCTCCCAGAACGAAAATCAGCAGAGGATTTGGGGCTGGTGGGGAGGCCACAATCAGGGCTTTAATCCTGCATGGGCACAAAATCCCGGGATAAAAAGGCCAGAGCTGGTCCTAATTGCTGACTGCTGTGTGCATGTGTGAGCAAAACCTCTTAGGCTGCGGGGGGCCTGGGGGAGGCATCTCCGTGCCTTATGGAGTCCTTGAGGTCGGAGCAGGTCTGTAAGATCAAGTCCAACTACTCCCCCAGCACCATCATTTGCCGCTAAGCCGTGTCCCCGAGGGCCACATCCACAGGGCTTTGGAATCCCCTCAGGGATGGGGACCCACCACAGCCCCGGGCAGCTGTGCCCGTGCCTGACCACCCTTTCCATGAAGGAATTTTCCCAATATCCAAACAAAACCTTCCTGACACCATTTGAGGCCATTTCCCCTTGTCCTGTCCCTGTTCCCTGGAGCAGAGCCCAACCCCCCTGGCTGTCCCCTCCTGTCAGGAGCTGTGCAGAGCCACAAGGTCCCCCTGAGCCTCCTTTTCTCCAGGCTGAGCCCCTTCCCAGCTCCCTCAGCCCCTCCTGATGCTCCTGACAGTTCCCAGCTCTGTTCCCTTCCCTGGACCTGCTCCAGCCCCTCCGTGCCTGTGTTGTGATGCCCCGGGAAGGAGCGGGGCTGCTCCGGGCGCCGCTCACCCCCAGCACAGAAACCTCCCGGGAGGAGCCGCAGCCACCCCGTGGCTGCCCCGCTGCGCCCATCCCGGCCCCGCTGAGGCCAGGGACCACCCCTGTCCCGGCCCCTGGGGCTGCCAGGCTGGCGCTGCACACCGGGGGCTCCAACCCTGCCGGGACCCCTTCAGGGGCTCCCCCACAGCCAGGGGAGGATGCTGCGGGGTGGGAGGGGCGGGCCGGGCAGCGGCGGGCAGGAGGCAGGAGGCAGGAGGAGGCAGGAGGAGGCAGGAGGAGGCAGGAGGAGGCAGGAGGAGGCAGGAGGAGGCAGGAGGAGGCAGGAGGAGGCAGGAGGAGGCAGGAGGAGGCAGAGGCGGTGCAGCCCCGCCCGCCTCCCGGCGGGGCCCGGCCCGGTGGCGGCGCAGAGGCTGCGGGCGGCGGCGGGGACGGGCAGGAGGAGCGCGGCGGGCGCCGTGCGGGGACGCGATGCACTCGCTCTTCAGGAAACGCAACAAAGGGAAATACAGCCCCTCCGTGCAGAAGAAGAGGTGAGTGACCCGGCCCCGGGCAGAGCCGCTCCTCCCGGGACGAGCAGAGCCGCCACCCCGCGGATCCCGTCCCGCAGCATCCCCCCAGCTCCGTGCCGGGGCTGGGCAGAGCTGATCTCCCGAGGAGTGGGAACCCTCCCGAGGAGTCGGAACCCTCCCGAGGAGTGGGATTCCCCCACGTGTGGACACCCTCGAGAGTGAGAACCCTCAGCTGTCGGCTCCGCCCAAGGAATGGGTACCCCTGGAGGTGTGGGCACCACCGAGATGTGGACACCCTTAAGTGTGGGCACCCCCCGAGGAGTGGGCATTCCCGAGGTGGGGGACCCTGAAGTGTGACATCCCCGAGGTGCGGGCACCCTCTGAGTGGTGGGAGAGCCCCTGAGAACCGTGTGGGAACTCCGATTTTTGCCCCCCCCGTGAAGTGTCAGCTCCTCCCGAGCCGGGTCCATCTCCTGCACAGAGGTTGTGTCTCCCAGGTCCCCTCCCATCGCAGCAGCTCCAGCGAGCAGGTTCCTTCGCTTCTCAGGTGTGTCCTGGGTCAGCTCATAGGGAAAAATATTCTGGTTGTTCTGTCCTTCGCCCCTGTTCCCTCGGGATTTGGTCCATCGTCGTTCCCTCGGCTCCCTCGGACGGGCGGGGACGCGTTTCGGTTGTACTGGTTGGTTAAAAAAAAAAAAAAAAAGCAGCGTGTTGAATGCACCCTGTGAAAGGTCACTGATAAAAGGGAAAAGGTGTAAAAATCCCTCCCCTGGAAGGGTCAGCCTCTCTGGGCTGGACGGTGAACAGTCCCCAGCCTCTGCCTGCACCGGGATGTTTTTCCGAATAGGTGGATGTTGGGATTAATTCAGAGACGCGTCCCCTGTTTCCCAGAGGAGCTGCAGGGGCTCTGGAGCATGTGGAGTGCTCCAGGATTCTGAGTGATTCCAGGATTCATGATCCCAGCCCGTGGCTCTTCATCCCCTCCCATTCCTCTCCACCGGCACCAGCCCTGGCTGGTGGAGTCCGAGCAGCCGCCCTCTCCCAAAAATCCCCCTTGGGAAGGAAGCTGGGGAGCTGCTGCAGGGGCTGAGCACACAGAGAGGGACCGGCCAGCCCAGAAGGCGCCGACCTTGCCCAAGCATTCCCTGGCTGCTCCCTGCCCAGGGAGCGGGGCTGTGGCGCTGGGAGGGCGCTGCCAGGGAGCCTCTGCCCGCTGCTGCCCTGGCACAGCGATCGCGGAGCTCTCTCCTGGCGCTGAGGCTCCAGCCCTGGGCAAGGCTCCCGGGCAGCCCGGCTGGCTCGGCAGGGCCGCCCAGGCTGCCAAAGCCCGGGGCAGGCTCTGCTGCCGGATCCTGCCCCGGGGAGGGCAAGGCAGGAGGAGACGGGGGTGGCACGGAGCCCTCGGAGGCTCCGCACCTCCCTGGTGGCCCCGGCATCGCCCCAGGTGGAGGATGGTGCCAATACCCAGGCGCATTTCTGAACTTCGGGGGGGGTTAGTGGGCGGCTCGAAAGTGAGAAACCCCGCACGGGGCTGGCAGCACAGGACTCCCGGAGCATCGGGACGCTGTGAAGCAGGAGACAGACCTGCAGAGAGCGGGGTGCCCACCGTGGGGCTGCGCTGCCAGCCCTGGGTACCCCGCGCCCTCTCCACCCGCCGGGGATCGGCTCAGGAAGGAAGAAGCTTCCCTCCGCCGCCCTGCCTGCAGCCCAGCGGCCCTGGGCAGGTGCCAAAGCACCTCCGGAGGCTGCGGGCCAGGCCGAAACCTCTGTTTTTCTGGCTGCTGATGGCTGAGGAAGCCGCGCAGGGCTGTGCCCGGGGCCAGCCTCCCTCCCTCCCTGCACTCCGGCTGTCCGTGCACACCTCGGGGAGAGCTGTGCTTATTACCCCAATTTGTTAATTCCTGCCTTGGAGTTTACAAACATCTGCGAATCCAGGGAACACTCCCACCGTGTGGAAACAGCCCCACCATCAAGATGGGGAAGCCGGTGCCGGTGCCCGACCGGTTGAACAACTTGCTGGAGGAGGATTGCGAAGAAGAAGCGAGGAGCTCCTGCCCCGTCCCCTGCTCCGGGCGCTGCCAGGCTCCCAGGCGGCTCCCGCCCAGCTCTGCTGCCAGGAAAACAGAGCAACACTCCTAAAATCAGCCGCCCGCCCCCGCCGGCAGCAGGGACCGCGATTTCGACACCGCGGGAGCCGTGACGGAGCCTTCAAAGCACCGAGGGACGGGGCGAGAGCCCAGCACCGGTTTGGCAAGAGAGGGGCACCGGAGCGTGTCCTGCCGCCCCCGGGAGCCAGGGCCACGGGCTCAGCTCTGCGAGGCAGGGGCTGCCCGGGGAACATCGTCCAGCAGCAGGACAGAGCCTGGAGAGGAGCTGTGGGAGCCTTGGAGGCTTCCTCAGCCTCGGGACAAAGCCTGCCCAGGGTAGGAACACCCCATGAACAGCACTGGCACCCAAGCCAGGTGCTGCAACCTCCCCATGAACAACTCTGTCCCCTGGATGTGACCCTGTCCCAACCCCACAGTGGCCCTCAGCAGCACCAGATTCCAAGTCTCTCCTTAGGAATATCTGCTGCAGCTCTGTGATCTGCCTGGGCTCCAAGCCTCCAGGCTCAGTAGCCATCCCCACCCATCCCTGGGCATCTCCTGGCCTTGGCTGGGGATCCTGGAGGATGATGACATCTCTTGTCTTCTCATCCTGGTGACATCTCTTTTGTCTCAAGGACTTGATTGCTTTATTCTGCTCTCATCCCTGGGTATGGGAAGGCCCTGGGAATCCAGCCGTGACCGCTGCATTGTTATGTGGATGTGTGTCCCTGGAAGGGAAGGCACAAGCCTTGAACAAAGCCACAGTGTGGGCAAAACCATCAGCCTCCTTCCACAGCATGTTCCTCAAACACTCGCCATGCTTAGAAAACAGGAGGTTGGCTTCTTTCTTTGATAGCCCAGGCTTGGCAGGTAGAAAACAGTGAGGGAGGTGCCCTAACTGAAGTGCCCAAGGCCAGGCTGGATGGAGCTTGGAGCAACCTGGGATAGTGAAAGGTGTCCCTGCCCATCTAATTCAAACCATTTGATAATTTTATGATAAAAACAGCTCAGCTTTCACAGCTGCTGCTGAAACTCTCCCTCCTGGCAGCAGGAAATGTGTCCATCCTCGGGGTCCTCGGGGTGAGAGCACCCACCCAGGAGCGCTCCCAGCCCTGGAGATCCTCGCCAGTGTCCCTCCCCAGGTAAGAGGGGGTGCAGGCACTGGGACAGCTCTGCCTGCAGGGCTGGCACCCATTTCCAGAGGCTGTTTGGGAGGGCTGGAGTCAGCAGGTGAGTCAGGAGCTGCTCAGGGCTGAGGGCGGAGCGAGCCTCCCATCGCCCGCCCCACTTCTGCCCTCATTTCCATGCAGATTACAAAAAAATATCACCGTTCCTACGAGGGAAGATAAATACAACTGGAGCAGGCTGGGCTGAGCACAGCAACCCTGCTGTCCAGCTACACCCTGACGTGGGCAGCTTGACAGAGCTCTGCTCTGAGTTTTCAGCCAGATCCTAATCTCTCCCAAACCTGAATTTCCGTAGCCAGAGCCCAGCCCTTGTGCTCTCTACCCCGCCACAGTTTCACTCCAGTGTCATTAAATGCAGCACGAGGGAATTTCATGCAGTGGGAGCTGCGGCTGGGGGAGCTTTAAGGACATTTATAGCTCTGTGCTGTGGCCTTCTGGAGGATTCATTCCGTTTAATTCCTCCTAAAGTCGGGCTGACATGGGAGAACTTCCTATGGAATCCCTGTGAATGGACATTGAATGGGGATGGAATTGAGGGCAGCAGTGGCTGGGCACTGCCTGCTGTGCTGATTGTCCCTCCCAGGTGGGGTCAGACCCATCCTCACCCACCTCCCCTGACCCTGGCCAAGCCATCCCAGCAGGAGAAGCCTCTGGGATGGGGAGGTTTCCTGACAGGAGAGCAGCATCCCCGAGCAGGACAGAGCCCTCCCCACACCCCTCCCAGCAGGGATCAGGCTCACGGGACAAATTCCCAGCAGGAGCCTTCCCAGCGAGCTCGGTCAGCTGGAGCAGTCAAAATTCAGGGGTGTCTGAACGTCCTCCCTTGGAGGGATTAAGGAAACAGCCTCCTTGTTTGGAAAAAAGGAAACGTGAGAAATCAAAGGGATTTTCTACCACCTGCCAGCATCCTGGAGGAACTGATCTCAGGGAGGTTTGCTCCAAAACCCGCTCTTACCAGTGAGGGTGCAACCTAACGAGAAGAGAAAAAGAAAAAGGAATAGAGGAAAAGTCCAGTTTTTAGCAGCAAAGTTTTCACACTACAATAATTATGATCATATTTGTCTGTTGAGAACCTCTCTTAATAAAAATACCCCAACAAATCACAACTAAAATACAAAGAAAAATCACCAAAACCCTAAGAAAACAGAAGAAAGAAAAATCTGAATCCTAAAAGTCCCCGTAAGCCTTCAGAAGCAGCTGAACCCCTGTGAAAGCAAGGTCTTGAGGGCAGAACTGTGGTACATGGATGAAGTGCTGCCTGCCAGGTGCAGTTTCCCCCTGGTCCCTGAGCTGGGAGAAACCCCAAAAGCAGCTCCCATTGCCATGGGACTGACCTGGGGTCCTTCACCCCAGCCAGGCAATGGCACTGACAAAACTCAACTCTTCTGCTGAGCACAGCTTTCCATGAGACAGATCATTTTTTCCTTCCTGACCAGAGAATGTTAAAGTTCTCCAGAAATGGCAAAGCCAGTTTTTCCAGGCTTTTATTTTTTTTTTTTTTTTTCATCTCTCAAACAAAGCCTTATCTATTCCAGCAGAGCAGCTCTGCACTCCCCCTGGGCTGCAGCCTGGCAGGGGCTGTGCCCTGGGCACCTTTGGCCCTGGCTCTGCCCAACCTCGTGCCTGCTGCCCATCCCAGCTGGGCTCTGGCCAAATTCTGCCCTTCTCCCTCCCTCCCTCCCCAGCTCTGCTCCACTCTCCAGCCACCCCCCCCAGCCTGTTTTTTGGCCCTGGCATCCCTTTGTCTTCCCCTGGCAGCAGCTCTGCTCCAAGCCTGGATGCATCCAGTGCTCTTCCTGACAGCTTCCCAAAAGAGCCACGTCCTGTCAATCCCATCCACACACTTTTCCTGGGACAGCCAAGGCTTCCTCACTGCTTTGGCCAACAATTTGTGCTCCTTCTGCACAGAATCATGGAATGGGTTGCACTGTAAGGGAGCTTCAAGCCCATCTCATCCCATCCCTGACATGGGGACACCTCCCACTGTCCCAGGCTGCTCCCAGCCCTGTCCAACCTGGCCTTGGGCACTGCCAGGGATCCAGGGGCAGCCACAGCTGCTCTGGGCACCCTGTGCCAGGGCTGCCCACCCTCCCAGGGAACAATTCCTAATTCCCAATATCCCATCCATCGCTGCCCTCTGGCAGTGGGAGCCATTCCTCCTTTTCCTGGCATTCCAGCATCCTTGCAGCAGGTGAAGCCAAACTCCTCCATCCCTTGGGAGGGAGATTTCAGCCAGGCTTCAGCTTTCCCTGTTTAACACCCAGCTGGATGCAGGGACAGGGCTCCTCCTCTGCTTTATCCACATAGCCCCAGCTGTGCTGGGGACAGGTGGGTAATTAACTGGCCTGGTGGTAATTAACTGGCCTGATATTCTCACACCAGTGATGTCCAAGCTGGTTTATGAAGTGGCACCAAAGTGACAAGATCTTCCAGGAGAGGTTCCCATTCTCTCTTGTTTCTCTGTTAGCTCCTGCACACTTGCAATCCCTGCATTTCCAGCTGCAGTGGAGTGGGTGGAGCACAGCTGAGCTCAGGCCAGGCTGCACGATGCTGCACTTTGGGGTGCAGCTCCCATGGGAGTTTTTATGAGAGTTCCCTGTCCCACGGCCTCAGCTGGTGACTCTCCTGTAAACCACAGAGGTGGAGAGAGCAAAGGGCTGCTCTGGGGTGTCGGGAGAGCCCAGCCATGCCCACATCACCTCCCAGCATGTCCCTGCTTGCTCTGGGCAAGGCTGCATTTCTTTGCCCTGGTCACCCACACCTGCAGTTTCTGGATCCCTCCAACACAGGGAATGGCCCTTCCCTGCCCTGCTCCCAGCCCTGCAGGGATGGAGAAGAGATGTCACCGTCCCCGGGTGCCACGGGGCTGGAGGGTGACTCTGCCTCAGCCCTGGAGTCACCGAGGGCAGGAGGGGGGTCCAGGGGCAGCACCCCAGCTTGGGAAGGGGCTGGCAGGGCACAGGTGATGACAGGGACGAGGAGATCTTGTGGCTCCAGCCTGAGAGAGGAGCAGAGAGGAGGGGACTCATCCCTGGCCACACACAACATCCTCACCCCACAGTGGCTCGGCAGAGCCGGTACCTGACGG
This sequence comes from Lonchura striata, assembly GCF_050655825.1. Classification (NCBI taxonomy): domain Eukaryota; kingdom Metazoa; phylum Chordata; class Aves; order Passeriformes; family Estrildidae; genus Lonchura; species Lonchura striata. Next base: position 15,299,766 of record NC_140716.1, on the reverse strand, counting down.
GGAGGGGCAGGGCTGGGTGCTGCACTCACTGCTTCAGCACCTGGGATCAGTTCTGCTCATGCAAAGTGAGCAAAAGGCTGGGCCCAGGCTCCAGGCTCAGCTCTCCAGGTCAGCAGCCTGAACCACAGCCACGGATCCAAAAAATCCCTGCCTTAGGTTTATTTCCTCCCTACAATTTGGAGGCTTCAGTCCGAACTAGAACTAGAAAAAGCTCAGACTTCTCCTGGGTTTTAGGATGGTTTTCCCATCCATGCTGCAGATCCACTGAAACCCTGAAGATCCATCCTTGGACTTGCTGGAGTCACTGGGACCAAGGCAGGGCACAGGGAGAGGAGCCAGCAAGAGCTTCCAGATCGTCCCCAGCTCGTCCCCAGCTCGTCCCCAGCTCAGAGTCCAGCTCAGAGTCCAGCTCCCAGCCCTCACTGTGAGCATCCCCAGCTCCCACCTGGGCAATGAACCTCCCTCACCCTCCAAGCTGGGGTGGCCCCCAGCGCACGGCTGGGAGGTGAGGAAGGCTCCTTGGTGGCCACAAGCTCTGCAGGATGCAGGAGATGCCAGCTCTGAGCAACTGTCACCTGAAGAGACCCAAACTCGTGCAGCACATTTCAGTCACCTGCTCCAAACCACTGATGCCACCTGACTTCTGCCCTGCTCTCTGTGAAGGTGGGAAGAAACCCCAAAGTGGAGTTTGAGGAGCTACTTCTACCACTGGAGCAGGAACCAGCCAGCCACATCCCATCTCCCAGTGCACCCTGCACCCTCCAGCTGTGATCATTGAACACAGAATGAGAATCATGCCTGGAATTCTTGCAACCACGACTCCCAGTGACCCCTTCCTTGTCTCCTGTGCCCAGGAATGCCCGTGGATTCATTGCTGCTGGTGCAGGAGGTGCCAGGCAGGCAGCAGGCACAGCGATGGGCACAAACCTCCGAGTACCAACCTGATGATGCAGCTTCTATAAAAAGAAAAAAATCAGTGTAAACCATGCCCATACCAGAACTTCCCAGGGAAGTGTGAACGTTTCTGGAGCTGTTGGATGCCACAACGCTCCTGCAGCCCGGGGCAGCTTTGAGGTAGGGAGGAACAAGCCCAGAGCTGGGGTTTGAGTTTGTTCTGCTGCACTGAAGCAACAGCACACGGGGCAGGCAGGAACAGGTCCTGAAACTCAGCACCAGAGTCCTGGGGGAGCTGCAGCACCAACCCTGGGGTCACTTCTGGGCCCTCCCAACACTGAGGGGCTGGAGCAGGTCCAGGGAAGGGAACAGAGCTGGGAAGGGGCTGGAGCACCAGGAGGGGCTGAGGGAGCTGGGAAGGGGCTCAGCCTGGAGAAAAGGAGGCTCAGGGGGGACCTTGTGGCTCTGCACAGCTCCTGACAGGAGGGGACAGCCAGGGGGGTCGGGCTCTGCTCCCAGGGACAGGGACAGGAGGAGAGGGAATGGCCTCAGGCTGTGCCAAGGGAGATTTAGATTGGATTTTGGGAATATTCCTTCATGGTAGGGGTGGTCAGGCACTGGCACAGCTGCCCAGGGCAGCAGTGGGGTCACTGTTCCTGAAAGGATTTAAAAGCCATGTGGAGGTGACACTTGGGGACACGGGTTGGTGGTGGCCTTGGCAGCGCTGGGGGAATGGTTGGACTCGATGTTCTTGGAGGGTTTTCCAACCTTTACAATCCCATGGGATTCTACCTGGGGATGCAGGAACTCTCTGTGCCATGAGCCAGCACTGCTGGGATGCTGCTGCTCCCCCAGCCAGCCCCAACAGCAGCTGACACTTCCAAGTGCCACACAAAGATTCTTCTGCCACCACATAACGAGGCCACTAAGGCTCATATTGAGGTGGTTGGGACTGGACTGAGCCAGCCCAGATGGCAAAGCAGCACAGCTGGGACACCCCAGCCTTGCCAGCAGCCTCAGCTCCCTCTGGCTGCAGGATTTGGGGGGCACACGCTGCTCCTGCCCCGGTCAGGGGTGGGATTGCTGCGGGCAGTGCCTGGCACGCACCCCTGGAGCTGGCCCTGGCACACTGCAGCCTCTCCTTGCAGCCAAGTGACAGCAACGAGATGAAATGTTTAAAATAACCCCAGCCATGCAGAGGCTGCGTCACGGGTTGTTCTGCCTCTGCTCCAGCTCCGCCGTCCCTGTGCTGGGATGGGAATATTTGGGCTGGCCCTGCACCCTGCCAGCCTGGGAGCAAAACCAGTGCCCAGCACAGGGGAAAGCTCTGCAGGAGATGCCATGGTTGTGATCCCATCCCTTTCCTGGGTTTAAAGGGTGAATAACTCCTTGCAGAGAGGGAAGAGCAGGGCTGCAGGCCATGGGGGCCAGGGCCTCCCTGCTGCTCCAGCTCCACTGTTTCCACACTGGACCCCCCTTCTAGGCACAGGATGGGATTGTTGGGGTGTCTGTGCAGGGCCAGGAGCTGATGGTCCTTGTGAGTCCCTTCCAGCTGAGGATATTCTGTGATTCTCTCGCTGTCCCTGCAAAGAGCTCTTCTCTTTCCTGCTCTGAAGCTGGGGGAGGCTCAGGCATCGCTCCCGTTTCCAGCCGTCCCCCACCCCCTCCTGGCCCACTGGCTGAGTATTTTGGACAGTGCTGGAAGGCAGCAGTGAGTCACTCACAGCTGCAGCGCCTGGCAGGCTCGGCTGGCCCCCGGCCACCCCCGGGGTCACGGCACCCCCGGCCGCCTCCGTGGGTGACAAGACCCCCGTTCTGTCCCCAGCATCTCCAGCAAAGAGCTGACCGAGCTCATCGAGCGCCTGCAGAAAAATGCGGACCAGGTGGAGAAAAACATCGTGGAGACCGACTCTCGAATGCAAAATGTAAGCCAGGCACGGTCCCACACTCACAGGCTCTCCTCTCCTCTCCTCTCCTCTCCTCTCCTCTCCTCTCCTCTCCTCTCCTCTCCTCTCCTCTCCTCTCCTCTCCTCTCCTCTCCTCTCCTCTCCTCTCCTCTCCTCTCCTCTCCTCTCCTCTCCTCTCCTCTCCTCTCCTCTCCTCTCCTCTCCTCTCCTCTCCTCTCCTCTCCTCTCCTCTCCTCTCCTCTCCTCTCCTCTCCTCTCCTCTCCTCTCCTCTCCTCTCCTCTCCTCTCCTCTCCTCTCCTCTCCTCTCCTCTCCTCTCCTCTCCTCTCCTCTCCTCTCCTCTCCTCTCCTCTCCTCTCCTCTCCTCTCCTCTCCTCTCCTCTCCTCTCCTCTCCTCTCCTCTCCTCTCCTCTCCTCTCCTCTCCTCTCCTCTCCTCTCCTCTCCTCTCCTCTCCTCTCCTCTCCTCTCCTCTCCTCTCCTCTCCTCTCCTCTCCTCTCCTCTCCTCTCCTCTCCTCTCCTCTCCTCTCCTCTCCTCTCCTCTCCTCTCCTCTCCTCTCCTCTCCTCTCCTCTCCTCTCCTCTCCTCTCCTCTCCTCTCCTCTCCTCTCCTCTCCTCTCCTCTCCTCTCCTCTCCTCTCCTCTCCTCTCCCCTGTGGGTGGCTGCCCAGCCCTGCACTGGGCCCTGGACTGTGATGATCATTTAAGGGTCATTTAAGTGTTATTGGGGTCACCCCCACTCTTGGGAAGAGGGTGGGGGGGTGTTCCAGGCAGCAGGGCCCCGAAATGCCCTGCCCAGGGTCAGGAGTGCAGAGTGGGGTGTGCATCCCAGCAGGGAGCTGGGCTGGAGGAGGAGAGGCCTGAACCATCGTGGTCCCAGAGGATGCATCCTGAGGTGATGCAGCTCCCCAGCCCTTCCCCAGCAGGTGAGATCAGAGCAGCCGTGTCAGGTGGAAGGTTCCTGCCCATGGCCAGGGAGTTGGAGCTGGATGGTCCTTGAGGTCCCTTCCAACCCGAACCATTCCATGAGCCTGTGACAGGAATGGGGAAAGTAAAATCCATCCTAGGTGGATGGGAGACAGCAGAGCTTCTGCTCCTCCCCAGTGCCAGAGAGAGGGGTGGGATGACCTCTTGGCCACCGAGTGGTGACCCTTCCTCCTGTCCCCGTGGCACAGGACCTGCACAAGATCAAGGCGTGCCAGCTGGCGCAGTACAAGGAGCTGACAGCACAGAAACTCTCCGAGTCCGACAAGCTGCTCTACGTGCTGGACGGGGACGCGGCCGTGGCCCGGCACATGAAGCACCCGCAGGGGGACATGATCACAGAAGAGTGAGTGCCACGGGGACACTGTCCCCAGAGCCCTTGGACGAGGGGGAGGCCCTGCAGGGGCTCTGCTCAGTGCTGCCTGCAGTGGGGGTCCCCTGTGCATCCCAGCTCCCGTTAGGGTGTGTGACCCACACCATCCCGGGCACGTGGAGTGTGAGGTGATGGCAGCGTGGCAAGGTGGCACCTGCCCACTGTGCCCCACATTGTGTCAGGTCCAGCCCTGAGCAGCCCCTGGCAGAGGGCAGAGCACAGGAACCTCTGCCCAGCCACTGCACAGCAGAGCTGCTGCCATCCCCGCTGGGCTCTCCCCTAAGGACAGCCCCCCATCAGGGGGTCCTGGAGAGGATCAGCTACACCCACCAATAATGCCAGCTAATGCCAGCCCATGCCCACATCCTGCATCCCAGCCTCACCTTTCCCTTCCCACAGCATCCGGCAGCTGAAGGAACGCGTGGAAAACCTGCGTGTGAAACACAGCCAGATCTACAACTTCCCCCTGCAGCACATCGAGCCCCAGGTCAACTGGTTAACTGTGATCCAGGAGAAACAGGTACCAAGGGGGCCACCAGTGTCACTGCCTGGCCAGTAGCACCAGCTGGGCAGGTACTGCTGCAGCTCCCCATAGAGAAACTGGCTCTTGGAAAACCTCTGGGCAGCTCCATCCTGGGAGCTGCAAAGAGCTGGGTGGCAGGGGAGGGGCAGAGGTGGTGGGACAAGGCCGGCTGCTGTGGCACCAGAGTCAGTGGCACCACTCCTGGCTCAGCATCCCCAGTCACTGCCTGCTTTGGGCTCTACTCCACAGCCTTTATTTTTCATTTTATCCCACTCCCTACACTCTTCCAGCCAGAAGAACTGGTTTTCCCATGGCTGCCCTCCAGCACAGCTGATTTCACCCACACGCTCCTGGGGCATCCACACACTTCAGCCACTGGAGCTCACCCAAGCCCAGCTCCAAGAGGGGTTTCCTAACTCTTGGCAGCCTCACCCCATTCCCCCATCGCTAACCCCAACTCCTGTGCACCCCAGGATGCTCTGAGCAGCAAAGGCTTTGGGACTGACCTGCCGCTGGTCAACAGCCAAGTAGAAGAGCACAACATCTTCCACAACGAGGTCATGGCCATCGGGCCACACATCGTCAAGGAAGGAAGCAAGGTCAGCTCTCCTGCCCTGCTGCCCTGAAGGGTCAGCCCTGCCCTGAGCCCTGGATGAAGGGGAGGGTGTCCCACCATCCCAGGTGCTACAGCCCAGGGCACGTTTGGGTGGGTGCCCAGATCCCCTCCCAGCCTGAGAGCCCAGCATCGCACGCTGGCTCTGGCTTTACAGTGAGGCAAATCCCACAAACCACATCCCCTTCCAGCCAAAACCCTCACCCCTCTGCACCCTCGAGCCCCTGTCAGAGCACCACTCTCCAGCCACCGCTCCTAACCCTTGCCTTGCTCCTCCTCCAGGAAAACATGAGCGACTTCCAAGCCAGATACCAGAAGCTGCTGGTAAGAGCCCCTGGGATCCTGGGGAAGAGCCCTCCTGGAGCAGCCCCTTGTCAGGGTGGCCCTGGGGGACCCACGGAGAGGAGCTTTGGGCTGAGCTGTCCCGTGCCCCTCGGCAGGCCGGCTCCCAGCAGCGGCAGCAGGACCTGAACTCGCTGCAGGATTACATGCAGCGCTGCACCAACAAGCTCTACTGGCTGGATCAGCAGGCCAAGGACAGGACCCACTACGACTGGAGCGACCACAACCTGGACTACCCTAGCCGGCGCCGCCAGTACGAGGTCTGAGCCCCCCGCAGCCTGGCCCTGCTGGGCAAAGGGGAGCTGGACGGGGGCAGGAAATGTTCCCTCTCCCGTGCCTCAGTCTCCCCCAACCCAGCGTGAAGGGCTTTGAGATGAGCAGCTGATAGTACAGGGATAGTGAGGTTAATCCTACCTCTGCCAAGGAGAACGTGATGGGGAAGTGTCCCCATGATAGGGACAGCTCCCTCACCCTCCTGTCCTTTATCTCAGCGCTGGCTCGGCAGCAGTCACATCTTTAGCAACATCTGCAAGGGAAGGAAAAGTGAAAGCTGCAGTGGGAGAACAGCACACTGTCTTGTGGAGCTGCTCAGTCCCAGAGCACAGCCAGGGTCCCTTTCCTTTGCGTGGGGATCAATATCTCACCTCTCTCCATCCAGAACTTCATCCACCGGAAGCTGGAGGAGAAGGAGGAGGCCATCAACAAGCTGCACACTGATGGGGATCAATTGCTGGCCCAGAACCACCCCGGGAAGAATGCCATCGAGGTGAGCACCAGGGATGGGTCCCAGCTCTCCACCCACCCTGGAGCATGCAGGACTTGCCCAGCCCTTCTCCTGAGTGGCGCCCAGTGCCAGCACCACTCGTGACTTTAGTTCCTGAGATGCCAAAGGAGGAAAAGCCTCCTTCACTTGCAGATGTGTAAACACCACAGGAGGAGGAAAGATAAACCTGAGGAGCTCTTCCCGTCTTCCTCATTCCTGTGGCACATACCTTGTGCCCACCTAGAGAGGATAAACTATGGTGGAACCCTTCCCTGTTTGGTGGGAGGATGGACACAAGGATGTGCCACCTGCACACAGCCTGTGTTCCCATGGGATCATCCCAGCCTTGGGTATTCCCGTCCTGGGCTCCCCCTGAGAGCATCTGGGGGGCTCCAGAAGCAGCCAAAGAGCTGCTCACTCAGGATGGCAACTGGGACTGCCTGGTGGGCAGCTCAGGCTCCTCCTGCCACGGGGGTCCCGCTGATGTCCCCTCCCACCCTGTGCTGCAGGCTCACATCGAGGCTGTGCACGCCGACTGGAAGGAGTACCTGAACCTGCTGATCTGCGAGGAGAGCCACCTCAAGTTCATGGAGGACTTCCACAAGGTACCACATCCCTGGGAGCAGTGACTTGTTGGAGCCCAGAGAGCGGGTGCTGGGTCGTGAGAGATCCTAGAATACAAAAATTCCTGCTGCTGGGGAAATTGAGTAGAAGAGATGGAGTGATCAGGATTTTTAAGGCTAGGAGAGCACCTTGAGCTGATAGAACAGAAGTGATAATTGCTCAGGACTTGCAGGAAGCTTCTGCCCCAGCAGAAGTGTCATGAACCACGGTCGGTGTCAGCTTCCTCGTCCCCAGGACAGCAGAGATCCCTCACCCCCAAACAGGGCATGGGGAGAGCTTGCATGCTCCTCTGGGAAGCAGGACAGGTCCACGTGGGAAGCTGCCACAAGCTGAGGTGTCCCCGGGGAGCCGGGCACAAGGGCTGAGTGTCCCGGCTGAGCTGGGCAGACAGATGTCTGCTGGATAAATGGCATCCGACAGCCAGGGAGGCTCTGCAGGGGAGCAGGTCGGGCTGGATTCCTCTCCCACAGCCTGGGCGTGTTCGCCACCCGATGAGTCTCCTGCCAAAGCTGAGCCACGGTGCCCAGCCCAGGCAGAGCCTTTTGTGGGGATCTGCCAGAACAGCTGCCCCAGGGGATGGTTTGTGTGTGGAAGGGCTTGGCTCTCCCTTCTGCTGGCGCTGGCAGTGGTGGCACCACACACCGTGGTGATGCTGCGCCGGTGAAACAAAAGTGAGGGCAGGGAAAGGTGGGACTTAACAACTCTGCATGGAATAAGCTGCTCCTTCCTGGTTCTTGTTTCCTTTGATGTGATGTCCTGAGCAAGGGCAATAGTGATCCCTTGCCTTTCTCCACGTGTTCTAGGTATTCAGATGCCCAGAGCAGCTCCTGGTGGTTGTGTAAAGACCATGCAGGGTCGGCTCCATGTTTCAGCAGGATCCTCTCTCACAAGAAACTTTCCCTCTTTGCAGTTTCAGAAGGACTCCAAGGATGCTCAGGATCTTTTGAAGAAGGTGGATACAGACCTGGACCAAAAATTCAGCCCAGAGTTCAAGGACAGATACCAGCTGGAGTCTCTCCTCCACGAGCTGGATGTGAGTGTCTGCAGGCAGGACTGCAGGGGAGGCAGGGCAGGAGCCACTGTCCCCATGGCACGGGCACAGGGACGTCCCTGCCCGTGTGGGCACCTGGCCCAGCTTTCTCCACGGGGAGCAGCAGGGCCGTGCTGCTGCCTCCCCGTGCCCGGCCTTCCCCCAGCTCTTCCTTTCCCCCTGGCTAGAGATTGCCTCTCCCCTAGCAACGTAATTGCTCACTGGGCTGGTTTTTATTTGTTCTCTCATTGAGTTAGCGCTCGTTAAGGGTGGGAGCATAATTAGACCTGCTGCCAGAGGAGGTTGTGGAACTCGCTGTGCTGCAGTGAGCTGGGCTGGAGATCACCCACTTGGGAAGGGCTGTGCTGGGCCTGAGCCCGAGCCTAAGCCTAAATCCAAGCCCAAGCATGCTGCAGCTGGCCCAGCTGATGCAGGTGTCCCAGGACAGCTGATAACTCTTCCCAAAAGCTGTCCCTTCTCCTCCTGCATGCTCCATCCCACTCGGCATCTCGGGATCTCCACCTTCAGGGCTAGAAATAGAGCAGCTGCTGGAGAGCCTTGTGACAGGGCTGGAATCAGAGCTGGGAGTGGAGCTATCCACCAACACACAGCCATGCCAGTGCGGGCCGGGCACCAGGGAGCCCTGTCACTGTCCGCTGGCATGGCAACCCCCGGGCACGGTCCCAGTCCTCAGCCCGGCTGTAGAAGGAGGCAGGAGTGTGCAGGAGCATCTGGAACAGGAACACAGGGCTGCAGGAGGTGCCTTCAGCACACTCTCTGTCCCGGCTGCGTGGGAATGAGCTCCTCCCTGGCTGTGAGAGCCCAGGAGTTCGTTCTTCCCCTGTTTTCCTATTGTTTCGTCTTGTTGCCCCGCGCCAGGACCAGGAGAAGGCCCTGGACAAGTACGAGGCGGTGGTGAAGTCGCTGCAGGAGCGCAGCCAGCAGGTCCTGCCCCTGCGCTACCGCCGGCAGCCGCCGCCGCAGCCCGTCCCGGTGGAGGCGCTCTGCGAGTACGAGGGCGAGCAGGTACGGCCACCCTCGGCCGGGGGATGCTCGGGGGCACGGCACCGGCAGCGGCACCGGCGGAACGAGCGGCTTTCCCCGAGCGTGCTGCTGGCTGCTGCAGCGGGAGGAGGCAAAGGTCGCCCTCGCCGCGGTGGGAAGAGCCGGTTTCACAGCCGAGGGGCAGGGGGGATCTGGGGGAAACGCAGCCTCGCTGCCTCTCACCCAGCCCGGGGATGTTGCGACAGCACAGCTCTGTCACATTCCCACGCTCCCGGAGCGTGTTCCCGGCCAAAGGAGCGCCCCGCCGCCGCCCGTATCCCTGATGCCCACCGCCACCGGCTCAGCGGGGCTGGCCACAGCCACCACGGCGGCGGCAGGCGTGGGACAGGGGCCAGCAGCTCCAGCCAGCTCAGCTGCCTGCTTCTCCGAAAAGGAGAGGCAGGGCACGGCCCTGGAAACGCCTCCTCATCTCTGCCCGAGTGGGAGCCCGCTGGCCGTGGCTGTCGCAAGAGGCGCGCTCGGTGCGGGCAGGCTGCGGGCGCAGGAGGGGCTGGCGCGGGGCAGAGCCGCGGGGCGGCCCGAGCGGGCCCGGGGCCGTGCCGGCCCTGCCTCCGCGGCCCGGCCGGCGGCTCCGGCCGTGCTGCTGTGACCGGTTCTGTCCCCAGGGCCAGATCAGCCGCGGAGCGCACTACACCCTGCACAGGAACAGCGGCGACGTTTGGGAAGTGGCCGACGGCGCAGGAGACACCATCAGCGCCCCCGGGGTCTGCTTCATGATCCCCCCGCCCGACCCAGAAGCGATAGCCCTGGCAGAGCAGTACGTGCCCGCTGCCCTGCCCCAGCCCCGGATCCGGGCTGGATCCCCAGGGTCCTGCCCCATTCCCACACTGAAGCCCTGCCTTGGGGAAGCCTCGGGCTCCCTCCCGGAGGGATTCCTGGCCCTTCCTGCTAGCCCACAAAATCCCACCTGGCAAACGGGGGGCCGGCTCAGAGCCCCCCAGGCTCCCCCTGCTCTGGGGGGTCATTATGGCAGGGGGAGCTGCCCACCCTGCCCTCGGCAGGCAGGTACCTGCCTGCCTGCCTCTCCCCTGTTCTAATGAAGATGCTGCTCTACCCCAACACGGGGTGAGGGTGCTTTTTCCCCCACCTGCTTCATGGCTGCCTCGAGGGAGCAGCCCCCACAATCTCTCCAGAACTGGAGCTCCTTCCTGGAGCAGTGCCAGGGTGGTGACGGGGTGATGGAGAGGCTGAGGGTCTGACTGACCTCCTGCTGTCCCGTTTTGCAGAATTGCCAAGCTCTATGTGACCGTGAAGGAGAAGACCAACAACTGCAAGAACGTTCTCCAGCAGCGCTATGAGGGGCTGAAGGCAGACAGCATCGGAGGTGTGGGACAGGAGGGCAGCCTGGGGCACAAAAAGACTTGAACTTAGGTGGTAGAGCATTTTATGGGGATGTTCCCATCTCCTCAGGGTCCTGGGGACAAAGTGCTGGGTGGGTGGGGGGCAGAGCAGCCAGGCTGTGGTCACAGCAGGCCAGGCTCAGCGAGTGCAGTAGGATGAGGGCTTGGCACTCAGCAGTGGGACTGAGCCCACACCCAGCTCCGACCAGCTTTAACCTGGTCTCCTCTTGTTGTCCAGATGCTGCATCAGTTCGGGGACGCCAGCTCCTGGCAGGGCTGGAGAAAGTCAACAGTGACCTGGACAAGCAGGAGAAAGCAATAACAGCGAACCTGCGGCCGCCGCTGGAGCAGAGCCGGGCAGTGCAGGACAGCACCGAGCGCTCCAAGGATCTCAAGGTGGAGCTGAGGGACGGTGCCTGGCAGAGACCGTGCTCCCAAAGGCTCTCCAGCAGGGTTCTCAATAGCCAAGGGTGCTCAGAGTGCTGCCTGAGCCCTGCAAATGGGGTGTGGAGCCATGCTCACAGCTTCTTCCAGTAGAGATGGGGAGCAGCCCTATGAGCAGCCTCAGAAGCCCACAACCTTTGCCTTGCTTCTGGCCCAGCTCATGGGAGCAGGTGGTGGCTGTGAGGATGAGAGAGGAGCCCTCAGGTTTTGATCCTGCCTATCATCTGAGCACAGTTAGCTTTGCCACCACTATCACCAGCTCAGAGAGGAACAGGAAAACCCTTGTGGTCCAAGGCAATTTCTCCTTGTGGGCCTGCTCCTCCAGGCTCCAGTGCTAGTAGCATCCAGCTCCTTTCCTCTTTTTCAGACCCCTAATTAAGCCAGGCTCTGTGCCACAAACCTCCCTTGGTTTAGGAGGAAGTTCAGGTCCTGGTTACATCACTTGCCCAGGGCTGTGTCAAAATCCAGGTGCTACCACAAGAGAAAGCAAATTGCCCAACTGCCTGCAGCACTTTGATGTCCAGGCAAGGATTCTCTGTCTGTCAGAACCCAACAGCCCAGATGAACACAGCAGGTCCCTGACAGAGCTGGAGCTGCTGGGAACCACTCCCCAGCTGGAGTTTCCCCGCTAAGGAGAGACAGGTCAAAAGAAAGTCAGCCAAAAATATCCTTTTGTGCTCTGCAGGGCTGCAAGGCACCTTCCACCAAACACAAATCCTCAGCTTTGACTTCCTTCCTCCTCTGTAGCCACCAGGTCCTGGCTCAGCTGCTCTAAAGCTTTGTTCCTCCTGCAGAACATCACCAACGAGGTCCGTCGGATCGAGCCTGAGAAAACGAGGAAGATCCAGGAGTGCGAGGCCTTCATCGAGTCCGTGCCCAACACGGGCAGCGCGACCCTGGTGAGGAACAAGGTGGAGAACACCAATAAGAAGTACGAGCGCGTG